>NC_138347.1:27365000-28827500 GCF_046562875.1 Panthera onca | reverse complement strand
GAAGCACAAACTCACCATTTGGCACGCAGGCTTCCAAGGGATTTAAATGCAACTGGAGACATTACTGAAATTGAGCAGAAGCGAGGGGAGAAAAACAGAAGGGATGCACCACGAGGCATGGAAAGCTAACAAGAAAACACATTTTACTCTATGAGTGTCCTACAGAAGTCTTCAAAGATGTATTCAAAGTATCCCCAACTATTGACCCTCTATTGACCATATTGACATTTACACCAGCAGCCATACTGAGAAATTTAGAGACAGTATTAAAGTTCAAAAGCAAGTAAAGAGCTCAACAAACTGTCTCATTTACCCCTAAATTTATAATTTCCACACTGGTGTTGAGATGCAGCTTTCTAAAATATGCGTTTGTTCCATTTTAACATTGGTTCTTGGGGCTTGGGGTAACCATCTATATGCCAGGCAGAGAGCTAAATAAGCACCTTCACATAAAATATCTCTTACCATTTTAGCAATAAGTCTGGGAGAAGGGCTATATTTTGCCCACCATGCAGAAGAAGCAACCGGGGATCAGACAGTAATGTGACTGTGTATGCCATGGATTCCAAATTTAACCTCAGGATTCCTTCCATTAATGTCTAATGCCTTCCCCTTATCCCATGCTAGAAAACTTCTAAGTACAAGGCTAGCCACACTAAAAATGCAAAAATTTTCTATGGACACTAGGGGTTTAATAAATACTGATGATTGGCTGATGTGTTTAATTTCAAAAGGCAAGCCATCGTAGCATGTCTCCCTGTCAGTGGGGTGGGAAGTGAGGCATATGTCTAGACAATGGAAAGAACGGAGACATACCATAATTTATTCACTTCCAATTACATATGCGCAGACTGACTTTTTAATTAGTCTTATTTTTGTTACTGATAAAGATATAACCTAGCTGTTCTAATAATTTTCCCAGATACAAAGGTCAGACTATTGCTTTGGTTGACAACTCGTTGGCAGCAACCACATTTGCACTGCGGTTCCTTTGGTTGACTTTAAATTCAATTGTATTTTAGTCAAAGGAGACTTTTCTCCACTTTCATCAGAACTGAATTAATGCACAATAAATACGGCCATCAAATTTACTAATTGTGGTGAATATGGATATTCAGGGGGTGCAGACTGTCAGGAAAAGCACATTACAGAAGCTAAGTACTCAGTTTCAAAAAGCCTTTTAACATAAATATTTCAAAATCATCAGTTTTGTTACCATTTAACACCAATGATTCTCATTTCCCACAACCTATTCTGACATTTAAAGGAACATTATAAAAAAAGAAAAACCCTATTGAATCATATACGACTACCATCATATAATGCCACTTACAATTTACGGGTTTGGAATAAAGATAAAGACAGAAGAAGGTTGGCCATGGTGAATCAAAGACAACTTTTTTCACATGTTTCTTTTTGAGTTATGTTAATGTTATTTGATGTAAAGAAACACATAATCACATATACATACACACACTGCCTCGATATCCCTTCCAAACCCATCAGCTTGGTTCAAACATTTTAAGGCTTAGGGATTAAGACCAAATGAGATTGGAAATACTTACTAAAGTAAGTGGGTTGCATAATAATACTGGGCATTTTCTTTAATCCTCTGACAGGAGATGACTTTTGCTCCTCAGTGATTGGGTAGAATTTTGTGTTAGGGGCCTTAGGCCATACAGAAGTGTTGGGAGAGAGTTCCATGACTACTAGAACCATAGGAAGGCAACTCACTAAAACATCCATACGAAGGAGGAGTTGGCAGAAAAGAGGATTGAGAAAGGCTACATAGAAAAGAGGCACCCCATAAATTGAAGAAAGTCACAAAAATGACTTGGCCAAATGGTTTTTAATCCAACTTGGATGTTAAGCTCAAAAGAACAGAGCGATGATCCAATTAAGAAAATCAGATTCTACTTACAAAGTTACTAAGGAAAATTATGATTATGTCATAATCAAAGAGTTATTTATATTCAAAAGCATTTTGTAAAATCTGGAAGATGTATGGTAAGTGGTCTGGCAGTTTGTTATATCCTTTATCTGGGGACTTTTCTGCTCTGTGATTTATCAAAAGCCCCAAACACTCTCTGACGGGTTTTAACCAAGTCAGTTTGGAAAGCACAAAACTACTTCTGGGGATTTATCAGGTGTACCCATTAGAGGCTCTGTATACTTTCATGCAGGGTGATCATAAGGGCTTTGAGTACTGAGAGTTCCCAAGGGCTGCCTGGTGCATTATTTTCCTGTGTTCTGAGCATGAGGTCCACAAGATGATATGACTATCTTATAGGAATGGGATTCAGAAGACTTTGACTGAATGTTCAGCTTGGCTCTGGAACAGAACTTGGGTAGAAGTTCCTTAATCTACAGAGCCCTATTGACTCTTGCAGAAAATTGAATTATCTACTTATATAAATGCATATATATATTTTTTCAAAAATACTTTCTGGAGAAGTGAAGATTAAATTGGAAAATCAGGGAATCATGAATTGTTTTCTTCTACTCAGAGGTGATTCTCAAACTTTGGTGAGCATAACAGTATCGCCTGTGGAGCTTATTAAAGAATGTCCATCCTAGATATTCTAATTCAGTAAGTCTGGCATAGGTAGACCTTAGTAACGAATGCCTTAGGTGATTCTGATGGCTTTGGTTCATGGAACCACACATTCAGAAACACAGTTTTAGAACACAGTATTCTAGCAAAACTGTGAAATAGATATTTTATTTGGAATCATCAGATGTGCTGCAATTCTTTCTTCCAATGTCATTTCTCTCCTTCAAACCTTCAGGTTTCCAAGAGTTTCTGATTTTCATCTAGAATGAGCTCTCTAAGTCCCTCTCAAAAGTGAAACTATATCAACATTTCAGATCCAAGTAGCACTGAGTTCTAGTAAGTGTGCAATGACAAGATACTCAAGTTAGAACACTACACTTTGCCTAATTATTTAAAATTGGGTAATAGGTTTTCACCATTTTAACTTTTAAAATGTAAGGCTCTAAGTTTAGGAATATTTTCATGGGAATTAAGTCCTATCCCCAAGATAATGGCTTAATGTAATCTTCAACTGCTATTCATTCCTTCACAAAGTTGATTCATAAATATTTATCCCTGAAAGATCCCTTACTGGTTACCTAGTCTTATCCATTTATTTTACAGCTAAGGAAATTATAACCTATATTATCTGGCTTGTCCTCCAACTCAGAATCTTTGTTCTTCGCAAACGAAGTTTCCCACCTAAGAGAAACCTAATTGGGAACTAAGTCTACACTTAGAAAAATTTCCCCACTGAGTCACAGTTTGCAAGCCAGCGTCGAAAAAGGAACCCAGGGCCTTAAATTATAGTAACAATTTCTTCATATAAATAGGATGCAGGATATTTAGGTTAACTTCCTTCAGAGTATTTAATTCGTGGAATGAAAAGGCAAGATCATTGATTCATCTCACAAAGAAATACACTACTCCAACAAAACGAAATTACTCAGAACTCTTTTGACTTCAAGTACTGAAAATGTAGCATTAAAAAGCATTAACGTTACTTTTTGTGAAAAGAGACTATCTGCCACATCCCATAGTAAAATCTGAATGCCTTTTGGGTAATTGCTGCTTTGAGTATGCCCCCATTTTCCTTCCACATGTACAGAAAACTTAGAGCTGATGATATTTTTAATCTTAATCCTCATCTGCTGTTATTATAGATTATTTCTGCACTTTTCAAACTGTGTCCTGTTAACCCAGGGCCACACAGCTAGCAAAACTCCCTGGAACTCATGCCTCTAATTCTCTTCTTCAATCCTGTAAAGCTTTGAAAGATATTGATTCTGCAAATGTAAAAAAATTAACTTATCAAAAAATAGCACGCATAAAATGGGAACAGGCCAAAGAAACCCTAAGAATATTGTTTTAACTGGAAGTTGTACCATTAACTGCTACAACTTACTGTATTCCTGTTATGGCTTTTTGCGATATATTTATCATTGTGTGGGAGCAGTTTAATCTACTCCATACAGAGAGCAGTAGGAGCTCTCAGGGGCTTCAAAATATGATGGCTCTCACCACAAACAACTAATCTAAATTTCTTGCAGGTGGCAGGTCTAACTTTTTTTTTTCTAAAAGGAAATAACCCTTCTCTAAAAGTCAAATTTGTTTTTAAAGCTGCGGTGTCTTTAACCACTTCTTTTTCCAGTTTTTCAGGTGACACCTTGTCATGACTTACGGTGGGTTGCATCAATCATTCTGGGTTCTTACAGAAAATATTTTGTGGTGGTGACTATCACATGCAAGAAACTAAGTGCCCTTTGTGGGTGACTGCGCAGGTACCTCTGATTTCTTGCCAAATCATTCAGAATGCCGCAAATCCATTAAATCTCTCCACAGGGAGGAAAAAATTCCCGCATCCTAGAGAGAGAATTTATGAGTTCCTTTCAATCACCACAAATGAAAGCCACCCTTAATATTCATTAGAGATTTTATGGTGGCAATATGCATTATCTATTCGCATGCCCCTCTGAAAGGCCAATTTCCCTTGAAACCTTGCATGGCTCCAAGCCACTCTTTGTGGAAACAATGGCCTATGTCCAAGTGGAATCGGGGGAAGCAAATGGATGACATTTCTTTATCCGTTGGTAATGATTCCATTAAGTCACTGTGGTGGCTCTGAGCTTCTAAGTTTTAAAAATTAAAGCACAGATTTGGAATGTGCAGTCATGTCACCGTGTCACTTCTCTGCTGTCATCTGTGACCATATGTCCTAAAATGAATGGGGCTTTTCGGTTTGCATCACAAAAAATGACTTTCAAAACCGATGTTTCTTTCCTCTGGAGAAAGGTGTGCACTAGGAACGTAAGTCTACAAGCCTGAGAGCTTTTCATTAATCTCTTCTTCTTTCTACCACCAGAGTTCAAGCCACCGTCATCGTGCGTCAATTTTCCCCTTCAATCGAGGTCTCGTCACTATGGAGAGTGATCTTTTAAAAATATAAACTTAAGCCCATATCTCACACCTTCAACAGCTAAGGAACAAACAAACAACAAAAACAGACCCTAAGCCATTGGTTTAAAACACTTCTTGTGTAGCTTCCCAATGCTTTTAGGGGACAGACAACAAAACTTAGGATAACCTATCAAACCATAAGTGACTCGTTCCTCAAACTTACCTTGTGCCACATCTCCTCACTCTCTCCCAGCTGTTCTGACCATTATCTCATTCTCCCTAGCTTTGACTAATTAACCGCCACTGTTTTCATCAGGTTTGAGTTCAGTCATCATTATCCCTGTAAGTTTTTCCTGACTCCTTGACTAGATCCAATCTGTTTCTTATAGGCCTCCACAGAACCACAGAGCTCTCCTAGCTCTCATCAAAGGTTTCATTTCATCCTTATTTGTGTGATTATATCTTTGTTTGTCTCTTCTTGGACTGTGAGGTTCATAGTGCCTGTTTCTGCCCAACAGTTCATCCTCCCTAATGTAAATATTCCGAAACAATGTCAATATTCCAAAAACAAATTTGTTCAGTGAATGAGTAAATGACTTCTTGAACTTCATCCATTTTCTGCCCTGGCTGAAAATCCCTTTTTACGAATGAGATGTGGGCTTCAGTTTGGGTTGGGTTTAAGATGAGCTGCAATAAGGCCATATTTCTAATCCAATTATTTATCAGCATAGTTATATTTAATAGCTAGGAAGCATGAGACCTTACACTGATCACAAAGATCTTGCACTGAATGTTCATATGGGTTTTTAGAGTGAATTCAACCAGTTGCTTTACAACTTCCTAGGAAGGAGAGAGAGCATCAATTTCTTGCCTTCATTTTTCATTCTCTTCTTTAAAAAAGGTGAGTTATGCCTGAGAGTTATAGTCTGGCTGTGAAATAAATATCGTAAAATGCATATGTGATATGGCTATGATAAATACAGGAAAGGAGCCTTGAAAGGCTAAAATAATTTTACATAAGTAACATGCTGTTAATACAGTGATAATTTGAGGAGTCCAGAAAGGGCAGTGGTCAGCCCAGCACATACACCCCCAGCCCCACCTTCTTTTCGTCTGCATGCTTCAGAGAATCACAAGCATGAAGATACTAGAGGAACCCCAGGAAGCTAAAAGCAGAGCCTCATGCTACACATACTGTGTATATTTGAGCTAGGCAATTCTGGCTTTCTTATCCCCAGGGAGAAAATCGGGCAAACTGTGTAAAAAAAAATCTTAAAAATAAGTGAAAACTAGTAATGTACATTTAATACAACATTATCTCATAGGATATGATGTTGCAGGGAATTATTGATGGTGAGATGCTAATGCAAAGTACGTGTCTTAGTCATCTTTGTGGCCCCACAACCCAGCACAATACCAGATGTCTTAGACGTTATGTTGTGTTCATTGAGTGAAGGATAATTATAAATGCAGAATTGTAAATTATAATTAAATAGTAATAATTTCCACTAAAAATAGCAGCCTTTCTTCATTAAGTTCCAACTGGGTATCAGGTACAGTTAAACACTTTATGGGCAATTCACAAAGAAATTTTTGTTATGTCTATTTAATAGATAAGAAACTGAAACTCAGAGAAATCAACTGGCTTAGTCACACAGTAGGCAGTGAGGCTCCAATTTGAAGACCAAGCTTATTTGGCACCAACATTCATGGAATTTCTACCCTGTATCCTTCCCCTTTACAGGCATATTTATTTCCCTTTCTGCTGAAAAATAAAAACTACTTAAAGACAACTTAGTTGTAGGAAAAGTCTGGACTGAGACTTAGGAGGCTGATGTTTAGTATCTGCCATCATCTGCTGTGGAACCTCAGGTAATTCACTTAATCTTTCTTGTGCCTCAATGTCTCCATGTGTAAAATGGCAATAAAGTTTTGCCTAATTCATAGAGCGAGTATAAGATAAAATATGGGAAAAGTTATATTGTACCTTGAAGGCTGAGACTCTATTTATTAAGCTATTAAGCCCCTACCTTGAATTGACACTTTCACATGGATCATTTCATTTTTATACTGCAAGGTAGGAACTAATGTCTTCATTTTTACAAATGACACAGATAAGTTGCTAGCCTGGTCTCAAATGCTACAAAGCCATGATCTTTGCAGTAAACTTTTGATTCTTATAGATTTGAGCTTAAAATCCAGCTCTGCCACCTACTATTACATTGCACAAATTATTTAACCTCTTTGAGCTTCAGATTTTTATCATAAACATGGGGGTAATAACACCACCTTACTGAATCATGACACCAAGATAGCCTGTATAAAAGCTCCTGAAACACGTTCAAGTTCTAAGTCAACGGAAGCCATGATCATCATTATACTGACATGTCTGCATGGTCAGAACAAGATCTCAAGGCACACAGTACTCAAGGTGGCACTTAGTGCGTGTGTGTGCGTGTATGTGGCGGGTGATGGTGACAAAAGAGGATGTCTCACTCCAACCCGGCACTCTTTAACCCGCATAGCCCCTGCTTTTCTCCTCCCCTCTACAATCTTACTTAATCACCCACCCATTTTTCGAAGCAGAATTCAGTCCTGTGAAATTATATTCAAAAGGATATTTAGAAGCTGTTCTTTGTGAGTGGCAGAAGCCTTCTTGGCTTCTGAGAATGGAAATGCAGACATTTTGGTCCATGAAGAAGATTTCATGGCTATATCCCAAGGGAAGTCAATATTCATATACACAGTTGCTGGTTCAGAACATGAGGGAGAAAGGAAGTAACAGGGACAGAGGAAGTGCAGTTGGTCAGGAAAAATAAAAAACCAAAAACCAAAACCCAAACCTAAAATAGCTTATGTAAAAGAAAAAAAAATGGTAGAAATAAGGTCAATAATGGTCATGTGAAGAGTGAGAAAAGAGCTGCTTTTAAAAAGCTGAGAGAGGGGCACCTGGGTGGCTCAGTCTGTTAAGTGTCTTACTCTTGGTTTTGGCTCAGGTCATGATCTCACAGTTCATGAGTTCAAGCCCCACATTGGACTCTGCTGACTTTCAGAACCTGCTTAGGATCCTCTCTCTCCCCCTCTCTCTGCCCTTCCCTTGCTCTCTCTCTCTCTCTCTCTCTCTTTAAAAATAAATAAGTACTTAAAAACTGAGAACAAACTGAGGGTTGATGGGGGGTGGGAGGAAGGGGAGGGTGGGTGATGGGTATTGAGGAGGGCACCTTTTGGGATGAGCACTGGGTGTTGTATGAAAACCAATTTGACAATAAATTTCATATATTAAAAAAATAAATAAAAATAAATAAATAAAGTAAAAAAAAATTAAACACCTGAGAGAAAATCTACTCACTAATCTTTCTGTATATAGAATTCATCATCCTCGGCGTGTCCTCATAGTCCTAAACATTGAACATAAAATTAAATAAGACCTTAAAAATAATTGTTAGTCCTCCCTCATTCTAAAGATGAGGGATTAAGCAAAGATGGAGATTAAGCAATCTAACTCACAGTGATTCTATTAAGTGACAGAGTTGAACTCACACGTGACTCTTCTGGCTTCAACCTGTGCTCCTTTGATGTGTAACATGGCCTCTAACACACCATGCTACACACTCAGAGTATGACTTTGGTCTTTAGCTTGCTTAGCAAAAGTTTGAGTTAAGTACTTCTTTCTCTTCCACAAAAGAAAATCTACCAACATTTAGAGTGCTTTCCAAGGCTCATTATATTATATACAATGTTCTAATAGTCAGGCTTTACTCTCAAAGGTTGATGTCCAGATTTAGTGATTTCTTTGTTCTTTTGAACAATGCAAAATAATCAGGCTCTAATTAAGAATGTTATTTAGGGGCGCCTGGGTGGCTCAGTTGGTTAAGCATCTCGATTGTGGCTCAGGTCATGATCTCACAGTTGATGAGATCAAGCCCCCCAGTGGGTTCTGCACTGACAGCATGAAGCATGAAGTCTGCTCAGGATACTCTCTCTCTCTCTCTCTCTCTCTCTCTCTCTCTCAGCCCCTCCCTCTCCTCTCTGTTTCAAAATAAATGAGTAAACTTGAAAAGAAAAGAAGGACATTTAGGTCTCCCAAGGCCAGTGAGCATCATTGGATCCTCTCTTCAGATTGATGTTCTTTGTCCTCCTTCCATTTGAAGATCCAGTGAAACAAATTTCAACTTTCTTGTGGAAACAAAAATGTAGTTATAATTGACCATCGTGGATCCCCTTCCATTATCACAAGAGCCATTTCAAATGACAAATATTTTATGATGACTTTAAAAATATTTTCTTGTGAGGAGTACGAATCAACTTTCTCCCTAATTTGATGCATTTGAGTAAACAAGCACACAGTGAAAACAAAAACAAAAACGAAAACCTAGAGAAAAGTGGGGGAAAATCTTAGGGTGATACATGAAGGAGAAGGATTCTTTGCTTCTGTAACAGTTTTAGAACTAGATCACATGTCTCTTATTCTCACTGATACGCATGAGGTTTGTGTAACCGGGAAAAGCCATACACCAACCCAAATAATTAGGCTGGTTTTCATTCTACCTTGTTCTGCCTCAAAAGTCTAACTTAGTGATATCTCTGGTTACCCTGGACTTGTAGAATACTACTTCACACAGAGCAATTACATTTTCTCATTTAATATTTTTTTGTTATCCATAATTTTATTAGAAAAGACATTCAAAAATTTTATACACACTTACAACTTACTTTCCTCAAACTCAGCCTAAAACATTTCCATTAACCTGATACCTTGTACTGTTACAACGTCTCATGATTTGTTTCTTCTATAATCTCTTTTTTTTATTAATGGAAAATTTGTTTACATGTCTCACAAGCTCTTTTCCTGGATTGTTTTATATACAATTACTGCAGTGTGTTTTCCATCCTAGTGTATTTTCACACCAAGGATTGTGTGATTCTGTTCCTTTTTAACTTTTCCTTTTAACCCATAAACTCTCATTATAAATATGAAGTAGTAGATTGGCTACCCCACATACACACTTCTAAGCTCATACATTCATAGCCTCACGAGGCACTTAACGAGAATTTGCTAACGAGTGAATGAATCGATGAATGAAGGAAAAAACGAATCAATAAGCTCTTACAGCATCTCCTAGTTTTCACATTCTTCTCTTGGGTAAATGTTAATTCTCCTGCCACCAAACATCATATTGGCTACAGTTAAAAATTTGTCATGTAAAATATTTGTAATTAACTAATTTATTCTTGTTTATTTAGGCTTTTAAAATTATTTTTAGAATCTCAATGCTCAGGTTCATCAATTTCAGTGCAGAGTGTAGTAAATATAGATATCTTTTGGTATTTTGGCATCACATTTTTCTATTTTTCCTTTTGATTTTCTCAGTACAGATTATTTACTTTGCCTTCCCTTTCAAAATTGTCCAAATCTACTCATTGAATCATATCCTCTTTCCATACTACTGTAATTCCAATGTTAGCAGATAAAAGTTAAATGGTTTTTGTTGTCACAGTTGAACACAGGGGCATGAAACTATGAGAAATTATGCATAGATGGTTCATAGCCCGCCTCCCTCTGGGTGGATTCGTGAGCAATCTTCTTTGCCTGCGTTATTCAGTGGGACCACAGAGACTTTTTGGTAGGAGTCTCACATTACTAACATACAAAGAAAATAATAGAATCTCTGAAATTAATGCTGCCTTTTTTTCCCCTAAACCGTGTGTTTCCTTACTCTCTTTTTACTGGTCGTCTCAATCTTCATTCCTTTTCATATCCATATTTTTTTCTTCAAAGTGTACACCATGGATTCTTACTTATCCATCAACACTTCTAAACTTCCATACTATTCATCAAATAGGTAGAGAAGAAAGGAAGGACTAAATGGGGAAACAGTATAAATAAAGCTAGGAAGATGGAGAAAAATCAGTCTTTGGCAAAAGGGTGGTATCACCTTGTTGATAGCAGAGTATGTGTGTGAAAGAGATTTGTGGGGTTCTAGTTAAGGCAGATTAGGTGAATGAGTTTGCATTTAATCCTGTAGGTGTTGAGAAGATATTTAAAGGTTTGCGAGGGGTGCAGTAACATTAGGTTTGAGCTTTAGAATCGTTAATCAGGTAGTCAAGTAAATTGATCTGGTAGATTAAACTGGTAGTGACGTGTCATTTTGATTGAAGGAAGTAGACTCTGGTCAGAGAGACTGGGAGAGATTGCCAAGGCTGAGAAAAGAGAAATTAGACACGCAAAAATAGCGTATACTGGTCACTTTTCTCTCACAGATCAGTTTTCTTGGTCAGTATAAAAACTCTTATACCAACTTAGCAGTGGGTCTGTGGGTCCCAAGATCATTTCCCCTTGTCAATAATTAGAGCATACATTACTTCCCATTTGAACGATTAATTGTAAGACATGTTGTTCCTTTACTTCTCGGCGAGCATCAGCAGACATCCTGTTCCTCTCGCTGAAAACAGTTCCATAAAGAAATTTTCCATTATCCACACTTTCTCTTCTGGCACAGTTTTGACAGGTTCTCATAGTACTCCAAGAAGACCTCAGATCTCTACTCTTCTCGTCTTCTTCTTATGTACCTTAAGATGCTTTAAGTAGAACTCTGTTTATTATCTCACCCTGAGAGTCTGTATATAAACTTTACTCATTTTTTTCTTTGATTTTAATGCAATTCTCACTATTATTTTTCTATCCACACTGCACTTGAATGATCCTGTGCTCTGAGTCTCTGTTCTGTTCCTTCAGGCCTTTACTTTCCTCCTTCCTGAAAGAGCTTTTGTTATTATCACTTTTTAAATATATCATTCTATTTTTATAAAATATTTTGGAATATCAAGGGAGAAATGCATATCTGCTCCCCCTTTTCATGTCAAGATTACTTCCATTTCTTAATATTATAAAAATAATTTATCTCTCTTATAAATCTGAAAAATTATCCCAGATTTTGAAAAATACGTTTGCTATTATCATGACATCGTATTCAAGGAAGGCCTCACCTCCTCTGCAACACACAAATTTTCTTTCTTTCTTGCTCTTCTTCCCGACCAATTCTCTGACTCACTTCCCTCTTTTGTTAAGATTTTTCAAGCTCTTAGCATGCAGAGCTACGCTGTAAGTACCCTTCAATCACTCTTCTTCTAAATTGATTGTAAACACTTGGCTTCAAATATTATTTTTGGCTACCTTCACTATTACCTTTCTTAAAGCCATCTGAAACCCCCTCTCTACACCACTCATCTCGGATATGAAAAAAAGAGCTCTGCATCCTTAAGTAGTTTTTCTCTTCACACTTTTCTTGTGGAGTATACACTTTCATAAATCTGGCGTTACCCTTCTCAGTTTATATCAATTCCATAATCACATATCTTTCCCCACGCCCCAGATCCCACAGACCTTGCAAACAACTAAACTGTGCGTTAAATATCTGTGTATGTCTCGTTCCTCTCCTGTTGACTACTGTGAAAAGCCCTTCACAAATAATACATTTCCCTGTCTGGCTTCAGTTTGTTTATGGCATCTCAACTGAATAAAATGTTGCTTCTTTCCAAGTCTAGCACAAGCCTCTAGATTCTTTGGTTTGGGTATAAATATTATCGGCTATCAACTGAGTCCTGGCACCATTTTCTTTAATCTCCCCCGACAGCCTTGCATGATAGACATCAATAATCTTGTTTTACAAATGGGTGTTTTCAGCACACACAAATTCACCCAGAAGAAAGGGGATGAACAGAGTTGGAAAGCAATGCACAGAACTGGAATTAGTGGGTTAAAGAGGGTAAAGAATTTGCCTAAGCTCACTCTGCTGGTGATGTCAGAACCAGCGTTAAACCCAGTTCTATCAGAACCAGCTTTGAGAGTATGAGCCCGCAGGGCTTAGTCGAGAATCAGACTAGGGTCAATAAAAACTTTCTGCAAGACAAGTCAGTTTCAGGCCACCTGAAAACTCTGCTTTGATAATGGCATCAAAGGAACTGGAATCTACTATTGCTGAAATATTTGAAGTTAAGGAGAAACTAGCATCTTTGTGGATTGGTTTATTTCCCTTGAAATGTGGGGGTTTGGCTCAGCTCCAGCATATCTGTATATGTTGGTACATATTTTTTTTAAATATGGTCATACTTTTACCCTTTAAAATTGCAAAAATGTCACCTCTAACTACTTGTCATTGATGGTAAGTAACACTCATTTCAGAAGCAAAACTTTTCCCTCAACACTATTTGCCTTCTGTACTTTCTATAGAATGAAAGTTAAAGTATAACCCAAGTAATAACCCTGCAATTACTACAGAAAAAAATACCAGCTATGCTAAAATGAAACTGGGTATTTTTCAGTTGGTATTATTATAGAATATATTGTAGAATATAAAAATAATAATTTGCACTCATCCAACTCCTTTCATTCTATGTCTCAAATCCCTGAGTGTAAGTGGTCTCATTAAGTTTACCAAACCAATTTAACTCTAACATGTTCTTGAACCCTTTCTCCAAATCCAGAGAGGTTTTCCTGTCACAAATGCTTAATGTTATCATCTGAAATTGTGTGTATTCTGTAGATATGTTTGACCTTCTGCAGATAAGACTCGTTTACTTAATCATTTAGGTATGAACTATAATAGACAAAACTACCAAAAAGAAAAGAAAAATGCTACTATGTATATATACTTAGATCTATATGCACATTCACAAACACATACACATGATAACTGAGTTTATATAGATTGGATTAATATGAGAATAGTTAAAAGAATAAGGATAAATGTTCCATGTAGATCTATGGAAATAAAGTCTGTTGGTTTCTAAAACTCCATTTATTTAGTGAAGAAATGCTACTCAAGTATTTATTGAGTTCCCATAATACTCTAGGGATTAGAGAGCATACAAAGACAAGTATTTATAGGAAATAAACAGATGCCCAACTAATTCTACCATAGAGTAGTACTCAGTAAGGTCCATGAAGACAGGGGCAGTGTATGTATTGTTTGGCTCTGTATTCCCTAGTGTCTAATATTGTGAACTGATACAAGTGATGCCAATATGTGTTTTAAAAATATATAATGAAAGAAAAATGCCTTTAAGTTCCCTAAAAAGTTCAAAGGAAGAAGCAATTATTTTTATCTGGCACGACCCAGGTAGCATTTCTAAAGGACAAAGTAATCTGAGGGATAGGGTAATGGTTAACGGCAAGAATAGCACGCTAGGCAGAGGCTGATACGTAAACACAAAGATAAAGAGGCAGGAAAGAGCAAGCCAGTCATTAGGAAGAAGCAGATCATTCAGTTTGGCAGTCCAGCACAAGTTTTCCATAAGGAAGCTTTAGATCAAGCTGAGAAGTTAGACTGAGGTCAGACTGCTAAAATCCAGAAACGCCAAGTTAAGGAATCCAGATGTTATTCTTGAAAGAAGCTCTGAATATTTGAATTTAGATTTTTATACACCAGCTTTGCTACTTGCCGAGTAGTCCTTATTCTTGATCCTGATTCTAAAGCTGTCAGGGGGAGTCTTCAGAAGGAGATCCTAATTATATTATCAGCTGCTCTCCGAGAAAGTGCTCCGGGAGGAAGCTTGCAAAGCCCAGAAGCCCCACAGGAGAAGATGAAGACTAAGGAATTGGGAGAGACCTTCCTAAAAATAATTGATGTTGGACAGTTTTATCAGTTCTGAGTCTGCTATTAGACACCTGTAATATTTAATGTGGTACTTTGAACACAGATTACTTTAGCGCTAGTCTGCAAAGACCTAACTTAATACACAAATCTTAAAAGAGGAAAAAGACTCCAAGCCTCTTCAGAGAGCGCTAATGCACCATGAAATATAGCCTCTAATGAGAGACTGATTCTTAAAGCCAAGTGGTATAGAGTAGGGTTCCTGCATTCACAAAATTGTTCCATTCACTCACTACAAGCTCAAATGGCCATGAACTGTAGAGAAATAAAGGTATATAACACGTGCCTTTAGTAACTTATAACCAAGGTGAAAAAAAATTGCTCTTAAGTGCTAGAATATTTGTACTATTTAATTTCAGTTTCCTAATTACCTCATGAATTTAATATCACTACTTCCATTTTACAGTTGATACAACTAAGATGAACATGTTTTAATATTTTGCCTAAGCTAAACAAATAGAAGAGCTTGGATCCAAACCCAAATTTCTGTCACTCCAGAGTCCACACTCTTTCTCTTGTACCATATAGCCTTAGAGCCTAGTTCAGTAGATGGGAAACACTGTTATTAGCTAAAAGCAGGATCCTCAGTGTATGATTGATCTTGGTTCCACTTTTGCTGGCTCTGTGACACTGCACCTATTGCTATCTTTTTGTGTCTCATTTGTCTCAATTATAAAATGGGGGAATTAGCATTAAAATAACATTCCCTACCTTACAGGATTGTTGTGAGATTTAAATAAAAGAATGAAGTGCTTAGGGGAATGGCAGGCACATAGAAAATGCTCATTTAAATTAGCTATTATTTGTCACAGAAACTTCATGACCACAGCAGTGATTTAGACAATTCAATCCACACCTTCTTGAGCTGAATCAACATCCAAAGTTTTCTTTCAACTAAAAAAAATTATCTCAAAAATATCGTGCAGTAGTTTATTTGAACACAAGGAATATATACACAGACTATAGTAACGTGATAGCAAAAGTCACAAGAGCTGCAATGCTTTCTGGAAAGACAACTCTAGTTTTGGTAACTTTTCCTGACACTGATACAGTTGACTGATTAGCACTTTTATTATCTGTTTCTTTCTTGCTGGTACAAACATTGAGATGAGACAGTGCATTTCCTCAGTTTACAAACTTACCCAAGAATGTGGGAGATCCATATCTGTACAAGAAGACTTAAGTTGTGGGTGGTGAGTGCAGCGCAAACAGTCGTTCCAGGGTCCAACTTGGGCAATTTGAAAATCAACACATGTCCAGAGAGGGGTTTCTGGAAAAAGCTTCCAGCTGTTCCACATCTGAACTTCACCTTCATTGTGTGATAACATTTCTGCCATATTGCCTTCAGTGGAAATGCTGGATCTAACCAGTGATGCAGAAATAGAATCCAATCTCCCCTCCATTTCTTCCTTTCCCCTTGTGCTAACATTACTAATTTTCTTTTCTTGGGATTTGGTTAATTTCATACAGGAAATTAAAGTTTCATCTTCATCTTCTGAATTACAAAGAAAAATCAGTTAAGAATATAATATGGGTTTTATACTTCCTTTGATATAGTAGAAATGAATGAACATCACAGGACAAACCAGGAATTCATTTACCTTCACAAAATAATTTAAATTGCAATTCTTTAAAGAGTAATCCTTTGTATAGTAAATGATTTGTTTTGTAAGAACAGATTGACCTAAAAGATTTTGAAGCTGTATATAACGATTATATATAGTCTGGCTACACTGACTGAAAGTCACATGCAAATAGTATACTAAAAGATATTTTAGAAAAATTACAAACTAAAAAATTCCCCATATCATATAAACATGGTATGGTCTGCTTGCATTCTTTTTTTAATGTTTATTTATTTATTTTGAGAGAGAGCGAGGGGAGGGTCAGAGACAGAGAAGGATAGAGAGAATCCCAAGCAGACTCTGTGCTGTCAGTGTGGAGTCCAACATGGGGCTTGATCGCACAAACCATGAGATCATGACCTGAGCCAAAATCAGGGATCAGATGCTTAACCAACTGAGCCACCCAGGTGTCCTGGTGTGCTTATATTAAGTTTTTTTTTTTTTGATTTTTGGAAATAATGTGTATAGAGAGCATCATAAGAAAGTAAATGAATTATTCCCTGTACGTAAATAAAAAATGAAATCTCAGTGGACATGGGCTGAAATACCACTGGTATTCTAATTTTTTTCTGATATCAGTCTATAAATAGATTTATGCATAAAGTGTTTCTCATAGTGAAATACTTTGGAAGAGGAAGAACAAGACTGAGAGAACAACAAAAAGAAAGTATATCTTTAATACTATGAAGTTGATTAGTGAGACCTATATTTTTACATGTGGTGAAGGGTCTGATGAAATTTCTAGGAATATATAAAACAATTACAGAAAATAGAAATACATGTGACCCATGTATGGAAATTATACCATATCACAGAATCTCTTTCAGTTCAAATGTTTCATTGATGTAAACCAAAGATTATGATTAATAGCATGTGATTGTGAATAAATAAATGAACTTCAAAGTTGCATGTCATGACATGCCATTTTGCTGCACTCACATAAAAATTGAAAAATACTGTTTCCCGTGGCCAAAGAATGGGAATAATGAACAATTAGGACCCTTATTATCTCATTCTCCCACGCTATCCCCGAGTCTTGTCTTGAAGGGAAGGAGATATGGTATATAAAAGCAAAATTCACGAAAAGGGTAAGGATATCTGTTTCACAAATAAATTTCTAATTTAAAAACCCTGAAGACTTAATGGTTATTTTAAGACCTTATCAAAATGGCCTTCATTTTATATATGCTACTCAAATTCTTTCTCAAAGAATTTTTGGCAGCTTTTTGACTTCTTACTTACCAAGGTTTATTAATGTGGGTTTTATCTCATTCAGACTCGGCACCCTGGCTTTCTTGGTCCAAACCAGTTTCTGTAGTCTCTTTAACGTCCCCATTGATTCCGCTGGGTCACCGCCTGATGTTACAGCCTAGTACAAACACAGCTCAAGGTAGGGACAAATTATTCTTCACAAAAGATTAAATTTAAAATGTGTCGAGATCATAAATATGAGAAAATTAATAATGTGACCTCAAAACCTGTAGCCTGAGACAATTTTAAGCAATAACTTGAAAGCAGACAATTTTTTGGTTTCAAACTTGTAAAATGTATTACAACCAGCCAGTCATACTAAAGTAGGGCATTTTTTTAACCTTTTTTTTTAACTTCAAAATGCAACAAAATGGATTGAATCTGGTGCCATCTATGTGCTTGTGCTCAGTGTGAAATAGTGGAAAGACGCAAGGTCTTTGCAGGCTAACAAAGAAGGAATAAGAGGTTTAAAGTTGCTACTTGCAAGTTGTTGGAACAGACTGATGGTATGCACAAAAAAACAAAAACAGAATTTAAATTTTCTTCATTTTTCTTCATTTTTTCTTTTGGAAATTTCTGGTAAACCAGCATTTTATTTCAAGCATGAAATGTTTTCAAATAATATACTTTTCTTTGAATATTGCTTCTTGCTTTTTAGATACACACTGAGGAAAAAAAAAAGACAGCCATATTGTTCTATACTGTAGTATATAAGTGTCACTGGTTTATTATAGCAAAAAATATGGATAAAAGAATTAGTAACGCTTATGACTCAAAATTTCTTCGGAAGGTACAGAAACGCTTCCCACGAGTTTAATGTTGGCAAATTTGTATTTATACTGCTTTTCCTTATTATATTTAGGATAACCTACTCTTAACAATTTCACAATATTTTGGAAGCTGATATTTTATATGTTAAATTTAATACTAATTGGTAAAATAGTTGTATTCTGTGATGTTAATTAGATATGAAGTATTACATAGAGGAATACTTCCTTCTCATCCAGAAATCGCTGGACTCAGAAATATTTCTCTCTGCTTTTGCCTATCCTTTCCATTGAACGGCTGATAAATGACATCTAAATAGATACTGCAGTTCGCAAAAGGTGAATGACTTTGCTTCCTCATTAATGTTTGAATGAGAAATATTTATAATAGTGCTTTCCCATCCTTTGAGAGAGACTATAAGCCCAAAGAAATGTTTGCAAGAAAAGGCTCTCTGGCATCCAAACATTTCCAGTCATTAGATTCAGCACTTGTTCTTGGTCTTTAAGAATGACTTTGAGCAGCCAATATAAACTTGAGGCTCTGTCTCTGCATAATGGCACCTAAGTAGGAAATGTGACGTTTGTCAGAGAAAGCCATACCTGTTTGCGTTAAATAAATGGGGAAATATTGAAATCATTTTAATCTTTCAGAGAGGCCTGGGATGAGATTTTCTTGATATGCAGAATCTTCCCTCTCTTCCAAAGGTCATGCTCAGCTCAACACAATTTCTATTGCTGTTTACTTTTGTATCATTTTCTCCTGTGTTCCTCTTCAGTATTTTCTGAGTTACTCAGTTTTACAGGCCCTGTAACTCAAGAAGAGTCATTTTCTAATCTTCAGGCTCTTCCAGCAATAATAAGCTGACATTGCACAACCACTGAACACAATTTTCTTTGTTGTACTTCTTTTCTTATAGCAACCTCTTCCTATTCCAGCCAATGCTTAATTGCTCCACTGAAACACTGGCATCAAAAATGGCCTTTTCCCTCCCCCTTCTTTGTGAAAATGACTCCCACTTGATATGGGGAAAGGTGTTACATACCAGGGTAACTGAATTCCATATTAATGATTTGCCCCTAGGAGGAAGAGAAGCATTTGTATAGTGTCTAAATTCATATAAGTGAAATCTCATGGCCCAGAGGTGTTAAAACAAACTGACCTCTCATTATTTTGTTCAAACTGTGTTATAGCCTTTTTAAAGCAGAGTCTTGTTAACTTTCATATCTTTAATCACTCATGGAGCTTTGAGTTAATAGAGATCAGTCTATTGCATTTTATTCATTTTTCAATTACATATGTCTAGTATAGTACATGGCCTGATAAATGTTTGCTAAATGTAAATACACTTTTGAGTTCATACATATGTTTTATCTACCAAATGGATTATCCACAGTAAATTTTTTACACTAGACTGGCTACTTTCTAATAGCAAACTACTTCCAAAAAGCTTTCTCTTGCTATTAGGTAGTACATACCTGAGTGATGAAACTTAGAATAAAAATTATGATAAGAGATATAGAATCATTAAGATTATCTATTAAAAAGAAATCCTTTAGAATATTTCCAAAATTGTTATTCACTGTAGTCTCCTAATCTATTACTTATAAATTTGTGCTAAATTTGATTAAAATTACAATAATGTGCCTTTTATTCTATTTTTTAAAGGTTTATTTATTTTTGAGACAGAGAGAGACAGAGTGTGAGCAGGGGAGGGGCAGAAAGAGAGGGAGACACAGAATCTGAAGCAGGCTCCAGGCTCTGAGCTGTCAGCACAGAGCCCAATGCGGGGCTTGAACTCACGAACCATGAGATCGTGACCTGAGCCAAAGTTGAATGCTTAACCGACCGAGCCACCCAGGCGCCCCATAATGTGCCTTTTAATTCCTAGATGTTTTCTAAGAAGACTGACTTTTAAATTGAACTTACCATTCAACCAATCAGTGAAAGTTTATTGAGCACCTACGATATGCCAACATTATCATGCATTCTGGGGATGTGGCATTGAGTACGTGAAATGAGACCCCTGCTTTCATATAGTCTACATTCTAGAGAGAAATGACATACCATAAACAAATAAACAAGTACATAAACAAGAAAATGTGCCATAGGCTATGCTAAGAACAGCATGACTGAGTGTAGATGGGAGGACGGTTACTAATTTTCATTGGTTGATGGAGGATGTTCACTAAAACTGAGGCCTGAACCTCAGTTCAGATGTGAAGATTTGGAGACAGTTTTGAGCTCCACGGATAGTCAGGGAGGACATTTCCAGGACTATGATTTAAATAACAGAGAAGGGTCAGCTAGGCAAAGAGCAGAGGGAAGAGCATTCCTGTGAGGATAAGACATGTGCAGGGGTTCTACAGCTGAAATTCCGGGAAGAATTCTTAGCATTTGCCCCAAGGAAGAGAAAGGAGGGGAGAGGGTCATAAGATGAGCCAGAGACTTAATGAGGGGCTCTCAGGGAGGCCTTTGTAGAACAGTTGAAGAGCATGTATTTTGTTCTAATCAGGCAAGTGACACATTTGGTTTACATTTTTATTCGTCTTCCCTCTTTACTGATCCCTCTTTGTGATCATCTTACTTTTTAAAGGACTTTTCCCAAAAGCATTCCAATATGCTCTGATCTGATCCATCGTTAATTTACCATATTTTATTTACCACCCTTTCTGCCCCCTTTCTCATGCATACTTCTCAGAAAAGTCAACTATGTTTACTTCCCCTAACTCCTTTCATTTCTCATCCCTTCAAATCACGTCCTATACTCAGCAATCAGCTTGTGTTTCTGATATTCCATTTAGATTGCCTTTGTTTTCCAATGAACCATTCCCAAACTCCATTACTGCTTGGTATCTAGCAATACTGACTGTGACGACCTTCAAGAAACACTTTCTTTTCTTGGTTTCTGGGACACCATGTTCTCTGGTTTTCCTTTCACCAAATTTTTTGGCCATTCTTTCTCTAACCCCTACATGCTGACAATTCCTTTCTCTCAAAATTAAATGCTTAAATCCTTTACAACTAGCTCTGGGCCCTCATCTTATATCACCATCATTCATCATTCATTACACACACACACACACACACACACACACACACACACACACACACAATTAATGCCACTTAAATGCTGATGATTCCCAATTTATTTCTTCAGAGCTTCCTTCAGAGCTTCAGACTCACATACTCAACCGTCTATCTAAAATGATTTATAAGCCCTATCAAGACTGACCTCTAGCCCCCAAACATGATTCTCATCTGGTATTCTTCCATTCAGTGAATGCCATCTTCCTCCACCGTATTGCACATTCCATAAATAAGATTATCACCTTTGCCACTTACTCTCCTTTGTCGACTTATATTTATTTCATTACTAACTTTGGTCTGTTCCATTACTGAGTTTGGTCTGTTCTTTAAATGTATCTTGAATCTGTTTCTTTTTCACCATTTCCATCATTACCACCCAACTGAAAATCTCTAATTGGTTTTCTTTTTCTTTTGCCTTCCTTCAGTTGATGCCCAATAAAATGTTAGAGTTCTCCTTGAAAGATATAAATCTGATGATATTACCGTCTTGCTTAAATTACTCCAAATTTCCTGGTGTTCTTTAAATACAATCCAAAATACTTGACTCAGTCTGTATGACCTGTGTTTCCAGGCTCCCTTCACACTCACAAGGTAAATATATTTAGGTTCCCAATCTCCAAAGCTCTTTTTTCTCAGTGTTTTTATGTATGCTGCTCCCTCTGCCTGGAATGCTTATTCTATTTCTCCTGGATTAGTTAATTCCTACTCACCCCATAAACTTCATACTAAATGCCATTTTTTCAGAGAGATCTTTCCTGACTCCCAAGCCCAAATTAGGTCCCCATTCTTTTACCTTCTTGGCTTTCACCACAGTTTCAGATTTATATTTTTGTCATCATTGGTTAAATGTCTTTCCTCCCCATAGACTCTAAACTGAAGGAAGAAGACAGGAGCCATAACCTTCCATATAGGTACCATGCAGTATCCTTAATACCTATAACATTGTTGATAGTTGGTACTCTCTATGAATTAGTTGAAGTAATGATATGAAATGAATGAATGAATAAACGGATGAAGACTTGATTTGGTAAAATATATTTCTTTAAAATGTAATGATGCAGAGAACAGCATTGGAAATTGAAAATGAGAAGAGATAAGAAAATTAGTGTATTTAGTTTAGTTTTAAATTTTCTCCAATAAAATGATAATTATATGTGAATATAAATTAAATATTTCCCATATGTATGTTTTACGATGTATGTTCTGTATCTTTCATATATAAGTATGCATATACTTTAGTTAATTTTGTTCATATTCCTTAAATAATGTAAAAATTTGGTTAGAAGTGTTAGATTAAATACACCTCATTCTGACACTTTGCTTGACTATTAGGATGATAGAATAATTTTTAGAAAATAGCATCAATGAATTATTGAACTGGATTAGTCTTACAACCATATTTTATGAACTAGAATGGAACTTATTGGACATCTAGTCTACCAGCATTTTAAAAAATGAGAAAAACCAGAGAAGCTAAGTGGCTTATCCAGAGAAAGATAATTCATTAATAATACAGCTAGGATGAGAATCAAATATTATGACTTTTAATCCAATGTCCTTTCTCACAAGATTTTTAGAAGCTAACATAACTACTAGTTATCTAGGATTGAAAGCCAAATTAAGACCAACCAAATCCAAGGTTTTGATTTATAAATTAAATATGACTCTTCAATGGAGGATATCAGGTAGACACTCTTAGATTTATAGGCCTATTCTTTTTTATATATATACCTCCTGTTTCATGTATATATAAATACATCATTTTTATTTTTATCTTATTTATATATTATATATTTATATACAGGTATAAATATGTAAATATTAAACACCTCAAACACACACACACACACACACACATCTTCTTTAACATACATATTTCACTACAAGGGAATTTAATTGTTTTTTCCAATAGGATCCCTTCTTTTACACAGAAGAAATTTAGGCTTATGGAAACGAAATAAATCCAGACCACCTGTCTGAATTGAAAAGGAAGCTAGAAAGTAACGACAGACTTTGCATGAAGTAAACTAATTTCCCTTTGTTCTTTTTTTGTTGTTGTTCTTGTGATTTAAAAAAAGAATTGTTCCTCTCTCATGACCTTTTTAACAAGTATTCAAATAGAAAAAGTCTGATCACTTGACGTCTATTTCATATAATTTCTTCAACATGGGAAACAGAGATCTTTTAAAATTAATTATCTTGGCTTATTTTAAAGGAAGGCTGTAGTGAACACTGAAATGAAACCTCAGATAGTTTCACATATTTTGCTTTGACAATTGTTCTCAGCTCCTTAGTCTTCTGACTCTTCACTTAGTTACCAAAGATTTGCCAATTTTAGGGTTTTAGAAATGATTTTTCAATGGTCACAATACACTATTAAGTAAAAAGTCAGTACGTAAATTTGCACAGAAAGTATAAACACCACTCTAAGTGGCTTTCTTTTCCTTCTTTAAATAGTTGGCATTTCCCAATTTTTCTACAATAAAGACATATTACTCCTATAATTGAGAGAAATTCTATATTTTAAAAAACATATTTAGAATGCAGGGTTTTTTTGTTTTTGTTTTTGTTTTTAATGTTCTGAGACAGAGACAGAGCACAAGAGGGGGAGGGGCAGAGAGAGAGGGAGACACAGAATCTGAAGCAGGCTCCAGGCTCTGAGCTGTCAGCACAGAGCCTGATGCGGGGCTCAGACTCACAAACTGTGAGATCATGACCTGAGCCGAAGCTGGACGCTCAACCGGCTGAACCACCCAGGTACCCCTAGAATACAGGTTTTATAATCAAATCTATTTCTGCCAAGCAGAACATAAGTACCCAGTGTTTTTACTGTGAATTTATTTCTAGCCACTTGAAAAAAAAGATACCTAGGGACTGGGTAAAAATGAGGAAAGTTATCTTCAAGGTAAAAACAAAAGGAATTGGTTTTAAATGGTGAGATTATTAAAACCTCGAAGCTAGGGGCACCTGGGTGGCTCAGTCGGTTGAGCGTCCGATTTCGGCTCAGGTCATGATCTCACAGCTCGTGAGTTCGAGCCCCGTGTCGGGCTCTGTGCTGACAGCTCAGAGCCTGGAGCCTGCTTCTGCTTCTGTGTCTCCTTCTCTCTCTGCCCTAAACCACTCGCACTCTGTCTCTGTCAAAAATAAATAAACATTAAAAAACAAACAAACAAACAAACAAAAAACCTAAAAAAACCTCGAAGCTATATGTGCATTTGCTTCTATATAAAAGTGACTACTGTCTATTTACGACTTAAAACATACTCTAAAAAGATAATTTGTAAGGTCACAGTGATCAATTAACACTTTGTAACTCAATGCACAGTAATAAAACCAAGAATTATAAACTAGAATCAATCAATGCAAACATATAAAAATAAACAAGTCTCTTTTCAGAGGATTATTTTACTGCTTTCTTGGAACTACAACTAACTAAAATGACAATTTGAGAATATTTCATCTGGGGGCGCCTGGGTGGCTCAGTCGGTTAAGCGTCCGACTTCAGCTCAGGTCATGATCTCACCGTCCGTGAGTTCGAACCCCACGTCGGGCTCTGTGCTGACAGCTCAGAGCCTGGAGCCTGTTTCAGATTCTGTGTCTCCCTCTCTCTCTGACCCTTCCCCGTTCATGCTCTGTCTCTGTCTCAAAAATAAATAAATGTTAAAAAAATTAAAAAAAAAGAAAATATTTCACCTGTATAAATGAGATATTGATTGAAAAAATAATTGGTGGAAAAATTGCCATGTTGATGTTAGGTATTCTTATGTAATTATAATTACAAAATTTATTATTTTTTAATAATAGAAATTAAGATAAAACTCTGGACCAATACTTAAAATAAGGTTAAGCACAATTTTTAAAAAAGGCAATTGAATGCATATTCAATTGAATGAATTAGGGAAATAGAATATACTCTCCTAGAAGAATTATAAAATATTTATTCATTCAACACACATTTACTAAGCATATAATCTTTGGGAGATTCAGGTATCTGTCTGTCATTGCTTAGTATGAGTGATTTTAAAAATGAGTAGTCTGTTTCTGTGCCTGTCCCCTCCAAGAAAAGGGTGAGCTCTTTGGGGTTCCAGCGTTATTTTGCACATCTCAAACCTGGTCTCTAATATGCTCAATAAATAGATGTGAGCTGAACAGCTGGCTAAAAATACATCTGGAAGAAAAGGTTAATGTGTGTCATGTGAGAAGTACAAATAAAATGTGATGGTTACTCACAGGAGAGAAAGATTGCATAAGGTAAAGTGGGGAAGGGAACTGCACTTGCCTGGAGAATTAACAGGCATTTGAACAGCTAAGCGGTATAATTCCGCAAGTCTAACAAAGCCCTTTATGTAACAGTCTTATCCCACTATATAAATACAAATCACGTCCTCAAGTTCTAATACATGTTTCTGGCTCCTTCTGCTTCGTCTCAGGCAGGTTTTGGTGTTCACAATTCTGGTCTTGGAATAATGTGCCACATGGGCTCTATTCTCCACAGCACAAGGAAGTTACAGCTCCATGGTCATCTCTCCTACTCCTGTCTGGGAGCCAAGACTGCTCTTTGCTCCTTTACCCACAGGTTGGGGTCAGTCTTTTAATGTGAAGACATTGAGGCTACCTGGGGGCTGCCTGGATTACATCAAGTCAGAGATTACTTTCCATGTAATAGCATCTGCTCTGAAATTTCAAAGAAGTTTCTAGAACTATTCATAGGAATATTTCTCTTTAGGTACATTCTTTGACTGACCCCCCAAAATGTACACAGTAGGAAATATAAGTGCCAGTATACAAATTCATTAATTTTTATTAAACATCTACTAGATTCCTAGAATACAAGGAGCTATGAATATAGGAAATTACATAGAAAAAAATACAACCCTTGTATCGAGGAGTTATAATCTCTACAAGAAATAAACAAAAATGTCAGGGAAACCCTGACTTGATAGAATTAGCCTTGGTCTGCAGATAAGCTGATGTGGGAAACAAAGGCAAAAGAAAATTAAATTTCCTTACAACTTACAGCCCATTGACAAATCCTTGAGACAGTCAGAGTGACGTTCCTCTAGGAACTCAGCTGCCTTGATGAGGACATTTTGCTAAAGGCAAGAGGCAATCTTAGCTTAACATTAGCCTGACCGCCCCAGAGTCCTGTAAGTCTACTTTAACATATAAAAATTATTTTGGAAACTTCCTTTATCTCTACCCCCCAAATCTATGCTAGCAATCATCCACCAAGTGTATGGCACACTGACATACATCTGAAGGGTCTCTTGACAGAGTTTTTACTAAACAGTAACAAATGGCCTTTTCCTAACAATAGCTAGCCTCCTAAAGGTCCTGGAAAGCTTGCTTCCAAAATTCCTTAGAGAATTGGGCTATCCCTAACCCCCTCCCAACTTAAAAATATATAATCAGTCACCCGTCACAACCCCAGGGCTGCTCTTACTGCCCACGGGTCCTGTCCCCATGCTTTGATAAAACCACTTTTTTGCACTGAAGACGTCTCAAGAATTCTTTCTTGGCTGTTGGCTCTGAACCCCAACATTTCCACATCAAAGTGACTGTTTTGCTGTGATGTTCTGCTTCGTGACTAGCCATGTGAACTTGAACAAGCCACTTCACTTCTCTGTGCTTCTATAAAATGAGGATTTGGATCACAGGAATTCATTGTTCTTGTAATAAGTTTAGGGACATTAAACTAGATAAGTATCTTCTTTTGTTACTTTACATAAACTCTTGGACCTGAGAGGAATATCAAGGAAAAAGTAAGAATGAGCTACTATTGATCACAGATTATTAGAACTTAAAAAGATCTTTGTGTTCATCTAGTCCAATACCTTACTTTCAAAAGGAGGAAACTGAGGCACAAAAATGTGAAATTAATAGCCTAAGAGCATCGGGGTAGCTCCAGATTTCTTGATCGGGTTCTCTTGATTCTGTTTCTAATTAAGTTATTTCATAGTCCTCCCAAATGCATAGCTTCGTTTTCATCTAGGAAGTCCTTTTTGTATTCATGATGATTCGGGTTTCTTTCTTTCCTACAGCTGTTTGATATTTAACTAGTTATTAAAAACTTAGAAGGCATGAGAACCAGCAAGGGCAGAGTACATTAGTTTTTCAGGAAATAGAAGTAATATTTAAACAGTACTTTTTCATCACTTCTTCCTACCTAGAATAGCTATCATCCCTTAGGCAAAAAAAAAAAAAAAAAAAAAAAAAAAAAAAAAAGTACTGTTGAGAAGAAAACTATTCTAGAACCTTAGATGCTTAGATGTTAACATCTTAATTATCTTTGGGAAGAGCGTGCTGTGAAAGGAGATGCCTTGAAATTATCATGTTCATCCCTACATCAAGAAACATGATTTATTGGAAGTAGCTATTTGCCACAGAATCTGCAAGTTTATATTACATTGTAGGAAATAATAATCAAATAAATCTGTATCATTTAGCTTGCAGTGTTCCCAAAAGCAAGTCTGGAAAAAAAAACTGTAAAGAGGGCTTACAGTGTATTCAGTTCCATAACACTCTGGGACTTGCTGACGTACGTGAGTGTCCTGGAAATTTTCCATACCCTTTAAAACATGTCCATTTCCTGAACTTGTGTTTAGCGATGGCCAACAAGGAGAGGACGGTGGTTAATATGATCTGAGGATTTTAATACAAGAGAGAGTTGGCACACAAAGATACACTTTTTAACACTACAAAATTTTCTTTATCTCAGGAAAAATTCCTAAATTTGGGGGAATTTTTTTTTACAATAAAGACTCATCTTTCTTTAAAGGTACCGCTTTATGCTTAAGTCAGAAAGCTTTTCAATAAGAACAAGTCTTTTTTATATTCTCTAAAAACACTTCCATGTGGCAAATGTAATAAAGAACTGTAGAAAACAATTCTCATTGCATTAAAATTACAGGGAAGCAGAAAAAATAGTATGATTTGGGGAAAAGTTTTCTACTATTTCTTTGGCAGTAGGTTTTACATGTCTTTTAAAAAAATTTTTTTAATCTTTATTTATTTTTGAGAGAGAGAGTGTGCGTGTATGAGTGGGAGAGGAGCAGAGAGAGAGGGAGATACAGAATCTGAAGCAGGCTGAACTGCCAGCACAGAGCCTGACATGGGGCTCAAACTCATGAACCAACTGACCAGATGCCCGGGTTTTACATGTCTTTGCTAATGAAAGAGACTCCACCATTTAAAGGTTACCCTCTTTAGCATTAGAAAAACAAGATTGATGTTAACATTCTTTAACAAAAGTAAATAAATAAAACTGCACAAAGGTGTAAAATAGTGAGGAAAGGATCCGTATTCTCAATTATAATAATCAAGTCATCAAAATACATTGATTAATGTTTCATCAAATACATACATATAAAGGTGAATATATGTGTGCCGGTGTTATATATATATATATATATATATATATATATATATATATACACATTACATATAGAGTGGATTCACTTACTATCCTTCACTTTCTCTAGTCCCAACACATGATCCATACCCAGAAGTTGGTAGAAAGAGTTAGAACCAAGAAAATGGCTTATGAAGCAATCTAAACCTTAATCCCCCTAACGCCCTTCACTATCAGGTATACATTAGGCATCCTTGTTGAATATCTGATAGAGTGTGAAATCGAACCACATATATATTTGGAGCTGAGTAATATCTGGAATCATAGCACAGGATATTTTAGGTTTAGTACTTGTCCATGTAATCTCCTTACTGTAGACATCTACTTGAAAAACCCATGTACCTGGCATTAAGCTAGGGGCATTGGATGGAGTTTGTAATAGAATAGAAGGGAATTTCAAATTTTATTTGAGGGTAGGGCCTTCAGTAGGATTAAGAGGAGTTTAGGGAGAGGATGCAAATGTTCACTGAACATCTGGGGATAATATATGTATGCTGTTTCATTTAATATTTGTAACAACCATAAGAAGTTTTTCTCATCATCATTGGACACATAAGGAAACTGAGACACGGAGAATTTAAACAAGTCCAAAGTCAAAAGTTATAACTCATGTAAAGGTAAAGCAAGTTTGGTTACTATAAGGTCCAAAGCTAAGCAGAAGTCCCACAAATCCTACCTAGCCAAGGACTGAGAAGCAAGTAGAAATAAAAAATAGCTCAAGGGACTGAAGCTCATACTGAATGCCTGCATTTTATTTTGCCATTGGGTGTAGCATGTGGATTTTTAGAGGATTAGGCCAACATTTTCAGGTCTGTGTTACATTTTAATGATGTCAAGTAGTACTTGGTGTTTGGCCCAGTATAAGTTACTAGAATGTGCTCATGAGACATTTTTTGTATTGTATAACTCTTTTAAAAATGAGAATTGTGCTAAGGAATACCCAAATAACTCCTATCAACCTTTTAAAGTGGTCAAGATGGGAAAATATCTGTATATATTTAAGTTGGTTCATTCGTAAAATTTATTTGTTAGAACCAGGCATTTATTTTCCTTGTATAAACTAAAAGTTGAAATGGCGACTGCTTAACCTCTTTTCCTTGTTTTATGAGGGAATAAATAGATGATAGATGATATTAGATAGGTAGATAGATAGATAGACGATAGATAGATAGATAGATAGATAGATAGATAGATAGATGATAGATAGACAGACAGATGGATAGAGAATGACTTCAGATACTAAAATAAGAAAATCTACTCTGATTTTAATTTCATTTCACCAGAGACAAAGATACGGATTTCATACTAACATTCAATATTCCTTTAACACCAACTAAAGCCGCTTTTTAAAATCTTCTATTAAAAAAAGAGGTTTCATTTTTCTTCTATAACAAATAGAGCTCTACATTCTTTCTATCTGCAAAATGAGTTATAATATTGCTCTTGGGATATTGGGAAACTCCTCCATCTATAACGTTGTAATATTATTAGGTAGCTCTGGTGGTTTTAAAATATGTTCCTAAATTGTTTTATATTGCTCTCTTCAAAAGGTGGGTCGTAATGCCCCTATTCTTAGTATAAGCTGGATTTAATAACTTGTCTATAGTAAATAGAATAAGGTGGGAGTGATGGTGTATGACTTCTGAGACTAAGTCTTAAAAGACATTATGGTACCCTTCTTACCCTGTGCCTTGGATCACTCATTCTGTGAGAAGCCAAGTGCCATGCTATGATATACTCAAGCAGCCATATGGAAGGGTCAACAAGATGAGGGGCTAATTCCTCCAAACACCTATTAGCAAGGAGTACAAACCCTTGGCTACAGTAGGGGGAAGGAGTTTGAAAACAGACCCTTCAGCTACAGGTAGCTTTTAGATGACATTTTGATTTCAACCTCATATGAGACCCTGAGCTAGAATTACCAGCTATCCCCAAACTCCCAACTCTGAAACTATGAGACAATACATGTTCGTTGTTTTAAACACCTAACTTTGGGAGTAATTTGCTATTTAGCTATAGATAACTAAGACAGTAGCAAAGTTATGTAATGGATAAGAAAGTACTTGGAAATAAGATCAATGCATAATATAATTTGTTCATTTTTACATTACATCATACATAAAAACTACTTTTTGGTTGACACTGCAAGTGCTATTTAAACAATCTGTTGGGGCGCCTGGGTGGCTCAGTCGGTTAAGCATCCGACTTCGGCTCAGGTCATGATCTCACAGTTCCTGAGTTCGAGCCCCGCGTCGGGCTCTGTGCTGACCGCTCGGAGCCTGGAGCCTGCTTCAGATTCTGCGTCTCCCTCTCTCTCTGCCCCTCCCCCACTTGAGCTCTGTGTCTCTCTCTCTTTCAAAAATAAATTAACGTTAAAAAACAAATTATTAAACAATCTGTCATTCTGGCCTCTTTTTTTTCCTGCCTTACCGTTTGTTCACAATCTTTGTTTAGAACCACCCCAAATCTTGTCTGATGAAAGCTAAGGAGGGACCTACCTCTCCTGCTTATTCACAGATCACGGCATAGCCTTAAGGTTCTTCCCCAGCCGCCTGGTGTCCAGTGCCCTCGGCTAAGTGCACCAAAAGGCAGTCCCGCTTTGATCCAACTTCCGTGTTTTTCCAACAGCGGTGTGCTGCACCGGAAACAGTTTTAAGTCTGTACGTTGCCAATGGGTTGCGTGTAGCCAAGAGGTTTTTGTCGCTGTCGCTGCTGTTACTAATCCAGTTTTCCTCTTAAAGACTAAATGACTAACTCTCAACTCTAGATACTGATTACACTGCACGAGAATTGGAGGAGGCTAGTTTAGATGGCACAACCAGAGCTGAGTCCAGCCACCATCTAACCCTGTGGGCGAGGTTTGGAGCAATCAAGGTTCCGCGGTAGCAAAAGTGGCAATTTCACAAACAAAATGTATTCATGAGGAACACGTCCCGCTTTGAGGGACAGAAAACCCAATCACAGCAGCTTAAACAAGTGTAAGGCTTATGTTTCCCCACAACAAGAAGTCCAAATATAGGCAATCCAATGCTGATGCAGTAACTCAGGAATGTCGCTGATGAATCAGGCTCCATGGCTGTGCCCCACCATCCTTAACATGTGCCTTTGGCCTTATGGCTGAAAGACAGCTGTTAACTCAGCAGATACCATGTCCAGCATCCAGCAGGGAGACGGGCAAAGGGCAAAGCTTTCTTCTCATGAGGCTTTGCTTTTTTTTTTTTCCCCCCCCGAAAAGAACCCCCTCACCAACTCCACCACCAGGCATTTCTAGCTATAATTCACTGATCAGAATTGGATCCCATGACCACCCTAGCTACAGGGGGAGCTGAGAATTCAAATACCTAGCCTTGCAGTCTCCATCAAAAAAGAAATCGGTTGAAATGGGTGTGAAGTGATGTAAGCCTTAGAAGAGAACCTAACACACCCATACATATGCAGGCATACTTTTAAAAATGAATTCACTCAGCAACACTTTTTCCACTGAAGGAGCTTAGGGAGAAAATGTTTTGGTGCAGTCCTGGGTGGGGGTGCTTGACAGTGCTTAATATCACCAGCACTGAAAGTAATAAATGTTATCCCTCTTTTCTATCATGAATATGAATGACGCTCTGAAGGCTGAAAGCAACCTCAGAATTTACGTGAGAAATGAGGCATGAAACATTTTTGAAAATATATTAGCCCAAAGTCTGTATTACTGCATAGTTTATACCCTTTTCAATATGCTACAAAAGGTCTGAGCCATCAACTGAATGCTGCCAGAAAAGAACAAATAAGAACAAGGATACGAAAATAAATGCTGGGAGTCAAGTTACCCCAAGATGTTCTTTATGGTTGGGGTAATGATCACGGTTACCAGGCAGTCTGCTGTGCTTCAAACTCTCCGCATCAGCGCTTGTCCTGCCAGCTGGGTTCTCCAGCAGGTTTATCCCAGACCCAAGTAGTCAGAAATAGTTATGGAGCTAAGTCACTATTGAAGAGAGCATTCCGTGAACACTTCCTGCTCCGACCTCCTGCCACTTGGTTCCTAGTACTTTCTTCTATGCCTTAGATCTTTCCTCTTCTTTTAAGTACATTAAAGGAACATGTCTAGTTGAGTATTTCTTTTCTTAAAAAAATTTTTAAGGTTTATTTATTTTTGACAGGGAGAGAGAGAGAGAGACAGAGCATGAGTGAGGGAGGGACAGAGAGAGAGGTAGACACAGAATCCAAAGCAGGCTTCAGGCTCTGAGCTGTCAGTGCAGAGCCCAATACGGGGCTCGATCTCAGGAACCTCGAGATCATGACCTGAACTGAAGTCAGATGCTTAACAGACTGAGCCACCCAGGTGCCCCAAGTTGAGTATTTCTGATTGGAAATTCAGTAAATGTTAAAAGTTTTTATAATGAAAGTTTTTTATTATCCAAAATATATTTCATAGGCCTAGTCACATGATAAGTATAACTATGAATATGTTTTACGTCCTATGAACTTTATCTCATGTTAATGATATTCAGTAAAATTGCCAGCCATGTGAAAATATTGACCCTGTTAAGATATTATTTATTATTTGTTTAAGTTTATTTATTTATTTTGAGAGAGAGGTGAGAGAGAATGTGAGCGGAGGAAGGGTACAGACAGATGGGGAGAGAGAGAGAATCCCAAACCAGGTCCATGCCATCAGTGTGGAGCCTGATGAGAGACTCAAACCCATGAACTGTGAGCTCATGATCTGAGCAAAAATCAAGAGTTGGATGCACCGTGAACTGAGCCACCCAGGTACCTCTTCATTATTTTAATCATTTCTACTTTTACATGATCTTTAAATGTTCTATAATGAATATATATCATTCTCACAATATAAGACAAAAATCAACTTCAGTTTTTCCATGAGGCTACTGTCTTGCCAGACCAGACATGAGCCAGGTTTGGGCTTGGAAAGCGAAATTGCATGGGGCATCATATCAGTAGACAAGTGCCCATCAAATGTCTGGATGCCATGGAGTCTCATGGTACATGTACTTAGCACCATCAGGACACTCATAAAAATACCTACTCCTGGCCCCCAGACATGATAATTCATTTGGACAGGGGTGAGGCTCAGAAGTCTGCATTTTTCACAAATATCCTGATTCTGACACAGACAGTCCCCAGGCCACATTTGGAGAAATATTGCTCCGATAAGTCATTTGCTCACTTGATAAGAGGCTACAGTCTGTGCCAAAGTCCATTCTTATGGACGTCACCGACAGGTCAGTTTGCCCCTTCACACGAGAGAATGTGTCCCTCTCTCTGCCCCGTCTTCCAAAGGGTAAACAGCTTTGGCTTTTCCTCAGTCACAAGGAGTTAAAAAATTAACAAATTGCATAACATTTCTTAATACTTAATCGTATCTCATTATAGTATTTTGTCATACAGAAAAAGTGTTTCTTAATTAGTTAAGTTCAATTGAATGCCCACCATGAATATGAAGAGATATACTAAAGATAGATAAGACCACCCCTACCCTCCAAAATGAGAATTTCTAGATTAGATATCTCCTGCTCGTCAGTCACTGCTTATGGATTTTCTCAAATGATCTTTAATGATAAACTACATAGTACAAGTGAATAGTTACTGTTCTAGAAGGATCATTTCTTAGCCAATGAAAATGCCAAAAAAAATTGGTAAAGATTTACCTTGAACCCTTTTCTTCCAAGAACTTTATATATTATTTTCTTCATTCTAAGACATGGTTCTGGTTTTCTGCTAAAACCCTAAAGAAGGACTTCTCTTGGCACAACACATGTCTGGGAATTCTTACTGTAAATCAGCCTTCATTTCCTCCTGGCTATCAGACAATGTTTCACTTAGATACCGTATCTGAGGCCTCATCTAAATTTAGGAGAATGAAACTGCATATTTCAGAAATAATCTCCCAGCCGCACTTGTGAAAGTGTCCATCCCTCGCAAAGAGTAAAAAGAGGAGGAAGGGGGAGAGAGGAGCCTTGGGGGACAACAACAATTGAATTTGTTTTATGCATCTTCTAAATGCCAGCCATGATGCTAAGTGCTTTACTGAAGTATTTCACTTCATCCTCACGGCAGCCATGAGATAAAGGTTCTTTATAGACCAGTTTTACAGATCATGAAAACTGAGGCAGAGAGAGATTAAGTAAATCGCCCTGAATCACAGAGGTACTAAGGGGCAAACTAAGATTCAGAGCTCTGTCTGTTTTCAGAGCTCTCCACCGTGCCCTGCGGGAGAGCTCACTGGTTAAAGGCCCTCGGGCAATGTGGTGTGGACCCTCAGGAGCGTAGGATTGTGACTCTGGCGCTGTCAGAACAGCCAGTAGAAACTGTGGTTGATCAAAAGTTATGGTCCACTGTCTACTCCATCGGACGGCCTCCGACAGTCTCAGGTATCAGGCTGGATTGAGGAACGCGAGCTCCTTTTGCTCACCAAATCAGTCCCTCGCGATTCAGACACTGTATCCCGTCTTCCTATTGATAAATCTACTGCACCAAGGAAGGCCAGTTTTAACTTTCTAATAAATAAAACTATCAGAATGATTAAAGAGAATCTCATGGCTGTCAGAAAAATATCAAAAATCAGTATGATGCTGGAGTTGGCCCGACTGACGCACATAGTATTTTTCATTACAGGGTGAATAGCAACTATTTGGCTGTTAATTAATGTTATATTATTATTACTATCAGGGAGGCCCGAGGTTCAGACATTCTTAATTGCCTGAACTCCTGGGCTAACTAATGCAATTTATAAGGGATATGTCAGAAATAATAGTATATGCTTTTATATCAAACATAAAAACATGAGGGACATGCCCCTCACTAAAGGTTGCCAGACAGTTCTCAGCACTTAACATAGGTCTTGTCAGAGAAAATCCCAGTACATTAACTTAACAGGTTTAGAGTTACTTATCAAAAGGCTGTAGAGCATGATGTTTTGCATAATCAAAATGGCTTATCAACTCAAGGCATCAGTGAACGCTTTCATTTATATTCCAATTCACAGAGACATAAGCGTATCAACTACAAAACAACCTACAATAACTAAAGATAAAATAGTTACAAGGCTAAGTATTGTACATTACATCTAGAGTATTACAGAGCTCAATAACATGATGATGTTCACAAAACACCACACCAAGTGTTGATTGTTCACATTACCTGACAGGAAATGCCTTGTGGTTTTTTTCCTTGAAAAGTATGCATGTAATTACTCAAAAGAAAATCCTCTTCATTTAGATCTATGAAAAGAGATAAATGTTATATATAGATCATCAGAAATTACAGGATTTTAGAAGGTTAAGTGCAATTTAATACTCATTATAGTTTCGTTTAGTCTGTTAAGGTAGTACATTGTCTAGATCATAAATGTTTTCTTTTTCTAAGGATATGTTATTCTCACAAGAAACAGATCAAAATAAAATACAAATTTAACAACACCACCACCAACAAAAATGAAGAATGTTGCTGGCCATCTGTGTATCTGAGCAAGCCATGGAACCTCTGTGGGACTCAGTTTCCCTCTCAGTAATAAAAGAGTAGCATACTAGCTACTAAAGCCACGTCTAACTGCAACATGCTAGGATTCCACGAAGTTATCTCCTCACCTGTTTCTGTTAAACTAAGTTTTCCACCTCTGGCATTTTGAGCTTCATTAGCTTATGTCTTGTCAACATGGATTATTTGTGTTGAAACTGTTCTATGTATGCTTTTGTAAAAGCTTTCGAATGTGGTGTCCGTTAGCTTGCAGCTACATGAAATCTTCCAACATTTCCCTTCCAGGCTCTGGAAAAGGGGCTCCTTTTAATGTAAATCTGAAATGCACATGCGCTAAAAGAGGGCAGCCCTCTACACCTCACTTAATCCAACCCGCTTGGATGAGGAAACTGAGACTACAGAAACCACCTGGCCACAAGGCCAGTGACTTTCCCTCTCACCTTCACTATTCACGTGCAATCACTGCTTCAGTTTCCCACTGTTCCTTGTTCTCATATTCACTGGGGGAGAAAGCGGCCAACAAGACCTACCCTCCACACACAGTGAAAAACACGGGCAAGTTGTCCTCCAAATCCCCATCTTGGCTCTCTTGAAAAGATAGTTCAAATTCCCAGCTCAGTCTCAGAGTTGTTTACATCACTAACAATATTTAAAATCAGAGTAACCACAAAGGATTCCAGAAAATACTTAAATGTTAAAACGAGCTGGTTTTGTGAGCTGGCTCTTTGAAGCAAGATTTTCCATTACAGTGTCAGGATGCCAGAAGCAGTTTTGGCAACTTATTATTTTTTTTTTTTTAAGGATTTGTATTCAGGAAAAAAAAAAAATCTGTGCTCTGTTCCTTCATTCCTTTTCATCTCTCCCCTTTTTGGATTCCTTTAACATGAATTTTGGAGAACTCCCTCTATAATTATCCTTCTGGGTATGGGAAAAGAACAGTAAAGTGGTCACCTGTACTCTAGAATCCGGAAGCAGCACAGGAGTGTGCACAATGCATTTACATCGCTTATGTAACAATGCAAAGTAGGAAAATGAGTGATTCAGATGCTACTGTGGGGACGGATCACTATGACTCAGGGTACTCCTGGGAGAGGTAGGGCCCCAGTGGAAGCTTGAAGCGTGGATGTAGTTTGGAAAGGTAGAAGAAAAAGCAAAATGACAAACGTAGAAGCAGTGCTATGAATGCTAACCTACGGTGTGGAATGAGTGGAACATATTTAATTAAGTGTAGAGATTGAAACTGGTCAAATGATAGGCAATTCTGAATATAGCATAGAAGGAGGTAGGGCTGGAAGAGTAAATAAAGTAAAATTTTAATAGTCCTTGAGTGCCAGGTCGAGGAATTTGGACATAACCTACTAGACCAATGTTGCACATATAAATATATCTGCAGAACTCAAACAAGTAATTTAACTAAATGATGTGAATTTTGTCAAGGAAATAATGGGATACATGTGGTGAGCTGAAGAGTCACCATTGCTCTCAGCTTTCCCAACTGAAATCACCTCAGACTTTGAGCTCAGTATTGTCGGTATAAATACATGGATGTTCATGTAAAATTTCCTGATTTTTAAAATACTGTATGGTCCAAACAGACTTTTTCTCAGAATAACTTCAGTTACACGGCTACCAGTATGTGGCCTCTGCTACAGACAATGGAAGACCTTTGAGGGTCTTGGACTAAGGAAGAGACACCGGAAAAGTTGTATTTTATGAAGATTAGCCATTTGTTTTGTGGTCTTATACACTTTTATCTATTTGTAATCTCCCAAATATTACCCGACAAGAGAATATTTATAAAAACGGAAGCAATTTGGTCCTACGTAGCAAAAGAGTTGCAGTGGATGAATTAGGCAAGATGCAGTTGTGCTTTCCAAAAATGGCCACCAAAATATCTCTCATACCACATATTCTGCAATATGAACTTGGCACGCCTCTTCTTATTGAATGGAGCTAGTCTCAGTAACTCACTTGCCACAGGACAATGCAATGTAAATGATCATTTGTAAGCCCCCAAACTAAGTCAGAAGAAGCCTTACAGCTTCTGCTTTGATCATTTGGGATGCTCACTTTCCAGACACTTCCTCCATGATGTGTGAGGCTCCCTTTCGTGTCCCTCCCTCTTGCAACCCAGCTCTTGGCCTGAAGAAAGCTTGTGTCTCTTGGAGAGGCCACACATTGTTCTCCAGTCGAAAGTCTCCACTGAGCCCAGCCTTCAAGTTATCCCAGAACAGGTGCCAAATATACAGGTGAAAAAGATTCTAGATGATTCCAGACACCAGACATTGGAGTCCTCCCCAGTCAGGCAAGTCTTTTCAGAAGAAGCTTCAGGTATCATGAAGCACTTGTCTTGAATAGATTCCTGGCCCACAAAATCCATGAGCCTAATAAAATGTTGTTTGATGCCCTTAAGTTTTGGGATAGTTTGGGGCACCTGGGTGACTCAGTCTGTTAAGCATCCGACTCTTGACTTCAACTCAGGTCATGATCTCATGGTTTGTGAGTTTGAGCCCCACGTCAGACTCTGGGCTGACAATGAGGAACCTACTTGAGATTCTGTTTCCCTCTCTCTCCGCCCCTCCCTGCCTCTCAACAATAAATAAATAAATAAATATTTTTATTTCAAAAAAGTTTTGGGGTAGTTTGCAGCAAAAAGATTATCAGAACATGCATAAACTACATAAGTGAGTCACAAGCAATAGTATACATAGGAATGCACCATTCAACATGAACATTCAGACTCCAACTGCCCCTCAAATTCAGATGCAGGGAAGAAATGAGATTAGGTAAAAAAGCAATATTTCTAATCAGCTTTCAGGTGATTCTAATGAAGATATTTCTGACCATACTCAGGCAACTATCATCCTAGTAAGAACTCCCCTAAAGAATTAAAGGGAGATTCATTTGTACAAAACACCAGGATGCTGAACATTCTCATCACTCAATTCAGAAAGACCTCCTTGGAAGAGGCCCACTTATAGTGGCCTTTGCTCAAGGAGTTTACCCCACAGAATGAACGTGTAGATGTTCGGCTGTGAAATAGGGCTTCTCTCTGTCACTCCTCATGTAATCCAGTCTAACCAGAGTTAAATTACAGGCTCCAGGGAAACTATTTTTGTTTATTTATTTTTAAATATTTATTTATTTATTTTGAGAGGGCGCGAGGAGCAGAGAGAGAGGGAGAGAGAGAATCCCAAGCAGGCTCCGCACTGTCCTCACAGAGCCTGATGTGTGGCTCAATCTCCCTAACTGTGAGTTCATGACCTGAGCCAAAATCAAGAATTGGATGCTTAACTGACTGAGCCACCCAAGCTTCCCGAGGAATCATTTTTAATTTTTTTTTAACGTTTTTTATTTTTGAGACAGAGAGAGACAAAGCATGAACGGGGGAGGGTCAGAGAGAGGGAGACACAGAATCTGAAACAGGCTCTAGGCTCTGAGCTGTCAGCACAGAGCCCGACACGGGGCTCGAACTCACGGACCACGAGATCATGACCTGAGCCGAAGTCGGACGCTTAACCGACTGAGCCACCCAGGCGCCCCTGGAGGAATCATTTTTAAATTAGATTGTGGTCCCTGAAAATTAAACAGAATGGTAAATATGTTTGCGACTTTATACATTTGCCATCTTGAATGTGAAGGTATCAGGCCAACAAAGAAAGAGAATTAATAAGGTTTGGAAAAATTAAGTCAAAATATTTACATGCTTACTCTGAAGAGGCTGGCCAAACAATAATATTGACTAGAATTCAGGAAAGGTTTCAAAGGAATGGCAATTCAAGTGCTAAACTAGAAGGCCCTAACTACATCCCTCCTCTGCTAGGTTTTTTGGATACTGAATCTCATCAAAATCACACGAAAAGGGTATTTTTAAGATAATTTCACACAGTATGGGTGAAATTAATATTCCTTTCAATACTAACCATCTTTCTTGACCTTATCCACCCCTCACTTCCTTCACTAACAGGTCAATTATTTGGGGCATATTTTACGTTTTATGGAATAGTCAGTCTGTCGTGGTCACACCGTTTGAAAAATCTCCAAATATGTTCTGCGTCCTTTTTATTATTTAAAAAAAAATTTGCTTTGTTTTTATCGTTTGTACTTTCTGACATTAAATGTGAAAACCTTGTTCTGGATACTGTCTTTATTTAAATGAAAACTTGATCTTAGGTAAGCTCCAATTCACAGATTTCAAAGTTTGTTCTTTTCAGACTTTTATTTTCTTTGTAAAACTAAGGCCAAAATAAATTTGAAAACTTTAAATTTGATTTTAATTTACTAAAATATGTACATGATGAATATTCTGCCTGTTTGTGATGCTGAAAATACAATTAATATGAATTACAGATTAATTTTCCTTCATACCTACACTTTGCCAATGCTTCAGTCATAAAGTCCTGAGCACTCAATTTATCCTGCATTTATTTTACAGATGTAGTCTCTTTTAACAGCACAGATGGAGGTTTAGATAAAACTCTTCTTATAAGAAGGAAATGGACTAGATAAACTAAAAATATTATGCTTCTGGCACTCAACTTATTCTGATAAATTTTGTCTTAACTGACACAACATAGTCTTTTATCAAGCTATGTGAATATCTTTGTGGATTAAAACACCAGGCACAAATCCTTGGCTAAACATAGCCTGTGGACGTTTCTTTCATCAGGCCCAATAGTCTTTAGGCCTAAAATTAATATATTAATTTGTTAATTATGTTTATAATTTGCTTATATGTTATGTTTATATACATATTATGTTTATAACATGTTTATAATTAATTTGTTAATGTTAATATATGTCATGTATAAATACCATTTTGAAATTGAAATTGAGAGAAATACCCTTTTTTTTTTTTTTTTGGTCTTAGTGTTTGTAACAGATTCTTTAGGAATCTGTTTTGCCACTCCTACCATTTAATTCCCTATATATTTTCTTCTATTTTATTGCGGCTGTCTTTAAAATGTCATCATTCATGTTCAATAAAATAAAGGGCTCTGGATGATAACAACGATGCACCTTCCAGCCTTCATCTCACTAAACCTCGCAGACTGCCGATCCTCAGACACAGTAAACCTCTCTGAAGTAATTATCCAATTAACAGTTGAAAAGTAGTGTTTAAAATGAGAAAGAAATATTATGGGTTGATGTGTAGGGCACTAATTGCCTAGAAATACTCTGAGCTTTCCAAATGAAGCTACCCCACCCATAAAATCCAAGTCCACAACGTGTGGCCCTCCCTCCCCACTGAATTTCTCCCCTCAATTTACAGTGGCACCGACAGCCTTGGTCTCAGGCCATCAACTCTCCCTAGCACAGCATTAATCCCTAAGAAATGTCCTGTGACTCAGCTGCTACCGCTGAAATGCCAGTTGAACTTTAAGACACACACACACACACACACACACACACTCACGCAGGCACAGACACACACACAGGATATAGGGTAGCTCAAGAATCCGCGCAACCAAAGCTGAGAAGCTTTCTGTAAAGGATTTCTTGTTTGTTATTCTTCTCTGACAAAGAACACATCACTAATCAGAAACGCCGCATTTTAAACCAAGATTTTTTTCCTCAGAGTAGCTGTAATAGAATCACCTGCCTATGACTCCTCAATTAAAAAAAAAAAAAAATCTCAGAAAGGTAGTTTTAGCGAATAGAATTCTTGAAGACATTTGTGGCAAAACCTATAACTAAAAATAATTTATAGTGCAATTATAACTTCTTGATCCATAGGTCAATACCCAATAATCTAAAAATCGCATGTGTTTATTAAAGGGATGCATGGATGGATGATGTGGATGAGTGTTTGACTAATCTACAGAGAGTGTGAATGAAGATAGCTGGCATCCTTGGGGTGAAGATAGAATCCAATCAAAACATGATATTATTAACGCATTTCCTCTGTTGTGATTAAAAGAAAATATCTAGGGGGTGCCTGGGTAGCTCAGTTGGTTAAGCATCTGACTCTTGATTTCGGTTAAGGTAAAAAAAAAAGAAAAGAACATATCTAAATCCCAAATGTTTCAACAATTTATTTACAATAGAGTAAATTGTAAATATTTAAAAATTCAGTTAAATTTATTCAGCAAAATGTTACATAATCTTGAATAAAACTGAAATGTTTCAAAATAAATTATTTTCATAAATAATTACTTTGTAAATCTAAGAGCAGTGTTAAACAAAAGGTGAGATCTGAACAGAATATAAAATCAAATTATTAAGCTCCTAGTGATAAAAATGCATTATAATTTCCTTCCTCCCAAGATATTAAAAATATTTGTAATTAAAAACTAGAAAATCTTAATCAGTAACTAATATCAAGAATTTCTTGTTCCAGTAACTACAGAAGGAGAATACCAAGCAGATAACTTTTTATGCTGTTGTTCATCTTCGTGAACTCTTTTTTTTTTTTTTAATTTTTTTTTAACGTTTATTTATTTTTGAGACAGGGAGAGACAGAGCATGAATAGGGGAGGGGCAGAGAGAGAGGGAGACACAGAATCTGAAACAGGCTCCAGGCTCTGAGCTGTCAGCACAGAGCCTGACGCGGGGCTCGAACTCACGGACCATGAGATCATGACCTGAGCCGAAGTCGGACGCTTAACCGACCAAGCCACCCAGGCGCCCCCATCTTCGTGAACTCTTAAGACTTCCTGTTTTCTTCATTACCTTCCCAAAGTTAAATAATTATAATTATGAAGTCATTTATCATTAATAAATTTTTATACCAGGCTGCTGATTTTTGCTTCTTGGGAATTTTTAAGTTATGAAATGATATAATTTTGTATTAGTAGTTGAGATTATTCTTTTGTATTTTTTAAGGAAAACCTAAATGTAATAACTATTAATATACTGATGTTATTTTTAGAGGGTTTTTCTATGTGGTGATGTTTAATACATTATAAAATTCTTATAGACATTAAAGACTTTCAAATATTATTTGCAATTGATTCTTCAACAGGCAACCTAATTAGATTCCACTTCCTTTTTATTTGTCTGTATGTATCTATGCACACGTAGACACACGCACGTATCACATGTATATATGCTATTAACAATACGTCCTCTCTATTCTAGTTGTTTTTCCCTTTTAAGTAGACCACAATGCCCAACTTATTTTAATAGAGAAAGATGTAAATTTTTCTTACCTGCCCTTTAAACTACTTTGGGAAAATGCAAAGTCAGCTGAACTAAATTTAACAATTACCTTTTAGCTGACTGAGTCTTCTGATGTGGGAATCATTCTCTGGCTTGCTGGGTTCTTGCCAGGTTGTGTCATTCGCTATTTTCCTTTCTAAAAAAGCAGAGGATTGGTTAGCAGAATTCACGGTAACATCTGTCCAGTAAGTGTAAGAAATTTAAAATCAGAACAAGATCAGCACACGGTTGTAACTTGGAAAGTGATAAGAGAGCTCTCCAAAATGGAGAGTTCTACTCCTTGGTGGACAACCCCAAGTGGCCTGTGGGCTCTCATTTATTTCCGTGAACTACAAGGACCCACGCATGTGTGGTAGAATGGTGCTATTGAAATACTTGTTGATAGTTTCTGATTACATTATTCTTTGAAGTATTTTTTCTTTTTTTAATTTATTTTTTTGAATAAATAAGTTCAAATGTCCCCACCCTCCACATTCTTCATCATTTTCAACAAAATGACTAAGTGTGTACAGACTCCATTGAGCTGTGATAGTTTCAAGAAACTCTAATGTGAGATCTTGAGTGGAAGAACAATAACTTGCTCAGCCCTGTCCTCCCAACACCTGCAGCAGGGCCTGGGCACGCTGTGAAGGACCAGACTGCACCAGAATGAAGAGTTAAGAATCCCTTCTAATCTCCTTACCAAAGATGAATCATTCCACATGCTGTGTTATCATATTGGAAAAGTAAATTTGACATAATGCAACCAAAGCATCTCATGGAAACAAAGTCAGCATACCTGTGCTGTTTATAAAGTCACTTTTTGCTCTCATATTTGACTTTGGGGAAGGCAGTCCAGCATCAAGAAATATGTTGGGATGCAAACACATATAGCTTTGTGTATAGAAACCACATAGCATGCTATGAGAATAAATCTAGATGGAAAACAAAACTGTGCCTTACTTCCTTTTATTTAAGATTATGCATTATTTAAATCAGGGATGATATTCAAAATGACCAATTGCCTACAGAGTCTTAACTAGTGACATAGGACATAGCCCCTGTGGACGCTGCCACTGGAAGAATATGAAACCTGATTAAAATACAGACACCCTTGGAAGCTGCATCCCTTGATGATCACCACTTTGGTCTGAATGAGCTTTTCAGAGCCTACCTAGAAGACAGGCTTTTGTAAAGACAGGGAAAGGAGTTTGAGCATCCAGCTCTTAAACTCTGCTGGGGAGAAAGGGCACCCACAAGTTTGACAAAATGCATAAAAATAAATTATTGACTGAATAATCCAGATGTTTTGTCACTGTGACTATTTTATAACTAGTGACACTATACTCTGCAAGAGAGGGAGAGCCATTATCCATTAGCTTTCTAAAAGTGATTAATAGAATTAGATATTTGCTTCAGAATTAAGATAGAAATTAAGCCAATTGCCTTTATTTGTACTATAGATACTGTAATCACAAAAACAGAAAAGGTCCGGTGTTTGAAGAGTCTTTTGTAATACAAGCATTTTTTATTTATTTTTCGTTCACTCTTAGATTCATATATCTAAAAAGATATTGAAGAGGTCACCTTGACCATGGTCGGCCAAGCTAAAGTTGGGAAACTGGAAGATAATCATCCAATAAACCATCAAAGAGAATTATATTTTTAATGTAAAAGGAAATTGTTCTGAATAAATCAATTTCTTTGTCTTAGCCATTTACAGTTACAGTGGAACCACATTCCTTTTTAAAAAATTTCTTCTATAGACTTCAAAGACAACTCAATTTGACTTCCATTAATCACTTATTGTTGCTTTATGGAAGGAGCAGAAGAAAAGAACTTTTAAGGAAACAAAACATATTATCTGCATGAGTAATCTTATAAATTACTAACCAAATCCTTTGTTTTCAGACATAGATCTCCGGATTGACCTAGAAGAATAAAAGAAACATATTTAAGTCTGCATCTAGTAAATAACATTTTTAATCAGACAGAAATTAGATCACCTAGACATATTTGCAATACCTTTGAGAGCAGAAATAGTTCTACCTCTAACTAAGGTCTATATATGGCCCTGAATTTTTCTGACCCTAGCTGGCAAAGTGCTGTTAATGTAAGTACAATCTTGGCCTGGAAATTTCCATGCAACATTCATAAAACCCACACACAAAAAAAGTGGGCCATTTTTACATGGAAGTGTCTCAAACTGGTCAACAGTTAATGTGGAAAAGCTCTTTTTAAAATACTTCTGTTCAATAAATACAGAAAGAATGATAGGAATTGAGTATAATCATATACAATCCCTAATGAAACAATAGATCTAAGCAATAATCAACAATTGCTGTTAAAACTTTTAATTGAAAGGCTGATGGGCAACTGTACTGGATGGATCAGCCAGATACCATCTGAACCCACTAAGCAAATTCACAGTCATAAAAATAGAGACAACCAGATATATGGGCTTCCAGTGTAATGCAACAGGAAGTATATAGTCACCGATGACCTACTTTTAAAATATATATACATATATCAAACTTGAACATTATCAAGCCTTGAGATCTAACTAAAAAATTACAGGAAACATAGAGGATAAAAGAAAAAGTTTTTTTTTTTTTTTTTTTAAATACCACAATGATGCAATCAGCAAAATTCAAAAATATGGAAAATTCCTCAGAACAAACAATCCAGTTTCTTCAACAAATCAATAGAGAAGGACCTATGAATTAAGAGACAAGAACCGAATGCATTGCATGGATCCTGTTTGGATCATGATTCAAGTAAACTATTAAAAAAAGCACTTGCGACTATCAGAAAAAATTTAACAATGACTATATATTTGGTCATATTATGCAATCTTTCTTTTTTTGTTCTAGTGCAGTGGTGGTTACGTAGTTATGTTTTTAAAAATACAGTGCTTGCTTTTTAACTTGCTTTTGCATCAAGACATGAAATTACATGTCTGGGATCAGCTTTAACAAAAAATAGTGGAGATTGAAGGGCTGGGGAGTCAAATAGGTAGAAATTAAACAAGTTTGACTATAGATTGATACCTGTTCAGGCTTGGTGATGGGAGTTCATTATTATTTCATTTTTCGTGTATAATTGAAAATCTCCATAATAAAATGTCTAAAACAGAGAGGATAGGACTATGCTGACTCAATCATGTTAATTATTTTGTGCACTCGGTGAACACACACATGTCCTGTACCTACAGTTAACTTTGTTACAGCTTAAGTGTTTTCCACTATTTATATTCTTGGTAGTCATTAAATTAAAGCCAAGTTCATCTTAAGCTCAGAAAAAAACCTGCATATATAATTTTTTTCTTTACCGTTTTATTTTGGTTTGTTCTTTATTTTTTTAATGCAAACACTGAGGACACCTCTTAGCAAATAGTAAGTATTCAAAACAGCTATTTATACTATCCTAAGGTGAAGTGGGTGTGTAACAACAGGGGATGTTGTTCCTTTTAGAGGAGTGGTGGACAAAAGAATCAAGAAACTCAAGAGCCTTCAGTTTGATTTTATGTGGTTGGATTCCAAGGAGCACAGTAATGGATTTTGGAAAATCCTAATTCGGTCAGCATCAGGAGCTTCCCCCTCACCCATTCCCCATCCACCCCTCCATGTTTTGGTATCCTCTAATCTATAGAAGCATCAATCATAGGCCAATGGCTGTAATCTCATTTAAGTATTTTATTTGCAACTGGTGAGTTCCTTATCCGTGGATAGAATAAAAAGCTACATCGGCACGGCAGTTTTTAAGCCTGAGAGAACACTGCCAAAAAAGCTCCTTCTTCACTCCAGCTCAGGCTTAAAATGCCACTTGCGAAGTTTAAGTACTTAACTGTGGCTAAAATACAACTACCCTTGCCTAGCAGGTCCTCTAAGCTGTTAATCATCCAATTACCTTCTTACTATGGATGTGTTTTATATCCTTCCTGGGAGAAAGCAGGAAGGGGAGGAAAGCCTAGGAAAGCAGAGAATGCCTTGGGGGCAGGAAAGCAAGGCTGTCCAGAAAGACTACATCCGGAGAGAATTTCACCTGTTAACAATTTGGTCTCAGACCATTCCAGAGTGCAAGGAAGCTATTCTGTATCATCAGCAACCAATCTGGAAATTTCCCCACACACCAACTTCCGGCCCCTATGTATTTCCTATGTGTTGGTTAAAATCCCATTACCTTATGCAACATGTGTGTATCACATCCTCCGGCAGCTTGCTGTGCTGACTGTAAAACCAAGCCTGACCGAAATAACCCAAATCTCTTTGCAAACACATTTTTATTTGGATTAGAAGAACTCTTCAGAAGATTAACAGGTCACCAATAGAAGCGTGTTTTGGAGGAGGCTCCCACTTTAATCTGAGCCTAGTTTAAACACATGTTTCTTCTTCTAGAAATTGAATTTGCACATCCTTGTGTACAGGAATGTCACAGCACAGGTTTCCTATGCATCAGCATAAACAGAGAAATGGTAGCAAAGTAAAACCAATCTAGATTTGTGCACGACAATTTTTTAAAGCACACTTTGACAGGAAAACCACTAAAATACTCCGTTCAGCATTATAGAACTAAGAGAACAGAAAGTTTTCAAAGTAAACTTGACTTACTTTTTTTTTGGTTTGGCATTCTCAAAATTAGAAACTTCCTGAAAAATAAAAAATAAAATAAAATAAAATAAAATAAAATAAAATAATACTACTCTAAGAAATCAGAAGGAGAATTCAAGTATGGTTCATCTTTGAGTATATTCCAAACACAGATCATTTTGCCTTTTCCTACTAAAATGACTGGTGTTTCCCCCTTGCATTTTAGTACTATGTCATAGAATCTGGGTTCAAGTTTTTCTTCCTCCTGTAATGTTTGTAACTTTGAGAAATGTAGAGTGTTTCCTTTATTAACTAGGGCTTATATCTTATTCTAAGCCCTGGCCTTTAACAAAGCATGTCTTTTAAGTAAAAAACAAAAAACAAAAAACAAAAACCATGCAACTAAATCCTCATAACCTCAACTTTCCATCCCCCATCAACCTACTGACACCAAGGGGAGAGATACAAGCCAGAGTATCCTATTACATCACACAGTACCTTCCTTTAAGAAAGTTTAATCTATCACAATACACTGAGTGTGTTGAAATACACCTGTGATTCATCTGGCCTTTCTCTTCAGAGCAACTGAATGTTGTGTAAAATCCCTTACACTTTTCGGGGAAGAAATGTCGCCACATCTTTCACCATCCTTGAAAGAGCTTAAACTGCTCCAACTCACCTTTAAGAACCTTCCAGATTTTCTTGTTATCGTTCATTTTTTCCTTCATTCAAAAACCACTAATGTTTTTGATGTTCAAAGTGCTTTTTGAGCATCTACTATGTCATAGGCAACAGAGCATATTGTAGAGAGGTTTCATCGGTATGGAAGGGATTTGTGTAGTAAAGAATCTTGGAACTAATGTTCCACATAGAGGGAAAAACACAAATGCAGAGATTGGGAAGAGTAGTGAATGAAAATCAGAAAAAGGAAAAATGGTTTTATTATTCCAATGGTTGATGGTGTTAATCCGAGCACTGCCAAATTCAGCATAATTTCTGCCCTACAGAGTAACTGAGGGGGCCATTTCTTTAACTCTTATTGTGTTTTTATCAAGATTTAACTCTCAAGGATGATCTGAATTACCTGAATCCACTGTTGAGTAGAGCGTCACTGAAAATTCCCTGTGCTGAAACTCAGCCCCTGAACTTGAGGAACAGGTTTTGCTAAGTTAAAATACCTGTGAATCACCCCAAGGAAGACGTCTGGTAGGAAATAGGTGGAAGTGGAGGTGAATATGTGGGAGTCATGAACCAAGCCCTGAGGTGAGTTGGGATATCGAAAGACCTTTGAGGAGTTTGATCAGACTGACCACTCTTTTAATTCTTTATGCTTTGTCATCATGTAGCCTAAAAATAATCCATCTCTATCCATGGTCTTTTTAAGAAATTCTTTCAGTCTTCGTCTGGATGTCTCCACACATAAGCCTAGAAGCCAACCGTGTTCCTTTCACCATAACTGGCAACCACACCAACTTTGTGAGGGTCATTAGGAAAGAGGACGGCCATCTGTCTTTGTAGTTATATTTTCCTGTCACATATATTTGGAATATAGCTAGGTTCCATGTTCGCATAACCTACAAATCTGGGTCAAATATGTTTCAATAATCAGAATCTACTGTTTTGAGTCCCATGAATTTGTTGTATGGGTTTAGGTAACTTTCTTCTGATTGCAAGTCCTGGACTCTTGAAAACATATTCCACCTTTTCTGGGTATAAGAGAGGTCTAGTATAGAGTTAACCAATACAAAATGTCGATCTGCAATAAGAAAGATGGGAAACATTAGATATCTTTTGTGTTGTTTTGTTTTGTTTTTTGTTTTATTTTATTTTTTTAAATTGTTTTGAGTTCATTTATTTTTGAAAGCAAGAGACAGAGAGAGTGAGCAGGGGAGGGCAGAGAGAGAGAGAGAGAGAGAGAGAGAGAGAGAGAATCCCAAGCAGGCTCCACACTGTCAGCACGGAGCCTGATGTGGGGCTCAGACTCGCAAAATGTGAGATCATGACCTGAGCTGAAACCATGAGTTGGACACTTAACCGACTGAGCCACCCAGGCGCCCTGTTTTTTTTTTTTTTTTTTAATTTTAAATTTACTTATTTATTGTGAGAGAGAGAAAGAAAGAGTGAGGGAGGGACAGGGAGAAAGGGAGGCTTCATCCTGTCAGGGCAGAGCCCAACACAGGGCTCGATCTCACAAATGTGAGATCACGACCTGAGCAAAAATCAAGAGTTGGATGTCTAACCAACTGAGCCTCCCAGGTGCCCCTTTTTCTTTTTAATCATGCAAATCACAGAACTTTTGAATTAACTTACTATATCAGTAATTCATTATTTTTTTTTTTTACATGCTAAAGTTTATTTTGTGCTACATGAAAAATGCTACCAAAAAGATTAACTGTAGAGGGCTAACAAGTGTTAGCCCTAAGTGTTTGAGTTTGGGACAGGGGGCATATTATTCAAGCACAGTGTCGTGCTTCACTTCGGTAAAGTCTTGGCTAAGTTAATACAACTAGGTGTTGGGCCTACACAAAACTGGTCAAATATATGTCTGTGGATTGTGGCAAAAGGGACACAGCTCTGAGCTGAGATTTGGAGACATCTGGACCAAGACTGAAGGATTTCGTGAGAACAGGAATAGCAATTGGTTATTTTTAGGACATATATTGCCATAACCTTCTCTAGGGACTATCTACTTTATTCTGTTTTATTGGAAACCGGGTTATCCAATTTTTACTTGTAATGAATCACTTTGATTTGGAGATTTTTTTATTTTTATTTTTTGGTTTCAAGAGTAGAATTTAGTGATTCATCACTTACATACATATAACACCCAGAGCTCATCACAACTGGTGTCCTCCTTAATGCCCATCACCCACTTAACCCATCCCCCCACCCATCTTCCCTCCAGCTTCCACCTTCCCTCAGTTTGTTCTGTATAGTTAAGAGTCTCTTATGGTTTGCCTCCCCCTCTGTTTTTATCTTATTTTTCCTACTCTTCCCCTGTGTTCATCTGTTTTGTTTCTTAAATTCCACATATGAGTGAAATCATATGGTATTTTTCTTTCTCTGACTTATTTTGCTTAGCACAATATGTTTGAATTGCATCCATGTTGTTGCAAATGGCAAGATTTTATTCTTTTGATGGCTAAGTAATATTCCATTGTGTGTGTGTGTGTGTGTGTGTGTGTGTGTGTATGTGCGTGTGTGTGTGTGTTTCTCACATCTTCTTTATCCATTCATCAGTCGATGGACATTTGGGCTCTTTCCATAATTCGGCTATTGTTGATAATGCTGCTATAAACATTGGGGTACATGTGCCCCTTCGAATCAGTATTTTTAAAACAATGAAATGCTTCACAAATTTGTGTGTCTTCCTTGCACAGGGGCCATGCTAATCTTTTCTGTATCATTCCAATTTTAGTATATGTGTTGCCAAAGCAAGCCCTGGATATTTTTTGTTGAAGAGTTCTCTTGTAATGGATACTTTGAAAAAGATTTTGACAGGTACCTAGCTGGCTCAGTCTGAAGAGCTACAATTCTTGATTGTGACTTCAAACCCCATGTTGGGAGTGGAAATTACTTAAATAAATAAAACCTTAAAAAAAAGATTTTAGGGACACCTGGGTGGCTCAGTCGGTTAAGCGTCTGATTTCGGCTCCGACCATGATCTCACAGTTTGTGAGTTCAAGCCCCGCGTCAGGCTCTGTGCTGACAGCTCGGAGCCTGGAGCCTACTTCAGATTCTGTGTCTCCCTCTCTCTCTGCCCCTCCCCTGCTTGCTCTCTGTTTCTCTGACTCTCTCTCTCAAAAATAAATAAACATTTAAAAAAACGTTAAAAAAGATTTTAGTTAAAAGTTCTCTTAATCCCTATTAAAATGTAAAAGTTAATGTTGTTTTGCTTCTGCAATCTCCTTCCTACAACAGGGAGGGAGAGTCAAGCACATTAAATGTGTGTCTGAAGTGCGATTATATGGAGGAAAGGGATTACTCAAACAGGGCAACATCTACTTAATAGTATGTCTGTTCCCTGGATGTTGCCTAGTTATAGATTACTACTGAATTGGTTAAGCAGTTTTTAGTACTGCTTGCTCCAGCCTCAAAGCAGCTGCTTTCCATTCTGACTGCTGCTTACATAAGCAGACAGTTATGTATTCAGAGTTTAGACCCTGTATTCCTAAAGGGGCAAGTCAAAGACTAGATATAGATTTATTTTTAGAACTACATCTATGTGTGTGTATGTGTGTGTGTGTGTGTGTGTGTGTGTGTGTGTGTGTGTGTTACTCTAAACTCCAAAAAGAAGATACCATGTCAGAGAGTCAGTGAAATGATTCTGTCTAGTACATTAATTTGACCCTTGCCATAAATACCAAGCAAAACTTGTTCCTTTTAGCCTTCAATTCATTATCCCCTAAATCAAGCACTAATCATTAGTTTTACCTTTCATTCACTAGGGAGTTTGTGGTTTAATTTAATTTTTACCCCTGGCAATTGTTAGGAAAATAAAGGATGAAATGCAGGCAACTTATTACAAACGGGCCAACAGAAAGTGAAGAATATGTCCAAAATGTATTATTATTCAAGTAGATGACAGTAGACTGTAGGGGTAAAGCATTTTCACCTAACTGTGAAACAAGGTCAAATTAGGTCAAATTAAAAAAAAAATCAAAATTAAGAAAGAAAAGGGGCCACTTAAAAGAAATTTTGGATACCAAATGCTGTATTTCTATTTTCATTCGGTGGTTATGGTCGACTGTCCTTTGGGGTTGAATCTAATATGTGTCTGTTTCTTGCATTATTGGTTTTTAAATCTTACTTTCAAATCACAAAGCCAGAAGGAAAAATGAAGTGAACATATCAGGAATTGTTGTTGCCTAACTAATGGAAATGTGAAAGGTGTTTCTGCACCAGAGAAAACTGATTGGCAGTAAAGGATGGTGTAAATCCCATGGTGAACCTTTAAGACTACAGAGCTGATGAGATCTGACCTTTGATTTGCAGATGAATAAACTGAGATCCCAAATGGTAAATTGACTTGTCTAGGGTCATGCATACAGTGCTCAACTTTGATGAAATGTTAGTCATTTTTTTTTAATTCTAACATATTCTTTTGGAATTATATAATTCATTCACTGACACATTCACAGTTCTTTCAACAAGTATTTATCGAGCATGTACTATGGACCAGACACAGTTTTGGATGCAAAGAAGAATTACAAGTGTTACTTCTCACAAATATTTACCATCAGTGACTGCTCATCTCAGGATCCTATTGGAGTTCACAGTTTCCTTAACTTTGAAGTTTAAATGAGCTAGTCTTTATAAAATCCTTACATGATGCCAAACACACTGAAGATACTCATAGATGTTATTTCCCATTAAGTTAATTATTCATTTTTAGTTACATAGAATTCTAATACTGAGGCAAGAGTTGAACATAAAGACAAATACACACACATATATATGTATGCATACATATAACTTCTCATCAAAATGAGTTAACCCAATTTCTATTTTGTTCAACTCATTCTTGTAAGTTCCTTACAAAAAAATTTTAATAGACATCTGGCAAAGAGGATTATGATGCTTCAAAATTAATATAGTAGTTTTGCAGTACACCTAAAGCCACCAGAGAGTGTGTTCACACCACACAGGCACACACACACACACACACACACACACACACACACACACACATACACACACACACACACACACACACACACATACACACACACACATACATGAACCATCAGCTCTGTTCTCGAAACAAAGAGGACATTTGTGTGAATGGATAAGAAACCATCACCCACATAAAGGAGTCCTGCCGCCCATGAGCTCTTCTACTTTGCCTCGACATCTTATTGCAAACATGTGGAGAAAAATCCCATGATGGAGTCTCCTGAGTTATCAAATAGATCACACAGCAAAGAGAAATATTAGTAGATGCAGCTAGTCTGAGCCCAACTGGTTAAAGCAAGTTGCTGAGAGGGTTAAGGCTTTAAATCTTACTGCTTTTCTAATTTCTTGATTTAACACATTTGCAGAACAATAATGGCACAGCAGTCATGTAATATCAAGCACAGTTCTCATGCTTTATATATAGTAATTCACTTAGTCTTCACAGCAATCCTGTGAGGTTGATATTATTATCATTATCCTCAATTCACAGATAAGTAAACGGAGGCACAGAGCAGTGGGAAGCCTTGCCTCAGGTCACATAACTAATTTGTGGTAAAACTGGTATTTTGTGCCTGGTGTCTTAATTTGAACACAATTCTACTTCTATACTTGACTGCACAGGTACAGAAGCCACCTGCCATCTAGATCAGAGATCTCACAAATGAGAGCTATTGGCCAGAGGGAGAGTGACTGAAAAAGCAGAGAAAATATAATCCTATTCACCACTACTAAACAAACAACTCAGAAAATACACCCTTACCAAAGCATCAATACTAATAATTTAGTATTATTTGAAGACAAGTGCACAGACAGCACATTGATGTGTTTAAAGGCGTTCATCATTTTGTGGATGCTGCCATCATCATCAGAGAAGGTCCAGTAATTTATAACAGCACATTTAATTAAAAGTGGGCACTTCAGGAGCCACTGAATTTAGATGACAGTCTGTACATTGGAGGTCCCCCACTATATTACTACAATAATGTCACGGTTCTCAGAGAGAGAACAGATTTCATCCCCCCATGAGAATGCACTGAAGAAGAAGAAGCAATGTCAGCTCCTCCTGATGGGAACAGTAGACTTTCTTACCAGCCTGTCCAGCTCCTGTCAAAAAGTAACAACCCTATATAGCTAATGAATTCTGATATCCTCAAGAGAAGCAGGTGGTGGATGGCATCCCCACATGGCCCGTCATCTCAGGGCAAATCACAAAGCTGGTAGTGCCTGGAGAATGCACAGGTACCTTATCTAATCCATCACAGACAGAGCTGGTAAATCACATAAAATTTTGCCATTTGTCTACGGGTATGCCAAGTGAGCTTTCTATCAATCCTGAACTAACAAACTCCTCTCACAGCGCTATAAATATCCAGGATGACAAAACAAGTTACCTAGGGGATGGTTATTTGCATTATAAAAGATTCTTCCTTTACAAAAAGATTCCATTCCAGATTTCTTTCAAAAGAGAGCTTTTCTTAAGTATCTTCAAATGTGTCATGATGTATGAAATTATATTTACACAAGGTTTTAGAAAGGGGAAGGGCGACTAATGTTCATTAAGTTTCCTATTTGCTGTCACTTATTATCTTCTTTAATCCTCATAGCCCCAAATGGAACAAGAGCCAGCCAAACAAACTTGTTGTAAGTGTGATAGGAAATGCGATGGGTAAAAATACCAAACTCCATCCTCACAATGAGAAAACACTGAACTGGCACTCCAGAAGCTGGCTTGGTTCCCCAGGTCTGCTGCTAAATTAGCAAGATCCAAAAACTCCTCACAGAACCTCAGTTTCTGCATCTATAGAATAAGGTTGGTGAGCAGAACTTTAAAATCTCTTCCAGTAGAAACAAGTCATGGTTCCTAATCTACACTATTTCAATCCAAAATCAGTAGGGAAGGAAAAAGCGTTTAAGAGAAAATTAAAGTGAGAATGGGCTTATTCTTTAAAACATGATTAAAGAGAGAACCATGGCTTTCAGTAGATTCAATTAGTCATTGTATCATAAGCCGAGGAAATAAAAAAGAGAATAAGGCATAATTAACCTTAATCTATTGATTTCATTTTACTTTAACATAAGTCTCTATTTACGAGAGGAGACGAATTAAAACCACCAGGTAGTGTTCACCCATGAATTGGTGGCAGAAAAACCGTATGTCATCATAGATCTAATGGGTAAAAAAAATAAGAAATGAAAGAAAAGTGCAGTCTTTTTAATGAAGGTAATCTATGTTTTATATGTCAGCTTGTTAGGAGTCATTTTACAATCTAGAAATCAAGAAAAGGATTACATGCACTGTTTTGACACTGACTCCTCTTGTTCATAGTTTGATGAAGACCCAGTTGATGGGATGCCATTGTTAATCTCATTTTCTTCCTTTAGTGTCTATGTTATTAATAGTTCTGTCAATGCTGATGCTAATATGGAGACAGAACAAAAAAATCCCAGTTTTAATAGTTTGGAGGCAAGTCAGAAATGCAGTTGAGTGGTAGAATACCAACCTGAGAGTCACCTGCCTTGACTTCTCCATTATTCATCTATTCTAAAATGACATGTCACATTTCAGTGTGTCCTTTTATCCATTTGTAAGACACTTGGCTTTAAGTGCTTTTTAAGCTCTTCTGTGAAAGATGCTAGAACAGCGTGCGATGATAATGTCTTAACCGCCTCCTTTCACCACTTTTAACCCTAGTTCTTCCTTCAAATCTTCCTTTAAATCTTCCTTTAAAGCTTAAATCTCACCTCCGTGGAACTGGCACCGTTAAACCACAAACCACAGTTACGTTTTTAGAGATAACACCCTATTATTGATCATTTATGTTGTGCCAACCACTGTACTAATAATGTTAATTATATTGTTATTTTTTATTCTCAAATGATGAATAAGAGAGCAGCAAACAGTTCCCTCATTGGATAGAAGAAACCGGGCTTGTAGTGTTAAAGGAAACTGTTCAAGATCACAAGGCTGGTCAATTTCAAAACTAGAATTTTTATAAGATTTATCTGACCCCCAAGTTTTGTGCTCCTGACAACTACATTATATATTTTTTGGAAATTCCTTCTGAAAATTCTTATAGAAGTCAAGCTTGTTGCTTACAGCAAGACATTTAATTCCACAGCTACTTATGTTTCTCTCTACATATTTTGGGTATATACATATTTCTTGCTGTAGTTGACATCTGTCATTCACTAAACCTAAAATCAATGTATAGAAGAAGGTAAGAAGAAGAGGAGGAAGGGACAAAGAGGAGGAAAAAGTAAGGAGGGAAGGAAGGAAGAAAGAGAGAAAGACGGAAAGAAAGAAACTACTCTTGTAACGAGAATAAGATGTGTGGGGTCCTGTCCACCTCATGAACCACCCTAAGACACTGATACAAAACTGACTAACATGGGGCAAAAGCTGAAGTATGGGCATCCATTTTTAATGTAACAAATCTCAGAAGAGACAGTGTGGTTCTGGAGCAGCCATGGTGATAGTGTCTTCTTGACTTTCTGCTTGTGACAGAAGCAACAATCTCTTTAGTGGCAAGTTTTGCAGTGTGTTTCTCAGAGTAATTCTGCAAGCTCAGCCAGGTATCCGTCTTCAACCTCCCAAAGATTCTGAGCTCTCGTTAACCTGTAATATATCCCTTTCTGCTTAAATCAGCTAGCATAGATTTGGTTATCTGCAAATGAATCTGATCAATAACTTGTCAAATTAATTTTAGTTCCTGTATCAGTGAAGTATTGCTGTGCAATAAATTACTCCAAAATTCAATGGCTTAAAACAATACACATTTATTATCTCACAGCTGGTGTGGATCAAAAATATGGGCATGACTTAGACGGGTCCTCTGTTTCATGATCTGTCACAGGGTTGAAGTAAAGTTGTCAGTCCAAGGGTCTGAGGTCTCATCCAAAGCTTAGCTGGGGAAAGGATACTCTTCTAAGTTCACTTAGTGATTGTTGGCAGCATCCAGTTTTTGAGAGTGTTGAAATAAAAGCCACATTTCCTTTCTGGCTGTGGGCTGACTAGCTGCTCTGGGTTCCTTACCACGTGGGCCTCTCTAGATGGGCTCTTGCTTCATCGTAATGTTCAAGCCAAGCAGGCAATAGAGCCAGTCTGCTAGCAAAACAGAAGTCAGGGTCTTTTGTAACCTAATTATGGAAGTGACTTCCTGTTACTTTTGCCAAATCCTATAGGAATCAAATCATACACAAGAGTGGGGATTACACAAGAACTTAAATATCGGAAGGCAGATATGATGCTTCATTTTGTTTCAACTTGGCTAGGGCAGATATTTGGTCAAATGCTAGCCTAGAGGTCACTATGAAAGTAGTTTTCAGATGACATTAACATTTAAATCAGTAGACTTTAAGTAAAGCAACTACACTCATTAATATGAGTGGGTCTCATCTAATCAGTTGAAGAACTAAGACAAAAAGACTAGTCTCCCACAAGGAAGATAGAATTCTGCCACTAAACTACCTCTGAACTCTAAGTATTTTTTAAAGTTTATTTATTTATTTTGAGAGAGAGAGAGAGAGAGAAGCACAATGAGGGAAGGGGAAGAGAGAGAGGGAGAGAGAGAGACCATCCCAAGCAGGCTCCACACTGTCAGCACAGAGCTGGACATGGGGCTAGATCTCATGACTGTGAGATGATGACCTGAGCCAAAAATCAAGAGTCTGATACCTAACCAACTGAGCCACCCAAGCACCCCTGGACTCTAGGTATAACATCAACTCTTCCCTGAGGCTCCAGCCTGCCAGCCTGACCTGAAAATTTCTGACTTGCCAGCCTCCATAATCACATGAGCCAATTCCTGCAAATAATTTCTTATATACCCACAACCTATTAGTTCTGTTTCTCTAGAGAACACTGACTAATACAGCTGGGTTCATTAGAGGTCATGCTAGAAGTCTGTCTTCTACAGTCCCAAAAGGAAAATAATAGTATTTTACGTTAGACAACAGTCCCTTTCCAAAATAATTTAAAACATATTCAGGAAACATTTTAGAGCAGCAAAGGGCCTTAAAGCCATCTAGTCTTATCCTATTATCTTGTAGAGGTGGAAACTGAGATCCAGACAGTGTAAGGACTTATTCAGCACTATTTAAGAACAAAGCCAGGGCAAGAACTCAGTTTTCTCTCATAACGCTCTTACCATTGACCCATGAATTATCCTAAGTTGAAAGCTGAGAATTATACTGGTGGCCTGAAGACTGATTATAGCGAAGGAAAATCTTCATGGGCAAATGAACTACTGGTCAGCAAGGTTGTTCTTGCCTTGATTGTTCTTCCCATTGTGGGTAATGGTTTTGTGCTGTGCCTTCTCATCTTCCAACCCAGATTCCTTAATGATCAATGGCACACATAGGCAAGACAGCAGACTGGGGTCATGGGTACTGCCAGTGGCTATGGAACACAGTGAAAATAACTGGCCATATGGGGATTAAACCCCTGACCTTGGCCTCATTAGTGCTGAGCTCTAACCAACTGCTAGACATGTATCGTATTGTTTGTCTTTAAAACTATCTTTGAATCTGCTCTATTACTTTCTGATTAAAATCTGGTAGCTGGGAACAGTTTAATTGATTTCTCCAGTGCTTTTTTTCAGTACACAATGTTGATGAGTGAGTATATAAAAAATTAAACTTGCATTTTAATAATATTTAAGTTAACATGGACCTCCCCCACCCAAGAAACGAAATAACAACAGCACAACAACAAAAAACCATCCTGAAATAGGAATTAGGCAAACAAGAGACACTGTGATAGATTTCCTTGTTCGCTGCTGTCTACACATCATGGGAAATCTCGGGCTGAATTGTCAAACATTGCACTCAACCTGAGTGCTCATGATTTGAGGCAATTTGTGGAGATTAAAATCTTGGGTGTTCTAATGCACATCAACAATAAATCCTGTTGCTTCTTCTTGTCCAGCCCAGTAAAAATCAATGCTTTTAGGTAAGGAGTGTTGATTACAAATTATTTTTGAGCCGTTATTTTAAAACGACATCCGAGCTCAAGTGAGAGTTTGACTTAAAGTCATTTAATCAAGGATATTAAATTAAAGGATCACTCTGCCCTGGTGTGATGGGTTGCAGAAGGCAGGAAAATGAACATTAACATGCATTATGCCAGGTGCTTAACGTGTGTTATAACATTTGATCCTCACTACAAACCGAGACGCAGACATTTTTATCCACATTCTATTGCTCAGGAAACTTAGGGTCAGAGAAGTTCAAGAACATTTTCAAGGACACACATTTCTCAGCCGCCTGGGGAGCAGGAATAAAACTCGAGTCTATTAACTACATTGCCCATCTCAAGTTCTTCCTGCTACGTTCTCTATCATCAGATTATATTTAGCATATATATTATAAGGTTGGATTCTTTATCCTCCTATCTTCTCTTCCTCTTCACTGCTTATCTCCCAAGAGTACTCTGCCACTCACCTGTCTCCTGCTTTCCTGATTTCTCTAACTCACATACACACACATTCCTACCACACACAGAGACACACGCACAGACACACACAGACACACTCATGCACACTTCTGGCAGAGGGGGCCAAAGGACAAGATTAGTATTTGGGAAGCCCGAACTCCTGTCTTGACTCCGTCTGTCTCTTCAGACAAGTCACTAATCTCAACTTCCTCATTGGGTAACACACACATGTTCCCTATTGTCTCCTCTACGTCTAAAAGTATGTAATTAAATGTTTATCATCAAGAGTTTTTATACTTTAATATCTATGCTTCCCTAAGTGAAGTAACGTATGACACTACCTGGTTACTTTGATGTCTCAGTACTGTTGACAGCTGCCAGAAGTTGTAGCAAAGTCTTAGCAAAGTGATAGCAACTCTTTTCTTTGTGATTTATTTTTTAATGTAATAGTTTTAGATAGTTTTTTTTCCCATTCCTCTCCTTCTTAACTGGATAAAATCAAACGTCTTAATTTATCACCACTTTAGAAGACCCAAATATTACAGAAGAGTTGTAACTCGCTTTAAATGTTAGGATAATACTGTTAGCCTGGGGTAGTGATGATACAAATTATTTTCTGCAAAGACAAAAAACAGCTACCTTCAAAAAGCTAGCCACTTTTCCCCTCCACTGTAGAGGAATTCCGGAGGTGAAAGGGCACTGCTTTTGTTTTTGTTTTGTTTTGTTTTGTTTTGGAGGATAGTAATGCTAATGATAAGAAAGGTGAAAGATGGTGGACATAGTAGATTGACATTTAACATACCCTCACCTTCCTTCTGGTGTGCCTCCATCTATCAGAGGCCAAAAGGCTAAAAACTACATGCTACAAGTTTCCTAAAGCCTGAATAATATATATAATTTAGGTTTGGTAGAATACACAAGTATCCATGTAACATTTGAAAGGCGGGATGTGATGTGGAAGCCACAGTCTGGTAGCCATGTTAAGAAATTAGTGAAATTCCATTTAACCTAACATATCTCATTTCAGCAAGTAATTCATGTAAAAATTGTTAATAAGATGCTTTATACATTTTTCATGCTAAGGCTTTAATTGGAGCGCCTAGGTGGCTTAGTCTATTGGGCATTTGACTCTTGGTTTTGGCTCAGGTGGTGATCTCATATTTCCTGAGTTCAGTCCTCGCATCGGGCTCTGTGTTGGCAGTGCAGAGCCTGCTTGGGATCTTCTCTCTCGCTTTCTCTCTCTGCCCCTCCCCTACTCACACTGTCTCTGTTTCTCTCAAAATAAAACAAATACACTTAAAAAAATTAAATATGGCATGTGTTTTACCCCTATTGCCATCCGCATTTGGACTAGCCCCTTTTCAAGCACTCAGTTGCCACCTGTGTCTGTAACTGCACAGCCCGAGGGGGTCTGTATACTTTTTCTGTGAAAAGCCAGATAGAAAGATATTAGGCTCTGTGGGTCACATACAATTTCTGACTTTTGTTTTTGTTTTTAAGCAAACCTTTAAAAATGCAAAAATTACTCTTAGCTCATGGGCCATAAAATATCGGCCCCTGGGTCTGCAGTCTGCAACCTCAGCTCCAGTGTGACGTATCAGCCCTTCCCATGGTTCTTTAACTTCTGTGCTGGATCCTTCCCACATGTGGAGAGGAAGAGTAATGAACTCAGCCAAGCCTATGCAAAGGATGGTTCTCAGTCTATACAGAAGGACACTCAGGTCTAGGGAAATTGAGCAACTTTCCCAGGTCAAATAGCTGGTAAGTGGCAGAGCCAGAATGAGAACTTCTATTTGCTCAACTCCAAAGCTCATGCTTTTTAACCCTGCAGCATACATACTCCATTATTAAGACTTCCTTTGGCGTAATTAATGGAACTTCACTTATCCATTCATTTAGCTTACAAATATTTATTGAAGGAATATTTGTGCAACATATAAAAAATATGTTCAGCATGTAAGTAATAGGGACATTGCCCCTACCCCACATTAATGCTCTTTTTGAAAAGGCTCAAATTTCTTATCAGTTTAACTTCTGAGTTACAAAATGAAGTGAAAATTGACAATTACTTTCTTACTTCAGTCAATATAGATGGCAAATCAGATAATTCAAGACTGATCCAGTTAACCTCCAACTGGCAGAGGTACAAATATTTTATGTTCTCACTCTATTTCTAAATCAAGATATTTTATTAGCTTCATACATGATAAAGAGGTACTAAAATAGCTACAGAATCAAGCCATAATGGCATGCATTGTAGCTAATATGGTAACAAAGTAGTCAACCCTTAGGCTAGTATATTTGCACGTTTTCATTCGCACGTTTTCTTTCAGCATATTTACTTAGTTGCAGGAGTATTCACTCCATAAAACTTTTTACCCATTTTTTTTTTAGCAGTAGCTTTCCCGAACTCTCTGCCTTTGCTAACATACAAGTGGATGGCTTATTATTCCTCTTCACGAAATTTAATAAAATCTTGTATTTTCAATTGATTTCTCTTTAGACCAGCTCTCCATTACCAACCACCCTGGAACGGCAATTAAAATGAAAGCTGGGCATTTCAAATGTTCCTCACTTGAAATCCCAAAATACTGAATAGACATTTCTCCAAAGAAGACATGCAGGTGGCCAACAGACAAATGAAAAGATGTTCCACATCCCTCATCATCAAGGAAGTGCAAGTCAAAACCACAATAAGGTACCATCTCACACCAGTCAGCACAGCTAGTTTCAAAAGGACAAGAAATAACAATTGTTGGAGAAGATGTGGAGAAAAGGGATCCTTCATGTACTGTTGGTGGGAATGTAAATTGGTATGGTCACTATGGAAAACAGTTTGTAGGTTCCCCCAAAACTAACACTAGAAATACCATGAGATCTGGTAATTCCGCCTCTGGGTTTTTACCCAAAGAACATGAAAACACTAATTTGAAACAAAAATACATGCCTACCTATGTTTATTGTAGGATTGTTTATAATAGCCAAGATATGAAACAACCTAAATGACCATAGACAGGTAAATGGATAAAGAAGATGTGGTTTATATGCACAATGGAATATTATATATTATATACGAAAAGCCATAAAAAGAATGAGATCTTGCCATTTGTGACATTGATGGACCTAGAATGTATTATGTTGAGTGAAATAAGTCAGATGGAAAGACAAATATCGTATGATTTTACTTAGATGTGGAATCTAAAAAACAAAACAAACCAACAAATAACAACAATAACAAGAAGAGAGACTCATAAATATAAAGAACAAACTAGTGATTACCAGAGGAAGAGGATGGGAGAAAGGCAAAATAGGTGAAGAGGCTTAAGAGGTATACACTTCCCGTTATAAAATAAGTTGCAGATATGAGAAGTAGAGCATAGGTAATACAGTCGATAATATTGTAATAACTTTGTGTGGTGGCAAATGGTAACTAGACTTATCATGACGAGCATATCATAATGTATACAACTGTCAAATCACTACATTGTACACCTGAAACTTGAAGTATATGTAAACTATACTTCAATTAATTTTAATTTAAAAATTCCAAATAAACGTCTTTCCCTTTAATACCTATTCAACCCTTAAGTTGAAGCTGATCTACACTGGATTATCTCCTCTGGAACTCTGCATTATTTTATTCTCATCTATGTTACATCACACCTTGTTTAAAACAGTGTTTTCTACAACATAAAACTCCTAATAAATAGGAATAAATAAAGTATGTTTAAGGGAAGTCAGGAAGCCTAGGATTCCTCTCTCATTGTGAGTTTTCTTTTCAATTCATGTGACAAATGATATTACTTTTAGTATAGGCTATTAATTTCCACTATATCAACTAGATATGCTGTCTGTTTGGAGAGCACCCTCTCCTCTCTGGGAAGGTCACAGATACACTTGGGTTGAGGACTGGGAGCTTGAGACAGAACTCCATGAACTTTAGGGTTGGTTTTATAGTATTTCTAGAACATCAATCCAAAAAGAATAATATTCTTCTGGTATTTTTAAGACTAGTCCAAAACTTTTTTTTTTTTTTTTCCCTTGAATTAGTGGGGAAAAAAGGAAGTGAGAATACTAGGAGGAGAAAAGGATCCATTCTTCAGAGGATCAGAGGGAAAGTTGTAAATCATAAATGTCATTATTAAAAGACTTATTTTATTATATCCAAGCTGTGGGATAATTTTTATAAAGAATATAATATCAGTTGTAATATGAAAGGACTGGTATAATTTAACAGTTAATACTAGAATCAGTGGTTGAACTGGTTGCCTTTCAGTGTCTACACACACACACACACACACACAAATTTATGCTTATATGTATGCACATATTTTTGAATTAAATATGGAGTCATATACATCTATATGATATACATGTGTATATATGTGTGTGTATATGTGTATATATATATATACATATATATATATATATACACACACACAGAGAGAGATAGGGTTGTAGCAATTTAAATCCTGTTTTTATTATTCTCATTTACTTTTGCAATGTAAGTGAAGTTTGATAAAAATTCTAGTAGACTGCTTGGCCATGGACTTGTTTGTTTTTCATGCATATTTATTAAACTAACACATTTAAAGAAATATCTTCAGGCTCTTCAGCTTATTCAATGTTTCTTTTTAATGATAGAGTAAAAATGCTTGCAAACATTTTGTGGACTCAATTGAGAGTCTCTATGTAAGTCTCTCTCTCTCTCACATTAATATGTAAAATGTATTGTTGCTTCTCTTTATGCATATCTGTCAACATCAACATCTTAATGGATATTGAATAGGGTATAAATTGAGGGAAGATTTTCCACCACACTAAATTTTGGGGGGGTTATTTTTACTTACTGAGACTTATTACTGAACTTGTTTGCTTACATCTGTAAGCTATATAAAGAAGAAGTTCATAGGAATGTTCCCACAGAATAAAATAGGTAGGCATAAAGGTAGGTATAAAACTTGAACGTACTTTACTGTAATCCTTTCTCTAGAGCAAAGAAAGATCTGGGTTTCAATCGTAGGTCATCCTCTTTTTAAGCGGGAAAGTTACTTAACCCTTCTCAACCTTTCTAAACCTCTCTGAAGTTATTGTGATGATCAACACAAATAATGTCATACGTAACATCACCTGTTCCAGTGCTTTACATAAAGGAAGCGGATATTGATGTTTGTGTTGTTATTGGGGCATCTATATCTAGAAGGATAAAAAAAAGTTCTGTTCTTTCTTTCTTTTTTTATGATTTATTTATTTTTGAGAGCAAGAGAGACAGAGCATGAGTGGAGGAGGCGTACAGACCACGAAATCATCACCTGAGCCAAAGTCAAACGCTTAACAGACTAAGCCACCCAGGTGTCCCTAAAACAGTTCTTTATTTGTAGCAGACATAGGATGCTTTGTACTGTACTAAGCCACGATAGAAGCAAAGTAAGTTTGTTAGTATGGGATTAATTTAAATACAGCACAATCAACTAAGAAAACAGCCGGCACTGTTAAACAGGGACAGAGCCAATTTTGCAGAGCACGGGGAACTCTGTGCCTCTGGTAATTATAAAGATAATTCAAAAAAATGATCTGCTTTTGCATTCCAGTCATACTCAGGCTTTGTGAGTTCACGATGTGTGCTCATAAACTTAAGGAGCAGCTTAGTAAAGTGGTTAGCACAGATTTTAAAGCCACCAGGGGTACGCTGGAGTAGGCACCAGAGATAATGAACAAATAAATATTCAGCTATTGGAAGCCAGTTGTTAAACCTCTGGTGGCTTGAAAATGACCACAGTAGGAGCACTTAGACCATGACAAGCGGCAAATGCTACAAATCTGGGGGTCCCCCCCACCCATCCCGAACACCTGGTGTACCAATAAACTACTGATGCAAACCCACATATATTTAGTTGCCAGCTTTAACACTTCACAGTTAGCAAGTTAATTTTCCCTTCTCTCCTGCAGTTTCCTCATCTCCAATAAGATATAATTATTTCTTTGTCATAAGGCTGCTTTGAGGATTAAGTGACTTAACTTATGTAATCACATGCTCTATAAAAGGTAGTTCATATTAATAAGCTAAAATCACGAAAGAGACAACAGTGAAGAGAAAATCAGAAACTAAAAGTAAATGAAGAACTTTCTGAGACGAGTGGTTTTCGTTGCATTAACAGGTATCGTTAAGCAAAATATTCTCAATTTGTAATAGAGAAGCCACCCCCCCAACTCAAGGCTTCACTCACCATGAAGAGATTGGCGTGTGCTTTTCCACTCTCCCCATGAGGTGAGATAAGAGAACCAGTCCCGACAGAGGTGCTTCCTTGGTTAGCGTGTTGCTCTGGGACTGGCTCATATAAGCTATCCATAGAGCCCTCCTGTAATAAAAGAGATTTATGAGGCGAAAAATAACAAAATGATATTTTCCTTGAAAAGTCATCTATCCTATCTACCCACTTTAATAAAGCACCCTATCCAAATTCTCCTGGGCATAGAGGTTGAGTCAATGGTATGCCAATTTTCAGCAGTGAACAAGGCGGTAGAAAAAGGCATCCTCATCACTCACTACAGAGCCAGGAATTCAAACAAGACAAGTGTCAGGGAGCAATGCACAAAGTGAGGCAGTTTCTCAAGAAGCATGATGAAGACATCCAGTTCCAGGCACTCAATAAAGGCCTATCTGGACAGCAACAAACTGTGTTGGGTGTCAGGTCACAGGTTTCAGATATACATATCCCTCTAATTAGTACTACGCCCTTGTGTAAGAAACACAATCTGTTGTACTTGGGCTTCCTCAACTGTAAAGCAGCACTTTCATTCATGTTACAGACGAGCTGTCAGGATAACATGAATAGACAGAGTATACTTGGAAACAGCAAAAGTATTTCACAAGTACAATGAAGGCACTAATATTAATGTCTATAGTATTTATATTAATAAATCATAGTATTTATTTGTTTTTATTCTTTGATGGAATAATGAACTTTAAAATGTATGAGTCTGCATTTAAAACCATTGTGAACTATACTGTGAATTTTCTTTGTACTTGGGAAGCAAACTTATCAACTGAGTTGAGTTGTTATATTTTCTTCTTTTGAGACAACTTGGTCTAGTTATGACATCATCTCAAAACATCCTTAATGGAGAGAGGTATACATACAGTATGTTGAAAATTTCTATAGTAACTGGTGATGCCGATAATGGTGTCATAGGTCTGCTGGATTCTGAAAAAGTTTTCTCGGTTGAAACAATGAGTAAAAACTGTAGTGTGCCAGTGAATATGTTTTCATCTTAAAAAAAATTTTTTTTTAAGACGTAAGCTAAGATTGAATTGCTTTTGCATTGTCTACTTACAGAACTTTAAACTAACCTGCTCTACAGTTTCGTATTGTCAATAACCACCGCTCAAAACACATGGCAAATTATTGGGAAAATTAAAAAGACTTAAGTAAGAACTAAGTCACTTATGCTCTAAAATCCCTAAACATGTAGGAAGACTGAAAATCTAACTGAAACACAAAGCGGTGAATGAATGTAAAACTTTCGACCTGTTAAGCACCCATCCACAAACAGGTAGCACTGGCCAGATCTTGGGCTTTGTGGAGTAATGTTCTGTAGACATCCTGCACATAAAGCAACTCCATGCTGAAATCCAGAGGCTACAGAAGCACTCGTGATTAGAAAGAAGACTGAAAAAAAAAAAAACCCAATCTCTTTCTAATAGCTGCTGGGACCCTTGCTTCTAGAAATTTGTAAGCCAGAAAAGCAAAATTTATTTTATTTTTTTAAATTTTTTTTAACATTTATTCATTTTTTGAGAGACAGAGAGAGAGCACAAGCAGGGGAGAGGCAGAGAGAGGGGGAGACACAGAATCCGAAGCAGGCTTCAGGCTCTGCGCTGTCAGTACAGAGCCCCGTGCAGGGCTTGAACCCATGAAACACGAGATCATGACCTGAGCCGAAGTCGGACGCTTAACTGACTGAGCCACCCAGGCGCCCCCAGAAAAGCAAAATTTAATAACACAGCCAGCAAAATGGGATCTGAAATAAGCAGCCAGTCGGCTCAGTGACTGGGTGGGTGATACACCAACTATCACCTTGGGATAACATCCCTAGACCAGCATTGTAAGTCTCGGTTCTAAATTGGAGCCTCAGGAGACTTGAGATATCTGTTTCACAACTAGAGGGAGAAAGGTGAAGAGAGAGAGAGGTGAAGAGAGGAAAGAAAAAGAGAGGGAGCAGGGTGAGGGAGAGGGAGCCACAGGGACTCAGGGAGGGCAAAGAGTTTTGTCATTTGACATTGACCGAGGGATGAAGGGATTAAATGCTGAAAAAGAGAGCCAACTGAATAGACAATCTGAAAATAAAACCATTTCATTCCAGGTAAAATTGAAATCATAAAATGGATGGAGAAATAATTTACCAAAGAATGGGATCTTCATAGAACAAATGAAAAAGTAACATCCAATTATAAGTAATCTATGATAAAACCAAACAGGCAGAAATGAAACAAGAATCATTAAAGAGCAACAAAAAACTCTTGAAAATGAGTAATATAATCATAGAAATTTATATTAAAAATAAAAAAAAAATTAAGATCAACTCTACACCTTTGAAAAAATTATGAAATGCTGAAGAGTCTACCCATGGTGCAGCGTATAAGAATAAATAGAAAACACATGGAACATTTGGGTAAAAGTGTAGATGGTAATATATTAAGACATTACAACATAAAATTAATCAGAACTCTGGAAAAATAAAGTGACAGGATTTTCTTGTCAATTCAAGAAAACTACAGACCTATTTTACTTATAAAACAGTTTTAAGATATTCTAAAGGCGATGTTAACAAAATTAAATTTAATAGTGTACATAAAAATTAGTATTTAATGTAGGAATATGAGGATATTTCAACATTTAAATGCCTTTTTACAACATTAAAAAGAAAACTTATTGAAATAATATATAGGAAAACTTTTTATTTGAAAAATTTATTCTCTTTGAGAAATAAAATTTGAAAAATTTATTCATCTGCGATATAATCTAAGCAAATTGGGAAAAGACAGGACTTCCTTAACCTCATTAGGGTTATTTATTAAAAACCTCAGGAAGACTCAGTTAGGAGTAACTACATGTATGTTAGAAACAAGAGTAAGATGCCTGCTATTAGAGCGTTCTTGTCAACATTACAGAAGAGAGAGAAAAGTTAAGAATGATGTAATTACTAAAGAAGAAGAAACCTTATAGATTATCTGCATGGAAAATCTAAGAAAAAAAATGTAGACTACCAGAATTTTAATTCAGCAAAATTATTTACTTGCAATTTCAATATCAAGACGTCTATAATGTATCTATAAATCACAAAACAAATTAGGAAAAAATAATCGCAACAGCAAACAAAATTCTTAGACCCCTAGCAATAAATTTAGTAAAAAGATGTGCACGAACTTTATAGAGCAAAGTACAAATTATCTTAATAGTCCATAAAAGAAAATTAGAATAAACGAAAGGCTACACATGTTTGTGGATGGGAAGACTCAACTCCATAATTAAGTCAATTTCCCTTAAAGATGACATAAAATTAAATCCATCTTAATCAAAATTCCATCAAAGATTTTCATATAACTGGAAATTTACATAGAAGCACCAAGACTTAAAGAGTCCAAATTTTGAAGAAGGACAAGGAAAGGGTATTCTCTTGAGTAAGCTGTCTACTTAGCATTAGAATTATCTTAATAGGTATGTAAAAGAACAGGTATAAGGAAAGGGGTAGAGATATACCAATGGGATAGAATAGACTCCAAATAAAATAGAGGCAGCATTGCAAATCACTGAAGAAATGGTGCAGGGATAATTGATTTGTAACCTTACTGGGTTACAAAGTCATGTTAAACTCAATAACTATATGATGAGCTCAACAAGAAAATCATCCTGCTTCTAATGAGCAAGCCTTCTAAAAGCCTAATCACAATGTAAAACTGTAAGAAAAATTCTGGAGTCAGAGTGGTATGCATAAAAGGATATCCCTGCCTCCCTTTTGAAAGATAGACCCCATTTCGAGTTTATAGATCCAAAATAATAGCAATCACCCTTAATGGATTATTTATAGTATCCTTGGTTCAGAATGGGTAGTTCATTAAGTTTGCTTTATATTTCTCTTAAAAACCCCATTTACTAAAAGATTTACAATTTCCCCCTACACTTAAATAAGGGAATGTTTAACTCTTTCTCTGGCTTTCTTCAGGGGCAATCTTTATGGGATGCTTAGTATTTAGAGCCACCTCCTTCCTACAGAATTAAAGGTCAGTATATTTATATACACCACTACTTTTTAATTCTGCTATCTTTATTCCCACTAAATCAGGGATTCTGAGTCTCTTTTTTTAATGAATGCCCCATATGTTCACATTCCTACATGCACGGATAAAATATGTTTTGAACTATGCACAAATTCCTGGGGAAGACTTTAACCCCACCCCTTTTTCACAGCTCACAACAGCACAGTGGGGTGTCTCAACACCCTGGTTGAGAGCCCATATGCTAAATAATTTTATTTATTTACTCCACAAGAAGGAATAAAAAACCACCTAAAATAGTTTGATTTTTTTCCCAAGTACCTTGTGGACATTTTATTATTAAAGCAATTAATTTCGATAAACTTTGGAATGCTTGAACAAAATCCTTAAGCGTTGATGATGGTGCAGTCTAATCAAATCTGTTTCTGCACAAGTAAATTTTTAAGGACTTTAAAACATGGAAAAGACTTGCAGTCAAATTGAGTTCATGAGGCATGACTTTGAAGCCATCCTTTTTGAGTATGCCCTCCTTTTCCTATATTACCCAGAGAGACAATCATGCTCAGTATATGGTTATATGTCTTCACTAGCAGGATTACAAACGTATGCCACACTATGCTGAGCCATGCTATGTTCTAGAAACATTAGCATATTGATTATAGAACCATTCAGAGTGATTTCACAACGCAGTTTTCTCGGCTGCTACACTGCCTATTTCCATGGGACGTATATTCATATAAACCACATATAGCTCTTTTAGATCGACTAGAAAAGAATGCACAATACCATTTAAATCACCTGAAATGGGATTTCTCCAGTCAGATTTATATGGCATAAAGCAAAGTTGAGCACCGGCAATTATTTTGTAAATTGGGACTACATAGGCAATTGGAACTCGATGATTCAGCCTGCCACAACTCACAACTGCATTTTATTTTTCAAGATGCTCTAAGATTAAATCCCTTATCTTGGCTTAAAATGCCTCCTGTTTAGGTATTACAACCTATGTCAGCACCATCTCTCGCACTTATGTTAATCTTATTTGCAATTTGGAAAGAAAACAAACATCAAAGTAAACCATTTTATTTCCCCAAATGACAGGGATCTCCCATCCACATCTTGAAAAACCAATGGGTAGGCATAATGTCCTGCTGTAAACACAGATAGAAATGAATAAAATTATTTTTGAAATCCATTTTTAGCATTGGCAGATGGTCACAATTGCAGGTTAGAGTTATAACGTATTTCCAGATCTATGACTACCTGCTAACTTTCCCCGATCTACTTCAGGCTAAACTAAAAAATAAGGTAATAAGGTAAAAAAGAATTTGAGAAGTGCTTATACCCTTGAATGAGCACATCTGCAGGACTGAAATAATCTATCGTACCTTGCATCCACAGTACTGTGTAACTCAGAAAGCTGCCTCCATGGTAGTTTAACAAAGCCAACATTAAACGGAATTCATTACTCAAACAATAGAGAAGACATTTTGATTCCTAGGATGTCCCAGAGCGAAGCAAGCAACCCAAGTGCAGCACATTTTGCAAAATTTTCCTCGTATTTATAATAAATAGAAGAAAATAGTTCCTCAAAAATTGTTGACATACTATACTTAGAGATTCAGCGTCAAAATGTTAACTAAGTCGTAATTGTTTTAGATAAATGCATATATATTTTTGTAAATTACTTGCGTCTGAACAGAGTTGGCTTAAGTGCTTTAATAAAAACATCCGTTTTCCTCTTTCTGATGTGGACTTTTCTCATGAGACCCTAAATATATTAATTAATATCACTGCATAGGAAGTTTAGGGCATTCCTTAACTCCATTCCTTTTAGTTGATACAATAAAATAAAAATGAGGTTACCAAAGAAACTCACCAGTGAAAAGCAGAAAAGATTCATTTTGGTCAGCTTCAGTCCCTTGTTGCTGGGCCTGAGAGAATGTGACCACCCCTGTAGCTCTCCGTTGCCTTCGCAGCTGTTTGGGCAGCTCTCCTGGGAGATTATTACAAAGTAAAATCCCTGCCATAATCCAGGGGATTCAGAGACCGTGATCAAGTAAGATAGGTCTTTATTAAACAAACAATTTTCTAAATTAATGAGGAAGCCTGACTAATAAAATGAGAGAATGAGACTTAGCATGATTTGTGTAAACAGCTTTCGGAGGTGGCAATAATATTACTAAAATCCGAGGCAAAATTGCGGTGAAAACAACTTTATAGGCCTAGCTAACTGAACAGAAAGTATGGAGCAAACGTTCAAAAAAAAAAGGTCATTCTTCAATATAAAAGTAACACCTTCCTTTCAAAGGTGGTAGGTCAAAGCTGTGTCTCATGTGCCTCCCCGGGCCCATTCCTCTATTCCCTTCCATTCATTTAAAAAAGAAAAAAAGATTGGGTCTTTTATAGGACATAAAGCTCAAATAGGTACCTTTTATGGTGGTAAAATATACATAACAAAATGTAGCATTTTAACCGTTTTAAAATGAACCATCTTGTGGCATTAAGTATATTCACGTCATCAACCATCACTACCATTCCTCTCCAGAAGTCTTCATCTCGCAAAACTGAAAATACATACACATTAAACACCAACTCCCCATTCCTCCCTCCCCACCAGCCCCTGCAACCACCATCCTACTTTCTGTGTCGATGAATTTCACTATTCTAGGTACCTCATCCAAATGAAATCATACAATATTTGCCCTTTGGTGACTGGCTTATTTCTCTTAGCACACATGCCTTCAAGGTCCACCCATGTTGTAGTATGTGTCAAAATTTCCATTTTTTTTAAGGCTGAATGATATTCATTGTATGCGTATATGTAGGTATATACCACATTTTGTATATCCATTCATATCTTGATGGACACTTGGGTGGCTTCTACCTTTTGGCTATTGGAAATAACACTACTCTAAACAAGGGTCTACAAATCTCTGTGTGTGTCCCTGCTTTCGATTCTCTTGAGTACATACATAACCAGAGATGAAACTGCTGGAAATTTGAATTTTGTACTTGCAAATATGCTTCTTCTTCAGCTGGTCCTGGACTTCTTTTTCTGTAAATAACATTTATTTTTAATACCCTCAGAAAGGGCATCCATAGTTGTCCCTTGTTCTTAAACTCGGGATATCTGGAGAGATCCCTTGACATGTTCTGCTCATAGAATGCTGTAAGTTAAGAATGCTTTAAATTCCGAGGTGCCTGGGTAGCTCAGCCAGTTAAGTGTCTGACTTGATTTTGGCTCAGTTCATGATCTCAGGGTTCCTGAGATCAAGGCCCACGTTGGGCTCTGCTCTGACAGTGTGGAGCTTGCTTGGGATTCTCTCTCTCCCTTTCTCTCTCTGCCCCTCCCCGACTTGTGACCTCTCTCTCTCTCTCTCTCTATCTCAAAAATAAATTTAAAAAAATGCTTTGAATTCCAAGTAACAGACTACATATCTGAGGATGCTTACTCAAGAAGAGTTACTCTCCTCATGTAAGAATTGGTTTGTGGATTGACAACAGCTGGTATTGATGCAGAGGGTCAGTGAGATCAGAGTCATGGTGATTTTCTGCAGTCTCCTGCCTTCCCTTCCTGTTCTGAAGATGGATGCAGAACCACAAAGCATCAAGTCCTCATAGTTTCTTTCAAGTGAAAAAAAACACATCTTGGGGACCATTGTCAAGCAGCCCTCTGTGTTCGGCTGCAGGCTATTAATTTTCCCCAAAGTCGCCACAGCACCCCTGTAAGATTCTCCATTTCTGAGTGCTTTCCCAAGTTAGTACTTTTGGAGAATATTATTTCAGGTGTATTTTGAGAAGATTTAATATTAAAATTTAATCAAAATCAAAACCAGATGAAACTAGAACTTCGAGTCTCTTTTAGGAACTCTAATATTATTTTGAGTCTGAATATTTAAAAAAATTAATCATGAGATTTTCATATGTACTCAAAAGTAGAGTTCATTAATCCCTCCTCATTCCCATCACCTATATTCAATAATTATCAAGATATTACAACAGTTGCTAAATTTATCCCATTTTATCCTTATCATTTTTCTTTCCTGTGCAAGTATTTTAAACCCCAGACATCGTGTCATTTCACTCCTACACACTTCACTTTGTATCTCTAAAATTTTTTTTGACATTTTCCTAGATAATCAGAGTGCCATTGCTATGCTTTAAAATTATTCCTTGAAAACTTCAAATACCTCCCTGTGTCATTCCCCCCACAGAGTGATGGAATCTATTTCTCCAATTCCTTGAATGTGGGCTGAAGCTGTGACTACATTGATAAATAGAATATGGAAGAAATATCACTGTGCTAGATCTAAGCTTAGCCTTTAAGAGGGCTGCCAACCCCCCTTTCCTCCTTTTTGGACCCCAACTGTACTATTGTGAGGAAGCCCAAGCAGCACATGAAGAGACCTACATGAAAAAACATCAAAGGTTCCAGCAACAGCTCCAGCTGCTGTCCACGTTGACAACCAGCACCAATGTGCTAGCCCTGTGAGTGAGACCATCTTGGAAGTAAATCCTCAAGTCCCAGATGAGCCACCCTAGTTATGACAACGGGGCAGAGAGCTAGCCCCAAAAGACCTGACCTGAGTGCAAAACTGTGAGAAAATAAATTGTTTTAAGCCACTAAGTGGTCCACCATGTGACAAGATTGCCAAAATATTTCCATAATTAAATCCGCCAATGATCTTAAGAAAAAAAAAAGTATCTTTTCATTTGCACCATTTGAGTTAAGATCCAAACAAAAAAGACCACGTCACATTTGGTTATCATGTCACTCAAGTGTCTTTAGTCTAGGACTTGTCTTTCTCTCACTTTCTTCCCGTCTGCCCTTCTCTCTTCCTTGCCACTAACTTGTTGCAGAAATCAGTTCCTATGAAATGTACCACATTCCAAATTTTCTGTTTGCTTCCTTGTGTACCATTTAACTTCTTCTTCCATCTCTGGTATTTCCTATAAATGAATATCAGCTTTTTCCTATCAATGGAAATTAGTTATATTCGGAATCCACCTTTTTCCAAGAACTTTTCATAGATGGTGCTAGGTGCTACATGTTATAATGTATCAGGGGACACTTAATATTTCTCACTTTTGTTGATACTAAGATCTAGTTTCATCTATTGATTACCCAAACTTAAATAAGTAACCTCAGTAGGAGCTACAAGATAATTTTTATTTATGTAAGTCAACTCACATTAATCAGCTGGAAAATTTTGTAAAGTAGCAATGTCTCTCACCAACTAGGATTATGTTTAACCAAAAGTACAGTATGTAGCAGAAAAGATAGGATGACATTTTCAGAGTAAGGAATTAGTGCTCTAGTTATTTTTCAGTGATTTTTCTTCCCTTTCTCCTCCTCCTCCTTCCTCTCTCTCTTTCTCCTCACGTTATGAACTTCTAGACTTTTATATATGTAATGTGTTTCAATTAATGCTTCCATATTCTTCTTGATGCCCAATTTTGTCCTATCTTTAGCCATTAAGAGGCTTTCAATACATGTGTTCTGGCAAAGAAGAGCTTATTGTTTTTTGAGTTGTTTGGATTCTAGCACAACACGGTGTCCTAGGCTCATTTTATATATTTTCTTCCTCAAATCTAGAGTCATCCATTCAAGGAATGTCTGAAATCTTTTAAGAGTTTCTGAAAGGCCAAATCCATGTGCCATGATATCTTACTCTTCTTTTTTCTCTCTGATTCTCATTTGCTTGTTTTTTTGTTTTGTTTTTTTGTTGTTGTTGTTTTAAGTTTATTTATTTTGACAGAAAGAGAAAAAGAGCGTGCATGCACATGTGCAAGAAGGGGGAGGGACAAAGAGGTGAGAGAGAATCCCAAGCAGGCCCGAGGCTCCATCTCCTGAGCTAAAATCAAGAGTCAGATAGTTAATTGACTGAGCTACCCAGGCGCCCCCTCATTCCCTTGTTTTAAGATGCCATTATTTCCCACGTATCTAGCCCTGTGTATGGGTCATGATTAGAGAACTTATCTCTTCAAACTACTTGTTGGTGGTACAGCTGAGGATCAGAGATAGTTCCTTGTAATCCTTTTGTTCCATGGACTCTTGCCATTAGGAAGCAGGTGGTCATTGGCAGAATCTAAAAATAGTACTGTATATCAAACTTCTCAAATCTTTGTAAAAATTTGTCTCTCTGCACTTATTCAACTTCAAATTTTCCTGGGACACCTGGGTAGGTCATCCGGTTTAACGTCCAACTCCGGCTCAGGTCATGATCTCACAGCTGGTGCATTCAAGTCCCACATCGGGCTCTGTGCTGACAGCTCAGAGCCTGGAGCCTGCTCTGAATTCTGTGTCTCCATCTCTCTCTGCCCCTCTCCACTCACACTCTGTCTCTTTCTTTCTCTCTCAAAAATAAATAAACATTAAAAAAAATTTTTAAAGAAGAAAATTTCATGATTCATGTCCCTAGAAGTAGCAATAAAAACAATAAAACATCCTAAGATTCTTTTGCAAAAGGTCTCCAAGGAATTGTACCAGGACACCACTCCCCCAAAGCCATTTCCACTGTAAAGAAGAGAACAGGACCTGGTAGACACAGCAAATGCCCCTATTTCCTCTTCTCATATTCTTCTCTTCTCATATACTGAAAATTAACTATCTTTTATTTATTTCCTGTGCAAGCAGCATTTCTAAATGTTGTAAGATGACGATTGCTTTTCATTCCAATAGGTAGGTATCATGACAGTGCACAAAGAGCATAAGCTTTGGAGCCAGACAGCTCTGCATTTGAATGCAGTAACTTACCAAGAAATCTTTAACAAGTCACCTAACTTCTCTGAATGCCAATTTCCACCTCTATAAAAAAGTGGTGATAGAATCTGCCATACATACTTCTTATACGAATTGATACCAATGTATATAAAATGAATTCCAGGACGAATTCAGCAAACTGTTATCATGAATCAGTTTGGTCACCTCCAATGAAAGTGCTTACCAAGAGCACTCACTAAAGTTTACTGTCTCACTCAAAAAGAAGGAAGGAAGGTTATCCTGGCCAAAGTGCATCAGAGCAAAAGCCACAAGATTTGGATTCTGCACCTAGCCCTAAAACTAAGGAACTCAGCAACAATACCTTCAAAACTCCAAGGGCTTTCAATTCTTCATCTACCAAAAAAAAGAGATAGAATCAGTTTTTTTTTTCAACACTTTTCCCATAACAGCACACACACAACACACACACACCACATTTCTTCAAGGCTTTATCAGTTCTTTCAAATTTCAAGGAGATGATATCTCAACACATCCATAACCATTCGTATCATATCAGCATGTCACCTCACACTGCTGGCAAGCTCTGAACTGGAGGAATCTAAAGTCGTGTTAGCTCATGATACTCACGATGGATATTTAGGAGCAGGGAAAATGGTAAAAAATGAGTGATGGGAGAGGAAAAACACTTCAAGCAACATAGAAGTAAATCTAATGCTTAAATTCACATCTTGTGGACTGCCGCATGAAACTATCATATGGACAATTCTGAGACCCCACCATATATCTCCAAAGGGCACTTTCTAAAATGAAATTGAAACAATTATAAATCACGCAGTCCATTTCATTGCAAAGAAATAGCTTATCTTGATAACTAATCATTTATTATCTCAAGTCCATTTCTGAATTTTCAGAAACGAAGCACATATGTAAAGTAATAAAGTTTGAAGAAATATAATTAGAATAGTAGGACATGAAAATACCTATCATTTTAGAAATAATTCATATAAATTATCTATTTATCAATCATATCTATTAGCTGGTCAACCCAGATAACATTGTTTCCCCATTTTTAAGCATCCGGTGTCAATGAAAGAAAGGAGAAGGAGAGGAGAGGGGAGTGGGAAGAAGAGAAAGAGAGAGACAGAGAGAAGGGAAGACAAGGAGAAAGAGAACTCTAACAGTATATACATTTTTGGTACAGACAATAAGTATCCTGACTGCTTTTCAAGGAGAGCTAGGAAGAGTCATATTTATTTGATCAAGGTTTATGGAAATGTTTTGATTTTTCAATGCTGAAATTTCAACTCTTATTTGGTAAAGGTTTTTAATGTTTCCTGCAACCAAAGTAGAATTTGTCAAGGAATAAGCTTTTAGGAAGTTCAAAAGGTTTGTTTTAGAAAAGAGTGATTTGCAGATGTGGCAGAGAAGAAAAATGTTTATGTACTTCTTTATTTTTATGATTTATTATTTTGAGAGAGACAGAGAGAAAGAGAGAGAGAGAGTGATGAGCCGGTGGGAGAGAGGGGCAGAGAGACAGAATCCCAAGTAGGCTCCATGCTGCCAGTGTAGAAACCTAACGAACCATGAGATCATGACCTGAGCCCATGACCAGAGCTGAAATCGAGAATCAAACACTCAACTGACTAAGCCACCTGGAAAATGTTTATGGAAGGGTATTCCAGTGGAGGAAGGCTAAATATATGATATACATGTATCTCAACTTCATCTATAAAGCCTATGGCCTACAACTGGGTAATTGTAAGATTCTTCAGGATTTTTTTTTCAAATTTCTATAGAAAACTGTAATGAATGAAAGATGACTTTAAAACTTTGTAAGAGGGGCGCCTGGGTGGCGCAGTCGGTTAAGCGGCCGACTTCAGCCAGGTCACGATCTCACGGTCCGTGAGTTCGAGCCCCGCGTCAGGCTCTGAGCCCCGCGTCAGGCGCTGGGCTGATGGCTCGGAGCCTGGAGCCTGTTTCCGATTCTGTGTCTCCCTCTCTCTCTCTGCCCCTCCCCCGTTCATGCTCTGTCTCTCTCTGTCCCAAAAATAAAATAAAAATAAAAAAAAAAAAAAATAAAAAAAAATAAAACTTTGTAAGCAAACTGGAATAAATTAGAGTTTAGGAAATATAAGACAAAACTAAACTAAATGAAAAAAATATACTTAATTTAAAAGACTTCTTTATGACAGCAAATGCAATTGTCATTTATTTATTTTTATTTTTTTAAATAATTTCCTAATGTTTTTAATTTATTTTTGAGAGAGAGAGAGAGAGAGAGAGAGAGAGAGAGAGAGAGGCGGGGCATGAGTGGGGGAGGGGCAGAGAGAGAGGGAGACACAGAATCCAAAAGGTCAGCCCCGACACGGAGCTCCGAACTGTGAACCGTGAGATCATGACCTGAGCCGAAGTCAGACGCTCAACTGACTGAGCCTCCTAACAGCCCCAACAATTGTCATTTTTTAAATTAGTAGTTTTTAAAGTTTTAATTTAATAGAAAAGATATAGATAGAGAAAAACAAACTATTATCTTCTGCCCACAGATTTCAAGAGACGACTGATCACTAGCCTCACAGAGCACTCCATATTAGCTACATGGGACTGAGAGTCAGGAATACTGCATTTGTCTGACCTAAATTGAAATACTTTTCCTTTATAATATATGATGACAGTAGGAAGTACACGTGGCTGTTTACTGTAACATCTATTTGCTTTAGGTACAGTGCAAATTTAGTATCAAGGAAAATATATGCCACTAAAAGGCCACGAGTATCAGCTTGTTGAACATCTCATTTTGCTTATGTAGTGTTATGCAGTGTTATTGAGAATAACCTGACTATATCTGCTTTTATGTCAATGCTTTGTTTGATACTGCTAAAACAGTCTAGATTTTCACAGAATTGGCCAAACCAGAATACTGATATGTCTCCAGGCTACAAGACGGGCCCTAGAGGGGCTCGTGATTCTGGACCAGTCTCTGCTGACTGTATACAGTGTCGGTCTACTGGAAAAATATCAGCCTTACTGATGTGTGCCGTGATGAGACAAGGAATGTCATCATGTTATGGTGGTGGGACAAGAGCAAATGTTTGAAGCGCTTAGTAGCCTGAAAGAAATGAGGCAAGATTTTCTCCAGGATTTCTTAATGGTGGATTATTTGTTCCAGGGAGGAACATCATCGCCATTTTTGAAAAATTGAGATACAGCATACATAGAGTAAGCCATAAGTATATAATATAGCTCAATACATTTTTACATATATGTACAGTCATGCAACAACCACCCACACCAGACCAAGCCCCCAGTGTTCAGAAGGCTAAACTGTATCCCCACCCCCTCCATCCCCTTGGGGAGGATCCTCTTCACTGTCTCCCAAGGTAACTACTATTCTCACTTCTATCAACATAGACTAGTTCCACTTGCTTTCTATTTTAGTGTAGATCTGACTTTTAATTCAAAAAGTTTTGTCTGTGACATTCATCCATGCTGTACTATTTCTTCTTCATTATGGTGTGGTATTCCATGATGTAACTATTCCATAATTTACCTATGTACTATTGATGGGCAATGGGTTTTTGTTCTGTTTTTGTTTTATTTTCCATTTCAATTGTTATGAATGAAGTTCCTCTGGACATCCTTAGAAAGGTCCTTTGGTGTATATCTGCATTCATTCCTCTTTGATATATAACAAAGAGTAGAAAACTGGGTCATAGGTTAGGTAGATGTTTAACTTTGGTAGATACTAGCAAATAATCTTCGAAAGTGGTTGCACCCATGTACACTCCTATCAGCAATGAAGGAGAATTCCAGTTGCTTCACATCACCATCAACACTCGGTATTGTTAGTTTTCTTAAGGTGAGCTGTTCAGGCATATTTCAACTGCAGTTTTAACAATGATGAGCCACTCTTCATATTTGTCAGCCATTTGACACTGAAATATCTGTTCAAATCTTTAACCCATTCGTAATTTAATTATTTGTTTTTTTTATTTATTCATAAACATTCTTTATGCTCTGTTAATGAGAACTTTGACAAACATATAGAGATGCAATATTACAAAAATCTTTTGCCAGCCTGTAGCTTGACATTTATCCTCTTAATGCTGTCACTTAATAAACAGAAGTTTTTATTTATTAATTAAATAATTAAATGTATTTTTATTTGTTATTATTTTTTGGTTAGTAACTGTTGTATCTTAGTTACAAAATCTTTACCTATTTCAAAGTCATAAGGATGTTCTCCATGTTTTATTCCAGAAGTTTATTAGCTTTCATATGTAAGGTTTGTGATCTGTCTCAAATTAGTTTCTTTGTTTGGTGTGAGGTAGGGTCACAATTTTTAGTTTTTGTTTTTCATTGATATATCCAATTGACCCAGCAGTATGTATTGGGAAGACCACTGGTTCTCTATTGAAGTGTAGTGGCATCCACACCACATCTTATTTGGGGCACCATTTCAGTGGAGATATGCTTCTGGAATCTCTATTGTATTCCATTGGTTTTATCTATGTGCCAATATTTACACTTTTTTTTTAAGTTTATTTATTTTGAGAGAGAGAGAGATAGAGTACAGGAGCAGGGGATCTCACAGAACCTGCAAAATCATGACCTGAGCAGAAATCAAGAGTCAGATGCTTAACCTATTGAGCTACCTACACTTTCTTAATTATATTAGCTCTAGGGCAAGTTTTGCTATCTGGTAGTGGATATACTCCAGCACTGCTCTTTGTGTTTAATATTGCCTTGGCTCTCTTAGGTCCTTCAGTATATTTTTTAAAGCATTAGATTGAAAATCTAGACAGAAGTTTAAATTTCATCTTGCCTAGTGTCTAGCTATGACCTTGTGAAAGACATTTAACCTCCCTCTCCCTGCTCCTCATTTGTAAAATATGCAGGGTTTGGATTAGACAAACCCGAAGACTTTTGCATTCATGATTTTCTAGCCCAATTTACAAAGAAAGGGAAGGCCATTAACGTTCATAAATAAAACACAGGAAACCTCCCTTGGAGGTATGGTCGCTTAAACACAGCCAAATTTTCCCTCCACAAATATTATTTTACATTTATAATAATGTATTTGAAAGTGGGCTGAGAGACCATGTGTTGAATATAATATCAAAGAATTTACAAATTCATTAACTTCCTAACTTGACACTTTAAGAATGACGCCACAAAATGCACAGCGTCTATTGCAAATCAAATTTGGATATTCCTAGAAACATCAGCTCACATATATCTCTCCATTACTAGGAAAAGAATTTAAGTCTGCTGTGACTGGCACCCCCCTACCACTCTGAACACGATCTTTAACCTCAAACCCATCCCTCATTTTATCAGGCTAGCACCACGGTGTCACACTCTTTTATTCTTGAGCATTTATCTGTGGCAGTCTCCACACCTACGATGTCCTGCTGTCTTTTCACCAGTTCACATCTATTAGTTTCTTTATAAGTCACTGCCTGCTTGTCTTCCTTGAGTAACCCTATTTCACACTCCTTACCTTTCCACTTTGTACTCATCCACCCGCACTGCATTTCATATTTTATCTATATACACAACTTGCATTAAACATTTTGTTCTCGTCTCCCTAATTCGATTCAAAACTGCTTTTATTTTGATTTGTTGGATGAGGAGCGCTGTGTCTAGTGTTACGCACTCATATCCAGGTCCTTGGGAAGAACTGTTGTTGGAAAGGTTGTGAGTGCTTCCTCTCTGCCAGTCATATGTGTGACCTCATTTCACAGTGGCCTAGTGGGGTAGTCAGTATCCCCCTCATTTTATAATTGAGGAAATGTTTATAACAATCAGGTAACACCCTCAGTGTCACTTACAGTGTCTGAGTCTCTTCTTCCATCAAAGAGATGGAGTGGGAACTAATTGGATTAGTGGTACAGCTGGCAATTGAGGGGTAGGGGACAGGTCCTAAAGGGCACAGACTAGAAGCAAGGTGTTCTTATCAGAGACAAGAGATACTGGGGCTGGAGAAAAGACTTAAGAAAGAAGGGATCAAATCTGGTCAAGGTCTGGGCTAAGAGATCCAAGATGGATGCCAAATCCAGAAGAGCAGAGTTTGAAATAGAGAGGTAAGATGGAGCAAAGTCTGGTTTGAAACACGGGGAAGGGACTGAAAGAAGGAGGTGGTGCCGCAGCAGAAAAGAGAGCAGGTAATTAAGCATTTCCTGGATGGATGGATAGATAGATAGATAGATAGATAGATAAATTCCTTATAAGGAAAAAATAAGAGAGTCATCAAAAACTTATTTGGAGATTTGAAACCTGGAAAATGACAAAATTTGAGTACCAATTTACAGAATTACGGAAGTCAGGAGAAAATAAAAGCTAGAGTTGTGCATGTCGAGATAGATTTTAGATGTGGGACATCCCAGCAGGGAATGTCTAATACGCAAATGAAAATGTGTAGAGTTCAGGGGAGTAGAGATGAGAGTTTGCGGTTTGCAGACAACAAAATGCTTTACATGCTTCACCTTTTTCTCAAACGAACAAAAAACCTAAGCACATTGGGAAACTAAAACTAAAGAAGTTGGATTTAAGAGACATTAAGTGACTTTCCCAAAGTGACACAGCTAATAGGTAGATAATCCAGAATATACACACAGGATTCTAATCATAAAGTTCAGTGCTGACTTTATTATACCACACCACCCTCCCCCCCAGATAAGAATGAAGAAACCATCCAAAATAGAGGATTTCAGATAATATGATTCTGTTCATGCCACACATATGATAACGTCTTAAGCTAATGTGCATAGCTTCAAGTAACAAAGAAGTGAAATTTATCAGACACAGCTAGTTGACCTCCCCCTTGGTTAAAGATATTTCTTTCACTCATTTCAAGAGTTGCTTGCTTGCTGCAATTTGCCAGCTGGTATGGACATAGCTGACAGCATCACCTGCCTGCCAAAAAAATACATGTGCTGAAGGCTGTTAAGTGGATTAAAATTTTGTGCGACAAAGTAATGCCCAAAGCATAGTCAAAAATTTCACCTCAGCCGAAAAGTTTCCTAAAAACTCAAAAACAGAAAGAACACTCTTACACAGCTTCACGAGCTAGACGATGTAAAAGACGTTACACAATATACGAGCAAAGAAAGCAAATAACCTGAAAATTTGCCAAGTAGCTGGAAGCGAGAGTTGAGAAAAAAAAATTTTTTGAGTACACCGATTTTCTAGAATAGTTGGAGAGTTAAAAAGAAAAAAGTAAAATAAAATAAATTATGTATTAGTTATCTACTGTAGCAGAACTGGCACTTTATTTCTTCTGCATTCTGTCTGCCGAAGGAAGTCAAAATGCAAGCCCAGATTCAAGGTGTGTGGAGGCACATGCCTCCTTTTAATAGAGGAAGCTGCAAAGTCACATCTCAATGGATGTGGACTCAAGTGACAAGGACAATTACAACCATTTTGTAACTGGTCTACCACGACCAAAAGCTAGATGCTTGATTTTAGGCAGTTCACTTCGCCTCGTTTGGCCTGTTTCCTTATCTCTAAAATAAGGATGAGGACCAGATGGTCCCTAGGACTCCTCACGGTTCTCTAATTCTAATGCAATGGTTTCCAAAACTGCCTTTAAGGCAAACTGGAAGGTTTTTAGGTAACTCAAAGAAAAAGAAAATCTGCATGTAAAGTGACATGTAGTTGCTTAGCTAAACTCACTTGTAAGTATAAATTCACTTAGTAAAATGCAAAAGTGCCATATAGAATATAGAAGTGACAGAGAATGTCATAAAATCAAACAACAGGGGCGCCTGGGTGGCTCGGTCGGTTAAGCGTCCGACTTCGGCTCAGGTCATGATCTCACGGTCTGTGGGTTCGAGCCCCACGTCGGGCTCTGTGCTGACAGCTCAGAGCCTGGAGCCTGTTTCAGATTCTGTGTCTCCCTCTCTCTGTGACCCTCCCCCGTTCACGCTCTGTCTCTCTCTGTCTCAAAAATAAATAAACGTTAAAAAAAAAAAAAAAATCAAACAACATTATAGTATTGCAAGTTGGAAGTATTTTAAAATTGCTAGTTTAGCCATTTGACAAGGCTAATATAAGTCATCCAGTATGATTACAAATAATCTATGTTAGAAATTGAGTTGTCCACTTCATGTCCTAAATGACCCAATTTGACACTGGCTCATCACCAATATTCTACCATGTAGATTTCATCAATAATTCAGGGTGTGAAAGTGGTTAATGTTGAAATCACTTGGATTAACTGTTAACATAGTTTGAATTAAGTGGTTAATCTCTTAACCTTCAATTTTACTTGGATCATAAAGATTCAACCAATTTTATGAAGCCCAAACTTTAGCCAGTAAAAGAAGGAAGTCAGTCAACTAGTCAACTAGTCAAACGTGCTTCCTGTTTTAATATGCAGAAAAGTAACATACTCTTATTAGAAACCCCAACTACAAGAGAAAACAAAATGCTTTACTTTTCTTAGACTGGTAGGGAAGCAATGGCTAAAATAGAAAGTGTCATTGCCCAGAAATAAAAACAAGCCGCCTTTAACAGCTAAAAAAAAAAAAAAAAAAAAAAAAGTTTGAATATTTTCCATTGGTGTAACTTACGAATATCTGCATGCTCTGTTTTTCTACAGGATACATGGTTGAAACGTCAAACTACTGGAGTCTGGAGATTAATTAAATCTTGTCTCACTTAACTTAAAGCAGGCTAAAGAAGTTAACCCTAATCACCCCCATCAGTAAGAAAGAACATGTCTGCATTCAGCACATATTATACCTTAGGAAGCTCTAATGTTAGACAAGAATGAGGAAGTGCTCAGATCTAAATGGAGCTGTTGGTGTAAGAAAACCATTTCCTTGATATCTGCATGCTCATCATCTTATTTCGCAGGCCCCAGACAGCTGTCTCTTGAACTTTAGGAAATTAGACACCAAAAAGAAGATCTGAAAAACTCAAATCAACCAAACCTGTACATAGCAGACAGAGGTCAGGCAGAGCTGTACTTAGGATAAATATTGAGAGCTCTGGGTTTGTCTGTTTGTCTTTGCAGGAGTGGATGTTAGGTGATGAGTGTACACATCTTAAGTAGAATGTAGAGAAGTCAGTAAGTTAGTGTAAAATAGCAACCTGCTTTATTAAAACCTAGAAAATTCATTGACTTTTTGCTGCTGGAGTGATGTAATCTACATATATGATGTCGTCTTCATATTTTCAAAATAGAGAACATTTAGATGACACAATTTAGATGACATTAGCAAACGGAAATCGCAAAACAACAAAAAAAAAGCATTTTAGAAAGTAAACTCATTTTATTTGCATTCTTCTTTCCATCGCTTCCAAAAATGTTTAAAAATCATTAGCATCAAACTTTATAGTCCCAGTTCCCAAATCGGCGCCCTTCTTTCCCCACTCTTAGTCCTTGTTATATTCCCCCTTCTGTTTCTACAGCGCACATCTGAAGACCTGGGGTTGCATCGGCAAACACACTCTTTCTTCATGAATGTGAGTTCTCAGGAATGCCTATCCAAATGATTGGAAGAAGGAATTTTGAACATGACATTTCTCTTAGACCAGCTTCCTGACTTCCTTCATTCTTTCATGTATCTGGCATATGAACAATTGCTCTTTAACTTGCAGTGTGAGGTTAAACTCCTTGCTGTGTTCATGCTTTCATCCCTGCCCCACCATCTCTTCCAGAACAAGGATCTTATATTACTAACTGATGTATTTTCGGCCTTTTCGGCCATACTGGTCTATCACTGTAGTCTGTACAGCAGCTCAAGCCACTCTGTCTTTAAAAACACCCTCTATGACCCTAGGCCTCCTTCCATTAACCATCACTCTCTTTCTCCTTCCTCTCACAACAAAATTATTCCAAAAACTAGTTTATAATCATTTAGTCACATCATTTATTTTTTAATCTGCTCCAATTGGAGTTCTGACCCCATCATTTTCGATGGAAAGTGATTTGCAGGTTATCATGATTCAAAATTTCCCAATAGGCTCATTGATTGTGATATCAACTCAGAACCTCTTAGCAAAGTCGATTGCTCCTTCCCTCCTGGAAAGACTAACCCCTTTTCCTGGTCTTCTATTATTCCTTTGACCAAGCCCTCTCAGTGTTCACTAAGACCTCAATTCTGCCTGTCCACCTACTGCCGTAACATGTCTGCAGTACTCCACATCTATCTCCACCTTCCAATCCCCTAGCGCCTTAGTTCAGTCTTTACCATCTTTCCTCAGGCTCTAGCAGATTCTCTTTTCACTGGTCTTGCTGCCTCTTCTCTCTCTCACCTCCACTTCATTTATCTCATTCCTGTCAGTGTGGTCTCTCACATTTACTTTTATCTAAAACAACTGAACGCCTTCCTAGCTCTCCTTATCATGTTGTGTTAGCTGCAATTTCTCCAGAAGCAGACCTTGACATATAGGTTGATGCGCTGGTGGTTTGTTTGGGAGTACAAAGAATAAGTAAGGAAACGAGGAACTGCTAGAGAGATAGGAAGGCAGGGTGACGGAGGCTTAATCCTGCTGGAATAGTTGGGGAAATGCTGCAAAATCCATGTCTCAGAGTCATTCCACTGTAGGGGGAAGTTTTCTGGGGTGCATACATATCAACTTCAGTCAATCTGCTTCTGAGATGGGGATTTCACTTCCTTTGGCACTTATGGCCTGCCAGGAGTGGCCAAAGTGACGTTCTACAGATCAAGTAAAGCCCCCAGGCACAGCCTGAAGTCAGCACTCGAACAGAGTAAGCTGGTTAAGGTACAAGGGACATGAGTGAGGCTCTGACAACATCTGCTGCAAAGGTCTTACAAATGTCATTTACTTTCTTTATGGCACATCTTCTTAACTTACCTCTTGTGTCACCCTGCCTCTCCTTCTTCTTGCAGACAATGCTCACAACCATCAGGAAAAACTTTGATCTCATGTTGATGCGTTGCTCTGGTCTATGCTTCTCTAGAATGCCCTTCTCTCTTTGCTTATTGACACCTGACAGTTTAACAATCATCTCAATTGTTATGTCTGTCATTAATCTGGTCCTGACACTCCCACAAGTACTAACCAATGCTTCCCTTGAATCCCCACTGTGAGCTATACACGTATCAATCCTGCAACCTTGAACACTTCTCTGTAGGTTATGTGTTTGTCTACAATACTAAATAAGTTGTTTGAACTAGAGAAGTGAACTCAGGTCACAAAACTACAAATATACAATAAGATAATTTATTTTAGGGAAGTTTGAAATGAAGTTGTATATTAGGTAATGTTTGTAATGAAGTTGCCTACTATGAAGATTTACCATGTTTAACAAAGATAATTCCTGAAGAAATAAGTAAAATTCAAAAGTATTAAAGTTAAGCAATAGCTTGGACATTATAAGAAGACTTCCATTCTGCGAGTCAAAACATTTCATAAAATTCCTTATTCTATCTTGCCTTTTGGAAATACTCACTTTTATGAAATAATAAGAAAATTGCAGCAATAGAAAATGTCGAAATAACTGGCCAGCTGCCATCCCCACCCCGACACACCTACACTACGCAGACCAAAATGGTAATGCAGCCCAAAATGAACTCATGACCCTGGGGCAGCCTCACCTAACAGGGGTTGGCGATATTTCTTAGTTAGATGACGGCAGCAGTCTGTATCTGTCAGATCAGAGATGGATTTAGGCATCCTGGTAAAATGTATAAGGACACAGGTTATGCAAAAACTGAATATTGCAATAGGAAGGCGCATTTGGATCATATTAAGGAGTCATCTCTGGAAGGTTTGTCAGCTTATTACTGTCAGAGCAAATAGATCAACATGACCTCTTGAAGCCAAGATCCAAATCATCAATTTGCAGAAACCTGGGCAATAAAGTAGAAATAATTTTTTTCAATGAATTACCTTATTTGTGTGTTGGGAGGGCATATCTTGATCTAATCTGTAGATTCTCAGCCCTTTGGGGTGTAATAGAAAGAACATAAAACTTGTGTAGAAGACCTTGGCACCTACTTACCTGGCATCTCCTTTCAGTAGACAGCATAATACCTGCCAGTTTAAGAACTGGCCAAGGATCTTAATTTTTTTAGTTGTCTTTTATCAGCCTGCTGTCTCCGATCCAACCAAATATTGAAGAAAGAGAATACTGATACTGAATAGAGAGAGTTTAAAGCAGTACTATGCAACCTCACTGGACATTAGAAGAACCTGGGGAACTTTTAAAGCCTGAAGATACTTGACCTCATCTGAGACTAAAACAGATAAGGAAGGAAGGAAGGAAGGAAGGAAGGAAGGAAGGAAGGAAGGAGAAATGGGATCTGATGGGATCCATTCCTTAAATTTAGCAAGGACAGAAATCTAAATAAAATACAAAAGGGCAAAATTCAGACTAGTGAAATTCTGAGCTTCTGACCTACCTAAAACTTCAGCCTGGGCTACACTGAAAAGACTTCTTGTAGAGCTTTGAAGTCCGTTAATTCTACACCTCTTCTTTTCTGGGCCACTTCAGTCTCCACTACACCCAATTAATTAATACTTTCTAACAATACTACATTCATAATAGGCCTCAAATCCGAGGCCACGATCATTTCTGCTCAATGTCAAAGACCAGTGTTTTAGTGTATGCCTCCATAATTATTCACCAGGCTCTCTGCACCCATCTCTTAATTGAGTGTCTGTACCCCAAGTATCCTGTATACACCACTCTCTACAGCAAACTCCTTCCTCTGCTGAGAGATATGGACATACCTCTCTCCAACTTAAGTCCATGCTTCTTCTTCATCTAAAGCACCGGATTTTAATCTGGAGACTTGAAAACTTTCTGAAATCTGTATGAATTTGAGTTTTTCTATGTGAATGTTCATTTTTCTTACGAGAGGTGCTCTGTCTCCTTCAATTCTGAAATAGGCCTGAAATATAATCAAGGTTAGTGTCTTCAGGACAAAGTCACAGACCTTAGCGAAAAGTCTAAGACACCTCACAACCTAGCCCCGATAGCCTCTGCCATCCTAGTGTTACCATCTCTCCTGCACACTTTATTCCCAGTCATAGAAAATACGTTTTAATTTCATGAATGCACCAACTCTCTGACTTTTTCATGTTTTTGCACATCCTGCTTCTCCTTCTGGAGTGCTCCGGCCTCTCCGACATCACTCATTACCTAATTTCAACCCCCTTTCCAAATTTGACGTAGAGGTCAAGTTCTTTGTGAAGCCCTCCCTGTCCACCTTGCTAGCATGCAATTGATATCTTTCTTTTAGGTTGCCATGGTACCTGGATAGTTCTATCAAGGCACTTATCAAATAATATCATAGGTATCCATCTATACAGCTGTCCCACTGTGAAGGGTGAGCTTCCAGAACACAAAGGTTGTTATTTTATTTGTGTTGGTAATCTCAGTGCCCAGAGGTGTCTAGTGTAAGTGGTACTCAGTCAAAGTTTGAAGAATGAAAAACATAAAGGCTGCTGAGCAAGAAGATGGAGGACTTCAATGGAAACAGAAAGCTTCAGGGCCATGTTTCAATCAAGGCAAATCGTACCCCGGGCAGTAAGTAATTAATAGCAGGCATTTGGCAGAGCATGTTGCTGGGAGTGAACCCCATTAGAAATATGAATGATATAAAGTTTGTACTAAAAGTTCCCTCTGAACAATTACATAAGCAGAGGCCAAGCGTTGCCCTGCTTGTTGCAAAAGGAACCTGAAATAAGGAAGCGACATCTCAGGGCAGAATCTCATGTTACCCAAGAAGTTTGGCAGAATGTGAGCAGTAAAAAAATAAAAAATAAAAAAAATAAATAACACTTGAAACCAATGCTGAGCAGAATTTTTCTCTCAGTTCTAATTGGCTAAATAGGGCCATTTGCTCCCAAGACAAGACTGGAAATTAATATTAGAAATAATGATCATTCGGTTTATTGTGAATAATGGTGCTGGGTTTTATTATATCTTAAATGGTAGATACAGTAGTTCATATCCATAGTTATCATTAACAAATCATTTTCTTGTTTTCTAAAATCTCCAGTTTAAATTCGTATTTATTTTTGGAGCAAGTCGGGGAGGGGCAGAGACAGAGGAGGAGGGAAAAAGTCCCAAGCAGGCTCCAGGCTGTCAACACAGAGCCTGCCATGGGGCTCAAACTCACGAACCGTGAGATCATGACCTGAGCCAAAATCAGGATGTGGACGCTTAACAGACAGAGCCACCCAGAAGCCCCAGTAAAATCTCTAGCTAAAAGAAAACCTGACCATCACAATCAACATTCCATGCACAAGACTAAGGGAAACCAGGTAAGCAACATGCCTTAGTGATTACTTCTATAACAAGATCTATCCTTGCAGCATGCTACATTTGTACTCTCTTAGAGTATACCTTAAGTCTCTTAAAAGGGATTTAAGAAAATAAGATAATGCATAATGATATAAATAATAAAGAGAGAGAAGGTAAGGCACCTGAGGCTGCAGGTAGGCTGTTGTTTCTGTTGAGCTGGGGAAGATTTTTAGGAGTTAGAAGACCAGCAGGGGAGACCTTTGTGAGCACCACTCCTAGAAGAAGTGAGATGGGAAGCCATGCAGGAAAGAGAGTGTTTAAGAAATGTTGCAACTCCTATTTCAAGATTCTGAGTGTCCTCCCCCTTTGGTTTTACTGCGAGGGGTTGCTATACATATTTAAGATGCTTTGTAAATATTCCTGATAAGGGACTAATGTCTCTTCAAAAGCAACACCTGGTGGTTGGACTGTTTGTAGGTTAACATTTACAATTTTAGATGTTTTCTAAATTACTATGATATCTTTCTGATACACCAAATTTATGCAGCCTTTGACAAATAACATAGTTGACTTGCCCACATTCCATTCCATTTCTTGTTTTCTGACCTTCTGTCTAAGCTGGGAGAACAATGATTGAAAGCACAGGCTGTGGACCCAGACTTGCTTGCTATGAGGGTGACTGTGGGCAGATTATGAGTCTTAGATTCCTTAACTGTCTAATGGGATCATAATAGCTCCTTGCAGTCTTGTTATGAGGATTAATAGAGTTACTGTTAAAATCAAACTCTTAGATCAGTTCCTAGAATATTATGAGTTCTCTGTGTGCTTGTTAAATAAACCAACTTTGGGAAGGTAAGGCGAGGCATTGAATAAACTGCACCTTCACAGTGAATAGAGACATATTTATGGAATGCCCACCATGTTCCTTAAAAAACAACTTCTCATCCCCTCAGTAATGTCAATGACACCGTGAGAAAGGTTGTGATTGCTGTCTCCACCCCAAAGTGAGAAAAATAAATCCCAGGGAAGCCAGGGGATATGTTCATATTTCACACACCAAGTCAGAGGTAGAGCTAAGCTTACTCAGACCCAGTGCTCTGACTCCTCACTAGCTCTAAAGAACCCTGCTCAGATCTCTGCTCAAAATTCATAAGCAATGCATCCATGACTCCTCTTCATGCAATCTCTCCTCCTGCCAAACGAAGACCTCCATCCTCATCTTAAAGTGCAATGCACAGACAACTCAATGAATCATAGAAAGAGGACTGGACAACATATCACGGCTCCTAAAACTCTACCCTTTATTTTTTTTTCAGGTAAGGAAACTCAAAGAGAGTTCAAGGAACTTGCTCAAAGCCATATAATTTATTTAGTATCAGAGGCACAGTGCAAACCCATTTCTCTTGACTACCGTCTTAGCACTCTCATTATATCCATATCATTTGAGCAATTTTCACAGGAGAGCAAAGGAAGGGCCAGGAGGTCACGGGAGCCTTGAAGAAACATTGGGGAGATGCTAGAGACAAAGAAAGGGAAATACGGGGCCCCAAAGACACAGCTTTGCCTACCAAAACATCTGGCTTAGGCAGACAACTTTTCAAAACTTTCTTACTGTAATTGTTAGTAAATCTTTTAAATAAGTTTATTTAAATAAATTATTCAGATTTTAGAACCTTTTAAATAAATTATTCAGATTAATTTAATTGATAAGAAAATCCATTTCCACTTGAAGTAGCTAAAACTAACCTACTTAAAACCTCAGTTCTCAAGTGGTACAGTTTGAATAAATTCTATAGGGATACAAAACTGTGTTCACTTTCTTTGGTGTTATAACTTGCCTTTGGGAATTCTCAAAGTGGGTCTGATTAATTTATTCTTGTATTTCAGCATCCAGTACAGCATATAGCACTCAATGAATATTTCTATTTACTATTTTAGCGTATATAGTGGTCCTCAAACTTCCCTGAACCAGAGCCACACTTACAATAGCCTGTTAAGAAGGTGGATTCTCTAAATACAATCCCAGAGGAGTTAACCCAGCAGTCCTGTGGGGAATTGTTAACAAGCTTCTCCAAAATCTGAGGGAAGCAGTTTTACATAATGTGCAAATTAAAAATACAAATAATAGCTTGGATCAATGTGTTATCTTTCTTTATTATCTAATCCAAACGTTCCTCCCCAGGTACACCTCACAAAGCTCTCTTATAAGTGCTAATTCACATGCCACAGAGATCCTAACACCACCACATATCCATATATATATTTTTTTTTTTCCTAGCTAGAATTGTAATAAAACTTCAGAGAAGTATTCTCGTTAGACTATCTCAATTCTTTCTCTCAATTATTGTCTGTTTTGTTTTGCTTTTGCTATTGAGATTTGATAGGAAAAAAAGTTGTTGAGAGAAATATTGAGGGGTTAAATTGGACATTACGGGTACAATGGAAAATTTATGGTCTCCTAGAATAGGAGCTTATCCTAAGTCTGCCTACTTGCTGGTTAACAAATATTTTAAGTTACTACAATGGTCTTAAAGGCAGACTTACACCCTGAGAGACAGGGTAATAGTAGGGCAATTATATAACTAATACTAGTCCTTGAGGGTAGGATTCCATAAAAAGGTTGTTTGGGGTCAGTCTGAGACATTCTAAAAAGGAGTGGATATTGCACATGCCCACAAACACATGTTTAAGACTAAATTTTTCACATTTAAAGGTCTGCAGTGTCTCAATGCGTTGCCCTCAGAGTTTGTTTGCCAGTAGATCTGTTGTAACAAGTAACACGATCATGGCTGGGACTCAAGAGAGGCTTAGGCAGAAAATGGCATCATTTACAATGTTTTTTATGTTTTTGTTTTTTCCTCTGGAAATCTTTGCGAGGGAAACTGTTTTTGGTCGGTTAATTGTCACAATAAGTAATTAAGAGGGACAGGGAGCATAGCAACATGCTACAGAATTAGACAATATAAATTAATCAACAGAAAAGTGATACTTCTGGTATCACTCTAAGTATAAACAGAATAACAGGCATGCTGGCTACTGATGAGAATGTAAGAACCTAACATTATGCACATAAACACAGAGTCAGGTAACCACTGGGTAGAACAGAGAGTTATGGGTTTCTTACTGGTCTCACACTCAGCCTTCCAAAGCATGACCTGGCACATTGGATTCATCTACAGTGTGCTCATACAAGTGTTCTTGTTATTATTTCAAGGGAAACATTTTAAGACTTGACGTAGAAACCTGAAAAAAAGGAAAAGCAAAACGATTAATCTGAGAACAGAGCAATACAGTCTGCCCCTGCTTGCGTGGAGAGCAAAGGAGCATTGTATTACTGGTATATAAATAGGACCAACAATCAATTGACATTGAGAAACCTTACACTAAGATAATGACAAAAAAGAAGGGTATGGGGCTCCTGTCCTTAAGGAAATTGCAAACTATTGGTGGAGAAAAGAACAACATAAATGCATGTGAGGTTTTAAAAGTATAGAAATAGGTATATACATACAACAGGAGACAGTTGCAATAACATTGTAAAAATTAAAGTTTGGACAGAAATACGTGAGCTGGTTTAATGGAAAGGGGTGCACATGACACTTTAAGTGAGAATAATAGCAAATCTTAAGGGAAGAAAATAATAAGGGAAGCTAGATGGCAAAGAGTTTATGTCTGGCTGCAGAAGGGAGGAGAGAACAGTGTGTGAAACAAAAGAACAGTAAGGTACAGGATGGACAAAGGAAGAGAGTCAGAACATTTTATTTTGATGCAAATCAAAACTAGGAGTTCTTTTAAAGTTATTTAAAGAGAGTGACATAATCAATAGATGACTGCAGAAGATCATTCCTTCTTCTTATAATTGGAGGAAGAAAAGGAAAAAAAAAATGAGGTGAGGTCTGATGACTTTTTTAATCCATTAATTTTAAAGCAGACATGGAGGACAAACTTAGATCAAAAACTTGAAAGAAATTCACATTTCATCAGATGCCCAGGAGTTCTTGGCAGGAAAAGTGAGGATACCTCTGCACTAGACCATGTAGCCTGACTTAGAAAAAAATTAAAAAAAAAAAAAAAAAAAAAAAGGAAAAAAAAAAAAACAACCTTCCATGGAAACAAATAATGTGTTCCACTTCTGCCAAGGTCATTCTGCATATACAGATGGCTTAGGTGGCTCAGTGTAGTTAACTCCTTTGGCAGAGGAACACAGATTTCCATCAAATCCTTCTTCTGCTCACTGATATCTGGCCCCTGGCCTTGCTTGATCCTGACATTTTAGAAAAACTGTGTTGCCTTGTTTGTTGTTGTTCTCATTTTAGTTTCTCTAACCCTGATACCTTCTGTAGCAATTATAAGTGGCAACATATAGGTGAAGCCAATTCAGTATTACCTCAAGGAGGTAAGGTATCTTTATCTTTATCTCAATTGCCAAAGTTATGTGGTTAGGGAAAGTCTGCTAACACAGCTCTCCTTGGCTAGGATTCACTCCAGAGTTTGTCATTTCTCTGAAGACCCATTGAGCAACCTGGCCTGAGTTTGAATTTGTGCAAAAAAGCCTCTAACCACGTTTGTCACACATTTTTTCCAGCTCATTAGCAATGTTGTGGACAACTTCTTTAATGAGGTTTGACATTTGACTACCACCACATCTGCGACCTTCTCCATCATGTCACCCTCCCCCCCCCCCATCCTCTGCTTCCTTTGCTCTTACTCATTTTTGTGAGTGAATCATCTGATCCTGTCCCTTATATGACCATGCTCTGGTTTGATTAATCTCTCTCATCAACCCTCCTTCCTGAATCTTCTGATTAAATCTAGTCTTCTCCCTCCTCTCTCCATAATGCATGGGACCTTTTAGCAGCTATTAATTATTTAAAAGAACCTTACTTTCTATCATGCTCAAGTTAGTCACGACAGTTTTCTGTCGACCATGTGGCTTCTGTTAAAAATTATTGAACCCAATTAAGAAAAGCTTTCAAACACCAAGTTCTAAGAAGCTATAAAAAATCATCTTTTTCTATTACATTGACAAACTTGCTAGGTTGGAGAAGGAAATAGACACAATATGTCTCACCAAAATACATCTCTTCATCCTATCCCAAATGGCATATGGTACTCACCAACAGATTGAGGCAATGTGATTTAAATCAAATTATCAGCAGGTGACTGTAAAACCGCTAGGGGTCATTCCCAAGGAGGAGTTTTACCAGTGGATATTTTTGATCAAGCAGTCAAAATTCTGGTGGCATTCCACCTATGTTAGACCCTTATACAATATTGATGCTTTTCACTAGCAATCCAACACAATTACTAAAAGGTAACACAATAAATTAATCTGTTGTTTAATTTTTAAAAAGGAAAACAGCTATCTGGACTGATTTTTACCAATTTGACTGAATCAACTGAAAGTGTGGCCATGGTATAGATAGTCTTCAGTGAATCTGCTCTCTAAATCATTTTCTGATGGCTATGAATTAGCTGAAAGTAGCTAAAATAGACATGACCTTTATAAGCTGAAATAGCCTGTGGGCCTAAATAGGATGAAGTAATAATATAGTGCCAGGTGCCGCTCACGTCCATTAGGTAAGAAAAAAGAAAATATCCAGAGAGAGCTAGACTGACTTGTCTAAGCCAGAGAGGCATTTGAGGTCAGACCTCACCCCACGTGAAACCTGGCATAATAATGCGGCACTGTAACTAAGAGAAGCGCAATTCTTAGCTGTATTAATACAAGCACAGTGTGTCAGGAAACATGAAGAAATCTTCATTAATAGTTTCCAAGCAGAGCTGACATTCAGCCAGTAAATACCAGAGGGGCACACAGACAAGGGTGATCATGCCAGTTGGTCAAAGCGTGCAGTGTTAAATATTTAAGATTTTGTAATGCTGTGTTTACAACAAAGTGTTATAAGAGGACATTATTTTGACAGTGATTAAAGGGAAAGAAAGATCATTTTATAGTCTACTGAAGATATGGACTCTAGTCCATAATTAGAACCACCTGCCAGTTATCTCTGTAGTCCTTTTTTTGATACAGAGAACTGGACTAAGTAATCTTGATAATCTCTTCTAGCTCTAAAATTCTGACTCAAGGGAACCTCGTCTCTGGATTTCTCAAGCTAAATAATTTCATATCTAAATTAAAATATGAAGTAAGGTACATGCCATTCATTTAAGACTTGTGTCTAAAATTACTGCTATATCTATATGTTTGTGGATTGCATGCCTCTCCATAATAGTCAAAATAGAAATAAGTAAAATAAAAATACAAACTTATGGTCACTCAGTAAACCAAGACACCGGTTGGGGGCACTAACGCTAACATGTAATTTCACCTTTGTTCCTTTGTTCTTTTTCTATCAATATTTATTCCAGTTTCTTTGAGGTCGAGGGAACATGAGGCTTGGGAGGGATGGATATCCTGCTTTGGGTAAAGAGAGAGAAAGAAGTCATCTAAAGTTAAATTTACAGAAAAAGGAATTTTCTCTTTACTTTCTATTGCTCCAGTGTTCATTCAATATAATCCATCAACCGTTATCTCATGCAATTATAAGGGAGAAGACACAACATTGATGCCAAAATTGAATAGATTTTGGTCAGAAACTTTCCGGCGAATGCCAAGCCACACGTTATTATTAATGTAGAACTAGTCTACTAGTGTGTAGAGCAGAATTTTTTAAAAGAACTAAAGCTCTTGCAGGATGTTCCTCAAATGCATCTCATCTGCATAGCAGAAGTGAGAGCCTCCTGAGCCATTCAAAAATCCTTGTTAAATACTTTCTTCAGCATTGCCCAAGATTTACCCCAGAGGTGTGTTCATTAAACTAGGCTTATTAGGCTAATTGCTTTTTTTTTTTGCAATCATATACTTTAGTATAAGAAATACAGAGAAAAGTCAAAATGAAGGAAAATAGTTTCTATGGTAAACATTTAGTGAGCAAATGGAATCTCCTGAGTTTATTCATCCATTACATAACACACACACACACAGACGCGCACGCGTGGGTAGACAAGACGCCCATACACACCGTATGATAAAGAATACCAAGTAGAAAGAAACAAATCAATTCTGGTTAGTAAAAATTCAAATTTCTTTGATATTCTTTTCTTTTAAGATTAGAAGAGGTGAATGGGAGGAAGGATAAGACATTTTTTTCCCTTAAGAAAGAAGAACTACTGAACATGGTGGATTTATTTAATGCTGAAAGTCACATTATTGAGATTAGACATCTCTTTTTCAAGGTGCTCCTGAGAGATAATGGCTCTCACACCTATAATTCAGTGGACGCATCGGTGACATAAAAACGGACCTGAGGACCGAAGTTAACACCTTCATCTCTACATAGCACATGATGATTTTAAGAATAAGTCTAGAGCATATTTTTTTCTTTTACATTAGTCTCATTTCTAAAGGTTTCTTTTAGGTAGACCCTATACAAATATATTTTCTTAAAAATCTGGTCAATTTTAAGACAAATGAAAAATGTAAATTGTGAAATATTTTTTTCTATTTGCTATTCTGAAGTTATAATTTATAATACTATTCTTGCCCATAGATACAATCAAGGCAGGAAAAACTTGAAAGTCCTGCATGACATGGGCAAAAGAGTTAGAAAGTGAATCTTCTTTTATGAAATAGATAAGATTTCATAACTTATTTTAAAATAAAATTAAAAATAAGAAAGCAAGTTACTTTTAGCATTCATTTTGACCACTATGGATATGTTTATCCTAGGGAGAATGAAAAGAAAAAGAGATATGTTGGTTCTCAAAAAGTAGATACTGAGTGTATTCATCTAATCTTTGAATAAGCCAGGACCTCATCAGCAAAGTTCTCAGCCTCTGCCCCTCCACTGTCTGCTTCCTCGCAAAATTTAGCCTATTACAGTCTTGTTTTTTTTTTGCAGTAATTACATGTGGTTATAGCCAAATTTTGACTTGCTTAATCTGATCTCTTCATGATCAAAGAGAGGACTCATAGGCTCATTCTACCCCTGTCCACAGCCTCTGAGCCCGGAAGCCTAATACAGTGTGGTTAAGGCAGCTCACCCAGGGACTTTCACACACTTTATACTGCCTCCTCTTAAGACAGGGAGCATGTTTTTTCAAAGTCTACCCCTTCTCCAATACTCAGTTCTAATTTCACTTACTCCTAAAGGCTTCCCTAGATTTCTCCAGCCCAGAATGGCTGTTTCCCCCCAATTCACAGTACTACAGATTCTGTACAGGTGAAAAATGTACCTGCTTTTTGATATCTATCATGTGATATTTTAGACTGTTACATGTGTTTTGCATCTCAACTTTGCAATTAGACTGATGACATTAGACATTAGACATTAGACTGATACAGTTAGTTGCATTTTGAGTGCCTACTATGTGTTAAGGAGTATTTATGTGTTCAAAATTTTACAACAAACCTGCACAGTAGCTATTAGCCTCATTTGACATATGTAAATGAGACACAAGGGTTAAATTAATTGCCTGGGGCTATATAAATACTGTGTACCAAACCTGGATTAGAATCAGATATTTAGAAGGCAAATATCATTGTTGAAATTCTTGTATATCCCCTTTGTCCCTTTTACAGTGCTTTACCTAATTAGATACTACAACATTATTTTCTGATGATTGGTTTTAAGCACTGACTTAAAACTGCCCAGGTTATCATAAGTAATATTCTATGGTATCAACCAAAACTAATATTTATGCTGTCTAACATGGCACAGAGGAGACTGGCACTAGGCCAATGCAATCAATGAAAAGAAATATAATTCCGAAGGAGGAAAACAAATACGTGCGTGGATGCACGATCAGGTGCATTGCTTTAGAAATAGGCAATGACTTTGGCCAAGACGTCCTCTTTCTCTCTCTCTGAAGTGCTAAGGAAATAGTGAGAAGAGATATAAAACAACGAATATGCAAGAATATGAGAGCTTTCTCTCCAGATTTCAAGAGCAAGATTTAAGCACATCTGAAATAAAGTAGTTGATAAAAATGGTTATGAACATGGATAATAAGGAACTATTTAATAAGTGGGAGAGTCTGGGCCCATACCAATCACAACAGGCAAAGCAGGTGTTAGGATGGACAACCATGGACAATTGGTCCAACCATCTAAGTACGTGTTGCCTAAGAATCAGTCCTGGTTTTGAGGTATGGACTGGCTAAAACAAATAAATGCCTCTTTCATCCCTCAGCATGGTTCAGTTCTAGTCTGCTGTAATTGCCATACCCCTGGAATTATCAGGTCCAGTGGACAGGCTACTTAGACCATGGAGATTCATTCAGCAGATGTTTATTAATTATCCACTCTGTGATATCCACTGTGCTAGACAACAGATAAAGACAAATCAGACATCATTCTTGTCAGGGAGTGTGCAATCTAACTGACTTTTGACCAGAAATTATCTCTGATACAATTCTAGGAACTATTTTGCCACGAAATGATAAAGATAACATGCTTTCCTAAGAATTCCATGTATTAGTTGAGTTCTCTCCAGAAGCAGGCCCTGAAGCAATCTTAGGTGTGCTTGATCTCCTGGCCATCCAGGGAGTAAGCACCAGTAACCATAAATAAATCCCTCTTATTCACATACTTTAGACAAAATCAATTTCCATTACTTGCAAACAAAAAGTTGTTGAGTCATGCAGTTATTGTGCATGTTTGAAGAATGTCATGTTTGTGTATAACTCACCCCGTAAAACTGGAGAGTGGAGAGGTGGTAGAGGGAAAACAATCCATAAAGGGTGTGTTATTTAAGCCAGTCACCACACTGGGTGACCAAAATTTATCCCCCTGAGACACTCAGAATGACCTTGGCGAGTTACCCCTCATGCTCATCAGTTATTAGTTAAGGGCTGCCTCTGCAACAACTTCCCTAGGGCAGCCCTGAGATAACCATGCTACTGCTGTGTCGTAGGAATCAGGGGCTGCCTTCCACTGAAATGAAAAGAGAATCCACGAAGAAATGGGTGACGTTCCAACAATGTCTACTGTAGTATCTTATCTAAAAGTTATGGACCGTAGGTAATTAGCACAATAGATACCGCCATTGTCAAACAATAGATATTGGGGATCTACTTTCATTAAGGCAATATGCTAGTAACTGAGAGACGGGTCATGGCACAAAGTAGTAAGCTTTTCTTTTTATGTACATTTTAAAATATTTTTTAAATGTTTATTCATTTTTGAGAGACAGAGAGACAAAGCATGAATGGGGGAGGGGAAGAGAGAGAGGCAGACACAGAATGTGAAGCAGGATCCAAGCTATGAGCTGTCAGCACAGAGCCTGACGCGGGGCTCAAACTCACAAACTGTGAGATCATGATGGGAGCCAAAGTTGGACGCTTACCTGATGGAGCCACCCAGGCACCCCTATTTCTTTATATTTTAGATGGTTTAACAGTATCCCTCAATAGGACAATTTTCTTTTGCCTTTCAGAAATTGACAGTCTAACTTTATGGGACAACTGTACACAAAATGACATTCTATGAGCAGGTATGATAATACATGATATAATTAGCAATATTTACTTGCAGGTAACATAATTTAATTTTATCTGACTTATCAAGAACAAAAAAGAATTTATTGGTTGTTTGCTAATACTGACTTTTGGCTCGCCAAAAGACCACAAGAAAGACCTGCTGATTCAGGTGTATTAGACCTACCACACTAAACAAAGCCAACATTTATAGGGCTCTAGAGTCTGGATATAACGATTGTAAAGTAAGTCAGCAAGTCAGGGAACTATCTGGGCAGAATTTATGATATAATAGTTTTAGGTTAAATGAGCACAGTGAAGCAAGGGCCTTGAAATGAGTTTTGATGAGTAAGCTACTGGTCCTGATTTTAACTGGTTTACAATCTTATCTTCCAGGAACACGTATATCCTGGAACATGAAGCTAAGTAATATTTGCTGGATCTCAGTATTGCCTCACACAGGGACAAGGAATTGTGTTGGCTTCGGCTCTCATTGAATAGCTCATAGCCTCAAAAGAAGAACTAAACCATCAGCTCTACAGAAGGATAAGAACTAGGATACATTAGGGAATTCAATTCAACACAAAGAAAGTTTCTTTGGTGATCCTACCATCTTTCATTCCTGAGTGTTCCACCTTAGGGATAGAATTCCCAATAGAGTGCCAACAATTGGTCCAGTGTGGGATATGCAACAACCCTGTGGTGAAGAGAGACAGAGTCTGTACTTCTGTATTCCAGAAAAGTCACATGAAGAGAGGAACCTGGGTGATCAGTCAGTTGAGCATCTGGCTCTTGGTTTTGGCTCAGGTCCTGAGTCACAGTTCCTGAGCTCCAGCCCTGCAGAGGGCTCTGTGCTGATAGTGCAGAGCCTATTTGGGAGTCTCCCTCTCTCTATCTCTCTGCTCCTCTCCAACTTGTGCATGCACGTACTCTCTCTCTCTTTCTCTTAAATAAATAAACTTTTAAAAAGTCACATGGAGAAGAGTACAAGCAATTTCTCAAAGGAAGAGCAGTTAAGCAAATAGATAAGAAAATATCCACTACAATGTTCAAATCGCTCTCAAACTTCTCTCTTACCTCCTTCTCCTTATAAATACTGAATTTTGATTGAAACTGTTTCCTTTCATTGTTGTTCAAAATTAACAACTACATTTTTGTTGGTGCTCAAAACACGAAATTTGTATTTTTAAAAGTCATTTCTTTCCTTTGATTGCTTCTCTATAATTAACCACTGCAGTTAACACTTGTCAGTTCAATCTCTCCAACATGTTATTCTCACCCATCCTTTCCTTTCCATGTACCTATAACTGATCTGATCTATTCTTATATTTATGTTATTTCAAGATTCTTTCAATAGCCTCATACCTGTTCTCTGCATTTATAAAATCTCTTGTCTATTTCCAGTTTAATAATCTTCTTGAAACACAGTTGTGATTCCATCATTCCCAGCTTTTCCTGATTCAGTTACTCCTCATTTGCTATCATGTAAGTGTCACACATTCTTATTTTCACCTTAAAGATCACTTAACAATGGTCATCAGTTCTCTATCTGGACTTACCGTATACTACTCACATTCATGGGCACTTTGCCTCTAACTGGACACATGGCTATGTTGTTAGGGTATGCTATGATTTCTTAATTCCAAACTCCTTGAAAACACAATGCCTGCCTGATTCACTTTCATATTCCCCAAATGCTTAACACAGTCCATTAGGTTGCAATCTGAGTGACTACTCTGATGAATTGAAAATGATTGCCTTAAATGCTACTTTGAAAAAGATCATGAGGTCAAGTTCAAGATGAATGGAATGTTGTGACTGATTATTAAATGTTTATGATGGGCAGTTGGTGTGTGTGTGGAGGGAGGACAATAGCAGTATCTGCACCTCACCCTTTCCATCTTTTCCTGAATATTCGATTAACATTTGTTGAATGAAATTCTCTAAGAATTTAGAGTAAAGATGTTTCAGAAGAGACCTCTTTGATCCTCACTGGCTTGAGAAACAAGACCATCTCTATCTACAAATAGCAATTATTAGAGAGAACTAAAGTTATCTGCATTAACATGACTCAACTACCTGTAGCAGGAAATTCTTGCCCTAGAAGATAGGGTTATAAACTGAAAGATAACTTAGCTGTTTACTTTAGGAAAATTCCTACAAGCCAACTTGTCTGGGTAATTATTTTGCTCACTTATCAGGACAATGGATTGCTCCCCTGGGCAAAAAATTCACTTATCAAACTTCAGCTTACTTTATCAAGATTCATTTTAAGGCCATGTCCTCTTAAGTCCACCACTACTAAACTGTTATGTCACGTACATTGCCCAGGTCCAATCACCTCCCCACCTTGAACTACCCACCCTAAGGCCTACTTAATCCAGACCCCAGACCCTATAAACGTCCCATAAATGACATTTGCCTTCTTGAGACACTATTAAGATTCAATTGGGCAGTATCCCCCCTTACTCTAGTAAGTTAATAAACTTAGCTTTGTTTTTCAACGTATTTTGTGTTGATTTTTTAGAGACTTGATACCTGATAGTCGATTTAAGAAATACCATACAAAATTGGGGACAAATTCAGGAAACTGATAACTTTTTGGTGAGAACAGAGTTGCACCTTCCTAGTTCATGAAGAGTTTTCAGGGGCAGATAAATTGAGAATAGGTAAACCTTACTTTGTAGAAGGAACATGACATTTTTGCACATTTACAATGCAAGGAAAAGACAACCATTAGCCTTCGACACTGTCACTCACCATCAAGCACACAAGGCCAGTTGATTCCAATCATGTAGAGTTTTTCAAACTATGACATACACAAGAGTTTCAGAGGGGCTTGTTTACAACACTGATTATAGGCCCAATTTCTAGGGGCGCTTGGGTGGCTCAGTTGGTTAAGCATTCAACTCTTGATTTCAGCTCAGATCATGATCTCATCATTGTGGGGTCGAGCCCCACATTGGGCTCCACACTGACAACACGGAGCCTGCTTGGGATTCTCTCTATCTCTCTCTGCTCCTCCCCTAATCACACTCTCTCTCTCTCAAAATAAAGAAAGTTGAAGAGGCAAAAAAGAAAAAAAAAAATGTGGCCGTTAAAAAAAAAAAAAAGACCCAACTTCCAAAGACTCTGATTCAGAGGTCTGTGTCAGGGATGGCATCTGCCTATCAAATAAGTTGGCAAGTGATACTAAGGCAAAAGAAGCCCTGACCATTAGAATCCAGGATGATATCTAAAGTCTAATCACCTAAAACTATTTCTACTCTTGATCCATTTCCTCAATGACCATTTCATCTCAAATTCAACTTCTTTTGACTATTTTCATATTCATTTGGCTGTCCTTTTTTTCTTTTTGCATATTTTTGATACTTTAAGGATTTCCAAAACAATGGAGAAAGAAAGGGGAGGAAGGGTAGAGAGAACTCATCTTACCTAAATCTTTTTTTCTGTTATCACATTTTTTTTCTATTTTATGAATGAGAAATTATTCTCATCTCGTATATTGACTTTTTGTGTTTGTATTGAAAACTTGTTTTAACTGGGCTTTGAGGAGACACTTCCTTAAAAAAAGATTTTCTAGGAATATTAATTTACTAATAATACATAAAACATGAATTACACTCAATTGTTATGCAGTATGCATAATGATACCTGAAGAAAATGTGATAGATTTGTCAAGTATTAATTTGGTTTTAGGAGATTCTTCTGTTAACTAGCTTATTATGTAGATATTGTCAGAAATAACTTTTCCTTTCCTGTAACAAACCTTTGACTTTGTGTAAGAAATAAAGAAAAACAGATTGCCTACACCAGACATACGCCAAAGTCCAGCAAGACAGAAGAGAAGGGAAAAGGTGGAGAGGAGTTACAGGTTCCTGAACAAACCTTCTTTTTTGACTAGGACCAGCCCTTTGAGCCCTGTCTGAACTCAGCTCTTAAGAGCAGTTCTTCAGAGACTCCTGGGTGGCTCAGTCAGTTAAGCATCCGACTTGAGCTCAGGTCATGATCTCACAGTTTGTGGGTTTGAGCCTCACGATGGGCTCTGTGCTGACAGCTCTGAGCCTGGACCTTGTTTCAGATTTTTGTGTCTCCCTCTTTCTCTTCCCCTTCCTGGCTTGTGCTTTGTCTCTGTCTCTCCCTCTCTCTCTCCTCTCTCTCAAAAATAAATAAACATTAAAAAAAAAAAAAGCAGTTCTTCTGGACCAATGATAGGGATGGTGAAAGAATCCCAAGAACACTGTAATCAAAGTTATGTATACATGATTAAAGCAGCTGTTAACTTTTTTCTTGCAAAAGTCAATGCCTTATGTTGTTCATCCTGACAAATTAAAAAAAAAAAATATTTGCACAGCAAAGATAGTACCTTTCTTGTAAAGCAGTATGTTTTTCAAAATACCTTTTTTTTAACTGCTTTGGATGAGATTTTTATTGTCAAACTTATTGGATGCCAGCTTTTCCAAGAGCTTGCCCTATTTTTTTCATTCAGCATGAATTGTACCAATCAAACTTGCAATGCAGTTTTTTGCATTATAGTTGGATTTGGTGATTGGTTTCAAAATACATGCTTTTTAGTTTTTGTAACATATAAGCCAGATAAATTGTTAATGCTTTAGAATTCCCTACCCTGTCTACAAAGCTGTAATCACCAAGACATTATGGTATTGGCACAAAAACAGACACATAGACCAATGGAATAGAATAGAGACTCCAGAATTGGACCCACAATAGTATGGTCAAGTAAACTTTGACACAGCAGGAAAGAATATCCAATGGAAAAAAGACAGTCTCTTTAACAAATGGTGCTGGGAGAACTGGACAGCAACATGTAGAAGAATGAAACTAGACCACTTTCTTACACGATTCACAAAAATAAACTCAAAAAGGATGAAGGACCTAAATGTGAGACAGGAAACCATCAAAACTCCAGAGGAGAAAGCAGGAAAAAACCTCTCTGACCTCAGCTGCAGCAATTTCTTGCTCAACACATCTCCAAAACCAAGGGAATTAAAAGCAAAAATGAACTATTGGAACCTCATCAAGATAAAAAGCTTCTGCACCACAAAGGAAACAATCAACAAAACTAAAAGGCAACTGATGGAATGGGAAAAGATATTTGCAAATGACATATTGGATAAAGGGCTAGTATCCAAAATATATAAAGAACTCACCAAACACCACACCCGAAAAAACAAATAATCCAGTGAAGAAATGGGCAGAAAACATGAATAGACACTTTTCTAAAGAAGACATCCAGATGGCCAACAAGCACACGAAAAGACGCTCAACGTCACGCCTCATCAGGGAAATACAAATCAAAACCACACTCAGATACCACCTCACACCTGTCAGAGTGGCTAAAATGAACAACTCAGGGGACTACAGATGCTGGAGAGGATGTGGAGAAACAGACACCCTCTTGCACTGTTGGTGGGAATGCAAATGGGTACAGTCGCTCTGGAAAACAGTGTGGAGGTTCCTCAAAAAATCAAAAATAGATCAACCCTATGACCCAGCAATAGAACTGCTAGGAATTTACCGCAGGGATACAGGAGTACTGATGCATAGGGGCATTTGTACCCCAATGTTTAGAGCAGCACTCTCAACAATAGCCAAATTATGATAAGAGCCTAAATGTCCATCAACTGATGAATGGATAAAGAAATTGTGGTTTATATACACAACAGAATACTACGTGGCAATGAGAAAGAATGAAATATGGCCTTTTGTAGCAACGTGGATGGAACGGGAGAGTATTATGCTAAGTGAAATAAGCCATACAGAGAAAGACAGATACCATATGTTTTCACTCTTATGTGAATCCTGAGCAACTTGGCAGAAGACCATGGGGGAAGGGAAGGAAAAAAGAGTTAGAGAAGGAGGGAGGCAAACCATAAGAGACTTTTAAATACTGAGAACACACTGAGGGTTGGTGGCGGGTGGGGGAGAGGGGAAAGTGGGTGATGGGCATTGAGGAGTGCACCTTTTGGGATGAGCGCTGTGTGTTGTATGGAAACCAATTTGACAATAAACTATATGTAAAATTTTTTTAAGAGAATTCCCTAGGCTGTATGAATGATGGAGATTTCTTTGTTACCCCTGATAAAACCGTTTTAATCATCTTCTTATTCTATGCCTGCCTGTTTTGTGGTACAAGTTCAGAAAATTGCTACACAGAAGGTATAGAGCCACAGGCTTAATTTTCAAAGCCAGGCAATATTATGTGGTCACATATTTTTAATATAGTTAAAATATAAAATCACTAAATAAACTGACCCAGATAAAGTAACTGTTACTCTTAAGCAACAAATCAGAGGTTTTTATAGGCTGAATTCAGGCCAGATGAAACTTCCATTTGTTAGCATTGTTGCTATCCAAAGTGCCAATGTTTAGTAAAATTTTAATTGTTCATTAAAAATAAAAGACTATTTTTACGCAAGAAAGGACAATGATAAATACAGCCAGACCCAATCTTTTAATTGTGCCTTAAAGTCTTCTGTCACCTATATCTAATATCTGTACTTCAGCTCTATGCTTTGGATTATATTCAAACAGATGCACTTTTTTCTCTATTTATAATCAGGATGTGTCTACATGAGATGGAAAATGTGAAACATTGTTTAGATTGTTCAAAAAATAAGAGCAAGTTCAACTGAAAACATGGAAATGAGTGATGCAGAATGAGGTGGTTTTTGAGATGGGCATTCCGGGGAATCATCTCCAGTTTTCTATCTTACTTTTGTAAATAGTTTCTCCTCATTTTTATTTTCTACAGTTTGTGGATTTGTAAATCTGGCTGCAGATCCTTTTGAAATAATCTTGAAGCGTTTTGTTTACAAACTGGTCATGCATGGCAGGGTTATTTGTGCCTTTAGACTCTACTTTCAGAAAAGTGAGGATTTCTAAGAGTATATGATGACTAGTTAGGCCCTACATAACCTGTTGGCAATGTTTGTAGAAATAAATTAGATGAATGGCATTCAGAGGCATCCTTTATGTGAAGGTAATATGAAGGCAAATAAATCTTTCTACCCACTCCCCCACCCCCACCCACACACCTCAAATTACCTACCCTGTATCTCATTCTTTTAGGGCCCTGGGGGTGGGCATAGTGGTAATTCATTTGTGAACTTCTGGTCTCCTTATTCCTCACTTCTGGGAGTTTGGTTTTCAACTAGTGTTTGAAGCATAACATTACCTGGAACTTGTTAAAATACAACTCTTGCTGAGATGGGTCCCATCTCACACCTATCCCATCTCAAACCTGCTGAATCACAACCTGAATTTTAATAGTATCCTCAGAGTTTTGTAAGGACATGAACATTTGAGGAGCTCTGAGTTACACCTCATAAAGCCCTGGTCTGACTAGCTATCCTCTAACTAAACCGTGCTCTAATTGGAAATTCAGAACATAGGCTTCTGATACTCATAAACATTTCTGTAATTCTACATGAGGTCTGACCTTATCTTTCCTGGCTCTCTATTGTGCCTCAACAGCTCAAGAATATCTTCAGTGTCTTCCCCTGAAATGAGCAACTTCCTACCTTAAATGCATGGATGGTTCTTCTACAATGATGAGAATTTTGGACACCAGTAAGGTCAGGGCAGAGGAGCTTTCTGAAATTGTTCTTTAAATCCTATCATGTAGGGGAAAGTCTTGTTCATATTTATTCACCTTGTAAAGGAAATAAATCAGTTATAACTCACAGTCTATTAGCTTATATTATAGGCTAGTCTTGGTGCATTTTAGGATACTTTTTCTGCCTTGGGTCTCTCCATTTTGTGTTGATTCTGAAATTTTGGTAGAATCTTCTCCTAGGTTCCTAAACCAAATATAACTTTGATCCTCAGAAGGCCACCTTTTCCTTTTACTCGATTAAAATGACAAGTAACTATTCATTATGGCAGTGGAAATAAGTCTGCCAAGAGCAATTTACTCTCACTTTGCCCAAGCTGAAAGAATTTGGGAACTCTACAGTCCTCCTCACTTTTCTACCTCCTGCGCACAGTTCTCTTTCCCTTGTCTCTATTCCTATTGTTACTGTCATAGTCTGAGTTCTTATCATTTCTAATGTAGACTGTTGCTATAGTCTCCTAACTAGTCTCTCTGACTCTGGTTGCAATTCTTCCTCTTCAGTCTCCATACTTTCGAAAGTATACTTCCGACCACATCACATTCTGTTAAACATTCTTCAATGACTCCCACACTGTCTGCTCTGTGATATACAGACTCACTAGTTAGTCATGCATGGGTTTCATTGGTCAGACCCCTGACTTTCTGTGCAGTATCATGTCCCCTTCCTTCTACTTTTTGCATAAACATCAGAAATATGTTATAAGCTCTCTTACATCTCGATTCTTTCACCTAGAATGTTCTCAAACTTTTCTGACTTTAAGTACTATGCATCCATTAAGTCCAAATTCACCCATCACTTTCTGTGAAGCCATTCTTGGTGTACTCCAAAAAAATTACATTATCTTCCTACGTTTGTATTGTGCTTTATATATCCATCCAAATATATGCATAGTGTATATTTTTATAACTGTCAATGAACTAGACTATAAATACCTGAGGGCAGGGAAAACCTTTTAATTCTTTAATTACAACTTTTTGACAAAGAGCATAGTTGTAAAGCTCAAGAAATATTACAGATTGACTGAATGGAATTCATCATCATATTGAAGGTAATGGTTTTTTAGACATTGGGAAATGGAGGTTCTATCTGCAAATCAGTAGTCAACAATCATATACTATGCATAGAGAGAACTCTATACTTGATGCTGGGCAGAATATACAAACTCATTCAACATATATCTATTTAGTGCATGTCAATACTGTTTTGGGCATTTGGGAAACATTGCTGAGAGATATAATCGTTATCCTAAGTTGCCTGCATGGTATTGAATACAAGACTTCATTAAAGCATACTCTGACCAACTGTGCCTTAATTAATCTGAAGTCAAATTAAAACTATAAATGAGGGCTCCTCCAATTCATTTATCTTTTGGTAGTTTATTATGGTGCCTCTCAAACCTGAAAGTGCCTATGAATACACATTCTGATTCATTACATCTGTTATGAACCTGATATCCTGCTTTTGTAAGAAACTCTTAAGTGATGTTCATATTACTGGACCATTGGCCACATTTTTTTTTTCTTTCTTAGAAAAAGCTTAAGGTTCAAGAACAATCCTGAACCTTAACCTCTCTCAAAATACCAAAGCTCCAGAGCACCCTCATTGTGTTCTTCAGAACCACATATCAGAACAAGGCTAACTATGTAGACTGCTGCACTAGGGAGGTCTAGAGAGATGTTGTTTTCAAAAAAGTTCTTAGGGTTCATCTACACCTAAACAGAGGCAAGGAAACAAAAAGGAAAAAATACTTGGATGATATTGGAAATTGTTTCAGAACATTGAAGTAGCAGCTCTCTAGAAGTTAAAGCTCGTCCCAACTTAGCCTGAATGATGGAGAAAAGAGTGCCTCTGGATAGTAACAAACTTATTTTCAATAGATATGTCCTCACCTAGCTTCCATAGGAAAATGCTTTATATAGATTCCTTTGCCATTCTTCACAAGATCAAAGATAGTGCTCTGCGTAGAAGAGGCTAAACATATGTGGAATGAATGAATGAATAAATGAACGTTCTTTATAAGCGCTCAGAATTTAAGTGACTTGTCTGACCTATTTGTTATGGAAGTTATTGTCTGACCAATTAGTCAATTAAGCTTTATTGAAATGCTGTTGTTAAGCAGTGAGTTATGCTGGCTTATGTGGGATTAAAAAAAAAACTTTTAAGAAAAGTACACATTACATAAACTGCCTTTTAACTGAGTAGGATGGCTGGCATTTAAGCACTGGTTTTTATGTTCTGTGCTGGTTGTCTGCCACAGTCTAGCTGAAGTTTAACATTAAATAATGTTAAGTATGTGAATTTGGGGGAGAATTTGCATTTATATCTCATATGGTTTGTTACCCAAATAGAATTGAGTGGTTACATTTTTCTATTTTTTCATGTCTTATTTTGTTAATCATTCCAAACACATTTGTTCCATTCCATAAAAATGAGCAGCTTACCTTCCACCTTGGTGAAATTACTGTTAATCATTCTCTAATGTCTGCATTATCCCATTTAAACCGTTCCCCTGTGGTTTTACAATTCCTTCTGCTCACTAATCCAACAGGAGGAATGATGTGCAACAAGCAAATATAGAGAAACAAATAAGTTTCTCTGGTGAATCATCGCTGTTAAGCCTCGTCAGCAACATTAGAGTTTCTCAAACTGTTATTTAAGAGTCATATAAATCTACAGATAGAGCATCCCAACCAATGAGGTTGAAATTTTTCCAAGTAATGATATAAGCCTAATAGAAGATAGAAAATACCTTTTCCCCCCAAATTTGTATTTAAATTCTAGTTAGTTAACATATAGTGTAATATTGTACATTGAATATTGTACAATATTCAGGAGTAGAAGATACATTTATATTCATGATCCAGTTCCACTTCTAGTATCTAGCCTTAATCTTGACTGAAAGAACATTAACCTTAAAACGTAACCATGGTGAAAGAATAATTGGAACCACATGATGTATATAGTGGAAAGAGAAAATATACATAATATCCTAAGACTTATGTCCGTTTTGCTGCCCATACTTACCTCCAATGATAAAAGATTGCATGTCTCCATGTAATTGCTACATGAGCAAATACATCAACAAATATTGCCAAATACCTGCATGGAATACAGAGACATCTAATCATTTAGATTTTTTTTAAATACCTTAAATTTCTTAAATATTTCTTAAATACCTGAATGTTTCTTAAATATCTGAATGTTTCATGTTATATAAGTAAAATATCCAGATATTTAACTGAAATTTGTCATTCTCATGTGACTGCTTCATACTTTGTATACAAATACCTAAATATGTATTTTGGGCCAGTATCTGATATTGGTATATTGTATATAATAATCTTAATTCATAAGCAATGACATTATATATCCATCATAATGTCACATTTATTTTTATGAATAAATGCTATAATTTGAAACTTGTAAATTAACGGTGAGCATTGTCAGGTCTACAATGACCCCACGTAGGTGCTAAACTAGTATTATCTAATGACATTTCACTGGGGGTAGGGAAGGAGGCAGGACGAGAACACTGACAGGGTGTACATCTCATTTATTCATTTCCTTTCTAACCACTCTCTGAGATATTAAACACAAAAAAAAAAGGTATGCAAGGATAATAATAAAGTAAAAAGCTGACTAAACACCAAAAGTGCCAATATCACATTTAAATCCTGAAATAAAATCTTTATATTCTCCATCTGTCAGAACACAAGCACCTTTTTTTACCTCAATAAAGATTACTCTTCACGCTACAATTCTCAATTCTCCTTTTTCATTTTACAGGTCTAGGGTCTTTAGTGACATCACACTATAATTATGCTCAAGTGTGGGTGATTAGGAAGGGAGAACATTCCCCTACTACTTCCTCCTTGCCTTGTGAGAAGTTAGAGCAGGATGTCAGAGATTATCATGCATTGTGCCATGCCTCAGTTCATTAGACAGCCCACTTGCCTACCATCATAGGAAAACTTGACCCAAACATGAAATATACCATTGGTAATTTTTACCTTCACCGTATATTCAATTCAGATAGAGAATACACATGTAAGCTGAAGTCCCCTTAATCTCTGATGGTGCCCTTAATTCTGACGTTCTCCTTTAACCCTCAGCACCACTGACATAAACGCTTACACTTCTGCTCTTATCTCTGCTGAAGTCTTTTATAGACAACCCTTTTCTACGATTTACACCTCATTATAAAAATCAAATTTCTTGGTTGTCAGAAAGAAATTGAGTGCAGCAAGCCGGGAACTCGCTCTCTGACACCCTGAGATGGCATATCAGCCTGGAGGTGGAATTCCCAAAAGAGAAAGTCGGAATTATAGATACCACCTACATCCATTCATAAATAGAAGAAATAATGATGGCACAGGACAGTGGTTTTGAAGTTATAGTGCAGAAGATTCCAAATAATATTTAAATTAAAAAAACAGATTTATGACTCAAAATATGACTAAAAATTCACCAGGACTCACTTCCCCCTTGCACCATAGATTAATATCGCATTTATCTTATTGGAAAAACAAAAGTGTTAATGATTTGTAAAATGAAATACAGTGGTATTTCAACTCTCTTCAGAAGGAGGATCTACCAGTTTCCCTGAAGCTCTACAGCTAATCCTGTTAACATTAGTTATTTTTTCTATTTGAACTTAATCTATCCCTTTGACCACTTTAAGGAGATATATAGGCAAAGCATGTAACTTTGATTTTTAACTAATTATATACCTCAAGTTTCTTAAAGCACTCACATTAATTTGGGTCATGTGAAAAAAGCTACAATTAGACTTATGACTTCATAAACCATTTCCTATGTATTCACTATTTATTAATGTGTCCATTTTTAAAAAGAACTAATGGCTTCTTCTTGCACTCAGCTCCCTCCACTACCCATTCTCTCACTATCAGCATCTAATACATGCTTTCATATGTTCAGTAAATGTATGTATTGAATTTATGTGTCTGTTAGTATATGTATGTGTCTCTCATTAATGAGACAGCGTGTGGAGTGTCCATCCCTGGAGAGCTTCAAGAAGTGAATAAAACCCATGTTTTATGTGATGCATTATTCTCCTCAGGAGCTTTGGTCAGATGATCTCTTAAATTTGTTTTTTGATCTATAACTAAAAGATCAATGAGCTATCATCAGGTAATTCTGTACTATTTAGTACATAGCTCTATTGCTCAAGAGTGCTAAATGGTGCCCTGGGGCTCTGAAAAAATTAACGTATAACCCTTAGGGTCCAAATTACTGCCAAGGAGTGATTTAGGTAATGAGAAATAAACTCCATTAATATCTAGCAAAGCAGTTAATCAGAAAGTAAAATAACAATAATAAATAGGTAAATCTATTTTCTCATTGTGTCCTCCTTTGGACAGAAAGAATAACTATTATGTGTGTTCCTCACAAAAAATCTTTAATAAATTTTACAGTAACGATCAAGTCTTCCCTTGGGTTTCTTACCTCTAAACTATTCCCTATTTCTTTAATCTTTGCACATAAGATCTGTTTTCGTCCCTTTAATCACCTTCATTTCTCTTTTCAATGTCCTCCTCAGTTTATCCACATCTTTATCAATATGATAACCCCTAATATTAATCTAATGAAGGACTAAAATATATTCAAGGAGCACAAGACATGCTCCTTCTTGCTATACTTTTAAATGTTAGCTTAATCTCATGACAAACAGGACAATTTTATAAATGCCATATCTGTAGTTTCTAAAATGACAAGTTGCACATCGGTAGCCATTCTAGTCAGTGATAATAGTTCCTAAAATCTCTCTGGTTTATGTACCAAGTTTATGAACCAGGCTGTGTTTAGTTTTGGCAACAGCATTTCACTAATCACAAGAAGTGGTGCAGTAATATTTGAGGTCCTGCTGTAGTAGGACTATAAAAACATACACACTAGTCTTCCAGGTCTGAGAACAACTATTGGTGCCCAGCCATATCAGGCTTTTCCCTCAGTAATCACATCTATGTATACAAGAATACTGCATCTAATAAAAGAACACAAGATCACTATGATTTATGCTTTTGTGTCAGTATGATAACCTCTGCTTAGTACTTCTTACTATCCAATTTTTATTAAGTTTATCAATAACTTGGCCAATTAATATACCTGGAAATAGTCCCTATTGCAGTTAAAACAAAACAAAACACAAAAGAGTCAGTTGTTAGATATATTCTGACACACGTCTTCATTCACTTGCCTGGTTGTTGTTTGTTTTCCCTTGTAGAGGAAATTTCTTTGTATATGGGGAATGCTAGCCATCTGAAATTCTCCAGTTTCCATAAGAAAAGTGAAACGGAATTATATGCTCTGTCAACTAATAATGACTAGGGTCAGGGCTTAGTGTGAAATTCTTCAAAATCTGTGTATTTTTCCATTTGTGAGACTCAGTTTTGTCCAAAGTCCCATGCCACTATATTGCTACAATCAATCTCTTCCCAAATGGAAGAGTAAATTTTAAAGTTGGATGTATCACTTAACACAGTTATTTTGAAAGATAGTTCACCAGAATATGACCTCATTGAACTTTGACATTGGTAAGAAGAGAAAGAGAAGGCCCTGTTCTTTTTCCTAATTCATGTCTCTTTACCACTGTGATGCATTTTCAACTCTTCCCCAAAGTAGTGCATCCTAGTAAGCACTCTCAAATCACTTCAACAGCTCCTTTAGTTCTTGAAGTTACCATTTTCTTTCGCTTAAGGAAGAACTTGAAGATAGGTGGTCAGTGAGAGGAAAGAAAGTCAAGTCATCCATAATGCTGTTATGACACCAACGGTTTTATTCATATGAGGACAATTGATTCTTAGAAGAATGGTAAAGAAAAGTTTGGAGAACATCTTATTGAAACTAATAAAGAAAAAAAAATAAAAATAGTTCTAATCCCATGAGAAGAGTAACCCCTATGGTAGGTAATAAGTGAAAGGGATTGGCCTTTGTCTGAGGCAACAGGTGTGGTCAGATCAGACAGACACTATTTTACTATCATGAAGGAAGATACAGATGTATATGTGTACTTAGACCTAAGGGAATGTAAAGTTACCCTTTAGGAAACTTAATGAAAAGAGCTGGGACTTTGTTGGTAACATTTTGTTTCCATAGTAAAATCAGTAAAGTTTGCACAAGTATCATTGGCAATGTTAGACATCCATACTTACATATCATAATCAAACTTTTGAAAGACATTCTTGAAAGTGACGAGAGAAATAACTCATGTACAAGATGTTTTCATTAACAGCTGACTTCTTATCAAAAACCACTGAGGTCAGAAGGCAGTAGGAGATGACACATTCAAAAGTACAAAAGAAATGGAATGTTAACCAAGAATTCTATATTCAACAAAACTATACTTCAAAAATAAGACATTCCCAGATAAATGAAAACTAAGACAACTCACCATACTGCCACAAGAAATACTAAAGGAAGTGCTTCAGGCTGAAACGAAAAAATCTAGACAGTAACTAGAATTCACATGAAAAAATAAAGGAAAAAAAGTTCATAAGAACTCATAAAGAAAAAAAGGCTCTTTCATAAAAAAGGAGGGTTGCAGATTGAAGCCCTCTGTGTATATTACCTTTTTCATTAAGGATTATAAAGAAAGAAAATTGGATTAAAATAGAACAATTCCCACAAATGTTAATAATTACAGATTTTGGTTTCTTTAGTTCCTTTGGTTCTAATATTTAGTAGCATATTATGATGTACAGCATCATATCAAATACTTTCCTTGTGACACATATTTAACATTCTCACATTACAGAACACGGGCCCAGATTCCAGTTCAAATGCAATTAGGTTTAAGTGATACAATGGGAGCCATAGGAAATGTGAGAACTGTCAAATACCACACTGTCCTCACTACTGAGCTAGACTGAACCAGAAAGAGGCCAGGCTTTAGGATTCCCATTCTCCCATCTCTGGCAATTCTGAACTTGACCTCTGAGTCAATCTTTACTGAATATGCATTTTAGTGACAGGTTAAGGGTTTTTGGTGGTGGTGGTGGTTAAAAAAAAAGCAGAAAGAGCACTGATTAAGGTAACTATGTAGGTAAATGTAAAAGTATGTACTTTTAGTTTTGACTCTTATCTGATTTAAAGGCAACCACATAAAGCAATAATATAAAACTGTGTTGATGGACTTATAATGGATGAAAAATGTAAGTTGTAAGACAATAATAGCACAAAGGAAGGTGAGGAAATACAGCTATATGGGAGCAAAGTTTTTTAAACAATTGAAATTAATATGGCATTAATCTGAACTAGATTGATATGTATTAAATGTTCACTGTAATTCCTAGGGCAACAACTAAAAAATAATTCAAAAAGTAGCATAAAAAGAAATAAGAAGAGAATTAAAATAGTACACTAGAAAATATCTATTTAACACAAAAAAGGTGGTAATGGAGGAATAGAGGAACAAAAAGAGTATAAGACATAGAAAACCAACATTAAAATGTAGATGTAAATGCTGCCTTATGGGAAATTACATTAAGTGTAGATGGATTAAGCACTCAAATCACAAGACATATTGGTAGATGGACTAAAAAACAAGAAAAGATCCAACTATTTGCTATCTACAAGAGACATGCTTTAGGTTCAAAGACACAAATAGGTTGAAAATAAGAATGGAAAAAAATATATTATGCAAACAGCAATGAAAAAAATGCTAGAATTGGTATACTGACATCAAGCACAATAGTCTTTGTTTTGTGGCCAAAGTCAAGGGGAAGCATGAGATATGTTTCCTAAGCCATCACTTGCCTCATTCCAGGGTAGTGGATTAAAGAGTGAGGAACATCTATCACCAATTCCTGTCTCTAATTATTGTCCTCTCCCTTTCTATGGCCTGGGGAAAGAGAAATTGCTTAGATTCTAAATTTGAGGGGTGCCTGGGTGGCTCAGTTGGTTAAGTATCTGACTCTTGATTTCAGCTCAGGTCATGATTTCATGGTTCCTGAGTTCGAGCCCCACATTGTTTGAGCCACACATTGGGCTCTGCACTGATAGTGCAGAGCCTGCTTGGGATTCTGTCTCTCCCTCTTCGCTCTGCCCCTCCTTCACTTGTGTTCACTTTCTCTCTCTCTCTCTCAAAATAAATAAGTAAATATTTAAAAAATAATCTAAATTTGATTAAAAAGCCTAAAATATAGTTTTTATTTGATTTTATTTTTAATAAAATCCTATTATATGTGAAAATACAGTCATATTTTTATTAAACAATAATTTATGAACATAAAAGGATATAAAACATAAATGCAAGCTCAATTCATTTTCACAAGTGAGAGCATACTTACGTAATTAGATCAAGAAATGGAACATTGACAAGGTACCTGGGTGACTCAGTTGGTTAAGAGTCCAACTTCAGCTCAGGTCATCATCTCGCCACTTGTGAGTTTAAGCCCCAGCTCAGAGCCTGGACCTTGCTTTGGGTTCTGTGTCTCCATCTCTTTCTGCCCCGCCCCCTCTCTGTCGCTTTCTGTTTCTCAAAAGTAAATAAACATTTAAAAAATGTTTAAAAAAAAAAAGAAATGGAACATTGCTAACATCCTTGAACCAACCACTTTTGTCTCATCTTCTAGGCACTTCCTCCCTCAAAGGATAACTACTATCTGGACTTCTAACACTATAGATAAGTTTTATCTGTTTCTGAACATTATATAATGAAATAATAGTGCGTACTTTTTTGTGTCTTGCTTCTTACACTTAATGCCATGTTTACGCAATACATCTATATTGTCGCTGCAGTTGTACTTTGCTCATTCATATTGTGTTACCGAATTCCCTTGTGTGATTATACTGTAATGTATTTATCAGTTCTGCAATTGATAGATTTTGGGGTAGTTTCCAGATTGGGGCCATTCTGTGCAGTGCTGTTATGAATATTTTTGTATGTATTTTTCAGTAAAAATATGTAAACTTTTCTCTTCATGAATAAGACTAAAGCTATTGGGATAGGATATACCTATATTCAACTTTAGTATGAGTTGCCAAATATTTTCCAATGTAGTCCTACTAATGTACACTCCCTCCAGCAATTTATGAGAGTTTAGTTGCTCTATATTCTCACCAATATTTGCTGTTGACTGTTTTCATTTTAATCATTCTGATGGGCATGTAGTTATAGTAAACTGTGATTTTAATTTTCATTTTTCCAATGAACACTTTATCATATATTTGTTGGCCATCTTAATATCTTTTATATATTGAACACTATTATATATTTGTTGGTCACCTTAATATGTTTTTTTTCTGAATTCTTGCTTATTTTCCTGTTTGGATTCTGTCTTTATTTTTTTTATTGATTTACGAATGTTTTCTCCCAATCTGTGGGTTAATTTTCACTCTATAAATGGTGTGGTTTGATTAACAGACATTCTTAAAAGTATCCAAGTTACTAATTTTTTCTCATATGGTTATTGATTCTGAGGTCATATTTAAGAAATACTTCCTTACTTTAAGATCTTGAAGATATTCTTCAGTGCCTCCTCTAGAAGACATTGTTTTACCTCTAAATGCAGCTCTGTACTTCATCTACAGTTGACTTTTGTGTGTGGTTGAGAGATATGAATTAATAGATAGATATAGATAGATATAGATATAGATATAGATATAGATATAGATATAGATGATATAGTTATAGATATAGATATAGATTGATATAGATTTACCCCCTATGGATGGGTATCCAATTCACCCAGCACCATTTGTTTAAATGACCGTCCTTTCCCCATTAATCCCTAAGGCTGTCTTTGCTGTGACTTTTAAGATCTTTTCCTTTTTTCCTCGTTTTAGCCAGCTAATGAGAGTCTTGAAGATGTTATCCAGTAAGTATTGATGCACAGAAAATCATTAACCCAGTTCCTGAAAATAAAAAGCATTGATGCTATCATTTCCACTATTCTTCAGTTGTTTTATAGTCTAGCCATACATAATACATATAGCCTTCTCATGATTCTTTTTTGTTCTTTGAAAAATAACATTTTTTCTAATAAGATAAGTAATATTGTTCATTGATTTTAAAAAAACTTATAACATACAGAAAATAAAGCAGAAAATATGAATCACCATAATCCCATCAACTAAAAGAAAATCACTAAAAAATTTGATGAGTTTTCTTCTCATTCATTTTTTTAAAAAGTTCATTCAAAATATTTAATTCAAAGTTACTAACTACATAAAAACACCAAAATTTATAATTAAAACATAGATGATGACATTTTGCTTACCAAAATATGTATTCATGAACACTTAAGGGGTGCCTGGGTCGCTCAGTCCAGTAAGCGTCAGACTCTTGATTTCAGTTAGGGTCATGATTCAAGGATTGTGAGATAGAGCCCCACATTGGCTCCATGCTGAGTGTGGAGCCTGCTTGGGATTCTCTCCCTCCCTCTCTGCCCCTCTCCCACTCATGCATGTGTTCTCTCTCTCTCAAAAGAAATAAACATTTAAAAAAACCTGGAAGAACATTTAAAAATGCAGAAAGGAAGAGCACCTGGGTGACTCTCTCTGTTGTGTGTCCAACTCGGTTTTAGCTCAGGTCAAGATCACGGTTTGTGGGTTTGACAACTGCATTGTGCTCTACTCTGACAGCCCAGAGCCTGCTTGGGTTTCTCTCTCCCCCTCTCTCTGTCCCTCCTTTGCTGAAGGTCTCTTTACATAAATAAACAAATAAACAAACAAACAAACACAAACTTTGAAAAAATGCAGAAGGGAAACAAGATGGCACAGATCATCTTTTCCTACCAAGTGCAGCTAAAAACTCTGAAAATAACCCAAGAGGCAACTCTGAAAGTTGAAAAGAGGAAGGTGAACTGGCTAGAAATCTCAGAACCCAAAGCAACATAGTAGCCTGACATCTTCTGACCTTCTCCTGTCCCCATTTACACCAGCAGAAAGAGAACCAGGCCCAACATCTTCTGGTCCCCAACTAAATGGGAGAATATGGTCCAAATAACTGAATTCCTTTCCCAGATTGAAACAATTAGCACAGATTTTTGTTCTCTGCCCCATGGCCAATCTTATCCCCCACCTCCAAACTCAAGAAATATAGGCAGCTTTGATTAAGTGGGAACCCTACCAACAATAGGAAGCCCATGGAACTATCTCTACCCCATGAGCAAGAGTTTCTCTTCCCTTAAACACTTAAAGACTCTTAAGTCCCTTGTGGCTGGCACCAGGCAGGAAAACCAGAGAGACAAAAATAGACTATAAAGGCTCATAAAGATAAATTGTCAGTGCAACCGTAGCCCATGAAATGTAGGCCAGGGCCTCCATGCTAAACCAGAACATAAGGTACAGAAAACCAGAGAAGACAGAAAAAATGAAGAAGGTGACTGCCTGATAAAACAGAAAACTTAAGTAGGATCCAGAGTATCCTAAAATAATAATCAAAATTTCTGGGACAAAACGAAAATCATTTGCCATAACAAGAAATAGGAAAATCACAACTTGAATGAGAAAAGACAACAGATGCCAAAACTAAGAAAAACAGGCTATATTGAAATTATTCACCAGGGAATTTACCTTAGCCATAATCAAATTGCTTCAATAGGCAACTATAAGTATCTTTGAAAAAAAATGAAAATCTACTTGAAAATAAAAAAAAGACCAAATGAACATCATAGAGCTAAAATACACAATAAGTGAAGTAAATTTTTTTTTCAATAGAAAGAATATGACAGAGAAAAGAATCGGTAAACTTGAAACTAGAATAACAAATTACTCAATGCAAACAATAGAGAAAGCATACACACAGAAACAAAATAATAAAAGATCCAATGTTCATGTCATCAGAGTGCCAGAAGAAGAGAAAGAGAATGGGGCTGAAAACATATTTAAAACATAATAGCTAAAAATTCCTAAATTTGGTAAAATATATGCATCGACAGACTTGAAAGAGTTGAGCAAACATCAAACTGAATAAAAACTTAAAAAAATCCACATCAAGACACATTAAAATTAAGTTTTAAAAACAAAGAAAAAAATTTGAAAGCAGCCAGAGAGAAAGCAGCCAAACAAAATACTACCCATGGTGGGATGACATACGATATTTTTCTCATCCGCAGCCATGAAAACCAGAAAGAAGTGGTATGACAGTTTTCAAATAATTAAAGAAAAGAACTCTCAACCCCAAACATATCCTTCAGGGAAAGAGTTAAAAAAAAAAAAGAAATTTTTAGATGAAGAAAATTTAAGATAATTTGTCATCAGCAGACTTATTCTCAAAGAATAAAGAAAACACTCAAACAGAAAGAAAATGGCTGCAAGATAAGATCTGAAATTCCAGAAAGGAAGGACAAACAATGCAATAGGCCAAAATAAAATTAAGCAGAACTTTTTCTCTTCATGATTTTTTCAAAATCATTTTTGATCACTGAAGCAAAAGTTTTAAGACCATCTATTCAATGTATTCATATGTAGAGAAAATATTTAAGGTAATTATATTTTCAAAGATGAAAGATAAAGAGACCTAAGTGGAAATAAGCTTTCTACATTTCACTAGAAGTAGTAAAACACCAAGACTAGTACATTGTGATAAATTATATAGTTATATTATGATATCTAGAGCAAGTACTAATGAAACTGTAGAAAAAAATATACTCAAAATCATTAAAAATTAATGGTATCCTAAATAATGGTCAAGTAACTCACAGGAGAGCAAGAAAAGAGAGAGGTATGAGAATAAACAGAAAACAAACAAAATGGCAGCTGTAAGTCCTGTTCTTTCAATAATTACCTTCAGTATACATGATCTAAATACACCAATTAGAGGACATTTGGCAGGGTGGATTTAAAAACAAACTAACAAACAAACGTCAAAAACCCACATGACCCAATTCACTGTATGCTGCCTCCAAGAAATTAACTTCAAAACCAATGCAAGTGAGTTGGAAGGAAAGGATGGAAAAAAGCATCAATTTAAAAGAAAAATTCAGAGAGAATTCTTTCTTTATTAACATACTCATAATGTTCAAATACTCTAATGTATTGTGGGGCCCAGTGTTGATGAAATCGTTTGATTACTACAGATTTGCAGACTTTCTTAGCTCTTCCTGAACCAAATTACTCAAGTACTGAGTCAAGATCTTACTAATGTATATATTTTTAAATAGTAATAACTAGAAAACCATCTAGATGAGCACACTGATATGAAATTGTTGGCAGGAGGTTGCTGGTCAGAAAAGCAGCCAAAGCTAAAGGGAGCACATATGCAAGATCACTTAGATAAATGAGAGCCCAGCTTCATGTTTTGCATTTGAAAGAGTTCTAATGCAGTATGAAAATAGCAATAGAAGAGGGACAAGTGAAGAGATGATTTTTATCCTCAGTTCTATGGTGTGGCTTGTGGCTCTGTTCTTTTCAACATCTGTCAGTCTCTATCAATATATGCCTGCATAAAAATTCAGGCAATTATCATTTGAAAGGTTATAAAATTGTCCACACAGTCACATTCACCTTCTCAGTTGTAGTTTGACAGCAAGGTTGATAAGTTAGGTCCAAATAAAATTAGCCTTCAATAAGATGCTTTCAAATTACTATAACAAACTTCCTGGTACCTATAGTGCCTTTTAGAGGACCAGAGGCCTCACTCAAATGGACCAGAAAGCCTGTTGACTAGACCATACTGCATGCAGTCCGCTAAAGTGCTGGAAGCCATGGACAAAAACCAAAAACCAAAAAAACAAAACAAAAACAAACAAAAAATCATCGCTTGCTTTTTCCCCTAGACCATTGTAGAAAAGTGAAGGGTTTTTTTTAATTTCTAAAAACAGATGAAAATATGCTAGAAAATGTACTATTTTTTTTTTTTCAATCAAATTCTAGGATGTCCTGTGGGTTCTGGAACCAATGAGAGCGACCCTGTACCTATAGAGAAATCCAGTAATTGCCCCCAACTTGCATGTGAACTCCCGTATAAAAACTGGCATAGATCTATAGATGGCTGGCCCAGAACTAGGCATTCCCATAACTTCATAAGAGAGCCACAGGAGGGCTCAGCATGACATTAGAGTGGAAATAAGATATGGTCCTCTTCCTACCGTCCTCCTGCAATCTTTCATGACCAATCATCTATTTAGTTAGAAATACTAATTTAGATGTTTAGTCTGAGTGCAATCTTTCTTTATCTCAGCCACATTCTGTCCCTAGCCAGATGTAGAAAAGGGTCATACTCTATGAAGAGTGATTAATAAATTGATTCCATATTCCCAACATCAGTTTATACTGTGAGGTTGTAGGGGGGATGTGGGGTAGAGTATAGTGGGCTTAGATCAGCTTTTCAACATTTGAAATTTTTTTCTTTCAATTCAGTACCATTCAATTCAGTTCAATTTCACAGTTATTAGACATTTGATGTGAAAGGTACTCTATAATGCCAATAAAACCAGAGGAAGACAGAAGTAGTTGTCAGTCTGATAAAGAAGTATGTTAAATACAACAACAATATCACAAGATAAATCTCTCCCTCTTTCCTTCCTTTTTCCACTTTTCCCCTTCCTTCCTTCTTTCTTTTTCTTTTCTTTTTTTCCCCAGCTTCATTGACATTTAATTGACATACAACACTGTGTAAATATAAGGTGTACAACATGATGTTTTGATACATGTATATTGTGTATTTTCTATACATTCACATATATTCGTGAAATGATTACCACAACAGGGTTAATTTAACCTATCCATCATCCCACAGAATTATCAGTTTTTGTGTATGGTGAGAACATTTCTTCCTGACGTACTGTCATCCCAAAGACACATTAACAAATATAAATACTGATTTCCACCTATCATTTCTCTAGCATCTTTCACTCACCAATCAAAGACAACAATGCCCTCATAATAGTATATGTCATAAAAGCAATCATTCCTTTTGCAGAGACCTAAAGAGCAAGGAAGACTTTCTCAAGGTCACCTTTTACTTTTCCGTTGCACACAATGAAAACACTAGCACCTCTGCTCCTGGTAAGGGCATCTCTCATAACTGCAGTTTTCCTCCACCAACTATAATGCACTACTGGTGATTTTCATCTACTTCTGTATGAAAACATGATAGAATGCACCTCTTCCCTGGGTTATTTCCAGAGCTACTGTATTTATTATATTAATGTTTATCACTTGGATGTCATTTAATGAATGTCGGCGGGGGTGGGGGGGAGGGAGGAGATAGAATGTTCACCGAAAGAAACTGTGCCATTAATTCAAATGGATGGTAAAGACAAGCATGCACATTCACATGGCCATATGGGGGCTGTTTTAGGGCACTGAAGCAGTTAATTTTGTTTTAAAGACACAAGCTTAGATAAAATAGATCTTTCTGACTTTGTTGAGAATTGAAATTATAAAGCATGTAAGGCTTCAGATCAAAATGCCTTATTATTCTCCCCTCCCCACCTTATCTGAGGAGTGTAATGCCCTTACAATGGCCCACTTCTTGAACTCTTTCCAATTTCAGATATTTCCTATCTCTTTTAATACCTCATTGCTTTTGCATCAATTACAGCCTGACCTAAAGCTGCACTGGAAGTGGAAGTGATATATAGTGGAATCCATTTAAATGAATTTCTGATGAAAGAATAAAACTGTTAAAAGAATAAATTTACTGCACACAAATTTATACAAATCCCGTATATGCTGTGAAATCCTCTTAAATGAAAACCTGATGAAAGATTAAAATGTTAAATGAATTAAAATCCACCAGACTGGTGAAATATAATGATGATTTGACCTACTAAATGAATGGCTGAAATGAAGATATAAATTTGAAGTGCTCCAATGTATGTCAATTTTAACTGTGTGGTGAGCCAGCATAACACAAAAATATGGCTCTTGCTATTAAAGGAACACATTCTTTGTTGAACCAGCCATTATTTAGAAACACCTGTGTTCGTTCTTTGCGTGATGAAAAAAGCAAAATATCCTGGTTCACACACAGGTAACATTATGCATTAACTCTTCCCTCTTTTCTAATCCTTTATCATTGATCTCTTTAGGTTATATTTCAATTTGGATACAGTGCCATAAGTGTGGATAAGAACTGGGACCTTCCCATGGCCATGTCTTTCCTTCAGCAGGGGTCCTTACTAAAACAGCAGTTATATCTTGTTCACTGAATATACATTGGCCAAAAGCTAATATTAGGATGTGAATTTTCAGTGAGACACAGGGAGTTGGCCAAGCAGTTCCTATTAAGAATTACTACTCTATCTAACTCCCAATATAACATTCAAAAAAATAAAAACTCTGTTATAAAGTTTCTAGCACTTAAAATAAGTTTGCAAACCGGCTTCTGGCCCAGAAGAATTATAGGTTCCAACTCAGTTTAGGGAACAGGTGATACATGTTTTGTTGGTAATAAACTTGAAGCCTTGGTCACTCAAATATCATATCTCTCTAATTAGGCACAACTGGAAGCCTTTGATTATTGCCAGGAAAAACAAAAATGCAATTGCACTATGGAAAACTTCACCCAGCAGTCCTTTGACCTCAGTTCAGATTATGGTATTACAGCCATTTGCAATTGGAAGCCATGGCCAGGAAGAGGTCATTATCCCCACAGGCACCTCTGGTGGTGCCCAAATTTCTGGGCATATGGCCAAATGCATGTGACCATTAATTTAAATGCATCTACTCACCAACAAATGATCTACAATTTGTCTTAAAGGACCAAAAGGGGTGAGGTTTCTATGCTAATTAAGTCTGGCCAATCCTGAACCTGCTTCTAGGGAGAAACAGAACATTGCTTTTAGAAAGCTTTTGAATTTTTCATCAATCCTAGATATTCTTGGGTGAGGAATTGTCCTAACCTTCAGTGGAATTCCTAACAAGGAAGGAATCCAAGGCACTGTTGCAAGTGATTCAGGGTGGTCTGTGGTGGTTACTTGGCATAGCCTAGAATAAATGTCTTGGGTGCTGCAACATCCCTTAAGTTACTGTTGTCTAAAAGGCCAGATGCTTTGCCTTTCGTGGATAATCTTGGTGTCATTTGTCAACTACAGTAGTTGCCACACCAGCTTCCAAATGCCTCAAGAACAAGAAATGAGTCTTGGTTATCTTTGCAATTCTAGGGAAACCCACAGCACCTGATAAATGTTGTGTTGGGGTGCCTGGGTGACTAAGCGGGTGAAGTGCCTGACTCTTGATTGCAGCTTAGGTCATGATCTCACAGTTCATGAGATCCAGCGCCACAATGGGCTCCTCACTGACAGCACGGAGCCAGCTTGGGATTTTCTCTCCCTTTCTCTCTCTCTCTTCTCCCCTCTCTCACTCTCTCAAAGTAAATAATTAAGCTTTAAAAAGAATAAATAAATGTTGGGTTAAACTAAAACGGTTGAGAGTAACTTTACTGAGGCAGAAGTGAGTAAGACTTGGGGCTCTAGCACCCTCTGGGGGATGCCATAGTTGACTTCCCTTATATTTTTTCATTAGCTTCAGAATATTTATCAAGTGCCTCTTATGGAGAGCTAAATAGTGGGAATGGAATATGTATACTCAGGAGGCTTACTTTCTGTCAGAAATGCTGAAGATTTCTAATTGTTGTAATGATTGTTTATAGAGTAACAATTATTACCAGGACCTGTAGGAGGCACAAAGATACAGTAGTAAATAAGGTATGGCTCCATTTAAAGGAGCACTGATGGGGAAAGACACAGTTACAACTGAATATGAGAAGTGCTCCAAAAGGATTAAGTACAGAATGGAAAAGAGTAAATATTATCTAAACTGAAACCTGAAGGATGAATCAAAGTAGGCAAAAAAGGTGTAAAAATAGAAGGGGAGCTATACCTTCCAGCTGACCTTATTTTGTGGATCCATGTTCTACACGTTTTTCGTTAACACACAGATATTTTCATCTTTCAAATAAATAATAAGAATATTTAGCTCTACCAACTGTTTGACTCTTTTTGAATAGCAGATGAGTGTCCACAGCTTATTTTCTTATGAATATTTTTTGCATATGTCTACCAAGTAGGTCAGGTATTAGCATGTAAAATTAAATACTTATCAGGATTACTATCATCAGTAATGTCATGGTAGGACTTAAAGACTTCCATTATTTATTGGTGTCAGAGTGAAAAAGAATTCTTATATCATGAAGTTAAATAAAGTATAGTGAAAGTGTATTAAATTGCTATGGATAAAAACATCTATTTATATTCTTTAAGTTGTACCTAAAATATGCAAAAAATTCATTATTTTTTAGAGACATTTATCAAAAATGGGGATTAATCTTCACTCAGTTTTAATTTAAAATCTGAAGATGAATTGGGATTATAGAAAATGATTTAAATAAAAATAATATATATCCACATGAAAAATATATATAACTATATAAATATTTAATATATGTATACATTAAAATGCATTTTATTTTAATATAAAAGATAAAAATATATAAAAATAATAAAACATTAAAAATTATATATGTGTGTGTATATATACGTGTGTGTGTGTGTGTGTGTATACACACACACACATGAAGTGGCACTAAAAGCATTATGAAGGACAACAAGTAAAATCTAAACAGTTATTTTTGAACATTTCAAAGACTTCTTTTTCTCAAGTCTTCTTTTGATTTCTAATTTAAATATATTAATTATTAAAAAGTATGCACATCTCAAATTTCACATTACCAAACTCTCAAAAATTCCATTTTGCACTCACATAATTCTTTCTAGACTGAGATTTGGTATAAAGTGAAGTACAAAGGTTTATGAATATCTGGTCACCTGATGGTGACTTACATTTGTCAGTTTATATGAGCTCTCTGATGATCCACCTTGGAACCATTCACTGAAAACTTGCTGGAAAGCAGAGTTTCTGGGGGAATAAATCTCTGATCATCAGAATCCTTGACAGTTTGGATTTATGAAATGCATAATCCTGGACCCATGCCAGGTCTACTGGATCAGAACTGTGGGAAGGCTTGGGAGAGTGAGATTTAGGAACAACACAATTAACAAAAGTAACTTTAATGCACAGTTCGGTTTTTAAAATGGTGAAACATGATAGAAGGTAAGTCTCCAAATTATGAAACCTTGAAGTGGAGCCCAAAACTCAATTTCCCTCTTGACTAAGATTATGACTGAGAATAACAGAAGGATTGGAAAGAAAAATAAATCCTTGGTAGTATCTAAAGAGATTGTAGGTGATCACAATCATGATAAGAAGGAAAGATTTTTTTTCAAACTAAAATCTCCCTAAAAGATGGAGCTCCCTGAAAGCAGCTCCTTAAAAGATGGAGTCAACAGCCATGAGAAGTCATCAGGGAAACGTAGTGAGAAAAGGGGGCTCTGGCAGGGATTAATCAATCATTCAAGCTCTAGGCCAGGAACAGCATAGGCCCTCAACAAATTTTTGTTGGATGAATAGATAGATGGAAATTCTGGGTCTCATTTGTAGTGTGTCAGTGTATTAAGAACTACAAATGTGGAGATTCTAAGAGAATGGAACTTTATGTATTTTGATCACAAAGATATTCTACAAATCTAGTTGTGATTTACTGTTAGAATGCTTGCAAGTGTGATATGCTAGACTGTCTCTTAGGGCATTTTTCTGGATACCTACAGGAGACACAGTAATATGGATGCTTTGTGCCAAGGCCAATCTAAAGCAAGATTTCCAAGTATAAATAAACACTCGTGATTAATTTGTGCTTTACTTGATAGTAAATACTGACAGAATTATCAGATAGGCATCATTGCACCCGAAGCTTCATCTAGAACTTGGTATGCAAGTCAAGAGTGTTATTTCAGTTTGGAGATTGAAAACAGGTAACATAATTTTCCTTGGCAACGTATTAAAATTGAAAAGTTCTTGGAGAACTTTTGGAGAACAAGATGCTAATTTTACCACTAATTCATTGTACAAATTTGGACAAGTTATTTATATACCTATTAGTAAAACAAGAAAATTATACTATTATTCTAAAGGGTGAGGGCAGTTGTAATCAGTAACATGCTGGTAAATAGTTAACAACTAGAGCTCTAAAGGAGGGGGGGGAAAGCCTAATTCATATTAGCATTCTCTAATTTACATGAAATAAAGACTCTCTTTGCAGTCAATTTAAAGCTGTCAAAATGATATCACTGAATGCAGAGTTGGGAAGAGAAGCACACAAGCTGGTAGGAGGTAATATTCTATGGTAACATAATAATACTTTATGTAACTATTCCCTAATCTGGAAATTTTCTTTGTTTCTCTACTTTGCTCTTCATTTATCTTTAGATTCCCTGAAGTGAAATTTCCGAGTCAAAGAATGTACGTATGTGAACATTTCTAAGGCTCTTGATAAAGATGCCAAATGATGTAAAAACAAAACAGAACAAACTTTAATTTATAATAATAATAATTTATTTAATAATAATATAAATTCTACCATACTATTGCCAACATAGAGTATTATTATTTTTAAAACAGTTTTCTTAATTTGGTAGCCTTTTTTCTATAGTTTTTAATTGGATAAACTTTTAAGTATACTAGCTAACAATTTGTATTTCTTTCTCTGAAAAATGTTCATAAACTTTGTCATTTGTCTACTATAATTCTTAATGTATTTTTCTTCTTTAATGTTCATTTATTTATTTGAGAAAGAGAGAGTGCATGCACGTGAGTGGGGAAGGGGCAGAGAGAGAGAAGGAGAGAGAAAATTTCAAGCAGACTTCATGCTGTCAGGGCAGAGCCCAATGCAGGACTCTGATGAGTAGTTCAAACTACTCTGATGTAGTTCAAATCCCATGAACTACAAGATCACCACCTGAGCCAAGATCAAGAGTCAGATGCTCAACTAACTGAGCCACCCAGGCACCCCTTACTGGATTTTTCTAATTAATTTTATAAGTTGAGCTTATAACCCTTTGTTAGCATGTTGCAAAAATGTGATTATAAAATTGTTTAATGTCCAAAAGTACATCTTTTATGATTAAATCTGGATTTTTTCCCATTCCTTCACAAACTTTTCTGGTTTTCATTTTACATTTAAATATTTAAACGTCTGAATTTACTTTGCCCTATAGTATGAGGAAAGATCTACAATGTTTTTATTTTCCCCTCAAAAATTTAGTCAATTTCTCCCTATCTCTTTTTCAAAATCTCTCTCTCCTCTCATCTTAATGTGTGATGCCATCTTCATCAATATTAAATTTAGTATATGTAGTGATCTGTTTGCCCATTTAGCCTTTTCTATTAATCTATCTGCCCACCCTTCATGGTAGTACCTTTCTATTATAATATATGCCCCATTATAATTAATTTCAACATCTACTAAGTAATTCTCTGTTGTTTTCTTAAATCATTATAAGTTATTTCTTCCATATAACTTTATAATGGTTTAGTCTGTTAAAAAAAAAAAAAGGCCACTGAGCTATTTATACCTATTATATTAAACACATATAGCATTTGTATCTTTGCAGTGTAACTATTTATAAAGTCTTATTTTTATATTCCCTGGTAAATCTGGTGGTTTTCTTTATGTATCTTATTGAAGTCATTAGTAGATATGTAACACTTTTCATGCTACTATACGCAAAATCTATTTTCAATCTATTTTCATGTAGCTGTGTTACATATTTCACGACTGATAAGTAGAAAAGCCATTGATTTTATATAAATGTCACTTAAACTTATTCACAACATATAAATATATATATATATATATATATATATATATATATATATGTATATATGGTATGTATGTATATATGTTGTATGTATGTATTTATTTATTTAGAGAGAGTGAGCAGGGGAGGGGCAGAGGGAAGGAGAGAGAGAATCCTAAGCAAGCTCCACACCATCAGCGCAGAGCCCCACATGGGGCTCAATCCCACAAACCATGAGATTATAACCTGAGCTGAAATCAAGAGTCAAATGCTTGACTGACCAAGCCACCTACATCCCCATATTCACAATACATTTTTTAAAACTTAATCTTGAAGGGTTATATTTATACCATTACATGAATGATGATGTGTTTTCAGTTTTACTTCGTACTGTGTTGACCAGGAATTTAAAAACAATAATAATGGTGAACATTCTTTCCTGCTTACTTGATTTATTTTTTCTTGTCTTTCCTTTTTTTTTTTTAACCTGGAGAAAGTTGCCTATTACATGCAGTAAGAAAATTCATCTATACTTGCATATTTGCACCAAGTGTTTTGTTAGCTCTCTGTTTGAGATACATATTCTTTAAAGCATATTTCTATTTCTAATATTTTAGAAGTATTTTTGTTCTTGTATTTTTAATTATTTACTTCTAATTCATTAATTAAATCAAGTATTAAATTTTACCAGATAGATTTTTGGCATCTATTGATATGTTTTGGAAAATAGTAAATAAAGAGGAAGGATTATTTATCGCCTCTCCTACAGGAACTATACCACTGGATAATCAAATAAAAGACCAGGAGATATTTCTCTGTATAGAAATATTCTAGCTAATAAATTAGAAATGAATAATAAAGTAGAATTTCACAATTTTTCAAATTCTAACAAACTAATGGAACAAGACACTGACCTCCAATTACAGGATGTGCAGAAGACCAAGGAATGTATTAAATTGTAGCACAGGGTAACAATCAGGCAGATACATACTCTGGAAAACTCTATAGGAAAATTTATTTTAAACAAATAAACCATAAGAACAAAAAGATATGGAAGGAGATCATACATTTAAAAGATATTGAGGGGCACCTGGGTGGCTCAGTCGGTTGAACCTCCGACTTTGGCTCAGGTCATGATCTCACGGTCTGTGAGTTCGAGCCCCGAGTGGGGCTCTGTGCTGACAGGTCGGAGCCTGGAGCCTGTTTCAGATTCTTTGTCTCCCTCTCTGTCTCTCTGACCCTCCTCCGTTCATGATCTGTCTCTGTCTCAAAAATAAATAAATGTTAAAAAATAAATAAATAAAAATAAATAAAAGATATTGAGACAACTCATCAAATTGTACACTTACAGTAGGTGCGATTTATTGCACAGAGAATACACATCAATAAAATAGTTTCAAAAAAGAGAGACTTAACATATATATATATATTGAAACATCTCAAAGTGTGAATCTTATTTGTGTCCTAGGTTTTTATTTATTTATTTTTATTTTATTTTTTTGTATTTATTTTATTTTTTAATTTACTTTTGAGAGAGAGAGAGAGCAAGCACAAGTGGGGGAGGGGCAGAGAGAGAGGGAGACACAGAATCTGAAGCAGGCCCCAGCCTCCAAGCTGTCAGCAGAGAGCCTGACATGGGGCTCGAACTACAGACTGTGAGATCATGCCTTGAGCTGAAGTCAGATGCTTAACCGACTGAGCCACCCAGGCGCCCCTGTCCTGGATTTTTAAATTACAGCAACAATAACAACAACAGATAAATGTCATTTAGAAATTTTAACACTGGACATTTTGATTATATTAAGAAATTATTAATTTTAGGTGAGATTTTAGTATTGTGGTTATGTTAAATGATTCCTTATAATTAAAGGGACATAATAAATACTTATGGATAAGATAATATGGTCTCTGGAATTCACTTCAGAATAACAGGACAGAGGAAAATGGAAGAAAGTGTAGAAAGAACAGGACTGACTTTAGCTTGATATTATTGGGGTTGAGTGATGAAACTTTTTTTTTCCTATCCTATCTATTTTTGTATATGATTGTGAATCTCCATGTTAAATGCTAGATGTTAAGAGAGAGTATAATCACAACTTTCATAGACTATAAAATGAATATATGTCAAAGACTGTAATTTATTATTTAATGAGGAAACCAAAAAGATGTTATAATTAGTTCAAAGGGGATTTCAAAGAACCAAACCTTTATAAGTGGTAATGGTGAAATGAATTTACAAAATTGGCTTATTCCATGAAGATCGTTGTGGTACTGCTGGGAAATCCATTGTATTTCCATGGGATAAAATGCACTTAGATGTCTATATTCAAGAATCCTCTGCTTTGTATCAGTTACCTGCAATTTACAGAGTTGTTCCAAAGCTTAAAGGCAATGAATGCTGCAGAAATGCCATAAAATCAAATAACCAGGCAACACTTAGTTTTCAATGAAGATACTCGGTAATCTTTCCAGCCCATTTTGGACTTGTCACATTATGGTAGACAGAATAATGGCCCCTAAATGTCCATGTCCTAATCCCCAGAGCCAATGAATATGCTACTTGTACATGGTCAAAGAGATCATACAGATGTGTTTACATTGAGGATCCTGAGGCTGGAAGATTATCCTGGATTATCCAGACAGGCCCAATGTAATCACAAAGATCTTTATAAGAAAAGACAGGGTTAGGAGGATTGGAATCAGAGAAGAGGTGATGATAGAAGCAGAGGTTGAGCTGGTATAACTGCTGGCTTTGAAAATGGAGGAAGGAGGCCATGAGCCAAGGAGCCCAGGCAGCCTCCGGGGAAAAAAAAAAAAAGAAAAAGACAAGGAAACAGATTATTCCCCAGGGCCTCAGTGGAAATGCAGGCTTGTTTACATTTTCATCTTAGCCTACTGGGATCCATTTCTGACTTCTGACCTCATAACTATATAATGTGATAATAAATATGTTGTCACTAAATTCATGATACATTTTTTACAGCAGCAGCAAGACATTAATATAGTCTCTAGTCACCCTCTGTTTTAAGATCATAATTATCTCAAAGAAGGATTATCCTTCATCACAAAAAAATGGTGATCCCATTATGTTTGGCCTGATTATTTACACAGGCACAACAAGAGTGTTAATAAATCTCTTTGAGCTTATTTTGCCAACCTAGAACTGTACAATATCAAGCAACCACCAAGGCTTTAAACTTAACTTCTATCTGAAAGTTTTCATACGGAATCTCTGATCTGACCTTTATGAACATCTCATTTGTTCTTCTAAGACTGGAAAATCAAACCCAAGAAAATACTTCAGATTTCATCTCCAGTACCTTGTAAATTTAAATGGATTCCTCTGTTCTAAGGGTCCCCAAATTTTTCAGAGCCCATGCTGCAAGGAAGTGACCATCTTACTACCTGTAGGACTGGAATTCTGAGAGTCAATATTCCTGAGGATGCATTCTAGCCATTGGCTCCATATGTAAAATCAACTTTAGTTCTTTAAAGGTGACTTGTCATATTTGATTAAAAGTGTATTATTTTCAAAAGTGACATTTCAAGCAAGGCATTGGTTGTATAATTGTTTTGTCCAATTATAATCGTGGAAAATGGAGGACAGATTTTTACTGAACCTATACACATAACTATATTATCACCAAAAGTAAAGACTAAGAGCTTTGGAATTCCAGAAAGTCTGAGAGAATCAGCTATTACTTACAATTTTTCATTTTAGTTTACAAAAGCAGCATTTACTAAATTACTGTGGGGCATAAATAGCTTTTAAAAAGATAGGACTCCCTCATCTATCCAGAAAACAGAAAAATACAATATTACAAAAATTTACTGTCATAAAAATTTCATCATCAATTCATTCAGACCTATTTAATTAATTCTTGATCTCCTTGATCTTACATTACCAGTGTCATTAAGCCATCTACTTTCAATGAAAAGCAGTCATGAAAATCTAGACCCATCTACAGGTATAGTCTGAGAGCAAACTTTTTCTGTAAAATCTCAGATAGTAAATATTTTAAGGTCTGCAAGCCAGATGTTCTCTATTACAACTATTCAATTCCATCATCGTAGCAAAAAAATTAGCCAGAGACAATACACATAAATAAGTGTACGTGACCATGTTTCGATAGAATTTTATTTACAGAAACAGACAATGGGTATATTTGTCCAGCAGGCCATAATTTGCTGACCCTTACTCTGAGCAATGTAAGATCGGCCCAGATACATCAACAGTTTGAAGTACAGTCCTTTTTCTTGAGGCTCTGAAACTCTCCTTTGTTGAAGACACAAACTTTTTCCTGTAGCTTACAGCTGAGCCTCCATACAAGCAAGCGTCAGAGTAAAACAAATACTATCTGTAGATGACAGAGAACTAATTACTGGGGTTAATTTATTACAATTTTCAAATGAGAAAATTGGATGAGGTTTCTGATAGGAATAATGCAATTAACAGCAGTATGACTATTTCTATGACATCAAAACCAAAGATGACAAAGTCTTCCAAAAAATAAGTCTCTAAGAGTAATGATTAAGTCTGTTTTCAAAGATGTCATTAAATGCTATATCTGATATAAACAAATAGAATAGTTTTAAGGGAAAAAAAAGATATAGCAACAATATTTCTGAGAAATAATATTTCATATATGAAGAATATAGCAAGAATATCAAGAAGAGAGATTCAGCAAGTCGGTAGTAGGGTCTAAACATGTGTAAAATTTCTTGGCTAAGTGTGATGTTCATCTCCACTTGAGAACCACTGGCCTAGAAGATGCTAGCTTTTGTTCAGTGTGGGATTTGATTTCACCCTACCTGAAAGCTACTGAGATATCCTGTTACCTTCTTATGGATTCTGACAGAAGATATGAGACTCTTCGGTCAGAGACAAAGGACTTTATTCCTCATATCACAACAAGCATATGAACATAAAATTGCATTAGTTTCCCTTGTCCCCAGGTCCCACTGGGGTGACAGAGAAAGCCCAGATGGATGCTGTGCAGGCAGAGGGTTTATGTTACGATCTGAAGAACACTGAGTTTGGGGAAATCCATTGCTTCTATAGAAAGCAGTAAGCAAGCCTTAATTTTTGTCTCAGAAAGAAATATTACTTCTTTCCTAAAGTTAATCATGAGAACACGGCCCTGAGAAGTGGCAGGGTGAAAGAGCAGTCAGGGCCTTGAAATTTTTGCATTCCCAGCAAGACACACAAGGGCATAAGAAACCCTGGGACAACTGTCTTTTTCAACAGACTCAAATGAAAAAAGTAAAGCTGTGGCAAAGTAAAAACTGAAAAGTGACAGATAATGCTATAGTTGGTGCTTCACATTATCACATAAAACAGTCTAGGACTCTGATATTATACAAAATCTGACAGACTATTTCATAAGAAATTTGATCAGAGTTTCATGAGAGGTTAAAATATATTATGGAAAGCAAAACACTGACAGACAAGGGACTTCAAATGAAGCATATGATTTCTGAAATATTTGCAAACTTAACCTAGGGAAGACTGAATGTCTCTTCTAATTTGACAGCTTTTGCTCCACAACTCTTATAACAGGGTAGCAAAAAGATCTAAATAGCTCTAGCATCTTTTTTTTATAAGCAAAAGAACAAATCTTTGTGATTTTTCAGGAACCCTCTGGGAAATCCCAAAGATAGTTTGGGAGTACAAGATATGCTGAAAATTTTATTTTATTTTTTCTACATTTAGGACCTGATTTTGGAAGGTGAAATGTTTAGGAGGAAATCTGGGGCACTCTCTTGGTTACCTGTTTAAGTACAGAAACAATAAAACATTTAAAAATAAACATGGAAAGTAGGATGCTTCTAGAAACCTTAGCTCTTTTGTAAGTGAGGAACCTTTGTTCATTCTTTTTTCATTTTGCATAATAAAGAAATATGTCCTTGAAAGTAAGTCAAATAAGTCAATGAAAAGCACAGAAAATTATTTTGGTAAAATACAGATTCTCTGCTAATCTATATAGACTACACAGAAGGTAAAGAATAACATTTCGGGGTGCCTGGGTCCCCCAGCTCATGAAGTGTCTAGCTCTTGGTTTCGGCTCAGGTCATGATCTCACGGTGCATGAGACCCAACCCCGCATCAGGATCTTACCTGACAGAACCTGCTTGGGATTCTCTCTCTCCCTCTCTCTTTTCCCCTCCCTCGCTCATACTCACTCTCTCTCTCAAAATAAATAAACTTAAAAAAGTTTAAGAATAACCTTTCATATTGTAGGTGAAGACAATCAGTAAACCAAGGAAGCAAACTCACTGAGTAGGCTCTGCTAACACTACAACATATTTCGTAGCTTAAAAAAACTTTTTTTTAATGGTTATATTTACTTTTGAGACAGAGAGAGACAGAGCATCAGTGGGGAAGGGGCAGAGAGAGAGGGAGACACAGAATCTGAAGCAGGTTCCAGGCTCCGAGCTGTCAGCACAGAGTCAGACGCAGGGCTCGATCTCCTCGACCGGGAGATCGTGACCTGAGCCGAAGTCAGAAGCTCAACCAACTGTGCCACCCAGGCGCCCCTATTTCATAGCTTTTTTTAAAAAATAATAATATTTATTTATTTTTGAGAGAGAGAGAGAGAGACAGAGACAGAGACAGAGTGCAAGCTGGGGAGGGCCAGAGACAGAGGGAGACACAGAATCCAAATCAGGCTCCAGGTTCTGAGCTGTCAGCACGGAACCTGATGCGGGGCTGGAGCCCACGGACTGTGAGATCATGACCTGAGCCAAAATTGGATGCTTAACCAACTGAGCAACCCAGGTGCCCCTCATAGCTTTTTTAAGATGCAATATTACAAACCAAATCCAAAAAAAATTCACTTTTCAAATTTCAACCTTTATGTTTGTTCATATTATGGAGCAAACTCATGTTTTAACTTGGACATATCTCAGAAAGTTTGTGAGGTAATAACTTGTTTCATAGTAGATACTATTTACGTTCATATACAATGCGTTCATCTTTGTGACCTTAACATGGATCAATAAGCATTTTTTTTTAAATTTCTGTTTCAATTCCTCACATGGTTAAGATTGTTATTTATAATTCACATAAGCTGAAACTCCTTGGGATCTTCAATGAATCTCAAGAGTATAAGGGTGAAATGGGTTCAGGAACTGAAAAACAAACAAACAAACAAACAAACCCTGAAAACTGCTACTTTAAAACAAAAACACTCTTTTCCTCTAAAGTACAAACAGTTGCATTTCTCTGTTATCGTTCCCAGTGTAGTTTCAATCACTCATATTAATTAACCTCTTCAATAAATAATCACAGAGAAAACTGGGATGGGAGGTGGCTCATTAATAACTGTCTGTCATATGCAAACATTTTAGTGGATGAGTAAAGCACATGGACACACATCACACAACTTTCTAATGTCACACAAGTATTTTAGATACTTTCTCAAAGTGGCAAAAGTAAACACATGCCTTAACGCACCAGTGACTTCTCAATAGCACATACAAATGAGAATAAAGTATATGAACTTAAATATGGTTAGTAACCAGCACCTGTATTACTTAGAAATTTTCGAGGTCTCCAATGATTAACCATCAATTTAATATCAATTCAAGATAAGTTAACTACAGATATTGGAAATTTTCTTCAAGCAGACATACTATAAAACATAATTACTGTCAAAATAAACTTTTGTCACAAACATTACTCCTGGTGAATACAAATTTACTTGTTTCATAATCTTAAACTTTATATGATAGTAATGCTGTTTTATTTGATCAGTAAACCTGTATAAGCATAGAAAACACAAACCTAAAAGACAAACATGCTTATATTTTACTTAACATTGATAACTCAGAGAAGACATAGCTCTTTTTATTAAGCAAAAATTATTGATCTAGTCTCACTTACAAAAGATTAACCTTTATTACATAAACCTGAATTCTTAAAATATTTCTAAGCTAGTTTCTGTAAGACTTTCTTTTCAGTTTCTATAAGAATTTTTAAAGTCAAGTACATTTAAAGTATTAGAAGTTTAAAATTTATTATTTTTCTAAAATTTTAGTAGTGCTCAATTTTTGTGCTGATAATTTAATCAGAGCAAAACTCCTTTGAGAGACTTCACAATCTAATTTATTAAATATCCTCTAGGAAGATATTCTACACCAAAGCAAGAAGTAAAAACCTTTCTGAATCAAAGAAATATAGACATACAGGCTCATAAAGTGCTTAGTTTCAGATTTAAAACTTTAGCTACAAGTCAGCTGTAAAGAGAGAAACAAAACCTTAATAGTCCAGATATTAAAATTATACTTCTCCTCAGTGCACAAAATTCTGCAGTAATTTAAGCTGAAAAATAAACAAATCAACAAATACAAAGAACAACAAGCCAGATTCTCTCTCTCTCACTCAACTACAGAGATCAAAAACAGACTGTTAAACCAAATTTCCAGTAACTGCTACCACCAGTGGTTCATAACTCATGTCAGCCATGTACAATCCAGAAACAAAAACAAAACACAAAATCACTGGAAAGGAAAAAAATTTTTCCAGAAAAAGAGAATGAATTATAGTTCTATTGCCACTTGGGATTCAACCACTGGGAGTTGAGCAAGAGGTTTTGGGCTTAGGCAATGATATTACCAGACTACGGCAGGTGAATTCCCTGGGCATCTTGGCGGGACCTCCAAAACTGTTAAAGGGTGATTTTAAAAAGAGGACATATTCATGACTCCCATACAAATATAAAATGAACACATCAAAGATTTTATTTAATCCATCAATTAATGAGGCAATCCATAGGATACTATAAATGGATCAAAAGATTAATCAAAGAACCACACATATGAAGACAATAATACTGAAATACAGTTATAAATAGATACAAAACTGACTTATTCTGTGGGAGGGATCGATGTCATGCACCAGGGAGAGCAATCTTCTTTTCACTATGCAAAATTCTTTTGTATGTCTATGGACAAGAATCATTTGCATTGCTATTAGTTATCTGCAACCGAAAGAGTTATAAAGTAGCTCAAAGACAACAAAAGGCATAGAGAATCCATGGAACCATAGAATGGAATAACCCAGAAGGATGTGCTTAAACAATCTTTTTGGCCCATTTTAAATCTTATGATTTCTTCCTATAACTGTCAGAAAGTTTTAAAACTATCATTCATTTCTAATGATTTATTGTATTTTAGAGGCCAAAGTGATCTAGAAACTACAAAAAATTATTTACAAAGGATTGATCTGAATGATAAGAAACTATAGGATTTCTGAGAAACAGAAATCAAAACTCAAGTGAGTGATAAAGTCTCCTTTTTGTAAGTGAAATCCATTGTCTGTTCCTCTTAAACTGCATTGTTTCGATTCAGTTGTAGGAATATCCAATTAAAGTTCTATTAACTAAAGAAATCTAAAACCTAGTAGATCATATAACTTATCTAAAACAAAAAATGTAATTTTAATGAAACTTATTTGCTTACAATATTGTGATAGAAATGCTAGTTGCTTGAACAAACACTCACATTTTATTGTTGACAATATAAAGTTTTATTTCTTGAGCATAGAAAGTTCTTATGCATTCGGCAGCTTTCATGGCTGTCTCTTCTTCAGGCGAGGACTCATGGATCTGAGTTCCTTCCATTATGTGGTTTTGCCATTTTGGAGTCTTTCACTTCCAGACAGAGCAAACAAATGAAGGATCTCACAGCTAAGTCTGGAGTTGACTTTCAATACTTACATGCACATCATCTTTGTCTAAACTAGGCGCATGGCCCTAACTCAACTGCAAAGAATGCTGAGCGATGTGTTCATGGTGTGTGTATAGAAAACGGAACAGATTTCTGAGTAGCTAGCCATTTCCATAATCATGATGACTGATTTAATTAATTTTCAGTCAAAAATAATTTCTTGTGAACCATGAAAACCGCTTTCCCTTTTTTGAGTTCTTTTAATTTGTTATCTCTCTTAATTTATAGTCAATGGAAAATTGCCCAACTCCTTGACTCCTTGTCACTCTGAAGACCCAACCTGGAAGACTGTTAACAGAGCAAAAGCTATATCACATTCCGAAGAGGACAATCACATGGAAATAAATGAGCAATGGAGCCAACAGGGGTATCAACATGTTTTTCAATGCTTCATGCATCATCAGCTGTTTATTTCAATATTTTGTATGTCATCAGCACTTTGTCTGACAGCTCCATTTGTTCACTTTTCATACTCCTTTTGAGTAAACAGCACATGTAATAGTTCCATTTTAGAACAGCACATTAATCTTCCCTTGTTAAGGAATGACTTGTCCTCACACTTATCATCACACCTCTCTTGTGATATGACATCATCTCCTCATTCGCTGAGATAAATGCCAAACAACAAAAAGTCACACAGACATTTGAATTTCTACATTTGTCTATTTGATTTGCAGCACAACTCAGAAATATGGGGAAGGGGGGAAGCTAGTCATCGGTGAAGCTATTTTTTTTATTGGCACATTTGTATTCTCCGCACAGTCTGTACTCAGTATTGAGAGACTCTAACAGATCTAAGCCAATTGGGTGGATTTCCCAGTAGGTTAAATCAAGCCATGCCAGAAAAGCAAAGCATACACCCATGTAGAGCACAGCAGAGTGGCAGCAAGTGTTCTTTGCCCTTCAGCATCCACAGGGGGCCTGTCTTCTGGAGCACTGAGTAATAACAGCCACAAGCCAATTGCTGTCTTTAAAGCAATTCTGGAAGTGTTCCTTATAGAAAATGAGCCATGCAAGTTGTGATTTATTTATAAATAACTCAAATATAAATACAAGTTAAGTCCTGTCTAGAAGGTAATGCAGACAGACTGCAAAATAGCAGTGTTTGTGTGCTGAGAAATGGCATTCAGTAGCCATGTTTCACCGCAAGTTAAGTACTATCATTAAATTCTTAATCAAATTCTCTTTGAACCTTTAATTTACTATAAAGCTCTGAAAAAATTCACCTCAACGCTAGCTCTCACTCTTTCTGTTTATGATTTGAGCCTGAAATTTGACCACTGGAAAATACAGGGGAAGGTCACTGAGTTTGGGGTTATAACACCTCACTATGAAAGACATTGAAACTGAAAAACACAGTTAGCTAAATGAGACGAACAGCTTTCCATATGAGATGGTAATATAATGATAACTTATAATTTGAAATAAAAATTATATAGTGTATTTACTGATTACCTTTCATCTATAATAAATTATGGGGTATAAGGACTTAAAAGAGTAGAAAATTAGAAAAAAACTAAATATCCACAAATAAAGGAATGAATAAATTGTGGTGTGTTCAAACAATAAAATACAGCTATACCTACCAGTGTGAAGGAATAAAATACAGCTATACCTATCAGTGTGAAGGATTCTCATGAACATAAATATTAAGAGAAAAAGGCAAGTTAACAAAGAACACATTGGTATGAGATTAGTTATATAAGCTCTTAAAACACACAAGAAAATATTATTACATATTGCCTAGGGGCATATGTAGTTGATGTGTTGGAAGTGCACTGTAAGGTAAACAGCTTACCTTACAGTGGCTTCTTGAAGAGGCAAAAAAGAAGTAGGACATGATCAGAGAGAAAAACACAGAGGACTTCAAATATACAGATAATATTTCACTTGCTAAGCTGTGTGGTGGCTACATGCATTCGCTTTATCTTCCTTTATACTTTTTTCTGTGTATGTAAATGTTTGCAAAATAAAATTTAATAAAAAAGTGCAGTGATCCTTGACTTTACAAACTTAGGACTCTAGTGTGATAAGAAATACATATTTGGTCTTTGTCCCCAGTTGCTGATACATATTTTCTAAAACCTTTGGAATGTCCTGAGTGATAGGGATAACAGGAATATTTTTTGTAATTCATAAAAAAAAAATCTCCTTTCAAGCACATCTGAGTTTATCCTAAGAAGGTGACTCTGTGTATGTCCCTACACAGCTTCAGGATGGGGGTTGGTTGCCAGAAATATCAAGCATGTGATTAGAGACCTGAAACTTTCAGTCCCACCCATGGACCTAGAGATTGAGTTCATCACCTATGGCCAATGATTTAGCCAATCACACCTACATAATGGAACCTTTAAAAAACCTGTAAACCTTTAAATACGTGTAAACAATGGGGTTCAAAAAGCTTCCAGGTTGATGAACACATTAAAGTGCTAGGAGGGTGGTATACAAGGAGAGGACATGGAAGTTGTATATCTTTTCTCCTATACCTTGCCCTATATATCCCATTTGGTTGTTGCTGAGTTCTAGCTTATATAATAAACTAATGAGGGTATTTTTTTTTCCTGTGTTCTGTGAGCCCTTCTAGCAAATTATCAAACCTGAAGAGGGAGTTGTGAGAATCCCCTGAATTTATAACTGGTTGGTCAGCAGTACAGAAGGAAACCTGAGACTTACCATGGGCATCTGAAATGGGATAATCTTGTGGGCCTGAGCCCTTGACTTATAAGATATGTGCCAACTCCGAGTAGTTAGTGACAGAACTGGATTGAATTGTAGGATATTCAAGTCATATAGAGAAAATTAGAGAATTGGTTATTGGATGGAAGGAAAACACCACATATTTGGTTTCAGAGGTTTAGTGAGTAGAAACATGATCAGATCTAGCCATGGAGAAAAGGCATTTGCACATAAAAAAGTAGATGGCAATACAAAATTACAAATGTATATACTCCAAATGAATCCTACCAATAATATTTCTGGAGTCTTTGGAAAATATTTCATGGAGAATATAAATGATCATATTATCAAAGAGAAAGATGAAGTAGGTAGAGGACTAAGAAGAATGAGATCCATGTCTATAAAATCATAATGTTTATCCTCCCACTTAAATGTCACCTCCATGAGGGTAGGATCATCTGTTGTATTCAGTACTGAATCCCCAGGCCCTGGCATATCACAGGTAATCTCTATCTATAATGACTTTGATAGATGGAACACTGGCATTCTCTAACACCCAGGATACTAGACATAGCACACAGACATACTGACAGGTTGGTAATATACTTTACACAGTGGTTATCAACTTCATAAAACTCTTTTCTCCAGAGGAAACAAACTATATATACTTGGGAGTTAACATTTGTAGCTGATAGATCAACAGATTAGGAAGAGAACTTAATTCTATTTTATTAAGAACAGAATAGAGACCCCCTAAATAAATCCACATTTATATGATTAATTAACCTATGACAAAGGAGGCAAAAATATACAATAAGGAAAACACAGTCTTTTCAACCAATGGTGCTGGTAAAACTGGATAGTTATATGTAAAATAATGAAACTGGACTATTTTCTTACACCATATATAAAAATTAACTCAAAGTAGATTAAAGACTTAAACATGAGACCTGAAACCATAAAAAATTCTAAAAGAGGACACCAGGCAGTAATTTCTGACATCAGCCATAGCAACTGTTTCTAGATACGTCTTCTAAAACAAAGGAAACAAAGGTAAAAATAAACTATTGGGACTACACAAAAAAATAAAAAGATTTTGCACGGCAAGAGAAACCATCAAGAAAACAAAAAGACAACCTACTGAGGATGCCTGGCTGGCCCAGCTGGTAGAGCATGGGACTCTTGATCTCAGGGTCATGAGTTTGAACTACATCAGGCATGGAGTCTACTGAAAAAAAAAAAAAGACAACCTACTGTATGGAAGAAGATATTTTCAAATGATACATCTGATAAGGGGTTAATATTCAAAATATATAAAGAACTCATACAACTTAATAGCAAAAAAACACCCAAATAATCCAAGTAAAAAATAGGCAGAGGATCTGAACAGACATTTTTCCAAAGAAGGCATATATATGGCCAACAGACATGAAAAGATGCTCAACATCACTCATCACCAGGGAAATGCAAATCAAAACCATGATGAGATGTCACCTCACACCTATTAGAATGACTAAAATCAAGAAGACAAGAAACAGCAACTGTTGGTGAGGATGTGGAGAAAAGAGAACCCTCATGTATTGTTGGTAGTAATGTAAATCGGTTTAGCCACTGTGGAGAACAGTCTGGAGGTTCCTCAAAAATTAAAAATAGAAATACCATACAATCCAATAATTCCACTATTGGGTATTTACCCAGGGAAAATGAAAACACTAACTTAAAAAGATATATGCAACCTTATCTTTATTGTAGCATTGTTTACAATAGCCAAAACATGGAAGTAACCTAAATGTCCATCAATAGACAAACCTATAGGGAAAATGTGGTGTGCATGCATGCGCGTACACACACACACACACGTGCGCGCGCGCAAATATTACACAGCCATGGGGCGCCTGGGTGGCTCAGTCGGTTAAGCGTCCTACTTCAGCCCGGGTCACGATCTCGCGGTCCGTGAGTTCGAGCCCCACATCGGGCTCTGCGCTGATTGCTCAGAGCCTGGAGCCTGCTTCCTATTCTGTCTCCCTCTCTCTCTGCCCCTCCCCCATTCATGCTCTGTCTCTCTCTGTCTCAAAAATAAATAAACGTTAAAAAAAAATTAAAAAAATATTACACAGCCATAAGAAAGGATGAGATCATGCCATTTGAGACACCATGGCTGGACCTAAACGGTGTCATGCTAAGTGAAATAAGTCAGACTGAGAAAGACATATAACAAATGATTCTACTCATAAATGGAATCTTTACAAAGTGAATAAAGAAATAAAAAGCAGAATCAGTTATAAATACAGAGAACAAATTGATGGTTATCAAAGGGTAGGAAGGTTGGGCAAAATGGGTGAAGGGGAGAGGGAGATACAGGCCTCCAGTTATGGGATGAGTAAGTCAAGGAAACAAAAAACAAAGCGTAAGAAATACAGTCAATCATATCATAGTAGTGACAAAATGGGGCAGATGGTAGCTATCCATACTTGTTGTGAACACAGCATAATGTAAAAACTTGTCAAATCACTAATCTGCACACCTGAACCTAATGTAATATTATGTGTCAACTATAGTCAAATAAAAAAAAAAAAGGAAGGGGCGGACTTAAGGGTATATTTGAAAAAGCAATTATTTTGATACCTTAAAGTGAAACTTGATGCTCTTATAAAAAAAGTAAAAAGGAATGACAATATGTACACCACACCTTCTTTATCCATTCATCTTTCAATGGAAACTTGGACTGCTTACATAATTTGGCTATTGTAAGTAATGCTGCAATAAACGTAGAGGTGCATGTATCCATTTAAATTACTGTTTTTATATTTTTTGGGTAAACACCCAGTAGTGTGATTACTGGATTGTAAGGCAGTTCTATTTTTAACTTTCTGAGGAATCTCCATACTAAGTAATGCATAGAATTGTCGAATCATTACATCTGAAACTAATATAACACTGTATGTTAACTATACTAAAATTAAAATAAAGAACTTAATTTTAAAAAATGAAATGAAAGTTACAATAAAATCTAGACCATATCAACCATTAATGTCAAAAGTACTGGATTAAGAATTAGGAAGCCTAAAATAAGATTTCTTGGTTTATACTCATTATTCCTAAGGTGGGATGGAAAAAGAACAGAAACAGAAAATAATGACATGTTTTAAGTGGTTCTGTTGTGTCTTAAAGAGAAAAAGTGAGCCTCAGAATCATTTGCAGGCTCTACATTACAAGATCAAATATAAAGTGAGAGGTCTGAAGTGACCTGGCCAAGATGTGTGCCCATAGGATGCCCAAGAAAGCAGATGGTTTGCTGCGTTAAGTCAAACAACTGCAAATTCAACAAAAAAGTCAATCTTCCAGAAGCTTACTTGTGGGCTGTCGTTTTCATCTCTTTTTGCTATCACTCTAGCAACACACAGGCTTGAAACTGAATGCACTTGAGAAATAAAAGATATAAGATGTATAAAATGCGATAGTGTACTATGTCTAAGTTATCAATAAATACTAACTAGTCTGGTAAAATAGTATTATTAATAAAATTTTTTGTTACTGGATTTGAAAATAATCTTTTGATCGCATTCATGGAGCCTCCTTCAATGTCATCTCTTATTTTAACTATGGCTTCACATTATCTTCTCATAAAATTCAACCCTTTACCCAGTATCCCAGGGAGGGGTGCTTGCACCAGAATGCACTAACCCCAGGGAATCCAAAACTTGCATGATGGTGGCGATTTCTATTGTGAAGAAGAAATAGGACCTCCGTAATCTGGTCGATGCTCAGTTCCCCAGTGCGTATTCTCTGGCTTCTGTTGGCTTCACTATCTGCTGCTCTGCTTCTATTTATATCATCTTCATGAAATGATGGAACTAGCAGGAGAGCTGGAGCTGAGAAGGGGTGACGGAAGACACAAAAGCTATGAAATCTTCCACATGGCTTCCCATTACCAGCACTAGTAACAGGTTTGTTACAGGACTAAAAAGAAGTACAAAAATATTCATACAACAACCAGGAGATCCAAAGCCTAGTCCAAACTTTTACACTAATTCTCTGGTGACCTTGGGACTAGTTAGTTAACTTCTGTGACTGCAACAGTATGTTCAAATTAGAAAAATCTTCCAGATCCCTTCTAGTTCTAAATTCTATGATTCATTGACCCTGAATTCTCCAAGATACTCAAGGATCATCTATAAGGAGCAAGAAAGTTTTTCTCCCCTCTCATCACACGGTATGTGCTATTACTCTCCAATTTTTTTTATTAGAATCCTCTCGCAAAACCAATGATTCCGCCTTTACTCACCATGAACAAAAAGGCCATGTTTGTTTTCTGACCTCCAGAAACATTTGCATGAACATGTGATATATTGAGAAGAATCCTGAACCTGGAAGATCTGGGTCCGACCTCTGATTCTACCACTTACTAACAGTTTTATAGTAAAAACAATTATCAAATTTATAGGTCTGTCAGTTATTTTGGAGATTTTTGTCTTTGATTTCATTTACTTTATAGAAGACCAAACACATCCTGTGAGACTGAGGATACATACTGCTGGAGTAATGATGTAAACTTAGTTTTTTCCTCCAGTGCTTTGAACCAGTGGGTAAGAAAAAAAAATCAGTGACAAAATGTTCTTCAAATAAAACTGAATGTGCAACTTCAATATATGATCAAATCAAAGTGATGCCAAAGTCTTAAGAACTTCCATTGGACCTCTTCCTTCTCAGGCCCAAAGCAGTAACAGCTCCTAGAAAGTCCTAGAACTTTCAAAGCCCTTCCTCAAAGTGGTCATCAGCATCACGTGAAAGCATGGCAGCAGGGCAGAATCTCAGGCCCATGCCAAGCTAACTGAATAGAATCCACCATGTGAGGAGACCCCCAGGTGGTTCTCCTAGGTGTGCATAATAAACTTGAAAAGCACTGATCTAGAATACAATTTAAAAACCACTGAGTTACCCCATGCTCCTCCCCCTAATTAAAATCTCTAGTTTAGCTTTCTTATTGCCAGTCTCACAGTGTTGTTGAGAACATGAGTGTAAACTCATTTTGTAAAGTACACATTTTATAAACAAAAGGTACTTTTATTAGTTCCAAGTTCCTAGAAGTTTCTGCTACCTTCCTGCTTGTGTTCCAGTTAAAATCTCCTTAAAATTCCCATTGCAAAGAATAATCCCATATGGTAAAAATATCCCTACGTCTTAACATATTCCACAGGGAAAAATGCTTGATTTGATTACAGGATTTTTATGCAATAATTCCATACCTTCTCTTTCTCCAAACTCTGTCAGTCTAAGTCACTTTCATTGATTGAAATTGTTGTATACTGTTTTCACCGTATACTGGGTGAGACATATTTGATAAGTTAACAAATGCTGTATCCAGTAACTGTACTTCAATCCTCTTTCCAAGTAGCATATCCTACCTCAAATATTTGAAATAATGAAGTAAAACCCATTTTGAAATGTAACATAGCCAAACAAAATATAGAATAAAAGGTGATTAATAACTAGTAAACACTCAAGTAAATATACTGAATGACCAAATGAAAGAAATTTGGAGAAATAAAGTACAAACAGGGTCAGCATATCCTCTCCTATCCCGTTCTACTTTAATCACATGCTTTTATCTGAAAATTCACTTCAAAGAAGCAACTCCTTAATGGTCAGTTTTTCCAATTTTGATAATGTGATATGTAGCAATACATTAATTGTGACAAGTTTCCAAAACACTCAAAACTGTGCAGTTAACCCGAGTTTGTCATGAAGACATTTGACACATTATGCTTTTCTTGAATGTGTCCTATCTAGTTAGTTAATTTAGGAAGAAAATCCATTTATATAACTGAGCTGTAAAATGGTTAGATGGTCCCTTGGATTTTTTTTTTTTACTTAATTATAAGAGTCATCATTAAAAGATTTAGAAACAAAGATTATTAGAATCTGAATAAGCTTTTCTCTCTCTCTTATTTTCTTTGTCTTCCAACATAAACTCAACAGATAGTGCATCTACTGGGAGGAAAAGGAAGAGAGAAAAATTGATTCCATATTCATATTTAATTTTCCTGGTTAATGCAAAGTATGTGATATTTCCAATGACATGTGCATATTACACTGAATCATGTAATTTTAGAGTTAGATTCTTAGAGATTTACACATACCACACCCACTTCCTATATTCTCTCCAACCTATTTTCATTTCCTTCCCCATTTCTTTATATCATTCTATTTTTATTTTTTCTTCATACTCTCTTTTTATAGTGCTCTAGAATTTTTAAAACTATATTAAAATAGCATTAAGCTTGTGAATTTAGAATGCTGGAGATGGGCAGAAGCAAAGGGGAAGTTTCTTTAAGTAATACTGTATAGAACTACAAAATTAAAAAAACAACAACTATATACTTGCCTATATACACACCATACAGAAGAACCAAGGAGTGAGACATTCATTTTTATACTGTACCTAAAGAGAACACATTTAGAAAGCTGTATAGGACTGGTTTTCTAGGGTTTAGAACCATGAAAATAGTATTCTTAAATTCTTAAATGCAACACATTTAGTTCTTCTTCACAGATACTTGATCCACATAATTAATCCAAGTATCGAAATTTAATCCAAATGTTCAAATAATTAGATATTTAGCCTATTAAGTTGCTAATACCATCAGGCTCAGAAAAGTGGAAAAACTAGGCCTTCGTAGGCATCCATCATTTAAGTCACTCTTAGCCATCCTTAGTAACATGACAGCTAGGACTTCTACGTAACAGAGAACCTTCGAAGTGATTCTACCACCTGTTCTGCACAGGTTGAAGAAGAAAACAAGAAAGAAGAAAACACAGAAGTGCCTCCTTGGGTTTAGTTTTCAAAACAGCATTCACTGGGAGTAATAAGGAACTATCAGTGTTTCAGACCTTAAGAACTTAGAACAGCCTGATGCTGCTTCACAGTAAACAGTCTAATTGAAGGAATGCAAAATTTACTCAGAAAATCCAGAGAACTTGCTAATAATTTTTTCAAATAATATGACTTAGGATTTTTTTCTAGTTAGAGATAAATAATATAAGCATGCTACTTTATATTCAATGAGAAATACAAAAAGTATATAAAGAAGAAAAATGAAATTCACCCATAAATCACCACCAGAGATAACAACTGTTAACATATTTCCTATCATTCTTTTTACCATGTAGCTATGTATGGATATATGGGCACATGCATACACATATATACATAGTAGATGCATGTTAGTTTTAATATGCATAGGTACATATATCTTTGTATATGTAGGTGGCTATTTTAATAAAATTAGGATGGTTCTATAAATACAGCATTGCAACCTTTTTAATACAAACTTCTAAGCATCTCTCACATCATAAAAAAGTCTCTGAAAATGGTTTTTAATAGTTACAATAGATTCACTGACTAACAATTCATTTAACTATTTAGATAATTATTATTTTTCAAACTTTTTGATTGAAATATAGTTGATAATGTTACAATAGTTTCAGGTGTACAATATAGTGATTCAGCAAGTCTATGTGTAACGCTATGCTCACCATAAGGGTAACTCCCAATGTCACGGTACAATACTATTACAAAACCACTGACTAGATTCCCTAAGCTGTACAGTCCATCTCCATCACTTATTCATTCCATAACTCTAAGTATGTATCTCCTACTTCCCTTCTCTCACTTTGCCCATCTCCCCATTCTCCACCCTCTTAAGCAATCATCAATTTGGTCTCTGTATTTGTCTGTTGCTTTGCTCATTCATTATTAAGTGTCTGTCTTTTTCTTATTCATTTGTTTTTTATTTTAAATTCCACATATAAATGAAATCATATGGTATTTTTCTTTCTCAGCCTGATTTACTTCACTTTGCATATTATCCTCTAGGTTCATCCATATTGTCACAAATGGCAAGATCTCACCCTTTTTTATGGCTGAGTAATATTCTATTATACATATAATTATATATTATTACAGTATATGTTATATTGTTATTATATACAATATAATAACATTACACTATATATCTACTTTTGTGGCATATATATATATATATATACATCCTCTTTATCCATTCGTCTGTCAGTGGACACATAGGTTACTTCCTTATCTTGGCTGTTATAAATAATGTTTTGATAAACAGAGGGTACATATATCTTTTCAAATTAATGTTTGCATTTTCTTTGGATAAATATCCGGTAGTAAAATTATCAAATTATATTATATTTCTATTTTTAATTTTTTGAGGAATCTCCATGTTTTCACAGTGGCTATCACAATTTACACTCCCACCAATAGTGCATGAGGATTTCCTTTTCTCCACATCCTCATCAACACTTGTTAGTTCTTGTCTTTTTTATTCTAGCCATTCAGACAGGTAAAGGTTACTTCTCATAGTTTTGATTCATATTTCCTGATGATTAGTGATGTTGAGCATCTCTTCATATGTCTGTTAGCCATGGGGTATATTTTCTTTAAAAAAATGTCTATGCAGATCCTCTGCCCGTTTTTTAATCAGATTATTTGTTTTTTTGGTGTTGAGTTTGGTATAAGTTCCTTATACATTTTGGGTGTTAACCTCTTATCAGATATATCATTTCCAAATAACTTCTTCCATTCACTAGGATTGCCTTTTCATCTTGGTGATGGTTTCCTTCACTGTGCAAAAGCTTTTTACTTTGATGTAGTCCCAATAGCTTATTTTTTATTTTGTTTCCCAGCCTGAGGAGACATACCTAGAAAAATGTTGCTATGGCCAATGTCAAAGAAATTTCTTCCAATGTTCTCTTCTAGAGTTTTATGGTGTCATGTCTCACATTTAGGCTTTTAATCCATTTGGAGTTTATTTTTGTGTTAGGTGTAAGAAAAAACTCCACTTTCATTCTTTTGCATGTAGCTGTCCAGTTTTCCCAGCATCATTTATTGAAGAGACTATCCTTTCTCCATTGTATAATCTTACCCCTTTGTCATAGATTAATCAACTGGATATGCATGGGTTTATTTCTAGCTCCCTATTCTTTCAATCTACATGTCTATTTTTGTGCAAGTACCATTCTGGTTTGGTTAACATAGCTTTGTAGTATATCTTAAAATTGGAATTGTAATGCCTCCAGTTTTGTTCTTTCTCAAGATTGCCTTGGTTATTCAAGAACTTTGTGGTTCCATACAAATTTTAGTATTATTTGTTCTAGTTCTGTGAAAAATGCTATTGGTATTTTGATAAGGATTGCATTGAATCTATAAATTGCTTTGGGTAGTATCAACATCTTAACAGTATTAATATTTTCAAACCATGAGCATGGAATATCTTTCCAATTGTATTGTCTTCAATTTATTTCATTAATGACTTACAGTTTTCAGAGTACAGGTCTTTTACCGCTTTGGTTAAGTTTATTCCTAGTTATTTTATTCTTTTTGGTAAAAATGTAAATAGAATAGTTAAGAATTCTTAATTTCTCTCTCTGCTACTTTGTTATTAGTATATAGAAATACAACTGATTTCTGTGTATCACTGAAGTCAATTATTACTTCTAGCAGTTCTTGGGTAGAGTCTTTAAGGGTTTCTATGTATAGTATGTCATCTGTGAACAGTGACAATTTAACTTCTTCCTTACCAATTTGGAAGTCTTTTATTTATTTTTCCTGTCTGATTGCTGTGACTAGGACTTCTAGTACTATGTTAAATAAAAGTGGTACAAGTGGACATCCTTGTCTACCTGATCTTAGAGGAAAAGCTCTTAACTTCTCACCACTGAATATGATGTTAGCTGTGAGTTTTTAATAAATGGCCTATATTATGTTCAGGTATGTTCCCTCTAAACACAGTTTGCTGAAAGTTTTTATTATGAATGGATATTCAATTTTCTCAAATGATTTTTCTGCATCTCTTGAGATGCTCATATGATTTTTATCCTTCATTTTATGTGGTGTATCATATTGATTGATTTGTGAATATTGAACCATTTTTTCATCCCCAGAATAAATCTCAATTGGTCATATATTTTTAATGTATTGTTGATGCAGTATGATAATATTTTACTGAGGATTTTTACGTCTATGTTCATCAGGAATACTGGCCTTTACTTTGTTTTTGTTTTTGTTTTGTTTTGTTTTTTTGTTTTTTTTGTTTTTTTTTGTAGTGCCTGTCTGATTTTGGTATCAGGGTAATGCTGACTTTATAGAATATATCTGGAATTTTTTCTTCTTCTATTTTGTACAGTAATTTGAGAAGAATACGTATTAACTGTTCCTTAAATGTTTGATAGAATTCACCTGTGAATCCATCTGGTCCTGGACTTTTGTTTCTTGGAAGTTTTTGATTATCTATTTGATTTCATTACTAGTAATTGGTCTGTTTGGTTTTTTATTTCTTCCTGTCCAGTTTTTAAAGATTGTATGTTTCTAGGAGTATATCCATTTCCTCTATATTGTCCAATTTGTTAAGAATATAATTTTTATAGTATTCTTTCATAATCATTTGTATTTTTGTATTTCTGGGGCATTTGCTGTTACTTTTTTCAAACTTTTTTTTATGACTTATGAGAGATTTAATTTTAGAAGTAAGATCAAAGGGTATAAACATTCCTATGGGGGCATGGATTAGTTTGTTAAAGAATTTAGTAAATAGTTCAAAATTGCTTTCCAGGAAAGAGTAAATAATTATTGAAAGGAAAATATGCATTTGAAATAGAAATTAAACAGCTAAATTTTTTACATATAATCATTATAAACTTTCAACTGAACTTGAAGTGTCAAGGCAATTTTTAAGGCAGTATAATAGCTAAGAATATGCTTTGAATCCATCCTATAGGTTTAATTCCACTCTGCTATTTGCTAGCTAGATATCATATTAGCTTACTAGCTGCCATAGGAGGATACCACAGGATATTGTGGGTGGTATAAACAACAGAAATATCTTTTCTCATAGTTCTGGAGGCTAGAAGTCTATAATAATGTTGCCAGCAGAGTTGGTTTCTGGTGAGATCCCTCTCTCTCTCTCTTCTCTGTTTTATAGGTGGCTGCCTTCTTGCTGTGACCTCGCTGGCTTTCTTTCTGTGTGCACACATCTCCAAGTGTCTCTTCTTACAAGGACAAAAGTCTTATCAGATGAGAGTCCTGCCCTTATGACCTCATTTAGCCTTATTTATTTCCTTAAAGACCCTATCTCCAAATACAGTTATATTGAGGTTAAAGCATCAACAAATTAATTTGGATGGAGGGATCCAGTTAGTTCATAAGAGGTGTGTTTCGCCAAGTAACTTGATGACTGCATATATGAGTTAGTTTATTTGTGAAATGAAGATAGTTATACTTTATTGGCTATGATGAGACTAAGTGTGTTATAATACATAAAGCATTCAAAAGCAGTGGCTAGAAAATGGTTAAGTATTTAATAAATAGTATCACATTAAAGAGTGAAGGGATCACATGGACATTATATATATTAATCATGATACACTATTTAAAAATAGCTTCAATAGCAGAATTTCTAAGTTAGGCATTCTGTCCATTTTAATGTTTATTAGAAGATATTAGTATTTAACAGAATAGAAATAGAAACTTTAAGCAAGTCACCCAAGATCATACAATTAAAATAAAAACAAGTGTCTCAAGAAAAGGCATATCCTTTCAATTCTTTTGAAATTAACATAATTGTCAGAAAGAAGACCAGTCATTTTCTATGATATTTATTAGTTTTAGGGTGAAAATAGGCTTTAAAAGAAATAAGATTTATATTATTTGGAATAGTTCAGTTTACTTATTTAAGGTTTTTTAAACTGTCTCTTCCACATAGAAAATAAACCTCCCAATATAACTATTCCAAAAATATTTAGTAAGATGCTTAAGAATGAGGGAAAAGAAGGGCCAAGAGACGAACAGCATTCATCTTGCTTCTTTACTGAAATAAACTTACTTGAAAGTCAAACAACCCACAAATATTTAATCAATTGTATTTTGCGATTAGTGGTAATCCAGGTACCATTGAAAATGCAAAAGAAGTTATGACACATAAACAGATAATCAAGACAATATATATTAGAAAGCACATAGTACCTTGGAGTGTTGCTGAAGGACATCTCGCTCACCATGACACAGGAATGTTGGACAGGAATCAGGAGTGCCAGCACTGGAGTAGTCATGCCAGAAGAAATGGAGAAAATGAAATTAAGCTGAAGACGAACAGTAAATGACTAACAGTGGGGGTGAGTGAAAAGGGGAGAACAGTCAGGCAGAAGAAGGGAAGTCTCCAGGTAAATGGGACCATGGGATCAAAGAGGCAAATATGCAAAACTTGCAAAGAACAACAAATAGCTCTGTGTTCTAGGCAGAACCCGAAGTTCTAGGCAGTGGGTGATGAGACGAATCTGTATAGGCAAGATCACAGATGACTTGTATATATCGCAAAAAGAGTTTGCAATTTAGTCTGTAGGTAGTGGGAAGTTGCAAAAAGGTTCTGTAGCAGCCTGACTTAGCGTTATTGACAACTTAAATAGATCTCTCTGGCAGTCCTATAAGGGTTGGGCTTGAAGATGACAAAACCAGAGGCAGATAGATCAATATGGACACTTTTGTGATTATCTAGCTAGAATTGAAGTAGTGGAGATAAAAGGGAAAGGAAGAGAAAATGTCAAGAAGTCCTTAGGCATTAAAACTATTAGAACTTAGGACTTTATAGATATGGAATTATGGGAAAGAAAGATGATTAAACAGAAAGTTTAGGAAAAGGAACGATTTTGAGAGAAAATGACACATTCAGTTTGCAAAATATTAAGATCAAGGTAATGATAAATGGTTGACAGAAAGTTGGATATGTGAATCCAGAGCATGAGGATTAAGGCAGGGCAAATGCCCATTGAAATAAGAGTGGATAAGATTCTCTGACCCTCCCCCGTTCATGCTGTCTCTCCCTGTCTCAAAAATAAATAAACGTTAAAAAAAAATTTTTAAAAAGAGTGGATGAGATTGTCCACTGAGTAATTAAAATGACAAATGATTGGGGCACCTGGATGGCTCAGTCAGTGAAGCGTCTGACTTCAGCTCAGGTCATGATAGCATGGTCCCTGAGTTCAAGCCCCATATCAGGCTCTGTGCTGACAGCTCAGAGCCTGGAGCCTGCTTCAGAATCTGTGTCTCCCTCTCTCTCTGCACCTTCCCTGCTCACATTCTGTCTCTCTCTCTCTTAAAAAAAAAAAAATTAAAATTTTTTTAAAAAAATAAATAAATAAAATGACAAATGATTCAAGGACAGAATCCTGATTAAAAAAAAACAACATTAAAAGGATGGATCATGTGGCAGAAGTCCATGAAGGAAGCAGAGAAGAAATGTGAAAAACAGCAAAATAAAAGAGAAGAAAGAAAGAAAGAAAGAAAGAAAGAAAGAAAGAAAGAAGAAAGAAAACTGGGTTAGGAAAGACAAGTGTACCAAAGATCAAAACAGATGGCAACCCTTAATGAATGCCCACTGAATACACCAAACAGAAATCTATTTGTGACCTTAGAGATGTCAGTATATACATTGTGGGGGATTGGGAAAATAGATTGTATTGAGTTCCTCTGAGTAAGAGATGGATGTCTGAAAAGACCTTATAATCTCTCTTGGTTAATACATAAAGGGGGTAATCCAATCACTTAAGGTCACATATTATAAGGTGAAGCAAACAGACACAGAAGGTCTAAAGTAAGTAATGTGCAGAGACTAGACAGAGAAGTCTAGCCTAGATATAGAATTATGGTTCAAGGCTAGGTTTTCCAGCCAAATGACATGTTCTTACTTGGGAGAAAAGCAGGATTTCAGGTAGGGAACTGATCGCTGGAAAAAGAAGAACTATAATCATTAGAAATCAGGAGCAAAGAAACCATAAATACAACTAGCAGTAAGGTTGACTTTTGATGTTGTGTCCTACAAATTACTCAGGAAAGATTGCTTAAATACCAACAAACAGGACAGGTCAAGTTCCAGAGAACAGTCTATGTTAGAATGTGCAAGCAAGATCAGGTGGCTGCAACTAAGGAAGAAGAGTGTGGAGATAAGGAGCCAAGGAAACATAGAAAGGGATTAACAGAGAAGAAACATGACTGAAATGCTCAACCTAGCAGAAATATGCAAGGACACCATAACTAAATTGCTAGAATACATAAAGAAGTTAGGGAAATATATTAGCCCATGAAATAAGAAATGGACAAACCGGGGTGCCTGGGTGGCTCAGTCGGTTGAGTGTCCGACTTCAGCTCAGATCATGATCTCACAGTCCATGAGTTCGAGCCCCACGTCTGGCTCTGTGCTGACAGCTCAGAGCCTGGAGCCTGCTTCGGATTCTGTGTCTTCTCTCTCTCTCTCTCTCTCTCTCTGCCCCTCCCCCATTCATGCTCTGTCTCTCTCTGTCTCAAAAATAAACATTAAAAAAAAAGAAAAAACAAAAGAAATGGACAAAGGAAGATTAGTACTTCAGAAGTCAAAGATATGTAAGAGCATCTATCCCTGCACACACAAATTACACCATAAAGATTTGCTGAATGAAGAAATTAATGAATAAATAAGTTAATGGAAAAACTAAAAAGATTGGCAACAGTTTTATTCTGTTTAACTTTAAATTAATATGGCTACATAGTATCCACTCTTCATCTAAAACTTCTACTTTTTTAAACGGTGCATGAATTATCTCATATATTCACCCAAATGTCTCCAGACAAGAGTTATTTTACAAAAGTAAACAATTTTCCCTTGGAAAATTAAATAGAACCAACAGAAACCAATTATGAAAAGCACTTGTAAGCATTAAGAATTAGTTTTCTTTCACTACTGTCTTATTTCTCAGTGTCTTCTCTCAACAGAGAAGGTATTAATCTGCTCAATTGTATCCTGGAACGATATTTTTACATTTATTCAAACATACAGCACATGCACCAAGCATATCCTCACTAAAGGCTATACCTTAATAAAGACAGTACAACATACTTCTATAACCTGGCAAGGTAAAGCCACGAGAAGAATAGATTAAAAGATAACTGAGTAATTGTTAAAATACTCTGAGACGATAGGAAGGAAGATCATATCTGGAAGACAAAATTATGGCATATCTCATAGGTATATCTTCAATTTAATACAATAATAAAGAAGATTTTACTTTGAGTCAGGAGACAAGGGTTCTAGTTCTGTGGCTCTCTTTGTATTCTAGGACAAGCATTTTAATATTTGTGCTGGAGTGTTCCAGTTCTTGTTTGCATTCTTTACCTTCCTCACTTCCTAGGTGGCAGCCATAGTCACCTTTTAAAAACATAAACTAGGGACACCTGGATGGCTAAGTTGGTGAAACATCCAACTCTTGATCTCAGCTCAGGTTTTAATCTCAGGGATGTGATTTCAAGCCCCACAGTGGGCTCTGTGCTGGATGCGAGGCCTACTTCAAAAAAAAATTTAAAAACATAAACCAAACCATAACACTTCCTCCCTTAAAACTCTTCAACAGTTTCTTGTTACAATTGGAATAAAATCTAACCCATTCCCCATGACCTTCATCAGCCTATGAACCCTGCCTACCTCTCTGAACTAATGTCTTTCCACATTTCCCCTCATTAACGATTCTCGGCTTGCTTTATTTTCCTTAAACTCTGAAATTTTCATAATTGCTGTCTGTCTGTCTAGAACACTGAGCCCAGGTGCTCCTGTGGTGGGCTATTTCTTGTCATTTAGGTGTCAGCTCAAATGCCACTTCCTTGAAGATGACTTGCTTGACTTTGTATCATACAATTATGACTTTTCTTTATAAAACTTCCCTCTATTGGAAATTTTTTTTTTAATTTATAGACATAGGTAGAAACCATATGAGCAGGGCAGGGGTAAAGGGAGACAGAGAAAGATAGAATCCCAAGCAGGCTCCACACTCAGCAAGGAGCCTGACACAGGCTCCTTGGACCTGGACCAAGGACCCAGGACCCTGGATGATCCAGGACCCCAATGATCCAGGACCCTGGGATCATGACCTGAGCCAAAATCATGAGTCAGACAGTCAACCGACTGAGCCACCCAGGTGCCCCGAAACTTACCACTATTGAAAATCATATATTTTTCACTATTTATGTGTTTGTATACACTATGTGTCTCTCCTATAAAACATCTCCATGACTACCTTATTCATCACTGAAGTCTCTGGCTCATAGTTAATGCTCCTTAAGTATTTGCAGAAGAAAGAAAAGACAGAAGGAGGATGAAAAGAATTTTAAAAATAGAAAATACACTGGAAATAACCATTACTTAGATACCACACCATACTTAAATGTTAACAAATACCACAGACTTACTATGACCTAAAGGAACTCCATATACTATTATTTTCATTTGCTTCATATTTCAGTAAAAACCAAACAATTCAAAGATTTTTGTGCATATATAGATGAGTGAGTGTGGATATGTGTTTTAATTGTCACAGTTTATTTGGGTGCAACTAGGATAGAAAGAAACATGAGACACCCCCAGAGCACATTCAAGATGTCAGCCTTTACAAACCCATGTGCTACTCCTCTAAATTACACTCCTCCAGCTGGCTTGATTAATTTTGAAGTGGCTAAGCTAACAGTGCCAGATCACACCCAAGCAGTATAAAACGGTATAAGAACACAATAAAACAGTAATAAACAATAGATTATTTCAGTGGCATATGGCAGATACATAGTTGAGCCAGCCTCAAATGCAACCCTTGGATTCTGCTTAAAAATCAGTGTCTGAATTATAGATTTAGCATTCAAGGCATTCTTTGTAAGCATTAAGCAATTATTCCAAAGAGAAGAAAGGGAAGGCCAGATAAAGGAGAAAAAGAACACACACTGGTCATTGGAGAAGTAAGATAAACTAGAATTAGTGAGTAGAATTAGTGAGCGTGCATGGCAATCTACAAGGGACAATACAAAATGCATAAAAACATTCAAAAGGAAGGGATGGCAACAAGGAGACTAATACATATGAAGGAAAATAGAAATAAAGAAAACGAGGGGAAGCAGAACAAAAGAGAAAGAATAAAAAACAAACTTTAAATCCTCTCCTGACTATCTGGGTATAAAAATCACATTTTTTCCACTTAAATTATGACAAAAATCCCATGTTGCACATTAAAGAGAGTTTGGAAATTTGTTGCTGAAATCTTACCTACACCATTCTCAGGTAAAATTCCTCTCTCCAGGGGTGCCTGGGTGGCTCAGTTGGTTGGGCGACCGACTTTGGCTCAGGTCATGATCTCACAGTTTGTGGGTTTGAGCCCCGCGTCGGGCGCTGTGCTGACAGTTCAGGGCCTGGAGCCTGCTTCGGATTCTGTGTCTCCCCCTCTCTCTACCCCTCCCCTGCTCACGCTCTGTGTCTCTCTGTCTCTTAATAATAAATAAATGTTAAAAAATTTTTTAAAAAATCCTCTCTCCAGAATATGTTTTCCCCATTTTCTCAATCTCCAACCATCTTCTTCTAGGGAAGGGATGCTTCAGAAGAATGAGTAGTAGTCAAAATTGCTGAGATTAAAGCTTCTAAGTGAAGACCCCAGAGTACTACCTATTTTTTTACCTCCTAATACCCTATTTATGAACTTTATTTCAAGGGAAACGAGGCTTCCCCAGTATCAAGGGAGAGACTGCACAGCTAGAAACTGATAATCAATAATAATTTTTTTTTCCCAGAAGGTTCTTGACCTTTTCATCCCAATGGCTACTCACATGTTTTTAAGTAAGAGTCTCATTGATGGATAGTTTTTGATGACGCAAGCAATCTGAATAAAGTTAATTGTTAACATACTGAAACATTTCAAAACAATCTGTAATAGGGTTGATGTTAGCAAGATGACCCAGCCTTTGTTTAATGCACAAAAGCACAGATTTAACAATGATATATGGACCAAAATATCTTTATGTGAATTCCAGAATCCAATCAAGAAGTTGCAAGGCCCTAGGCAAAAATAAAGCCGAGAACAGCTACACTGAAACAGGTCAGAAGCGTAATTTCACTTTACCTGCATCAGACTTTCCCCCAAGCCAGCACAACACAAGACTCAATACCAGGAGACAGCACCTCATCCTGAGACCACTCTCTTAAGGGGAAAGTGAAGAGTGGAGCATCCCTCTAATGTTCTGGCTTATTGGAGAGCTGCCTGAGGAACTGGTTTCTGTCTCACTCATTTGGAGGACTGACAACACCAGTATACTCTCCATGCCTGCGGACTTCTGAAAACAAAGGACAGCAGTGGGTGGCTTGTTGCAGCCAGCATAGCTCAGCACAACTGGCAGAAGTAGCACAACTTGAAGATTCTCCCTTAGAAGGGAGTGAGAGGAGTAGAACTGGAACAGGTGTCTGACATTGCAGCTCTGTTAAAGACTACCCAAGGGGATGACTTCTGTCTCATCTCATTGGGAGCATTGATAGAACCAACATAGTTTGGATGTCTGGGGACTTGCTAGAAGACAGGAAAGAGATAGGTGGTTTGCTATGATCAGTACAGTATAGCATTGATCAAGAGAAGGTGCACAACGTGATGCTACTCCCTCAAGAGGGCAGGAAAAGAGGGGCGCCTGGGTGGCTCAGTCGGTTGGGCATCCGACGTCGGCTCAGGTTATGATCTCACGGTCCATGAGTTCTAGTCCCACGTCGGGCTCTGTGCTGACAGCTCAGAGCCTGGAGCCTGCTTCAGATTCTGTATCTCCCTCTCTCTCTGCCGCTCCCCTGCTCGTGCTCTGGCTCTCCCTCTCTTCCAAAAAACTAAATAAACATTAAAAAAAATTTTAAAAAGAGGGCAGGAAAAGAGTAGAATATGTGTCCTGAGTTCTAACTTTTCAGTGGGCTGCCTGAGGAAGCTGGTATGTAACATAGGGTGCTGATAGGTATACTGTGGATGTCTAGTGGCCACTGAGAACAAGGGAAAGCTGGGCAGCTTTCTTTTGTAGAACTAGCGAACTGCAGTTCCACAGACAGATATCAGAGAGAGCAGAAGATTGCAAGCTCCTGAAATAGAAACCAGCAATTGAGAAACTGCACACATAGGCCCAGAGAAGTTGTACTATCTGCCAAAAAGATTTCAGATGCTGTCAGAATTTCTAGCTGGGCTGATTGGTGAAGGTCTTATACAGTACAAAGCCAGTGTGTAAAGAGTGGGAGAGGTGGTCACTTTTTAAATGCAAAAATCCCAATAAAAAAGTTATAAAATACCTGAAGAAAGAAGGGAACATGGCCCATCAAAAGAACAAACATAACCCCCAGAAAACAAACCCATAGAAACAAAAGTATATGAATGAACTGAATAAGAATTCAAAATAACCATCATAAAATGCTTGATGAGCTCAAGAAAACAATGAGTGAATGAGTTGTTGAGCTTTCTATCAACAAAGATAGAAAATATTTAGAAAGAACCAAACAGAAATCTTACAGATGAAGTATGAATAACTGCACTGAGAAATTACTAGAAGTGTTCAACAACAGATATCTTCAATCAGATGAAAGTATAAGCAAACTTGAAGATAAGTCATTTGAAATTATCCAATAAAAGAAACAAAGAAAAAAAGAAATAAAAAATGAAAATCCATGAGATTTATATAACATGATCAAAAAAGACCAATACACCCAGTTTAGGAGTCCCAGAACAAGAAGGCAGAGAGAAATGGCAAAGAGCTCTTTAAACAAATAATGGTCAACAACACCCCAAATCTAGGAAGGAAAATAACATCTAAATACACCAAATCCAATAGATTCCAACTAGAATGAATCCAAAGAAATCCAAACAAAGGCATATTTTTTAATCAAACTGTCAGAAGTCAAAGACTAAGAAAGAATTTTGAAAGCAGCAAAAAAAAAAAAAAAGACTCATCATATACAAGAGAATCCCACAAGACTTGTGATATTATAATTAATAAGAAATATATATTTGGTGTTTGTCCCCATTTCTGGCACAGAGCTCATAAAATTCTTGAAAATTCCTAAGTGATGAAAAGGCTAGAGGCATCTTTTGTTACGTTAATGATGTGAATTTGGATCCCTAAAGAAGGGCTGGTTGCCAGTGGAGCCAATCATGTAATTAGAGGGTTGGAACTTTCAGTTTTACTCCCCAAACAACAGAGGTCAAACAACAGTGGTCAATGAGTTAATCAATTGTGCTATATAAGGAAGCCTCCAAAAACCCCTCCAAAAATGGGGTTCAGAGAGCTCCCAGATTGTTGAACATATAGAGATTTTAGGAGAATGGCACACCTAAAAAGGGCATTGAAAAATCCATGATCTTTCCCCATACCTTGCCTTATGCACCTCTTCCTTCTGGCTGATCCTGAGTTATAACCTTTTATAATAAACCAGTGATCAAACTAGTGAAATATTTCTGAGTTCTGTGAGCCAGTCTAGAAAATTAAATGAACCTGAGGAGGAGGTTATGAGAACCTCTGATTTAACAATGTCAGAAACCCAAGAAGGGGGGTCACTAGAGCCCCCAAATCTATAGCTGGTTAGTCAGAACTACAAATAATAACTTGAGTTTGTGACTGGCATCTGAAGTTGGGATGGGTGGGTGCAGTAGGACTAAACTTTAACCTGTGGTGTCTGATGCTCTTTCCAGGTAGATAGTGTCAATACTGAGTTGAATTCTTGGAAACCCTGCTGGTGTCTGGAGAATTACTTGGTGTTGTACGGGAACCCCACACCCCCAAACACATACACACAATGGAATTGCAGCCATAACCAAAAGAAGATTATAAGTGAATTTCCCAGCAGAAACATTGCATGCTAGGGGGAGTGGTATGAAACATACAAAGAGCTCAAAAAAACAAAAAACAAAAAAAACTGCCCACCAAAAATATTATACCTGGCAAAGCTATTCTTTAGAAGTGAAAGAGAAAGACATTCTCAGACAAACAAATATGAGGAAGTTTATCACTAGACCTGCCTTACAAGAAATACTTTCAAATGGAAACAAAAGAGCATTAGATAGCAATACAAAAGTATAGAAGTTGCTGGCAAGTGTAAATATACAAATAGAGAATACTATAATGCTGCAATGTTGGCATATAAGTCATTTTTAATTCTGGCATACAGACTAATGACAAACTATTTTAAAAAAGTATACCTGAAAAATTGAATAATAAAGGCCATATACAACAAACCCAAAGCAAATATCATATACAATGGTGCAAGATGGAAAGGCTTTCCTCTAAGATCAGGAACAACACAAGGGTACCCATTCTCACCACTCATATTCAACCATAGTACTGGAAGTACTGGGTATAGCAGTTACAAAAGACAAAGAAATAAAGGGCATCCAAATAGGAAATGAAGGAGTAAACCTGTTGTCATTCGCAGATGTCATCTTATATACAGAAAATCCTAAAGATTCAAGAAAAAAGACTGTTAGGAGTAATCAACTAATCAACAAATTCATTTAAGTTTCAGGGTATAAAATCAACATACAGAAATCAGCAGCATTTCTACACACTAATAATAAAACATCTGAAAATAAATTAAAAAAAAAAACTATCCCACTCATAATAGCATAAAAAACAAGAAACAGGAATAAATTTAACCAAGGAAATGAAAGAGCTCTGCAATGAAAACTAAAAGAATTTGTTGGAAGACACAAACAAATGGAAAGATAACCCAGGTTCATGGATTGAATGAATTAATGTTAAAATGCCCAAGCTATCCAAAATAATCTATAGATTCAATGCAATCCTCAATGACATCTCTCACAGAAATAGAAAAATATTTCCTAAAGTTTTTATGGAACCACATAAAAACTTGAATAGGTAAAGAAATATTGAGAAAGAAGAAGAAAGCTGGAAGTGTCAGTATTCTGATTTCAAACTACACTACAAAGCTATAGTAATTGAAATAGACACACAGTAAAAATAGACATGCAGACCAATGGAAATTTACCTTACTTTACGCTATCAACTTCACACAATCAACTCAACATGGATTAAAGACTTAAGCATAAAACTATATTGAAACAATAAAATTCCCCCAAAAAACCATAGGGAAAGATTTTCATGACACTGATGTTTATAATGATTTTATGAATATGACACCCAACACACAGACAACAAAAACAAAAATAAATGGGTCTATGTCAAGGTAAAAAGCTACTGCACAGCAAAGGAAACAATCAAGACAGTGAAAAAGACAGCCTTCAGAATGGGAGAATATATTTGCAGACCATATATCTGATAAAGAGTAAATATCCAAAACACATATAGAATTCCTACTATTCAACAGCCATCAATCAATCAATCAAATAATCTGAGGAGAGAATTTGAGTGGACATTTCTCCAAAGAAGATATATAAATGACCATTAGGTATATGAAAAGATGCAAATCAAAACCATAGTGAGGTATCACCTCACACCTGTTTGGATGGCCACTATGAATACACACATATGTGCATACACACACACACACACACACACACACACACACACACACTAACCAGTGTTGGTGAGGATATGGAGAAAATTGGATCCTTACATATTATTGGTGGGAATGGAAAATGGTAAACTACTATGTAAAACAATGTGGAGTTTCCTCAAAAACTTTAGAACTACCATATGATTCAAAAATCCCACCTTTGGGTATTTATCCAAAATAACTGAAATCAGGAACCTGAAGAGATATTTGCACTCCTGTGTTTATTGCAACAATAATAAAGAGGTAAAAATATCCTAAATAAATATTGGCAGATTAATTTTTAAAATGTGGTATAATAGAAAATGGATTATTATTCAGTCATAAAAATAGAAAGAAACCCTGTCACACGCAACAACATGGATGAATATTAAGGAAATTACGCTAAGTGAAATAAGTCAGTCACAGACAGGCAAATAATACGTGGTTCCAGGTATATGTAGTGCAGTCACTTATATATGACTATCTAAAATAGTCAAATTCACAGAAACAGGAAGTAGAATGGTGGCTACCAGGTGCTGATGGCAGGGGAAAATGCAAAATTGCTCTTCGATTTGTTTAGAGTTTCAGTCATGCAGATTGGAAAAGTTCTAGAGATCTGTACAACGCTGTGCTTGTCATTAACAATACAGAACAGACAGCCCTGTGTTGTACTTAAAATTCTGTAAAGAGGGTAGGTCTCATGTTATGTGGTGTTTTTAACATTACTGTTTAAAAATTGCAATTTGTAGCACTCATCAAAAAAGGATTTCCTTACTTTATTTGTAGATATGAAAGAATCTTTTCATCTATACTGTGTTTTTTATTTATATACACAGTTCAATGACAAAAAGTAATCATTGTAAAATTACACAATTGGCAAACATGGCAGTTTATAGTAGGAAATACTGATCATCATATACTAACTGCAAAATAAAGATTTCCTAATCTCAACTCCCTACTTTATACTAAAAATGTAAAATTACAAAGTCAAGCTTTCCATTCCCAGCTGAAGCATAAATTCCAGAGCCATTCCATTCTTTGCGGGGGGGTGGGGGGGGGTTGGGGGGTGGATAAGGAGGGATTTGTGCTCAAATATAAGATAATACTTATTTTATCTCCCTGGAGGACGTTCTGTCCTCAAAGAGAGAACCCATCACAATATAAATCATAATACAATGATAGTCAAAGGGACTTCCACAGATAATTGTCTTACATCTGAATTGCCCCAGCCTGATGGACAGCAGCTCAAAAGTGTATATGCACTGCAGATTGTTGTACTTAAAGAGTCCTTTATGTTTTCTTCATATTTTTAAATATTACTACTGAGGGGCGCCTGAGTGGCTCAATCGGTTGAGCGACCGACTTCAGCTCGGGTCATGATCTCGCGGTTTGTGAGTTCAAGCCCCGTGTCGGGCTCTGTGCTGACAGCTCAGAGCCTGGAGCCTGCTTCTGATTCTGTGTCTCTCTCTCTGCCCCTCACGTTCTGTCTCTCTCTGTCGCTCAATAACAAATAAACTTTAAAAAAAAATAAGCATTTAAAATATTACTACTGACCCATCAAGCATAGATTCCATTGTCCACTTCTCTCACAGTCTTTCATACAACACAAAACCTTTAATCTTGACATTAGAATATTCCAACCAAATAAAATTGGGACTTGCTCACATCCCTACTTTTCTCATATGATCATGGCAAAATGAGATATGAGCAAAAAACTGGTGAGTCCAATTCAACATGGACTCAATAAAATTGCGAAGAGGTAGGAATCTATAGTTCATGGGGAAATTTTGGGAAGAGCTCATGGTGAAGCTAATGAAAATATTCATATATTCATCCCCATGAGTTAGGAAAACCATGTCGTTCTGGTCTTCACTATGTCCCCAGAGTTCCGCAAGTGTTCACCAAAAATTCCCTCAGGGCGCCTGGATGGCTCATTCGGTTGAGACTCTGACTTCGGCTCAGGGCATGATCTCACAGTTCATGAGTTCGAGCCCCGCTTCGGGCTCTGTGCTGACAGCTCAGAGCCTGGATCCTGCTTCAGATTCTGTGCCTCCCTCTCTCTGCCCCTTCCCTGCCCACGCTCTGTCTTTCTCTATTTCTCAAAGATGAATAAATGTTAAAAAATTTTAAACAAAAATTCCCTGAATGAATGAGTAATGTCCAAGGTTATATGAATTCGGTTGATAAAAGGGTACATGCCTTGACAGTGTACTAAAATACTAAGCAAACAGCTCTTTATATACATAGAAATATTCATGATGTTCAATATTATGAAATGTACATATTCAGAGCCAGTGTCAGTCTATAAAATTTAAGTATTCACATAGAATTTATTCACTTCTGTTTTCTTCATAAAAGGCATTAAGACTTAATCAGAGAATATCAAAGAATCAAAAATAAAAGATAATTTATTTCTTCCATAATTTGACCAAATGGTGAAGTCTTCATTGCACAATGCTACCGCTACTAATGTGATGTTAAGACAGAACCTTAAAGTTCATAGATAAAGACCACCATAGTGTCTGAGATTGTATAATCTGAGAAAAAAAAAATTATATTCAGGTTTTAAGCTTAAAATCAAATCTTGTCAGATTAAAAATCCAGTTATCCAGTGTTTTATCTTCTGTAAACATTTCTTTAAATGATCTCAAATGAATGAATTAATTCTCACAATTTATGCATTGTTAGGATTGTCCAGTATTTTCATCTCAAGTAAATAACCATATTTAATCATGCCAATAGCTGTTACAAACCTTTACCATTCTTCTTTAAATCACTTAACTGGACTCACCCACTCATGTTTTAACAGATGGCATAGCCTCCTACCTCACAGAGAAAATAGCAACTATCAGTCATAAACTCCACCTCCTATATTATCTGCATGTTCTCCAGATTTCCCTCCTTCCCTTCTGTCCCAGAGGATGCCTTCCCTTTCTTCCAAAGATAACACCTTTATTTGTATTCTTGATTTCATCCCCCCCCCCACCCCGCCTTTCCTGTCTTCCTCTCTTCATGCATTCCTTCAATAAATGTTTCTTTTGACTGCCTTCTAGCACCAGGATATTCTAAACCTGGGCATACAATGTTAAACGAGACAAGTGAAGCTCCTCTCCTCATGGATTTACCATTCTATTGTGTCTTGAAAGGTCTTTTTAATGTCCATCTCCTTTTATATATTCAATATATCCCCTCTTGCTGACCCTTCCTTTTCAGCTTCTAAACCTGTTTAAACTTATCCTCATATTTAAAATGCATCTGCTCAGGGTATCTGGGTGGCTTCGGTCAGGAATTAAGCTTCTGACTTCGGCTCAGGTCATGATCTCATGGTTCATGTGTTTGAGCCCCGCATTGGGCTCTGTGCTGACAGCTCAGAGCCTGGAGCCTGCTTTGGATTCTGTGTCTCCCTGTACTCTCTCTCTGCCCCTTCCCTGCTTGCATTCTGTCTCTCTATCAAAAATAAATAAGATAATTTAAATTAAAAAAATTTTTAAATTAAATGCATCTGCTCAAGAAAGAGAAATGGAGAAATTGAGAAAACAATTCCATTTATGATGACACCAAAAATAATAAAATACCAAAGAATAAACTTAAGCAAACAGATGAGAGATCTATACTCTGAAAACTATAAAATGTTGATAAAAGAAATTAAAGACAACACAAATAAATGGAAAGATATTTCATGCTCATAGATTGGAAGAATAAATATTGTTAAAATTCCAATATTACCCAAAGACTCTAATCTATCGATTTAATGCAATTCCTATCAAAATACCAAAAGCATTTTTTTTGGAATTGAAACAAACAATCCTAAAATTTGGTTGGACTCACAAAAGACCCAAATGGTCAAAGCAATCTTGAAAAAGAAGAACAAAGATGGAGGTATCACAATTCCAGATTTCAAGTTATATTACAAAGCTATAGTAATCAAAACAGTATGGTACTAGCATAAAAATGGACACATATCAATAGAACAGAACATAAAACTCAGAAAAAAACCAAGATTATATGATCAATTAGTCTTCAACAAAAGAAGCAAGAATATGCAATGGGGAAAAAAAACAGTCTCTTCAACAAATGGTGTTGAGAAATTTGGACAGCTACATGCAAAAAAAAAAAAAAAAAAAAAAAAATTAAAGTGGACCACCTTCTTACACCATACACAAAAATAAACTCAAAATGGATTAAAGACCTAAATGTGAGACCTGAAATCATAAAAATCCTAGAAAAGAGCACAGGCAATAATTTCTCTGACATCATCCATAGCAACATCTAGATGTGTCTCCTGAGGCAAGGAAAACAAAAGAAAAAATAAACTATTGGGACTACATCAAAATAAAAGGTTTTTGGACACCTGCATGGCTCAGTCATTAAGTATCTGACTTTGGCTCAGGTCATGATCTCATGGTTTCTGAGTTCCAATCCCACATCAGGTGAGCTTGAGCCCTGCTTCCAGTGAGCAGGAGCCCCACTTCAGGTAAGCCCTGCTTCTCTCTTTCTCTCCCTCTCTCTCTCTTTCTCTCTCTGTCCCTTGCTCACTTGTGCCCCCGTCTCTCTAAAAAACAAACAAACAAACAAACAAACAAGCAAAAGTCTTCTGCATAGCAAACAATGACTGAAAGACAACTTACTGAATGGGAGAAGATATTTGCAAGTGATATAAGAACTATACAACTCAATACCAGAAAAGTAATGATAATCCAGTTAAATAATGTGTAGAAGACATAAAGAGGTATTTCTCCAAAGAAGACATCCAGATGGCCAACGGACACATGAAAAAATGCTCAACATCACTCATCAACAGGGAAATGCAAATCAGAACCACAATGGGTTATCACCTCACACCTGTCAGAATGGTTAAAATCAAAAACACAAGAAACAAGTGTTGGTGAGGATGTGGAAAAAAGGAATCCTCGTGCACTGTTGGTGGGAAGCAAACTGGTGCAGCCACTGTGGAAACAATATGGAGTTTCCTGAAAAAGTTAAAAATAGGATTACCATACGTTCCAGTAATTGTGCTACTGATTATTTACCCGAAGAATATGAAAACACTAATTTGAAAAGCTATATATACCTCTATGCTTATTGCAGCATTATTTATAATAGCGAAAATATGGAAGCAGCCCAAGTTTCCACCAACTGATGAATGGAAAAAGAATAGATATAAGGGGTGCCTGGATGGCTCAGTCTGTTAAGCCTCTGACTCTTGATTTTGGCTTAGATCATGATCCCACAGGTTCATGGGTTCAAGTCCCGCTTCAGGCTCCAAGTTGACAGTGTAGAGCCTGCTTAGGATTCCCTCTCTCTCTCTCTCTCTCTCTGCCCCTCTTCCCTCTCTCTCTCTCTCTCTCTCAGAATAAATTAATAAATTTTAAAGAAAGGATATAGATATAGATACCCAATGGAATACTACTCAGCCATAAAAATGAATGAAATCTTGCCATTTGCAACAACACGGAGAGAGCTAGAGAGTATAATGCTAAGTTAAATAAGTCAGAGAAAGACAAATACCATTTGATTTCACTCATATGTGGAATTTAAGAAATAAAACAAGCAAAGGAAAAGAGAGAGAGAGAGACAAACCAAGAAACAGACTCTTAAGCATAGAGAACAAACTGATGTTACCAGAGAGAAGGCAGGTCTGGGGATGGGTGAAATAGGTGAAGGGGATTGAGGGGACACTTAGCATGATGAAGGCTATACATTACTATGTATAGAATTGTTGAATCACTATATTGTACACATGAAACTAATATAACACTGTTAATGTACTGAAATTAAATTTTTTTAAATAAAAGTAAAAAAGAATATGTAATAATACATATTTTTTTAAAAGCATGAGTTCATTTTGCTGATCTTGAAACTATATGTCTCCAACCCTTACTGCCACAATTCTAGAATCAGCTGTAATTTGTTTCCACTTTCACTATATTTTTTAACTCCTCACTGCACAGCAATTTTACTTTTGCTTTCTATAGTCTAGTGACCTATTGTTTATACTCAGCTTTTGGCATAGTTTTCCTTTCTTTGAATTCTCATAAATTCCAGGACAGAATATAGTTTACTTGTCCACACTTTTTGCTGCCATTTTTCTCTGCCTGTACCTTTACTGCTTGACTCCCCGAGATTCCTATATTGGCTTTCCTTTCTCATTCTATCCATTTTCCCTGAAACACCCTGCCCATGCCCATGATTTCAACTCCCACCTATGTGCTCATGACTCCAAAATTCTGTATATTCAGACCCTCCTGAGTTTCTTATCTACATTTCAAGTACCCCAAAGACATTCTCATTTAAATGGCTACTAGCATTATGTGCTAATGGGATGGTACTTAATGCTACAGAGTAGCAGAGAGAAAAGTATTACTAACTATGGTAACAGAAAAGCTCCAGAACTTCCATGGTTTAATGAAGTGGAAATATTTTTCTTCTTCCCATATGGTTGAGTTTGTGGTGGTGGCAGCAGGATGGTATGGGGCTGAATGTGGTTCTGGGACCTAAATTCATGGAGACTCTAACTGTTTTATTATGTGGCTTCCAAGGCCATCTGGCAGGGTTTCATCCAACCAGCAGATGAGAAAAGAGCTCATTGGATGATGCGGAAGGGGTTTATACACCCATTCTGGAAGTGGTGTACTTCACTTTTACCCATATTCCACTGAACAGAATTTAGTCATATTGTCCCACATAAATAAGAGAGAATTGGGAAGGACGGGCCATGGCTGAGCAGCTATTTCACAACATCCTCTATGCTGTGCAAGGATAATGCAAATGTTTAGTAGAAAGCTAGCATTCTCTGCAACAGAAGTCATGGGTGACCTTTTTCTTGTTGCTAGTTAAGTGAACAGAATTGAGAAAGTATGAAAGTGCAAACTATCAGGGTGCTTCTCTTTCTGTAAGCATACTGGTGATGTATAGGGGCTACATGAATATTCCCAGAGACAAACTTGGCTGTTAAGGGAAAGTGAAATCTTGGGAAGCAACTGGCCTCTTTGCCTTCTATCTCTATTTCCTTTCACAGAACTACCAAAATGTCATAAAATGTTTCCTTTTCTCTTTCATTCCTTATTTTTTCTCTTTACATTTATAAATTTAGTTTTCTGTTAATAAAAGCAATAGATTATTCTTTATAAAATTCAGTTAATCATTTCATTCCCTGTTAAGACAATCATTAATTTCCCCAATGATTCTAAAAGGAAGTATAAGCACATATCATACCATGAAAGCTTTACAGTAAGACTCCCACCAACCTTACCTGTCTGTCACTGAATTTGCTTCTCTCCCATCAATTCAACATCACTCTATCCTCCTTAAGGTCTGAAGAAGCTAAGAACAAAGAGGATACTGAGAGTATCCTTCTCCTACGTGGTTCTGATTTAGAATCTACTATTGATAGGCATCACACAAGAATTGGGAGGTAAAGAGAAAAAGAGAGCATTATTTTAATTTTTTTAACGTTTATTCATTTTTGAGTGACAGAGACAGAGCAGGAACGGTGGAGGGACAGAGAGAGAACAGGAGACACAGAATCTGAAGCAGACTCCAGGCTCTGAGCTGTCAGCACAGAGCCCAACGTGGGGCTCGAACACACGAACAGTGAGATCATGACCTGAAGTTGGATGCTTAACTGACTGAGCCACCCAGGTGCCCCAACAAGAGAGCATTATTCCTCAGATATTGCAGGCAGATGCTTGGGTGGTCAGGAGATTTGAAGCACTTTCTGAGTGGGCTCTTTTTTTGTTTGTTTCTGCTGATTCCGGGGTTTTTTTGGTTTTTTGGTTTCTGTTTTATACAAATTCAAGTCAGTTCACATACAGTGTAGCCTTGGCTTCAGGAGTAGAACCCAGTAATTAATTTCTTACATATGACACCCAGTACTCATCCCAAAAAGCATCCTCCTTAATGCCCATCACCCATTTAACTCACTCCCCCATCCACCTCCCCTCCAGCAACCCTCAGTTTGTTCTCTGTATTTAAGAGTCTCTTTCGGTTTTCCTCCCTCTCTCTTTGTATCCTAGTTTTCCTGAAAGCTCTTAAGGATCATTCCATACTAGGATAGTCTTAATTTCCCCAAGGCTTTCCAATGAGTATAAGCTTCTAAGTCCCTGAATTAAACATTTCAAACTTGCAATATAGAGTGCTGAGGTTTTCTTGAACAAACCTCGACAGATAAACCCACTCAAGTGGACACACACGCACACACATCCTATCCTCCAGCGAAAGCAAAATTCTTGCCATTACCCAAAACTAATTCATTGTTTTGATACATGCTGCTCTCTCTGCACAGCATGCCCTTTCCCTGACATTTTTGACTGAAAAATTCTTGCTCATCTTTCAAATTCAAATATCACCTTCTAACTGAAGACTTCCCCAATACCCCCGGAGTTATTGCCACACTTTCCTTGGGAAGACCATACGGTCCTGCTCCTATCCCTTAGGTGGTATTTATAACATCATTTACAGAACCTTACCTTGTCGAGAGGAGTCATGCTTTATGACACTTTGTGGCTTCAGTTCTAAGTATACAGATTCTCATAGATTAGACACTCAATAACCTATGCTCGATGCTCCATTTTGAAATAAAATGCCACTAATATAAATGAACGTTGCTTTTTTCACCGCACACTCTTAAAATTGGAGAGTAAACCTGTGAATCAGGAGTGCATCTAAGGCTCACAGGAGGGTCCCAGGTGCGCCCCTCCCCCCACAAGTACCGAACATGCTAGTACACACAGGAAGCAAGGGGAAGGAGCAGACGTCATCCAGCCTCTCCCTTGCCTTTCCCCTCTCAGTCTTTTCATCACTCATCAATGTAGTGACTCCGTGTACCGGCATCCTTGGAAGCGGGTTTTTCTCCCGATTCCTGACGCTGAGATCCTCCCCCGTGCCTCCTCCCAAAGGCCTGCTGTAGAGGAAGAGGCTCCTGCATGCTTTCGTAATAACGGTGCGGTGCCGTGTGGCTGACCTTCCGGCAGGAGATGCCCTGGTTGCCCAGATGAGTGGCACCACCTGGTGTCGCAGTGGCAGCCTGGGTGCAGTGGAACGTGCTCCCGCCAGATCTGCACGGCAGCAGCGACAAGGCCAGGAGAGGAGCCCCAGCTGCGACGTCGGTTTTCCCTCATTAATACGGGGTCAAAATGACTCTGCTGTTTAAAATGGCTCCTCTCTAATTAAACTGATGCTAGCTTCTGTGTGGTGCCCTATCCCAGGAATTTTCTGCCTGCTACTTAAAGCAAAGACAGAGGGGAGGAATTAATCTGGTTAGCCCTTTGACTGGGCTTTAATTTCCATGAGAAGCTTTATTCTGATCAAACACTATTAAACAGAAATTACTTGCAACCAGTCAATCGATTCATTCAGCATATACAACTTTTATTGGGCATTGGCTTAGTCAGGATTGTCCTGGGGCCTGGAGTACACTGACGAAACAAGTTAAGCATGTTGCCTGACCTCTTGAAGCTTACAGTCTAGGGTCCACTAGGGACCAGAGGAGGAAAAAATAAATAAGAAATCAATGTGTAATACAGTATAAGAGTAAGTGCTATGGAGACAAACAGAGCAGAGCAAAAGGACAGAGAGGGCCAGTGGAGGCCGGGGTGGTCAAACAACTCCACTATAATGAGGAAACTTTTGTGTCTGGATCTGAATAAAATGAGGGAATAAGCCATGAAAGTATCTATGAGAAGAGCATGGCTGGCAAAGAGAATAGGGAGGTCCTGGGGAAGCAGAGCCTGGAGGGTTTCAGGCAAGAGGGCCGATGTGGCTCTATCTGAGCGGTAGGAGATGGACCGGACAGGTGTACAGGGCCCAGATCAGTTAGGGATGTGCAGGTTGAGGCTTGAGGCTTCCGTGCGGGTCTAAGTGTCTGTGACGCTCGTGACAGGACTTTCATTAGGACCATGCTCAATGTTCCTCATTCCTCTTGAGAAATGAAAATAAACCAATTTAGAGTGAGTAAAACAAAGAAAGTTATTACTGGTGCCAATTTTTGTTATCTGTCATGCTATTGTCTTAATAATAATTATAATAATAACAATAACAATATGACAATAATAAGAATATCTTGTTAAAATGGCTCAGTATTTAGACCCAAAGGACTTCGCATAAGCTGAAGTTAAATGGAGGTGAGCGTTTTACAACACTAACTTAATTTCCTGGGAATGCAATCATGTTTTTTGGACCTTTCTGAATAAACCTTACAGATAATCTAGTGTTTTACCTATGAGAACACTATGACTCACTTTGACTTCTGCAAAATCACCCAGGTCATTGGTCACTATTCTAATCAGATTTCCACAACACCTCAGTGTGTCGAGTGAGCTTTGAAGTCAGATATCACCCAGCCTTACAATCCATTCACAATCTTTCTGCCACTCTGAGCTTCAGAGTCCTCAAATTCCTTGTTATTGGAATCAAATGTAAACATCTTACCTAGCGCCCAGCACATTGCATGCACTTCAAGCTAGTATTTCTGCCTTGTTAGTACCAGTTTTTGTGCCTCCTGAAGCTGGTGAAAAAGAACAGTGCTGTACTTCTCTTCAGGGCATTTCTCAAGGACACACCATATTCGTCTCCTCCTTTCACCCCTCCCTGTCTCTTAAGTCAGTCTAAGAAGAGCCCTCCCCTCGTCCCCAAACATAACAAGCTTCAAATTGGAACGGGCCTCTGACGTAAGTAGAAACCGTGCTCTCTCATATATACAACAAACAAATGAATCCCAGATTGATTGGACAGGACTTTTATACCTATTCTGGGTCCTTCTATTTCATCTCACAGACCCACATGCTGCCACTACACTTTGATTTGAAAGATGTTTTCTATGCATGTAAATTCACCCCCATTGATAGATCAGCCACTTAATCACAAAATATGGCCTAGGAGCGCTATCTGGTTCCAAGATCCATAGTAGCAATTTTCAACTTGAAGAAAGAAAATAAACGGTAGCACTTAGCAGGGATTTGCCTCTGGCTTCCTGCATGGCAGGACTCTCTGTGACTTTTGGAGTCGCTTCAAGCTTCTAAGCTCCCATGGAAGTATCCTTGACCAAAATGAAAACAACAAACTTGCTGATGTAAGGGAACATTCTTGAGGTTGTTATTCCAGAACCCACAAATCATTAGAACCTGAGGTAAGCCCGAGGTTTTTGTTCATCTGCTTCCAATTCATTGTCACCATTGTATAAAAACGACTTACCCTACACAGGATACAGACCTATCTGTCTATTCCAACATGAATCGTCTCAAGCAGCTAGAGCCTCAGTCCACGGCTGGGCTATATATTAACTTTTGACATTGCTTCTAGGTCTACTCTTGCCCCAAACTCATACCACAAATCATTTTCAGTATATTAAAGCCCAAAACACATATTTAAAAAATTAAGTATTAAATCCCATGTAGACACTAAAAATTCCTTAACAGCCTCAATGTGTAAAACTCATTTGCCTTTTCCCATGGCCTTTGGTGCTGTTTCCAGCTGAGCAGGCATGTTCAGGGGGTAGGAGGGTAATTATTGGAGAGTCAGATTGCCTGGTTTTCAAAGAACTCCATGTAGAATTTTGGAGGTGTTGAGGAATATATATCCCTACTTTTCCCATCTAGGGTTCTAGCAGACTGACTAAAGTCATACTGAAGAAACAGGTCAGAGGAGAGAATTAGAAATCCACTATAACATGGGAAATGAGAAATTAATCCTTTTCATTGGCTCTATCATATTTTTCCCTCTTCTTTTATCAGAATTCTTCCCTTCTCCCCTGAGACTTCCATTTACTTCTGTGCTTCCTCTCCTCCAAAGTGTATCACATAGCCTTCCATATTCCTCACCTTAATGTCTCCATTTACAGATTAAAATTTTGACACTTACCCTTATATTGTAATATATAGTATTATATACTATATATTAAGAGAACCGCATTTATGAAAACCACTTCATCAATATTATCTTCATCAGAATTAGTGATAATTACCACTCACAGAAATGTTATAATGTGAAAGAACTGTCATATGCAAAAAGTACTATCCTTATTTGCTGAAAATTTCCCACCTTCACCATGAAATATATTATGGTAAATCCTCCCACATGACTTTTTTAGAATAAACATGATGCTACCCAATGTGGACAACTACATCACTATATACATGAGGAATGAAATTTAAATCACAATTTTAACAATTTCCCTGGACACACTTCCCATAGAAACATTTGAATGCTAACCATTCTCTTTCTTTTTTGGATGTCTCTTGTTATCAAAACTTCTTACTGTTTTATGCTTGATACTAATAGGGCCATATTTAGATAAGGCAAGAAAATAGATAAGAGATTAAAAACAAACTCATCATCACATGGAACATAAGGAAAATGCCCTAAATATCATTATGATCAGGATCCCTTCTTTCAATGTTACATTTCTTCTCAGGTTTCTACTGTATGCACATTATTCTATGGGTTAAATATAATCACAGTAACATATATATTACAGATATCCCCAAAGCCATTAAGCACCAAATTTGTGCTTTTTCGTAAATAGGATAAACAGAAATAAAATAAGCTAGGGGCGCCTGGGTGGCTTGGTCGGTTAAGCGTCCGACTTCGGCTCAGGTCATGATCTCACGGTCCGTGAGTTCGAGCCCCGCGTCAGGCTCTGTGCTGACAGCTCAGAGCCTGGAGCCTGTTTCAGATTCTGTGTCTCCCTCTCTCTCTGCCCCTCCCCTGTTCATGCTCTGTCTCTCTCTGTCTCAAAAATAAATAAACGTTAAAAAAAAAAAAAATTAAAAAAAATAAATAAATAAAATAAGCTAAAGAAATGGTTATCAAAGTCTAGACCTTGGACTGGTAGTAATAACATCACTAGGAATTCATTAAAAATGCTTCATCCTATAGATGCTGAATCAGAAACTCAGGAGTGCAGCCCAGCAATCCATGTTTTTAACAAACTCTACAGCTGATTCTGATACATCCTAATGTTTCAGAACCACTGACATAAAGGGGGTTTTTCTAATTAGGAGTATCTTACTATCGTTACCTGTGTTCATATTTGAAATTCTTTAAAGAGTGGCATTTCATGACCAAGCCCAAATTAATAGACTTGTTATCCAAGTAGCCCAGAGATAATCATGGAGTTGTCCATCAGTACCAAAAAACTGAATTGGGCCTGGATTTGTAAGACAGAGAGAAAAATGAAGATTTTATTGTAAAAAATAAAAATGCAAAGACAAGTGCATCCATGAAAGTCAAATGTCATTATTTAAATATTAGCTACATGTTCATAACTGTTCCAAAATGAAATAAAAATTCACTTTTGTAAACTAAGTGGGTATCACTTAAGGATGTGTGATAGGCAGAACTTTGGCCTCTGTAATATGTATTCATTACTCCCAGTAATACATTAGATGATAGATAGATAGATAGATAGATAGATAGATAGATGATAGTAAGTTTACTAATCATCTGACTTTAAAATAAGGAGACTATCCAGGAGGCATTAACCTAATCATAGGAGCCCTTAAAATCAGAGATCTTTCTCCAGCTGGGAAACAGAAAGGGAAGTTGGATAGTCAAAACAGGAGAAGGATTTGAACCGCTACTGGTGACTTGAAAATGAAGGAGGTTATGTGTCAAGGAAATAGGACCTCAATCCTACACCTACAAAAACCTGGATTCTGAAAACCACAGAGAGCTTGAAAGAACATTCTTCCCCAGAGCCTCCAAGTAAAAACCCAGGCCAGACCAGCTGATACCTTGATTTCAGCCTTTGCAAGATGTTGAGCTGAGAACCACCTAGTTAAGCCATGCTATGTCCAGATTCTGACTTTGTAGACTAAGAGATAATGAATGGGTGTTGGTTTAAGTGCTAAATTCATGGTAATTTTTCATTGCAGCAACAGTAAACAAACACTGGTGTTAAAAGGCTCTTACAGTCGACCCACATTTTGCAATGAACCTGTTGCTTTTAACAGCAAAAAAACAAAAACAAAAACAAAAAACAATTGGCAATTTAACATTAAGAACATGAGGGCTTCACTAGTAACCTTTTGTAATATTCAGAATATCCGCACTATTCCTTTGGCCTTCTAGAGGCAATCACTCCTTTAGTATATTTGTCTTGAGGGTATACTCACTTTCCTCATAGTCTGGGCAGCAGCATCTGATATTCATATGTCAGTCTCTGAAGACTAGAAAGAGGTGTCTGTCTTTGTTCTCCTCCTTCAGAGGGATCTTTCTACGTAGAAGAAACTTAGTTCACAAGGTTCAGAGAAGAGCCACGAGGTAGCCCCACTGCTGTATCTTGACAGACTTTCATCTGTGACATATTGTCAGACCTCCGCACTTAAAGGAAAATAGAGCCTTTGAAATGTGAATTCAGTTCAGCCGTCTTCCACTTTGCAGACATCTAATTATTTTTATTTAAGGGAAGGACGAAGAGGGCTCCTCATAAGTTTATGACCACTACCCACATAGTAGAGGCCCCCAGCCCCTGAAGAAATCAAGCTAACAAAGGAGAATGGGAACAAACAGCTGGTGTATTCGTTTGCTAAGGCTACTATTACAAAGTACCACAGACTTGGTAGCTTAAACAACAGGAAATTATTTCCTCACAGTTCTGGAACTACAAGTCCAGGACCAAGGTGTCAGCAGTGTTGGTATCATTTGAAGTCCTTGTACATAGCCATCGTCTTCCAACGTCTTTACATGGTCTCTGCTCTGTGTGTGTCTGTGTCCTAATCTTCCTTTCTTATGAGGATATATCAGTCATATTGGATTAGATTCCACCCCAATGGCTTCATTTAAACTTAATTGCTCCTTTAAAGACCCTATCTCCAAACACAGTCACAGACTGTGGCACTGGGGGACGGGTAGGACTTTAATATACGAACTCTGGGGAGGCACAATTCAATCCATAACAGGTGACATCCAGTTATTTACTTCTGGAGTATAGTCTCACCTATTCTTGGTACCAGTGCTCTTTCCAGACAAGGTGTCAGAAACTTTCTGGCCAAAGAGGATAATAGGCTTATATGCAAAAATTAGGTAAGTGGAAGTGATAGAGCCATGATAAAGCAGAGCCTTCTGATACAAAGCCCAGTGGCCTTTCTACTACATTGGACCAGCAGTGCTGGTTTATAGCAGAAAGGTTCTCAGAAAACCATATGCATTCTGTTTACATTAGAGTTACCAGGATGTTCCATTAAATTAGAAAACCATTAGCATTTGCCCATTTAACTGTTTATCTCTCTTGCATTCTCTCCATGCTTCCTGAGCTATTCATGCAATGGAGATAATTCAATTTTATTTAATTTCATGTATTTCCTTCACTGAACATTAAAGCTAATTAAAATAATCCTTGACATTTATTGCCTTAATGTGGCATACACTGTACCTAGTGGTTTACGTGTGTTATCCCATTAAACTTGCAGTAACCCTATGAGCTAAATACTATGGTTATCCCAATGTCAGAAAAGGGAGCTGAGGTTTAGAAATTCAATTTCTTGCCCAAAGTCCTGCAACCAGTGTGTAACAAAGCTGTGTCTACAAAGGTCTGTCCAGCTGCCTCTAGAATGGTGATTAGCTTCAAAATAGAATAGACAAAACTTCTATCACAGAATGAAGGAAAATGGCTTCATTACTCATGAGTTCCCATATATAATGAAAAACATCCTGGCAAGAGGAAACTCACTAACTATTGTAACATAAGTCCTGGCCATCAACCTGTCATTACAAGATTTGAGTGGTTCTGCATCTGGAACATTTCATGGGCTTTTATAGGTGGGAAACTTCTATTTCAAAACAAATGATAAGATTCTTTAAAAATAAAGCATTACATTCATATATCTAAAATGAAATTAATAATAGAATATAATCTTCAGACAAGTGACAAAATACTCCGGCACTCAGGTTCAAATCGTGAATATAATTGCTCTAACTATGTACCTGTGAGACAACATTATAAAGGAATGGACATTTTCAAGAGGAAAAACCTGAACATCAAACACTGCTCTGGAGGGGACAAAAAGACTTACATGAAAAGCAAACCTAGACCAATTCTCCCCCAGGAATGAAAATTAAGCTATGACCCACACTAGTAAACTTTCTAGAAAAAAAAAAAATTCAATATTTGAATGATACTACAAATTTCTGCTGACCTATTTTAAGTAAACTATTACCACTTCCTGGTAATATTTTCATTTATCTAATAGACTGTAGACAGCAGCTGTTCTCTTTTCTTGTCAAGCCTTGAACTAAAACAACTCTCAGCTGACTTGGAGTCATGATCAGGACTCCAGCTTCAGTGAGAGCTTAGAGGTCGGCAAAAGGTCCAGCTTCTAGCCTCATCCGAAACTGCAGAGAGGCAGAGCGCCCTCTGCTGGCTAAAATCCTGGGGCCACAGCATAAATACCCTTCCAAAGGTAAAATAAGATTCCAGATAAACGTGGTGCTCTAAAAAATTTTCCACCAACAGATCTGCATTAGAGGGAATGTTAAAGGAAACCATTGGGAGCAGGGAAATTATACCAGATGAAGACTTGAATCTATACAGAGGAATAAACAGCACCAAAAATGGTAAGTAGGAGTAAATACATAAGAATATTGTCCTCACTTTTAAGTTATTTAAAAGGTAATTTGCCCTTGGCTTCTCCCTATTCCACAAAAGCCATACGTTACTGTGCAGTGTCAGTCACATCCCCGAGACACGATGGTTAAGGTCAGAGTAAATAGATTTGTCGATATTAAGCGTCTGGATGCCAAGGCTGCTTTTAACTTCAACAAGTAGGAAATTATCGTCATCAATGTCTCATTTAGTGCATAAACTACATGGTCTAACACATTACGCTATGGTTTCACACATGGCAACTTGAGTGGCACAATCAAGGCTGACAACAAGAAGTTTGTCAACAATGGGAAGGCCATCTCTACCTCTAAAGCAAGATGTCAGCAACATATGGAATACTGTTGGTGCTAAACATGCTGTGGAATCTATTAGGCCTGGGGCTACTTGAAGGCTAGAATCAAAAGGGTCATCATCTCTACCCCTTCTACTGGTGCCTCCATATTTGTGATGCCCCCATCCTCAACACAGTGTCCATACCAGAACCATGAGAATTATGACAACTTTCTCAAGACTGTCAACAATGCCTCCGGCACCACCAACTGCTTTGCCTCCTGAACAAAAGTCATCCAGGATGACTTTGACATCATGGAGGGACTACAGTCTACAGTCTATATCATCACTGACACTCAGACTGTGGGTGGCCCATCTGGGAAACTGGCATGACAGTATGGAGATACCCAGAACATTATTCATATGTCTACTGGAGCTGCCAAGGTTGTGGGCAAGATCATCCCCAAGTTGACTGAGAAGTTCACTAGCATGGCTTTTTGTGTCTCCACCCCTAATGTGTTGGTTGTGGGTCTGACCTACTGCATGGAGAAAGCTGCCAAGTGTGAGGACATCCCAAAAAAATGATGAAGCAGGTGTTAGAGAGCCCTTTGAGAATGAGGGTATCTCCTGTTATGTTAACAATGACACCTACTCTTTTACCTTTGATGACGAGGCTGGCACTCCCCTCATGATCACTTTGTCAAACTCATTTCCTGATATGATAATCAATTTGATTATAGAAACAAGGTGGTATACCTTATGATCTGCATAGCATCCAAGGAATAAGAGTCCCCTGGACCACTAGTCCTGGTAATAGTAAAATAGGAAGAGAGAGATCTCCAGCTTCTGGAGAATCCCTGCCTCAACTGAATCTAACACAGTGAGAATCTCTCATCGTCAACACAATTTCTATCATAGATTCCCCACAGAAGGGGAGTGGCCTAGAGAGCCCTATGTTGTCGTATACTATCAATATAGTAACTACACTCCACAATAAAAATAATTGTTTAAAACAAAAATAAAAACAATATGCTGGAATTTATGAATGTACGGTAGCTAATAATTGTGTATGATACAAATAGTGCAAAGAACAGGAGAGAGTAATAGCAGTATATTATCATAAAGTAGAGAAGAGATATAAATAATATTAACTTATATAATAATATGATTTAAATATGCATGAATAAATTTCAAACACAAAGAAGGCACTAAAATAAATAGAGCTGCAGGTAATAAGTTGAGTGGAGATAAAGTGATATCAAAAATACTCAGCCAAAAAGATAACAGGAAAAGAAAGAAAACAACCAATAAGAAAAAGAAAAGCACCCCCCTCAAAAAAAAAAAAAAAAACACCCTGAAACGAATAGAAAACAGACAGCAAGATCATAGATTAACCCAATCACATTAATGGTTACAAAAAAGGTAAGTGGGCAGATTGGAATAAAGAAAACACATCAAAAAAGACCCAAGAAGAATCACACTTTAAATGTAAAAGCATAGATAGGTTCAAATAAAAGACATCATGGGGGGAAAGATATATTATGCCATCACTAAGTATAAGAAAGTTGGAGTAGCTATATTAATATCAGACAAAGTAGACTTCAGAACAAGAAATGTCATTAGGGGGAGAAAGGGACTTTTCATGATAATAAAGGAGTCAATCATGAACAAGACATAACCCCTTAACCCCAAATAGACATGCACCCATGAACAAAGCTCAAAAACAAAACAAAATAAAACAAAGAAAAACACTAAGCAAAATTAATAGAATTGAAAGGAGAAACAGAAACATCGGCAATTATAGTTGATTTCATTCCTCTCTCAGTAATTTGTAGAACAACTCTGCAGAAAATCAGTAAGGATACAAAAGATATGCCCAACACATTCTCCACAAACAGGATCTAATCAACAGTTATCCAACACTGTAGCCAGCAATAGCAGCATATACACTGACACTGGAAGAGCTATTATAGACCAGGTGGACCTGAGATATTAAAGCAAATCTCAACAGTTTTCTTCATATACAATTTCAAAAACTATTATACTCTATATTATAGCTAATGTTTTTTATTGTAGTAAATATGCATAACATACAATTCATCATTTTAACCATTTTCAAGTGTACAATTCAGTGTACGTTCACATTGTTCAAATTTTAAAATATTAAAATAAGGGCACCTGGGTAGCTCAGCCAGTTGGGCATCCTGAGGCGATTTTGGCTCAGGTCATGATCTTACGATTCATGGCTTCCAGTCCTGTGTGGGGCTCCAGGCTGACGGTGCAATGCCTGTTTGGGATTCTCTCTCTCACCCTCTCTTTCTGCCCCTCCTCTGCTCACACTCTCTCTCAAAATAAATAAACTTTAAAAAATAATAATAAAATAAAATACTAAAATAAATCAAAATACATTATCTGACTACAATGAATTTAAATAAAACATCAATAACAAAAAGATATGTAGAAGACCCCGATATGAGAAAATTAAATAAAATACTTCAAAATAAGCCATAGATCAGGGGCAGCAGCTGACAGCATCGAGCTGACATGACTGTGCTGATAGCATGGAACCTGTTTGGGATTTTTTCTCTCCCTCTCTCGCTGCCCCTCCATGCTTGCTTGCTCTCTCTCTCAAAATAAATAAACTTGAAAATAAAATAAAATAAAATAAAATAAAATAAAATAAAATAAAATAAAATAAAAATAAAAATAAATAAGCCATAGGTCAAAGAAAAGCTCACAAAGGAATTTAGAAAATATTTGAAAAAAAAATGAAAGTATAACTTATCAAAATCTTAGTTGCAGCTAAAGCAGTGCTTAGAAGGAAATCTATAGCTTTAAAAGCTTTTATAAGAAAAGAAGAAATATTAATATCCATGATCAGAGCTTCTGTCTTAAGAAGCTAGTAAAGAAAAGTAAAACCAAAGAGATAGAAAGAGGAAAGAATAAAAGAGCAAAAATTAGTAACACAAAAAATGGACCAAGAATTGGGAAAATCAATAAAAACAGAGGCTTGAAAAGATCAATTTAATACATGTAGCTAGGCCAATAATCAAGAAAAATAAAGAAAAGAATATCACTGCAAAAGCGACTGATGTTAAGAGGTTATTATAAGGGAATATTATGAACAATCTTATCCCAATAAATTTGACAACACAAATAAGAAAATTATTTGAAAGACACAAATTACCAAAACTGACTCAAAAAGAAATAATAAATTGAGTATACTTATGTCATTTATAGGAACAGAGTTTATAATTTAAAATCTTCCCACAAAAAGAATTCCAGTCCCAGAAAAATCCTGAATATAAGCAAATCAAATTAAGGACATACAGACTAACCAAGGATAATTCATCCAGGAATGTAAGGTTGATTAAAATGAGAGAAAAAGCATGCAATCATCTGATTAGATGCAGAAAAAAGGTATTTGACAAAATCCAATACTCATACATGATTAAAAAAAAAAAAAAAACTCTGCAAACGAGGAATTGCAAAGAATTTATTCAACTCAATAAATGGAATCTTTGAAAAGCCTATAGCAAACATCATACTTAATGGAAAAAACTAAATGCCTTCCCCATAAAACTGAAACAAGGTGAGAGTAAGAATTTCCTCTCTCATCACTTCAATTTGATGTTGTACTTTAAGTTCTAGAATGAACAGTAACATAGGACAATTAGGGGTCTATCTGCACATGAAATTTACTCTATGCAGAAAGTTCTAAGAAATCACCTAAAAAGCTAATAAATGAAGTTAAAAAGAATTCAGGATGCAAGGCCAACATATAAAATTTTACATCAGTACATCATCCAAAACTATAAAACACTTACAGAAAAATCTGCCAAAAGAAACATAAGACCTGTACACTAAAAACTCTAAAACAATGTTCAGAGAAATTAAAGAAAACCCAAATAAAAGGAGATATAAGCTATGTTAGTTGAACAGAATCCTCAAGATTGGTAAATTGTCATTTCTGCCCAAACTAATCTATTGACTCAACAAATCCCAGCCAAAATCCCAGAAGGCTAATTTATAGATATTGATGAGATAACCTAAAGTTTTTTATGGAAATGGAAAGAAATTAGTTAGAATGGGGAAACAATTTTGAAAACAAATATGGAAGGTAGAAGATTAAATCTACAGTAATCAAGAAAGGATAGTAACTGGGGCGCCTGGGTGGCTCGGTCGGTTAAGCGTCTGACTTTGGCTCAGGTCATGATCTCACAGCTCGTGGGTTCAAGCCCCGCGTTGGGCTCTGTGTTGACAGCTCAGAGCCTGGAGCCTGCTTCGGATTCTGTGTCTCCCTCTCTCTCTGCCCCTCCTCCACTCATACTCTGTCTCTGTCTCAAAAATAAATGTTAAAAAATTAATAAAGAAGAAAGTATAGTAAAAAGAGATGTATAGATCAATGGGATAGAGTATAAAACTCAGATACAGACTCCTACACACATAGTCACTTGATATAGTATATCATAGTCTATATTGAAATATAGATGACAAAGTAATAAATGGGGGAAAGAAAGTCTTTTCAACAAATGGTGCTGAAACAACTCAATATCCATATGGAAACAACTAAAACTTAACCATCACCTGATACCATGTACAAATAATAACTCAAAATAGTTAATTAGTCTAACTATGAAATTTCTAGGGGGAAAAAAACAGGCAGAAATCTCTGCAAACTTGGAGAAGGCAAAGATTTCATGACAAGACACAAGCATGAAATACAATAAAATGTTGACATCTGTGGTTATATTGACTTCATTAAAAATAAAAACTGCTCTTCAATAAAAACTGTAAATAAATGAAAGGAAAAGTTACAGATTAAGAGATACATATATCTGACAAAGGACTTACATGTAGAACAAAGATCTCTTAAACTTAAAAATAAAAATTCATACATACACCCACAATTTTATTTTATTTTATTTTTAAACGTTTATTTATTTTTGAGAGAGAGAGAGAGAGAGAGAGAGACAGAGACAGCATGGGGGGGGGGAGGGGTAGAAAGAGAAGAAGACAGAATCGGAAGCAGATTCCAGGTTCTGAGCTGTCAGCACAGAGCCCAAAGCAGGGCTCAAACCCACAAACCATGAGATCATGACCTGAGCCGAAGTCAGAAGGTCAACTGACTGAGCCACCCAGGTGCCCCATACACCCACAATTTTAAATGTCCAAAAGATTTGAACTGAAATTTATAATCGAAAACATACAAATGGCCAATAAGCACATGAAAGGATGTTCAATATTAAGTCAGACTACAAAGACTAACTAGAATGGCTAAATTAAAAAAAAAAAAAAAAACAATGCCAATGAGGCGCCTGGGTGGCTCAATTGGTTAAACGTCCGACTTCGGCTCAGGTCATGATCTCGCAGTTCGTGAGTTCAAGCCCCGCATCCGGCTCTGTGCTGATAGCTCAGAGCCTGGAACCTGTTTCCGATTCTGTGTCTCCCTCTCTCTCTCTGACCCTCCCCCGTTCCTACTCTGTCTCTCTGTCTCAAAAATAAATAAACGTTGAAAAAAAATTAAAAAAAAAACAAAACAATGCCAAATGATGAAGAGGCTGTACAGCAACTGGAGTTCTTCCACATTGCTAGTAGGAATGTAAAATGTACAACTTCTTTGGAAAATGGTTTGAGGGGCTTCTGGGTGGCTCAGTTGGTTAAGTATCCAGCTCTTTGTTTCAGCTCAGGTCATGATCTCATGGTTTCATGAGTTCAAGCCCCACATCAGGCTCCATGATGGTGATGCAGAGCCTTCTTGGGATTCTTTATTTCCCTCTCTCTCTGCCCCTCACCCACTTGCACTGTCTCTGCTCTCTCAAAATAAATAAAGATAAAAAAAAAAAGGAAAAATGGTTTGAGATTTTCTTTAAAAATGTAAAGATATACCTTATATGTGACCCAAAAATTCCACTTTTAGGTGGAATTTATTTAACAGAAAGGAAAACATATGTTCACTAAGATTTGTTCCTAAATGTTGATAGGCAGCTTTATTCTCATGGATTCCAAAAACTGGAAACAATCAAAATATCTAATCAGAAGCAAATAGATAAACCAAATGTAGGATATCAATACAATGGAATATAAACCTATAGAAAAATAAATATATATATAGAGATAGATTTTTGAATCTTAAAAATATTATAGTGAACAAAAGATAAATACAAAAGGTTACATACTTTATAATCTCATTTATAGGAAATTCTAAAAGGAGCAAAGCTATTTTACCATGAGTTACAAGTTAGTTGGTTGCCTGGAGTCATAGGTAGAAAGAACCGACTGGAAGAGATATATCGTTACTTTGTAGAGGGGGGTCGGGGCAGATAACGGAAGTCTTCTATGTCTTGATTTTGGTGGTATGTGAGTTATACATTCATTAAAACTCATCATACTTGTATACTTAAAATGGGTATATTTTATTTTATGTAAATTATACATTAAGAAAATTTGAAGGGGAAAAAACCATGGAGGCCTTTCTCCAACCTACATGAAAATTGATCCCCTCTTCAATTCCGTTCCTGGAAAACTACTTTTTCCTCACATGTCCCTGATAGTTGCCCTTTGAACTTATTCTCTTGAAAAGCCATCACCTGTCTCTGACCTGGGATCTTCTTACTACACCACTACCACTGACCCTAGGCCCTTTTGGAAACTAGGATATAGACTTCTCAGTTTTGCCCTCATTAACTCTGAAATAGACTCAGAGATACTTTTTGTTTTTTCATATTTGCTTTGTTTTCCCATTTTTACTAGACTGAACTATAGGGAGAACAAAAGTAAATAATGGTAACCAAGAACAGAGAAAAAAACAGTAAATTTTCACAGAAGGCTAGAATACACTATGCATTCTAAGGTGTATCTTAAATAATTTAAGCAATATGCTAAATATTTGCCTTTAGAATCAATCTACAAAACTTAAAGTGCCCCAGATGTTAGAACAAATTACTAAAAGTTTGGTCTTTCTATGACATATGGTATGTCCTGGTATGTCTGTTAAATTCCTGTTCCCTCCAATATCAGGAAGTAGTAAAGGTTTTAAGTGACTTTAGAGTAAAGCACACCTGGGTTAAACATCGGTAGTATCACTTATGTGTATGACCCACAGACAATGAGCTTCAAATGTAAAATGGCTGGGCTGCCTTCTTAGAGGAAAACATTACCTTTCATGGCTACTAGAAGTTCATTATGTCCTTCCTGTCATCTCCTAGTCTTTTATTCATTGCAGGATTTCATGTCTTCACCCTAGAAGTCTGACCATAAATCTTGACATTTTATAGAGAGGCTTGTAACCAAGTGATAGATTTAGAATTGACAAACAGGAAGGAAGGAATGACAATGTTTCCAAACAGATAGGTAAATGATGAAAGCAAAACTTAATAAGATTGCTTTACCAAAGATCAGAATTCTCCAAGAAGTACTCAATTCGATAAGGCTCCCAAGTAACAATTTTCATAGTATATTTTTGAGAAAAGGGGAAAGATAGAGGAAAAATGGATAGAAGGAGTCAAATATACTACTTATTGCTACCATATATATCTTTCTGAGTAATAACAATAGTTACTCCCCTACTTGAAATTATTCAATGCTTCCCCATTTCCTAGAAATCAAAACCTGAACTCAAGTGTTTGACATTCAAGACTTTTTATACAGGCACCTGAGCCTATTACCTTCCATTGGCTTTATGCTGCATTACAATTGAAATGCTAATTGTTTCTCAGAAACATCCCATTTTTTTTTCATCTCTGACATTTTGCTCATGGATCTAATTTTCAGTATCTTTTCCTCTCTCAAACCTCATAATTTCAAAAAAAAAACAAAACCTCATAATTTCAGTCAGTCCTTCCATCCTTCCTTCCTCCTTTCCTCCCTTCAAGGTCCAATTAAAATGTTACTTCCTCCATGAGTCTGACTTTTCACCACCTCCTGAAACCAGAAGTCTGTATTCTTTCTGCAGAATTCCTGCAACCCTTTGTGCATTCCCTGCTATAAAATCCATGAATCTGTCCCTTCCTGTTACTATCTTCCTAGTTCTCATGGGAATAATAATTGACAGGCGAATAAATGATGATCCCGTAGGTTTTCTAAATATATGCTTTTCTGAAAACTTTATAATGTCAAACTCTTATACTAGATTAACATATACCACACTTCTCTTTTTGAACTTAAGCTGCTCAACATCATCTAGCCTGTTGAATCCTCTTTTTTATAGAGACAGAAAACAAGTACATTTATAAATATTCTTCACAGTTGAAAATGCTGTTCCTTATTACTTTCAAATGTGTGAAATGATGGCTGGTGCCAGCAGCCCTTTTTTTATAGGAGACAGGCTGTTCTATGATTGGCAGCCATGATATGTATCCATCATGGTACATGACCATTTCACAGGATTATGGTGTAGTAATCAGCTTTGGTTATGGAAACAAACAACCTTAAAATCTAAAAATTGTTTGCAACAATAAACATGCATTTCTCACTCACATGTTTGAGAGTTGCTACAACTCTGTTCAGTCCTGCTCCACATATTTCCTTATTCTGGGACCCAAACTGATGATGGAGGGCTATTACTGCTATTACAAAAATAAAGCACATGGCCAAACTTAACAATGACATGGCAAGCATATTCTGCCTATAAGAAGGTACTGGCAGTCACATGGCAAAGGGAATGGAGGTATACCTCCTGGGGAGGGAGCACATAGTTAGGCACAATAACAAAGCTGCTACATGTGATTAAAGAAGCTAATAGAGTAACCCCATTCTATAGATGTGAGCTATGCTCTCTCCTGCCACTCTTAAGGCAGTAGAAAAAGCAACCATGTATTGATATATGATATATTGGCACAAGCACTTAAATTCAACTCCAAAATACAGGCAAAATAAATATAGAAAGAGATAATAAGGCAGTTTCAGGAAAGAGACCTTGGGGTTGTGGCTTGCCTGCCATCTATCAGATGCTCAGAATCAATTACACAGCAAACACTGGAGCCTGGGTGACCAAAAAAAAAAAAAAAAAAAAAAATCAGGAGGAAAGGAGGAATCAGGAGGAAAGCCTAAATACTCTTTCATTCATTTGTTCTGAGTGAAAAATATACACAATTTAAATGAGACAAAACTCCTCCAGCCAACAAAGTGTGATCACTTTGATAAGCCACTATTTGATATGTTAAACTTACTATTTTCACCAAGACTTCAAATCTTATTATACATGTCAGTTGGTCACAGAGATAACCCAACAACGACCTTTCTTAAACTGTCTATTGGAAATGATCCCAGTTTCAGCCAATTCCTCTTTTGCTCACAAAAGAGAGCTAGGGGGCCCTAAATTGCAAAAGAACTGTTTTAAAGCCCAGCCTTGGATGCAGATGACTAGTTCTAAAAGGTGCACTCTAGAGGTGAAATGGCATAAAGGGAATTCTAATACCTTATGTAAATATCCTCAATAAAGCCTCCTTTCAATTTACTTTACAGAGAGATTCAGAACCTTGAAGGGCTGATGAAACAGATTAAATGTTCTATGGAGAAAACCAGGAGAAAAAGTAAGCAAATGTCTGCTTAGACCAACACCTTATGTCTTTTGTACGAGCTAATCAGTAAGATGAGAACTTCAGTGAGTTAACAGGCTAGTGTCACAGAAACCACCACCCAAAGCAGAGAATATAGCCCCAAGAGCTTTAGAAATAAGGTACGGTAGCAACACTCTCTTTGTCAGTAAATAAGGAGAACAACTTTCCCTCAGTGGTAGCTAGTCTTCAAAATGGCCCCCAGTGATTCCTGGCTCCTGCTATTTACAACCCTGTGAAGTCCCTTCGCACTTCATACCAGAGTTGATATGTATGACATTAGGATACAGCAAAAGTGATAGTTTGTCATTTCCAAGATTAGGTTATAAATCCCTGTGGGTTCTGCCTAGGGCCTTCTGTCTCTGAGGTCACTCACTCTAGGGAAAGTCAGCTTCTATGTTGTGAGCTTCCCTATAGAGAGGCCAATATGACTGGGAACTGAGAGAGGTCTCTGGCCAGCGGCCATAAAGGAAATGAGGCCCTCAATGCAACATTCTAGGAGGAACTGAGGCTTGCCTACAACCATGTGAATGAGATCAGAAGCAGACTTTTCTCCCCGTCAAGCTTTCAGATGAGACTGCAACCCTGGCCAATGGTTTGACTGAAACTACATGAGACACCTTAAAGCAGAAGCACCTAGCTAAGCTACTCACAGATTCTGACTCAAAATCTGTGAAATAATAAGTGTTTGTGGTTTTAAGCTGCTAAGTTTTAGAGAAATTTGTTATGTAACAATATACTGTCACTGTTCAGAGTTGTATCTATTGGATCTCATTCTTCAAAGGACAAAGGGGAAAAGTGAACATTTTTACTTTGTCCCTTACTCATTTCTAATTTTTCCTTAGCATTCAATTAGTATCAATATTTTATAATATTACTTTCTAATGTCTAAAAGCATTAGAAGTCTTACGCACACACACATGTACACACATTAAAATATCAGGGTCAATATCTATTAACATAAAATTTCTCTTTGTATAATGACAGATTAAATTCTACTTCTAGTGATAGACAATTCTCTTTGCTGACAAGGAGTAATATAATACAAATGATAAGATTGTGCTCCCATTGCATCTGTTAGCCTAACGCATTTCTCATTTTTTAAAAACTGTAATAGAGCAAAATCGAGTGTAATATGTATACCATCACCATATATTACTTATTGACATTATTTCAATACTAATCACACTGGTAGCTTTTTAAAGCAAAGAGTTCTTACTAAAAACATTTCATTTAGGGATTTTTGTATAAAAGAAAAAGTTAAAAATAAAATGGAAAAGAAATGGCAAAATGAATATTTTTAGTAATTACTAAGAAATTCTAACATTTCAGTTATAGCCTTGGTTATAGGTTTTTACCTAACCTTGATGTTACTAAAATTTGATAATTAAGCTCTATATATACAGCACAAACTAGTTTAAATATATTTTTTTCCTCTGGCTATACTGACTTCATTAGCCAGTTGCTAGATTTTATCAAATTGTTTGGCTAGTAGCAAAATAAAAGCTAACATATACTGCAAATTTATAATATGCCAAGTTTGTGCACTTGACACATTTAAGCACAGGTTTTATCATTATAAACCTGAGGAAGCTCAAGCTTTTAAAATTATAACTGAATTGTACATAGTTGTACTGTTAGTGAGTGACAGAGGGTTTACACACAAATTGCCTTGGTCTAGAAGCCCTCATTTAACCACTGCACTGAACCATGTGCTCTTCTACTGTGTGGCCGAGAATCTGCTTATCCATTCTACATTAATTATGTTTTCATCTAAACTCCTAAGGCATTAAATATAGTCTTTGCCAGATAACACAGAACTGAAAATAATGCTGCTACTAACAGCTTCAGGTTGAGTCCTTAATATATTCTTAACATTTGTTTTGCAATATTTATTCAGTTAATTCTCACAATGATTGTGATAAAATGACATGACGAGAATGCCCATTGCACAGAAGGAGAAAAGGCGACCCAACCATACTCTTTTGTTTAGTGTAGAAACAAAGAAAAGATTTAAAAACCTGTGATTGAGGGGAACCTGGGTGGCTCAGTTGGTTGGGCATCCAACTTTGGCTCAGGTCACGACCTCACGGTTCATGAGTTCGAGACCCACATCGGGCTCTGTGCTGCAGCTCAGAGCCAGGAGCCTGCTTCGGATTCTGTATCTCCCTCTCTGTCTGCCCCTCCCCCACTCATGTTGTGTGTCTCTCTCAAAAATAGGCAAACATTAAAAATTTTTTCTTTAAATAAAAACTTGTCATTGAATCCCCAACTCTACCATAAAATCCTATCATGTCTATGAATTGCTAAAATAACATAAAATTTCCTTATTTATAAACTAAGGTGGTTGAACAAGATAATTTCTCATTTCATTATGTCATACAAATATGTCTTATCTAATTATAGGCATCCTGAAATCTAAATTTATATTTACTATATCTGTTGTCTCATTACCTACAAAAGTAGAAGCAGCTTGACAAATACTTCAGAATACATGAACTCTACCTAAAAAGGGAACAAAAATGTTAACCTCCATATTAGAAGCTTGTATCAATCACAAGTCCCCTTTCCTGATGTTCTTGAACACGTGGATATCTCAACTCCTGTGAATAATATTTCTTTCGTCACAGTAATGCATCTTTTCCACTGATTTATTGCTATTTATAATATCAAGTTCCAAGAAATTTATGTAATTTTTATTAAAAGTTTATATGCTATTTAAATTGGATTTGGTTCCTAGGTACTTAGTGATTTTCATGATTATTTCTCTAATTTTGTGTCAAAATATGTTTTTTTTTTTAAAACTGTGAAAGCCAAATTCTGGCTCCCAAAACAATCTGGTTGACAGTTTTTTAGCTAAGTGATTAACTGCTTTCCTGAACACCAAATAAACAATGTCATAAAATAAACTGCCAGTGTCAATCTGCAATATAATCTTATCATAACAGCTAAGGTTAATTAGGAAGAAGCCCATCCTTCTAAATCCAAATAGGTTTAACATAATAAAGAATAGATCAATTACTAGATATATGACAAGAACATGAATCTATATAACAATGATTGAATATTTGGCAACGATGTCAAAAAGTCAAGGTCACCAAACATGACAAAGATCAATTATAAGTTGCAAATGTAAATCCTATATAACTGAAAAAAACAGAGAAGTATTTTTGTATAATTGTTCAGATATTTATTGATCTAAGTCTCTCGAAGTCAAGTTCAAAGCATGTTTCTCTTTCTAATGCTATGATGTGTATTGCCAGAATTAAAGAATGAAGATTAAAATGTCCACCTTTATAGAGGGTCTTCAATAAATAAGGTTTAATCTTAAAAATAAGACAATAAAAATTTAATAATTTTAGAAACAAAAATAACAGTGGTTTTAAATATCTCTTAAAAATGCAATGGGACATTCACATTTATTTTTTAATAAATATACACAAGCTTCTCATCTCCAGTTTAAAAAATATCACATAGAGAGGAGCCAAGATGGCACAACAGCAGGACAGTTTTTTCTGTGTCTCGTGTCCATGAAATACAGCCAGACCAACACTAAACCATCCTACACGCCTAGAAAACTGACTGGAGGATTAACACAACAGTCTGCACAAACTGAACCACAGAATTCAGCAGGTACGCGGTGCGGAGAGGTAAACTTGAGAAGCAAGAAGGAGCAGGAAGGGAGGTGCTTTTGTGAATGGAGAGAGGAGAAAGGAGAAAGGAGAGGGTTTAAATTCCATTAAGACTGTAAACAAGGGGAGCGCAAAGTCTGCAGCTCCGCAGCTCGATACCTGGTGGTGCTCTGGTGGGAAGGGCGAATCCCCAGGAAGAGAGTGGGGTCCGGGAGGTTCTCAGGCCACACGGGGAAAAGCGGTTCCACTGCTGGAAGGACATTTGGTGGAGACTGTTGAAACCACCTGGTCCCAGCAGATCCCAGAAAACGGCCACATTCGCTGGTGCTGGAACAAGGTCGTTAAGGGTGAAGGCTGGTGCCAGATGTGTCTTGTGATTTCCCATAATCCCTGAAATGCAGCTGCTACACCATCTCGCGAACTTTTTCAGCAGCGGGCTGGCACCTGGCCGCAGTCTCGGGGCACCAGCAGCAGCAAGGTCCAGCAAGTGAACTGGGTTCAGCCAATGTTCGGCATTGCTTGGTGAGACCCTCCCACAGAGGGGCAGAACGGGTCAAAGCCACAGTCCTTCAGAAGTGAGGGGCTGGGGAAAACATCTGCATCTGAGACAAAACTCGGGAGAGAGGTACTGCCTGTGGCCTGGTCACGGAGAGTGAAAAAGCAGGGAGTGGACGAAAGCTGAAGACAGGACGGGTACACATTTGCTGATCCGGGAGAACAGACTGGGTTACTGGGTGGAGTCATTTTCCCCCGCGCTTGTGCATACGCACTTACGAGCGCTGCAACACTCCGCCCCAGTAGGCTATCAGCGCCATCTAGTGGAGAACGGAGCCTTTACACTGAGTCCCACCCAACTGGGCCAACTTCTCTCTTCAAGAACACAAGTCTCCCCGCCGGCTTAGTTTATGGATTGTAAAGCGCTTCATAGTTTGACTTCTCAGGGAAAACGAAGTAATTTCGGTCTACTTCAATCTGTTAGCAGGTCCATCTATTCAATTTTCTTTCCTTTTTTTCCCTCTTTTACAATTCTTTTCTTTTTCTTGAATACAGAAAGAGAAAATTCATTTTTATTTTCAATTTTTATTAAAAATATTTTTCTTTAATTTTTACTACTATATTTTTACTTTTGTATAAGTTTTTTCAAATTCTATTTCACTTCCATCATTTTATTTTAGTCTACTTCAATGTATTCATCTTTTCAAATTTTCAAACGATTTTTTTCTTTTCTTTTTTTCTGTTTCTTTTCTTTTTCTTGAATGCAGAAAGAAAAACTTCATTTTTACTTTCAATTTCTATTAAAATATTTTTCTTTAATTGTTTTACTATATTTTTTTTGCTTTTATGTAATTTTTTTCAAATTCTATTTTACTTCCATCATTTTAGTCTACTACAGTGTACTCACTTTTTCAAATTTTCAAACAATTTCCTTTTTTTCTTTTTTTTCTCTTTTTTGTTTCTTTTCTTTTTCTTGGATACAGAAAAAGAAAAAAATCATTTTTATTTTCAATTTTTATTAAAAATATTTTTCTTTAATTTTTTTCTACTATATTCTTTACTTTTGTGTATATTTTTCAAATTCTATTTTACTCCAATCATTTCATATTAGTCTACTTCAGTGTTTTCATTTTTTCAAATTCTCAAACGATTTCCTTTTTTTTTCCTCCCCTCCCCCCCCGCTTTGGTTTTTGTCCAATCTGTCAAACCACTTTCAACACCCAGACCAACACACACCTGGGATCTTGCATCATCTATTCGATTTGTGTGTGTGTGTGTGTGTGTTTAATTTTTTAATTTTAGTATTTTTTTAATTTAAATTTTTTAATTTTAATTTTTCTACCTCATTGATTCCTTTCTCCCTTCAAAATGACAAAATGAAGGAATTCACCCCAAAAGAAAGAGCACAAAGAAATGACAGGCAGGGATTTAACCCACAGAGATATAAGCAAGATGTCTGAACCAGAATTTAAAATCACGATAATAAGAATACTAGCTGGAGTCAAAATAGATTAGAATCCCTTTCTGCAGAGATAAAAGAAATAAAAAAATAGAATGAAATTAAAAATGCTAAAACTGAGCTGCAATCACAGATGGATGCAGTGGCGGCAAGGATGAGGCAGAACAGAGAATCAGTGATATAGAGGGCAAATTTACAAAAAATAATGAAGCAGAAAAAAAGAGGGAGATTAAGGCAAAAGAGCACGGTTTAAGAATTAGAGAAATCAGTGACTCATTAAAAAGGAACAACATCAAAATCATAGGGGTCCCAGAAGAGGAAGAGAGAGAAATAGGGGTAGAAGGGTTATGTGAGCAAATCATAGCAGAAAACTTTCCAAACCTGGGAAAAGATACATCAAATCCAGGAACCACAGAGGACCCCCATTAGAGTCAACAAAAACCAACCATCAACAAGGCATATCATAGTCAAATTCACAAAATACTCAGGCAAGGAGAGAATCATGAAAGCAGCAAGGGGAAAAAAGTCCCTAACCTACTAGGCAAGACAGATCAGGTTTGCAGCAGACCTATCCACAGAAACTTGGCAGGCCAGAAGGGAATGGCAGGATATATTCAATGTGCTGAATCAGAAATATGTGCAGCCAACAATTCTTTATCCATCAAGGTTGTCATTCAAAATGGAAGGAGAGATAAAAAGTTTCCCAGACAAACAAAAATTAAAGGAGTTTGTGACCACTAAACCAGCCCTGCAAGAAATTTTAAGGGGATCTCTCTGAGGTGAGAAAAGATGAAAATAATATCTATCTATCTATCTATCTATCTATCAAAAGCAACTAATATTAAAAAGGACCAGAGAACACCACCAGAAACTCCAACTCTACAAAAAACATAATGGCAATAAATTCACATCTTTCAGTACTCACTCTAAATGTCAATGGACTCAATGCTCCAATTAAAAGACATAGGGTAACAGAATGGATAAGAAAACAAGATTCATCTATATGCTGTTTACAAGAGACCCACTTTAGACCTAAAGACACCTTCAGATTGAAAGTAAGGGGATGGAGAACCATCTATCATGCTAATGGTCAACAAAAGAAAGCCGGAGTAGCCATGCTTATATCAGACAATATAGATTTTAAAATAAAGACTGTATCAAGAGATGCAGAAGGGCATTATATCATAAGTAAGGGGTCTATCCACCAAGAAGACCTAACAATTGTAAACATTTATGTGCCAAATGTGGAAGAACCTAAATATATAAATCAATCACAAACATAAAGAAACTTATTGATAGTAATACCATAATAGTAGACTTCAACACCCCACTCACAGCAATGGACAGATCTTCTAATCAAAAAATCCACAAGGAAACAATGGCTTTGAATGACACACTGGACCAGATGGACTTAACAGATACATTCAGAACATTTCATCCTAAAGCAGCAGAATATACATTCTTCTCCAGTGCACATGGAACGTTCTCCAAAATAGACCATATACTGGGACACAAATCAGCCCTAAGTACGTACAAAAAGATCGAGATCATACTGTGCATATTTTCAGACCACAACGCTATGAAACTCAAAATCAACCACAAGAAAAAATTTAGGAAGGTAATAAATACTTGGAGACTGAAGAACATCCTACTCAAGAATGGATGGGCAAACCAAGAAGTTAAAGAAGAAATTAAAAAATATATGGAAGCTAATGAAAATGATAACACCACAATCCAAAACCTCTGGGATGCAGCAAAGGTGGTCATAAGAAGAAAGTATATAGCAATCCAGGCCTTCCTAAAGAAGGAAGAAAGATCTCAGGTACACAACCTAACCTTACGCCTTAAAGAGCTGGAAAAAGAACAGCAAATAAAACCCAAAACCAGCAGAAGGCAGGAAATAATAAAGATTAGAGCAGAAATTAATGTTATCAAAACCAAAAAAACAGTAGGACAGATTAATGAAATCAGCAGCTGGTTCTTTGAAAGAATTAACAAAATTGATGAACCACTAGCCAGTTTGATCAAAAAGAAAAAGGAAAGGACCCAAACAAATAAAACCAAGAATGAAAGAGGAGACATCACAACCAACACAGCAGAAATGCAAACAATGATAAGACAATATTATGAGGAATTATATGCCAATAAAATGGGCAATCTGGAAGAAATTGACAAATTCCTAGAAACATACACTACCAAAACTGAAACAGGAAGAAAAAGAAAATTTGAACAGACCCATAACCAGTAAGTAAATCGAATCAGTAATCAAAAATCTCCCAAAAAACAAGAGTCCAGGACTAGATGGCTTTCAGGGGAATTCTACCAAACATTTAAGGAAGAATTAACACCTATTCTCTTGAAGCTGTTCCAAAATATAGAAATGGAAGGAAAACTTCCAAACTCTTTTCTATGAAGCCAGCATTACCTTGATTCCAAAACCAGACAGAGACCCACTAAAAAGGAGAACTATAGACCAATTTCCCTGATGAACATGGATGCAAAAATCTTCAACAAGATATTAGCCAACTGACTCCAACAATACATTAAAAACATTATTCACCATGACCAAGTGGGATTTATACCTGGGATGCAGGGCTGGTTCAATATCCACAAAACAATTAATGTGATTCATCACATCAATAAAAGAAAGGACAAGAACCATATGATCCTCTCAATAGATGCAGAGAAAGCATTTGACAAAATACAGCATCCTTTCTTGATAAAAACCCTCAAGAAATTAGGGATAGAAGGAGCATACCTCAAGATCATAAAAGCCGTATATGAACGACCCAGCGCTAATATCATCCTCAATGGGGAAAAACTAAGAGCTTTCCCATAAGGTCAGGAACAAGACAGGGATGTACACTCTCGCCACTGTTATTCAACATAGTATTCAAGGTCTTAGCCTCTGCAATCAGACAACACAAAGAAATAAAAGGCATCCAAATTGGCCAGGAGGAGGTCAAACTATCACTCTTCGCAGATGACATGATCCTCTATATGGAAAACCCAAACTATTCCACCAAAAAACTGCTAGAATTGATTCATGATTTCAACAAAGTTGCAGGATATAAAATCAACACACAGAAATCGGTTGCATTTCTATACACCAACAATGAAGAAACAGAAAGACAAATCAAGGAATTGATCCCATTTACAGTTGCACAAAAAAAAAAAAAACATAAAATACCTAGGAATAAATCTAACCAAAGAGGTGAAAAATCTATACACTGAAAACTATAGAAAGCTTATGAAAGAAATTGAAGAAGACGCAAAAAAATGGGAAAAGATTCCACAAATCAAGGAATTGATCACATTTACAGTTGCACAAAAAAAACCATAAAATACCTAGGCATAAATCTAATCAAAGAGGTAAAAAATCTATACACTGAAAACTATAGAAGGCTTATGAAAGAAATTGAAGAAGACACAAAAAAATGGGAAAAGATTCCATGCTTCTGGATAGAAATAACAAATATTGTTAAAATGTTGATACTACCCAAAGCAATGTACATATTCAATGCAGTCCCTGTCAAAATAGCACCAGCATTCTTCACAGAGCTAGAAAAAATAGTCCTAAAATTCTTATGGAACCAGAAAAGACCCCGAATAGTCAAAGCAATCTTGAAAAAGAAAACCAAAGCAGGAGGCATCACAATCTCAGACTTCAAGCTATACTACAAAGGTGTAATCATCAAGACAGTATGGTATTGGCACAAGAAGAGACACTCAGATCAATGGAACAGAACAGAGAACCCAGAAATGGACCCAAAAACGTCTGGCCAACTAATCTTTGACAAAGCAGGAAAGAATATCCAATGGAATAAAGACAGTCTATTCAGCAAGTGGTGCTGGGAAAACTGGACAGCGACATGCAGAAGAATGAACATGGACCACTTTCTTACACCATACACAAAAATAAACCCAAAATGGATGAAAGACCTAAATGTAAGAAAGGAAGCCATCAAAATCCTCAAGGAGAAAGCAGGCAAAAACCTCTTTGATCTTGGCCACAGCAACTTCTTACTCAACACGCTTCCAGAGGCAAGGGAAACAAAAGCAAAAATGAATTTCTGGGACCTCATCAAAATAAAAAGCTTCTGCACAGCGAAGGAAACAATCAGCAAAACTAAAAGGCAACTGACAGAATGCGAGAAGATATTTGCAAATGACATATCAGATAAAGGGTTAGTATCCAAAATCTATAAAGAATATGAAACTCAACACCCAAAAAACAAATAATCCAGTGAAGAAATGGGAAAAAGACATGAATAGACACTTCTCCAAAGAAGACATCCAGATGGCCAACTGACACATGAAAAAATGCTCAACATCACTCATCATCCATGAAATACAATCAAAACAAACCACCATGAGATACCACCTTACACCTGTCAGAATGGCTAACATTAACAACTCAGGCAACAACAGATGTTGGTGAGGATATGGAGAAAGAGGATCTCTTGCATTGTCGGTGGGAATGCAAGCTAGTGCAACCACTCTGGAAAACAGTATGGAGGTACCTCAAAAAACTACAAATAGAACTACCCTACAACCCAGCAATCGCACTACTAGGTATTTATCCATGGGATACAGGTGTGCTGTTTTGAAGAGACACATGCACCCCCATGTTTATAGCAGCACTATCAACAATAGCCAAAGTATGGAAAGAGCCCAAATGTCCATCGATTGATGAATGGATAAAGAAGATGTGGTGTGTATATATATATATATATATATATATACACACACACACACACACATACATACAATGGAGTATTACTCAGCAATCAAAAAGAATGAAATCTTGCCATTTGCAACTACGTGGATGGAACTGGAGGGTATTATGCTAAGTGGAATTGGTCAGTCAGAGAAAGACAAAAATAATATGACTTCACTCATATGAGGACTTTAAGAGACAGAACAGATAAACATAAGGGAAGGGAAACAAAAATAATATAAAAACAGGGAGGGGGACAAAACAAAAGAGACTCATAAATATGGGGAACAAACTGAGGGTTACTAGAGGGGTTGTGGGAGGGGGGATGGGCTAAATGGGTAAGGGGCACTAAGGAATCTACTCCTGAAATCATTGTTGCACTATATGGTAACTAATTTGGATGTAAATTTTAAAAAATTAAATTAAAAATATAAATAAAATAAAATAAAAACAAAAAATATCAAATATTTGTCCCCAAATACATTCAAAATATTTTAGTACATACCACATGTCAAATCTTTTTTAAGCATTTTACATGCATTATTTCATTTTACATGTACCGTAACCATATTAAGTACTATTATATGCCCACATAACTCTTTTGACATCTTTGACATGCTGATTTTTACCAGTTTTCTAAAATTGTTTATATCCTTTAGCAATGCCTGAAATGTCTTTCCTCCACCAGACCTCATAATGTAAGTCCTTCCTTCCTTCCTTCCTTCCTTCCTTCCTTCCTTCCTTTCTTCCTTCCTTGCTTCCTTCCTTCCTTCCTCCCTTGAAGATCCAATTAAAATATCACTTCCTTCATAAATCTGACTTCCTAGCACCTCCTAAAACCAGAAGACTGTACTCTTTCCTCAGAATTCCCACAACCCTCTCTACATTTCTTGGCCTAAAATCCATGAATCTGCCTCTTCTTGTTAATACCTTCCTAGTCCTCGTGGGAATAATATTTGATTGATAAATAAATGAATAAAGATTTCATGGTTTTTCTAAATAGGTACTTTATTGTGAATTTTCTAGTGTCAAATCCTTATACTAGATTCATACCACATTTCTCTTTTTGAACTTGAGCTAGTGTCCATTATTATTAAGAAAAACCATACATGATGCGCGCTCAGGTGGCTCAGTCGGTTAAGTGTCTGACTCCGGCTCAGGTCATGATCTCATGGTTCATGACTCTCTGCTCTTCCTCCTGCTCATGCTTTCTGTCTGTTGTTCAAAAATAAATAAACATTAAAAATTTTGTAAAGAAGAAAAACCATACATGAAAAGTAGCTAATATAGTCCTGTAATAAAAGTTCTACTAGAGAATTTTCCTAATAAAGCTTAAAATGAAGTCTCAAAATGATAAACCACACACTCTAGAAAATGTACTGTCTACGTGAGCAAAATTCAACATTCTATTAACAGTCTATAAAATACAGACACTCACAATGTGAGCTCAACAATGTCCACCATCCAATAAGAAATTACTAGACATTCAAAGAAGAAAATAAAAAAAATCATGAATATTGATCCTAAAATGGAAATTAAAAAAAAAAAAAAGATAGAATTATGAGACTTTAAAGCAGTGATGAAAAATATATTGAGGGAAACCTGGGTAACTCAGTCGGTTAAGTGACTAACTCTTGATTTCAGCTCAGTTCATGGTCTCATAGTTCATGGGATAGAACCCCACACTGGGTTCTGTGCTAACAGTGCAGAGCCTGCTTGGGATTCTCTTCCTCTCTCTCTGCTCCTCCTCCACTCACACACATGCATGTGCACATGCTTTCTCTCTCTCTCTCTCTCTCTCTCTCTCTCAAAATAAATGAATCAACTTAAATAGATAGATTAGATAGATAGATAGATAGATAGATAGATAGATAGATTTAAAGTAAAACATACACATAATGAGGAAAAAAAATAGGAAATCTCAAAGAAGAAATGAAAACTATCCTATAGGATAGGTTTAGCAGATACTGACAGAGAAAATATCATTAAACTTAAAAACTTAAAAGTAGAGCACTAGAAACTATCCAAACAGAAGCACTGCAACTGTTAGTACTATCAGATTGGGATTTTTTTTTTTTAGTTTATTTATTTATTTTGAGAAAGAGAGTGCAGGCAGGGGAAAGGCAGAGAGAAAAAAAGGGAGAAAATCCCAAGGAGACTCTGCACTCTTAGCACAGAGCACAACGTGGGACCAAAACCCATGAACCATGCATGAGATCATGACCTGAGCTAAAATCAAGAGTTGATGCTTAACCGACAAAGCCACTCCCACATCCCCAGACAGGAATTTTTTTAACAACTATGATTAATATGTTAGAAGATCTAGTGCAAAAGTTGAAAAACAATCAGATTGGGAATTCCAGCAGAAAAAATGGAAATTGTAGGAGAGTTGAAAAAACTGCTAGAAATAAAAGTCAATGGTAATAGTCAAGAAGGGTGACTTTGAGAGATTCATTAGATTTGACGTAGTCAAGAAAAGAACCAATGAATCTGAAGATAGCTCAATAGAAATTACACCAGCTAAAACACAAAGATAAGAAAGAGTGAAATCGAAAAAAAATAATCAAGCATTGAAGAGCAGTGGAAAAATATCAAATAATCTAACATAAGCATAACTGGAATCCCAGAAGGAGAACACATAGAAAAGGGGCAGGAAACAAAGCAACCTACCCCTAGGCACATCAAATTCGAATAGTTGAACATTAAAGACAAAGAAAAAGTACTGGACATGGCCAAAAATAAAAAAATATATAAAGAAATAAAAGTAAGAATTAGTGGAGAAGTTTTGAAAGAAACTATGAAAGCTAGACTATGGAGTGAGAGATAAAATACAACTGTGAAGCCAGAAAAATATGTTATCAAAAATAACTAAAAAATAAAAGACAAATACTTTTTTCAGATTAAACAAAACTGAGAGATTCATTACCACCAGACCTGAACTACAATATTAAAGAGAAGTTCTTCAGCAAAAAAGAATATGATAAAACCCAAGAACTTGGATCTCCTGGGGAAAAAAAAGAAGATTGCTAAATATGGTTAAAACAAAAGTAAATATAAAAGATAATCTTTTCTTAATCACACTGCAAAGGATAACTGTTTAAAGCAGGAGTTGTCAAATTTTTTTTTAAAACATCAGGTAGTAAATATCTTCAGCCTTGTGGGCCATACATAGGTCTCTGTTGCAATTACTCAACTGTGCCCTTGTAGCATGAAAGTAGCCATAAATTATACATAAATGAATGAGTATGACTAGCTTTGTCCTAAAGGTTGTATTTTTCTAAGACATGAAAAATTTATGACACCAATAGCGAAAAATTGAGAGGGATGAATTGAAAGTATACTGCCGTAAGTTTCTGACATTACACACGAAGTGTTACAATGTTACTTAAAGGTAAGTTGTGATTAATCAAAGATGTATACTGTAAACCCAAGGAAAACACTAAAATAATAAGAGGTGTAAATAATAAGCCAATAAAGTTAAAATGGAATCATAGTGAATGATTCAAAAGCAGGCAGAACAAGGAAAAGTGGAAGAGAAAAACAAGCAGAACACCTAGAAAGTAGCAATATGGGCATATTTCAATTAAACCACATAAAATAGTTACATTAAAGGTAAATGATTAAAACATACTAATTAAAATATAGAGATGATCAAATTGAATAAAGCAGAATCCAAACCTATGCTGTTTATAAGAAACCCACTTTCCATATAAAGATAGGTAAGCCAAAAGAAAAAGGATGGGGAAAACAAACTATACAAGCAGAATTCAAAATAAAGCTGAAGTGGCTATATTACTATCAAAATAGACTGCAGAATAAGGAATGTTACACGGCATAAAGGGAGAAAATACACAATGATAAAGGGTTAGATTCACCAAGGAGACATAAAATTCCTAAATATGTACGCACTTAGCAACAGAGCTGAAGTACAAACTACTAAGGTTTAAAAGAAAAATGAACAAGTCTGCAACTATTGATTGAGATTCCAGCACAACTCTTAGTAATTGATAGAACAAGTAGAAAATCGCTAAGGATCTAGAAGACTTCAATATTAACTAATTTAATCCAACGACAGCAGATTCAACATTTATTTAAGTGGACATGGAACATTCAGCAAGATGGACCTTAATCTGTGCCTCAAACAAACCACAACGAAATGAAAATAATTGATAGCATACACAGTGTCTTCTCCATTCGTAAAAAAAAAAAATAGTTATCAAATAATAAAAAGATCTATAAAACTGCCAAATATTTGGAGATAAAACAACATACTTCTAAATATCCCACGGGTCAATGAGCAAGTTGAAAGGAAACTGAGAACATGTTTTGAACTTAATGAAAATAAAAACAGTGTATCAAAAGGAATGGGAAGATGCTAAAGCAATGCCTAGAGGGAAATGAATAGTGCAAAATGCTAATATTAGAAGAAAAAGGAAAGTTTTAAATGAATATCTGAGAACAAATGAATGTCTGAAAGCAATAATTCTAACACCTGTGCTTTCTTCCTTTCCATCGGAGTGATTTATTTTAAGAAAGACATATATGTCCAACAGATAGATTTTCCAAACACATGCATGTGCATTTTGAAGCCAGACATTATTATTAATTAAGATACATTCCTAAAACATCTGGTCACCAGCCAGGTATCCAATTTAGGAAGTATCACTTTAAGCATTAAATGCAACTGCTTTCCATAACATTTTGCCTCCTTCTTCCTTTGAAAGCAAAAATGTCTGCTTCAGAACTACAGTTTTGCAATTCGAAGAAAAGTTGGCTTTATTGTATACTATTTATTACTCTGACACATGAAAATGAAAACAGAAAGAAATACAGAGTAGGAAAATATAATTAATATATCTATCATAAAATGATAAAGATATGGTTATAAATAAATATGTCTTGAACTTAGAGTGACCGATTATCACCAAATGCCTGACACTAAAGGAATTCCAGAAAACCTGTGACTTTCAGTGCTGAAACTGACAGAGTCCTGGGAAAATCAAGACAAGTTGGTGATCCTGCCTGAACTTTACTCAAGATATGTTCATTTTTAAGACCTCTAAAAAATAAGTGAATTAGGCATTCATCTCAAATGAACCATAGGAATCTATTTTAACAATTTTAAAAGTAAAATGATCAAATCCCTAAAAACAGAGTACTTCAATGTTTGTCTTGAAACAAGTGTTAAATTGATTTTTTGCTTATTTTCATATCTAGTTATGTGTTTGTTGATAAATCCACAGGCTCTGTTTCCTGGCCTCAGTCCTGAGCCCGTGGGACCCTTCCTAGACTAACTCTGTGCATGTGCCATCTTTTGTTTTCTTCTGTCATTTTTGTTTGTTTGTGTTTCATAACTACAACCATGTTCTCTGTTTCTTGGCATCATTGTCCAAGACCGTTGGCCGAAATATACTTGAAATTTCCAGTTCTGCTTGCCTCCATCTTCCCAAATGTGTTGCAAAGTAATCAGGTTAGGCTAGCTATGGACTAGCCTTTCTTTTTTCTCCTTTTTATATGGTATAGTCAGTGCAGTGGTTCTTAACTGATGTGTGAGTGCCTGTGTAGTGGTGTATAAAGCCGTGTGGGTATGAGCTTTGGGGAGTACCTACGCCACCAAAAGGGCTTCTACAAATGGCATAGACTTCCACACCCAAAGACTCTAGTTTGATTCCTGAAGAACTGGAGTGAAAGGCAGCAAAGAATAGTTTGAAAACAACTCACAGTTAATTCTGATATATCTATCCCTAACTCCTCAAGCTCTACCAACATAGACACAGACATACACACACCCCACTGGAATCCTGCTATAAGCCAATTATCTATTTCATTCCTGCTACTAGGTTCTTCAAACTTACTTCCTTCCCATCTTGCCTCTTTCCCACTCACAGCCCCCTGCCATCCCCACTCCCCACCCAACACCCATACCATGAAAGTGTTTCTCTTTGGGCAGAAAGCAATAGTGAAATAGCAAGCAATTTAAATGACGTTGTGTTCATCTTAGAAGAACGCTACCATCCAAGTGCCTCCCCTTACAGTCTGACATAGCTCTGAAGAGATATTATGCTATGCTAAGCCTATTATTAACTCACAATAACCCTAAGAGCTAATTACTGTTATCAGCATCACTTTATAGAAGGGAAAAGTGAGATACAGAGACAGAAAGTAGAATAGTGTTTTCTAGGGGCTGAGAAAAGGGAGAGTGGGAAGGTATTATGTAATGGGTATAGAATTTCATTCTGGGATGAAGAAAAAGTTCTGCAGATGGATAGTGGTGATAATTGCACAACATTATGGATGTATTAATTTATTGAGCCATATATGTAAAATAGTTATTATGGTAAAAATAATAATTATACTGAACACAAACTTATTTCAAATCTTAGTTTGGCTGTTACCTTTTTAAAAACATAACATGTGCACACCTAAAAAGATCCTCTAATTTAAAACCATTCTACAGTTCAAAGTCACCACAAACATTTATTCCCAGAAAATCTGAAAAGGTAATATACATAATTGTCGACAGGACTGACTCAGTCAGACTATCCAAACTGAATCCTCACTTCACCACTTGCCAGCTCTGAGGTGGGACAAACTTCCTGATTACTCAGTACCTCACATTTCTGTAAAGTGATATTGATAACAGTAATTACCTCTTAGGGTTATTGTGAGTTAATATATAAGTTAACACATATAAAGCACCTTGAACAGTTCCTGGCACATAGAAAACATCCAATAAATATTGGCCAATATGTTTTGTAATGGGGTAACAAAAAAGTTAAGCTTTGTTACTGTGTAAAACATTTATAAGCTGATAAAGAATGGATATGTTTAAGATAACATACAAGAAAAAATGTTGATAACCAACAAAGAGAATACACTAGAGAATTTGTAAAAACCCACAATTTTTTAAATAAAGCTATTCCAGTTGTGTATGTTTAAAATTTTATAGGTAATTTATTCTTCAATTGTACACTGATTCTACAACCCAGGAATAATGTTTATGCATGTGTGTCCTCTAAGCAGCAGACCACGTAGGATAACAAACAGCCTTTGCCACTTTTCATTTGTATACTATTAATGGGCAACAACTTTAATTGTTATTTATCTATGTTTAAAATTTAATAAGGATGTGAATAGTTTTATATTTTTGCTATGTATACAAAAAAAAGGAAGATTAAACTTGCAATGTTATCTAGCCGTTCACTTTCTAGAAGTATATCAAATGGAATTTATCACAGATCATTTTTATTAAAAATGTGAATGGACATGAATAATGAATATTAGGAGTAGCCATTACCTATGAAAACCACCACTTATCACAAAGAAGAAATCACTATACTAAGTCACTATTTCTCTTTTCATAAATCTTCTATAGGCATCCAGCCTTTCTATCAATGGACACTAATTGCTTACTGTCTATACCAAAATTTTCTCCAACTGTTGACAAACCAATCACAAGGGTACACAGCAGGGGACGGAGCCATTTCTTCTACTAATCTTTTAGGCAATTTCTCCTACATATCTTGGCAGGAAGCCTGTAACAGTTTGAACAGAGTTGTGCACAATATGTGCAGTGCAGCCAAAACTCATTAAGTGCCTTTGTCTCATGCATCTTGTGAAACACAATATTGCACCCCTGATGAGCAATGTCTCCAAATGTTATGTTAACATTAAGATCACCAGAAACCATTAATCTACTAGTCAAATTACATCTCTCAGCAGCATTTAGACAATGTTCTAGGGAATGATCTGCCTATCACCAAATATAAATGAAATCTTAATGATCGTTTTCCAGGTGCTTCAGACACCAGTTAAGAAAGTGTTCTAGAATATACTTAATGACTAATTTGTTATAGGATGACTTTAATTTAAATGTAACACATTCTATACATTTTTTCCATGTGTGAACAGGGTCTTCATAGTACTCTGGCTTCATTAAAATTTAAGACCACTTTCTTTCAGAGAATTAAGGAAAGTCTTCAAATTTTAGTTCTGCCTTCTATGTACTTATGCCTGTTGCAAGGTCCATGTTGTATCTTGCCTCCAGTGCTATCATTCCACATCTGTATTTTCCATGTTAAAGTCCATTCCTAGAATGTCTTTATTATACCAAATCAAGCCTACTAACAGCTATTTCCCTGTGTCCAACTCCTCTTGAAAATATACCCCATTGATGAATTACCTCTGACTAGCATTAAGGCAAAGAGACCTTTTCTAAACCCCTTTGTTAAACACTCTTAATCAATCTTTGCTACCACAAAATGCATTTATCTCTTCCCTGTTCCACATATAATGTATCCATTATTTAAATATCCATTATATTAAAAAAAATTATGCTTATTGGGTGCCTGGGTGGCTCAGTCAGTTAAGCATCCAACTTGATTTCAGCCCAGGTCATGATCTCTTGGTTCATGAGTTCAAGCCCCACATTGGGTTCTCTGTTGACATTGTGGAGCCTGCTTGGGATTCTCTCTCTGTCACTCTCTCTCTGTTCCTCCCCCATGTGTGCTTTCACACTCTGTCTCTCAAAATAAATAAACTTAAATTTTTTTTTTAATGTATGCTTGTTTCTTCCAGCCCTAGATTATAAACCATAAGCTATCAGGTTCTTGGCCTGATTTGGGATAGAAACTAGATCATCACCATACACCAAGAGACATTTAATAAGTAATGAGCAGGTCATTCATTATCTACACGTTTTAATAGATATAAATAGCCAACCTGATGAAACACAATACTAAAAAATTGTATTCCTCAACATCTGTGATTTCTTCAACTCAACGATCTGACTTCCCTATTGTCTATCTTTACCTGAGACATATCCCTGATTGATAGGTGGGTACATGACAACCTGAGCAATAAGGCAAAAATTGATCTTTAAAGCTGACAAGAAAAAACCAAATCAACAAAGAATAGATCAATTTAGTCATTAACTGTGGACAAGGCCATCACAGGCAGGTCAAAATTCAACTGCATTTGATCTAACAATCAAGAGGTCATTTTTTTTCTTTTTGCCACTTGCTAAATTCTATCCACCCAAGCTCTTTTAACTCTAGTTTTAAAAATATTTTAAGGCAATAACAAACATAATATGGCATTTAGTGATTTAGAAAATAGTTATAACTCAGCACACTTTAATTGGCTTTGTTTATAATAGTGGGCTAGATACGAAAGCACATTTTACAAGTATAAGATCCTTATATTCTGAGTAGCACCACAAAAGGAAATATTGCCTCCTGATTTTCTGATAAACAGTATTAAAGGAGAAGGCAAATAAAATGATTTGTACAAGCAGCTGAGCTCATCGTTCAATAGAATCCATAAGAATGGTAGGTCATGTGCTACTCAGTTATTTTTGGAGAGCTGAACATGGCAATATTATAAGATCAGCCTTATTCTGATTTTGTAAATGATGATTCAGAAAAAAGTTGGGCCAGAAACAAATGAAGGCTTGGAACAACTTCTCAAAAGTTACATGCTCTGGGAATTTTGTAGCAGCTATAAGTTTTTATTATTAAAAAGATATTTTCAAAGCCCCAATAAAAGATTAAAAAATGGGAAAGTTCAAGTGAATGTTTGCCCACCCAAAGTTATACAAAACCATAAAAAATCTAGAGGAAAGATATAATGACATGAAGCTAAAACATGATAACTCAGGGTTGATTCTGAAGGCTAACTGCCTGGGGTCAAATTCTAGCTCTGGAATCTTCTACCTGGGTGATTAGGGAAAGTTTCTTAACCAGTCTTGCCTCCGTGTTCTCCTTGCCTCCTTTATCCACCCCCCCCCCCAAAAAAAAAGATAAGAACAGTACCTACCTCAAAGGCTTCTTTTTAAGTTAATATGGGTAGGATCTCAGAACAGTGCTGGACACATAGGAAGTACTATATTTGATGATGATGATGATGATGATGATGATGATGATGGTGATGGTGACAATGACGATGACCCATAAGCATTCAGGTCATTAGTGCATTTTCTAAAAGTATCACCAGAATAGTTTGTGTTTATTTCTTTCAATTGGACGTTCTTTTGGTTTAAGCCAAAAGAGGTAAGTAGCTGCTTGTTTTCCCACATTCCTAATGGGATGAAACTATTCCAGTGAAGCATCCATTTTAGGATAGTAGTTGAAAATCTCTAACATGATGAGTCCTCCAGGGGTGAATAATGGTTTTCAACTGAAAAGTGAAGTTAAAAAAAAAAAGAAGAAGAAATTTCAAAATATGAAAAGTACTATGATGGTGACTTTGAAAATTAAAATAATTGCAAAAGATGAGGATGGCAATTTCTAATACCGCCATTATTGTCTGACATGAGCGCCAATTCAAGATCACAGGAACCTACAAGAGGCTCTAAGTACATTGTAAGTACATTAAAAATACTATGATACATTATTAATTTGAGTAAATAGAGATGGCAGGCAGTATTTGTACGAGTATAGAGCAAAGAGAACATATCGCAAATATACTTCCATAGTTATCCTACCCATCTTACTGCTGCATGTCTAATGAACAAGGGAGCGCCACTTGTTATTATTAGCCTGCAGGACTGGCATTCTCTTTATAAAGGATTGTCAATAAAGGGAAGGGGAGATCCCAGAAGTCCTCCACTCTACTAATCAGCTCGTTCACTACTGACACATGGACTTAAAAGTTACCCAACGTGGAATCACAAGCCTGTAATACAGTGTTTTAAACACTTGAGACACAAGATATAAAATGATCAGTGTCCTGACAACAAATGCACTTTGAACAAGAAAACATTCAAAACGGTTTTTGCTGTGTCTTAATGTTTCAAGCACTTTGCCCAAACACTCAGACCATGTAAGCACTCTCCCACAGGGATAGACTGGTGGAGGATATTTTTAAAACAATCATATCATTTTAAGGAACACATTCCTGTTGGTACCTGATCTTACAAGCTTCGCTTCAAAGATCTTTGACAACAGGTGTTTATAAGGTTATGATATAATTGTTATTATCACAATTGGCTATACTTGACGTATACTTAATAATAAATATTAGAGAATATACTGACAATACATAGAACATGCTATTATCATTATTAACTTTCAATTCTTTTCAGGAGGGTCTGTTGCCATTAGGGAATATTTTTCTTGGCAAAAATCACAATTCTAGCACCACTTCTACCGTAGCTTTCTAGAAATACCAAATGCTGCATAGTTTTGCAAACATAAATGAGTGCTTTATTTTGTGCCATTTCACTTAACAGTCCTCAAAAGAACCACTTATAGACTGATTATTCTATTTTGAAATGATTTCTCTAACCAAAATTTATATTGGAAAAAATCACAAAGACCAGGAAAATGTTACCCATTCTCATAACACACTATTTAATAGCATCTTCTCTAAGGGAAAGGCCAATTATTTTTCCCTGAGAACTATTTTTTCTATGGAACATTCTTCTTATGAAAAACTCTTTTAGATACGTAGACTTATTGTTTTACAAATGAATGATGACAGGATTTCTGTGTGGATGCTGAGTTACCCAAATGAAGATCACTGTTTCTTTCAGATTTTGTAGCGATTCTGGAATCCTACTTTAAGGAAGAATTCAACAGAAGAGGGCATTATGGTCAGGATCATTCTAGCTAAATGGAAAACTGAAGCAATTATCTCCTACAGATGGCCTTTAAATGAAACCACTTTCGTCAATTCTCCATGTAACTAACATAAAAATAATGTTTGGAGCTTGATTCAGTAAAAAAAAAAACCCTCACTTTCCCTTCAGGTATTTGATTATATAGACTTGATATCAGATAATATAGAACTATAGACTTCAGATAAATGAAACCAAATTAACACATGAATACCTAGTGTTTCCAAATCTAATGATTTTTTGAGTAACTGGATTTTACTTCACTTTCTCTGTTGATAAGAAAAATAGTTATTAGTGATATATTAATAAAATAGCATTAAAATCATGTATCTGACAGTTTAAGGTAAAGTTTATGCTATGTAAGTTCAAATTTTACTGCCTTTTTAATAATTTGTAAATCATGTTGACACTTTTAAGAAAAATGTCCATATTATCTAAGTCCAAATTTTACTGCTTTATTATTTCTATTATGTATTTTGGAAATGGAAATCTTCTGACCTTAAAATAACCAGGTAATAAAATAAAGTGGTAAAAGAAATTGAAAAGCCATGCATCTGACTCTTTATTTCAAACCATTAAGATGAAAGTCAGAAAAAAGAAATTGATGACTTCCATTCATAACCAATAGAAATAAGAAGAAAATCCTTTATCCTGAAAGTAAGATCAGTATGAATAAAAATGGATAAGTTCTGGTAAGTAAATATCATGGGTAGTTATTGTTGTAATGGTATAGCTTAATAGTTAATAGATATAGACTATGTAAATATAGTTTAATAGCTTAATCTGATGGCACTACCTTTTTTGTTGGTTTTATGTGAGAAATTAGTGAACTAGAACTAACTAAACTTATTTCCTAAAAGTTCCTTACTATTTTGAGAACAGTACATTGCAAATGCTGTAACATAAAGAAAAACAGGAAAAGATAATGTCCTCCACCTTTGAAATCTCAGTAACATTTTAATGTTAATAATGATCTGCTTTTTCCTCTCACTGGCAACACAAATACTGAAAAATCCTGTTTGACAGAAATCAAACAAGAAGCTAAAGTAACATGCCAGAAATGTCTCAAAAACACTGTGGAAAAGAAAATTACAATAAAAAATGTGGGAACACTTTACACAAAAAATTCCTAGCATTTTCAGAGAAGGCTTTATTTCTGGTACTCATCATGCTGTCTGCTAATCATTACTCACTAACTAAAACAGCTAAAGACAAAGTGATGCCCATTCCTATAAAAATATTCAATTAAGGGGTTTAAAAGTATAAGACCTTTATTCTTAATGCTAGTCATTACATATTAAGTCAAACAAAACAATACTAATCCTAAGAAATACCTATTTAAAATATAAAAATGTCACATCAACTATGTTGTTGTGACTATGCTGTGCTCATATTCCTCCAATTTGGCTACCTGTACAGGTCCATCTATGTTCAAGGTTATTTAAACATGTCAAACTTTTCTGAGTTTAAATATGAAGTGGTCCTCTGACACTTATCCTGTTATTCAAGCTTTTCCTACCAACAAACCTGGCTTCAAGCCAACCCCAAAGACAAGCCTTGCCAGGGGAGAATTTTCTAGGCCTACTCTCTTCTAAATCCAACTCGCTGGAATGAACAAGCCCCCAGAAAAAGTCCGCATCTCTGAAATATTGCTTATCCTCTGTGTTGGACTCTAGGGCATTATTAATATATATTTGGAGTTGTCATCCAGATGCCCCTTCTATTTTTTTCTATTATTACAACCATTGCATGCTCTTATTTCAAAACTTATGTTCATGAGGGGAAATCTGAAGTCCTCACCCATTCAGCAGACCACACTCCTAAGCTCGGTATATCTTTATCTTCTATGCAGTTACAGTCACAAAGTGGCTTTCAATTAAAGAGTAAAAGAATCAAATGAAACAAAGTATCGAAAGAGATATTGCAGTTCAATTTAGACTTTAGAAGGCCAAGGGGGATGTCACTTAGGAGAGAACTTCTGCCTCTCAACAAATCAAAGTGCGCTTTCCCTGACTAGTTCCTTCACTAAAATGAAAAGGTAATTTGGATTAGTTCTTGAATGTACGAAAGCGACTAGTAAATTGAGTCAAATGCTACAGCTCACGAATGAAGCTGTGGTTGACTCCACCCTAGTCCTCGGGTTAAGCACAATGAGAGAACAAGCATAACTCATTCTTTAAAGGACACTAACAGCTGACGAACTGAGGTTTTTCATGTGCATATAGGGGCAGGAGAGGAAAGGAGGTATTGAATTGTTCCTCAGAATGAGTGGCCCTGGAATCTATTTTTGTAGATGAGCCCTTTGAGATGCCTTCTGGATAAGGACTCAAACTACTAAACCAAATGCAATAGTTTATGGCAAGGAATTTGTGTGAATGAGACAAAACAAAAACCTCCAGGGCTTAAGGGAATGCTTTAAAACTAGGATAAGAAAATTGTGTATCTGTCACATATTATAGAAATATAACTTCAGGAACATCCACCTCTGATTTTGTAATTTTAAGTTTTAGTCAAAAAGTATTGCTCGGTCATATCTTTCTCTTCCTATCGCAGAGATACAGCTCATATAAAAAGATGAAGGCTGTTAAGGCAGCTGCTCAAAATAAAAGGTCTCTAAAAAGCAATAGCTTCAGCTGTATCAAGCCTTCCCTGTGGAGCCATATTCAGACACATGAGCCAAACTCATATCATGTGTCATCTTCCTCTTTTACAAATGAAAAGCAAAAACACAGGGGGCAAAAAGACAGTAAAATCAACAATAGGCCTGTCAAGGCAACTTAATTATTGCAACACAAATTATTGCGTTTTATGTAACAGATTTGCCCCAAATTATCTATTTCTAAAAGTGATCGTCTTTGATAACAAATATCATTATTTAACTTGTGGATTGTCTTCCATTTACCACCTATGATTATTGGATGTTACACATTTTAGACAATAAATGGACTCCTCCATATAAATACAAAACATCAAAACTATAAACTGCTTGCTTTTCCAATCAGAAGCAGCTCTATCGTGAGGTGACCTAGGTAGACACGAAAGATTCCATAGATGAAGATTCAAATGATACATTCAATTTTACTCTCACCTTACAGAATTAAGAATAAAATTAGTTTGGGGCACCTGGATGGCTCTGTGGGTTAAGTGTCAGACTCTTGGTTTCAGCTCAGGTCATGATCTTACTGTTCGTGGGTTCAAGACACTCATGGGTCTCTGCGCTGGCAGTGCAGAGCCTGGATGGGATTCTCTCCCTCTCTCTCTGCCCTTTCCCAGCTCATGCTGTCTCTGTCTCTCTCAAAATAAACAAATAAGAAATTTAGAAAAATTATTCTTAAAAAAAAATAAGATTAGTTTTCCTAATGTTGATAAAACAAGTATTTTGCTTCCTTCTATTAGGACTTTAAATAACAAGATAAATATATCACTCAAGCAGGAGTATTACAAAGTCAAGAAAAGACTTTTGGTGGAAGTCTAACTCTAGAACCGCATTTATTATGAATAGATAATACGTGCAAAAAATGATTAGCCTCAGACCAAATGATGTAGTATTTCTAGGCATATTCACCAAAGCTATGAATTTCAGTTCAGCATTCTGTCATTTATTTCACCTCTCAAATTCTTTATGCCCGAATCCATTCCCTAACATCATATGTACAAATGATGATAAATGGCTAAAACCACCAAAAAGCCCAAACCACTCATATCCTTTGACCCAGTGACGCAGTTCCTGAGAATCTGTCCTATAAAAATAACACAAAAAACAACCACACCAAAAAAAGCCTATGCACAAATGTACTCAATGCACAGCTCTTTTAGGGGAAAAATATTTTTACATGTTTGCTAAGTTATTCTGTGTTCATTATATGGCATATTATGTAGCTATGAAAGTTGCCTTTGGTGGACTATACCATTATAGAAGCCTATAACAAGCAAAAGACAATATGTAAAGTTGTCGTTTATATTTGTTTACCTCTTAGTGCTACCTGGTGTTCTCCCTCAACTTTCTTGTGAATTGCTCACACTCTGGTCACCAATCATTTCCAATCAAGCCTGTGCCACTGTCAACCCATTATTTGGGTTGACTTCAACAAGAAGCAAAATGAACTTCACCTTCTCTGTCATCACCTAACATTCCCCCACCCCCTCCCGACCATGGATACTCTGCTCTTATATCACAGATATTTGCTCCTCTTCTTGTATTCTCTAGTCAGAAATTTGAGGGTCTTCCCCTGCCTCATAAAATTATCTCCTAACGTGTGCGGAAATCCTGAATTCCTCTCTCTCTCCTGCATCACACTGCCTCAGCTCACACCCTCACGATCTCTTCCTTAAATCACAGGATTGCCTTCCTACTCCTCTTTCTGCTTCCAGCTCCCCATCCCAGCCTAATTCATCCTGCACCTTCCCACCATGTGCTTTTTTCAGAAATCTATTTCTCATCATGTTACTTTCTCTTTAAAATCTCTGACTCCTTCAAAGTAAGATAAGCTCAAATAGCTTGTATAGCGTGTGAGAACTTTCCTGCACCTTTTTTTCAACAGCTTCATTTCTCACGATCATGTGCAAGATCCTGTGGTCCCATTTACACTGAACTACTTCCAACTTCTCTGGATTCTGCACATCCTGGAATCTCTGCCCACGAGGTCTTTTCTCACTTCATTTGCCCCGCTCCCTTGCCTGTGTCCCCTTTTACAGTTCCAGCACCTTGAACCAGTGTGCTTCTAGCACCAGGTCTGCTTTTACTCTCTGCATATGCATCTCGTCCACCGTATTCTGACCTCCTCTGGCCAGGCACTGTGTCCCATTCACTTTTGTATCCACAATTATATTATAGCACCTGGCATTTAGTAGAAACTTAAGTATTTCTTGAATGAGTGAACAAACAAGTAAATGAAGGAAGAAAGGACCTGCAACTATGGAAAATACGCACATATGTAGGCAAAGTCTGGAAGTAAGTGTGGAAAAATGAAAACAGTTTGGTCCTGATAAATGGATTAAAAGCGTTTCTTTCTATTTTGAGTTAGTTTTAAGAAAAAATTAAAAAGGAAAGATCTTTCAAATCCACAGTAAATGTCTACTATACAAAGTTCTATTGATGAGTAAATACTGATTAGCAATGCTGTCATTACTTATAGTACGGGTAACTTCTGCATAGAGCAGTGCAAAATTATTAAGTTTTTTAAAGAAAAATTTTAGGCCGAATATATTTCTTGTACAGGCATAACTCAGAGATGTTGTGGGTATGGTTCCAGAACGCTGCAAGAAAGCAAACATTGTGATAAAGCAAATCCAATGAATTCTTTGGCTGCCCAGTGCATATAAAAGTTGAAAGAAACAATCAGCAAAACGAAAAGGCAACTGACAGAATGGGAGAGGATATTTGCAAACGACATATCAGATAAGGGGTTAGTATCCAAAATCTATAAAGAACGTATGAAATTCAACACCCAAAAAACAAATAATCCAGTGAAGAAATGGGCAAAAGACATGAATAGACACTTCTCCAAAGAAGACATCCAGATGGCCAACTGACACATGAAAAAATGCTCAACATCACTCATCATCAGGGAAATACAAATCAAAACCACCATGAGATACCACCTTACACCTGTCAGAATGGCTAACAGTAACAACTCAGGCAACAACAGATGTTGGCGAGGCTGCGGAGAAAGAGGATCTCTTTTGCATTGTTGGTGGGAATGCAAGCTGGTGCAGCCACTCTGGAAAATAGTATGGAGGTTCCTCAAAAAATTAAAACTAGAACTACCCTACGACCCAGCAAAAGTGTGCTGTTTCAAAGGGACATATGCACGCCGATGTTTATAGCAGCACTATTGACAATACCCAAAGTATAGAAAGAGCCCAAATGTCTATCGATGGATGAATGGATAAAGAAGATGTGGTATATATATACAGTGGAGTATTACTCAGCAATCAGAAAGAATGAAATCTTGCCATTTGCAACTATGTGGATGAAACTGGAGGGTATTATGTTAAGCGAAATTAGAGAAAAACAAGTATCATATGACTTCACTCATATGAGGACTTTAAGAGACAAAACAGATGAACATAAGGGAAGGGAAACAAAAATAATATAAAAACAAGGAGGGGAACAAAACAGAAGAGACTCTTAAATATGGAGAACAAACAGAGGGTTGCTGGAGGGGTATGGGAGGGGAGATGGGCTGAATGCATAAGGGGCACTAAGGAATCTACTCCTGAAATCATTGTTACACTATATGCTAACTAATTTGGATGTAAATTTTTTAAAAAAAATTTAAAAATTAGAATGGAAAAAAGAGTTAGTTTACCCTATACTGTAGTCTATTACATATACAATAGCATTATGTCAAAGAATGTACATATTGTTGAACATGCTAACCATCATCTGAGCTTTCAGTGAGTTGTAATCATTGTCACAGATCACCATAAAAAATATAATAATAAAGAAAAAGTGGAAAATATTGCGAGAATTACCAAATTTGACACAGAGACACAAAGGGAGCAAATGCTATTGGAAAAACGGTCCTGACAGACTTGCTCAATACAGGGTTGTCACAAACCTCCGATCTGCAAAAAATACAGGATGAAGTACAATAAGGTATACCTGTATAAGGAACGATTGGCCCAAAGTTACAGTATTCAAAAATCATTCAAGATATTAGAATCTTGGAATTTTTTTTTCTTATTTAAAATGCACAGGCAATTTCCAAAAGGTTAGCTTAAGGTTTCCACCCTAAGTAGCAACCTCTGCGAGTTCATATACACAATTCTGTCCATATGCAGAATATGAAATTGCAAATGGGAATGAAATGCTCATCAATCAAACATCAAATACTAACAGAATCTGGGAAACATTTTGCATTTCCAATTATGCCATATCATTTTACATATCCCAAGCTCTCTAGCAAATAAAATAACTTCTTGTGAGACAGAATAAAATAGCATGCTTTCTTGAATTTTACATATATATAGATGTATAGATGCATGTGTGTATATATATGTACATATATATATATACACATGTATATATACAAAGTAGAGATAGCAAGAATGTGCTAACAGAGATACGTTATGCATGTATGATTAGTTATGTATCTCAACTAATACTGCTTTCCATAAGAATATTCTTTGCCCTTTATTATTAGCTAAAGTTATAATGGGGAGAAAACAATTTCTATTACTATTAAAAACATAAAATCATGGAGCACCTGGGTGTTTCAGTCGGTTAAATGACTAACTCTTGATTTTGGCTCAAGTCATGACCTTACGGTGGTGAGATCGAGCCCCAGATCGGGCTCCATGCTGGATTCTCTCTCTCCCTCTCTCCCTCTCCCTCTGCCCTCCCCCGTCACGCTCTCAATAAACAAACAAAAAACATAAACTCATATAGGAGCAGGAACCTAAATATTTTGAATATTTTTTTTACTGCTTGTTAGAAAAAATACACGATAGCAGTAAATCCCCTCTATGCTAGCTGAATTTCTCCCATGGTAGCCTGAGAAGCTCAAAACTATAAAAGACTATAGAGGTTATCTAGTTATTTATATAAGACTATAGAGGTTATCTAGTTTTCTAGTTATTTGCCAATACCTTTTGCAGATCCTGTTCTGTAGAGAATGGTAATATTTAGGTAGGATACCATGGGAGGTAGATACCACATGGTGAAAAACTATAGGGCACTACTCTTAAGATCTTAGGCATCAAAATCCCGAAGAGCTTACAAAAGAAGCCACCGAAATCCAGTTAAGGTAATTTCACAACTGTTGTAGATTTCTAAATGGTTGCAGGGAAAAAAAGTGTTCAAACCTTAAGGAAATTATCTGTTACTTTATTTACAGGAATTATCAAGTTAATAAAAAGTTCCATAGTATTTTAAATATCACATTTCATTTCAAAATATGAGGATCTGAGCAGATCTTGGTCCCACCTGTGGTCCTTGGGATTGGAGAATGTCTGTGGCTGTGTCTTTTATCACCTAAAATGTGACTGAGTTTCCATTTCTTTCCCTAATGGGCTCTCTTTTTCCTTCTCCAGCTTTTGAGGAAGGGCTGGGCTCAGAACCTGAATTCCCCTTCCTCAGCCCCCACTCGGCACCCTGCTGCAAGCTGTCCCCAGCCTCAGGGCATCTGGGCTGAGGCTTTTGGTCTTCCCTAGCCCCTAACTTCACTTTATTTTTTGTTTGTTTGTTTGTTTGTTTGTTTTAATTTATTATTATTATTTTTTAATTTACATCCAAGTTAGTTAGCATATAGTGCAACAATGATTTCAGGAGTATATTCCTTAATGCCCCTTACCCATTTAGACCATCCCCCCTCCCACAACCCCTCCAACGACCCACTGTTTGTTCTTCATATTTAAGAGTCTCTTATGTTTTGCCCCCTCCCTGTTTTTATATTATTTTTGCTTCTCTTCCCTATGTTCACTTGTTTTGTATCTTAAATTCCTCATATGAGTGAAGTCATATGGTATTTGTCTTTCTCTCACTAATTTCGTGTAGCATAATACCCTCTAGTTCCATCCACGTAGTTGCAAATGGCAAGATTTCATTCTTTTTGATTGCCGAGTAATACTCTATTGTATATATATCCCACATATTCTTTATCCATTCATCTGTCAATGGACATTTGGGCTCTTTCCCAAGACTTTCACTATTGTCAATAGTGCTGCTATAAACATTGGGGTGCATGTGCCCCTTCGAAACAGCACACCTGTATCCCTTGGATAAATACCTAGTAGTGCGATTGCTGGGTTGTAGGGTAGGCCATTTTTAATTTTTTGAGGAAACTCCATAATGTTTCCCAGAGTGGCTGCACCAGTTTGCATTTCCACCAGCAGTGCAAAAGAGATCCTCTTTATCCACATCCTCACCAAAATCTGTTGTTGCCTGAGTTGTTAATGTTAGTCATTCTTACAGGTGTGAGGTAGTATCTCATTATTGTTTTGACTTGTATTCTCCTGATGATGATATTGAACATTTTTTCATGTGTCGGTTGTCCATGTGGATATCTTCTTTGGAGAAGTGTCTATTCATGTCTTTTGCCCATTTCTTCACTGGATTGTCACTTTAATATGTTTAAGAAGAAGCCTGGGATGTTATTCTCCATTTTAATCTGGACACTGGCCTCTTGCTAGCAGGGATGATGGCTGGTCAGTCTGTCCCTATTCGTCTTTAAGTCGTATAGCAGTCTTTTTTTTTGGTCTTATTTCTTTTTTGCTTTTCTAGTTTGTGCTGTTCTGAGAGTTTTTCCTCACAAGAGCTTTCAGATGTACCCAGTAAGGGAGTCTGGTCCCCATAGCCCCTCTCCCAGAGCCCTGTGATTGTGCCACTCACACCCCCTGAGGCCCGAAGCAGGGGCAACAAGACACTTGGTGCACTTGTGTCCATTAACATTGTCAACGGCCAAAACTGTACTCTGCTAGTCTTCATAGCAGATAAAACAGAACTTTAAGCTTTAAACTTGTCTGTCTTTCTGTCTAGCATGAGATTAATGTTAACAATCTCACTGTCCTGGGAGAACACACAGAGGAGGTCTCCTCTGGTCAGTTCATGCAGAAGCCGTCCCAGGAAGATCCAGTTGCTGTCCTTATACACGTGGTGCCATGACACCTTAGCTGCTAGGGCATTGCCGACCTCCCACTTATTCAGCTTGCTTAACAGTTTCACCTTGGCTAATGGGTAGATCTCATCTCCATGAGCTACAACGCCACTCAATGGCGCCACTTCCGGTGGGCAAAGGACCACGCTGCTTCTGGAGGAGGCTTTCAGAGTAGGTGCCCCATCTCTAACTCCTCTTCTCCACTTGCTTTCAACTGCCAAAAGTTTCAACTTTTCAAGGTACCCCACTAACTATGCAGAAATGTGCTACAGCTCACTAGTTTGAAAGCTTTAATCTAGTCCAGTTTCAAAATGGGATGACTAGATTGAAACAAAAGCTTCTGTTCTGAAATAATGTTTGATCATGAGTACCATAACTACTATTTCATTGTTTTTGCCTTATAGTAAATCCTTTTGAGAGCCTACAATGCGCTAGTTTCACCTTGGCCAAATTATAAAAAGTAAATATTTGGTAGGTTGCAAGGCAGGAATTTACACTGGGCCTTCCTTAAAATGTGCTCATTGTATTAGGGGTCTCCAGAGAAGCAGAACAAATAGGATACAGATAGATACACAGACAGAAAGATAGACAGACAGACATATATCTTATCTATGTGTAAAGAGATTTATTATAAAGAATTGGTTATTGTGATTAGAGAAGTTAAGTCCTAACATCCCAGTTGGCAAGCTAGAGACCCAGGACAGCCGATGGTATAGTTGACGGTTCAGTTCCAGTCTGAAACCTGGCAAGCTCAAGACCCAAGAAAGGCCAATGTTTTAGTTGAAGTTGAAGGCCAAAGACTGATGTCCCAGCACAAAACAGGCAGGCATAAGGGAGGGTCGGCCTTTTTGTTTGATTCAGGCTTTCAACTGATTGGATGAAGTCCATCCACATTAAGCAGGACAACCTACTTTACTCAGTATACCAATTCAAATATTACTCTCATTCAAAAACACCCAGAATAATGTTTAAACAAGTATCTGAGAAGCCTGTGGCCCAGTCAAATTAACACATAAAATTAACCACCGTAATTTATCATGTTTCAAGACTGAATAGCCAATAGTCCAATGGTAATTCTGCTCCACCTTTTCATATTTATTTTATTATTGGAGAGGGTGATCCTTCACTCTCAAAGCTGGCAGTCTCAAGGTGAATGCAATGCACATTGTATACGCAGCCTAAAATGACACTGAGTAACCAATACCTACTAACATCTGCAACAGCTCCAGTGTATAGCTCTATTTGGATTCTTCAGAACCTTACTTTAACTTGATTTCTCAGAATAAGCCACCAATTTCTGTGAAACTACCCCTACTTCTGTAACCCACAACTGTGTAAGAGCTGTGACTGTTTTCCCCAAAGATGGGCTTCTCTGGATATTTCAAGTCATATGATGGTAGTCCCACTTGAAATAGTCACTTAGGTGTAATGCTTATATTCAACTAAGTCATGTGTCCAACCTATTAGATTTGAAACTCAGAAAATAATTGCACACTTATCATCCTGCCTTTGTTATTGCATTGCTATCATGATAGCTAGCACAAATGAAAGGACTCAAAAGTGGCACATAATAGTTGGAGAAGTTGAATAAGTTTTAGAAGCCCCTTCATGCCTGTAGCACAGAAAATAGACCTCTACAGTTGTTCAATTTGACCCATAATTAAATGTCATCTTAAAGGCAAGATATATGTATTTCCTAGTGAATAAGTGGACTTCTTGATTTATTTTACTTATGAAAGATGGACTAATGGCATATGCTTCAGTGAATTGTTATCATGGATATAGCTAATAAAATATAACCCTGTGTATTGGAGAAGGGATTTGAAAATACTCAGCTGTGTCCAAGAGCTTAAATAATTTACCCCAGGTCTTTTCTATCATAAGCATCCAGATTATTCTACATCCTTGAGACAATATGGGAATCAGGAGCTGGAAGTCAAAAACTTTCAGTTATAAATCTGGAAGGCATTTACATAGGGGAACATATAAGGAAAATATGCTTTCCAGCATTAACATTGGTTGTATTATCATCAACACCACAAGTTACAAGTGTCTCACTGAAAAAGTGATGGGAAAGGCTTTGGAAAGCCTAGCTAAATAGGAATATATACATATCCGTATAGTTTTCCTCTCTCTCTAAAAAGTCCATTTCATCAAAAAAAAAGCCATATTAGGCACAGTAGGCACACTTTATTAGATGTAAACTGCATGTCAAGGAAAATGTTTTAATATATAATAATCTTTATGTCAATATGATCATAAAACATAATTTTTTAATAATTCTTTTAGGGATGATAGGGTCCACCCATGAAGACAAAAGTGCCTGGGCCCCATAAAAGTCATAATGTGGCCCTGCTCCCAAAAGCCATATTTACCCCACATGGCCCTGCCACTCTGGCTATAGCTGATTGAAATAGGGATAAACACTTTACTCACGTCAAGCCTATCAGATTCTCTCTCCTATGGGTTCAGAATGGGGATTTAAATTATTAGGAAGTATTTGTTAGTACAGTCGTGTGGAAAAGTGAAAAAAAAGAGAAGAATTAGAGATGATGTAGCCTGTGAGGCAGAGAGAATGAGACTTAGAGATACTGCCTGACCTCCTGGTGCCCTCCAGTCTCTGTAAGCGGCAGGCTGGCTGTCCAGACTTTCCTGGATTCCATGAGAGGTCCCAGTATCCTTCCTGAAATTCTGTCTTTTGGCTAAGCTGTTCGAAATGGTTTTCTGCTAATTTTAATCTTAGAGTACCGTACCAGTTTGCTAGGGTTGTTATAACAAAGTACCACAAGATGGGTGGCTTAAACAATAAACATCTATTGTCTCACAGTTCTGGGGGCTAAAAATCTGAAACAACATTATCAGCAAGGGTAGTTCCCTCTGAGAGCTTTGTGGGAAAGCTGGGTTTCACGCCTCTTTCTTTGTATTGTAAATGGCTGTCTTCTTTCTAGCTCTCTCCCCCCTTTTTTTCATTTATTTATTTTGAGAAAGACAGAGTGCAGAGAGAGAGGGAGAGAGAGAGAAAATCCCAAGCACCGTCAGCACAAAGCCCAACAAGGGGCCCAATTGCATAAACTGTGAGATCTTAACCTGAGCCAAAATTAAGTCAGACACTTAACCCACTGAGCTACCCAGTCGCCCCTCTCTAAATCTCTTTAGATCATCTTCCCTCAGCATGTGTCTGTGTCCAAATTTCCTCATCTTTAAAGTACAATAGTCAACCTGGATTACAGCCCACCCTAATAAGCTCACCTTACTTTAATTACCTTGGTAAAGACCTTATCTCCAAACAAGGTCACATTCTGATGTACTCAGGGTTAGGCCTTCAACATATGAATTTGTGTGAGACACATTTCAACCTATAACAAGTACTGAGACAGGAAGATAATTGTAGATTAAATTGTAGAGTGTCCACGTATTACTGTCATTGATTTTTTAAATATATTTCTTCCTATTGTCTTGAATTTTAATTTTTGAAAGGCACTTCATAAGTTCCTTTCTCTTTCTTCTTAATTTGGCTCCCATAAACGGCATTTCTCCCATTATACTTAAGGTCTTAAATGTCCAAGATATGATACCATATCCCATAAGAGTAGAGGCTGTATAGAGTGTAGTCAGACAGCCTGAACTCAAAGCCTGTCTCTGCCACTATGGCGCAGTCCTAGGCAAGCTCTCCATCTCTTTGTGTCTCTTTCCACAACGCTTAGGGGTGTCTTTGTGTCTTTGTGTCTCTTTCCACAATGCTTAGGAGTGTTTGAAGATTAAGTCGATATAAAGTGCTCAGCACAGAGCGAATGTCGTCTAAGGGCTTGCTAGTATTATTGTAGAGACTGAGCCCTCATTTACACATTGGACTTCCTTCATGAAGTTTGTCCTTTAAGACAGTCATAAAGCAAACCTCAGCTGCTGGCTGGCTTCTTTGGGTAGGTTGTAGGAGCACAGACTTACCTTGAGGCCAGATTGCCTCGATTCATATCTGCCACTTGCTTCCTGGGACAACGGAGCGTGTTATTTCCTTTCCTCACCTTTGAAATGGAGATAATAATGGTACCCACCATAAGGAATTTGTTGTCATAATTGAGTGACTTCATTTACATAAAGCATTCAGTACATTCCACGTGTACACTTAACGTTAGTTATGATCATCGTTAAACGAGTTAACCAGATGGCAATCACTGACACTGACCATAGCAAGCAATGACATGGCACTGACCCTGATGAAGCTTATGGCCAGACTACTGCTGGACTCTAAAGAGCATTGTGAATTTTCAACTACTTTTTACTTTCTTGGAATTCATAGGTGGTGTAAAAGCCTTGATTTGACTAGGTCAGGCCTGTGTTTAAACACCATTTAGTTTTCTATCTTGGTTTGATTCAAGATTATTTTTGAAAACATTCCAAGAGCAATGCTTGAGACACATGAATCTGAGATTTGTCATTTTAACTGTAAGTTAAAGGACAGATATAACCTTCATGTAAAATATCTATAACCATGTGCCACCCATTAACTATGTCTGGACCACCGTTCCCAAAGAACAGGGGGAAACAATGTACAAAACATTTACTGATATTTACACAATATATAAAAGTACTTGAAATTTGTTGGCCTCCCCTTATTAGTTATAAGAAAACTAATTTCCCTAAAGTAGAGAAATCAATATAATTTATAGATAATTGATAGCAATTTCATGACCACTTTCTTCAAAGTCTCTATCTCTATGACATAAAGAAAACAACAATTAGATGGAAAATATGCAAAACAAGCTCCAATTTTATTTGCATTTCAGAGCACACAAATTGACAATCCAGTATTACATTGCTGATATTACAGGGCAAGCGAGAAATTTAGTCACATCTCTGATGAAAGAGATCATTTTGGAATTCTATATGTGTATAATTGTGGAGGTCCAATACTTAGAAGTAACAACATTTCTCATAATGGTGCTAATTACTGCACAGTATCCATAACCTTTTGAGCACTGAGCTTAATTCAAACAAAAATAACAGATGGTGTTTCAGGAAAACAAGCCTTTATATTGCTTTTTTTTTTTCTTTTCATATGCAACTGTTAGAGAAAGCCATGTTGGAAGTTTATTGAGGCCTAATTATATTTTGTTTTCTATTCTGCATATTTCATTCAAATAACAATATAGCTAAATTAATTTTAGCTTTCAAAAGGAAAGGATATTATATTGATTAAATGTCATATTGGAAAACATAGGCTATTTATCTTGGCAAAAGTTCCACTCATTTGATAAGATAGAAGAATAAGCTTTCCAAATATGTATTGTATTTTAGATTCTGATTTATTATTTCATACTCTATGTTTGTTTTTGGAAGCCAACCACTTTGAGAGAATTCAAACTAGAGCAAATGGAAATACTGGCCAAAACTTGAAACAAGGGATATCTTCCTAAGTCGATGGGTACCGTTTTCTGTAAACAAACAAACAATGACTGGGAAAATCTATAATAACTGAGAGACTTATCGGAAGATATACACATTGAGGATTGTGTCACAATGTGACATTATGATTTCTAACAGTGTTGTTAAAGTATATTCCTCTCGAGTATGACAACTTTACCCAGAGTTTCGAAAAATCTGCTGACTCAACTTTGTGGGTTTTAGTCCCTTCCAGCAGATGAAAGAGTAGATGATTTTTCAGCAAAAGACCATTTAAGTGGTTGTTGTCATCTGGAACAGTACTAAGCAGTCCTGTTCCTGATCTAAACCTCAGCCCAACAACAACCAACATTATGCAGCCTTGTGCATCTATCTTTACATCTACTCTTTGGCTCTCATTTTTTCTTCTCTACTTCTATGAATATTTACTTACTCCAGCCAGAAGAATTGGAAATCAATTTATTAGTGACTGAATTAAACAACCAATCCTTAATTTTTGGAAAAATACTGAAGTCAAATTTCATGGTATAGTGCATGACACCCAATATAGAGCAGACGAGTGTAGGAAGCCCTACACTGTGTGACTATTATTTGTATTAGCTACTACTACCTAATTTATCTTCTAGAGAAATTGACCATCCTCCCAATAAAATAGCTGGATTCATTTTTTTTAAATGTTTATTTATTTATTTTGAGAGAGAGAGAGAGAGAGAGCATACAAGCAGGGGAGGGTTAGAGAGAGAGGGAGAGAGAGAATCCCCAGAAGGCTGTACACTGTCAGTGCAGAGCTCAGTTTGGGGTTTGATCCCCTGAACTGTGAAATGATGACCTAAGCCAAAATCAAGAGTAGGACAATTGATTGAGCCACCCAGGTGTCCCATCATTTTAATCGTCTCTTGGTACAAACTGTGTGAACTACTTGCACTAATTTCGCTATCACATATCCAGTATTAGAGATGTCCTAATTTAATTTACTGCAATGTTATCAATTTAAAAAAAAAAAATTGATCAGCGATAGTGGTTCTTTAAAACCCAATCTCCAAACCTTGTGAAATATCTCTGGATTGATTCAGATGTGGTCTGGTTTGAAAATGACCTGTCTGCATTCTCCCCTGCCTTGTAATTCTATGAATCTCTGGTGACATATTCATGATCACATACCTTATGGTTGTACCATCAGGACTGCATTATAAGTGAGTTGATATTTTTCTGAGTCTTTTTGAAGAAGTCTAAAGCAGGCTTGAATTAAATGATTTTTCTTCTATTAATGTCATATTACACAGAAGTTTCAGTGTGTAGCATAAGGACTGATGTAAATATACCAAGATCTCACCTTAGCTGTGATCATCCCTCCTTGATATTATTCCTAGAATCTCACAAACAAGCTCAGGAATTAGTTCATTCCTCATATTAGAATTAATAGAGCCAGAATTTGGCTCGTGTGATTAGACTGAAGATGAAATTTTCACTAAACCATGAACTCTACTTGGCAGTGGAAATGACATTTTTTTCAAAATGAATCACATCATGAAAGCCATTGGTCCACTCACTCTACATCAGCATAAATCGTTGCTGAGTCTAGAGATTTATGTTTTCAGTTTGGCCTTCCTTTTCATTACTGGAGAGCTTTAATTTCTTTTCATTACTTGGGATTCTCTCATTTTCTTTCCCTACTTTCAATGCTCTGCATATATTACACACCTGTATTTGTCTTTGATAATGGAAAAAAAGACTCATCACTTTCAATGCTCACTCGACATATCTTCATTATCTTAGGAATATCTTCACCAAAATATATTAAAATGTCACTAGAGAAAAATGAATGCATATAGAATGTATGAATATTGCTGGGCTAGATCTGTATCTCTTTCTCATTAGTCAGCATGCAGGCTCCTGGCTGAATGCCTACATTTCAAGCCCAGCAAAAAACAAATAACAAATAGATTTGAGAATATCAGGCACAAATAGAAAGGGTCTTTTCTCTGTGTTAATATTCTATCAGTTATTTATCAATCGGTGTCTTTTCCTTAGTCTATTTTTCTGCATCAGAGTCAAGCAAACAAGTCCATTTGTTCCTTTATTCCACAAATATTTATTGTGTACTTTCTATGTGCCAGGAGCTACTGTAGGCCGTGAGAACAAAGAACGAACAAAACCAGTAATGTCTCTGCTCTCATAACGTTTACATTTTAGTGGAAGGTGAGAAGCAATAAAAAAAAAAAATGCACTGTATGTCAAATTGGTGACAAGAGCTAAGAAGAAAAAAAAAAAAAAAAAAAAAAAGACAGGGCGAGAGCTAGAATATGCCCTGGAGACAGCAGAGATGCTATTTTATCTAGGTGATATTTGTGTGAAGACTTAAAGGAAAATAAAGAATTAAGTCACAGGAGTATCTGGGGAAAGAGCACCCCATAGCAGAAGATAGAATGTGTAATAAAATCCTTCATGATATGAACTGATCAAGACTGAGTTGGAGGAGATATCTATCCCAAGTCATGAACAGGTCAGAATGATAAATCCTTTAGAATGTTGTATACTATTTCATATTCTTAAAAATTTTACAAAGGTCCTCTGAAGATATTGTGCACTTAACCCTTACTTATACTTTCTAAACTCTTACAAGTGTGTATTGCAAAATTGATGACTGTAAACTAGACTTCAGCTCTTTGTTGTTTTACATTTTTAATCAATGCAGGGTATGTTCCTGAGGTTTTATTATACTGTGTAGTTAGTTGTTGGTTACTTGCTAAGAGAAATTTCTGCAAGTTTCCAGACTGTGAGAGTTGAGGGAGCAGAAGCATGACCAGATATCCTCCTTCTTATTTAAGAGCTTAGATTTGAAGTGACACTTGTATATTTTTAGTATAGACTACTTCTTTTCATAATAGTATGAATGTTTTCTATAACAAGATGCCGTGATCTTTGAAAGTGATTGCAAATCCCTATCCTCACAGGCAGTCTCCAAAGGCAATCTGATAAATGCCTTTAGATTTTGGAATATGAACAGTGAAAGCAAGAAGAAAAGAGTGCGTGCCAAAGGAGGTTGAATACCAAATGAATGGAGTGCAAGCTATTTTATTCTTTGTGAGGAATGAAATGCCTTTGTTTTATTCTTTTTCTTTAGTATCTGTACCCATTAAATGATTCAATTAATGTTTGGTCTTTAGACAACAAACATTATACTCCTTTCTTCTTTGACCATAAGGCCAGCTGGAAAATGAGGGAAAAACCAAAAATTCGAGAGTTTCACAGATACCTGAATTCAAACTGATAGTGCAAATGAGAGATAGCAGTTTCATGGCTGGATTTTAGCTGCCTTTTGGCCTGATAAAGTCTCAACTTCAAAATCAACTTTTCTCTAAAAATAAATAACTTACATGAAGGAATAGCAGATGAATTTATACCCTATAGAAATCATTTAGGATACTTATTCCCTAAAGTTTACCTCAAGACTAAGAAATATTGAGCAAGAACAATAAAAAGAAAAAAAATTCCACCCAAAATAATGTGAACAGTTTGAAATTTTATTTTTGTATTTTGCCTTTATTCTCAGTACCTCCTATAAGCAGCTTAGTAGTCACTCTTTATTATTTATCTTCTCAATATTTACATGTATAAAACAGTGAAGGGAAAAATCATGATTTTTTAGTAACTAAACAAAGAGGGTTTAGATAAAATTTTAAGAAGCTAAGTGGATTATTGAAATAATTAAACAGATAATTCCTGCAAAAAGTCATAGATATGGTTGAGGTAAACATTGTTTTGTTAGACTTTATGCTCATGTATTTCAGACAATCACCTTCATTCCCTCTTTCCTCTTCATGGAAAGACACAGGCTAAGTAATTTGTGTAACATATATTATCTATATGCTGCCTTCAGTACCATTGTCTTTTTAATCAACATTTATGCTTAGTTGACTTTTCTTAATTAAAAAAGGGAGATTAACTTAGTCATTAATTTATGATCTAAAAGTATAAGCTTCCACCTTGCCAAACAAATAACCAGCACTTGCGAATGACTGTGTGATTCCCCTTGACTGAGTTTTAGTGACAACACAGCATAATGACCTTAAAAGGGATAACATGGTACTAATGTAGTGTAAACATATATCAAATAACAATAACTGAAAAAATAAGAATACACTACTATATCTTTGCTATAATTAAAACTGTGTTAAAAGTAAGACAAGCCACTGAATGGAAACAGAGACAAAACATAATGTCTTATTTTGTGGCCATGATAAGAAGTTGGGTTCAACTATATCTAGATTCAACACAAATGCATTGAATGCCTACTGTCTACCAAGCTCTTCCATCCTTCTTTATCTCATTATCTTTTATCAGTCCTGTAAGAATCATATTACTATCCTCACTTTACATAAGGAAAAAAAAACACAGTTCAAGGAATAAACTTCAGATTGAACAACTTTATGAGACATTGGAAAGTAAGTCAGGGTTTCTGGTGTCTTTCATGTATTCCCTACAGCACATGATCATTTAAAAAATAAGTATATAAGGATGCCTGTGAGGCTCAGTCGGTCACGTGTCCAACTCTTGATTCCAGCTCAGGTCATGATCTCATGCATGGTCTTAACTGGGCTCTGCAGTGACCACACAGAACCTGCTTGGGATTCTCTCTCTCCCTCTTTCTCTATCCCTTCCCCACTTGCGGGCGAGCACGCACACGCACTTGCACACACCCGTGCGCTCTGTCTCAAAATAAACTTTATATATATATATACACACACACACATATATATATATATATATATAACTGAAAAATGTAGTTCAATTATCCAGTGGTTTAAAATATACACAGTAAAATAAATAAATAAATAAATAAATAAATAAATAAATAAATAAAATATACACAGTACATGCTATATTTAATACATCAGGCCTCACTGTCATTTTGTATGAGGCTTTAGGGAATTATGTCTTGCATTACAGAACAGGACAATCATGGAAGTTAAGGTGGAGAGTAGCTGTAAGGGGATTGTGGTAGAAATCTAGAGTATAGCACTGTGAAGGATCTTGTTCTGAAGTCCTCTTATCTGCCTAAACGCAGAGCCTCCCCCCAAAATTTAACGATCATAATATCCTTTCTCCAGGAGTTTTATGGCCATGAAGATGATGAAAAAAGACCACTTGCACCTACAGGAGCAAACATTACCACAAGCTTTCTTATCTCCTGTGTGTTCCTCTAAGAACCCATTTGCTTTTCCTAAAGAAACTCATTTGTTCATCCCAGAACCCTTTTCTCTCTCCTCCCTTCCACCTTTTGATTTAGATATATAAACCACTAACTTTAGCCATTTAGCGAACCACTTGGTTTGTGTGCTCCCTCATCATTACAAATAAACTTTTTTTTTTCTCTTGCTAATCTGTCTTTTGTCAGGTTAATTTGAGGCACACAGTTCCTTAATCTAAGCGGGTAAAGGAAAAGTGTTTCCTCCCTGACAGTTTGATGAGGAGGATGGAATGACTAGGATTTATCAGTCACTCTGGAGGCTGCAGCTGAGACCTTGGGATCTCTGACTAAGTTGGAAAAGGGAAATTTCCTGAAGAGTCAAACTCCCGGAACTCTGCTAAGGGTCTAGTTGGGCTAGGGCAATAAGAACCTCTCCCTGATCTTTCTTTCCAGGATGTAGATGAGCAGGAGAAAACACTTGAAGGAACTAGTACTTCGGGTATTTTTGACTCCTGGTTTGAGTACTCTTGTTATAGATCCTTTTCCTCCCACATGTAGCTATTGTGGCCTGTCTTATTTTGTGTCCTGATGGCGTGGCTTTGATCCCTTGAGAGCATTCTTTAATGACAGCATTCTCTCTGTGATTTTCTGTATGCTGGGTCTGTGTTCACAGAGATCGGGAGGCCCTAAGAATTTGTAGTTGGTTAGACAGAAATGTGGGTAGCCTGGGCATCTCATTTGCAATTGGTGAACTACAGACCACTGCCAACTCTCAAGGTCATCTAAGTCTCTTTCTTGGTCTTTGGTTATCTTTGGGAGTGACTTTGGATCATGGTGATTGTACCTTCTGCATCCTTTTGGGGGGTGTGTCTTGTGTCCATAGTTAAGCTGTAAGTCTTACTGGTTTGAGTTACATTTTGGAACAGTTATAACTTTGGAGACCCTAGTCATCAATGGCCAGATAACATATCCTTTGATTCGGAGAAACTTTTATATTTAACAAGATTTTTAAAGGGCAGAGAGTTCTCATCCTACACCAATGTGCTACTGGCACCTATGAGAAGATCAAATTGAAAGAAGGACAAACGTATCATGGCTGGCCTGAAATATCTTCCTGACAAAATTAAAGAGCAGAATTCAGATTCAGAACAAAAATTTAAATCCAAACTGACCATAAACCCTCCCACCCACAGTTTTAGTGTAGTTATGCAACAAACCAGAAAAAATCCTCCTCACCAGGATAACAAATAGTCACAACCCTCTTCTAGACCCTTTGGTAAATCAATGTTGGCTTAGTTACGGGCAATATTCAGGGTTTTATAGGAGCTATTTTATAAGTTTTCTCTCCAAATGTTAATTGGACTAAAGTGGAGCTCTATACTCAGAAGGAGAAAATATGAGAAAATATGTTCTAAAGCCTTTCTTGAACAACTTATACAAATATTCCGAAGGCAGACAACTCTAAATCCAGGACCGCAGAACATAGGAATCTTTTGATTTCTGACTTAGTTGGAAATCTTCTTCCTGATGTAAAACACATATTGTAAGAATCAAAATAATGTTGGACGGACAGGTCAGCCCTAGCGTTACTGCTGAGGCTGCCAACCATTTCTTTGGAAGTAGCTCGCAAGAAAGCAATAAAAGTGAGGAATTAAAATCAATAATCTTTATCATATAAATCGAGTCTTTGCAGAAACAGAAATATAACTCTAGTAGTAACAAAGCCCACTCATTTTTCTTATCAACTACAAGGCCTTCCCCATTCATTTCAAGATACTTGTAGATGGTGTAAAAAGCCAGGACCTTAAGAAAAGGACTATCCTATACTTAAGAGAAAGGAAAATTTGAATAGCAATTGCCCCAAGCCTCAGCTTTTTCAATCAGGCTCCTCTGAGCCTTCTTCTCAATTAGGTCTCAATCAAACTGTAGATGCCCAACACAAAGAATTTCTTCTCTCGATCCCTCCCTGCCTACTTAAAAAAAAAAAAAAAAAAAAAAAAAGTGCTGATAAATTAAATATTCCTAAAACCCTCAACAATATGGTAGCTAACCCAAATGTTTTTTCAAAGTCACAGAGTTTAGGAAATTTTTAAAAATAAGAACAGTTTGGTAACATCAACTTAGTAAAAATTGCTTACCTTCAGAACTGTTAGCACTAAATATATGCAGAAATACAATTTTTATTCTGCCTTGATGTACTAGTCAAGTAGGCTTGTGTTTACTTAACATGTATTAGATGTTTAAGATTACAAAATTTACAGATTTGATTTTAATCAACCTGAGTCAGTGTTCGGACAATCCTGCCAATACAATTCAACAATAATTAGGTTTTATAGTTTATCTGCTTAGAAGTAGTTTCCAAAATCTTTTTGGTAACTTGAAACCTTAAATTTATACTAAGTTAAATTATTGATATTTGTTGAATATCGTTTCTAAATAAGATAGAATATTGAGACATTAATTACTAAGCATTAGTTTAAATTTATATACTTTTAGCTTCTGATATTTACAGAGAGAAGAGAGAGACTTGGGTCTGTTAATAGACATGTTCTTTTTGCCACATTAAAAATTTTTACTCTCAGGAGGCTATGACTCTAGATGGGGCACCTGGGTGGCTCAGTCAGTTAAGCGTCCAACTGGTGATTTCAGCTCAGGTCATGGTCTCCAGGTTTGTGAGTGTGTGCTGACAGTGCAAAGCCTACTTGGGATTCTCTCTCTCTCCCTCTCTTTCTGCCCTTCCCCTCATGCATGTGCTCTCTCTCCAAATAAATAAATAAACTTAAAAAAAAGAAGCATATGCCTCTAGAAATGATGCAATGATGTATTCATAAACTTGCTAATCTAAGACAGAAGGCTGATTTATGACAGTTCATATTGTCTACTCTTTTTCCTACAAATTAAGGTTACTAAGGGGTAAAACTTTTAATCAATATATGTAAATGAAACTACTGGCAATAATAAGATTGAAGAGAGAAAGAAAAAAAAAAAAAACTCTATGCAAAGTATTCAAAGAATGCAGAATGATTTCATTAAGGAAAAAGGGAAGGTAATCTTGTCCTAAACTAATTGTTTAGAGGTTTTTAAAAGGTTGTTCCAGAATGAGAAAGAGGAAAATGAAAGAAAAAAATCTGAATGGATATAGAAAGTTATAATGGGTTGGCAGAAAAGATAGGAGAGAGAAGAGAGCAAGAGAGAATCACTTACACGGTCAAACTGGCTAAGATTGAATGGATTTATTACAAGGTTTTTAAATGAGCTTTCATATCAATAGTGTACCAACGAAAAACTGGAGTTTGGCTTTTTTTTTTCTTTTAAAAGGACATAGTTTTCTTCTCTTAGTAAGAGCTTGCAAAAGGTATTTCTTTACCTTTTGAGTAATCTACCTAGGAAACAAAGATCCTGTGTTTTATTGAATAATTTCCTGTGCTATATTGTTTTTATCATGTCCTCACAGATTTAATGGAACCAAATCTTTTTGACCTCTCTTAACGTGAAAAGAGCTAAGTACTTTTTAAAATTATGTTACTGCCTATATTTACTTTAAAAATCTTTTATTATCACTTTGGCTAAATAGATAACTAAGTATTATTTCATAGTGATCTATGATACTGTTTAGTCAAGTGTTCAAATGTTTTGACATTTTGACAACTTCTCCAAATCAAATTTTAAAGGAAGTCTTCTTGACTTTGAAATGAATTTGAGATATCTCAAAGGAACCCTAAGAAAACCTCAAAGGAGGAGTGCCTGAGTGGCTCAGTGGGTTGACGGTCGAACTTCTTCTCAGGTCATGATCTGGGGGTCCGTGGGTTCAAGCCCACGTTGGTCTCTATGCTGACAGCTCAAAGCCCGGAGCCTGCTTCGGATCCTGTGTCTCCCTCTCCCTCTGCGCCTTCCCTGCTCAAGCTCTGTCTCTCTCTCAAAAACAAATAAACATTATTATTTTTTTAATCTTAAAGGATTTGTTCCCTCACCTTGTAAAAAGAAAGATGCCAAACTAATTAGATTTATTTGATATGCTAACTTGTATGGGAAGCATTGTCAAATAAGTAGAGATTATTAAGTTTCTTAGGTTATATTTGTATGTGTATGTATTATTAATATGGGTATTTCAGAAATTATATAAAGTTCCTAGAAATTTGACAATGTCTTTGTTGGCCATCATGTCTTGGTATAATTTTATCAGGCATGATTCCGGTTATGAACTTAAAATGTTGTATGTGACAGACAACCAAGTTTCCCTTTCAATTGCATTATAATAAGCCCTCATTAGATCTTTAACCACAGCCATTTTAAGTCTTTTGTCATTTACATATGGTTATTGTTTTACCCTGATGCTTTTCTGAAAGCTCTTACAGTCAGCTAGTAGTCAAAATGCTTCAACTTCAACAACAACAAAAAACTGTCTCAGAGACTTATGGAAAAGACTATGACAGGTACTCTGAGTACAAGCTTCTGAGGGTATTGCCTAAATAACTTTAAGATCATGCACTGGATAGAGTAAGGTTTTCCACAACAAATGGAGAAGGTGATGAGTTTGTAAAACCACTAACCATTTAAGATCAAGCAGGACAAGAATTAATTATGTGGGACTGAATAGCTAATGAAGACTTATTATAATTTTTTATGACTTTTTCTTGGAATATTGATGATCCATTAATGTTCTGTCTACTTGATATAAATAACCCTTTCTTTTTTTTTTCTCTTGAGCCACCTATATACAACAATTTAATAGATCACACCTTTGTAAATAAAAATGAAGCATTTATCTTTTTCTGATTACTTGATCACTCCGGAATTCAGGAAACTCTGGCAATATAGTTATTTGCATAAGCTCAATCAGCTGGATGACTTAATTAATACAAAAGATTGATCACTGTAACAGTGTGGGCCACTCAGAAACTTCACTGGAACACCTGCATCTTCTGTACTTTGCTCTAGGAAATAGCTGTGACGGTGACACTGCCATGACCATCCTCATTCCACCATCTAAAGACACTTTAAATGGACTGAAAAAACAAAAACGAAAACGAAAAACCAACAACCTGGATTTAGAGTCTATTCTAAACTTTGATCTTTATTTTTCTTTTGTTTCCCCGGAAAGATCAGTCATTAAATGCCCGTTTGCCCCTTATCAAGGCCTAACTTTGATGGGTGCCCCATCACCATCTGCACAACTACCTCCAGAAATGAGACACAACTGTTTAACTAGACTGGGCTAGTCCCAGGACTAGGAGACAAGTTCAGTGGGACATGGGGCCATCCAACAACACAGCGTCTTATTTTTGAAACTTACAGGAAAGTTTCAGACAGTGGAAATTAAGGAATCCAGAATATAGCCACATGAAGAAACTTTTTCTGAATTCCCCTTATCTGCCTACAGGCAGAGCCTCCCAAAAGAATTAAACTATCATAAATCCCTTCTCTAGGGGAGTTTTACGGCCACGAAGAAGATAGAGAAAGACCACCCACACCTACATAAACAAACATTGTCACAACAAATTTATCTCCCTCATTCATTTCTCTAAGCATCCATTTATGTTTCCTAAAGAAACTCATGTGTTCCTCCCATGGAAGTATTTTCTCCTCCTTCCCTCCCCCCTTTAGGTTAGGTATATGCGGCCCTAACTTCAGTCCTTTACCTAAGTGAAGACAGCAAGAGCTTCACTGCCCCCCAACCATTACCACCACAGTAGCTAAGCCTTTAGTTCAGGGCCAGCAGATTCAAAGGTAGCAAATAAATGAGGATGCTGTGAAAGGAGACAGAGGGAAAAAGGAACAGAGGAGAAATGTACAAAAGTAAAAAGGCCAATAGAAACAGAGCACTCTGGTTGATATTAAAGCCATATTATAGATTGACCACTATATAAATAAATATTTCAGGATAAGGCTCAGTAAACAAGTAAATTGTTTATCTTACACAGACCATTGGAATGAGAAGAATTTATGTGAGCCCAACGCTATTTAGGAAATACAGTTCTCGTCTATTAAATACATCATATAATTAATTTCTATTTAATTCCTTTCAAAAGGGTAGAATGAGAAAATTCATAAGCATTCCTTATTGTTCGTACACCATCAGCATAAAATTCCTCATACAAATTAAAACTTTCTGATTTCATATTCAAACTAAATCTCATACAAAGATGAATGACTATGACTTCTTGGTAAGAATTATCAACCTGGAATAAGAAACCTTGGTCCTTATCTTTACAGTATAAGCATCATTCATTGTAGATGTCTGTTTTCTAATATATCTTGCCAGTATGAATTGCTTTCTAGAACCAGCCTAAAGAGGTTGACACATTGGGCTTCCAAAGTTGATAAGTCTAAATCCCTAAAGCAGAGGCAGTTATTGTGACCTGAAGACCATACAACAAGAGTATTCCACACCGTCCTCCACCAGTACCACATCACATGCACAAATGGAAACCTGAGAGTGATACATAACTATCAGTGTTGTGCATTTTGTACATAGCTTTCATAAGCAAGTTCTGTAATTTGCAATCCCATAAAGAGAAAGTTGAGACTAGTTGAATCCATTAGCTAGTTAAATAGCTAATTTAAGCATATTCATACTATTGTTAATGCACAATAAAGTTCTGCTGTTAACTTCCAGTGACTTATGTATTACCCATCATACAGTAAGCTGTAACATAAACCCCTAAATTCAAAGATAATGGTAGACTAAATATTTCCAATGATGTCCATATCTAAATTTCCAGAACCCATGCTTATGTTACCTTACATACAAAAGGGGCTTTGCAGATTAAGTTAAGGATTTTGAGATGGTAAAATTACACAGGATATCTGGATGGGCCAATGTATTCACAAGAGTTCTTATAATACGAAGGCAGGAGCGTCAAAGAAAGAAATGTGACGGTGGAAGCAAAGAATGAAGGGAGAGAAAAAGAGGAAAAAAAGAAGACAGATACAAGAGATTTAAAGATGCTATGCTGATAGATTTGAAGATGAAGGAAAAGACTACAAGGTTAGGAGTGTAAGTGCCCTCTAGATTCTGGAAAAGGCAAGAATACAGATTCTCCCTTAAATCAGCTAGTAAGAGTGCAACCTTGACAAAACATTGATTTTAGAACTTCTAACCTCTAGAAGTGTAAGATAATAAATTGCATTGCTTATAAGCTACTTAGTTTGAGTACTCTGTTACAGCAGCAATAGAAAACGAAGACAAAGGGTCTTAACATTAAAAAAAAAAACTTATCACTTTAGATACAATACATGTCCATCACTGGACTGTGCAGAAGATTTCCTCTACATAATCAAGGACTCAGGTTGACAGAGACTCCATCATTTGAAAATCACGGGTTGCCATGGCAGGAGGAAGAGAGTACATGAAGATTTCAGACACTTTATTCTAACTTTAGTCTAGAAAGTGACAGATATCACTTTGGATTTTGATGTTTTGGCCAGAAAGTCACATGATCCCACGTAGCTGAAAAGCTGCTATAAATTGTAACTTTTGTGAGCTTGATATTGGTGAGGATTTGTAATGTCTGCCTCAACCTTATATGAAGGAGTTGATAAAAACCTTGATTAAGTAAAGTGAAAAGAACTATTTCCTACCTGGTGTCGTTTAGATTCTATCCTTTCATAACGTAGAGAGTGCTCTGATCTTTTGTGCCAGTTTGTGTTGGGATGACCAGCTCCTTGTATTATCAGAATCTATATGGTTAATTAGAGAGAATTCTCAATATCAGAAATTATTCACATCTAAATGTCATGTAAAAAAGGCTTTTTTCACTCTTTCTATAGCTCTAGCTATTGCAAAGCTTGGCACAATTAAGAATTTAAGAAATTTACTTCTCCAATATTATGTGAAATAGCAGCTGCGAGTACAAATCGTTCTGGTCATTGCATTCTCTATTTCTCAGCATTGTTTTCTGTATTTTATTTGACCCACATTGGAGCAGAGCAAAAAGATATAACAAACTTTTTCTTTTTATAGACGAGAACAACTCACGGGTAAAATGAAACCTGAAAACAGCACCCCAACACACTATTGAACACCCCACGTTTTCACTAATGTTGCAAGAGTACTCTAGAACTAAATGCTTAACCACTTCATGCAAACTTTATGTAATTTTTTGGTGTATATTACAATGATCTCATTTGCCTGTGATGTTACAGTAAATGTAATTAAATGTTATTGGTAAGAAAAATTAAGTTTAAAGATGTATATATGAAACGGGACAACATTAAGGCAGTGGACCACTCTAACTATGCTTGGTAGACTTCTAAGAAGCTCCCTGATTATCCCTACATTCTGAATAATCTCATGTTCTTGTTTGACTTCCTTGATCGTGCACTAGACCTAGTGACCTGCTTCTCATGCATAGAATATAGCAAAAGTGATGTCATGTCATTTAAGTTTTTAGGTTGCAGATTACCTCTCTTGCTGGCTTTGATAAAACAAGCTCCCATGTTGAGGAGGCCCATGTATCAAGGAACTGAGGCTGACCTCTGGCCAACAGTCAATGAGGAAATGAAACCCTTTGTCCAAAAACTTGCAATTAAATTCTGCTAGCAACCATATGAACGAGCTTGGAAGTTGATCCTTCCTCAGTTGAGCCTCAAGATTAGGTCACAGCCCCAGATGATACCATAATAGTAGCTTGCAGGATATGCTGAGCAGAGGACCCACTTAAGTTGCTCCTGATTCCTGACCCACAGAAACCATGAGATACTAAGTGTTTTAAGCCATTAAATTTTGGGTAATTTATTGTACATTTTGTACCTATTGTAATTTCTTATATTTATTAGATAACTAATATTCTAGGGTTTTGTTTGTTTGTTTTTTTCATCTTTTGTGTTGGAAGCACTCAATAACTTACTAGGAACAATGTAACAATTACAATGATATTAATATGGTCTCTTACGAATTTTAGTGAGAGAAGCATTGGTCTTCTTCACTGAACTATCTCTTCTTCACTGAACTATTTTTTTTAAAGATTTTCCTTTTAAATTCTTTATATCTTGTCGCACACATAAAAAATTAACCTAACTGAGTAGAAAGAAAGAATAGAGAAACCAACTTAATTTATAGATTTAATATAAAGGATAAATATAGATTTCTTGTGGTGCACTAATGACGTTGCAGTATTGGCCATGTCATTAAATAAATGAAAATCAGAGTGAATCAATTGCAGTGCTGTCCTGGAGTTAATAATATACCAAATATTATATATAATTAACTAATGATATATAATTAATAATATACCAGATCAAAATAGTAAGAATTTTGAAGAAAATAAGGAACACATTTAGTAAATGGAAATCATACTAAATAGCAAAATATTAGAAGAGAAAAGTATCTGAATGTACACTTCTCAATCCAAATATATGGTCATAAGAAACGTATGCCATAAGAAAAGACATTTTGGTAGAATGCTTCATATTTTAGACCTGAAAGCTTCAGTTAGACAAGAACCACCCTAACTCATATGTTGTTACTTTTACATATATTCCAGGGTAACATGTCTTCCAGTTCCAAAGACTAGAATTTTATTGTCAGTCATGTTTGAGAGTCAAGAATTAAAACAGTGTACAGTAAAACCTTGGTTTGTGAACATCATTCATTCTGGAAACATGTCTGGACTCCAAATTACTTGTATATAAAAGCGAATTTCCCCCTAAGAAATAATGGAAATTCAGATGATTCATTCCACAACCCAAAAATATTCGTATAAAAATGATTACAATACTGTAATATAATACAAAATAATAAAGTACAAAACATAAAGAAAAAGAAACAAATTAACCTGCCCTTACCTTTGCAAATCTTTGTGGCTGGTGTGAGGGACACAAGAGAGAGGCAGCTTATTGAGTAGGACGACTTTCACTATCGCTAACAGAATCACTGCTATCTATTGGCTCAATGGAATCTTTTTCTTTTCATGCAACTTTAACAAGGAACCTATCCAATAACACTTGCTTTTGTGTTCTTTCGAGGATTTCGCAGAAATGTAACATGGCATTGCCGTTAAACAGATTTATCACTAGCACTGCAACAGCCTTATTCAGGTGGTTCTTTTCTACGAAATTTTGCACCGTTTCCCACATTTTACACATCTCCCTAATCTCATTTGAAGTGAGGGATCCCTCCACTTTTCCCCCTCTTCCTCTGCTGACAAGATGTAAATGTAGACTTCTTATAAAATCTTGCAATTTTGGTAACTCACCTACTTTGTTCCCACTTTTCAATGATTTCCTTCTTAACTTACACAGTAATCATCTCCTTCTCACCGCCTTTCTTTTCAACCTGTTTCTGCATGGGGGCCATTGTATACACTTGCATGGGTATTGACTACAGTACAGTATTAATAAACTTATGTCAACTACTGTATTTAATGTTACTGGCAATAAGGCAGCAGAGGAAAGTGTCTATATCTGTAGGCAGACTGACCTAGAATGAAGCAAAGCATTCCTAAGCTTACTCTTATATGGAAAAGCAAAGGACTGTCCAAAGGTGCTTGGAAGTGACAAAAAATACACTAGTGTCAGTTGTGGGCACCTTCCACCATTCTGAAAACTCACTAATTTCTGCCAAACGCTGTGGCCTGAGACCAGGCATCCGAGCAAGGGAGATGACCACCCACAATCCTGCAGCGGGACAGAGAGAGAGAGAGAACCATTGGCTCAGTTGTAACCATGTGATGTTTGGTGTCACGGACTACAAGTATTGCAAGACATCGCTTGTTTATCAAGGTAAAATTTTTTACAGGTATTTGCTCATCTTGTGGAGCACTCACAGAACAAGCCACCCACAATCTAAGGTTTTACTGTAGTTGTTATATACAAAAGACAACAATTTGAATTGCAACTTGAAAGCAATCGGAAACCAGCCCAGTCTCTAGAGGACAGTAGTAATGTGCTTCACAGGGTTAACCTCTTAAACATCAAACACAACTACAAACTCAGCAAACTAACAAGACTTTGCATTGCACAAGAGAGTAACTTCACATAAATCACAACTTCTGCAATGTAATGCATAGCTTCGTCTTGACAAAATCTTTAACCTTAACCATAATACTAACCAAAACAATTCTAGGCAACATTATTTATTATGTTATTGTCTGGAATTATCTGCTAAGGACTGAGTAATTTATCCATAACTAGTTATTTGGGCTCTTACATAATACAGGACTAGAGTTCTCAATTCTAAAATATTGGGAAGGTTTAGCAGCTCTAAAAAGGGGAAATGTAAATCCCCAGCATCCGTTTTCTCACTCTAAAATGAAAGTCTGGAACAAATAAACCTACATTTATCTGCTAATGCTGCATACAAACCACTCCAAACTTAGTGGCTGAAGACAAAAGCCACTTACTCCTTTCTTTCAACCAGCGGTGTTCGCTGATCTCAGCTAGGCCTGCGCAGGCATCCGCTATCAGCTGACTGGTCCGTGTAGTTAGCTGATCTTGGTGGCATCACTGGGAAAACTCAGCTCTCCTTCATTGGACTCCTCTTCTATCTTTCCTGCAGGATAGCCAGGGCATAGCCCCATGGCAGTTCCAGGGGTCCACAAAAGGAAGCAGAAGTGCGGAAGTGTGCTTCAAGTCTCTGCATCAAGTCAGCTGTAAGTCCATTGGCCAAAATAAGTCACACAGCCAAGTTAGGACCAGGGTGGGAGGTTGCTACCACAGGCATGGAATAGTTTTGCATAGAAATTTGAAGTCACTAATACAGTAAGTTTACTGTAATCTCTAAGGCTCTTTTTCAGCATGTAATTAATTGAGTGTAGGGTTGTTTGTTTTTTAAGAGGCCTTCAGGACAAACTACTGAGAAATAGACTGAGGGTGAAGAAGGAATATGGCAGAAAGAAATCCAACTGCCTCTTCATCGGCAATAAGGCTCTGGGTAATTTGATATGAATGGCTTACACCTGAACAAAAGATTAGCTATATTTTATTTTTTTTAGAATATCAGTATTTCTTTTTTTTTTTTAATGTTTATTTATTTTTTTGAGGAAGCAAGCATGAGAGGGGGATAGGCAGAGAGAAAGGGGAACAGGGGATCTGAAGCGGGCTCTGCACTGACAGCAGAGAGCCCGATGTGGGGCTCGAACTTATAAACCATGATATCATGACCTGAGCAAAAGTTGGACACTCAACCAATTGAGCAACCCAGGTGCCCCAAGATAAACTATATTTTAATTAAACGTTAGTGCCATGCAACTAAGTGATCTTTGGTTCATTTTCCTCCTAAGATATTTCTATCAAAGTTTTCCAAAGTAATATAATAACAAGGGAAGAAAAATCTGAGAGATAACCATGTTCAAAGAATGCATGATTACATACGTTAACTTTCACAGAAGAAAAATAAATAAAAAGCAAAGAAAAAAATTTTTAAAAGGGGAGAATGATATAGTATTGTTTAAAAGAAAGAATACAGGGGCTTTATTTTTGCACATTTCCTTCAATGCTCATCAGGGGCTCCTTATGGTATCAAAGGGCATCTTTTCCTTAGGATAGTTATACTGATAGATATTGAGGAGTAATTTGGACCAAGTAAATTGTATTGCGATTATCATTCCCAGGAATTGCCTTATAAACCACAACTAGATAAAATTATGAATTCTTTTCTTGTTGACCTCTTACTTTAGGACCAGAGAAGGAACCTATTAAATTTTAGGCTCAAATTAGGTCCATAAACAACAGTCTTAAAATTCAACATTGTAATTCATAATCTTGGACACTGGTTAAATCATTCAGTAGTAAAAATACATTTCTTCCCTATTTTGAAGGATAACCCTGAGAATGAAGGTATAGTGGAAGACAAAGCTATGCAAGCACATATAAATCAGAGTTATGTTTCCATAATAGTTGTGATATCTTTGCTTCCAACTTCTCCCTCTTATCCTGTCAGGTAGATCCTAAGACTTCGAACAAACACACTTACAGTGGTGTTTATACCTTTACCCACACAAATGGTTTAAGGCAATATTCAACTCTATAATCCTAATTTTCTAAGAATTCTTCAATTGTGCTAGAAGTCATGACCAGTCGTACTGATGTGTGACAAGTTAACTATGCCAAGATGAAAAATCTGATAGTTTGGCTTCCAAAGCATTTATCTAATTAATATATCTAAGGTAGGGGTTGAGAAGGAGGGGTTCACTCTACAGGAGCCCTTTGTTCAAAATTTCTTGAAGTTTCATATTTTATCTTAGGTGAATCATTTGAATTTTATACTCTCTTTCATAACATAGCCCTATCAAAGTAGCAAAAAAGTATTTGAAATTTTTTTTGCCAGCTATATCACTTATCTTCTTTTATTCCAAATCCTCATGTAAATTGGGTAACCCATGTCACCCTGCTATGTATCCCAGTTTGGGGAACATGGCCCTAACTCATTCTGTTCTGTATTATCCTTACAAAGTTTCATTTTCTTTGAGTTAAAACAAAATCCTAACAAGTTCGTGCATTGGGTGTTGAATCTGGAATTACTGATTTCAAAGTTACTATTACTATCTTGCTTATCTCCCCTGTTGGAGCCCCATTCTTATTTGAAAAGTTACATGAAGTCAGTTTCAATTTATCTTGAGATTTCACCTGGATAACAAATGACACAGTTTTACCTTCCCATTCACCATCTCTTGAATTGCTCTGCACTGCCGTTAAACTAATTGAGCCTACATTTATGAAATGGGCCCTCAAAAAGGAGGTGAATAGGAGGTAGTTTTATGCAAATCAAAAAATGAGAAGACGATTTGAAGCTATGTTCCAAAATGGGTCAGAATCTGCCTATTAGTTCTGGAGGCCTTTCATCCACTCTCAAATTCCGGGGAAAACACAACACTATTAAAATGTCATATTACATGACCATTCATTACCTTTTATACGACTATTCAAGCCAGTCATTTCAGAAAGTCCTTCCCAAATGGTTCAGGGTGAAACCAGGTCTCTGTAACTACCATTTAAATCATCAAACAAGAATATGCTTCCTTGCTCTTAATTTAATTTTAATTTATGTCTGGTGGGAAGCCCATCATCCAAATCCTCCCCTGAGCAGTTTTCAAAGATAGAATTTTAATTGGTGGGGTCCAAGGCAGCAGTGGTCAGGCAGCAGGGATCACATGTTAGAGGTCTCGAGAAAGACTGGTGGTGGGAAAGGAAGTAGAAAAGTAAACTAAAGGGAGGAAAAAGTTGTTTTATTTAGATTTTACTCCCTATATGCAAAACTGAAGAGTAAAATGCATTCTCAGTGGAGCCCTTAATTTAAAGGAAAAAAGAAACCTAAAAGAAGCCCCCTGCTGGCCACTGCAATTTCTACCCTATTTGGGCTTTTTAGTTTTTGTTTTTGTTTTAATTTATCGAAGTACAGTTGACACATAATGTTACATTACTTGCAAGTGTACAACATAGTGATTCAACAACTGTATACATTATGCTATGCTCTCCACAAGTGTAGTTACCATCTGTCACCATACAACACTATTGCAATACCATTGACTATATTCCCTTTGCTGTACGTTTCATTTCTGTGGCTCAGTCATTTCATAACAGCCTGTTTGCTCTCTACCCTATTTGCTTCTTTAAAAAAAGAATAAGAAATAAAAATCTCTTTCCTTACCTATATTTAAGACACAATTTAACCTTCTGTCATTATTTTCAATGTATTATATCTTTCTTTAATTGGAATGAATGCAAACATATCAACATAAATGCCTAAAGGTAATCCAGTAACTTGTCTTTCTTTGATCATAAGGAAAAAAATAGTCTTTTAAAAATATATATATTTTATTTTAAAGGTGCATTTAAAATTATATCACTAGTAGATTTATTTTTGTTATTTATATTTTATCAGGGCAGAAGGGTTTTTGTTGATTAGTTCGAACTCATGAAGGTCTTTAAAAATAAAATAATAAATCAAAGTTTTATTCAAAATGATTTGTAATAACTTTTTTTGTATTGTTTTGGAAAATTAAGGATAGTATATATAAAACTCTTTAGTTTTACATATAAAGAATAAAGTTTAAACAAAACAACTGTTTCTTCTCTTTAGGATAGCAAAAGTCCTGAGGCTGTATTTGTTTCACACTGTACCTTGAATCTATGATGTAGTCATTCCATAGATTTATTCTTTAGAAAATAGAACTCCTTAGGGCAACCTGACCCAAGCTGCACAAGAATGTAAATAAAAATGATTGAGTATTTCTCTCTTAACATAAAACAAATATTTTACGGCATTGCTTACTATAATGATCTCTCTTACATCCAACACAGAAATATTAACATCTATCATATACAATTAAGTACTCAAAACCTATTTGTAAAAGCAGTAGAAGTGACATCACTTACATTTAGTTACATTTTCAAAAGAAAGCATAATTAATGAAACAGAAGTATTCCCATAGAAAGCTTGTGCCCTGTAACAGTGACCATGATTTCAGAACAAACTACTTATAACATTATCTACATTTTGCGCCAGAATCTGCTGAGTGGAACATTTGGGCAGTGTGAAAAATGCAGACAGACCGACAGCTTCTTTGGTATTGACTTAGCCTTTGTCCAGACTTTCTCTTACATGACTGACCCCTTCCTTATCCCTGTTGTCACTGATCCTCAGGAAGTGCATGTTGGGCCACCTGATATCCTCTCTGTCAGACTAGGGATGAATCGGTTACTCACAGCCCAGTTCATGAGTCAATTTTAAGAACGTTACTATTCTACATAATACCCTTGACCTCTCAGAGTTGGTGGTGTGTGATAAAGTTTTCCAGGACGCGCTAAACTTTTCCTGAGACAGGGTCCAGTCAACAACTTTATGGCAGTCCTTCTGGACTAAACTTTGCCTAGTACCTACAAGTTGGTCATGAGACAGTCAGGGGATTGGAAATGTATCGCTTGACTAGGTTTCCAGATTGATAACAAGATGGTAAGCAACTGTGTCATCCAGAGATTCCAAAGTCCACTCACAGACAACTACACTAGCTCTCCTTCCTAGGTCCTGAAGTTCTCCCACCAACCAAGGCCCAGTAGGGGGCAGCTTCCCAAAGCTAAACCTAAGAGACCACAGCCTACCCAGTTAAAAGCCAAATGAAAAGGCAAGGTTGTCTAACAGTCAAGAGACAGGTAGACGAATCCTTGCAGCTGACTCACATCATAACCGAAAGTGTGCCTCGTGGCCCTGCGAAAAGGACGGACATTAAGGAAGAATGTGAAAGTCAGACTAGAATCTGTAAGTCAAATCAGACAGGATTTGTTTGGGCCTCCAATTTAGATGGAGAATAATGGTTTTTCTATCATTTCTGTTGTTTTGTTCATTTGCTTGTGAAAACAGAAGTTCTCTCTCTCTCTCCCTGCTCTTTAAACTGCTGGAAGGTAAGTGAAACCTTCCATTGCAGAAATGCTCCTGATGGGGGCAGTATTGAACCTGGTCAGGGAATGGCGGCGGCTTCCCTGTGCATGACACCGTGGCCTTCAGAGATATGACTTCACTGTCCTTAAAAGGAAAAATGCCAGCACACTTGAGAGTTGGATTGAGCCAATAAAGTAGTCCCTGAGCCACACTGGGTATGTCTTTAACAGTTCCTGTTTACTTTCCTGAGGAGAGATTACAAGGAAATAAGCTCACATTTTTAAGTGTTTTCATGATGCAAGTTATCCCTGAAATCAAATACTATTCTAAATCAAACAACCTTATAGTGATGCACAATTCGAATGTATGTTTAATTAACCAAAATATTTATTAATGAATAATAAAACACATTCTATGTATGTTTTAGAGGGTACATAGGAAGTATATACTCACAAATATTTAAAGATAGGCAGCATGTTTGGCAGAGAAAATCTTAAAATTCTCAGAGGTATTTATTATGCTGGAAAATTTGGGGGCAGAAATAGGATTCTAACAAAACAACTTTTTACTAAACATAGAACAAGCAAATAAGCTGACTTTCTGAACTCTGAAGGAAAAATAGGTATATTAGACTATTAAACTGCAAATGCCTTCCTCATGTCAGACCTTCATCTTATGACAATATTGCCTGCCTTCGTGACTATGTAATATTAAGAATCTTGGCAAATAGTACAAAGTATGGGAAACTGTTTATATATATATATACACACACATATAAGTAAACCTATAGAGAGAGAATCTAATAAGCTTATATCAGTGTTTTAATAGTGATTGGAATAGCTTAGGAGTTTACATTAATAGAAAATAACCAATTTACTACAATGTTAGTATTTCTAACTATATCTATATACCTATGTATAGATATAAATACTAATATACATATATATAAATATCATATTCACATACACATAAATAAGGAGAATGCCTGTGACTATGAAAACAGAGATTACAATCATACAGCTGTAAGCCAAGGAACACCAAAAATTGTCAGCAAACCACCAGAAGACAAAAAGACGCAAAGAAGGATAACTCTGTGGGTTGCAGAGGGAGCATGGCCCTGGCAACACCTCGTTTTACCATTTCTAGCCTTCAGACCCTTGAGAGAATATATTTTTGTTGTTTGAATCCACACATTTTATGGTACCTTGCTTTGCCAACCATAGGAAACTAATGTAGATGCTATTGAGAAAACCTTTGGCCTTCACTAACATTTTTTAAGTATTTATTTATTTATTTAGAGAGCACAAGCAGGTGAGGGGCAGAGAGAGAGAAAGAGAGAATCCCAAGCAGGCTCCTCTCCTTGTTGTCAGCGCAGAGCACAACGTGGGACTGGAACCCACACACTGTGAGATCATGACTTGAACCAAAATCAAGAGTCAGATGCTTAACCCACTGAGCCACCCAGGTGCCACTAACGTATTTTCTTAAAATATTCTTGTTCATAGGTTTTCACCACACTGTATTATTCCAGGAGACCTGCTACACACTTTACAGGACTCCTCACTGTTTCTCCATTTTCATGTTCCTTGTTCGAGCCTGTCTAATTCATATCTAAATTTGAACCTATCTAAAGCTCCATGGGCCAACGAACTGGCCATCTTTCCCTGAAGCACACCAAACTCAATAATATTCAGAAGCCTCATCTACCCTTTCAGAGTTAACCATTCTTTCATCCATGTTACCAAGGATAATGTTCCCTGGGAGTTCTGCAATAGGGCTTGTCACCTCCTCTCATTTTTATATTATCCTTAAGAATAAGAAACACATCTTTATAAACCCCTGTCCTAAAGGTGAGTTAGAAAAGTCTTGAAAGTCCATTTTGGTATGTTTTCCCTTCCCTTCTTCCTTTGTTGTCATCTCCTACACTCCAGGATTGCTTCCAGAGGGGCCTGATATGAGAACAAGCCTTTCTTCCTCTCTCTCTGGCCCCAGGTGGAGGGCAGGAAACCAGTCAGACAAAGATGCCCAAGGGAAGGCTACAGATCTGACTAAGACGAGGAAACAAGAACAAAGCAGGGAGTGTCTGCCCTAGAGGCCACCAGGAAGGGATCCACTTCTGTTCTGCATCCAGAATTCCTTTCTTTCGTAGCTTTAAACTAAATTCTATCCTGCTTTGGAACAACTTTAACAGTATAATAAAGTTCTGAACTGTCAAGAAAAAAATCTTTTTGTGTTTATTTAGTTATAATTTTTCAAATGAACCCTTTTTTCCATACATGGATAGAGGGAGATCAATGACCAATTTTCAATTTGGGCAGGGTCACCCATGACGATTTTTAAAAACCGGAACATTGGGATATAATCTAACTGTCTATCATGAGGACTTCCCAAACCAGCTAAAATCTTTTTTCAATACTTTTTTCTATATTTTTGTATCTAGAAAATGGCATTTTATCTAAAAACAGACGTGTTTTCAAGTCATGAACATCAGGAGAATTGGTAAACTCAGGTCTAAACAAAGACTAAATATGAATTTTACAAGTGAAAAGAGCAGATCGTTAAACTACTACCGAAACTTTTTTGGTTACTGATATTTCTCATCATGGCTAGAATACCAAAATGGTACTGAATTCAAGTAAGGAGACCCATCTCTATCCATTTGATAAGTATCTGAGTATCACATATGTATACCATGCCTTCTGGTGTGGGCCCCTTCCTGATTCAGAGCCAGCTTGCTGGGTCCTTCTGTGATGGGAAGGGCTAAGGATCTCTCTAGAGCGTCTTAATAAGTCACTAATCTCACTCATGACCTAAGCGCCTCACAAAATCTCACTTCCTAATACTATCAGCTTTGGGGGTTAGGGTTTTAACATATGACTTTTGAGGGAGGGATACATACATTCAGACTATAGCAGCCATAAAAGAATGTATAAATAAATAGAAATATATGTTTTAGTGAAGGCTCAGTGTTGCACTGACGTGATTTTCCTCAAATTATTTTATGGATTAAATACAACTCCAGTAAAAAAAAAAAAAATTATTATTGTTATTTTAATTTGACAAACTAATTTTTTTAATTATACAGGTGAGAATTACCAAAAACATTTTTGAATAAGGAGAGTAATGGGGAGAGGACATTGTTCATAGTAACAGAAATACTCAAAGGCTAGAGTAATTAAAGCAGTAGGCTGAAATAGATAAATCAATAGGACAGGGAAAAAAAGCTCAGCAATAAGCTCAAATATTTATAAAATTGTAGTAAGTGGTGAAGTTGGAATCGTAAATAACTTGGGGAAATGTTGGATTGTCATTAAGTGAATTATGCTAGGAAAAATGGTTCAATATTTTGAGGTAAAGCAGACAGTAAGATACATTCGAGCTGAATCAAATAGTTAGATGTAGAGAAATGAAAGCATGAGAAAATAGAAGAAAACTTACCTTGCTGTTCATGTGACATGACTGAGAGAAACTAAGTATCAATCCAAAGCAAGAACCTGCAAGGCAGTGTTTCACGGTGTAGTTTATAAACTACTTCATTTGGAATCAGCTGCATTTCTTGTGAAAACCAGTTGCCAGGATCCCACCAGAGAATTAATGAATGATACACCCTGACCGACAGGGCCCAGGAATCTGTGTTTTAGTGAACACACTTTAGTGAGCACATGAAATTGGAGAACCACTGCCAGGCAGAATAAGATTGATAGTTTTGCTACATAGATATGGATATTTCTAAGAAACATACAAAATCAAGAGTTAAAAAAAAACCTGGTAAAAAGCTAAATTATAATGTTACATAACAAAGGTTTGAAATATCATAAATCAGCAGAAAAACAAATTAATTAAAAAAAAAAAAAAACCTTGACTTTCTCAAAGGAAAAGGGAAAAGTGGACAAAGGATGCAAATAGGCAATTCAGAAATGGAAGAAAAGGATGAATAAGCAGATACAAAAAAAAAAAGTCAATCCTCACTTGCAAAATAAAACCAGATGCAGATTCCTTTACAAATTGAGAAAGATGTTTTTAAGTGTAATGACCAGTGTTGGCAAATGAACTTGCCCCTCTCAAATATCATGTGAGAGTTTCATGTGATGCAGTTTAGCTGGAGAGCTATTCAGCAATATGAATCAAGTATCTAACAATTATTAATATCTTCTGACCTAGTAATTTCTCTCTTTGAGAATTATCCCGAAGAAATAAACAGGCCTGCAACAAATATTTATATACAAGAATGAATAAATAAAAGCAAGGATTAATAAACTCTTACGTACAACAGGGAGAAATGAAAACAACAAAAATCACTCAAAGAGAAGTTTTCATGAATTATTTAATTTGGAAAGTGTTCATGGTATAATTTTAAATGGAAAAGAACAGGACACAACATTTCTCAGCGATACAATTCCAAGTTTGTATATTTTTTTTAGGAAAGGTACTGGGAAAATGTGATTCTGAGAGAATTTTAAGAACATAAAATTGTTTCAATTTTCTTCAATTTTTTCTTCATTTCCCAAGTTTTCTGAAAAGGAAACATGTTATTTTGTTGACTTAAAAAAAAAAACAAAAACAAGAAAGAAGTGCTTTACCTATTTCTTCAAACATTGCTGGCATGCCATGAAATTTTTTTTAAAGCTTTCATTTGGAAGTATATTCTGGACTGTTTAAGCTGTAACCACACATGTGCATAAAAATAGCCTTGTTCTTGGGGCGCCTGGGCGGTTCAGTCGGTTAAGTGTCCGACTTCGGCTCAGGTCATGATGTCATGGTCCAGGAGTTCGGGTCCCGCGTCGGGCTCTGTGCTGACAGCTCAGAGCTTGGGGCTTGCTTTGGATTCTGTGTCTCTCTCTCTCTCTCTGCCCCTCCCCTACTCATGCTCTCTCTGAAAAATAAATAAACATTAAAAATAAAAAAAAAAAATTAAAAAATAGCCTTGTTTTTTTAGTGCCTTTGGGGCGGTCAAAAATTCAGATAGTGTATCCTTTCAAAAATTCATATGTTGACATCCTAACCCCTAATAGAAGTGTATTTGAAGATAGGTCCTTTAGGAGGAAATTAAGGTTAAATGGAATCACAAGGGTGGGGTCCTGATTCAGTAGGACTGCTGGCTTTATAAGAAGAGAGAGAGCCCTCTCTCTCTGCTCACACACCAGGAGAGGGCCATGTGAGCACACAGTGACCTGGTGGCCTCCTGCAAGCCAAAAGAAGAGACCTCCAAATGAAATCTTTCCTGCCGACACCTTGATCTTGGACTTCTCAGCTTCCAGATCTGTGAGAAATAAACGTCTGTTATTTAAGCCACCCAGGCTCTGCTATTTTATTGTGGCAACCTGAATTGACTAACACAGGAAGCTTTATCAATCTTATCACCCTACTTGGTTTTTAGACAAGTCAGTTTGCAAGATTCAAATCCACTTACCAAGAAGCATGATATAGTACTTTTATGGGTAGTAATAGAAATATGCTTAAAAAACACACTTTCATGAGAGAATCATCTTACAAAGGAAGGCACGACTCAGAAGGCAACACCATCCATTTAACTATATTCTATTTATTTCTTAAACAGTCTGGCTCCATTTTATATGGGAGCAGATTAAAAGAGGTTCAAAGTCACTGACTGCTGGTTTTTAAACCTTCTTTTAATGGCTTCACTGATTTACCAATGGTGAATCTTTGGATATTGATTATTATATTTAGAATTGATCTCAGATAGATGTTGACCGGCCTATATTTTAGCTTGCATTGGAGTAGGTAGTGAAACAAGGAAGATTTTAAACAGGCAAGGTTGGGGTTTAAGCTGTCTTATAAAATCATAATCACCAAAATGAAACATCTTAATGTTTAAGCTTTCTGTTTTTAACTCATATTTTTATTTTTTATTTTGCAAAATAAAAGAGAGATTCTGTTATTTCTAATACATTCCATGTGAGAATTAATAAACTTCTAATTAGGTGTAGGTCCACTCCGTGGAGAAATGTGAAGAACTTTTTAACAGCTGGATGCTTTGGGGCACCCGGGTGGCTCAGTCAGTTGAGTGTCTGACTCTTGATTTCAGCTCAGGTCATGATCTCACAGTGGTGGGACTGTGCTTACACGCGGCTTCGCTACACTGGTCTTTGTGCTGAGCACGGAGCCTCCTTGAGATTCTCTCTCTCTCCCTCTGCCCCTCCTTGCCCATGCTGTCTCCCTCTCTCTCTAAAATAAAAATAAAAGAAAGATGCCTAAACCCTCATCTCACCTCTCCAAAGTATCCCTTTTTTTTCCTCAGTGATTTATTGAAAATGAAAACTAGATCCATAGTTAAACATATGCACATAGATATACACATATATGTGTTCTATTTGTTAGTATGAACTCATATGTATGTATATATATGTGTGTGTGTATATATACAAGTCATAATTGTATACATATATACATATATATATATATATATATATATATATATATAAATTATCTGTGTGTGTGCATGTCTGTTCACTTTTCAGAAAACTTATGGAAATATTTATTTTTAGAAAGGCATGTAGACTAGCACACCTCAATATGGATTAACCACTTTTGAAGTAGCCAATGGCCACATATAGAAAGTGACTACCCCTACCTACATAAAGGACATATGTTGTGTTTAGTGTACTATACTTGCAATTTTCTTCAGGTTTTTTAATTTTTCAAAATAAGAAGTTGGAGGGAAGAGACATGTAGAAATCACATGTGTTCTGCTTCAGACTGTTGACTCCTTCTAATCCCTGCTCGCACATGTTTAATACGCATTTTGCTTTTCAAGCAGTGGTATCCCACAGGACCATATTATGGTCTTTCCATTCTTCTCACAGTTTCATGGCTCCTAAAAAATGATGTCACAGAGGCGCCTGGGTGGCTCAGTCAGTTAGTTAAGTGTCCGACTTCAGCTCAGGTCATGATCTCGTGGTTCGTGAGTTCGAGCCCCGGGTCGGGCTCTGGGCTGACAACTCAGAGCCTGGAGCCTGTTTCAGATTCTGTGCCTCCCTCTCTCTCTCTGACCCTCCCCCGTTCATGCTCTGTCTCTCTCTGTCTCAAAACTAAATGAACGTTAAAAAAAAAAAAAAATGATGTCGCATAACAAGCAAACTAACCACTAGTGACACTAAAATGAGAAAAGGGTCCTTGGCATGGCTCAAAGTGTCATATGTATAATTTTTAAAGCAGTGCTTTAATTTCTGGTTCAGCAAGGGAGATGCCATTGTGCTTCACTGCTCCCCCAACAAGCACCCTTTGTTCTTGTCATGAACCAGAATCACAGCTTTGCACTCTGGTTCTGGGAGGCAGAGTCTTCTTCACCCTGACAAGGAGACAGACTTTGGCTGTCAAGAAGACAGATCCAAGAAAAGATCATCTCCACTGCTCCTTGCTTAGAAAAAACAAAGCAAGGGGCACCTGAGTGGCTCAGTGGGTTGAGTGTCCGTCTTTGGCTCAGGTCATGATCTCACGGTTCGTGGGTTCAAGCCCCCCAACAGGCTCTGTGGTGACAGATGGGAGCCTGGAGCCTGCTTTGGATTCTGTGTCTCCCTCTTTCTCTGCCCTTCCCCTCCACTCACTCTGTCTCTGTCTCTCTCAAAAATAAATGAACATTTTTAAAAAATTTTTAAAAAAGAAAAGAAAACAAAACAAAACATTCTTTTTCCAAGGAGAGGTTGAAAGAAGAGTTGAGTAAAATGAAGTATGTAAAGGGTTTTCATTTTCAACTGGTCTCCCTTTAATTTTGATGCTGAGTACAACCTTGCCTTGAGTGATGGTGACAGGCTGGATTTCCCCTTCTTGCTCACATCACTTTTCAGTAATAAGAAATCAGTTCCGGGGCGCCTGGGTGGCTCAGTTGGTTAAGCTTCTGACTTCGGCTCAGGTCACCATCTCGAGGTTGGTGAGTTCAACCTCTGTGTCTGGAGTTGTGCTGACATCTCAGAGCCTGGAGCCTCCTTCAGATTCTGTGACTCTCTCTCTGTTCCTCCCCTACTTACTCTCTCTCTCTCTCTCTCTCTCTCTCTCTCTCTCTCTCTCAAAAATAAATAAAGATTTAAAAAAAATTAATAAAATTTTAAAAAGAAATCAGTTCTACCTTCCTCCATCTACTTAATAAAAATATGGGCTGTTTGTTGATAGGATTGTCACATGTTTTTGTGATCCAGGATGCTAAAGTTTAGAGGATAGGGAAAACGTAGAGAAACAGCTTTTACTGGAAAAAAAAAAATTAGCAGTAATGCAGCTACCCTAATTTGAATGGAACGAAGCCAATACTTGTCCCTCTTGTTCTTTCCAAATGCCTTTCTGGCATACCTGAGTTCTCACAGTCTTTGAGAATCATTAAAGACCAGAAAATTTTGTAATTGTTTTAGAGCTTCAAAACTGCTGCACAGGGTTGAATTTAAGTATAAGAGAGGACCTTGTGGAAGAGGAATCAGGGATATTTTGTTAAGCCAGCTATCAGCTGCATAACCAAACTTTTAAGATAAAATTTCAGCTCCTCAAATGAAAAATGGAAGAAAAGTACTTTGCTCTTGATTCAGAAAAAGTTGTTTAAGTGTTATTAAAAATTCTAATTTGTGAGTGGGTGAAACACTCAGTTATTAAGACTTTATAATTTTATTAGTATTCTCCACTAAGAATATGTAAAACATATGCATATGTATATATATTTAGTTCCAAACTTGAAGTTTAAAGGCAATCTTTGTACCCTCTCTAGTTATATATTTATAAATTGAATATGACATATAATATTTATTCAGATTATTTTCTCTTATTCATTCTTCAGTGAAGAAAAATATAATTTTCTTCCTGAGGAAGCAGAGATTTCACAGTGGCTTTAATAAAATCAATCCGTTTCACCACTAGATATAGAATATTTCCCTAGGGGTCACCAAAAGCTGAAGTTGATTTGTCTTTGTCAAAGCAGACAAGTTGTTAAATGAAAGAATCAGTATAAGAATACTTCCCACCAACGGAACTAGGAGAAAGGAAAGAGTGATATGAACTTTACATACAAACACACATGTATTTCTTGTCTCTTCGACCACCCCTTGTTCTGTTTCCCCGACCAGTACCATCCGCAGAAGCAGCCATATGTAGAAGGCACCTCAACTCTGTTGAGAGATGCTGAAACTTGAAAGGAAATTTGAAATGTGCAAATATATATGTTCAACATTTTATTGCCTTAAGAGTTTGCTTTATGGCCTTGAGGTTTCTTGGTCTCCTTTCCCTGTGTCACGTTCTCTGCCACTAGCTGTGGGCCTGGCTTTCTCTCACTCAGTCTCACCCAGAGGGACACACATATGGGCACCTTGTGGGAATTTCTTACGTAAAGCTATTTCTTCTCCAAACTGAGAAGAATCAAAACCTGGATCCATTAACTGATCATTTCCTGACATTTAAAATAACCGATCTGGGAGAGAAACCTAAATGAATATGAGGAATCTACCAAAACTTAGTAATAAGAGGACACATAAGGAGGATACAAAAGAAGGAAGCTTTCTTTTATTGCTTCCTCATGCCAAAAACAGAAGGGGAAGGTATGGCACTCATGAAAAACTTTTAAAATGTAACAGTTTCAGTTTCAAACTTCGTCCCAATAAATGGAGACACAACATTAATATAGGTCTTTATTCGGTATACTGAATTTAAACGCCCTACCAAAAGTCTTAAGATATTTCCTGGATAAAAATATTTTTTCTCCCTTCAGGCTGAGCCCTCTGGGTAAGTAGAAAACTTGTAAAACTGGTTCTACTAGCTAACCATAAAAACTTCATGCCCTATTTACCACATTAGAAGAAAGCAACCGTTCTCCTTTTTTCTCATTCTTGTTTTAGCCTGAACACATGGCTTTTTCTGAAGCTATGCCAGGTTCAGATCAGATACTATTAGGGTAGGGGTGACTGTGAGCTATTGCACACGTTATCCCCATGGTTTCTCCTTTGAGGTCCCTTTAAAGTTTCTCTCTGGTGCCGTTTTCATGTGAATGTATGTAGGAGCACCTCTGGAGGGTATTAAGTCGTTGTCTCATCAATAAATGTTGGTGATGCTTATCTCTCTATTTCTCTGGATTCTAGCATGCAAGACTTCTGAGATGACCTACTAAGATAAAGATCTAAGTGACAAGTGTTAAAGAGAAAAGACACAATGTGATTGGAAAAGACTTAAGAAGAAAACTCGGGGTTATATTCTGCAATGTGTCCAGGGTGACTATTCTGCAGGGCTTACTTTAGAACCCTTGCTGAATTCTTTGTGCTTAATTCACTGTAATAATTAGCAAATCAAACACAAAGAGTTAAGAATCCATTAGCTGGTGATATCCAGTGAATTTTGAATACTCAATAAAGACTTTATGTAGTGAAAAAAAAATGGGAGGGAGTACTTTTCTAGTTCTATTTTTTTTAATGTTTTTATTCACTCTCATTTCTGAGTAGGTGTAAACATCTCTGCAGTACAACTCTTGCCTCCATAACTGCTTCTTCCAACCTTGACCTACCTCTCTTTTATTACTGTTCTCCTAACCTCCCCCCACCCCACCCCACCATCAAATATCTGATGGAGAGAGGGAATAAAGACAGGACTTGATAATTTTCAGTCTCATCACCAACCCCAGCTTGAACGCTTCTGAAGTTTTTCCTAGTAAAATCAAGTAGCCATCTACAGCAATATTTACTGAAGTAAATGTCCTGAAAATGTGTAATGGCTGAAATAATATAGGAGTGGATTTATCTCTCAAGTAATAATATGCTAATAATTTATCTCTCAAGTAATAATATGCTAATCTATGCAGGGGAGGGAAGGCAATGGAGGGGTTCTGCTCCACTCAGTCATTTAGGAACCAACCCAGAATGAAAGCGGTCCTTGCACTGTCAACACGTGGCTTCTAAGGTTTGTCTTGTCATGGCTATTTCAGCTGTGACAAAGAAGAATGAGCTGTAGGAGTGAGCACACAAGTTTTCAAGGCAAGGCTTGAATGGAATCCATCACTTTTGCTCATACTTCACTGGAGAGAGCTTAGTCTTATGGCCACAACTAGCTGCCAAGGGAAAGGGGAAAATATGGTCCATGCCTGGGCAGCTTCATCCCAGTCATGACTCTGTTTTGCTATGGAAACAGTGGAACACAGATTTGGTGGACAATTCACAGTCTCCACCATACCCTCTCAACCTTTTTATGGCTTTAATTTAAGAACATGAGGATACACTAAAGGTTCAAGAATCATTGTCCTATTCCTATGGCTCACATTAGTCATCTGCAATGGAAATGTGTTTGATGAAATGTTAGGGTCCTTTTATGAATTATTATACACAGATGTGTTATGAGGATAAAATGAGAAAATGTATAAAAGCTGTTTGGAAAAGCTAAAGTAGTATAGTTCTACAGTGTTAGAAATTAAATTGAATTATTCTTTCATTGTTTAAATCTAAGAAGGAGTTAGTTTGGGCCTATGAAACCAGTGCCCAATATTTCCATAATCACATAAAATATAATGACTAGCAAATATGAATGTGAATTCAATCATTCAATGTCATAGCTCTAGGGATGTCAAAACTGACTACCATTTTGGTAGCATCACTGAGTTTGGAAGATCAATGAAGTTTGAAGACAAAATATAGTGTGGAAGCCTAGAGAATCTTAAGACCATCAGTGAATGAACCCTGGATACAGAACATTCAGAAGACATAAGTTTTGCCCAGGGAATGCGGACAAATCAAAGTAGGAGGATAAACAAGAAACAGAGCAAGACCCCTTCGCTGGGATCACACAAAAAAATGCAGATCATAGCAGAATACAATATATTGGCTAGACTTAGTTTTTTAAGAACACTATAATAAGGATATAGAACTCTATGCCCAATCCCGCATAACAGCCTTGATCAATACTCTGATATGTCATGTAAAGAGAACAGCTAAGGTTAGGAAATGGAGGTCCCTTGACCTATTGACCTTGTTACGGCATTAGAGAGTCAACATTTTGCCATTAAATGTCAGATCAATCCCCAATGATTTAAACATTACCCAGAAGTCTCTAGCTTCCTGGAATCTTTCATTAAAAAAAAAAAAAAAATTCAAACACTACCATTTTCAAGAGTCTAAGAAATTATTATTTACTACCTGATCCATCTTGCTTGCTCAATTTTTAAAATTCTTGTCTTAATTGTTTTCCAGTATTTATAAATGAGTGCCTCTGATTAAAAAAAAAAAACTATATTATTATTTCATGTATATTTATTTTTTTTATGTTCAAGAAATAACTTTTCTCTCTGGGATTCTATAAACAACTTGCCATATACTGACCATTTTCTAAAATATATAGCCTTTACCAGAATGATTCTTACATTACAATTATGTATGAGAAGGTTTTTCTCCTTTTAGATCAAGTGTGATTCGTGTTTAATTTATCCTTTATCCCATATAATGCTTTGCACTTGGTAGACATTTAATACATAAAGTAGTAAAATTTTGGCCCAACTGTATCTCCATTAATTCAAGGTGGTGGGAGGTAAAAGGGAGGCCCCTCCATATGGCTACCATAAATTTATAGGGGACCTCTTACTTTTCCTCCTGGATAAGTCCTGGATAAGCAGGCATTTAGCAGTGATCATTCCTAACTTGCTCTTTTATACCTCAGGGATCACCAAAAGGTTCCTGTGTCCAGAGACTGACATATCTTTCCGATGGCCATGATACATGTTATTTGATCGATTGAATAAATAAAGCAGCCAACAATTGCCATCCCTAGATACCAACCAATTTCCAACTGGCATCTGTCTGCCTGATGGTATCACTTCCATGAGGTGTGACAAATTGTAATCTAAAATAACACCTAATTTAGATACTAGTTCACTTTTAGAGCTGCTGGTGAAAAGAAGGGAGAAGACTGCAGCTCATTGTACCCCAGCCTCCCACTTCCATTGTCCCTGCTGTACAATTATTGCTGTCCTGCCTGCCAAAGTTCCATTAAGGGCTCTGGAGCTCCTGGCGCTTGTGTGGATACTCTACTAAATTTAATAACCAAAAGATGACTTATTCTTGCCAGCTGGGTACATCAAACCAAAGAAACAATATCAGATAAATACATGGGGATCTATTTTATCTAAATGTATGGAAGAGGAAAATGAAGAAGATGGTCTTTTTGCTGGTGTGATTTTTCTAATCTTTTTTTTTTCAGTTTTGTCGCCAGTTGAAGTATTCATGCCAAAAGAGGCAATATTGCCAGGGACAATAGACAACTACAGAGAATCCATCAGCCTTTGGCTGCTTCTGGAGACAAGGTCTTAGCTTCTCAGCGGAGTGGGGATTGCGGGGGTGTAGTTAGAATCAGCAGAGACTACTTATCGCACACTCCTCTTCCACTCACCTGGGTTGGGCCAGGGCAGCTGCGAAATGGGATGAGAGGCTTGGCTGCCCTTGGAAGGCTACCCTTAGACTCTCCCACTTGCAGGAAGGATTATTGGGCCTGGCTTTAGGAAAGGTCTCACTGCAGATAATTCACGTAATGAATTATTTATCACTGACTCTCTGGGTTGTGCTTGACTCTCTGCTCTTCTCCCATTGTCTTATGATACAGTTGATAAAAAGAAGAAAAGAAGAAAGAAAGAAAGAAAGAGAGAAAGGAAGGAAGGAAGAAAGAAAAATTAATTTTTAAAAATAGAATCGTCATCACTGCCCTGAATTGAGCCACTTAGAATTTGCATTAGCCCATAACTGAGATTTTTTTTTTTTTTAAGTTTCGCAAGCACAATAGATCTTATTTACATTGTGATGTTGTCCACTGCAGGGGTAGCTGGCAGACAAGACCCAGTCCTCTATTTATTTCCTTTCTAGATGTTGATGAAGGTAAGTGTCAATAGGCAGTATTACTTATTTCATGATGACAGTCATGCTTTGCTTGATGACTGTGACCTCCTTCCTCAGGGGATCTTGAGGTTAACATGACTGCACTCTGGATATCTACATAGGAAAGAGTGTATTCAGGACTAGAAAATGTGGAAGAAATTTAGTGAATGAGTGGGGCTTACAGAGCAGAGAAAACACTGGGTAATTTTGCCCACCAAAAACCAGGATTAACACTTATTTGCAGCCCACAGCAACTTTAATCACCTAATCAGACATACTCTCAACAGTGCAATCCCTTGCTCAAATCTTAATCACCTGCCTTGGCCGGCCCAGGGAGTAGGGGACTGGTAAAAGGAATGGAGGAGGTTGTAAAGGAGAAGTAAATTAGTTTAAAGCAGCTGAGAGTGGTTGAAGAGACGGGGGGGGGGGGGGGGGGGGGGGGGGGTAAACATCTGTGATGAGATAAGAGTCACATACAGCTGTTAGCACTTTGACCAGGCAGTGACCCTGGACCCTCTGCTTCCAGGCCAAGCAGACAGCCTCCAGCCAGACAGCCATCATGCTCTCCCTCCTCTCCAGCTGTCTCTCCAAGAGGGTCTTAGGCAGGATCACAGAGTCACATCTCCCTTGCATCTCAGGACCAGGAAACTAGAAACTCATGGTTCACCCCACTCCAAACTTGCCACATCTCAGCTGAGTACCAGCTCCCGTTCTGAGCAGCCACACTGGGAGGGTCTCTTTTGTATAAGAAAAAGAGGACAGAATGTTGGAAGGGAACTCTTCTTGACAGATGGGAATGAGAGTGGTGTGAGTAACTCACTGGAGGCAATAAAGGTGTTAGCAAATAGCAGGAGGGAAGAGCGGCCCACCGATGACTGGCTCTCCTCATGCTGAGCGTTGTGCAAGTGCCAGTAAGAGCTCTAAGCTCGGGTATTAGCAGCATGTGGCTCCGGCAGATTCACAATGTACTCATTGGCTTTCTCAGTATCACAGGCATTGACTGGGGTCCCATCCAACTGAGGGGGCTACATGTCTCTGTCATTCTCCTTTCTAATGCCTTTTTCCTGGTCATCCCTCCTTTCTTTGTCCTGGTTCTTTTGTTCTTCTCTTCCCTATCCCTTATGCCTCTTTACATGGTATTTCCCTTCTCTTTCGGGATTTTTGTCTTTTCTTACGGTAAGGAGAGCCTCAGACTCAGCATCAAGCCCCATGTGATATAGCCAATTACCCTAAAGATCACAGCCACCTAGCCCTATCCTTCATGTTAAGAAAACCCAGCTGTTGCCGAGAATTGTGTATCTATACAGTGTTTAAACATGCATCAGAGCAAGGATTCTTGAACCAAAATCTAAGCGTCAAAGGATTCTCTTAGATGCTTATCACCTCTTCCCAGCTACATTCCATTTTACAAACAGGCAAATTATGACTTGGAAAAGTTAAATGAGTTCCTAAGGTTATACAATCAATAGGGTGAAGGGGTCACTTAGGACCCAGGCCTCTCGACTCCCTATCCAGTGAGTGTTTTCCATTTTATGAATTTTAATGTAAAAATCTGGACCCCTTTGTTACAAAGGGGACTATTTCTTACCCCCAGTCATGTTTGAATCCCCCCACTACTGAAGCAAGTACAGCTAATGAATCAGGGATGCCCTTTTGTTGTCCTATTAATTATCTGACCTTAAGGAAATCCCTCACCTCCCTGGTTCTCAACATTCTCCTTCACAAATGAGCAGGCTAGAAAGATCAGCTAGGGTTGCCTCTCCCTCCAAAATTCAATGACCCTGGAGGCTTCACTTCTTCCTCCAGAACACCTGTCATTTCTAGGTAAATAGAGTTCTCAATTCTTTCTGCTAAAAGAGGTTAAGTAAATCAAAAGGAAAGTCCGGGCCGTGCTTTTGGCCTAAATTATAACTTTGTGCCCAGAGATGAAGGAAGTTAATAGCAATAAGAAAGCTTCCAGGGTCTACCATTTACAATTTAAATACTTTACTTGGAAGGTTAAAAGTTCAAAGTTGAGTCATAGTCTGAGGTGGCTCTGCTCTTTCTTTTTAATTATCTGAGGTCAGGAAGTTAATAATACCAGAAATCCCCAGTGGAGACCTCTTGTGCACTGTGTGAACTTTAAACTTGCTCTTTTTTTTTTTTTTTTTTTTTTTTTTTAGGGTAAAAAGTTCAGTAAAAACACAGTGGACTTTTCCTCTTAGCCTCCACCCATTCATCCCCCAAGGTCAAAAGTTGAACTGTAAAACAGAAACCCTTGTTCTCTGATCCACATTTAAACAGATCACTTATTAAAAAGTAAACATTCCAAATGCAAGCAAGATCCAAAGTGAATCTGTTCAATAAAAATGAAAATATTGTAATAAAATGAGTGTTTGATCTTTATCACTTGCCTTGGGAATGAACATCAGAATATATTTTCTTATTTTTTGAATCTCAGAGAAAGAGGAGTCACAAAAGCTCTTTCCTCACCTACCTCTGCCCTGAGATTAGCATATCTGCAAAAGATAAACCTAAGACATTTTTAAATAGTTGTGTTTACAATCTTATCTTAAGGCATTTTCTGCAACTAATTCTACACCATTTATGTTTATTTATTTGTTTTATTCAAACAGGAGTTCAAGAACCACAAAATGTGGCTTAAATCAAAGCAATTTAAAGGACTGTAAAATTAAGAAATATTTGCTAAACACAGTGGGGAATGTGGAGAGAATAAAGAAATGGGTGAATGAACCCAATAAACCTCCTGGAAATAAGGAATGGAATATATCTGAGATACTCAAAATGATAAAGCTCAAACATGAAGCCAAGAGGACAGCTATCGAGCTCTGTATATGTATTTAATAAAAACAATACTAGTTTTCTTGAACAACTAGTGACAGTGGCAAATTTAAGAAGTATGGAAGAGCCACCAACTGAATATTAACCCAATCCAATAATCTCACTTAGAAAAACTCCCTGAACCACCATCAAATGAAGCTGTTATTGCATGCAACCCCTAAGTGTCCTTTTCTAATAAAGTAAATGATATATGTGTCCATTTTTTTCAACGTGTACCTCTTGGGAATGCTTTTACTTGCCTAAAAAAAAAGGGAGGGGGTGTCGGGGTGGCTCAGTTGGCTGGGCGTCAGGCTTTGGCTCGGGTCGTGATCTCATGGTTCATGGGTTCGAGCCCTGCGTCTGGCTCTGTGCTGACAGCTCAGAGCCTGGAGCCTGCTTCAGATTCTGTGTCTGCCTCTCTCTCTGCTCCTCCCCTGCTTATTCTCTCTCTTTCTCTCTCTCTTTCTCAAAAATAAATAAACATTAAAAATTTTAAAAAGAGTCCTACCAACAATTGTTGCAAAAATGTTTTAAGCACCTTTGTCACAATTTTTCTATCCAAATGAGGGTAATTCCACCTGTTTTTCTACCTTTATAATTTTTGTAAAGATTAGTGCGAAAACCACAGAAAATGGTGAGAACCTGGAAATAAAGATATACAATAAACACATTCATAATAAATACTTTCTACTGCTGTCAGTTTTGACAATGTCAGTTCTTGGACTTTCCGACTAATTTTAATATAAGTTAAAGCTAGAAGATACGGCTTTGAAGAGGTTGTGACCTAGACTCATTTACACGTACGTAGTTTTCACGGCATACTTTGAGACTCCTGGATGCAGCTGGATGACCCAGGCTCAGGAATGACAGCCACAGGAAGGAAGTGGGGACAGCCCACAAGGCTACTTCCTCTTGTTAGGACTCCCCACTCAACAGCTGTAAGGAAGGGTGGAAATTCCTCATGAGTCAAAGTGTGACTTCAAAGTGAGGGATAAAATTTGAGAGACATGATCATATTGATTAGGATATTGACCAAAGGAAGTCACTGCATTTAGCAGAACGTTCAGGGAAAATCGGGGATTAAGTCGGATCAGGAGGTGAAGAGGATTGGGACACTGCTGAGACATGTAGACTGGTGTTACTTTCATGACGATAACTTCTGGTTTCAGTTCATCTTGTGACTATATTCCCATGTATATTTATGTTTCTTCTGTTTTATTCTTAAGTCACCTCATTGTATTTTTGTTAGTTGTTTTCAGCCTTCTGCCTAAATTCTTTATTAGCTTTTTTTCTTTTTCTGAAAACCTCTTCAAGCTGGTAAGAGGCTATTATGTAGTAAGACTGTGTGCTGGGCCTACCTACACTGAATGTTCTCATAGGATAGAAATAAGACCGGATCCATATAAAATCAACCATACACAACAAGGCTAGGAGTGTACTGCCAGTGGTACGAACAAAGTGCCACGAGAACCCTGGGTCTTCGCCATGTTTTTTCATGCCTCCTTGCCTTACACATTCTGATCTCTCTTCCTGGAAGAACCCTCTTGTCCTTGATCCCTGGAACCCTATACTCCACCTCAATACTGCTCTTCCTTCACACATCACCTCCCTTTCCCTTTCTGGATGTAAGTGTCCCTTCCGCAGCAATCTGTGCAAAGAGTAACATCAGACTAACTGTCTTACCACATTGTAATGTTTGGCTAATTTTTCTGCCTCCAACAATAGATTATGATCGAATTGATGGAGAAAACTCCCATGAAATTCCCTGGAAGGCCCTTCTTCAGAAACACAGAATGAAACTTGACAGGCACAGTATTCAATAAATCCTTCGTGGATGGCAAAGGTGAGCTGAAATCAACAGGGTATATAACGGTGTGAACTCCGGAATACTGCTAGCACAGCAGTTCTCAACTTTGGCTGTGCTTTGATATCAACTGGGAACTTTAAAATATTCCTGATGTCTGGCTAGAAGCTCTAGAAATTTTGAATTAATTGGACTGGGGTAGGGCAGCGCCACTAGGGTTTTCAAATGCTCTCCGGTGATAACTGTGGTGATGAGAACTTAAGGATGAGGACCACCGTACCATAAGATGGTATGAAGTGGGAATCACTTCTACAAGTCACCTTTGGCATTGGGAGTCACAAATGGACTATCAGTTTAAGGACACCTTATTTTTCATAATTCTTTTGAGGAATAAGTTACTCACCCATCTGAATTGCTTAAGCAACTCCCTATTAACCTCATGATAAAATCGAACACCTTGGCCAGCCAGCATGTTACTCCAGCTTTTCCATTAAATGGTCCCATTTTCTTCTTCTTTCTTATTAATATCATGTGTGCTTAAGTCATGCAAAACTGTTTGCTATTGCCTGAGTATGCCATATAAAACCCTTCCCGTATCTTCCTGTGTGTCTGCTTCCAGGAATGCCTTTCCTCTTATTCCTGCATGTAATTCATACTCATACTTCAAGACCCAGCTCAGGCCGATCCTCCTCTGAACGCCTTTCTTAGTCCCACTGGTTTCATAAAGTGTTCCTATTCTGTAATGCACACAACTTGGTTTGCCATTCGGTTGTAATGGTTAACACACTGGCTAAAACTAGCTTTCTGTCTATGACTTACATTGCATTGTTTTAGATTCCTTTTTTTTTTCTGGACCCACTTTCCTCAATATCCAGTCTTCGACATACAGAAAGTGCTAAGTGAATAGCTACTGAATAAATGGACAGAAGGATACATAGAGGGATGGACAAATAAAGAGATGATTATATAAATGAACTCCTTTATCTGTTTAACATCTAGAGGGACTTTCATGGCACTCATCACTGAGGAAAGGGAATAATAACTTCCTGTAATATTTCTTTCCTATTCTTCTCCAGAAGTTGGAGAGCCAGTAGCCTGAACCAATGGCAGGCATTAAAGACTCCATGTTAGGGCAGGTGGCCCCAGGCAGAAGGGTTACAATCATGATATCCTTGGTTTTGTTAGAATTTTCTAGATAAGGAAACAAACAAAACATTCTAGTCATTTTGTGTTTAGAACATGCTAATTTTCTAGATGATTGCTTATCCCTGAGCCACATCACTTTCCACTGGTTCTTCCCACTGGCCTTGGGTTTTTCTTCATAGAATCATAATCAGTATAAAAGCATTTACTCCTCTTCTCTCAAATTAATTTCCAGCTGGAAGTTAATTGTGAGTTCGTAGTTTGTTAGAGCCAAAAAGAATTTTAGGGATCGTCTCACCCAACTCCTCCATTTTGCAGACCTAGAAGCACTTGGAAAAGTTTGGGGAATACAGTCTTTGAAGTTACCTGTGTACCTGGATGGTTCTAAGCCTCATCAGGACAGGAGGACCAATGAGGAAACAGCAATCTTAACACTCAAATCATCTAGGAACTCAGGTTCCCTTGTAAGTTTTTCTCAATTTCCAAGAAGTCTTGGAGCAGGGGGGCTCACATACACTAAGAAACAAGCCAGTTGATGTTCTTTGTCTTTGGACCTGTCTTCAAGTTCCCTGTTCTGGGCCCGTCTCTAAGAAGAGTCCTCCCTATGTACTTCTATCTTCTGTGGAAGAGCTCCATGGCTGCTGCTCAAGAGTATTTTGCGGGGGGGGGGGGGGGGGGGGGGGGGGAGGGGGGAAATAAAGGATTGAGGGTATGAGAGGAAATGATGGGAATTGGGGGAGGAAAGGTGTTGAACAGCATAAGAATAAACTCTCCCTCAGCTTCTGAGCCACACTTCATTAGAAGTGGGCTGAAACACTAACCTGGTGCTCTAGAGTTGGGCTCTAAAATCACATCTGGATTCCAAACCTGCCCCTGGTGCTTATTATCTCTTAGTCCTTCAGCAAGATATGAAAACTTTCTGAACCTGAATCTCCATTTTTTCCTTCTTTAATATGGTGGAAATAACCATTCCTTCTTCATAAGATTATTTGAGTATTAAATAGAATACTTAATATACCTTAGCATAGCAGGTGCTTAGCATAGTGCCAGAGTTGGTAAGCACTGAACAAAGGATATAGATATTAATATTATTATTTTTACCTTCATCATTCTTATCACTGCCACTTCATTCATTGAAATAGCTTCTTTTGCTTACGCTCTTCACCCCTCCTTCTAATTTTTTTTTTTTTTAAGTAGGCTCCACATCCAACATGGGCTTGAACTCACAACCCTGAGATCATGAGTCACATGCTCCACCCACTAAGCCAGCCAGGCACAACTCTGCCCCCACTTTCCACTGGACCTTAATGGCAGCCACTCAGGCCAGCTGGGGGTGGGGGTGAAAGAAATGTCTCCCCAGCCTCTTCATTCCTTCTTTACCCTCTTTCCTGGCACAAGTACATAAAACTCCATTTTTCTCATTTTCCCTACCCCAGACAGTTTGTTTACCAATCGGTACAAGAGTTGCGCACATAACCAAATTTTAATCCTGTTAGAGCATCAGCTAGGATGTCTCAGTTGTTTTACTAGCAATATCAATCTGTACTTATGAAATAACGGAAGTTGCAATTGCCAGTTTTCACTAGAGGGGAACAAAAAAGTACATGTTTTGGTGCCAGGCTTTCCCCAAAGAAGTGTTTTCCTTTATAGTAATGAAGCTCTAGCTAGACACACCGTTGCCTGGAGATAGTGTTTCACACATTCAACCATGTAGATGAGAACAACATCCCGGAAGTGAGCAGAGAAAGAAGATGGAAAGAACCTGAGGCCTCCAGGAACTCTGTGCTTATCCACCCAATAATCCTGAGAGGTCTGGACTTTTGAGCCACTGTATTGAGACATTTCTGCTCTCCTCATATTCTGAGGTGGTATAGTTTCTAAGCAGAAACTAAACAAAGAGAAAGTCTACTGCCATGCTGTTCAGGCATTAATGCAAGCCCCAAATACAATGTTTCATTAAAATATTAATATTGGTTATATGCCCACAAAGGGGTTGGGGGAGCAAACATCTTCCCATTCCCAATACAGGAGCTTCAAAGTTGGTGTTGCCAGAGATTTCAAGATCTCCTACCCAGCCAAGCATTAAACATGTGTGGTCACTTATTATTAACTTAAGAAGAAAAAAAACGAAGTCAAGGCAGGGAAGTTCTGTTTTTTATATAGACAGCTTTCATGAACAATCACTCAAGTTACTTTTTAATTGCAAGTAGATACAGTTTAATTCACCCTTCAAGCAAATTCAGGGTCCTTTTATCAATAAGGAAGCTCTATACAGAAAACATTAGGAAGATTGCCCCAAGAATATTGGTCTCATAGTCCCAACCATAGGGAAGAGAGTTTACTAGATCAGCTTTGGGGCAAGACTGGGCAGCCCCAGCTAAGGTGAAACATCTAAACCAGTTGTGGGATTAGCCTAGACTTATTCCAGACTGACAGTCTTGATTTTTATTACTTTCATATTATGTATTTTCATATTATATATATTTAATTGTATATATTTGACTGATTATATATAATTTATAAGTCAGAGTCCATGGAATATTCTCGTCTGAGTTTTAGGACTCATATACATCCAATACATACATCCAAATACATCCATATGGCTACAGACTCTCAAAACCCTTTTCTTTCATGCTAACCATGCTAGAACAAGATTAACCCTCAAGACTGAGGACACCAGACTCCATGTAACCGAAGATCCCACGCCAAAAGACAACAGGTTAAAAACAGACACAGGTGGGCCTCTGGGTAGTCTCAGTTGGTTAAGTATCCAACTCTTGATTTCAGCCAGGTCATGATGTCACGGTTTGTGGTGTCAAACCCCACTTTGGTCTCTGCACTGACAGCATACAGCCTGCTCGGGATTCTCTTTCTCCCTCTTTCTCTACCCCACTCATGCTCTCTCTCTCAAAAAAAAAAAAAATAAATAAAAAATAAAAAAAAATAAGACACAGGGAAGACTCCTCTTTCTAGGAGTTTCTAGGCCTCAGAGTGGCAAAAGTTCTGATTTGATTTGATGTCAAAGTTTGGTATTCACCTTATCAGAAAGAGCTGGTAAATCAAATGAATTTCCCAGGAGTACATGGTCCGCATGGAGCAGAGGAAGCACTGTCCTCATATCACCCAAATAATTATTCAACCCTGCATCTTCTCACCCATGATTTTAGTGATGAAATCAAACTGTCATATGAGATTAGCTGTCTTAGAAAAACTTATTACCTACCAATCCTGTAAATAATGCCTTTCCCATACATTACTTTTGTTTCCATGTCTTCAAAATTTAAAAACGTCTCCCAAATTTTCTTGATCATGGCCTGTGTCTGATAATATTGTGAGGTATATCTGATTAACCTTTTCATATTTGTATAAAATGACTTTTCTTTCTCACCATGACTTTGGTCTATCCTCCATTGAAGATGTCAGCTTTGTGACAGGTGGTATTTGATATCGTGGCTAATCTAACATCCACTGAATCAAGGGTAACAGCACAGTACTAACAGTTGTTACACATTTATAATATGTCAGGCACCTTCTAGGCATATTGTGTTTATTAACTCCCAATGTACATGATCATTAATTATCATAACAACCTTGAAGAATGGATAGTTTTATTATTCCCATTTTATAAATAAAAAAGCTTAAGTTAAACCATTCAGCCAATTCATACCACTAAGAAGTATCAGGGACAAAATCCCAAACCAGATGATCTAGCATTGCGATACAAAATCTACCAGTGGTGTTGTTCTCATCTAACAAAGACTATTGGGAAAGAAGTAATAAAAGTATGTGAACTGAAAAGTTACAGAACTATCGAATGCGGGGCCAGTGGGAGCTTAAATTTCCTCCAGTTCTTCTTGCCCAAAATATCAGTCCAAGAAATTAACTGGCTGTCCATCAAAGGCAGACAACCAGGAGCAGAGACCTGACTATATCAAAGAAAACAGTCAAAAAGGACAAGCAGACGACTGAACAGAACCACTCCTGAAAGAAGAAAGTGAAAACATTTGTGAATAAAAGGCAGTCTTCTGAAGTAGAAATCCAGCTTGGCCAGGTAATAGAGTCACCAGTCCATAAACCACCGGATGCTGTTGTAGGTGGTCAAAAGGGAGTATAAGGTTAGAGGGACATGAGCCCAGAGAGGGTTTTTGTTTGGTTCTTTGGCAGCACTTGACTCTAGGAAATGATGGGGAAATTCTAATTTCGGAGAACACTTTTCACGAGAAAGACAGAGATTAGAGTTTCCAATGAAGGAGAGATGACGCAATCGAAGAAAGTATAGTTCAATAAAGCACTCGGGCCAGATGGCATTTATCTGAGTGTTCTGAAACAAATAAGGTGTGAAACAGCAGAGATTGAGGACAGATACTACATTCCTAAAAATAGCAACTGTTGTTGAAGATTGTCCAGTTTCTAACAGTGTCCTTTAAAGAGAGAGAGAGAGAGAGAGAGAGAGAGACAGAAACCAAAAGAAATACCAGGAATTCAGACAAGTGAACTTTGTCTTGTGCTAGGGTAAATCTGAGGACAGTACCAAATAAATCTGGGGATTGAAACCTCCCATGATCTCTGCAGTAACGGGAATTTTCACTTTCCAGCCTTAAAATTGAAATGATTAATTACTGCAGAGCAACATCATGCACTTGGCTTTTCAAAAGGTTTGAGATGAAGAATCAGATGTCTTCTTGTATCTAAAACTAGTTGAAGACTGGGCACCAGGGTGGCTCAGATCACTATCTCATGGTTCATGAGTTCGAGCCCCGCGTCGGGCCCTGTGCTGACAGCTCAGAGCCTGGAGCCTGCTTTGGATTCTGTGTCTCCCTGTCTCTCTCTCTGCCCCTCTCCTGCTCATGCTCTGTCTCTCTCTCTCTCTCAAAAATAAATAAACATTTAAAAAATTGTTTTAAACTAGCTAAAGAAACTCGAATCATTTATAGTGTACACTTAGGTCAAAGAAAAGAGATTAGCTACAATGTGTCTGGAATCTGGGGTTGGGATAAAATGAAATTTCAGACGGGTTTCTAAAATAATTATGAGGTCTGTGTGAGCCATAGGTAACTGACTCCCCACATGATTGACACTGTATGTGGCAGCACCTACCAGGACAAGCAGTAAAAAGAAAGAAAGAAAAAGAAAGAAAGAAAGAAAGAAAGAAAGAAAGAAAGAAAGAAAGAAAGGAATAAAGGAAAAGAAAAGAAAAAATGGCAATCACATGATCATATGCTCATCATCACTAACATGTACTGGGTGTTTATTACACGGCAAGCACACGGTTTTGTGTCTGACATCCATTATGTCAATTACACTTAGGCTGTGAGTGATGGTATAACCTATTTCAGAAATATATGTTATTTCAGAAAGAAAAATGTCCGGGGGGGTGGGTAGGATGGTATCAGCCCCTCCCAGAGTTCAGATGAGTTCCAAACAAAGCTCATCTAAAATATTCTAAATAAAACGTAATCTCCATGTAAAACGGAATGAGGTCAAGATGGTTGTAAAGGAAGTCAAGGATGGAATCTGTTCTCTGCCCCTCGGTCAATGGGTCAGTAGCTCTTATCTTCTAAACCTCCAGATAGTCAGGCTGACATTGGTTCCAGATTCCACCTAAATCGCCAGCCCTGAGACTAGAGCGTTCTTTCTGTTTTTTTAATTTCCTGGTCCTCAAACCCATTTCCTTACCTAACTTCTGTCCCTTGCTATTTATAACTGTTTTGTGTTTATTTCCTGATTCCTCTGGCTCAGTCTCTTTTCCCATGGCTTTCATCTGTGTGGTCTGCCTGGGATTTTAGACCCACATGGGTCTAAAGCCTTCTCTGAAGCTTTGTATGAAATTCTCCCAGGCCTTGATTCAGAACCTCCTGCCACCTAGCCCAGGGCTAACAGGCAGAAGGATCTGGAGCCCATACAGATTAGAACTATTCTATTCATCAGTGACCCTTCCCAATTAAAATACTAGGTTCAGGGTTCACACAGTGCTTAAGGTACTTTCTGTTCAATAAGGATGCTGACTGAATTTACAGCGCATGCAGTAACACGAACCGCAGACCAAAGTCCAAACTACAACACATGACCTCTATGGCAAGAAAGAGTAAAAAAAATAAAACAACCTTGGCAAGATGCCAGGTGACACTGGACCCGTGAGAGAAAAATGCACGAGACTGAAATAGTAGTCCACACACCACAACCTTGCTTTCTGATCCTTTGTGGACTACGATTGCTCTTCTTCACAAAATTATAAGCCTACTGAGAAGAAGGTACAATGAAGTGTCAAGTGCAAGGTGCCTACCTTCCCCATCACTCCTCTTGCCACCAGGACTTGCAGGAATTGAACTTTCGTGTCAGCCTTCCTCCTTGGCCAAACACTGACAGTAGCCTTGAGTACTACAAAGGCACCCTGGGGAAAGCATGAAACGTCGCCATATCCACATCACAACCGGACAGTTATTTGAAAAAGAGGCTTTCTGCATTTTGCATCTTATGTATAATTATTCTATACAAGGTGTCCTCTTCCTTACCCAAGTCTGGTTCCTTCTCAAGTCTGTCAAACAGAAAATATCCATCATAGCCTGGTTCTTCTAAGACTCAAACTCCAAATTCACACTGGTTCCTAGCTTTCATAAAAGACTCTCTTTAATTTCACTTCTTAACTGCTACTCCTCCATATTCAATTAGTCCTCCAATCAATACTATTATTGTTTCCTGGTCCCAAATCTCACTTATTTTATTATCTAGTTATATTTGCGATAACCCAGAATGTAATGTTCTCCCTACAATCTCTATTCCTTATTCCAAGCTCTCCCTGAACCCACGATCTGTTTTAAAAAATTAATCAGTTACTGTCCATAAATCCAAAAGTTCAATTTTAATCAATTAATGAATATACACATATCCACGTATAGGGAAAACATAGACAAAGGTGTTTTATAACAAAATCTGTATGTGTTCAGTAGTCTTGGGGCTAAATATTTTATACCCATCAGGAAGTAGACTTCTCATATCTCATTTTTTATGATCAAAAAGGGAAAAGGGCCTATTATTCTATGGAAGCAGGTGGTAACTATAGCAGACACACGTGGGGTTATCTGTCCAGCCTCTTCATTGGGAAATGTCTGTTTTCGTCACCTCATTCATGAGGTTATCATAGATGCTGTTCTAGAGCAACAGTTTTTTTGGCCCAGGTGTGAAGAGTAAACTCAAAATGACTTTATCATAATCCCTACCACAGAACTCATATCCCTAGGCAAAGCTTGTAAGTTTCACTCAGGTATGTGACACAAATGGGAACAACAGGAATCCACCCTTGAGAGTATTTTATCTAGAACAGACAATCATTCTTTGGGTGCCTGAAGTATGATGTATAAAACCAGGAGGCCAACTATCAGTAACCATCTTTCCAGTCATGTGGAACAAAAGAGGAGAGGAAATAAGAAAGAAAGAGAAAAATAAAGCTCATATGCCAGAAGGTCAAAGAAGCAAGAGCTACACAGAATCCTGATGGTGCTCAGGTTTCTATTTCCAGTTCTGCCTAAAATCCAGCTGGATTTCTACGCTTGGGCCTTCTCAATTCTTCACATTCCTCCAATTAGTTTTATTTGATTCTGTTACAAGTGAGACGAAGAGTCCTGATGAATGAAGTTCCCACCATCTGAATTTACCAAATGGGAAGCTGAGCCTCAGAGAGATCAATAGACTTGTCAGGAACATGTAGAAAGTAACTTATGAAAGAAAAATTCAAACCATGCTTATTCATTTCTTATCAAGGAATCTGACTAATTTTCTTTTCTTTCTTTTTTTTTTTTTTTTTTGAATCTGACCAATTTTCTATTGCTTGATATTGTCTTCAGTGGCAGGAAAGTTAAAAATCCATCATTATCATTAGGCTTTATACTGAGAAAAACAATGAATCTTAAATAATTCTAAAACATGGACTCCTGGGTGGAACATAATTATATTGAATCCTCATTTTAAAAGCTCAGTGTACCATTTTTCTCCTACAACTCTTTGAAATGGAAGGAACTCATTGTGAAGTCCAAAAGAAAGTCAAGTACTTAAGCAAGCACATGATCTGTATTATCACAAAATAGCTAACGTGATTCTTTCATATGCTCATAGCCATCATAGGGACACAGAGGATTTCTGCCAGTCCAAGTTTTCATTTCTCATCCAAATTTTCCACAATCTCTAAAAATGTCAATACATACTCTGTTTAAAGGAAACATAAATCTAGTAAATAAACAAAAATATAAACTTTAAAAGGGTCTAACTCATTGTTCCATTTTTATCACCTATAGGAGAAGGACCAAAGGACAAAATAATTAGCACAGTGACCACAGATAAGTAAGGTTTACAAACACATTTCAAGTAATGCAAAACAAAGTACAATCACTAAGGTTCCTAAGAAGGAACTGACAATACTGGGAGACTCTTCATGTATAGAATGATATAGCCTTGTGTTTAGGAACTTGAGTTTTGGAGCTACACTATTAGGTTTCCAATCTCCAACCTGCCATTTAACTTCCATGTGACCTTGGGCAAATCATTATCATCTTGATGCCTCAGTTTCTTGGTCCGTAACACAGAAAAAAAAAAAAAAAACCAGGGTTCACAAATTGGCAGTTGAGAATAGTAAATGAGTTAATATATTTAACACACTTGGAACAAAACCTGGCAGATAATAAGCACTCAATAGATGTTAGCCGTTATGATTAAGAGGTCATGAATCACTTAGTTTTATAGCTTCAAATAAAGTGCTTGTGCGCGCACACACACACACACACACATGCACACACACACACACCTGTTAGTTATTTAAATAAAAAAGAAAACCTAAATCAACAGAGTACATTTTAATTAAATCAGCTAATGGCATAGTATAGATCAGTTGGGAAAATGAGTTTACTTCACAAATTATTTCTAACATGTTTCCTCATAAAACAGTAGGACCTCATTAGATATAGATGTTTAGAGGGAACATTAAAAGTGTATAATGTATTACCACACAGTTTGTTTAACAACTGCTTTTTAAAATTATTGTTATTTGAAGTAATTTTTAGTTTAAGGGAACTTTCTGAATGATTTTCTGAAGAAAATCAATAACTCTGTTTGTTCAGTCCCTTGAGATCACTGGGTCATAGCAACTACCAGTGTTCAGACATTTGGGAACTGTCCAAAAAAACGCAGCAGCTTTGAAGTATCCTCAAGTATGAGAAGGGCATGTAGAAACAATTAATCATAAACAAGTCATTAAAATTAAAAGTGTATTCTTAAATCGTTTCTTGATTAAGAACAAATGCCTCATTAATCTGGAACATATTGACTTGAGAACACAAGTAAAGTCAAAGAGAGCAATGACTGACATGACATGGAACACGAGATGCTGTGTGTTCCCATCTCAAATGCTCTGCAAGAACAGACTCCACAAAAGGTCACTAGATGCAGTGAATTGAACAGAAAATCTCACGTCACCCGGTGATGCTAAGGTAATTTTTTTAAAAATCTAGATAACAGAGAACATTGTGTACCAGCAGCCCCAAAACTTTTTTCCATCTATAGATTGTGAGTACATTCTATTTCTCTCAGAATGAAAACAGGCCTAAAACCCAGATGCACAAAATAAAAATGAATACATACATAAAAGAAATAAGGTATCTACTTTCAAAGAAACTTGGTATCCTTTCCTCCCAACCCCCATCCCCATCTCCCAAGTTTTAGTTAAATATGTGAATAGATATTAAACACCAACACAAATAGCTTTGGACAAAATTCTAACAATGTAATTGTATGCAGATTTTTCTTTGGACCATACTAAAGCTGAATTTCTTAAAGGAGAACATAGTACTTGGTAAATAAAACAATAGATGTCCATCAATGTGAAATGTGCATAAAAAATCTCGGACATAATTTTTAAAAACATCAGATGTTAAACATCCATGTGAAGACGACTATGCAGTTTTTAAAAAACTAAATCTTATTTTGGACTAGCCATTAGGATACATCATATGTTCTTCTGAAAAGTTTCAGAGTTGGATGCTCAATATGTATTTGATGAATAAATAACTTCAGCCACGGTTGAAACCATAACTTGGATATATATGTTGTGATTTATAAATTTAACGATCGGCCTCAGGACCTTACACTCTTTAGTTGGCCCCATATCCATTCCCTTCCACACCTCCTTTATACCCAGCATAACTTCAAGACAGATTCTCCTCATGATGAAGAGAAAGAAAATACTGATGAAGATATGTAGTGGTTTTAGATAAATATTATATGCAAAAAGCTTCCCAAGTGCCATTGTCTATAGAATGGTACAAAAAAACTACAATAATTTTTCCAAGACCAGGATAATTCTTCCAAAGTCAAACAAAATTTGACATCATTTTTAGAGTCAAATTCAAGACAGAATACTATATTATATTTTCTAAAATAGTATACTTTATTTCAGACTTCAAAACAAGGGAAAGATGAAATCTTTCTAGAAAACTTTTCTAGAAAATGAAGAGAAAAAAACAGAAGGTAGAGACTTACTACTCTAGGCTGTAATCAGACTTTATTTTCAGCAATATTTAAACCCTATTTTCCCCAAGACTTTAATCTCAAAAGCAAGACAGCAAAGAAGAAGATGGATAACCAGCCAGTAAAAGTGTTTCTTATTTATTAGATATACCCTCAGCTGGTGCTAGAAAAAAATTATGGTAGTCTGTGCCCATGAGAAATAAACAATCCAGTTGCGGGTATAAGCCTAGCAATCAGGAAACAATTATATCCTGCCTTATATTCTCTTAAGTACTAAATTGTGTACAGCCTATTCTTAAATGTTTGTTTACTTTTGAGAGAAAGAGAAACAGAGTGTGAGTGGGAGAGGGACAGAGAGAGAGAGAGAGAGAGAGAGAGAGACAGACAGAATCCAAGCAGGTTCCAGGCTCCAAGCTGTCAGCACCGAGCCTGATGTGGGGCTGGAAGTCACAAACTGTGAGATCATGACCTGAGCCGAAGTCAGATGCTTAACCGACTGAGACACCCAGGCTCCCCCGTGTAGAGCCTATTCTGAATGGCCTAGAGATGAGAGGCAATTCCAGCACCTCACACAATGTCTCAGCACATATTAGACATGCAATAAATATTTGATAGGTAACTGAAAGCTTGAATGAATTGATGAATGAATGAAAGAAAGAATGAATGAATGAATGCTTTTAGAAGTTAATCCTGTTTAGGATGCTGGAGGATGATGTCCCCCATTTGCTTAGTATCTTCCACAAATGACATTTCAATTTTCCCTACCTTTCTGTCTTCACATACATGAGAGAAATTATGTCAGCCTTATGTAGAAAAGGTGGAAATGTAGATAACACAACTGTCTTCTTAATAATATCGGTGGTCTTAGAGGCTCAAATTACCATAGTTCAGTTGGCCTGACCCATCAGATTCTCCTTCTTAGGAACTAATTCTACCAGACTCATAGGATTGTGGCCAATTTAACTATTTGCTTTTGAGCCTGGGGCCATGCAAGATCAAAGCCAGGGAGGGTAACCATCTGAAGCCCTGTGAAAAATAAGCTGAAAAAACCAGTTGGGATACAGAGAGAACTTGAATAAAAGCAAATTAAGGAGGAACATCCAGAAAAACATGGTCCTTGAAACAAAGACAACTCGAGAGAGGAAGAATGTTCTGAGAGAAGGGCTAATCAGTCCTGTCGTTTCAGCATTCATTTTTTTGGATTGCAAAGATACCTCTTTCTCTCACTTAAATTAAACTACTTTGGGCTAGTTTGTACATCTCATGACTGAAAAAGCCCATTCAAACACTTACCTTTCAATAGTTTTATTCTTTTTCCCACTGTAATTTGTTAAAATTGCCTTTAGCCAGCTTTAGATAATACAAACATTGGCTTAGAAGTCCGGTTTTAAAGCCATTTTGATTATATGTTTATGCTAAGAGAGTTTATATATTTCCATAGGATTTTACTTTACAGCAATTCTGAGAGAAAAGATTAATTTATTGTTCCGGTGAGTTTCTATTCCACTTAAATTTTAAAAATCATATATTTTAAATTGTCATAAAGTAAATTAAGCATTTGAGAATGCCATCTATAACTTTGAAGAGAACATTTCAGGCTAGTATCAGAAAAATTTATTGAAAAATAAAAATTTATGAAAAATATTTCATCAGTTTTATGGGGCTTTTGTATGAATTTAGAAAATTTAGCACTTATACAAGGTCCAAGAGCCATTGGAAAATTTCTAAAATAAATTATTTAGTTGTCCACGCCCACAACACAAGAAAAAGATGAAACAGAATTTTTTCCCCACATAGTTGACCAAATTCCCTGTGATCTTTTTGAAGTGCTTTGTTAAAACAGCTTGGGGGTTCACTGTTTAAAAGTTAACTCCTGGTATGTGTTTGGCTGTTGAGTAGTTTCTTTGCCCCTGGGTACAGTGTTTAATTTGTACATCTCAGTCATCTGAATGATCTCAGTGATCTGAAACTATTGGCTGTGGGACACCCAAACCTTCATCCCAAAGGTCCTTGGAACTAGACCTCTCAGAAGGAGGTAGTTGTATCAGAAACTACCCTACCTTGCTGCCAGAGGCTTACTGTACTGTAAAATAAAAGGTTCCAGAACACACGCTCAAGGAGATAGATCCTAGAGTCCTTACTCACACCTAGAATGTGGGGAAAGAAGCAAAAACCTCTGAGAGTATGACCTATGACCAATTATACTTAAGAGAGACACATGCTAGGGGCCTCTGGGTGGCTCAGTACATTAAGCATCTGAACTTGGCTCACGTCATGATCTCACAGTTTGTGAGTTCAAGCCTTGCGTCTGGCTCTGTGCTGACAGCTCAGATCAGAGCCTGGAGCCTGCTTGGGATTCTGTGTCTCCTTTTCTCTCTGCCCCTCCCCTGCTCATGCTCTGTCTCTCTCTGTCTCTCAAAAATAAATAAGTGCTAAAAAAAAAAAAAAAAAAAAAAAAAAAAAAAGGCACATGCTAAAAGGAAGTAAGATTGTTAAGTGATCTTTTGGTGACTTCATCACGTATAGAAGACAAAAGTTTGGTAGTCTTCTTCTTGGAATACTTTCTCTATTAAGGTTTAGAAAGACAACTTGATAAGTAGGTTAACATCAGGTTTCCTGCTGAAACTCAAGCCGAAAGACTGCAAAGTTTCCAAAGGTAAGGTAGATTGAGGTGCCCATGTTAGAATCAAAATGGGTATCTATGCCTTGGTTGATAATTATATGCATAGAAAGAGCCCAAATCACATCTATAATTTTCCACTCAGCACATTAGATTTGGCCCAGAAAAACAAAGCACATTTATAAGAGCTACAGAGGAAAAATTGAAAAATTTTGGAACTATTAAAAAGTATTGGAGCTGGAAATTCAAATCTAATTCCAAACTGAGACTAATGGTTGTAACTCATGTTTCTGGCTTCAAGTCACATGTCACAAGAAACAAAGAAAGGAGATTTTAATATGTTCTTTTATCTTAAACACTTGCTTATTGTCAGATTTGTGGTTTGTTCTTCCCAGCCTCCATAATGGTACCCGAGATTCTCTTCCTCTTTCTTTATTTATGAAACCTCACATCCTCAGTCCTCAGTCTGCAACTAGAATAAAGGCATATATCTGAGCACTAAGTTACAGGCTTCTTTCTGCTGACTACTTCTTCTTTTTTCTTTTTATGTTTATTTTTGAGAGACAGAGAAAGACAGCATGAGTGGGGGAGGGGAAAAGAGAGAGGGAGACACAGGATTCGAAGCAGGCTCCAGGCTCCGAGCCGTCAGCACAGAGCCTGATGGGGGGCTCAAACTCACAAACTGTGAGATCATGACCTGAGATGAAGTCAGAAGCTTAACTAACAGAGCCACCCAGGTGGCCCTCTACTACCTCCTTCTAAAGAATCTTAGGCTCCGAAGAGTTTTTCTTAGCACCCAAGAAATTCTGGCAGTTTTGTGTTTTGAGTGTTGAAAAACAGCTAGTTGTGCTGGTTCAGACTCTCCCAGCTTTTTACCATGGTCCATGGGGCATCAGAGTGTTTTCCAATCTTAGGATCCTTAAGGAGGACACAGCTTCTGGGGTCCCCAATGTTGTACAGCACAGCCGTGCCTTCAGGGCACTGTCTTTCCTTCAGTCTACCCTGTTCAGCAGAAATGCGGGAAATATTTCTTTTTTTTTTTTTTTTAAGTATGTTTTTTTTTTCTTTAAGTTTATTTATTTATTTTGAAAGAGAGAGGGAGAGAGAGAGAATCCCAAGCAAGCTGCACACTGTGAGGGCAGAATCCGACATGGGGCTGGAACCCACAAACTATGAGATATTGACCTGAGCTGAAATCAAGAGTCAGATGTTTAACCAGCTGAGTCATCAAGGTGCCCTGGGAAAATATTTCTAATTCCTGAATTCTGGGGGCTCAGACGCTTCATTGCCTCCCCATCCAGGAATGAAATGCCACATTATCCTCTATATTTCCTTCCTTCTCATCTTCCAAAGCCTTCTCAGGGCTTCAGATACAAAACTTCCTCCTCTCTCCTCTCTCCTTCCTTCTCCAAATGCAAATTAGACACAAATATATGCCTGGGAGTATTGCTGAATCCAAAAAGCTGTTCTCCGCTTAAGCTAAGAAAAGACCTCAATCTACATCTACATTTGCTCCTTTCAAACCACCAGATGACAATAGTTAATAAAGATGAGACGCAGAGTCACCTTTATACCTTAGTCCTTTGTATTTTCAGTAGGATGAACACCATGGTTCTTCCCAGCTTGCCAAAAAATTTGAATGGAAATGTGCTGAAGTAGGAGTAAAACTTAGTGCTGGCAAGGTAAAATGACATGTGATATTGTTCACGGGGAATAATGGCAAACAGAAAGATTTTCCATCCCATCGTGTCAAACAGATGGAATAGGCATGGATAGAAAGAAGAGAGTACAGCGGTAGAATAAACACAAGTTGGGAACACCACTGAGAAAACTAATAGGTGTTATACATGAAAGAGATGGCCTGAAGTGGTTCATAACTACAACAAGACATCATCTATTTTACCGGTATAATTTTATGTCATCCGGTATTATGCATGGTATACACAGTACAAGGAGCTTGGAAGTGGAAAAAATTCATTTTCAACAGAAGGGTTGAGTTGGCACGCTGATTCAGGTGTGCTACTGAATAGTGAGATGACCCAGGAGCAATTCAGGAGGAGTGACCCAACAGAGGACTTGAAAAACAGGAGCGAAAACCGAGAAGAAGGGGGCAGAGATATTTCAATGAAAAAGGATCTCAAGGCCCTAAATGGAAGACTTGTGTTGAAAAACAATGACTCCCTTGCCAGGAAGAAAAACTTAACTTAGGACATAGTATGTAAGCTCTATAAATTTTCAGTTATCACAGCAAAGAGGAAAGTAGTTTTTTAAACTAGGTAATTAGAAAATGTTTACATTATTACTTCCCAAATAGAGACAAATCTGTACTCTAAATACAAAATCTTCTGAGTCTATTCTGTTTTCCATCATTCAGGAATTGTGAGACTTACATATTATTTTCAGATGCAAAGTTCTGCTCAATTGAATAAAGATATGATTGACATCTTAAACAAACTGGATCATCAGGTCCCACTGCTTTCATGAGCCTGAATCAGTGCTATCCCCTTTTCGGAGTCCATACCTAAGGATGTTTCCAAGGCATCACAATATTATGTTGGCCTAGTTACAAAAGAGAAAGCGTCCTTTCTAAATTCCATGCGTGTATGTTCGTGCAAGCACGCCTGCTGCTGGGGTAACAGGCAGCCTTCGGTCTAGAAACATTCCCAAGAAAGAAATGTATTGCTAGCAAAACTGTAAAGCATAAACTACCATGACTTAAAAAAAAAAAAAATCAGACTTCACACATCCAAGGGTGTGTTGTTGCCTTTAAAGTATCCATTTGGGAGGCTGCATACTTATTCTAATAAAGCTGTTATTACTCTAAACATTTTAAGAGTTCCTTGTTGAAGATGGTCTTCATTTTCTATGCCAAATTTTTTTTTAATGCCTTTACGGTAATGTATCTTCATCCTTTGAGTGTAAATTTGACTTATAAATAACGAAAAGTTAGTCAGAAGTAAATCTTAAGAACAAGAAAGATAATTAAGTTGGGCAACATCAAAAAAAACTAAGGCGGGGCTCCTGGGTGGCTTTGTTGGTTAAGCCTCCGACCTCAGCTCAGGTCATGATCTCACGGTCCATGAGTTTGAGCTCCACATCAGGCTCTGTGCTGACAGCTCAAAGCCTGGAGCCTGCTTCAGATTCTGTCTGTCTCTCTCTCTCTCTCTCTCTCTCTCTCTGCTTCTCCTCCACTCACGCTCTGTCTCTCAAATTTGAATAAACATTAAAAAATAAATAAAAAAATAAAAAAACCTAAGGCGAATTTTGGAAAAGCTTTGGCTGTATCCTTGTACATGTATTTCCCATTGGTGAGCTATTAATTTTGTTATACCTCACACTTTCCAGTCTTTTTTGAGTTAGTTTTGTTGCCTTTGTTTTCAACAACAGATTCACTTCTAAAAACATATACCAAAATGTGCGATTACTTTTAGCTAATTCTTTCCATCTTCTGTGTAAAGGTCTACTCTGCAAGATGCTTTGACAGGAATTTTAATACCGCTTACAGTGTCGTATTTTATTAAAGATTTTTCTCCTTTTGAAAATCGTTTTTATAACTTCTCTTAGGCTCATCAGTTATCACTATTAATATTTTTACATATTTCCCTATGATTGACATGGGAAATTTTTGATACCAAATGAAGTAAAAGAATGTTTTGCTATAAATTCTAGAACTTCAATTTGATATGAAACCATTCTACTACGATTTAAATGATATCAAGTCAACCAAACTTATTTATGCAAAACGTTTCTCCCTACCACTGTGCTCATTGGCAAAGACTGCTGAGTTAGGTGTTCTGTAGCTCCTAAAATATTCAATATGATATCAGGTTATAGGATGTGGGTCACAAATCCCTGAAGCCTAGAGAGGCTTTAGGAGGTACAGTCCACTGTCTTTCAGCTTTACAATGCTCATGCTTGAAACTTATGTCTCTCCTACCTATTTAACTTGTTTTCTAAAATACCGTGTATTTGTTTCAAAAGTCAAACCATAGCAAAGTGAAAGTGGGAGGAATATGAGAGCTCCAGTACAATGAAAATGGGCAGTGGAATCAGGGTTCAAAGGCTAGCCCCCAAATAGACATGGGTATCGTCAGGTGGTGGACTTACAGCCTACATTCTCTCTGTTTCACAATTGAATGAAATTTAATGTAGTTATTTTGCCAAAAGACATAAAAGGATATCATTTCTGTGAGATGTAGTCTCTAGTTCACGGCTGCTTTATGCTAGCACCATCAACATTTGGGGCCGGATAATTCTTCAGTGATGGTGGATTATGTACTGGGCATTGTGAGATGTTTAGCAATATCCCTGGCCTTGGCTCACTACATGCCATTAACATCCCTATTCCCAAAACTGACAGCCAAAATTCCAGATTCCAGATGTGGCTAATTGCACCCTACCCCCCCCCCCACCGCCCTGGGGGACAAAATCCTCTTTCCCTACCTACCACTGTGCTCCTAACTCGAAAACCATTTCTTCAGATCAGCCATTTTGACATTTAGAATATGTTTCTGACAATATGTTACAGAAAGTTTATGTCATGTCATTTATTATTCATGTTAGTTTAGTGTTTTACTATAAGTAGACTGGAGTCAAGAAAATGCATCCTATCCCGTATAATGTAAATTCTCATCAACTATGTTCCTGTGCTCTTAAGTTGTTTTGAAATTGTGAACCTGCGTTTAAATCTATGTTTCTGCAGTTCACACATAAGAAGAAAAGCGTACTGCTTATAGACAATAAAAGATGCAATATGGCCAAATATAGCATACGTTAGCATTATAAAGCGTATCTCAGATATTTGCAGCATTTCACAGCAACAAAAGCTCCTGTAGAGTAAGTGGGTCAGAATTACCATCGGCGAGGTAATACCCAAAATACCTTTGGATTATTATAGGCCAGGCCAAAGCAAGCGAAAGCTCATTAGATTTGAAAGGCAGCCCTTGGAGTCAGTTAAAATATCCCCAGTCAGATAGTATTTGCAACCAACATAGGTCTGAGGTAACCAAGTGGGCACCTGGTAAGACTTCAAATACTCTGAGAACAAGCCTGATTTTGTATGTGATGCTAGCAGAAGCTTCAGGTCTATTCTTGCCCAGCCCCACGAGTTTAGTAGGCAAGTGACAGGAAAAAAAAAAAAAAAAAAAAGACAAACTTCAAATCTCAGTCCAAGAAGTATGTGGCTTTATGGAACATAAAACTAACTCAGGGGAACATAAGCCTTGAATAATGTACAGACTGATAGCAAGTGAATTAAGGAGCCCACAGTAGCCTTCCGGTTACCTTGGCAACCAGATAAAGCCAGGAGAAAGCATCAATGAGTTTTAAAACACACGCACACTCCACCTGAAACTAATATTACACTGTATGTTAACTAACTGGAATTTAAACAAAAACTAAAGACAAAACAAAAGGAAAACAAGAGAAAGGATAAAAACCATACGACTATGTCAATAGATGCAGCAAAAGCATTTGGCAAAGTACAACATCCATTCACGATAAAAATCCTCAACCACGAAGTAGCAGAAAGAGAAATTAAGAAAACAATCACATTTATAATTGCACCAGAAAGAGTAAAATACCGAGGGATAAAGCTAACCAAGAAAACGAAAGACCTGTACTCTGAAACTTGTAAAACACTAACGACAGAAATAGAAGATGACTCAGAGAGTGTTTTCATGAATCAAAATTTTGGAGATCAAAGTACGCGTTGAGCTATGAATATGTATGGTGCCATTTTATAAATAAAATGGGATAATAAAAGTAAACAAATAAATAGATAAATCAAATGCACATACACACACACTTGAGGCTCACAAATACCTGAATAATAGTGATAATAATCCTCCTGAGTGATAAAGTACAGACAACTCACTCCGGTTTGGCAAGTACAAAACCGGTTATTCGACCCTTGACGCTTTAATAAGAAGAGCTTCCCACGTGTAGTAAAGGCCCCAGTGCATTGTGTGAAAGTTTGCAGCGCCTGGGGAGGGGAAAACTGGCCTAATCCCAGAGTCATCTAAATTTGTGACCCCTGTCAAATTCCTGAGAAGATGGCAAAGGGGAGGGCTACTTTACCAAAGATCAGAAATATGGGAACGCGGCGCGTGTGAATTCAAGCTATGTGACACACGTGTTGCTCTTACCCTCCAGCTGCCTCCAAAGCTGGCTGGGAGACGCAGGTCACACAATGAGCTGGAAAGCACTGGAAAACCTGAGCTGTTTGGATCACCACATCCTTACGGTGTCTGCTCTGTTCCGCCTGAATCACCGGCACATCTTATTCGAGACGGAGGCCTGGAAATCGTTCTCAAGTGGCCTAACGCTTCTTCTCCAAATAATATTTATTTTCATGTGGCATTACTCTTTTTCACGAATTATTTTTGGGCACGGCATACTGTAACCATTTGATCCAAAGCCAAACATTACAAATCGTTATAATCACACACATCAAAAGGTTGGAAGAATGAGCTGAAAAACATACAGGAGTTAGAGAGAGAGAGGAAGAGAGAGAGAGAGAGAGAGAGAGAAGAAATCAGGTAAAACCATAAAATAATGAGGAAAGGGAGTAATTTCTGTGTATCAGATGGGAGAGAAAAGCTACTTCCTAAGGCTCTGGGGGCGGGGGAGGGGGAGTTCCCACACTAAAGAGAAACCTGTACAGATCGTCCTCACTCCTTAACAGAGCTTCTGAAAGTATGGGCATTAAATGTAGCATTAAAACTACATACAGGTTTTTTTCCTTAGAAGTAAATTACATTGTTTTATTACTACAATATGTGGCTCTAGAGGCAAGTAATTATTTTTAGTGGCTGGGAAGAAATTAGCTCCACAAATGAGGAGCAGTTTGAAAAAATAAGAATCATAATACAGACAACGGGATTATGTTTCTCTGGGCTCCCACATAGAATTAAATTCTAAAACTTGCCTAAGCCCGCAGAACCAGTCTGCAAGTTTTGCACTCCTTCTGTCCGTTCTTACTAAAATCACCCTTCACACACAACTTTTTCCCTCTCCTCCTCCGGGCACTTCAAATATCTCCAGGATAAAAAACTGTAAACAGATGCCTGTCTGTGGCCAAAAGCACAAAGTTTTCCACGTAAATTTTTCTGCACTCACACAAATGCAACCAAAGGGAGGCAGGAATGTACACTTTATATTTAACAGCTACAGTCTTTGAAGTCTCAGATTATACATAAATTATTTTGTGATCAAATCCTAATCTGGTCGTTTAAAAAACCAGAGACCCAGCTCAATACGCCATCACATTCTCCCTTAAAAATGTAATATCTCTGCCTGAAGGTCTTCAAGTATTGATTTGTTTCTTTTTCTGAAAATTCTGCCTCATGTTGCTATTCCTCTGACATCTACTGTATTATAGTTAGAATTCCTATCGTGGGTAAATGTTATCTTTAAATTTTGTTTTTTTAACGTTTATTTATTATTGAGAGACAGGGAGACACAGAGCATGAGCAGGGGAGGGGCCGAGAGATGGAGAGACACAGAATCTGAAGCAGGCTCCAGGCTCTGAGCTGTCAGCCCAGAGCCTGACGTGGGGCTCGAACCCACAAACCGTGAGATCATGACCTGAGCCAAAGTCGGACGATCAACCGACTGAGCCACCCAGGCGCCCCAGGTACCTTTAAGTAATATGTGCAGGATTTCTTAATAAGTTTTCACAACTATTTGTACGGATATTCATTTTAAGACACAGTTTGAAAGTTGGGGTGATAATTTGATGACTAACAGCTATTGGATAACTGAGGAGAATAAACACATGTAAGTCTTCCCTTTGTGTTTGATTAAAAAATATTAACATTTCATTCATGGTATCCTCTTATATTAAATTTCTTGGGGTCATCAGATCTCGATGCTAAAAGGGCAGAGGAAAGAAAGGAGAAGAACCAGATACTGAAAACATACGGTGTCCATCTTGCAAGCATAAGGCTCCCTGGTATTATTGTGACTCTCTCTGTGTTCAGAAAAGCTGGAAAAAGCCAGCAGGCAATCTGCTGTCTCATCAGAAGAGTGCCAGAAAGAGGTGGTGCCGACCTAACCTTTTCCTTCCACCTTAGCAAATACTCTTAGCAAACCCTCCACTGGTCACCATAGCATTGCTTTAAAACATTTACTAGGTGAAAAACAAGTGTTTTGAAAATGGTAGTTCATAGGGAGTCATGAGGCCTGAAACCGCTGTTGTTTTTTCCCTGCTTTCTTTTTACACTCTTATAAATGATGTAATTTTAAAATTTTTTAAATGCACATATTTTAAATGTTCATTTGTGTGAGTTTTAATAATCGATGTATACACCAACATAATACCACCAAAACAAGATACAAAACATTCCGGTTACTCCAGAAATTGTCTTCCAGGCAAACGCCACTGGACTGTTTTCTATCACCATAGGTCATTTTTGCCTGTCCTTGAAGTAATAATGCCATATGCATTCTTTTGTATCTGGCTTCTTTTGCTCCATGTTGTTTCTGAGATTCATTCATGCTGTTGCAGTTATTTCCAGGCCATTCTTTTTCATTGCTGAGCAATATTTCATTGTCTGCATGTACTACAATTTGTTCATCGATGTCCCTGAATGCAGATGCTCAACTTCCAGGTTTTCTCTGATCATTCTTACATAAGAATGCAACATATATTTTTATAGACCTACATTTTTTATAGACATATATTTTTATATCACTTGGATAAATACCTAGGAATGGAGCTCCTAGTATATAAAGGTTTAAATTGTAACAAACTGGCAAGCCATACTCCAAAATGGCTGTAATGTTTTACCCTACTGACAAGAATGTGTGGGTATCCAAGTTGCCCCACATTCTTGTTAATACTTGGTGCTGTCAGTCTTTTAGTCATTCCCATAGGTATGAAATACTGTCTCATTATATTTAAATTGCACCTTCCCCATGACTTATGATGTTGAGTATCTTTTTGTGTGCTTCTTGTCCTCACTCCTACGTAGGATGGCTCATAGTTACAATTTCTTTTGCCAAGTGTGTGTTCAAGTCTCTTCCCACATTTTATTAGGCTGTTTAACGTTTCACTGTTGACTTGCAAAAGTTCTTTATATATTCTTGATACTATTTATTCATGAAATAGAAATGATAAGACTATCTTTCCCAGTTGGTTGCTTGCCGACTCCTTTCGTGTTCATGAACAGAAATTTTTAAGTTTGATGAAACCCAAATATTCTTTTATAAATGGTGTCTTTTAAATTCTAATAAATCTTGGCATGCCCCAGGATGGCAAAGATGCTCTTACTTGTTTGCTTCTAGAACATTTTTTTATTATAGTTTTTATATTTAAGTTCATGTAGGGAAGGCAAAACTTTACCTCTACCCTCTTAGGGCCTCTGGCTAGTTCTGAGAGTTACATTGACATGCGACAGATTAATAGGACAAAAGCAGCATACAGATTTTTTTTACATATATGTGGGAGCCCCATAGGAAAATGAAGACCCAAAGAAGTGGTCAGGCCTAAGTGTTTCTACACAAGGTTGGACAAAGAGAGACAATGTATGTAATGAAAAGTAAAATTACAGGGCGGAGAAAGGAAGATAAGAATGATTTTAACAAGGCGTTTCTAGAGATTTCTCCTGGCCTCAAGACCTTGTCTCTGCTTATAAGAATATTTCTTTCCTCCTGGTATAGAAGGACACCTTTCACATGGGAATTTCACCTCTAACTTTTAGAAAGAAAAGGGAAGGTTAGAGTGGCTCTTCTTGCACCTGCTGTCTTTCCGGTGACTTTAGCTCAAAATAATCCTTATGCCAACAGGGCATATTTTGAGGTGGCGCATTCTGCCATCCTTCATTCATGATCCGTCTTCAAATAACATTTTTGTGTATTGAGTGAGGTTGGATCAACAAACATTGTTTAAAATGGATTTCCACTGTTTCTACATCACGTTTGCAAGAATTTTCTCTCCCTCGTCAGGGACCTGATTTACTACTTCTGTCGGGTAACAAATATTTGTGCATGTATATATCATATGTGCGTGTGTGAATGTGTGTATCATATATTTGTATACATATGTGTATGTATATATATCACCTATTTGTATATATATCACACATATATAATATAATGTGTATATACATCACATATTTGTGTGTGATCCCATTTCTGGATTTTTAAATTCTGTTCCATCAATCCATTTGTCTACTATTATGCCGATACCACACTGACTTGACTACTGTGACATTGTATTAAGTCCTGAAATCAAGTAGTATAAACTCACCAACTTTGTTCTTCTTTATCAACATTGTTTTGGCTACTCCAAGTCCTTTGCATTTTTAGACTAACTTGAAATTTCTTCAAAACAGCCTGCTGATATTTTTATTGACATTGTGTCACATCTATAAATAATTTGGGGGATGATGGACATCTTAGCAATACTGAATTTTCTAATTCATGAATATGGTATTTATTTAGGTTCATTAAAATTTCATTCAGTAATGTTTTTTAAGTTTATTTATTTATTTTGAGAGAGAGAGAGGTCCTGCGTGCACAAGGGAGGAGCAAAGAGAATCTCAAGTGGGCCTCACGCTGGCAGCGCAGAGCCCAGACGCAGAGCTCTATCTCACGAACCAGGAGATCACGATCTGAGCAAAAATCAAGAGTTAGTTGCTTGGGGTGCCTGGGTGGCTCAGTCGATTAAGTGTCTGACTCTTGGTTTTGCCCTAGGTCATGATCTCAAGGTTTCATGAGTTCGAGTCCAGCATCAGGTTCTATGCTGGCAGTGCAGAGCCTGCTTGGGATTCTCTCTCTCCCTCTCTCTCTGCCCCTCCCCTGCTCATGCTGTCTCTGTCTCTCTCAAAAATGAACAAACTTAAAAAAAAATCTTAAAAAAAAAAAAGTCAGTTGCTCAACTGACTGAGGCCTCCTGAAATTTCTTTCAGTAATCTTTTGTAATTTGCTCATCTTTTGTTAGATTTATTTCTAGGTGTTTAAGGTTTTTGACAGTATTTAAATGGTACTTTACAATTTCATCTTATAGCTTTTAATAATACATGTGATAATAATACAATACAATTGATTTTTGAATATTGAACCTGTGTCTGAGACTTTGCTAAACCCACTTATTAGTTTTAGTAATTATTATTACATTTGCGTGGATTCCATGGAGTTTTATACACACACAGTTATGTCGTCTGTGAAATATGACAGTTTCACTTGTTCCTTTTTAATCTTTATGTCTCTCTCTCTCTCCTTTCTGGCTTTGTTGCAGTAAGTAGGACTTCTAGTACAATGTGGAAGAGAGGTAGTGACAGCCATTCAAATATTCATCCATGTATTTCCCTTTCTGGTGTTTGTTCTTCTTTGCTGCATATCCTAGTTTTCGCACTGCATAATTTCTTTTCATTTCAAAAACCTTCTTTAAATATTTTTTGTGGTCCAGATCTGCTGTAGACAAATTCAACCATTTTTCTCTCTGAAACTGCCTTTATTTCATCTTCATTTCTGAAGGATATGAGTTACAGGTAAATAGCTTTTTCTTTTAGCATTAAATGTTGTTCTTTTCTCTTCTAGCCATCATTGTGATGAGAAGGCAGCCATGTGCTTATCATTGCTCTTATCACTGTTTTCTCTTGTCTCTTTTATTTTTCTATTTTAAAAACACGTAAACATATGACTTGGGTGGATATGTCTTTGTATATAGTCCACTTAGCGTTTTTTGTACTTCTTTGATGTCTTTCGCTAACTTTGGAAAATTCTCACTATATCCTCAAATATTGCTTCCACCTCATTCTTTCTCTCCTCACCTAGGACAGCAATAACCCAGATGTTAAATCATCGAATTACTGATCTCAGGTACTCTTCTTCATTATTTTCATCGTTGGGTTTCTTTTCTCTGTGTTTCATTTTGGATAATTTCTACTGAACCATTTTTGAGTTCAGCAGTTCTTCTCTGTGCCCACTCCGGTTGTCAGTAAACCCATTGAATGCATTCTCTACTGCCTATATGTTTCATTTCTAACATTTCCATTTGGCTTTTTAAAAATGTTCATATCTCTGATAAAAATTGCCATCTGTTCACACATTCACCTTTTCCGCCTATCGATCATAGTTTCCTTAAAGTCCCTGTCTGGGAATTCCAACACCTGAAACATCTCGGTATTTGCTTCTATTGGCTGTGTCCTCTCTTTAACATGTATTATATCTTCTTTTACTACTTGCTTCATAATGTATTTATTGTATTCTGGACACAGTGTGTAAAAGAACAGTAAATATTAAAGTATAACATTATTGTCTCACAGAAAAATCATACCCTTTCTTCTTTTAGAGGATAAATTTGGTGTGCTGGGTCAATCTAATCTGTAATCAAGCTATGCTTGCACATTTTCATAGGTTTGGTTAGACTGGCTTCAAATTATTTGAGAATGGGATCAGGAATTTCCCTTCAGTTGCACTTGGGAATCTCAGCACCAGAGATACTCTGGAGATTTCTTTGTAATTTTCATCCAGCCTCCAGCTTTCTGAACCATGGGCCATCTCTTTTTTGATTTATAGCCCTGTTACTAGATTTTTGAGTCGTTGGAAAATTCTCTTTGCATTTCTGCCAGAATTCCTGAATTTTAACCTTGGACCTACCAACGACTGATTGGATGACTTGGGTGAACTTACTGAACTTTTCCATCTCACTGCTAAAATAGAATAAGAATCATTCTTCCCATGTATATTAAGGGTGCCTTAACATTAAAGAGCTAACATGCATATAAAAGAAGCCCAATGGGTTCTGGTTGAACTGAATGTGAAAGTCAAAATCAAATTTGCTATAGAAAAACAAATAGATATTCTTTTTATGTTGATCTGTAACATTAATATTGTGAATCCAATAGTGTTGAATCAATTGCTAAATCAGCGAGTATGTTCGTTTTTCTATTATGGGCCCATCTCCTGCAAATAAGAAAGTACTAAGTCAGTCTGAGTTACTAGAAGAGATGGTGGGAGCATGTAATCCAGCTAAAGACTATATGGATTCCTGAAATTTGTTTTATTATTTGTAATTTTCTAGTTATCTCAAAAATTTAGAAAATGTGATATTTTAATGCAGAAACATGCTGAAAGACACACAACACAACATGGATATTCACAAGCCTACAAGAAAGACATAAATAAAAAGAGAAGAAAGGGAGATTACTATACAGTTAATATTCAGCATTATTTTGTCAACCGTCTGCAATGCCTTCTCATTCATTACTCTAGGATTATAGCCATATAGAGCAGCACAGAGGGTTTCTGCGTTCTCTATCTGTAACTGCAGTTTAAAATAAGAAGTTTGCATTGTTGAAATTAGCCCATATCCACTGCCAAAAGTACATGATCTAGTGGCTAACATGTAATGATACTATTTCTGAAAACTGTGTTGTAATTAAATGTCACAGTCTTGCATATATTTTAGACAACTCAGCACGGAAGTCAAGTCAGGTCACTGATAGAAAGTTATTGGTCAATGATCCCATTAAGCAAGTTAAAGGATGCTCTATATTCAAAATGACTTCATCTTCTCTAAGGATAAAACCACCACATGATCCCAAAGGATGTCTCCTTGTCCTCATGAGAACTCCATTAAAAATTAATATCTCAACCAATTATAATAAACTGTAAAGAGATTTCACATTTATTGTGGTGAAACTTTATTGTAATGAGAACATTGCTAGGAAAAAATATCCCCAAATAGCAGGGTATAAGGTCAAAAAAATAATTGAAAGAACCTTCTCTTCACCTTATTGTCTCATAATAAGACCTAAGAAAATATTTTTGATCTAAGGAGACTTGTGGCATATAATTTACCATGCCCATATTTGTAAAGCCCTGAAGAGCAAATAAACTCTTGAGTAAGAAGCCTTCCTCTGAACTTGAGGAAAATAATTTTACTTTCATAAGCTCTTCTTGTAAGAATGATTTGTTATTTAGGAGAGACATAGTATACCATTATTATCACTCCCTTACCCCAAAACACACAAAATAAGAACAAAAAAGTACAAGTATAGAAAATATCTTTTAAAGTATTAAAAATAGAATCAATGAACCACAAAGTTTTGGAATTTCTGAGACACAGCATATACAATCAGATCTTTAACAAAACAGAACTGAAGGAAATGATGGGCTGTAACACATGTAGAAGAAGCCTGCTGTGGAAGTTTGAAAGTCTCTAAGCCCAGTGTCAATATTCCAAGAATTAAGGGAAAACCCTGGGCATTTAAAAGGGGATTTAATTGGAGAGCTGCATTTGTAGCAGCAGACTCATCAATTTCTTCCTTTCTCCTTTTTTTGTGTTGTATTGGCCTTAACAACTGACTAAAAAAGGTGTACTGGGGTTGGAGAAGTCTTGCAATGGTCAAATAGTAGTAACTCACTTGCGGGAGTGATGGAAACTCACATTTGGAAGACAAGCTTCCATTCCAAATGTTTCCTCCCCATACACTGGAGGCAGGTTATAGAAATACAAAGGGCACATGAGTGGTGATTCTCAAAATCAAAGCTACAGGCAGCCAAGAAACACTAAACATCTTAAGTCAATAATACAAAAACTAAGCCATAACAAAAAGGAAGTCAATAATACAGAACTATACAATACAATAATACAGGAACTAAGCCATAACTCTCCCCCCCACCCACCCCCCAGGAAAGAATTAACAGAAAGACTCAGAATAAGTATAAAGATACTTAGAAAGATTTGAAAGAACAGTGCGTCTATGAAATATATTTCCTGAAGCTCTTAGAATAAAACAAGACAGAAATGAAAATCTAAATAGGTATACAACAGTAGCAGTAATACATACTATATTGTAAAATACTATACTGGGTTGAAAAACTGAGCTGAGACATTCTCACACAGAGCGGTACATATGGATAAAAGGAGGGAAAAAATAAGTGTAGAGTTAACTAATGTGAAGAGTACATCCAAAAATCCCCAAATCTAGATTATAGGAATTACAGAATAATAGAAAAGAAAAAATGCAGAGAATATGATCAAATAAATACAAAGCAAAAGTTCTCAAGTCTGAATAAAGGATGAATCTTCAAATTAAAAGTGCTAAGCTAGACTTTAAAAGAGCCAAAGCCACATGCCTCATTGTGACATTTCAGAATTTCAAGGATTAACAAAATCGTAAATCTTCTTAAAGAAAAAGAGGGCAAAACAGGAAACTTAAAAAACAAACAAACAAACCCTGAAAAGTCACCCTGCCATCAGCATAACTTCTCATGAGCATCATTCAATACTGGAAGATAGGGGGGGCACCTGGGTGCCTCAGTTGGTTAAGCGTCTGACTTCAGCTCAGGTCATGGTGTCACAGTTTATGAGTTTGAGCCCCTCATTGGGCTTTCTGCTGTCAGTGCAGAGCCCGCCTCAGAAACTGCCCCCTGTCTCTCTGCCCCTCCTCCACTGTCTCTCTCAAAAATAAATGAACATTTTTAAGAAATACTGGAAGATAGGGATTACTATCTTCCAAATTAAAGGGAAGAAGCGTTTCAAACCTAGAATCCTATACTCAGCCAAACTGGCATAAAGTGAAAGATAATATAAACAGATATTCCGAAAATCAAAGCCTCAGAGTGTTTACCAAGGTAAGCAATCTCTGAAAAAATTAGTTGAGGATACGCGCCAACAAATAAGGAATGAATCCAAAAAAGGGGCATGAGGAAGCCCCAAATATACAAGAGTAATGGCACATTCCTAGTAATACCTAAATAATTGTTGATACGCAGTGCAAAATTCAAAGCATAATAAACACTTGGAGCAAACATTTCAGTTAAATTGAATATTAAAGGTGCTGGAGTTAGTGAGGAAGAAAATGGAAATGAAGTTTCTCACTCTTCTGGGGGGTTTTAATCCTTAGTTTTAATCCTAAATATCAAATAGAAAAAAAATAACCTTTAAGAAGTATGTGAAAATTGCAAGAGAGTATTAGAAGAATAGGAGTTAAAGCTTCTAAATCATAGTGTAAAAATAAATGGATCTTGGAAAAAATACTAATTTGTAAATATGCTTTCAATCTTCCTCTTGTACCCTTGAGGTTAATGCCAAATGTAGTCATTTCTGCCAAGAATGCACTACCTTTGCTGAAATGTTTTCTAGTTTTTTGTCTATTAGTACATTATTTTACAATGAATGCTACATCGTGTCACAATGCCAAGAATTCCCTGACAACTAACGATTCTCTGAAACTAAAGGGGACTATGAAGTCTACCCAGGACAGACTGCCATGCATCTTCAACTTTCTTCAAACTAAGTTTAATCGGTGGTTTCACTGCCATCCACTTGACAAGTATCTTTTAAAAACCTCCTATTCCAGTCATTACTGGAGTATTGGCCTCCAACACATCATCTTGATTTTGCAAAGGTCCGATACATGTGTTCTGGTATAAACTCCAATCTGAAAAACTTTCCAGGCTTTTCATAGATGAAGCATGTATCCTGGTATGTAGAAATTAGCCTTCCCTTAAGTCCATGTAGATACAAGAAAAAGAAATTCAGAAATGGAGTATCACAGATAGTTTCATTAGCATCACATCATAAAATGCAGCTCCTTTCAAAACTCGCTGGTCTCTCCTTACTTGGTCCCATGAAGGGTCATGAGAAAGATGGGCAAAGGTAGATTTGATAGAAAAACCAAATCCCTGGGGTACCCAGAGATATTTTTCACTAAAGGACATCATACCCGCGGTCTCTTTCTGATGCAGTCACACACTTCAAGGTAATGTTTTTAAAGTTTTGAGAGATGGTTGCTTCTTCACAGATGTGTATTTTGAAGTTACCATTAGACCGTTATTTGATATTTTAGTAAATTTAACTTAATTAGCTGGATGTTCACAGATATCATTCATACATACAGTGTGAATGGCAAAATTAAAATATTCCAATTTCTCTATAACTTGTATCATTTTTTATCTGATCTGTGTGGGGTAAAACACAAAAGCTCCTAAGCCGTTTTAATCTCATAAATCTCAGGAATCAGTAGTGGCCTGCTAGACATATAGGTTGATGAAATCCACCTCCTATTTTGTTCTAGCTATTCTCCTACAACGGCCTGAAATTACTTAAATAAAACAGACAATACAGACTTTGCAAGAATGAGCAAATGCTCAGCTTAGTCAAACAGCCCACAGAAACCCTCTCTCACAGAAGATTGTTCAGATACTGAATACAGTCCTTGAAAAGAAGAGGGAAGATTGGAAATGCCGTTATTGACACTTCAGCAGAGCCCCACTCATATGCCCAAACACTCCTCTGCAATAATAGCAAACAATTTCTTCAGAGAGTAAGAGCCTACAGGTAGGGGGTGATGACTAACTGAATGTGGGGACTCGCGTGGGCACTTCCCATCTTGGAACCACAGGGGTTGGGGGATACAGCATACCTTTCACGGTACCAAACTTGAAGACTTCTTGCTGTGTGAGGAAGTAAAACAGAAATTCTGGATTTAATAGCACTGCATAAAATGCTTGAAACACCTTGCTACTTTGGTTTTTTGGGGGTTCATTGGTTTGGTTTTGGTTTTGATTTTTTTAACAAAGCAGAAGAATTATGTAAGGCCCACAAACTTGTGAAAGCAGACCAATAATACACAGTAAACATTTGCTTTTTAACAGTTCTCTGATGGAGAAGTGATCAGTTTAAACTGAGGGAAAAAAATGAATACTTTTGGGAGTCTTTACGTTGGACAGTTTTGCTTTGTCTTAAGCACTGGATCTGCCATGTATACACACACACACACACACACACACACACACACAATATTGTTTCACTGACATCTAATTGTAGCCCCAATCCACATCACACAAATGGTGGTGGTTACTCTAAAAATAGCAATTATTTGGATCTTCCTATGTGCCAGATACTATTCTAAGGGATTTCAGCATATTAACTCAATCTTCAGAACATCTGCATTATGATCCCTATTTTTTATGCCACAAAACTAAGGCTCAGAGAGGTTAAGTCACTTATTCAAGTTCATATAACTAGTAAGTGGAAAGCCAAACCGTACACTCCAAGGACAGGTCTACAGTCTTGCCACTCTGCTATCTCTCATTGAGCTAAGCTGCTTCTCAGCAAGAGTGTGAAAAGACAGAAGGACATATTCCATAGTCTAGTCCCTAAGTACTAGACAAGAATTAAGACCTCCATTAGGGGAACCAGTTCAGTGCCACAAAAGCAGCCACAATGTGTGGACACACAATGTGTGTCTGGACAGAGTAAGGGCAGAGTATGAGCTCCACAGTATTGAAACGTGTCTGGACAGGATTCACATTATTTTTGGTAGGTTGCACCATTAAAACAAGTCTTCAGAATAAGTGGGTCAGTTCCAAGATCCATTTAAATTTCTATATATTCATTTGATTTAATCTTTAAAATTGTATTTTTCCTGCTGGAAAATTAGCTGATTAATTTAAAAGATTTCTCCTATCTCCCCCCATCATCTTCTCTTCCCAACCAACTGTACCCCTGTGATGGAGTGTGGAACATGGAAGTTTGACAAACCTGGATCCTTTCCTTGGTCTGCTACTTCATAATGTAGGCCAAGTCATTTAACCATTTTCTGCCTCGGCTTTATCATCTGTAAGTTGTAAGGATTTCTTCCAGATCTAAAACCCTGACATTCCAGCTCACTGCATACTGTGTGGCCATTTCCATAAATTTCACTGGCATTTGAATAGAATAAGAAAAATTTCTTGAGAATAGGGATCATGCCCATCTCAGTTGCCATTGCATAATGCAGAACTTAGCACCCAGTAGATGGTCTTTAAATATGTGTTGAGTATTCGGAAATGTAAAAATATTTGACATATATTAGAAACAAAAACAAAAATAAAAACCAAGCATTTCAAAAGAAGCTTTGTATTTAGAATACTAAATGGGGAATAGTCAGAAGTATTTAATTTACAATTTATGCCCTTTCTGAGAAATATCTGACAGGGTTCAGGGCATGCTATCTCAAAATTGGGCACCTTGATATATTAGGTATCTTAAGTGAAGGAGTCTCAGAAAATGGCAGAAGGAGGAAGTTCACCCTGACCTGCCCCCTGCCCCTGCCCCTTCTTCCCTAAAACAGGTCATAAAACTATCATGTGAAAGGTACCCTCCCTGTACCAGGAGGAAGGAAGACATTCTTATCACCAGAGACAGGTGTCTCACCAGAGACACCAAGGCATCTGTACAAACAAACTTGCTAAACTCACCCTTAACGTCTTAGTTACTTCTTCACTATCAAGCACAAACCCCCTCTGTCTTACCAGTTGTTCACAAATTTAGTGTTTCTTTGTCTAAAAGGTGTAAAAGTTTTCTGCTCCAGTCACTTCCTTAGATTTTCATTATTTTGTGAAGACTCCCATGTACATGCAAAAATTCAATAAGATGTGTATGCTTTTCTTGTTCTGCTGTCTCTGTACATTTAATTTTCAGACAGTCAGGGACACTGAGATGGTCGAGAAAAACTTTTTCTCCCCAACAGATCTAAGAATGAGTCTTTTTTCTAAGAGATTTAACTTTAAAAAGCTTGCAAATACCTTTGCTTCTCCTGTGGTTTTTATTTAATTCATTATAGCCTGAGAGCTGCCAATAAAAGTATCTGATACACATAAGAAAATTGCTGTTACATCACCATCCTTCCTCTGACAACCAAAGTTCACACTGTATAATACAATGGAAAACTAGAATGCTATCTAGACATAGGCGTTGTCTTTTCAACAAGCTCCCAAGTCTCACCAGTACCTATACTTTGTAGACAGGTCACCCAATTTGATTTGTCAACATTAAACTTGGACACACACACACACACACACACACACATTTAACATTATCTTGAAGATCCAAGATGACCAATAACTGGCTGCTAAGAAATCCTCAAAGGTGTTCTGCAAAGTTTCTAGGTCAAATCTGAACAACTATCACCTATTTTGTGGCAGGTATTCTGCATCTGAAATTATGAAATCGAGTGCTTCCACTTTTCTCCACATTTTGTCTAAAAAAATTGTTATTGCCACTAAAAGTTCATTCAGGTTCAGTCAAATTAGTTTTAGGAGAATAGCAAAAGAGGACTGTATGTTAATTTTATACGTTGTATTTAGGAATTGCTCCTTAACAAATGAAGACTTATGTATGTGAAGTTCTATCTACTTGTGAGGTAATTTTGCTAGGATTGAGTGAATAATGAGATAACTTCTTAAAAATCAATAAACGTTTTTTGGCTATAAGATATTGCCTGCTATGTTACATTTCCATGTTAGATGAAAACTTTTTCATTAAATGATTGTTAAAGTTCTGTCCAGTTGACCTGGACTAAAACCCAGAATTTTGGGGGTGCCTGGGTGGTTCAGTCAGTTGAGCATCTGACTTCGGCTCAGGTCATGATCTCGCAGTTCACAACTTCAAGCCCCGCCCTGGGCTCTGTGCTAACAGCTCAGAGCCTGGAGCCTGCTTCGGATTCTCCCTCTGTCTCTGCTCCCCCCTTACCTCACTCATGCTCTTTCTCTCTCTCTCAAAAATAAGTAACATTAAAAAAATAAAAACTAGAATTTTCTATTTTGTGATGTTTATTTTGCTCGATAACAAAGCTTGATAATAACAAAGCTTGATAATTTTTCCTCAAATCCATTAGGAAATCTTGTTTCTGCCTTTAAGATATATTTAGAAGAGGGGCGCCTGGGTGGCTCAGTCCGTTGAGCGACCGACTTTGGCTCAGGTCATGATCTCATGGTTTGTGAGTTCGGGCCCCGCGTCAGGCTCTGTGCTGACAGCTCGGAGCCTGGAACCTGCTTCAGATTTTGTGTCTCCCTCTCTCTCTGCCCCTTCCCCACTCATGCTCTGTCTCTCTGTCTCAGAAATAAATAAACATTAAAAAAATTTTTTTTAAATATATCTAGAAGAGGAAAGCTTCTTCCACTTGCACTTCTGTTCCAACTATCTTAATCCAAGTAAGAACCATTTCTCTTCTGGATTACTGTATTAATCTCCTAGCCCTGCTCCCTGCTTCTACCCTTGATTTCTCCTATATTTACTTTCACCAGAGCAAATCAGGTAATCTTGTTAAATGTAAGCCAGGCCATATTATAATTCTGCTCAAACCCTTCAAATCACTACTCATTTCACGCAGAAAAAAAGACAGTCTTTACAATCACTGCATGATTCTGCATGATCAACCACACGCACACACACACACACACACACACACGCACACATGCATTTGTCCACCATGCTCACTTCACTCTAGCCACGTTGGTTTCCTTGCAGTTCTTTGGTCAGATTGGGCTTGCTCCTGCCTTCCAATCTTTGTGCTGATCACACCCAATGTCTGAATTGCTTTTCCCCCAGACCATATGATTAAATCTCTCACCTCCTTCAAGTTTGTGCTCAAATGTCACTTTCTTAAGTTCTTTCTATCCTATGTGCAACTACATCTGACCCCCAAGCGTGGACTTCCTACTCCACACATCCTGCTCTTTCTTTTCTCTATAACAGGTAGCAGCATTTTCCAAATTGTATATATGGAAAGGCGTGAGGGTATTTATTATGGCTATTGCTAATTTCCTGTCTTTTCTCCCCTACTAGAATGTAAACTGTGAGGGTGGGAACTTTTTTTTAAATTTTTTTTTTTTACGTTTATTTATTTTTGAGAGACAGAGTACAAGTGGAGGAGCAGCAGAGAAAGGAGACACAGAATCCAAAGCAGGCTCCAGGCTCGGAGCTGTCAGCACAGAGCCCGACACGGGGCTTGAACTCACAAACTGCAAGATCATGACCTGAGCCAAAGTCGGACACTTAACGGACTGAGCCACCCAGGTGCCCCATGAGGGTGGGAACTTTTTATACTTTGTTTATTAATGTGTTTCATGCCTATGTTTGGGAAATTATAGGTACATCATAAATATTTGTTGAATGAATGAATGAATGAATGAATTTGAAATTCTAACTATTAATTAAATACAATTTCCTGAAAAAAAAAAAAAAAAAAAAAAACCTCCAGAGGTACATTGATGTCATTTGTTTTGTCGTTTAACAAGGTCAGGGCCATGTCTCTGAGATTTCCTTGGTCTTTCCTTCACGGCTGCCTCATAGTTGCAGTATGGCTGTTGCTATTCCAGGCTTCTTATCTGTGGTCCAGGCAGGAAGAATGAGAAAGCAAATTGAACAGTTCTCCCCAAGAGAACAAACGCTTTCTTTCCCTTAATCTCTCCTGTAGTCTTCTACTAGCTTTAATCTCACTAGGTCACAGGCTGAAGCTCAGTGGTAGAGAAGTTGAGAAAAGGAAACAGGATTTCTATAATTGATTTAGACCAATCATGAATCTCTGGCTTTAGATAAGAACATAGCCAGAGGATCCATTAAGTTGTGCCTAAGGGGAAGGGATACTGGGGAGGTCACTAAGAGGTTGCCACATGAAATCTTTAATCTACTTGCTGAGTCTGAAGTTACAACAGAGAATAACACTATATAAAAGAAGACACAAAGTGTTTATTTCATTGAAGTTCAGAGACATAAAACAATTTACATGAGTTGAAAATTAATAATAGTATCATAAGAGGGAGTTCTTGGGGTTTGTCCTTGGATTGGAGAAGCCACATCAGAAAGACATGAGGTTGACAGTGGGAATGGAGTTGGGACATAAAAGTCAGAACATCAACTCCATCATAAACAGTGACAATAAATATATAATTATATATATATATATATATATATATATATATACATGTACATGTTAAATAAATAAAATGTAGTAAAACCTTGGATTGTGAGTAAATTGTTCTGCGAGTGTTTTGCGAGATAAGCAAACGTTTCTAATCAATTTTAACTTGATATACGAGTGATGTCTTGCAATACAAGTAGTATGTGACGCCAAATTGTCACATGATCACAACTGAGCCAAAGGTGGTTCTCTCTCTCTCTCTCTCTCTCTCGCTCTCTCGGGATTGTGGGTGATCATCTCCCATGCTCAGATGCTCCGCCTCAGGCTGCAGTGTTTGGCAGAAATCAGTGATTTTTTTAGAACATTGCAAGGTGCCCATAACTGACACTTGTGTATTTTTTGTCACTTCCAAGGACCTATGGACAGTCCTTTGCTTTTCCCTCCAAGAGTAAGCTTAGGGATGCTTTGCTTCATTCTGGTCAGGCTGCCTGCAGATAGAGACCCTTTCCTCTGCCGCCTTCTTGCCACTTACATTAAATGTAGTATATGACAAGAGTTTCTCAATCCTGTATTATAGTCCATATCTGTGCAAGTGTATACAATGACTCCCATGCAGAAAAAGATTCCATTGAGCCAGTAGATAGCAGTGGTTCTGTCAGTGATACTGAAAGTCATCATTCACAACAACCCTCCTCTCTCTGGTCTTCCTTACACCAGCCATCAAGGTTTTCAAAGGTAACTTCAGGTCAATTTGCTCATTTATATTTTGTATTTTCTTTCATTATTTTGTATCATTGTACAGTATTGCCATCATTTTTATATGAATATCTTTGGGTTGTGGAATGAATCCTCTCAGGTTCCATTCTTTCTTATGGGGAAATTCGCTTTGATATACAAGTGCTTTGGATGGTAAGCATGTTTCCAGAATGAATTATACTCCCAAACCAAAGTTTTACTGTACGAGTATGAAATACTAAATTAATTAAAAATTTAAAAAACCAATAAAAATTAAATTAAATATTTAAAATAAACAATATAGATAGCACATATAAATAATATATAAAATATAAATCTATAAACAAAAATATATAAATATTTATAAATAAATAGATAAAATTATGGCAAAGTTTTATGCCAGTTTTTATAGAAACATGCTGCAAAAAACAAAACAAAACAAAACAAAACACACATCTCAGAGAAAACAAACCATATGGTACTCACTTAACATTGCCTGAAAGGCTTTGGGGCTTTTAGAAACATAGTTGAACACTGGTGATCTAACCCAGTGATTTTATTATAATCATGAAGGAACTGAGGCCCAGAGATGTTCATGGATTTTCTCTAAGGTCACATGGTAGCTTTCGTGGCCAAGACAGGACTGCAACAAGATTTTTCTATTACATCATTACATTTCCTGAATTTAATTTTAGCATGAATATCCTCCCTTGAAAAACATCACCAAATAGCCATTTGTTATCAACAAATAACAAGATCTTATTATTCTCATCCTGGTCTTACTGTGTCCAACTCTAGCTGAGTTGCTAGTAAATAACAAAAATTTGTGCAAGGTTTGGAGAGGCCATTGTAAAGAGTGCTTAGATGTGTATCAACAAACTCAGGGGGAAAATTGGAGAAGAAAAGGTCAGTGTTTACACAACTGAGTATAGCTTTCACTGTTGACTGGACACGTGTTAAATCTAGAGCTTATATCCCAGAAAAATGTTCAATTATCAAAAGGGCATTCACTCACCAGCTACACGTTGTTAAGATTTTCTAATATTTAAAAGTCATAAAGGTTACCATACTTAAAAAGATATTATTGAATGTTACTGTTCCTTCACAGAAATTGATCCTTTTACTATTTATTCAACTATTCATTCAATTGAACTCACTGACGAGAACGTACTGCAAATATTTAAATGGCTTTTGTCAGAGACAGAGTGTTTCAACCCAAATAGGCTGGCGAGCCCCATGGGAACACTCTGAAAACAAATATTCAGAATAAAGAGCCCGATTTTACATCCAGGACACCAGCCTCAAGCAGTTCCCTGATCAAGTCTCTCTCAGTTCACATTGTGAACTCAAGACGTCGAAAAGCCCCATTTTAAGTTTAACAACAATGAGAAAAAGCACTAAGAAAGGGGTAAGAGGAAGGCAGGGGAAAACCCTAAGTCTGAAGCATTAGGAAATGAAGTCACAACCCGGTTTTCCTTCCTGACATCAGGCAAACACGGTTGACTTTGGAGCCAACAATGGCCTGCTTATAGTTATTTCGAGTGTCAAGTGCCACCTGGTTTCATGTCACTGAACACTTAACAAAGCACAGGAAAAGGGAGGCTAACGCATTGGGGGAAAGGTACCTATCAGATTACTTTCTGAAATCTCAATCTTTCCCAAACAAATGTAAATACTTAGATGCACCTGAATCATTCATTTTGAAAACCCAGCAGAGCCTTTCCTGCGCAAGTCAGACACATTAAGGCAACAATGACTCCGGCTTTGCTCAACTGATCTTTAAGATTGAGCTGACAAAACTGCTCTTGCAGAAGTCCCGCTTACTTCCTTTCCCCTGGAGAATTAAAAAGTTGCTCTGGGTTATGGTGCCAGAGAATCACAGCAGTAGAAGGGCCAGAGAAATGTCAGTAGAGGGAAGGGCTGCAGGGTCTGAGCGAGGACCACATGTTGACTAAGTATGTGTATGTACGTACGTAAGTATGACTAACTATGATGACAATTTTCAGACTGAGCTAATCATCTGCCAATGACCAACTTCACCTGTCATGGTGACTCATCATCACCTCACCCCTGCCCATTTAGCCTGCACATGGTCTACACGCGTACAGCTAAAGGGTTCGGGTCTTCTTCAATTGTATTTCCACATTCACTTGTTCACTCATTTAATTTCTTACTCTTCCTTTCCCCACTTATCCACCCAACAAACCTTATGGGTGAAACAGGCAGGCATGATGATAACTGTTAGAGATGTGAAAGACAAAACATTTTACACACTAGGTAGTACGTACGTGGGAACAGAGATGGTGGTGCAGACTGAAATTTTGCCTAGGGGACTTGAGAAGGCTCCACTGGATCACTGACGTTGAGAAAGGAAGGAATTCACCAGGAGGAAAAGGCATTCCAAGCAGGAGGAATGGTAAATGTAAGGGCAAGTTAGCACAGGTCTTGCTATGCTCAGGGAAGGCTGGTAAATTTCTATCTGCCAGGTTAGTAGGACACACAGGCAGGGATGAAAGGGAAAAGATAAAAAGTGACCAGGAAGTTGAAGGAAATAGACCAGTAAGGTAAATCACTGTCCAAACTGCTTCTCCACCTAGTGTTTTCTCAGCCCAGTGTAAAATGGCTTCCCTCCCACTGCTCCTCTGATACTGTTTGCCAAGGTCACTGATGACCTTCTTACGACTGAATACATGCGTAATTTTCTGGTCTCATTTTTCTTATCATCTAGGCCAGTGATGTACCAAAGGCTGGGCAGTGAGAATAGAGACCATCTTGGGTATAGGCGATAAAGGGGTACATTTTCTATAAGGAATTTAGAAAGAGTAAAAACTTAAAAGTTTGTCATTTTTTATTATCACAATGCACAAGCAATTCTAAACAACGTAAGTATAAAATACTCTTTCCCAAAATTCTTTTGTGGATCCAAGATCTATGTAATTGCTATGGTTGCTACTTTATTTTCATAATTACTTTATTTTAATAATTATTTTAATAATAATTAATAATATACATTATTACCATACATATGTATTATATTTTTAAAATTTGTTTTTTATTTTGAGAGAGAGTGCTCAACACATGTGAGAAGGGCAGGGGCAGAAGAGTGGGAGAGCATGAATCCCAAGCAGGTTCTGCGTTGTCAGCGTGGAGCCCAGTGTAGGGCTCCATTCCACGAACTGTGAAATCAAGACCTGAACAGAAATCAAGAGTCAGAAGCTTAACCTACTGAGCCACTATACATGTATATTATGATGGGCCTATTGTCTGTACAAATGCATATTATGCAAAATTAAAATAAGCACCTTTTTATTAATTATCTTTTAACAAATATCATATTCTACGTGAAAGTTAATTTCACGAGTCTGCAGTTATCCAGTTCACCTCAGACACATAGGGACTCAGCTACATATATTCATTTCAAGATTAAATCCATAATGATTCCAAACCATTCAGGCTTGCTTTGGGCATGGTTTGTGTCTCCAACCATACGGTATACATATTCCCATGTTTAATCAGTAGCTTCAAAATAAGCCGTCACAACACAGAGATTGTAAAAACAAAGACACAGAAATTGAGTTATTTTAATTCTGGCATTTAATGTCAACACATCTTAGGAGTTTTTATTTGTATTTAAAATAGGGGTGTACCTGGCTGGCTAAGTCGGTAGAATATGCACTCTGGATCTTGGTATTGTGAATTCAAGCCCCACGTTGGGGGTGGGGGGGTGCAGTAGGGGTGTAGAGGCAACTTTAAAAAAAAGGAAATCTTTAAAATAAAATTAAATTGAAAACAGCAGCACAGAGTGTGAACTTTGAGGTGCTATTTGCTTGGTACGTACAAATTTTATGAAATAGTTTACTGAGTTTGAATAGTACCTATAAATTACAATTTATTCTTTTAAAACTGTGCTCATTTTAAACTTAAAGAGCAAATCAATAAAATAAAGATGATTATGATCTTACACGATGATGGCTAAAACTTATTTCACCATATGAAACAGGAACTCTGCCCCAGTATTAAATACACTGGGTACCGATCAAGGCGACGTTCAGCATTTATGACCGTGACATCCTTCTTCAAATGCTCTTCTCTTTCGGCCTCTCCCAGTATTTCTCCTACCTAGTAGTTTCTTTTGCAGGATTCTCTTCTCGTTGGTGAAAACATCATATTTCTCAGGTTCTGTCCCAGGTGTTCGTCTTGTCCTAATGTACACGTTTCCCCGAGCACCCTCTTCGGCTCCAGTAGCTTCAGTTATCATCAACTGCACGCTGACAACTCTGAAATCTATACCTACAGCCTGAATCTCGCTCCTGAAGTAATTCGTTTGTCTGACTCTCCGCTGAACATCTTTCCTCAAACATAGCTTAGATATCTGATGCATTTGTCCAAAACTGAGCCCATGAACTTCACCTGCTGCTTGGTGAAGTCTGGAAATCTAGGAGTCGTCCTCGGTTTAGCCTTCTCCCCTCTCACACCACGCCTACTCAATCACCAAGGCTGACAAATACCTCTCCTAAGAATCTGTTGGAGCAGCCACTTATCTGCTTCCTCACTATCCCCGCCATTACCTAGGTCTCTATCACCTCTCCTTGAAATAGCTCTGACAGCCATCTTGTACCTTGTAGACACAGAGCTCTTAAGGGTAAATTGGATCGCGTCATTAACCTGCTTAAGATCATTTAATAACCTCCAGTGTCTTTATTTACAAGATCCATATGAAGGGGGTCCCATTGTCCCTTTAGAGTTTTATCTCTCAGCTACTGTGATCCTATTTTAGTATTTTAATATATTTCAAGTTATCTCCTACCTCCAAGCCACTGCTCGTGATGTTTCCATCATCTAAGCTCCAAGGGAAATATTATTTCCTCTGCAAATCCTGATGACCAGTCAAGTTTGAGTTAGATGTTTTTCTATCCAAGTGGTAACTGCAGTGTCTCTCTCCTGTTAGTGTTTAAAATAATTAGACTTTAAATTCCTTAAGAGCAGACACAAGATCTCTTGTTCCTCATTGCTTTTCTAGCAGCTTACACAGTGATGTTAGAGAGTGGGCACTAATAAATGTTTTGTTAAGTGAATAAATATACGTATGAACCATTTTTCCCCTAATAAGAATTTCTCTACACCGTGGATCATGGCTGCTTTGTCTATGGCTTACAGCATCAAATGTTCCATTTTGATTTATTTCATTCCTAGAAAACTTTTATTATTCATAATCACATTAATGATTTATTTCAGAATATATTGTAGTATAAAAAATGATACATGCTGAATGAAATCTGGCAGGTTTTTTCCCACCCTCAGGAAGGAAATGTGGATGGTAAATACGTTTAAAATCCACCACGTGGGGATGGCCCACGAGGCTTCTGGCCAATTTTAGAATTGTCCTTTCAGTTTCAAATCCACGTACCAACAGAGATGATCATTTTAAGTCTCTCTTGGTTCTGAGCTGTCAGGGAGAATGTGTAGAAAGAATCTTTTCTGATTTCAAATGAAGAGATACACAAAAACTACTGAAATCAAGGCCCTTCATAAGGAAAAAGATGATGTTTTCATCACTGGAGAGGCCCAACTGAAGTCTAATGCCAAGGAAGAGGAAGAGAGGGGCCTCATCTATTCCCCAGCTAGCACAACCTTCCCTTCATGTTTATATCAAAAGCAGTGGCTGCCTCCTGGTCTGGTGTTTACATAAAGATGAGAGGCAACTGGATACTCTGGCTCCATGCTGGCCCAAGGCAGGGTGGACAGCAGCAGGTAGCAGGCACCTGGACGGGGCTCCCCACGGGCCATCAGGGGTTCTAATCAGCTTCTCTTAGCCGGCAGATTTTGAGCAGTGGGTATGTTCCAAATGTGTCAGGGCATATTTTTCAAACATCACTGCGGATTCATTTGTTATGTCTTGCCTTTTTTTAGACCTTGACAATAAAGGGACATTTTTAACCAAGGAAGGGAAAGAGAAGCTAGTGCACACTGATGTTTTATGACATGTTAGGATCCACAGTGAGATTAACCTATTTCTTTGAGATCTTTGGGGCCCTATTATCTGTGACTCCTTGTTGTTTTCCTTTCCACGACTGCAATTATATCTCCAAAGGGGGAGGATTCAAACTACACTTTCATGTTTATGTGCTCTGAATTCTGATATATTTCAAAGTGTGTCCCTCAAGGTGGACTTTGAGAAAACACAGGGCTCTGTACTCTGCTCCAGGTGAGTGAGTGTGTGTGTGTGTGTGTGTGTGTGTGTGTGTCCAACTTAGAATATATATACCTCAAACACGAGAATCTTATCTTTGCTTTATTACCCTCCACAGGACAATAAATACTTGATACTTAACACATTTTCACACACACATAAAAAAAGACAAAGATCTCTAATGTACTTTGTGCATGTTTACTGGAGCCTGCACCTACCCTGGGAAGATATTTGGGGAACATTAAAATGGATTTCTTTGTAATGTCATTTATTTCCTCTGCAGCAGCAGGCGATATAGAAATCTTCTAGGGCTGTTGTTACCAATCACCACAAACTTGGTGACCTCAAACAACAGTAACTTATTCTCGTACTGTTCTGGAGATAAGAAGTTCAAAATCAGTTTTCCTGGGCCAAAATTAAGGTGTTAGCAGGGCCACCATCCCTTCAGAGGTTCTAGGGAAGAACCTATTCCTTGTTTCTTCCAGCTCCTGGTAGCTGCTGGCAGACGTTGGTCTGTGGCTGCAACATGCCGGGTCTCTGCCTCCACAGTCACATTGCCTTCTCTTCTTCTGGCTGTGTCAAATGTCCCCTCTGCTTCTCACCTATAAGAACTCTTGGGTGGCTCAGTTGGTTAAGCGTCTACTTCAGCTCAGGTCACGAACTCACGGTTTGTGGTTTTGAGCCCCACATCGGGCTCTGTGCTTCCAACTTGGAGCCTGCTTGGGATTCTTTCTCTCCCCTCTCTTCCCCCGCCCCCCCCCCCCATTCAAGTTTGCTCTAAATAAATAAATAAATAAATAAATAAATAAATAAATACTTTTAAAAAAAGGAACTCTTGTGATTATATTTAATATGCATCTGGATAATTTGTGATAATCTTTTCATCTCCAAATCCTAAATTTAATCACAAGGAGCTTCTGTAAGGAAGAGAAGTTTCTGGGGATGGACTGGTAAAGAAGTATCCAGTTCTAGGAGCTTTTCATAAATAAAGGATTCCCATAAGGTGGGTGCTGGTAAGAAATTGTCAGCAAATCTTGTAAATAAACAAATAAACAAGTCATGTATTTAACTTAAGGATTCAAGAACAATTAAATGAATTTGTGATGGCCTAAACCCAAACTGTCTCTTGAATTAATATTTGCTTCAAGATGTGTTTAGAGTCAAATGGAATATCCCATTTTGGAAAGAGAAGAAAAGCTTTAATCATATAAACAAACTGAAATAATAAGATCAATAAGTGTGTATGAATATACAGTTATGTGACACCACACGCGATCGTTTCTCTGTTGTTACGCTGAGCCCTGGTGAAAAGAACTCATCCTCAATCATTTTGAGTCTTATGATGTTGGTAGTTCCAACTCTATCAGTCACGCTCAGGCTCTTGCTGTCTTCCTTACAGTCAGCCTATAGAAGCTTCAGATACCACCTGAACCCTTTCTTTTGGGTTAGTAAATATTGTGTGATCCCTTAAGTCTAGTTAGTGGTAGCTTCTTGTCTATTGTCTATAGTCTGGAGAGGGAAGGTAAACATTAAAATATAGTGACCTTAAGTTTAGTGATCAAAAGATAATTGTTCTATGCTCACACAAATTTAAAGGTAAAAGTTGGTATTGCTGAATGCTCATCAATATTTCATTTTCTTCTAGGTACATGATGTAATGCATTTCCTACATCCATGAAGTTAAACTGACCAAACTTCTGTTTCATGTAATGGGAGGTGTTAGATCTTTTAGAAGTCGGTACTCAGTTCACCTTGTTCTTTAGCATGGCAACTAGTGACCTTTTCAGATAGTGAAGGCTCCACCAGCGTGGGTCCCACAAAAAGAGGCTTGTGCCAACTCAAGTCAGACATATAGCAAGCATATGAAATAAACCTTTGTGTTTTTCAGTCACTCAGAGTTTAGGTTGTGTGATACTGCAACATAACTCAGCCTACCCAACTGATACATCCAATGAAATTGGTGGACTTGGAACTGATGGTTAAGCACTTTGGGAGCACAAGAATGGTAGGAAATTTGAATTACCAGATGGTAAGCTCTACCTCTGAAAGCACATACTGAAAACAAAAGAAAGAAAACTTATGTGCACACAAAAACCTGCGCGTTGGTGTTTATAGCAGCTTTATTCATAATTGTTAAAACTTTGGAAGCAACCAAGATGCCCTTCAATAAGTGAATGGATAAACAAATGGAGATACATACATACAATGCAATATTATTCAGCAATAAAAAGAAATGAGCTATCAAGCTGCAAAAAGACACAAAGGAAACTTAAATGCATATTGCTAAGTGAGAGAAGCCAATCCAAGAAGGCTATATACTATATGATTCCAATTTTATGACATTATGGAGAAGACAAAATTATGGAGATGATAAAGTGATCATCGGTTGTCAGGGGCTGGGGAGAAGTCGGGATGGAAGCAAAGGTGGATGAGAGGGGTGAACAGTATAGGGAAATTTTAAGGCAGTGAAACTATTCTGTATGATATTACAGTGGCTACATGTCATGATACATTTGTTAAACACACAGAAGGTATAATACAAAGAGTGAACCCCAATGCAAACTATGAACTTTAGTTAATAATGTATCAATATTATCTCATCAGTTGTAAAAATGTGCCACACTAATGCAAGGTGTTAATAATAAGGGAAACTGAGTGGGGGAGTGGCGGTATGGTGGTTTGGGGAAATGTCTGTACTTTCTGCTCAATTCTGTAAACCTGAAACTGCTCAAAAAAACTAAAAAAAGAAAAAAAAAGAAAAGTTAAGAATAATTTTACTGATTTAAATTCCAAAGAGCCATTTGAACTATTACGAATTGAATATGTGAGTGATGGCAGGTTGTTGTCGCATTGAGGTTGGTCTGGTGGGTTCAACTGTGCAACATTTGATGGGCAAGAAGTGATGAAACTAAAAGTTATCCTGGTGGGATATGAAAAAAAAAAGGGATTCTTAATGAAATATGAATAGATTTAGGCAAACTATGGTTAATGAGAGTGAGGAAAAAAGAGTCTTTCAAAACAGGATGTGCCAGAAATGTGCCATCTTATGGATAGAAATAATGCTGCAGCACAATGTTGCTCAAGCAGGTGACCATGGCTTTGAATGCATTTATTTAGTCATTAGAATTTAGTCATTAGATATAAGGTACGTAGGAAGGATCCATTTTGAAAATGGAAGCATAAGGAGCTCTACAAACCCACTCCCCAGCAAAACAACATCACCAAAGACATTTTTTTTAATTACTCTGAAAATTTTCCTAAGGGCATAGAGCAAATGAAGAAGACATTTACGCAGGAAAATCTCTGTTAAATCTTGGTAAGAACAGTGAGAGTCTATGACATTTGAGCTATGGCCTGCTCCTTTTCCTCTGCCGCAGTTTAATGGAAACTCCACTCAAGGTGGGTGTGGCTGAGAAGATGAGGATCCCTCTCCCCAGCTCCTAGTTAAAGGTTTACTTCCTTGGAAGGGCCAGGCCACCAGCATTTCTCGTCTTCTGCAAAGCTCTGTGTTTCAACAGCTAAATTTCAGGTGAATACCAAAAGTCAAGGGCTGTCTTCCTCTACCCAGATTCCACTCTAAGGGCAGACAGTCTGCCCTCAGTGTGGCAGGCCAGGAATGGTTGGCTTTGGTTGCCCCAATCCTGGCTTGATCATAGGGTTAGAGGTTTCTCACCAGAAATGGCAAACTGAGAAGACTAGAAGCTATCATCTCCACCCAGCACCCTGCTTATAAATCTGGAGTGTTAACTGAGAGAAGCAAGCCACTACCTCTGCTCTAGCAATGGAACAATGGCTCAGAAATTTTGCCTAGGGGAGGAGGCAAGCCATAAGGACAGAGAGTTCTGAAAGTCTCCATTTAGAATAGAGTTGAGGAAGTTCAAGCCCAATGTGCTCTTGAAAATAATGAGGATTTTGGTGGTAAGCAATTGATGGGTGGCTAGTAGCTCCATGAGAACAGGAAGCTAAACCATAGGCCAGCTATTTACCAGAGAGAATCAGGGAAAGAGACTGTAGAAGAGCCCTCCTGGGAACAGAACAAATCTCAAAGACTGGCCTCAAAAACTACTCTTGCAAAAGGACCCAAATTTAATTAGATCAGACAATGGAGCTATTTATGCCTCAGGGCATTGTCAAAAACAATAGAGCAAGGATCAGGCAATTAGTGGAGCCTAACAGCTGGGTGTGACACCAAAAGAAATAGACAGTTTAACAGATCAGGGAAAAAGACAGTCAAAGAGAGAGCCTGCCACAGCCGTCATCCTAGGGTGCCTGTATTGAAAGAAATTAAAGCCGAGCAATCTATGAAAATATTCCATGTTCATGGATTGGATGGATTGATCTTGTTAAAATAACAATACTCCCAAAACTGATCTATACATTCAATACAATCCCCATCAAAATCCCACCAGTCATTTTTGCAGAAATTGTTAGTCTTATTCTAAAATTTGAATATATAAATTTACGAAACCAACAATAGCCAAAACAGTCTTGAAAAAAGAAGAACAAATCTGGAGAACTCACACTTTCTGGTTTCAAAAATGACTACAAATCTACAGTAATCAGGATGGTGCGGTACTGGCATAGAATAATCATGTAAATCAATGGAATAGAATTGAGAGTCCAGAAATCAACCCACACATTTACAGTCAATAAACTTTATACTGTCTGAGTGCATGTGTGGCAATATCGAAACCAAATTTTTGTTAGTTTTGCGTTTTCTTTCTGAAGAGTGACTAAAACAACAAAGAGCATAGCACGGTTATTCATAACAGCTAAAAATGAAAATAACTCAAATATCCATTAACTGGTAAGTTGCTAAGTAAAGTGTGGCATGCATACCATGGGAAATTATTCAGCAATAAAAAAAATATCTAAGTGCTGATACATGCTACAACATGGACAAACCTTGGAAATACTAAGTGAAAGAAGCCATTCACAAAAGATCATATATGATTCCATTTATATGAAATGTCCAGACTATATGAATCTACAGAGACAGAAACTAGATTAGTGGTTATCAAAGACAATAGGAAAAAGTGCAATTTCTTTTGGGAGTGAGGAAAATGTTCCTAGAGATTATAGTGACTCTATGAATATACTAAAAATCATTGAAATAATTGAATTATATACTTTATATGGGGGGAATTATATCTCCATAAATCTATTATATTTTAAACAGAGGGCGACGAGAGAGAGATTGAGAAAGGAATCTGATACATAGGACGCTCTGGCCTGTAATCCTGCTTGAGTGAGTTTGCTTGGTGATGATCAGAAGCAGCTTCTAAGTACCTTAGGATCCCACTCACCTACTGGCATCAAGGTCATCATTATTTTGGAAAGTTGCACTTTGACTATTCCAAGACCCTTGGCTTCTCAGAACCTTCCTCAGACTACTATCATTTACAACTTGGAGCAAAAGAGAGTCCTGGACTATAACTTTAGTGTGCTCACTTCATCTTTAATACTAGTTTGCTTTTCCTGAAGGCCATTTGGACATGTAAGAAGCACGATTTCAACTAAGACCTTATTTCTTCTCTTGGGGCCGGGGACAGGAAGTGTAGTTTTTCTGAATAAAATGCGATAATTAAAAATTAAAATGTTTATTACATTAATTTTACATAAGACAGTAAGGAAATTACATCTTTCTGCCCAATTCCACACATATGAAATGAGCTTCTGCTTTTACATCAATTTAACACATCTTTACTCAGCACCTAACTAATTACTGAATGTTTTACTTTTCTAATAATTCTTAGAACCTGGCCATTTGGTCTTATAGCTAAGCGTCATCAAAGTCCTCTGATGAATGAATATTCATTCTAGTGCACTAGTTCGTATGTGGCACTGGTTTTTTTTTGCATTTCTACACCACACGGACCCAGATGTCCTTTAGAATCTAAAATAGCTTAATGTTAATTCCAGCTCCTACCCTGGTTGAAGGTCTTATCATCAAGGAGTTACTTGTGCCACACTTATCAAGAGAGCATGTTCTGCCTGAGTTTGGTTTTGGATAGTTCAGACAAAGGTAGCCCTCTGGAACATAAACATGTTCATGATTCTCAGGAGAGGCCATGAATTCTTGCCCAAGGCCTATCTCAGCACCATGGTGTTTGAAGAGTTGACAGTTTCTTTGCTAAAAGGCAAGACTTCTAAGATGCTCACGGCTATTTGTAGGAAAATATGGTACAACAGGTAATTAGACTTTTACTGGCAAAACCCCCAAAGTTTCCATTCTCCTTTCAAGGACCAGCTCCTCTTATCAGGAATTTCATAGCAGAACAAATTTCTGTAGATTAGAGAAGGGAGAAGGGAGGATGCCTGGGTTGGACCACAGAGATCACTAGCTCTAGGGCTAGGGGAGGCTGGCCAGTTCTTCAGGGAAATGGACGTGTTCCTACCACATAAATGACTTTGTTCATGTCCCAGACCAGTGAGGGGAGGAAGCCTTTCGTTTTTTGTGTGTGAAGAGATCACCTTCTGTTCATTTTCCGACTGGGCATAATTTATTGAGTAACTGCCATCTATTAGGATTTGGACTTGCCACTGAATGTAAAATTTAGAAGACACATTTCTTGACTTTAGAAGGAATACAAGGTAAGTTGTTAACTACTCTAATGAGTGCAATAAAAGAGGTCTACACAAAGCATTATGGGATTATGGAGGGCTGAACACTCTGCCCTAAAGGAATCACAGAAGAGCTTCCTTCAGCAGGTAACTATTTATTATGTTTTAAAGACAAATATAAGTTTACAAGGCTGGGATTGGGAACGAGAGGGAAAGGAAGGAAGTATTTTAGGCAGACAATGTTATATGATTGAAGGCATTGATGCCAAGAAGGCGGATGTGCTCAGGAAATAGTGAATTATTCTTGGGAAGGTATGGACATTGGAATGTTTGGTGATGGTGGGCAGGAAGGTGTTAGGTGGTAGGACAATGAGCTAAAAGTGTGAAAATGCAGGCAGAGCCAGAAGTCAGAGAGCACACTACTAGATGTAGCGAGGCTAGCTGGCACATCCAATGGGGTGCAAACAGTCTTACAAGGATTTGCAGCTTGCTTATGAAAAGATGAGCTATAATGGCTGCCACAGGCAACCCGTTCAGTTGCAGGAGAAAGGGGTGGTTTTCTAATTATAAGAAAGTCATCTTACTATTTTATCTTTATATTACCATTTCATATTAATTAGCTAAGGGAAAATTCAATCTCATACGGTGGACTGACACTTTGGCTCTCCTTTGTGGTCCTGCTGGTGGTTTTCAAAACCATAGGCTATGACATCCACACGTTAGGCCACTTCCTTTCCAGAAGTGATTCCACAGGTGAATGCTCTATCAGCAAAAATGAGTAAAACACAGTCCACATGAATTTTTCTCAAAGTTTAGAGCACCTACCAATGAAGCTTGGTAAAAGCAAAGATTGGAGGACAGAATTTGTCTAAGTATTTGTGTCAACAAAATGCTATAAAAAGACTGCTTGGAATGGCTCAAAAATCCTCTTCCTCTGACTGCAGAAGTACACTATTTTAAAATTCGGGTTTTTTATATTTCCTGTTAGCTACTCAAAGACGACATCTTATGTGCAGCAGCATTTCCCCAGGGCTGACATTTATAAGATTTGAATTTTATTTCCAATTATTCCGCTACAACTCAAAAGAGTACATTAATTCTGGTTTTTCAAAACTTACCCATAACATGGCATCTTTAAAATGTTGTAAATAGTCCTGGACCATTTAGAGAAATGTAGAAAGAAGATAATGCTAAATAATACCAATAGATTCCTCCACCAACCCTACAAGGTGCCGGTGTCAGATACTCCTCTAAGTTTCATGGAATAAACAAAAAGTGACATGCTTAATAACAAATATTTAAAATCCATTTTTAATAACCAAATAGGTCACAGTTTAGAGATACCAGTAGTAGAAAAAACTTTGATTATTAAAGACTCTCCACATTTAAATCACTGGCACTATCTTGTAGTCAAGACCTAACTGGTTCTCTTCTTAAAAATCCCTTGAGGTGCCTGGCTGGCTCAGTCAGAAGAATATGCAACTCTTGATCTCGGGGTAATGGGTTCAAGCCTCACATTGGGCTTAGAGACTATGTAAATAAATAAATAGGTAAACTTAAAAAAAATCCCTTACTAGGCAATTACTCTGTGCACCTGTTATGTATTTTCACAATATAAATCAATAGATCAAACAAAACATGGTTGCACATCTCTGACTCTAAAGGTGTGGTGTCTGTATGTTGTAGCAAAGTGTTAACTTTTTCAGTATTTTAATAATGTAGAAGAGTTGAATGTATTTCTGCTACTCGGTTATGTTTTAGACAAGGTTTATAAACCTGTTAGGAGAGTACCTGCAAAATTTTCACTATTGTAATAGACTTATTTTAGTGACAGAAAATATAAACTCATTTTGGGAAAATGCCTTCTTCCTAAATTATCATTAATAACATATTTGTAAAATAAAAGTTCCCAGGCTGTCAGTTCACAAAAATTGTTTTTTTTCCGTAAAAAAAATTGGTCTCTATTATTTATTACATATGTATTTCACTTATCATTGTCAATTGCTCATTACCTATATATATATATATATATATATATATATATATATATGCATGTGTACACACATATACATTCATTTTTGGAATGTGACTGAAGACCATTTTAATTTTAAAATAAACATAACACTCATTGAAAACTGGATAAAAACCTTCTAATAAAATCTTAATTTAAAACAAATATTCATCAAGTCTTTATTTTTTAACATTGTACAAATTCGTTCTCCCTTTTAAAATCTACAGTGCTCATTCAGTTATACACCAAATAACAGAATTGAGGACAGGTAGGCTGACTATCTTTTTGAGAGATGCTTTAATTGTTCTGCTTCTAGATACACTAAGTTGCTGGCCACCTTCTTCTTCGCCGCACCCCTCCCCCCACCCCCCACCCCCGCCTTAATTTTTCTGAGAAGGGCAAAGCATCCTTGAAGACTTGCTATTTTCATAACCAGAGACTTTTATATTTATGGAAAACCTAAACACCAGAGAAAGCCCACAAAATAACAGTCATTTCAAACCAAAGACAATGCATTTTTTCTCATTTATTCAAATTCACTGCAGGAAGTAAACACTAAAAGATTAAAAAACAAAACAAAAAATTCACACTGCAGTATGTACAGTTTCATGACATCACATGAAGAAATTAAATTTCTAATAAAAATGACAAATTATATTACTAAGCAGATTGCATCAAAATTGGTTGTGTAAACCCCAGAATTCATATCATGAATGGTAATGTGCCTGTATTCCAGTATACTGGAACACTCTTGGTATAATGTTACATTTCCAATGGGATTAAAAAATTCATGAAAGTAGTTGTCTGAACTCTTTATGTTGAAAAGTGGTTGACTTGATTTTAAAAAGTTTTAAGACCCTTGGATTCAAAGCACATTCTTTCACAAAGCTTAAACCACAGAAGTCATGTCCGGAAATGGAATACTGTCCTGTTGGGACGGACATCTGATCTGACTTGTTAAGACATTTTGCCAAATGCACAGACGCACAGGGTCCCCCATGCACTTTTCATGCAGCAGGTAATCACAACTTAAATAAAGGGTTTATTCTATACATTTGTCCAGACTTGCAACTGTATACACACATGCACAATTTTTAAGCCTGTCTGATTATATTTACACTTATACATGGAATATACAGAAACCAAAGAGATTAAAAGGCTTTTCTGTTGCATTAGAACAATACAAAATATGTATTTTTCATTAAGGAAATCACTATTTACATCACCTTTAAAAACTGATTTTAACATCTTCATGTAACAAGTCAATATATATATATATACATATTATATATATATATATATATATATATATAAAATATATATTCTCACCAGTTTACTCTTCTGTAAGATGTACCAGAGAATAAACAGGTAATGCTACCTTACTGATGCCAATGAGAGCTGTAGTACCCTTTCACAAATGACTTCATTAAGAAGAAATTGTCTAGATATCTAAAATAGTCCTTGAAAACGTGTGTATGTGCATCCTTATATCTACATATGCATAAACAAAGTGGATATGGATGTATGCCCTTTCTCACCACTCTTCTTTAAAATCACCCTAAACTCAAATTGGGGACATTCTCCAGTACATCAGAACATCATTCTTGTGGTCATGTTTACCTACGTATTATATACCCTCATCCCTTTAACTGTTAATAATGATAACAAAACCAACCAACCAAAGAAACAAACAAAAATGTAGCAATGCTGGCCCTTGATGTCCTTTTCCTTGACCTAAATTTCACTCCTTTGTAAAAGCCTCTTTTCCCCTAATCAAAAGGGAATACCAACAATTTTTCTAACCTACCTCTAAGGCTCCAGACTTTTCATAATGGCAGGAAAAAAATGACTTGCTTAAAAGCTCATTTATATTGTCACAAGATTGTCACAGAGTAAATATGGGATGGAGTAGAATATATTCACTGGCCAGTGGAATTTCCATTTCAGAATAAGCATATGCCTTCATCTCTCCATGATGTAGCATAATATTCACTCTTGACTACTGTTTTATAATATATCCAGTACCTATTTACAAATCATTTTGAGAAAAAATAATCACTTAGGGTTTTGGATCATATTAGGAAATAACGCCCATTTTTAATATAAAAATCTTAGAAACAACTTCAAGTAGAACAACTTCAAATAGATATCCTTCTAATTAATAGTTGATTATGTAATGATTTTTTGATAGGTCAGTTGCAAACCTGGTTCACTTTTAAAAACAAAAATATCTAGTGAATGAATGGTGGACTGTAAAAACTGCACTTAAACATATGGATTCGTTTCAAGATCAAAACCCCATGTGGCTCAATAGTAAGTTCTTCCAAGATAACACCCGTGTTTACTTTTAATTACTATTTTAAAATAATAGATCCAATGGAGTGGTTGTGTACAACTCCTGTCACGCCATGCCTTTTCTACTTTTCTGTTAGTCAATCTGAGTTTAGTGCCATTCGTGGGTTTGAAGTAAGTATTTTCACCTTTGTCAGCAACGTTCTTAGGACAATGATTTTAATAGAAATTAAGGATGTATTCAGGAGAAGTGTCCAAACCATCCTGGAATCACCTGAGTTTGGTAAGTGGCCCTGTTATTCCATCCCTAAGGCTAATTAAGTAGATGTTACTCATTAGAACACATAAATAATCACAGATTTTCCTGAGATGTTGAGCCAGATATGAAAGTTGTCCCCTCCACCCAATTTTTTTTTGTCATAAAAAGTATTCTGAACCCGATTTCCAAAGACATAACGGTTATATATGAACTACAATATTGCAAATTTTGGGTTGATGTATAACTGTACTGGGGAAAATATAGGCATCAAATAGGGTTTTTTTTTTTTTTTTTTTGGTTTTTTGTTTTTTTTACAATCCTGTGTTCTGAGAAAAGTCATAAGCAATGGTTCTCAAACTTCAACATGCAGAAGAAACATCTGGGGAGTGTGTTAAGATGCAGATGGGAGATTCCCAGGTCCACTTAGCACAGATTGCTGTTCTGTAGATCTGAGATGCCGTCTAGGAATCTGCATTTTAAAACAAGTGCTCCAGATGATTCGAATGCAGGTGGTCTGAGTCCAGCTTTTAAGAAACCCTGGTCATAAGACTCACAGGTACCACAGAAATGGTGAGAAGTAAGTTTTACAAGAGATGGTGAAAATTGTCCAAAGAAAAGCCATTTTGCTTCTGTTAAAAACAACTTCTTAAATATTCAACTATTCAGGAAACCACCTGAAGATAAATGTTAACTTCCTAATTCTGTAAAAGGAGGAATATTAATTTAGTAAAGTAGTTAAAATACAAAAATGGAAATCTGCCTTTTTTTTTTGTTTTTAAGGATCTATCAAACTTCCATCAGTTGTAATCAATTTTTACTAAGTAGTACAAGGTTTAAAGAATTAGGTATTGAAAAGGACTGGGGTGGGGTAGACACATTGGGAACCACAAAACCCCTTCCAAGAGTTAAAAATAATTTTTTTTTAGCAAAAGTGAAAAATGTAAGCATATTTTTTCTATTTTATTTTTGAATCGGATAATGAGAAGTGAATTAGGTTTTTTTATTCAATAATTAACATTTAAAGAGTTATTTAACAATTTGGACTTAAAAACACATGTGTTATGTAGACTGACTTCTGCAAAGCAAAATAAAGTACCCTAATAAAGGCAGTAAAATGCATTAATCCACTATGGATGGAGATTTACATTTTCATTTATGCCTATTATTTGTGATTATAAAAGAATTTCATTCATAGGCTACTCACAGTTGTTGTCTGATGCATACAGAGTGTTAAACAACCAATTGCTAGTTCAGTAGTTTCCTCATGGCATCTAACGTAAAGCAAAAAGTAGTATGCATATTTAAACATCACCAGTAACCAATACTTTTCAAAATGAAAAAAGTTTCAATTATACCATGCTTTTCTCAAATCATGCTCTTATTTATACAGATCTCAAGTTCACACTAATTAGTTTTAAAAAGATCCAAAGCTGGATGGCAGGTACATTTTATTCTGATTCTTTTTTTATTGTTAGCACGTTTCCCAGAAGTCCATAAACTTCTCCATTTGCGCTGTGTGGGCGAGAGGCATTACTTCCCATATGGCTATTGTAAGGGCTTCTGAGATTAAAGAAAGAAGCTTTAGTTTCTGCAGCAGGAAGTAACTCTTCTTTGATTGTAACCTGTGAGACGCTTTCAGCAGATGAGGGCTCCCTCCAAATGTCCTTGTCCTGTGTTTCTCGACTGGTAACAGAACTGCCTCCCTTCTGAAGCATGTAATACAGTATTGGGTTAGTTTTGGTCAGTCTGGGACAGTCTTTTTCATACTCATTCTTATCTGCATCTGTGATAACCCACTTAATGGGTCCCTTCTCACTGGTCATGGAACACCCATTCGAAAGCCCAGATTCTGGTCTAGACCCTGCACAGCCCATGTGCTCGGGAAAAGAAGGGCTCATGGGAGTTTTTACTCCCCCTGGGTATGGAAATGTCCTGCTATCCATGCAACTGCTCGGCTGAGGGGAGCTGTACATCAGTCCATTTAAAGAAGAAATGCTGAATTCAGGCTTGCTGTTGGTCACAGTATTTTTGTGTCCTTTCTTTTTACTCTCGACAACAGAGTTACTCCTGGGCTGGGACAAATCTCTTACACAGTTTTCTGAGAGAAGCAGCTGTTTCAGAACATTGAAGCTTTTGCTCTCTCTGGCCCAACTCCTATGTTCACCATCGCTGGCTGAACCATGGCTGGCAGGATATTTAAATTCAAGATCACTTTTGTTAAATTTCAGCTCTTGCTGGTTAAGCAAGGACCCATACAACACTTCTGAAGCACTGTGACTGTTTGCAGCATCGACTATATTATTTTTCATCTTTTTAAACGGATTTTCTAAAGGCTCCGTGTAAAGCTTCCTTTTCTTAGGAACCATGCAAAGATTCTTTGATTCTAGAAGTGTCAGTTCACTATTTCTGTGACTATTGTCCAGATCATCTGCCAGGTAACTCTCTTGGTTCTGTCTTAGCAATCGACTTAACAGACCATTCTTTGAGAAAGAAAAATCCTGAGGTGAAACGGGCTCCGATTTAAAGTCCTCGGGCACTGGTAAGGCAGCTGTGCTTCTCTGCACGGGAGGAGCCATACCTAAGAACGGGGCACCCTTGGCGTCGTGGCTCAAGTGCACATTTGTGTTATGAATATGTAAGTCATCGCAAGGCTCAGATTTTATTTTTACCATCAGTATTTGTTCATTTAAAGCTCTATCTGTGTGTTCCTGAGTGCTTTCATCTCTTAAAGGAATTTTCTCTTTCTTTTCACTCTTCCCTTTGTTGGGGTTTCCCAGGAGCAACTGGAGGACAGTGCGCCTTTCAAGCAGATTTTCTATTTCAGAACCAGAAAGTCCTGATTCGGGACCTGTTGCTGGACTGCTAAATGCCTTATTTTCTTCAACTGCATTTGTTTTATTTGAGAGCAGAGGACTATTTAATCTGTCAACCATGCCTACAGGTTTATCTGTGTTTACACTTAGCAGCTGCTTACTAGGTCTCTGCTCGTCTCCTGCTGCGGAAGACTGCATTCCACACTGAGCTAAATTTTGTAACAGTTTACTGGCACTGAAAGTTGCAGAGTTTTGTGCACCTTCATTTTGGACTGGTTTCTCTCCTTGCGATTCTTTGCTTTTCGTAAGGTCCATCAAGTGGTTAGATGCAGTATTTGCTGGCTTTTCAGGTTGAGAGCTGCAGGCATATGGTGGGGAGTTCCATTTGATGACCAGAGAGTGTTGGGAAAGGTTGATGGGAGACTCTGCTTTTGAGGATCCCAGTAATGGAGGAGTGCTCACTGGGGTAGTCCTGTTTGTACTGGGGCTTTCTATTACAGAAGTCCTCGTGTAATTCTGTGAACCGAACTTCGTCACATCACTGTGTACTTCCTGAGGACTGCTGTTTCTTTCGACGCTTTCTTCATTCTTATGGCCAAGGAGCAATTGAAGAAGTGTTACTTTCTGGTGCGAATTTAGCTTGGAATTCTTTGAGGTATCTTGATCTTCTTTGAGATCGACACTGGGGACTTTGGGATCCCAAGTGTTTAGCAAGGACTGAGTTAAATTATCTAGAGAAACAGGCTGGTCGGGTTCTGGTTTCTCAATTCGATGTTTGCAGGACAAGTCTATGGGAACACAGTTGGAATAAGAACTTTCATCGCCACTGCTATCATCTGTAAAACTAGGATTGTTATCTGAGTACTCATCAATGGTTGTAGGTGTACTGCTATCCTCAAAAATGCTTCCTCTCTCACTATGATTATGTCCGTTCATTGGCTTTGGTATGGTCTGGCTTTTAAGAAGATGTAAAAGCAAACTATTACTAGCAGCTTGTTTTATACTGTTTCTTTCCAGTGAGTTCTTATAGCCTGCATTTTTGGGGGAAGAGGGAACACCCACTGGATTCTGAAACGTGGCATTCTTGCTAGCCATTAGTTTGCTTGATGATGTTCTTGCCTGACCATTGAGATGGCTTGACATTCCTTTTGAGAGCTGGAAACTGCCAACATCCTTCTGGCCATTTTCCTGCAATCTGGCCATCGCAGCAAGTCTCTCACTCGCCGCCTGACTGGCGTTTTGTGTTTTTAAAGCATGTTCTCGAGAATACTGCTGCAAATGGGCTTCACTCGAAAGGAGTAATGCTAACTGGCTGCAAGCAACACTAGGTTTGGGGGAAGTGGCAGGACTAGCCCTTTTTTCCACCATGCTTGCAACCGCCTGCAATCTTGCAGCACACGACAAGGGTTCGCTCATGACCTTTGTCCCACTTTGTCCAACACGATGCGGTGACTCTGGGAACCGATCTCTGATGAGGTTCTTAGTTACGTCAGGAAGACTGGTATCAGGCTTTTGATCTTTAGCTTTACTTTTCTTCAACAAAGTTTTTAAGTGACTTGACGCAACACCGTAGCACCTTAAATCTTTTTCCACTTTTAAGGAGTCATGACTGAGGGCATATCCTTGCTCCTTGAGGCTCTGCCTAATTTGTTGCGACAGAGCAACGGTCTGCAGCCTAGAGCTGAATGACTGAAGCAAAGAGGCCAGTAATGTGCTATCTTGTTTGCCTTTAGGCACATTGTCAACCATGCCAGCTAGCAAAGCTTCCTTCTTTACGTTTAAATTTACGATGGAATCAGACAGCCTCTTCCGCTTCGCTGCGTTCCAGTCCTCAGAAGACTGCAAGAGCCTGGCTTTTTTGAGATGCAACATGCCAGATCCCTGATGTGAATGTGTATTGAGAACGGGCCCATTACTTTGACAGGTGGGAAATGCACTGCCAGAAATGTTAAAGTTCTGATCATCTTCATTATGCCCAGCAGACTTTTTGTCAACGGCAGTCCCTGATCCCTCTGCTGCCTGATGCATTAGTAATCCTTCTAGGTAAGTTAAAACAATAGAATCCTGGTGCACATCAGAGCCAAGCTCTTCTCCATGAGTCATGTTCAATAGAAGTGTTCACAAGGGCTTGGTTTCTAGTCACGCTGAAGAATGGTTTTCTGTGGGGGAGTGAGATGTAACTTTAATAAGTGGGCGTCAGTTTATCACCTTCCATGGTAATTAGACAGAGATGCACTGTTTCACTCCAACCAGGATTTCTTTTGGCAATGACAAGAAAAAAAGCAGGCAAACTCCAAAGCAGTAGGACCACAGAGCAGATCAACTCCTAAGCAAGAAGAAGCAGAAGAATTCCTTAATACGTAGGTCTACAGAAGCAAGCAGACAGACTCCTTAGTGAATGCACTGCTCCTTCTTCATCTTGCTTCCAATTAAATGCAAATATCAGTGCTCTAAAAAATAAATAAATACATAAAAAAGTTAGGAAGGGACAGAGCTAGAATTATGCTATGATACCTATAAGCAAAACAATCAAATATGTGTAAGTTTCTGCATATATGTATGTGTGTACATAAACATAATACACATACATATGTATGAGTTACAGTCACTTCTTTAGTAATATATTTTGCCATTCCTATTAGATCGGAAATCTCCACTGGAAAGCCTATAAATTAATCCATATTGTTAAAATGATCAGATCATTTAGAGAAAGCACTTAGGTGTTACAGGACTGTCTTCCGAAGAGCACAAAGTTTCTGAATTTTCATGAGCACTTTTCTGCAAAGTAATATGAAGCTAAGTCTCTTTTATAGTAAGGGAGCCAGAATTTGCTCTCTGACGTGCCTGGGAGCTTATGAAGGAACAAAAGCAGCAGTCCAGGAGAAAACAAGAAAAGAGACAAACATGACATGAACCCCTCTGATAAGCTGGATGTGGAGGTGAGGACTGAAAAGAGATGCACTTCTGACATCATCCTTGAAACATCACACATTCCACAAGTGATCTGTAGATCTTCTGTTTTCAAAGAAATGGAAGCACTAACAAATACAAGTATTTTGTGGGCCTATGCAAACTATGACAGTCTTAGTCATATTCATAAACATTTAAGTGTAATCACAAACTTATTCACCCGTAATTTTTACCATGACTTATTAAAAACAGAAGAGATGGATTCTCTAGATGCTCATCAAGTGTATCCGAGGTTTAATGTTTGTTTTGAAATCTTTACTCGTTTGCTTTATGTAGAAATTTTAATGTGAGGTCCATTCTGAGCACAGGCAGAACATAGGTTGTGGGTGAACCTGTAACTCCCAAGTTCCTAGGATGTTCCTAATATAAAGTACTTTTCTCCCCACGCATGCTATCTCTTTTTGTGTGGCTTTGCTATTACTGAGTATAAATAAATTAAAATACTGTATGTGATTTGACACAATTTTGTAAGATTTTAAAATAAAAATCATTAATTTAGAAAAACGTGTTAAGGTACTTGTACCTACTTTTAGTTTAGAAAATGTGGTTACTCTAAGATGTATAACTATGTGTATACAATAGGCTATCACAGCATCCTGTTGAAAAATGGGCAGGAAATGAATTTAGAATAGATTTGAAGGGAAGATAATTGACTTCTTCCAGAAAATTCTAAGTCAACGTGGTTGTTTTTCATTAATTTCTTTGGAAAGAAATTCTACAAATAGCACCATTACATGAAACGGTGAGGAAAGAACTTCTTAGAGAAACCTGCTTTTTAATAAGATGACTCTGTAAATGAAAGATTGTATTTCCTATGACACTGCTTCAGGCGGCACTCAGCCACAACACCTACCATCATTCTAGCAAAAAATGAAATGCTGAAGAAATTAGGAACTCTGAGACTACTTGAGGCCTGAATTCACTCAGACTCTGCTATTAAAAACTCTTCAGGGAATCCAGTGAGCCAAATATCTTCAGAAAACTTCCTTTTCTTTCCTTTCAATAACTGAAGCAGGAGAAATCGTTACATTTTATTAATATTTAAGTCAATTTATAAATAACAAAGCAAGAACGAAGAGATAATAAAAAACAAATCCATTATAATTTTAAATAAGAATTTACACATAGCCAACCCATTCTTAATTCCGTATCTTCCTGGTTTTGAAAGACAACATATCCATATGGGCAACTGACAGCTTGTTAACTGTCATGCATGAACTTGGAAATATCTTGTAAACATCAATTCCAGATTGCAAATACATGTCTAAGAGGCGGGCGTTATCACTTCTGGGTCTGCTCTCTGTACCTGTATAAATCAAAATGTGTTACTTTGGAAAACTTCGGTAGCTCATAATTATGCTGAAGAGAGGACAGACATCTTCCTTGTTCCATAAACTGCAAAATATGTATTTTATTTTTAGATTTTCTAATGCCAATTACAACGATTAATCAATGGATTACCTCATTTCCACGTCATCTATTTTCTTCTAATCTCTTTTCTTACATACCAGCCTTCAATAACTGTCCACTTATGAACCATTTCAAATAAATTTTGGTGTGCCAACATGATAAGAGAAGAAAGAGTACTGCCATGCATCCTTTGAGCAAAACAGGGCAGTTGAGGTTCTTGTCACGAAATACTGAGTGATGAAGTCCTTCTTATTGAATAGCTGAGTAGACGGAAGTAGCCTATTTCCTTTTTGTCTTTAGAAATATACTGCTATGGGAACAATGTGAGGTGACAGATGTATTAACTAACTTTACTATGATAATCATTTTGCAATATATGTGCATATCAAATCATCATGTTGTACACCTTAAACCTTCACAATGTTACATGTCAATTATGTTTCAATAAACCTGGGAAAATGAGAACCATACTGTTGAACTATACTGTTCACTCATCAATTCTTGAGTCTGAGAAAATTCATTTAGGATTTTGTCCTCTGAAGACAACAGTCCGTGATGTTGCCTGTGCACTCAATGTCACCATCATCATTCATGTCTAGAGTACAACTATCATTCTCTTTGCAGCCATCCTCTGATTCATCTAATTGAAGCATCTTCCTATGCCAACTTTCTTCTCTTTCACATTATAGATGGGAAGGAAAAATACTGAATTCTCTATTGTGTTTCCTAAAAACTTAAAACAGAAGAAGAAGACTACAAAGACAGTGTCTCCAGACTTTTCTTCTGAAACATTCATGAGAAATGATACAGAATTAATGGGCTATGCAATAAGGAAACTGAAGATGATACAGGGATGACTTATTTCATTATTGCATCATCCTTCTAGGCACTTCTATTATTTTCCCTTGGCTTATTATTTAGTCTTTATTTGGCACAACTGGAAATAATGAATCAATTCTCAAGATCAGAAAATGGAAAAATATACATAGATATAGGAAAATTAAGATCACTAAAGTTCCAATAATGTATCTTTGATTTATAAAAGGTTCTATTAGACATATATAGTAATAGCAATATAACACTGTTCTTTCCTATTAAAAATACATTCATTAAAACTTTAAGAACAAATAAAAGTCATATAATCCTTGCTACTACTTAGAAATATTAAAAAAAAAAAAAAAAAAAAAAGGCTTCAAAATCTAAAACCAGATTTGTGGTGCCTGGGTGGCTCAGTGGGTTAAGCATCTGACTCTTGGTTTCAGCTCAGGTAATAATCTCATGGTTTGTGGGTTCGAGTCCCATGATAGGCTCTGCGCTGACACCGTGGAGCCTGCTGATTCTATCTCCCTCTCTCTCTCTCTGCCCCTCCCTGCTTGCTATTTCTTTCTCTCAAAAAAATAAATAAAACATTAAAAAAAAAACAACTAAAAAACTAACATTACATGTTTCAAAGAATGCTGCCTGAGAGTATATCAAGGATTAATGTATTTCATGGCAATTTAATAAAATTCATGTAAAACTACTTCACAATGTTAAAATTATAAACTGAATCTTCCTTTTATTAATTTAAAATTGTTTGTAAGAATAAAAACCTTTTAAATTTCATAAAATTGACTTTTCACTGCTCTAACTAGCCTACAGTTAAAAAAAATTGCTAGATTTAAAAAAACAATAAAATCAAACTAAACTGTGAAAGAATTCCATGGAATCTTGACCATATGCACAGATTTGGAGAAAGATCCAAGCTTCAACACACAGACTAGTTTATTTAAATATCTAGTAAAATGCTTGAATTCAGAGAGTATTTTTTAAAAGCTACATTTTTAAGTACCTGAAAAATATGAAATTATGTTGAAGTCTAACTTTTTTTATTTAGAGTTTTAATCAATAAGATAGTTGTAAATAATTTGCACATTAACCATTCCCAAATGGGTATCATATTGATCTTTGAGGAAGTTAAACTAATTTCATTGAAATGTGTTTTGTACTTTCTATTTGGAAATGGCTTATTAAGCAAAGGGAAAATCTGAATTTTTAACCACTTTTGAAAATGGCAAAATAAAATTTTATTTGGATAAATGAAGGATGAATCTAATAGAATTCTTATATGTGGGACTACTTTTGGTTGACAACACATAAATAATGAGAAAGGTCTTCCTCCAGCTGTTTTTAAGGAAAGGATACAGTATCTTACTTGTCATTAAACTCTCCATTAAAAACACATTTCAATGACTAAACATCCATGAAGTTACTTTGTATGGTGGTTAAATTATGTCTAGTGAACACTTCATGACTTCCAATTGTTTCTGTGAAATCTCTTCTAATTTATTTTGCATTAGCAAGTAATACCAGTTTGCTGAATTTAAAGGTATTTCTCCAATGCCACTTTAATAAGCATTTCAATTTTTGGCTCTGGTTCCTCAAAATGTAAAATTAACTGAAAGTCTACTTATCCGTGACATTCAAGAATAACTCCTATTGGATAACGTTACCAAAATTCCACTGTAGATTATTTTAGGGATGCTTTTTATACAAAAGGCTAAGAAAAATATTAAGATGTTTCACTAAGGATTAGAAGAAAAATATCGAAGTTTTAAGAAGATTCCAAAGTCCTAATTATTGAACCTTTTATTAATACAAACTGAGGTAAATAATTCAGAAAATTCTTGGTGTTCTCTAAGGTGAGTCCTTGAAAAAAAGTTTTAAAAGTTGAAAGGAAACAAAATCCAAGAAAAATTTATCAGGAGGATGTAACACCAAACATTTTATCCAAATGTGTAAGATTAGGCTTTCCAAACCAGTGGCCTATGAAAAGTTCTAATACATAGCACTCAACACTTACTTTCACAGAACAAGAAAGAAAAAGTAACATTTCAGATAAGGGTTCTGGAGCTTCTTTAAAAAGTCAAGATTACAGTGAATCCCCTATTATAAACTGAAAGTTATTTTTTAACCAAGTCAACAAAACTGTAACTGAAAAAGGAAATACTACCAATACCGATACCACAGAAATGAAAATGATCATAAGAGGTTACTATGAACAACTATACTCCCAACAAACTTGACAACCTATAAGAAATGGAAATATTCCTAGAAACATACAACTTCCAAAGACTGAATCAGGAAAAAAATAGAAAATCTGAATAGACCAATTACTAGTACGGCAATCAAATTAGTGCTAAAATATCTCCCAATGAAGAAAAGCCCAGGACCAGAATTTCACGGAACATTTGAAAAATTAACACCAATCCTTATCAAACCCTTCCAAAAAGTCAAAGATGAGGGAACACTGCCAAACTCATTTTATGAGGTCAGCATTACCCTGATACCAAAACCAGAAAAAGGTCACTACCAGACAAACAAACAAAAAAAGACTACAATGATGAATTATATATGATGAGTATAGATACAAAAATTTTCAGTAAGATACTAGTAAACCAAATTCGGCAGCATATTAAAAGAATCATTCACCATGATCAAATGGGACTAATCCCAGAGATGCATGGGTGGTTCAACACCAGCAAATCAATCAATGTGATACATCACATTAATGGAATGAAATTATCATGACCATCTCACTGGATGCAGAAAAAGCATTTGACAAAATTCAACATCTACTCATTAAAAATAGGCATAGAAGAAACATCTCAACATAGTAAAGGCCATTATATGACAAACCCACAGCTAACAGCACACTCAATGGTGAAAAGTTAAAAGTTTTTGCTTTGAGATCAGGAGCAAGGCAAGGATGTCCAATCTCACCACTCCTATTAAAATGGTATTAGTCCTAGGTAGAGCAATTAGGCAAGAAAAAGAAATAAAAGGTGTCAGAATTAGAAAGGAAGAAGTAAAAACTTTCTCTATTTATAATGATTTTATACATAGAAAACCCTAAAGATTCAACCAAGCAAAAAACTGTTAGATGTAATCAATAAGTTCAGTAAAAATTGCAAGATACAAAATTAACCGACAAAAATCAGCAGCATTTCTATACACTAGCAATGAATTTTCTGAAAAAGAAATCGATCCTATTTATAATAGCGTCACAAACAAAATAGTTAGAAATAAATTTAACTAAGGAAGTGAATGATCTCTCCTCTGAAAACTGCAAGACACTCATGAAAGAAAAGGAAGAAGACACAAATAAATGGAAAGGTATCCTGTGTTCACGGACTGGAACAATTAATACTGCTAAAATGTCAACGCTACCAAAAGCCGTCAACTTAATGCCATTCCTATCAAGATTCCAATGGAATTTTTTCATAGAAGAATGAAAAACACTCTTAAAATTTATATGAAACCACAAAAGATACCAAATAGTAAAATATACATACATATATATATATATATATATATATATATATACACACACACACATATATACACACACACACATATATATATATCTCCTAGGAAAGTAGAATAAAGCAGGAGGCATCACACTTTTTGATTTCAACCTATACTATAAAGCTACACTCATCAAAATAGCTTGTATTAGCATAAAAACAAACAGGCCAATGGGACAGAAGAAAGAACCCCAAAATAAACTGAAGCATATACGATCAACTAATATTTTGACAACGGAGCCAAAAATACTGAATGGAGAAAAGACAGCCTTTTCAATTAATGGTATGGGGATAATTGGATAACATGTAAAAGAATAAACTGGACTCATATATTTTACTACTCCCCAAAATTAACTCAAAATGTATTAGACTTAAATATATGATCTGAAATCATGAAATTCCTCGAAGAAAACATAGGAATAAAGCTCCCTGATGTGGGTCTTGGTAATGAGTTTTGGGATACAACACCTAGCAATAAAATAAAGCACAAATAATAAAATAAAAAATAAGTATACTACATCAAACTAAAAAGCTTCTGCGCAGCAAAATAAATCATTGACAGAGTGAAAAGACAACTGATGGAATGGGAAAAGATATTTACAAGCCATATATCTGATAAGGGTTAATAACCAAAAAATATAAAGAACTCATACAACTTAATAGCAAAAACGGCAAATAAATCATTTTTAAAAAGGGCAAAGGACCTGAAGTGACATTTCTCCACAGAAGATATACAGAGAGCCAACAGGTATGTGAAAATATGCTCAGTATCAGTAGTCATTAGGGAAATGCAAATTAAAATTACAATGGGCTATCACCTCATGCCTGTTAGAATGACCACCATCAAAGGACAAGACATAGCAAATGCTAATGTGGATGCAGAGAAAAAAAGTCCTTGTGCACTTTTGGTGGGATTTAAACTGGTACAGCCACTATGGAAAACAGTATGGAGGATCCTCAAAAATTAAAAATAGACCAATCATACGATTTGGCAATTGTACTGCTGAGAATATATCCAAAGCCAATGAAAATACTAATTTGAAAATATATCTGCATCCCCTTATTCCTAGCAGTATTATTAACAAAAGCCAAGACATGGAAATAAGCTAAGTGTCCATGGATGGATGAATGAACAAAGTAGCTGTGAAATACACACACACACACACACACACACACACACACACACACACACACACATGACGGCATATCATTCAGCCATTAAAAAACAAGGAAATCTTACCATTTGTGACAACATAGATGGCCTTTGAGGCATTATGTGCCTCATATGTGCCTAAGTGAAATAATAAGTCAGACAGAGAAAGGCAGATACCATATACGGTATCACTTATATGGAAAATCCAAAACAAAAACAAAACAAAACAGCAAACTCAAAGAGATCACACTTACTGCTTATCATTACCAGAGGCAGAGAGTTGCGGGGAGGGGAGATGGGAGGAAGGTGGTCAAAAGATACAGACTTCCTGTTCTAAGATAAATAAGTCCTTGAGATGTAACACACAGCATGATGACTAGAGCTAGCACTGCTGTATGATATATAGGAAAGTTGTTAAGAGAGTAAATCCTAAGAGTTCTCATAATGAGTTTTTTTTCCTTTTTTTAAAAAATTGTATTTATATGAGAAGATGGAAGTCAGCTAAATGTATGGTAGTATTCATTTCACAATATGTGAAAATCAAGTCACTGTGCTGTAAAATTACAGTGACATATGTCAACTACTTCTCAAGCTGGAAAAACAAAAGAATTCTAAGTATTTGTAAACATTTGAAAAATGGAGTTATTGTGTCTAAAAAAATTATAAATATCATTTGCTATTCTTTTGATTATCATAACTATTGTTTTATTCCACTTTACAATTGTCTTACATATAGGGGCATCTGGGTGTCTCAGTCGGTTAAAGCGCCCAACTTCGGCTCAGGTCAGTATCTCACTTGCGTTGGTGAATTTGAGCACTGCGTCGGGCTCTGTACTGACCGCTCGGAGCCTGGAGCCTGCTTTGAGTTCTGTGTCTCCCTCTCTCTCTGCCCCTCCCTTGATCACACTCTGTCTCTCTCTCTCTCAAAAATAAACATTAAAAAAAATTAAAAAATAAATAAAACTGTGTTATATATAAATGGAAACTAGTTATTAAATTTAGATTTAGTTTCAGTAACTCAGTCTAAAAAACTGATCACCACCACAACAGAAGCAGAATACATGACAGAAAAGGGAAAAAAGAAAAGTTGGTTTTTGAAAAAAATTTAAGGGAAAAAAAACCACTTTCAATTGTTGTCATTTCAAGCAGGGAATAATAAGGACATGATAAGAAAGGACGACTGAAATTTATTAGAATGCATTTCTAATCTATTGAGAAAAAAGGAATAGATATTAATGTCCTTTGATATAATTTGAATTCTGAGACAGTAACTTTCTTTGTAGTATTATCTTTGTGCAAAGACAGATGTGTGGTTGTACAATTTGATGGGTGCCAAGAAAATAAACTTATCTGAAAACATTTTGCTCAACTGAGGGCCTCAACATTGTAGAACAGAAGAGCTTCTTGCCGTCTCCCAGGGGTTCTCAATTTAAATAGTAAATAGTCTTCAAAGGTTGGTAACAGAAGCCAGTGACACTGTGTGAGTAAAACAGCGGCCCAGATTGCTCTCCATTGCAACCTGAGGGACTTAACATATTTTTGCCCAAGGCCAAATTTGCTCCTAACTTCGAGGTCCATCAGCTTTAACTTGCTGTCAGCTGCTTCCATAGGAGTAAAATTGTGTCATTCACATTCTCTATTAAATGAGACTCACTAGGACATGCCAGTGTTTGCCTGACTCAAGTGTTCAATATAAAGACATGTGTATGTGAGGACCTCTTCAACCCTAAAACTTTATTTCTATGACTCCAAGTAATTTATCAAATTGTAGCTGATAACAAGGACAAGCATGTTAACCAGAAAGTTGATAATGCTATCATAAAGTTGTGGAAACAGTCCTGACCAATATGTGTCATAGTCTTTTCAGTGAATTCTGGGGGAAGGAAATGATTTTGTAATAGCTATACAACCTCCCCATCCAATCGCCCCAAATTATTTATCTTCATTACTTTCTTTAAGGGGGCCACAGAATTTCAAACAGATGTTTACTTCAAAGCTAAAAATGAGCTTGTATCCAAACTGGAGCTTTTGCTGATCTCACAATGACTACATACTGAATAAAATGCAATAATAAAGATTCAGGATCCTTGGTGGCAGATAAAAGCATATGAGAGAGAGGACAATTATTGTCCTGGTGACAGAAACAAATATCTCCTATAACTGATATAGCAAAAGAAAGAGCTTCATTGTTCTGAATTATGAGAAGGCTTATGTTTATGAAACAAATTCGATAAAAGCCACTATTTCACTCTACCTTTACAATTCATTAAAAAAATTAATCTTAAATCAAAATTAAGATTTGAAGCAAAAAAAAGGCCCACGAATCACAGGAGCTAGAGAAAGAGCTTAACTGCCAAACAATTTCTATTCCAAAAATGTAATATTTTCCTGGATACTATGTTGCATTTTCTTGAAAACACGGAAAACTAGAATATCATTAACAAAAATTAATTCTAACTACAACTGTTAAAAATCCAGAAGATAAACATTATATGATAAATACATAATTATTTATTTAGCATTAATATTAATGTCTCTCACTGCCTCCTACTATTCTTGAATAAAAAACAGCTTCTTTGAAGAAACACAAAACAATCACTAACAAATTATTTTGGTAGCACATAAAAGTGAAAAAAAAAGGGGGGTTTAAGTATAAAACAAACAGAGAGCATAGGTTCTCCTAACCTTTTTCAATAGCTGTTCAAAATAACTGGTTCTTTCTATCAGTTTTCAAAAGCATATTTTCCAAACTCTATCAAAATATAAAATATAATGGAAAATGGTGCTTTCTTCTGGAATTGAGTGTTTATAGTGTTTATAGTATAGTTTATAAACATACATACATACATACATACATAAACATACATACATACATATATACATACATACTGGGACATTCTTTGAGATTGGAGTATAAATTCTATTAAATTCAACTATGGTCTCCCCATCCCTAAAATAGATCTGACATACAGATACAAGCACAAGGTCAAGGTCACAGATCAGTAAGAAAGATTACCAACAGAACGGATATAACAGCTGGCAATTGATCAAAGCTCCTGGAGTTTTTAGTACACTTACCAGATAGTCTGCATTTACTCATAGGGTACACTCTGTTTTAAAAATATTTCCCATCTTTGAAGACAAGATCTTCATGTACCTTTTGTTATAAAGCATATTCTGCTAAAATGTTGCATTGATCACAGAACAAGAGAAGAAACTTGTGTATGTGTAATTCAGAATCATAAGTTTTTATGTGTGTGTATGTATATGTATGCTTTCATATTAATTTGCTACTACTGATCTTTGCAATGTGACAATTTGAAATTAATTTCAGTTGCAGGTTCCTGAATCATCCCATGTTCCCCCACACCTCCATGTCTTTGTACCAGCTGAAATGGAAATTAATTGCGTATTCCTCAATATCTTAGGCCACTTCCTCCCAAATACACAGATTTAATGGCTAAAAATTGGTTCAACCAGGAAAATTTTATAATATAACCATAGCTTTCCATGACAGTTTCTAAATTATACATAGAAGAAGAAAGTTTTGTCATCAACAACAGCAACAAAAGTGATTCTTAATGAAATTATATTATTGAACAGGGCAATTATCTAACAAAACCATGCTTTTGTTTTAGCTGTTCAAATAAGATATTGAATTGATTTTAAATTATATTTATGAACCAAAAATTATGTGATAAATGTTCTTACTGAAAGTGTTCTGGTGAAGAAATCATCATTTTTAAGGATACATCATGCTGTTGGGGTAAATTTATAATAGAAAAGCCTTCCTTGTTAAATCAAATATCACCTGCTACGGCTTTATATAATTTGCCAATCAAGATATATGTACATGCAAATGTTCTCAATGACCAGATTTTCATTTTGCAAATTATTTTGAGAATTAAATAGGTTTAAATGAAAGTACGAGAATTGTACTATATTAGGAAGACTGGGGTTTCTAGGTAACAAAGTAAAAAGAAAGAAATATGTATCAAATTAATACCACAAAAAGTGGACCATCCTTTACCAGGAGAAAAAAACTGTGGGTATAGAAAAATTACTAGTAGTGGACGCTAATTTGTATATCAAAAGTTGATCAGAAAATCTATTGACAATTTATTTTATTTTAAAACTAACAGAATTCCTTATAAAATACACTATTAAAGTCTATTTGCAGGAATCGCTTTTTAATCAATTCATCAGTTAATCAATTAACATTCTCCTTTGTGTGCTGCCTGGTAAAAGTGTTACTTTGCTTTGAATGGTCCATGAACTCTGACTTGATTTTCCAGAAATGGAAAACATCATGACATCATTCTTGCTTATACTGGTCCAGAATATAAAGCTTTCCAGATTGAAGGTTTTAGTCAGCTTGAGGCAGAGAAACATCACTACAGACACAATCCCTGGGAAGACAGACATAATGACGATATCTGTAAAGAGAAGAAGTCAATAAACCTGACAGGGTCCCACCCCAGGGGATTAATAAACAAAAACAAGAACATGTACAATGTACCTGGAGAATTTCTATGTCTTTAAATATTTAAAGGGTAACATCAAAATACGTTCTTCAACTAGGAAGATAATGCTACTGGCATACCATCCATCATTAGGCTATTCATTTTAAGTGGTTTCATTTTTATTGAAGAAATTGCCACCCATACTTTCCTCTGACCTCTCTTTTGCTCATCCGTACACGTAAACAAATGTTTGTAGGAATAATCTCAGTAACTATAGGCAGTAGCTGCCAATTTGAGCCCCAGCATTGCTGCTGTCCAAGTCTCTGGTGTGTTCAGTCCACGCAGCAGGGACAGCCTGCATGTGGCCCTTGCCAGGGCACCTGACAGTCAGACACAGACATAGACCCAGGTGGGGGTGGGGGTAGTAAGGATGCTTTAGCAGAGGCTCCTAAGAGCTGGCAAAGAAACAAGAAGAGCAGCAGTAACATAAGTCAGGGCTTTTCTGACCTCACTCACTGGACAGAAACATTTCAGAACAACTTTCACTTGAGCAATTAAGATCATTAAAAATAACCACTACTGTCTTCCATTAGCATTACTTAATAAAAAATAATTACACACTCTGGCTTTATGAGACCCTCAATCTATCATATACATCTTTTTTTTTTTTTTTTTGATAGAATAGCATTTATGTGGAACGGCATATATATACTATATCCATCACTTCTATGCTTAGTAGTTTGTTCAATTCTAACATCAATTACTGAAATCTTTATATAAATATTTCCTACTGTTTATATTTTGCTTTGTTGTTTTGGTCCTTATTGTGCTTTTGATGACAGCATTTCTATAAAATGAATAATTTGTTTTACATTTAAATTCTTGTCATTATACTTGAAAAAGACATAAGAGTGGGAGCAATAATGTACAAAAAGTAAAGAACATTCTGCTCAGTGCCCTTTCCCCAACACAGTCCCTATAATCATTATTTGGTGAAATATATCAGACTGAAAAATGCATCATCATATAATGCATTTCTCAATCATAAAATAAGCCCCAACTGCCTACAACCAAGCTAAAGGATTAAGGCATGTCTTTTATCCTGTAAGCCTCAGCTGAGGACTCACCCCTTCCTTGGACACCTTCCCTCACCTCCACAGGCTGACGATAGTTTTCATCTCAGGAGCTCCACAGTACTCAGTAGATCTTCCAATCATCTCATCATAATGTTGTATTTTGGTTTGTTTATGCCTGGCCCTCAAAGAGAGGGTAAGTTCCTGATAGGCAAGGACTATGTCTTCATCATCCTTACATCTCAGTACCCTGCAGAGGTAGCATTCCCAATGGAACATGCAAAAAAGTCAACCTCTTAGAGACTGAGTCTGTAAAATGAGGGGTAAGCTACCATAAATTCTAAGGTATCTTAAGACTTCACATGATATGATAAAGCTATTTATATTGTTTAGTTTCAAATTCAATTTATCTCTTTTTTGTGCCCCCCACCCTGAATATAAACTAACAAAAAATTCATAAAATTAAAGAGCAATAAAATATTTTTCTCTGTTTGGAAGACAGTGTGACTAGCATTCTGTTAGAAAAACACAACATTTAGGGGCGCCTGGGTGGCTCAGTTGGTTAAATGTCCGACTTCGGCTCAGGTCATGATCTTGCGGTTTGTGAGTTCGAGCCCCGCGTCGGGCTCTGTGCTGACAGCTTGGAGCCTGGAGCCTGGAGCCTGCTTCAGATTCTGTGTCTCCCTCTCTCTCTCTGCCCCTCCCCTGCTCACGCTCTGTCTCTGTCTCTCAATAATAAATAAATGTTAAAAAAAAATTTTTTAAAAAGACAAACACAACATTTAAACATTTTAGAGATACATATATATCTAGAAGATTTTAGTTTTCATAAGATCATTTTCAACATCTGTTGACATAAAAAAAAATGATCATAGTCATTGAATTTCCTTTAATTAGTGTCTTCCCAGTCAAGGTTTATAAGAACTAATATGCCCACAGACTATATCTAGAATGGATAAATGTTTCAGAATACTGGTATCATACAACTTATCATTTTTCTTTCTCAAACTACTCATCCTTTGGAAAACTGAATCAAATCTATTTAACATTAAAACATTACTTTGTTAAATTTTCATATGATGGGCACGTGTTAAGCAATGAAGTTAATACATTGAAAGATTTATTCCCCCAAACTAGACAAATCAAATTCATCCTAAAAAATAGTTATGGTAAAATGGGGAAAGAAAAGCTTTATGAAATAACTTTGTACTGTATCGACCACAATTGAGAAACTGTTTCCCTATACTCATTTTAAAAACCAATCACTGCAGCATATATCACCATATAGTAAAGAACTTGAACCCTTTAAATTATGTGATAAAGATTAAATCAAATTGGTGAAAACTATTCTCAGGATAATCTTTTTCATGTGAACTTAAAATGCTTTAAGTGTGAGCTTTCACTGTGTCTGGCTAAATAAAAACAATATCCTACTGTTTTTGAAGTGACTCAATGAGAGTATGTAAACATAATCAAATAGTTGTTTAAGGACTTGAACATGAAAAACTAAAAACCAAGTCAATAAAAACAAATATTATCCAAGCAGGTCTTGAACACTGATGGAAGAAGAGTCAGTGTGTCATTGTTATGCCTTTTCTTTCTTTTTTTAAGTGTTTATTTATTTGTTTTGAGAGAGAAAGGGATAGAGAGTGAGGAGAAGGGGGGCAGAGAAAGGTGGGGGGAGAGAATCCCAAGCAGCTCTGCAATGTCAGCACAGAGTCCCATGCGAGGCTTGAATTCACAAACCATGAGATGGTGAGCTGAGCCAAAACCAAGAGTCGGATGCTTAAGCAACTGAGGCAGTCAGGTGTCCCTGCTCTGCCTTTTCTACCCTTCACCCTACCTGCAATGTTTCTGTTAGTGGCAATATAAAATTATGACATTCGCTCCTCTGAGCCATGCTGAAGGGGTAAGCTTTAGGTCTCTTCTTGCCACATGGCATGGTATCAAATCGAAATAATGTTTCCCGGGTCTGAGGAAGCGAAGAAGTCATGTAGGTCTAAAAAAATATCTAACTTTGATGTAGGTGGGTAACATTTTGAAAATCTGAGTTTTCTAAAATGTACAAGTAAGTACTCTTTAATTAAAAACAAAACAAATCAAAAACTATTTAGTCATTTCTTTTAAAGATACTGAACTTTCTCATCAAATTTCCTTGACATTTATTATAATTTTTTTTTCCTGACACTTTATTCACCTAGACCAATCACTTCTTTTTAAAGGTAAAGTGACAAACATCATAGGAAAACAAATTTATAGAACTTGTATAAAATTGGCAGAGGAGCAAATGGTTAGAAAGAGAAAGCTATTTTCTTACGATGATTCTACCATCGGCCATCATTTTCCTAACAGTATGTCTTGCAAATTGCTTCTATAAACACAACTGGATCATGGAATTTAAAGTTTAAAAGAGAGGCGAAAGGTCATCTGCCTAACCAATCGTTCCCACAGAATGCTTAAACCCCTTTATAACCTATTTGCTAACTCTGATTGTCTATATTTTTTTTTTGTTCTTTTGTTTTTGTTTTTTTCCTGAAGACCTCTAGTGACCATGGATTGTCATCTAACACAGTATCTTTTGGAATCAGAGAGCTCTGGGTTCAATTTCTAACTCTTCCAACTGTTCTTACCAAATAGTTGGTAAACTGTTTGACCTTGAGCAAGTTAACTACTCTTGAAAGTTTTATATACAAATGTATAAAAACCAATACCTTTGTCACAGAGCCTCTGTGAGAGATAAATGTGACAATGTTCATATAGTGCTTAGCACAGTGCCTGGGTACAAAGCAGGCACTCAGTAAAGGTTAGCCATTATTTAGAGAACTCCTTCCACATTTGCACAACTGCACTCCCATAAAATTCTTCCTTGCACTGGGCTATAATCTATCTCCTTTTAGTCTGATGGCCGGTCTTTTAGAGGCCTCAGAAAACCAGGCTAATCCTTCAATTATCCTTCAAACACTAGAAGATAGCTGCCATATTCCACTGACTAAGTCTATCACCTTGTTAAGGTCTAGATAAGATAGTTAAATTCCATTGTTGACAGGGGGCTAACAAAGGGCAAACAAGAGAAGATGAATGTTCCAGGGCTCCAGTCTGTGGTGGGTGCTGCAAAGATGCAATTCTTCACAAATTCCTGACTGGCCAAAGCAGTGTATTGCCACAAACTATTGACTCCTACAGAGTTTACTGTAACTACAAAGGCCCTGCTTTTCCCCCAGTACTCTAAACCATACCTCCTCCTTAAATGAAATACCAAGATGTATTTTCTTTGTTTTTCCTCATGGGGTTGGTTAATATTATATTATCCTCATTCACATTTTAACAAAAAAGGTACTAAAGCTAAGAGTAATTGAATGATTGTTTAAACTGCAAATTAAGTAGCTTATCCAAACCCAAGCCAGGTCTTCTCAGTTCTAGCCTTGCCTAGTAGTATGTTAAACTGCCACAGAGTATAGAACAAAAGTGAATTTGGAAACATCTGGTAAGACAAATGCTCTTATAGCACTCTTAGAACTTTGGGTTTTTTTTTCCACTTCAAAATCTTATCTCGGTTATCCTAAGTCTCTTTGTTTTTATTAGAAAGACCACCAAGCACAGTGGTTCAGAGAACAGTCTGTGGATTCCTGACTCTGTAATTCATCAGTAAGCGACTTTGGTCAGTTACCTATCCACCCTGGGGCTCAGTACCTTTAGCTGTAAAATAGAAATCATAGTGTCTACCTCCTAAAGTTATTGCCTTAAATGAAATATGTATGTAAAACATTTAGTAGAACATCTGGCATTTTCTAAGCACTCGATTAATGTTAACTATTCTACTAGCCATGGCCATAGCAACAGACTTTCGTAAAAAGAAAAAAAAAAAATATTCATTTGCTGGTCACTACACACAAAGCTTCTTGAGAATTGGGGCTGTCTTTTGCGTTTATAATCTTGGACCTGATAGATTAGAGGCACGCAAAATTATCTGTTGAATGCTTTAACATAATACTCCAAATACCCCAGAAAAAAAACAAAACAAACAAACAAACAAAAAAAACCACCACAACTTTGTATCCATAAAATATTTTAAATACCTAGCTAATTAATTCTTTACTTTTATAATTTTATAAGACATGTTCCCATAAACCGAAGAGTAATTTTAGGTACAAAAGATGCCTATTATTTCTTTCTTTCTGAGACCTTTTTTCTTAAAGAATCTGTTCCCAGTCCACTAGCTACAGGGAAGTGTGGGAACGTCAGGAATCCAACTACATGGCATCAATTCCTTTCTTCTTCTGGGATCTAAAATTCAAGGAGATGGAAAACCTTCACTTTGGGTTGCTTTAATGAGGCCACAATATAGAGATTAGAATACCAAGGACTTAGTATGTTGAAAGGAAAGAATGAAGTAGGCACATTCAGAGAAGCAAAGACGAGGAAAGCAAAAGGAAGAGAGAAGAGACACAAGCTGCTGAATGGTTTTCCAGTTTCAATGAGGGGCAATGCACTCGTCACTAGGTTCCTGTGGAGCCTCTGGCATGTCTCTATAATGAATGAATGCCCCATGCTTGAGCGCTGTTCAGTGGCCTTCTGTTCTGTGCAATCACAGCATCCTTAAGATATTATAGTAATACTATAGGACACAAACTTCACCTTTGTATCTACAGTCTTAAAGACCTCTGCAAATATTAATACTTGCCCTTACTTTTCCTACCGTGCCTCTGCTTCGTGTATGGTCTTGGAGAAACATGGATCTCCAATTTTCAAATGGGGAGATTTAATGACACAAAGAGGTAAATAAGTTGTCCAAGGTCATACTTAAAGTTTGTAGGGGCAGAGCTGATAAGAGAATTTCAAATTTCTTATTCCCATGAGCTTGAACTAACCAATAAACCAGCTGCCTCCCTTGACGGAACTAAAGTATGCCAATTATCCAAACTGTGTAGGAAACATTGACCAAAACAGGGGTTAATTGGACATTGGTTGTTTTAATTCCATAATCAGCTCTTTCCCTGAGCTACCCTGGGAGTGAATAACGTATCTTTTGCAGGAATGGGAAGGAGGCCAGCACAGGCCATCTGGCTGAACATGTCCTTTCGTCAAGTTATCCCTGCAGCTGTGTGAAACTTACTGATGTTGAAGAACTTTACAGTTTAATTTGCTTTATCATTTTCCCTCTACTCTATTAAATCTAAAAGTAGATAAATCTTTATTTTCCTATTAGCCAAGCAACTTAACTGACTTTGAAGTTACTGAATTTACATGAACATATATATTATGTGTGTGTGTGTGGGGGGGGGGGGGGTTTGAAGGGGATTGAAATTTTCTGATGTTAAAAATGATTTCTCATACTCAAAATGAGAGCAATTCGTTTAAACCATTGGCACTAGAAAAGAAATAAAGACTCATTGTTCTTTTCACATGAAAAGTAAAACAGAATATTGGTCTTCCTCTCAATCAAGAAAAGAAGGAAACATGAAAGAGCACAGGTGGCCTATTTCCTTGTCCATGCTCCTGAGTTCTTCTACTTTGTAATTTTGCACAAAGTCCACAAATCTGGACTTCTGAATTCAAGAGCAGTCCCTAAGATCTTAGAGTCAGACTCAGATCCTTTGAGTGGGTTCAGATCATGACTCTAGCACCACAAGCCTAAGGCAACAGTCAAGAGTTGCTCCAGCTCTTAAGCGTGTATTTTCCCTCTCACATTCCTTCTTTCTTGCTGAATCCTTCCACCCTTCCTCTGCTCTCAAGGTGTTTACTCTTCTTTTTTAATTCTCCAGTCTTAAATTAATCCTGCCTGTTTTACTCATGAATACTGCTGGTATTCAGAACTAGAAAGGGTCCTGGTATTGATGGGAAAGCCATATTCTCTATGCTGGGAATTGTCTCTAAGAGTGGGAGAGGGCGGGTTATTAATACTTAATAATGCAGGTATTAATGTCTAACTGTGGTTCAGACCAGTGTTGCCCAACCCCTACATGATGAGCCTTGAGCAGGGTTTAACGCCTTGAGACTCAATGTCAGAAAGAAAGGCAAGCTTAGAGGGAATGTCTATCCAATATACAATCCAGTTACTTTCTCTTAATTTGAAAGGTACGCATCCATGCCATGGAGCTACATTAGGAATCAGATAAGAGGTGATAAAATCTTAAGGGAGACACTTGTATTCAAGCTATATGTGTGAGAGCATGTGGAAAGTGAATTCTTAAAGTAGAACCAAGCAATAAGGATAGGTAGATGGGTTATGTTGAAGTTTGCAAGCAAATAAAGACCAGATGGTTCTTGCTCAGAGGGCTCTTGAGGGATCTTGATTCAGCTAACCTCTACCATCTCTAGAAAAACATGCCCCTAGTTCTTTAATTTTTTTTTTTTTTAACATTTATTTATTTTTGAGAGACAGAGAGAGTCAAAGCATGAGCAGGGGAGCAGGAGAGAGATACAGACTCTGAAGCAGGCTCCAGGCTCTGGGCTGTTTGTTAGCACAGAGCCCAACATGGGGCTCAAACTCACGAACTGCGAGACCATGACCCGGACTGAAGTTGGACACTCAACCGACTGAGTCACCCAGGCGCCTGGACCCTATTTCTAATAGAAAATAGGCATGGCATTGAACAGTGAGCAGCATCACACTGTTATAGTGCCTGCAGCGAAACTTCATTAGTGAAGTTGAGTGGGAAACAGGGTTACCCTGTCTCATGCAAGGTCAGGTTGTACCTAAGGGCTCTAAATGCTTCTCTTGTTTCATTTGCTGCTGTCAACTATTGGATTTCCACCTGTCTCCAATTCTTAACTAAACTTTGGTGGCTCCTGATCCTAGATCAGCCTTGGCCCAAAATGTTTTGACAATAATTGACCAAAGGAATAATGACTTGGTCAGAAATAATGATTATTCCATGGTGGGATAAACAAGGAAAGAATCAGAAGGTTCCACCGCAATAGTTCTCCAACTAGTTCTTGCTTAATTCCTTCCTGCGTATCATATATAATGCCTCTTCCTACTAATAGGACCTGGGCAGAATCAACAGAGGGAAGATACAGAATTTGGCCATCTGGACGAACTCCTGGAACTCTGTGGCTACAACAGATACTGAAGAAAAAAAAAAAAAGAAAAAAGTGACCTTGTGTTATTATATTATCTCTTTGTGCCTCACTTTACTCATTTAAAAGTAGAAGGCTCAACAAGATCCTCTTTAAGATTCTATCATGTCTCCCCAGGCTCTAGTTATTTTAAAGGCCTTCTTGAGAATGTTCTTAGTACAGCTAAGCCTAATCACTCTGCCTTTCTTTCTCTTCTCCATCTTTTAGAACCGAAGCTCCTTTCAGGGGTTAAGTGTGTATTCCCACTCCAGATGGAATAAAATGCCTTCTTCGTCTTCCTTCTTACTCACACAAGGGGGACTTGTATAAGTGGCACTCCAATTTTTTTGCAGTTGAGCTTTAGAGGTAAGTATCATGGACAGCGAAAGGAAATAAAAATACTTGCATAAATGATAATGAATGTTCAAAAAGTGACTAGAATGAAAAATTAATACACTCCTCTTGGAGAAGGAAGAAGTCAGAGAAAATGTGGTATCCATTGCTCCATTTACTTTCCCCACAACATACTCTAGAGCCCAGGCACGTGACAAAGATTTGCCAAAACATTCCCAGTACTGGGGCACCTAGATGGCTCAGTTGGTGAAGCATCTGACTCTTGGGGCACCTGGGTGGCTCAGTTGGTTAAGCGTCCGACTTCAGCTCAGGTCATGATCTTGTGGTTTGTGAGTTCAAGCCCCACGTGGGGCTCTATGCTGACAGCTCAGAGCCTGGAGCCTCCTTTGATTCTGTGTCTCCCTCTCTCTCTGCCCCTCCCCTGTTCATGCTCTGTCTCTCAATAATAAATAAACATTAAAAAAAAAAATCCGACTCTTGATACTGGCTCAGGTTGATCTCAAGGTCCTGAGACTGAGCCTCATCTAGGGTTCCAAGCCAAGTGTGGAGCCTGCTTGGGATTCTCTCTCTCCCTTTTTCTCCACCTCTCTTCCATTCTCTCTTTCTCTCTCTTTCTCTCTCTCTCTCTCTCAAAATAAATAAATAAATAAATTACAAAAAATATTCCCAGCATTAAAGTGGGAGAGACTTTATACAAATATTGTCCATTTACCTTTGAGATGGTAAGAAACCTCATCCAGGATTAAAAGGTGGCTTTTCCTTTAAGAAATTTTCCTCCTCTCCCATACTCTCTCTGTTTCTCTGACCAATGTTTTCTCCCCTATTCTGAATACCCTATAGTACCTAAAGAAACTCAGTCTATGTTTGAAATAAGTCCCAGAGGCAAGGAAAACACTTAAACAATTTAACTTACAAATTCAGCTTCAGTGAGTTTTGTGGTTTATGATATACTCATAGAAATGGTTGATAAGTTTCTGTATCGATTTACACAAGAGAATACCATTCAAACTTTTCAAATAAAAAACTTAGAATCCACCCCACCCCTAAAAAAGTCTAACCGCAAACATGGGTTTGCTATAGTTACCAAAATTGACTTACCGATTACGGTATCCCCTCACCCTTTCAAAAGATATGTATGCTATTGGAGTACTCTCAAGAAAAGTGGCACAAAGAGGGGGAAAAACTCCTTCCATATCTAAAAACATCTACAGTGTACTAAAGACAGTCCCCAGATTTGACAATATTTTTGTTCTAAGTATATTATTTAATAGCATAAATACTGTGAAGTAAAACGGGTTGGAACACATGTTCAGAATTAAAAGGGCTAGGTACCCACAAAATGAAAGAATAAAATTATACATTAAAATCTGCACACTGGAACAAAACTAAATAAGAATGTGCCCTGAGTTTCTACTTATAACTACATAATCAAGAAAAGTGGTCAGCAGGTAGTTGATACTAGCCAAATGCTCTTAATACAATTATTTACGACTGAGAAGGGATAAAAATGATTCAACCTCCTTAAAATCTGTTCAATATCCAGTTTTTAGTTACTAAAAAAAAAAAAAAAAAAAAAAAAAAAAAAAAAAGCCAACAAGAAAAACACTTCTACAGTTGCAGAAGATAATCTTTGCATTTTGCAATGTTAAGTATTTCTACTTTTGTTTTATCAAGGGATGGGCCTGGGGACAAGAGAGGATTGGAAGTAACCAACAAAACTCGAGACCAGTAACAGCAAACCATCGGTGACTAAGAAACTAGACTCCATAAACTGTTTTACTGCACTGGCTAGTCGCAGGACTAGACATCACTCTCATCTCACCAGCTTTCCATGTCAATAATTTAAAATGAAGAAAATCTAAAAGTCAGATTTTCCACAGTTCCCTTTGGAAAGAGCTTCTTTTACACCTTCAAACAATTTGTAGAATCAAAAACTCCTTCCAGTTTTCATTTATAAAACATACTGTGAACTTCAAACGCAGTAGCACTGGGGCTCATCCACTAGCTCTGCAACTCTGGGTAAATCTGTCTGAGCCTCAGTTTAATACGTACGATATCAACTTATCTACAGAGACAGTTGTGAAGACTTAAATAACGGATATAAAACACCCAACACAGCAAGTCCTTAAGAAATGGTAATGTACTCTCCCCTTCTCTGCGCTGCTTACATCTCTAATAGATATTGATGATAATTTACATAATTGTTTTAATATAATTTTATGTTAATTAGGCAAAACCTATGCTTTCCAAAATCAAATAGTATAATGGAAACTACAGTAGGTAGTACTATATTGCAAATGTTTTGGATAGTAAGGTATTTTATTAAGTTTTTTTAATGTTTATTTTTGAGACAGCGAGTGAGCATGTGAGTGCACATGAGCGAGTAGGGGAGGGGCAGGGAGAGAGGTGAACACAGAAGCAAAAGCAGGGTCCAGGCTCTCAGCTGTCAGCACAGAGCCCTACAGTGGGGCTCGAACCATGAACCGTGAGATCATGACCTGAGCCAAAGTCAGGCACTTAATCGACTGAGCCACCCAGGCGCCCCAGATACTCAAGTATTTTAAACAACCTTTTATATAATACCACATACCTAACTAACAGAATAACAAATAGAATCTGAAATCTAAAGTAAAACCATGTAAGATGTATTCTACTAGGACTTGGTACGTTAAGTTATAGGACATTGCTTAGCCACAGTATTGGGCCTATTGATTCCACTATCCAATTATTTATAAGATCATCCATTACAAGCAAAATGCTAGATTTTTACGCTGTTACAGTGGGAACTTAAGTGCTACCTGATTTTTCGTCTCTTGTTTTCATGTAACAAAAGGAAATAAAACTATTAGTTTACTGAAAAGTATCAGCCTTGTCAGTGATAAAACTTGGACCAATTTTAATTTTGCTAAGGAAATGTGATTTTTAAAAACTTAATGTTTAAACAACCTTTGCTTTTTGCAGTGAAAAATACTATCGACAGTGTAAGTGCTCTATAATGGATACTGAGAAGATAATTGTTTCAAATATACCTAAAAAGTGGATAACATACTGAAGCTGAGGATTTGGGCTTTAAATCTTAACTTGGATATTAACTTTTCTGTGATTCTAGAAATGATGTTACTATCTAATAAGGCTGTAAAAAGGATTTAATGAAATAAAACATGCAAAGTACATAGAATTGTGGCTGGTATCCTCTAAGTACTCATAAGTGGAAGCAGATTCTATAGTAAATAAACTCTATCTTTCCCTCTAAAGCAAAAAACCAAAAACAATTAAAAAAAAAACAAAATTAGACTATATGCTCTTCATTTTTCCAATACTATGAAAAAAAACCCAAAACCTGTACCACCACAGAATAGTACAAGCAATAGTGAAAAGCCAAAGTTATGAATCATTCCAATTTTATATAATTAAACAGTGGTACTACAAATATAGCTTCTGAGCCAAATAAAACTAATGACAAATCTAATTCACATTCATGTGCACAAATACACACACACATTACATAAAAGGAACAATTTAGATAAGAGGAAATCACAACACATATCTGAAAGATCTGAGTTTCAGCTTAAGGTTTGTCACTTACTACCCTATAACCTTGGCAGCTTGCTTAATTACTTTAAGTCTCAAGTTCCTTCACGTACAAAAGAGGGAGAATAAACTCTACCAAGAGAATAGTTGGGAGGATGAAATAGTTGGGACAAGAGATGGGAGATTACCAAGAAAATAGTTGGGTATGATGACATTTCTTAAATTTGAGATCCAAGGCTCCCGGACAGGTGGCTGTGCCGACCTGAGAGACCCATGACGTCAATAGCCTCCATCAAATCATCAAATAAGTACTTGAACCCCAAAGTATTAACAGATATTTCAGTCTTGTCAAAACTCTTAAAAACCTTTCAAGCTATACAGGCTTTTCAGGTATTGCTATTTCCATGAACCGTGTTCTCCGAGGCTGGTCGATATTTAAATTTGTGAGAATTTTAATATTCCATGAACATGGAGGAAAGAAAATTCTTATACATGTAAACCTAAACCAATGTCTGCATCCACAGCTTAAGAAATTCTATCAAATAACACTGAGAAACTCATTGATGATTACAGAGATTATTTTTTATATAACATTATCTGACAGCTGTTGGGATAACCAGTTTAGCTGTGTGTTATGTGTGTACTATTGTACTAGCTTCCTAATTGGCCCCCCTCCAATACATTCTCCACATCGCAGTCAATGCTCTTTGTAAAAGGTAAATCCCTTTGGCTAAAAACCCATAATGGTTTCCTATTTCACTTTGAATAAAGTCTGAATTCCCCTCTACGGGTCCGCAAGACCTTGTAAACTGGCTCCAGTGAATCTACCCAATCTTATCTCCAGTCATTGAGTCCCTTGCTCATTACATCCTACTAAGGTGCTGTCCAACAGAAATATAATGAGCGTCAGAAACGTCATTTAAAATTTTCTAGTAGCCATATTTTTTAAAAGCTAAAAAAGGTAAAACTAATTTGAACAGGTTTTATTTAACCCGATATATCCAAAACATTGTGATATATAAAATTCTTAAGATATTTTACATTCTTTTCATCAGGTCAGGCCTTCTGTAGAGTGTATTTTACACTGAGAGGACATCTCAATTCAGACAAACCACGTATGGCTCATGGCTGCTATACTGGACAGCATCACTCAAGCTATGCAAACGTCCTTCGGTGCCAGAACAGACAATTCTTACTGGCCTTCTAGCCTCTGCATATGTGGTTCCCTCTTCCTGAAAGGCTCTTCCTTTGCTTCTTTGCCTCCTTCCCCAGCTTAGCCTATATGTCCACCTCCTTTCCCACAAGCCTTTCCCAATGGCTTTATTCCCTAGCAAAGTACCCAGGAAAACACAGTTGTCTTAGGAGTTCTCTCATTCTGTAGTTTTCTACTTTTGCTTACTTGGTTTTCCTTGCTTTCAAAGTACTTAACACCTGTCTTCTAGTACTATGCTGTAATTATTGCTCCACAAGGACCAGGATTACTTTTATTCTGTTTGCCACAGGCACGTCTGAGACGCTAAATTTTTGCTGAGTAAGTGGGTATCTATACATATTTCTCTCTGACCACATAATTTTCATACTGAAAAGCAACTTACAGTATAAGAAATATATATATAATCATTTAAATTTATCATGTAAGCCAACTAAAGATGCTTTAAGAAATCCTTTGATTTTTAAGTAATGAGCTTTTATAAAGATCAAAAGAAATAATCACTTCATTTAAAATTACAAGTACTACCCAATGAAAAAGTTTACCTTTAAACTCAGATCAATCATAAAGCATTTCTAATATCCTCTTTTCTGTGCCTTCCAGAGAAAGTATTGTATTAATTGCTATTTATTTGGCATTCACATTTCTAAACTTAGATCATCCCAGTCTCCTAAAGATCTACAAAAGTCTGTAATTGCTAAGTAATTTCTACACCTTAAGGGAGAAAAGAAGAGTCTAGAAACTACGAGTGGCATTTGAAGGAAGGTAAACTTCTAGATTCTAAAGTGAGAGCCATGATCTACTTAGGCGTTTTACACTCTTACATGGAAAGGTGGTCACTGAAATCATGCACAGTTTTTATACATATTTTAACACAGTCAATACAAATAAAACTCAGATAACTGATCAAGTATGTACTTTTGACAAGGAATCATATTATTAAAATTACAGACTTTTTTTAATGTTGAAATCTGAAACTAAATTGAAAGGTAAAAAATAGGAATAAGAGTTTATAAATAGCTTTACCATGTTGAATATAAAAGATGTAAAGACTGTATCATTCATTTTGAAATACCCAGTTCTACTGAATCATATTATGGTTAACTAGTCAAGTCCTCTGTTATCATTAGTAGCATAAAGAATACATCTACACAGGGCTTGGCTGTCTTACATTGAGACACACAAACCACCAGCCCCCCCCACCCCCACCCCCCCCCCCCCCCCCGCTCACCAAAACTATCAAATATGTATAAGGTCCAAGCACCATTCATGTGTCTTTTCATTTAATCTTCATAATAAGCTCAAAAGGCAGATATATAATAATCCCATTTTGAAGATGGGTAAACTGAGGTTTAAAGATGTTAATTAGTTTGCCTATAAACAGCTCTGCCCAACTGTTGAATCAAAGAGATACATACGGAATTCTTTCCCCCACTAATGTGGGGGAAAGGCTCCATAGTCAACTCCTATGACTTATAAGCTTCATATAGAGTTGAATTTTGAGCCTGAGATGGCCAAGTCCCCAAACCACACCTCCAATGCTGACTAGGTTCTCCACTGCCACCATGGGTGGTCAATTTGGTTTTCTGTCAGTTCTCTAGTTCCCTATTCATTTCTCAGCTAGAAACAAAATTAGGTTATGAATCTCAGCCCAGCTATATGAAGGCAAGTCTACTCTTGTCAGGCACTGATTTTTGGACAGACCGTCTTTAACTTGGATACCCATCTGACATGCTGGGACCCATCCACAAACCCCAACTCCATCCCCAGGAGTCTAATCTTTCTGAAGACAATCTGAATCAGAATATTTCTCAAATTTGGCAAGTCAGCATTTAATTATGCTTCAAAGAGGCCATGCCTGGCTAGTATCCCCTCTTGGAGGTTCCTTCCCAATAAGAGTCTATGCTAGCTGTCCTCATTGTCTGCTCAGCAATTACTACATTATTAAAGAAAACACTGCCATAAAATATTAAATATCAATAGACCATAATGCATTTATTTGTGATTGCACCATTCACATATTTACACTAAAGAAACACTACAATTTTATATAAAGATTTTTCTTTAGTTTTTAATATCTTTCTTAGTGATACTCAGTATTTTGTCATTCTTTCCAGTATAAAAATATACTGGGTCCACATTCATGGGGACCAATCCATAATTGTGTATATATAAAATGATGTAACATCAGTTTGCTTTAATATACTTCCTATTTGGGAATGAATTAAATTTTACTGCGGCTATAAGATTTCTCATTTGTTAAACATACTCTATATTAACTGCTTTCTGAGGTTGCTACCATGCAAAAACTCTGGTCCCAGCCTAGCTAATGCTGGACACCAAATAAAAACTTTTGCTCATTAACTGAGCTTAGAGAATTGTCACCCACATATTTCAAGTTGTCCTCATGAATGACTTTCATTTCATGGCCTAAATTAATAGTCATGATAACATGCTAAACATCGTTTTTGTCATATATTTAGTGTGCTTAGGTATCTCTGACTAAAGTGAACACTAAAGCGAACATGCAGTTTTCTTGGATGTTCAATGTAACTTGTTGGTGTTGGTTGATAAGCATAATGTGCCTAGATCCGCAGAAAGAATCTAAATAAGAAACAGATTTCATAGCTTTAGAAAATGTCTTAACATAGACCAGTATAGGAGGAAAAAAGACGAGTCGATCTGAAGTGAGGAACTCATATACTCGTATGTGCTCATCTAATGTTCAGAGGAAGAATGATGTGAGGCACAGTGAATTACTCTAACTGTAAAACAATTCTATAAACATGGTCCCTAGGTTGGTTCTAAAGCTATAAATCTCTATTCCTTCAACACACAGAATATTTTCAGAAGAGAAGCTGACGCTAAAAACTCACTACCATCAGCACAGCAAAAACTGAAACTGTAAATAGACCAGAGAAAAAAAAACAAGTGTGTGTGTATGGGGGGCAGGGGGTGCTGGTTGAGTGCTGTTTATTCATTTGACCAAGAAATACTTACTGAGCAGTTATTATGTGCCAGGTACAGTAAGAATTGTGGGTACTTTTATAAACAAAAAGCAACCTCCCTCTCCACCAAAAAAAAAAAAGAAAAAAAAAGACAACAACAAGAAAACATAAATATCAATTTCTTTTACTTGGTATTCTCTCCTCTATGTTCCCATTCTGAGTTGGCTGAAGATTATATATATGCATATCATTCATTTCTTTTAAAAAGGTAAAAGAGTCCAAAATTTTCAAAGTTTGAAAAGCAATTACAAAACTAAAAACTAAAATTAAAAGTAGAAGAAGTTCAAAATATGTTTTATTCTAGAAATGAAAATATTCTGGCTCTTAGTTCTACGGTTTATTTTTCCTTTACATTATCTCAATTTACATTTTTTCAATAAGAAAAAAAACCCACAAAACTTAGTGTATAAGAGTACAGTACTAATCATTTTGATGACTTACATTCAACTGAAAACCTACCTAATAGTCTTCATTTTGCCATCAAGTTTAAAAGTTCTCTGAAAACATCCCTTCCCTTTATAGATAATATAACCTTAAATTTTAATCATATCAGGAATTGGTACATTTGTAATTGTTATTTAACAGATGCTTAAAATACATGTTTCTCCATTCACTCATTTTCTATAAAAGTATCGGGGAGCAAGTCTAAACCAATGTCCATGACCTCTGATTACACTGATCTTCTGTATCAGGATGTTTTTGTGATATAAAGTTAGTATATACACAACAATTACTCACATATTTACAGAAGCGAAATGTAATGTAAAACCTGTAAAGCTATATACTAATTTCATTGTTAAAGTAAACAATGGAAAACAACTTTAATTCCATCAGTGAGCTATTCTGCTTCCCCTCTTTCCTAAATCAAGTATTCCGATTATAATCAAAGGATCAGGATGGGGACAGAGGAGGCAAAGGGCACCTGCAGTTCAATGTGGCAAGGGGCTTGGACAAGAGGAATATCTCCTCTCCCTTTCATAGTACAGATTTATATGTAACCTCAAAAGTGCAGCTACAACATTTCAAGAATGCCTGAAAATGGCAAGGGGTCAAATCCCAATCACAGATATTTCAACCGTTTTGTGAAATATTAAAACATTTATTTAATTCATACTGAGCAATCCTGAATTTTATACTGTTAAGTCTCTATCTGAAAAACATTCCCAGAAATAAAAACAAACCAAAAAAAAAAAAAAAAAAAAAACAAAAAAACTAGAAAAACTGTTTCAATTTCCCAAAACAGAATCAAACAGTACAGTGTTTATGCAAATGAATGAAACTAGTAAAAGAATAAAGTAAATAACACATTTCTTAATTTCCTTAATATAGTTTAATGTAGTATAGTGGCTACCTCTTTTTCTTTCCTTTCTTTTTTTTTTTTAATTGAAAATCTCTTTTTCTTATTCTCTGTACCACATTAGGTAGGACCTTTAACAATGTAATACCCTGAAACATAATTAAAAATCATTTCCTAAACCAACTAGGTCCTCCATGACTTCTCCCACTCATTTTGTGCTTAAAATCCTCACAATATTAGCTTGAATTTCATCTCAGTCTGACACATTTCAAGCAGTGAAGCAGATTAGTGCCTCAGAACACTTTACAGGGTTTCGTTATCAATCAGGTTATGTTCCCGGTGACGCTTTCAGCAAAATTATCTTATTCGAATGAACTCTCATGGATTGAAGTAAACAAAGCTGTAGCCCACTGCTCTCGCATACTTTCCATTCATTTATTTCCTTTTTCTTTACTTAGACTTCAAGCACGTGCCATAGAAAGAGCGCATGTTAAATATTCCTGGAGTGTCACAATATGTAATACAATAAAACAGATTACAACCCTACCTTTCTTTCACAGCAGTGGTGCCAAGCACAGGTACACCGGAGCAATCAATTTGTTCTGCAGACAGTAAGGCTTTCATAGAATACTAATGTAAAATCTCTTTTCTTTCTCCTTTGCCTTGACTCCCCAATGCCCAGGTCCCGACCAATACTAGGAGGAGGGCGGTATGTCTTCTGCTGAGATAACCACAACTACTAATCAAGTCTACGTGTACAAGGGCACAGGATTAAACCTCCACCAAGCTTGAGTCAGGGCTTGAGAGCAGCTAACACATGCACAGCACGGTCAAAATTAAACACACACACGCACGCACACACACACACACACACACACACACACACACACCATGCACATGCCACGAAAATACAGATGTGTCTACTTCGGTGAACTAATTCATCACACTTTACCACTAATAGTTTCTTTCTTTCTTTCTTTCTTTTTTTTTTTTTTTTTAATTTCAGAGCATAAAATCACCTCCTGTTGGACTGGGGGCTTAGATCCAACAGTACCCAACAATAATTATGATTTTCCAGAGATGAGGATCATGATCAGTAGTCTCTGCATGACAGTATTCAGTTTTTTAAACATGGCATTTTTCTAAATTGGACTATCCAATACACTGTACATAGACTTATACTTTCAGGTATTAACATAGGGTTAACAGACACAGCAAAGATTCTTTAAATTTTAAACTTAAAAAGGGAATAAAATAGCTCAAGTCCACTTCTTCAAGAAAAGGATGCACATTACCAATAATGAAAAGATGTCTGGAAGATTTTCATTTATCTTAAAGTTTTTATACTAGGTATAACCCCAACCTATTTAAAAAATATTTCCAGGTCTTAAAATGTTACTTAAAAAAACATCTTAAACACTTTATAATTATGGTAGCATAGTGGTAATTTTGATCTCATAAATCCACAATGCTGAGGTTCCTCTCTATGAAGGATTTTCACTTGGCTTCTTCTTCTTTTATCCAAAATGTTAAAAGGTATGCCAATCATTGAGTAGGGTGATGACAGAAGTTGTTAAATATGTTTTAACAACACATATTACCTCATTTTCATTTGCTTGCCTTAATTTTCAAATAACTCCTAAAAAGTACTGATAGTCAAGGGTCTGCAAACTAAGAAACAATTAAGAACAAAACACTCTAGATAATCAAAGAAACTTAAAAGGAGGCTTCCTAAACCAGCTCTATTTTCATGTGCGCAAATGCTTTAACACTGATAAAAAAACATGTGTCTTATTCTGCACTCTTCCCTTTTCTTCAAAAAAAAAAAAAAATGCAGCAGGAACAATTAGGAAATACTGGGGCCTTCAATGAAGTATTGCAATAATGTTTAATCGATACTGATGCATTTGTCCTTGACACACTGACCGTGTCATCAGGCTACTGTCATGTGATATCATGTCATTTCCCCACCTGGCTCATGACCTTGTCCTCTAAATGACCTAAAGCCTCCCTCAAGTAGCAGGAGGCCCCTCCCCGCTGTCTCAGCAAGGTCGAATGGGTCAGCGTGTCCTCATCTATAATCCACCACCATTTGTCAGCAGGGAGGCTGGAGGAGGCAGGCTTGCTACAAGGGGAGAATGCCCAATTAGGCAGCTGTCACACAAAGCATAGGCTGCAAAATTATCCCCTGTCAAAAGAAAGAGCAGCTGCGGGTGCCAATTACAGCAACCTTTCAACCCTTTAGGTACTGGAAACTACACAGAAGTAAATGAAGAACAATTAGTGATAACAAATCGATGAATTAGGACAGTGAATTAGAAATTACTAGCAGGTGAGCCTGGGTCATACATGACATAAGGGCATACCAGACCCCAGGCAAGGGCAGGGATGTACAGAGTCACACTAAGCATTTTCTTGCATGTAGATTTTCCCTCTGGCACTTTCTTTTTTATAAGCCTCAAATCCTTTAAAATGCTCATTACCTAATAGTATACATACCTTTTTACTTTTCTTGGAAGACCCAAATAAACGATTTCTTGACTAGAAGAAAATCCTTCAGAACAGTAAGTCTAGTTAACTCTAAATTGCTCTTATACAATCTATCATGCTATCCCCTCACACTTAAATTTAAGTGTGGCCCACGGAATCGAAAATACCAGTTCAAATAATCACACCTCAAATATTATCCATCTTCATAAAGTACTTGCCCCGATGCTACTTTAATCACACTTACTGGGAAATACCTCTACGAAAGCAACTGGGTATGAATTCTGGGAAAACTGTTAGGCTGATATCATTATGTTGATGTTAAATTTCTCTGCACAGTGTGATTCTGTGTATAAAGAAATAACTGCAATGCATGCTTCTCTATATGATATATATTTTTTAAAAAACAACTACATTAAACTACTCAGATTATTTTGCTCCTGCAGAGGTGATACGCATTGAGTCTCAAGCATAGAAAGCCAATCCACTTGGACTGTATCCAACGGATGTCTTTGGTAGTTAGCACTGGGAGGCAGCAGAAAAGGAACAAAAATGGGCAAACATGGCCCACAAAGGAGAGGGAATCCAACATGGCTTAACGTTTATGGACACGGTTTCCTTGTGCCCTGAAAAAGTTACGTATGTTCAGAAACAACTTTCTTAAAGTCCATTTTAAACTCATGCTCCTTATTTTCCTTGGAAAAAAGTATGTATCTTCCCACGCTGATTCTTTGGAAGTTGAGAAACCTGAATGATAGGTGCTATAATTTGTAAAGAAGCAGGGATAAATTGCTCAACTAGAATTCTACATCACAAATGGGTAAGAGTGAGGAAGACAAGGGGAGGCAATAAAAAGCACTTCACTCATCCCCCTCCAACACATTAGAAATAAATCACAGTTGCCAGAGGGAAAAGTTCATAATTCCTAGCTCCTAAATCAAGTCATTTGATGAAGTTTCTAGGAGAGAACTGTCGTGGGAAGAAAACTTCTCCATTAAAAGTTTATCCAAGAATTTGATTCATAAATTATGTTTCACATTGTGAAAAAATGGGCATTTATAAATTTTCTTTAGTTTAGAATTCAACCTTCTAAAGTCAGACGTAAGAATTCAAAGAAAGAAATGGCAAGTAGACCGGAAAGAAGGAGTTAATGCCTTTAGAATTCAGCTTCCATCATACATGGGTGACTATCTCTTTAAATAATTTAAATCCTCTCCATCAACTACAAAGCTGTTTTGAAGCCATTTAGCTTTGTTCTTTACATGTGTTCTAATTAAGAAATGACCTTGTCATCACACACACCATAAATCCGGGATTATTTCCTACAGCAAAAAATTCACAGAGTCCCCCCCAAAAAAAGAAAAAGAGGGGAAAAAAAGACTTCTTCCTCAGTTCCTCACTAAAGGAAGTTGTTGGTTGGCTAAACGCTGAAGCAGTTTCACCGCATAATTTTTTTTTTGTTGTTGAATGTCACAGGGCGGGTTAGTGTGACCTTGAGCTGCATCAGCAGCACAGCAAGGGTCGAGATGCCTGCAGGCGCCCTTGTACTGGATTTGCAAGACAAAAACCTTCAAACTAGCTGAAGGACATCTTAAATCTCTTCAAAGGTTTTCCGAACTAATCTGGGCTGCTCTTAGCAGGATCTGTGCCAGTGTGAGAGGCAAAATTAAAAACAAGGTCTTTGACAGGATGTTGTCTCCTCTTAACCCTTCCTAAGCAGAACAGAACAAATCACAGGCTTTCTGGAGAGACAGTTTACCTAGAAGCATTCTTTCATAACAAATTACGTAAGCAAGCAATCACAAAGGATGGGGCAGCTATTAGTTCTCAAAATCAAACCTCCCGTGACACTGATTAAAGAATTTGGGTCAATTTTTTTTTCTTGACCATATTTTAATGTAGTGAATGTAAAACTTAAAGCTCTATTTGCTATCTTTTCGATTTGTAGCACAGTGAGAGGTTAAGAATAAGGAAACATTTCCATCCACATTAATCTCTAGAATTCTTTCTTTTTTTTTTTTTTTTTTTTTTTTTAAGGACTAAGCCGTAGCTGGTTAAGTCACAAACTTCATGCATATTACAAAGAGCTTACTAAAATGACAACAGGTCAACAAAATGACATCATAGGTTTACAAAGTTCTTATATCTAACATGATGGATGCACTGCTAAGAGGGGGAAAAATCAGAATAGTGAAAAGGAACATAAAATGAACAAAGCAATGTCAGCCTTGTTAGGGAAAAAAATCAGTGTGAAACGTTGTTACTGTGCTGTAGTATCTCCAATGCACGAACCAAGAACTGGGTGCGAGTCTTCCCTGGCAATGTTTTCAAAGTTTATTAAGTAGCTATGCTGCCAAGCAGTAGTCGAAGGAACAAATAGCTATATCACTGTCTTTAGGATACTGCATTTTAAGTACCCTTCCATCTAGAACATGTTAATTTGTCATCATCAGATAAAAGGTATGACGTAACTAGTCGGAGAGAATATTTAGTAAAAGGTACAGAGTTTATTAAGGTTTGGTAGGTTGCAAATTAGGTCCTTTAAAAAAAAAATAGTCTAAGTAAATTCAAGATTATGCTGAGTAACAACCACACTTTCACTTACTTGAATTCAGACACACTTTTCTGAATGGGACAGGAAAAGGGTAAAGTAACACCTAGTAAGCAGACAATATACGAGAGTGAACCATACGTGTGCATTTCTTTAGTCTCTGTGTAAAAGGAGACAAGAGCATATACTGTACTGAATGCTGTGGCTGAAGGCTGTTAAAAAAAAAAAAAAAAGGACTCTAGGGACACAGAGTGAGCAGTAACTAGGTTTTCAGTTCACAGGTACATGTGCCCTAGGTGGTGGTCAGTGATGGTTAAAAAACAAGGAAGGGCTGGCCAGGGAGAAGAGAATGGCACCACTCTAGGTTACAGAAATAGCACTCAAAGGCAGGGAAGAGCTGAGTGTGAGACAGGAAGGGGGGGTGGTCCAATGTGACTAGAGATTAGGATGAAAACGCAATTGGGACCAAGGACTTTGAATCAAGGCCATGGCAAGGAGCTGGCCTTTATCTGGTGGGCAGTGGAAGGGTTACAGGCAATAGTCTGATTAAATGCATGTCAAAAACAAAAACAGAAGTTGTAGAGTTGTTGACGGCTTGGAGGGGAGAAACTGAGATGAACTAGCACAGAAAACATGGTCCAAATGAGACAGGGGCAAGAATGTTGAAGAAAAAGATAACTCCAAAAAACGATAAAAGGCTGGTCTGAATATTTAGAAAGCAATGTGTAGAACATAAATAGTGCTATAAAGTAGGATATTTTTAATAGCAAATACATTAAATCAAAAAATTATGAAAATAATAACCATATCTCAAGCCCAGGTTTGTAAATCACCTTGCTGACATGATTTGTACAAAGTTTCAAGAAAATCAGGAACTCCTGTAGAGGTATTTAACAAAGAGTCAGAATCAGATTCTGTTGGCGATTTGAATGTTGTACATTTAAAATAACACTCTTCATTAAATAGCAAGTAAGGATTTTTGCCTATTAAGGCAGGAACATGTAACTTTTCAGAATAGTGTGAAGGTATCTTCCCTTCGCCATAAGAGACAGATGTCTGGCTTAAACCATAATGTGGTTGCTGGAGCTCCCACAGTATAAAGAGTTCCATCAACACTAATGAGAATAAAATTAACTCAGCAAACATTTATTCTGTGTATACTATGTTTAGAACTCAGAATTAAAAAATAAAAAGTCCCCAACATTCTATCAGCTTTGTACTTCTAGTGTATCACTTATAACGATAAGTCCTTAAATTATAGTTCACACCATGACACCATTACACAGTTAACAGACTACAAGTACAAAGAATATTAAGCTGTTAGTGAATTAAGTCCCAACCAGCAGCCATCTTGGTATCCCCATGCAGCTGACAAGGTACGCAATGAAATCTCAGAACTCTCTGGGAAGACCCAGTACCCGTGCAATTTGAAGAGAGTCGTCAAATACTCCAGAGACTGACTGTCCTGCTAAGACCTCAGAAAGAATTTAACAGAGTATCAGCCAAGGTAAGAGGGTAGGGAGTGAAAAAGAACAGGAGTCACTAGAGCCAAGAAACTATCTGCCAGAGAGCAGACTGTACTCTCAGAAAAGGAAAGCCAGCATCAGGGATCAGGTTGAGGCAAGTAGAGGGGAAGGTCAAACAAAGGAGAGAAGAAAGATTCTGAAGGGAATATTTCTCACTTCCCTGAAGAAGTAAACTTTACTCTGTGAAATCATGAAGAAAATGACCAAATCACCAAACCCTCTAAAGTAAGAAGAATCTATCACAGGAGAAGTGTTTGGAAGCTCACAGGTCATAAAAAGGTCTAGCAATTGAAAGCCAGGGTACTGACAGGGCACAACTAGTGATGACCTCCCCAAGTATCTACAAATAAAATGACTTTTCCTTGAGTAAGCATCTCCATCCTACCAGTAATACTTTGCAGCACATTTTATGTCTAGACATTAATATGAAGATGGGTAATATGATAAGCCTTGCAGATTAAAAAAAAAATTTACTAATCTGCAAACACGAAAAGTAGGATACAACATTATTTAAATAATAATAGAGAATACTCTGTTGGCAATTAGACAAGCTAATTCCCGTAAAGAAAAAATTCTTAAAGCACCTCTAAGGAGGTGCGTGAAGTCAAAACTATTTTCATAATAACAACCTGTTACCTGCTTGTTGTCTCTTTCTCTCATGAATGTACACAGAAGTAAGTGATGTGTGTTACTGATAATGTGTTAATGACTAAAGGAACACAGCCTTGTATATTCTTGAGTTTTAAATATTTTGTCAGTTTTAATGTCTTTAAATTTTTTTTTTTTTTTTAATTTGAGAGAGAGAGAGAATACGTGAGCTCTCTTTAGAGAGGGAGAGAATCTCAAGCGGGCTCCATGCTTAGCGTGGAGGCCTATATGACCCTGGGATCATGACCTGAGCTGAAATCAAGAGTTGGACGCTCAACCTGGTGAGTTATTCAGGTGCCCCTCTCAGTTTTAATTTCTAATATGGCAAATATTGGTTGATATGGCCCTCATAAAGAAAAGCTCTTTTGGGTCCTCAATAATTTAAAAGCTTTCTAAAGGGGTCCTGAGACTGAAAAGTTCGAGAACTGCTGCTAGTCTACTGACATAGAGTCAAGAACTTCACAATCTTGGTTTCAATCTTCAAACAATATCTCTTTCTAATTTTCAACAATTTATACTTTTAACAATGCCAGATAAATACTGTTCTCTGTGCAGACATGTCTCAAAGACCCAGGTGGGGGAAGAAAACAAAAAACAAAAAAACGATCTTTTAAAAAAGAAAATTAGTAGACTAAAGAGGGTAAGAAATATCTACTATTTTTGTGCAGTCACTCCTCTTCTGAATTTACCATGCAAGAAGTAACAAATCCACAGATATTTATAAAGAGGCTGCTATGCATTGAGAACTGAAGACAGAAGGATAACTAAGTGACAAACTAGCCCTTGGTAGGCTCACCATCCTGTCAGAAAAAAATATAGTCCACAACATGGTGAGATACTAGTAACAGAAAAGGTATGGACACAGTTAAGAAAAAAAAAAAAAATGGAAGGGCAAATTACTGGGAAGAAGACAGGCAGGGAACGTGTTTGCTAGTTGTGAAGGCACACCATTGAGGTGGCATGTGAATTGACTGGCAATAATCAAGGCTTTGCCAAATGGAACAGAAGTTAAAAGGCTCTCTTTAAGCAGTGGGAGGAGCATCAGTCCCAGCAGGGAAGCCCAACAGCACACAGCATGTTTTAGAAATGTTAAGTAATCTACTCAAATAACAGAAACTGTGAGTAATTAGGAAGTTTTATGGAATTTGATAAAGTAATTTGGGGTCATCTGTTGAATTCAGTGATGAAAATATGGATTTATAATTTGTATGTCTTTTTCTTAATTTCCAACCTGTTGTAGAGAGAAACTTTTAAAAAATACAATGAAAGTAATTTGTTTTAAAAAAAATGAAGTGAAAACAAAAGCTAGTTCTTCACAGATATTTTGAGAACCTTGGAGAACAGGCTGCAAGATGGTGGGACAGAGGGGCAGTAAACTAGAGAGAAAACCTTCATGCTAGAGCTTGCATGGACAGTACTGTCAATAATCTTTCTACAAGTAAATGAAGAAAAGAAAATAAATAGGGTTTGAAAATTACTGGCATATCATAAACCCTACTGTTAGAATCACACTAATTTCAGATGCACAAACAGCAGGCCATGTGATTGATGGGCAAACATAGCAGAGAATCAAGGAGAATATCAGGTTCACTAGTTATTTTAAGTGAAGACGACCAGGGTCTGTGTAAGAAGAGAAAGTGAATTGACACTCTGATCAACACATTTTAAAATTATTTTAATTATTTCATTTGCCACCTTTCACGGGACAGAAAAACCCTGAGTTGACATGGTGGCTTGGTATAGTGGAGAATTTTCCTCTCAAAATGATGTTCGTTAATATCATTAACTTACTAAAAGTATTAGGTAAAGCTTACTAAAGGTATTAAGTAAAAGACTTAAAAAAAAGCCAATTCTTTAAAGACACCAAGTTCAGCAAAATGTTAATTATACTAACGTTTCCCATTGTAACAGTGTATTAGGATTAAGGAAGACCTGTTACTTTCTTATGGTCATTATGCTATTGGGATTGCTGAATTACTTTATCAGACTAGTAACAGGAGCGAATTGGAAGTTTTAGGAAAATGTAGTGGCTGTGGAGGCAAAGGCATAAGCAAGGAGGCTTCTAGCACAAACACTCCAGATGAGAAAGGCGCTCTGAGACAAAATGCTGGCTGTGGGAAAGGAAATTAAAGAGGGAGTGGAAGCAACGTTGGTAATTAATGCTTCATTTGAGCCCAGCATCCACATTTTCTTGCCCAGGTTGTCCACAAAACCAAGGAAACATCAGTTGAGAAAGCCAAGTTAATTTATGGGAATTAATTCCAACTAAAATAACTCCCCTAGATTCTGGATTGATCTTGGTTTCACCAGTACCATGTTATCAACTGAAAACCTTGTGTAGGAGTTTAAACACTTTTTCAAAGTGTTAGTTCTTAAATTAAAAACCTTACTATGAGGCATGTTTTATAAAGTTTGGGGAAGGCATTCCATGTAGACAACTAGACTTACCAACCTGGTAACCCAATCTGTTAGAACCAGCTGAATCACTGGCCATTTTTGTGTCTTCATACAGACATTTCTATATCTGACAGAAAACCTACTGAAATAGTTATCAACAATTTAATTGAACTAGAAGAAAAATATATACATTAAAGAACTCTTCCCAGGGAGAAATCATAAGATATAACAATAAAAACTCCACTTAGTGAGAAAATGAGTATTTGAAGCTAAACTGATTTATGGTCAATTATCTAATTCCACCCGAGATGGTCACTATTTTTTGTATTACCAACACTTACCAAAATTAGCTAATAAATGTTGCACTCTGAAATAAAAAGAGCACAGAAAGTATATGGAGTCCTATAAAACATTAAAGAAGGTGATTTTATTTTGTAATTTATATGGGATAAGTTTTTGTTTTTTGTTTTTTGTTTTCCAAAAGACAGAGCTGACAAGTGAGGAAAGGAAATCTGGCCTAAGGCACAGAGAAGCTTTATAAACACTTCATACTTTATATGATTTGCAATATTCATTGAATCAAATTCTTTTCCTTTTTCCTTATCACCCTCTTTGGCCTCCCATTCTCAAGAACATTACTCTACTTAAAAATATGACATACCTGTTTCTGGAGGGTAGCTGTATAATGGACAGATTATAGTAAAACCTCATGGAATATATTAATTCACACTCTTCAACTGTATTCTATTGAATACTAGTCTTCTGAGATATATAAAAATCCTCCTTTGGAAACTAAGAATCCAACGGCTGACTAACAGAATGCCTACTGAAAAGATATATTATGACAACTTCTCCAAATTTATTTGACCATGGACCTCTAGTTCAAAACAAAGAATTGTTTAACAAAACATATTTTAAAAAACACATATTGAACATATATTCATTTTTAAATCTTGAAAAAATTTAAATGTACATAAGTGATCATCACTAATAGCTCATTTTTATATGCTTTCAAACTATTCATTGTACATTCAAAATAGTCTGTCTTTTCTATCTGGGAGAAAAGATCTAAATTTGATCATTTTTCAAGGACAACTTTTTGGCTATGTAAATTTGCCAGCTGGCTATCTATGATTTATCTATCCAACTGTCATAAGTGGTTGTTGGTTACTTGGTAAAACAAGGGCGTTGACAAATTAAGAACAACAAACTAATTATATCTTGTGGGTCACAAGAATATGCATGATTATAATTTTCATTTTAACAAAATTAAAAGTTGAGAATTAGAGCGCAGTAACAACTATGCTCATCAAATAATAAAAGCAGATTTTGGACTATCAGTCATTAACACATAATTATACCTGAATGAAAGAACTCTTAGCATTTAACAAATAAAACTCTGGTCGATTTAAAATCTCAATTTAGAGGAAAAAATAATATAAGAATATGTGAGGAATGACTACCAAACCAAAAAATTATTAGTAACTGTATAGTCCTTTTATTTGACAAATACAATGGTTTAAAGATTTTCCTACTTAAATTACAAGAAAGAACAAAGAGAATGATTAAAACAAAAAAATAAGAAGAATAATTAAATAACTTAATCCCTGGGTTTCCTGAATATACTCAGAATAGTCAGGAAACAGGAATTTGTATTAGCACTGTGCCCACCATCTCACACGTAAAATAAGGAAAAAAATCTGGCTCAAAGTTGCCATCCCCCTTTCGAAACATCAGGGTCCATTAAAATACCGTGAATTTTAGGATTTCCTATCTGTTTTCTTCTAACAAGAATTTTCAGCTAGCTAATTGAAAGTGAACTCTTCACAACTAATTATGAGCACAATAATTCATCACTATGTCCTTTCCCAGTTTAGTCTAAGTGCTTCTGTCCAGGCGTAAGCAGCGCAAAGTGCTAGAGCTTAAGACATGACAAATTCATTTAGGCTGTAGCTATACGAGATAACAGGAGTGCTAATCCAAGTAGAATTAACCACTTGCCCATCTCTTTCTGTCGTACTGCCCACCTACTTGTGGTAACTTAATCAGATTATTTTATCACATCTCAGAAATGCTAATATACTATTTGCCTTGTAAGAGGTAACCATTTTATATAATTCAAAAAGTAATCATTGACTCAGATTGTGATAAAACCACAATAACCAAACATGCTTCTATTTTTCCTCAAAACAATAATTAACTTTTTATCTGAAATCAGATTGCTATTTCGGGTTTTATATTAACTGTCCATTTTCTCTGGGTTTTGGTAAAAACAAATTATCATCAGCACAACTAATATTTCTGATTTCAAGCTTCTCAATCCCTCTCCAGAAGTAATCTATACCTTTGAATTCTGCAGAATCTCTCGTGTCTTTCTTAGGGCATTTAACTTCTTTCTACTGCTTGATAAAATTTATTTATCTCCTTTCGCTGTAAGCTCCTTAGACTGTATCTTATTCACTGTTTTGTTTTAAACCACACTGTGCCTAATGAAATAATTTGCACAGATATAACACAAAATATAAATCTGGTGACTACGAGCTAATTTATAACTAAGAAATTATGGTCCAAAATATATTAAAATTACATTGATTAAGCCTTAAGAATGCAGGAAAAATATTCTCACCATCTGTCTCCAACAAGGTTTGTATCTACTTTCTGAGAAAGGAAATCGAGAAGGCTGTTGAAAAGTAGCTCTCCTGTCATCTGGAGTCTTCAGATTCCCTGTTCCTCCTTCAGTCTCATGTACATCTGAGGAAAAGGAAAAAGATAGTTTTGCATCTATTCCAAACCAGATTCTGGAATATCTTATGTGAAGTTCTGTAAACTTTTCCCAGTATCTTTTCTTGTTCAAGTTCCATGTAGAAATAGGCATTTAAGAGAGAAATATGGTTTTATGAAATATGAATCATTCATTAAAGGAGAGCAACATATCTTTGCTTTCCAGACAGTACATTTGATAAAAGTAGATGCTTCAAGAAAACAAACTGTGAAAAGGTTTATAATTGTTTCGGATATACTTATAACCTCTGTTAATTTTAAATTTCAGTCAAATCAATTCAATTAAGTTACAACTAAAAATTCTAAATCCTTCCAAAGGTGTATTTTCAAAACAGAAAAATAAAAAGAAAAAATATATATAGTTTTTTCTCATATTAAGCTTTTTCTGTTACAAAATACTATTTATGTAACCTTCCTAGCACAAAATTTGTAATAAATATCAAATGACTTATGTTCATAGACAGACTTGTGCCCCAATCTTCAAAGCAACTTTATTTTAAATAAAGTTGTTGGAAACAACTCAAATGCCTATCAGTAGGTAAATAAATTTCGGTATGCCTATACAATGAAACATTTACTACTCAGCAACAAAAAAGGATGCACTATTGATATAAGCAACAGCTGGGATGAGTTTCAAAATAATCATGTTGAGTGCAAGAAGTCAGACAAAAAGGAAAACATAGGGTGTAATTCCATTTGCATAAAACTGTAGAAAATGCAAAGTAATCAAGAGGGAGAGAAAACATTTCAGTGGTTACCTGGGGATACAGGGGTGGGAAGGTACAGGAAGGAGGGATTACAAAAGGACACTACCTTAATTGCGGAGAGACGGTATCATGCATATGTACATATGTCAAAATTGATCAAACTGTAAACCTTAAATACGTGCAGTTTATTGGATGTCAATTATAACTCAATAAAGCTATAAAAAATTAAATTTCTTAAAATGTTGTATGCTCCTTGATGTAGCAATTCCAAGTCAAGGATTTATCCTAATGAGAATTTATACAAGTATTTGGCCATAAGGATGTCATAATATACGTTATTTATAATAGTAGAAACCATTGAAAACAGCCATTGAATCTCCAAATAAAAAGTCTGGGAAATTTTCGTATATTACATGGTGAGATACTATGTATACACTAAAATACTACATAAAAAATTATAGTATATCATCATATATAACTTATTACATAGTAAGTGATAAAAATAGGAAACACAGCATTATGTTCAGTAAACTGAATGTGTTTCAAAAGTATATGAAAATAAATGCAGCAATTATTTCATTTAGAGATAATTTTTATTTTTCCTTTTTTGCTGATTTATATTTCCTAGTTTCTTTATAACAAACATGTATTACTTTGGTAATCAATAAAACAAATTCAAGGATGAAAACAGCAGCAGTCTACAAGTGTCCACTCCCTAGTACAAGTAAAACTTGTACAAGTAAAATACTCCTCAGAGGGGGTGTACATTACAGAGTTTTGAGCTATCACGTCACCTCCACCAGTGACCTAGCCAACAGTAGTGAGAAAAGGGCAGGTCTGACAGGATGAACTGGAGTAATAATTAGTAGCCAAGTGATTTACCAGTTATAAAGCTCTTTTATGGGCATGACCTCATTTGATCTTCATAACTCAGTGAAACAAGCAGAGAAGGCATTATCCCATTTTATAGAAGAGGAAACAGACAATGAGCAAGACTAGGTAAATGTCATGTCCCAATATTACAGGTCTTGGATTTAAATGGAGTCTTAACTATCAATTCTGGTACGAATTCTAAGAGGAATAGGGGACAAACACTTCTGATTATGTATAACTAGAAGGCAGTGATTTACACGTGAATTTAAAAATACCCATATTTGCTACTATATTAGTATTCTCATTTGAATATGCTAGGGGCCTTAGGGACGTCCTAAATTCCCAGGCCCAACCTCAGAAGCTATACCCAGGCAACCTCATCTTGTCCCTGGTCAACATTACCTACTAAAGCACTGAAATTCAAGAATTTGATTACTCAGTTTTCAGTTGCATTTCTTTCCTTCTTGGAAAAAAAAAAAAAGTAGAACCCATAACTACATTTATGAATGCTGCAAATAGTGACTTACAAGTTTGATGTCAAAAGATCTAACTTAACGGTACTTTAAAATACCACCTTTTGGGTCAAATCTCTTTTGGTACATGTGCAGACAAGAAATAGTCTCCGAACAACCCCAAGTATATTATATTCAGTGAAGAAAATGACCAACTCCTCACTAAAGTATCAGTAAACATCTTCAGAGGCACATTATGAACAGGTTGGTTAGCATCTGCTGATGAGGTCTTGAAGCATAAGAAACCCTTGTAGTTACTACTCCAACCATCAGCCCCATGACTACGAGAGACTAAAAAGCTCTTGTTTTCTGGACACTTATTGTGTATCAGGACTCCACTAACCTCTCTCTATATACCATCTTTAAAACAACCTTATGAGAGAACTGTTATCAACCCCACTTTATAGAGGAGGAAACTAAGTTTAAGTTACCCCAAATCATAAAACCAGTAAAAGCTTAAAGTGGAATTCAAACTCTGGTATATTCTACTTGGAACCAAGATGGGGCCTTGGCAGTTCTCTGGAACATAAATCTGACTTTTCTCTTGTGTAACCCACCCACAATGGTTTCAATTCAAGTAGGGCAAAAACACTGGAGAATGGTATATGAAGTTCATGACTACATTTCCCATGTAAAGAGTAAAAAATATCCAGAGCTCACAATCTGTGTCTGATACGGTGCCACATTCTAGAATAGTTTGTATTAATGTTTAATGGCTGGTCTCTATTAAAGCATTGTTTTAACCCCTTTGAGCTAACATGATCATGTGAAAGATATATAAGTATTTAAATAAAAATTAGCAAAAGATAATATAAAAGAAACACCTCTCACAGATTAAAACTGTCTTATATCAATAGATGAGTAATTCAGTCTTAAGTCCAAGTCAGTGAAACTGAATGTGCCAGGTGTTTTGAACTATGAAGATAGGAAGCATTTCTATGAATAAGAAAACATTTAAATAACTTTGTTAGAATTGTAGAAAAGAAGTATTTCTGTAGAATATTATGCAATCATCAAAATATATTATTTCAAATAATATTTAATGATAAAGATGGTAAAAGGAATGTATGTGATGCTAAGAAAGCAAGGTTCTAAACTATCTGTTAAGTTGAACAAATTCTAGGGGCTAGGGACTGTGCTAGGTGTTGGAATTACAAAGGGAACAAGATTCCTAGTGCAAAACTACTCTTCACTGTGTTATTTGCATGATTAGGACCTTCAGGTTGTTTAGATATCAGTTTAAATGTCATTTCCTCAGAGAAGCTTCTCCTTATCACTTTATGGAAAGTAGCTTCCTCTCTACCTCTTACTTTGTTTAAACTCTTTATTTTGTTTTCTGTTTCCTTGTTTTCTTTTATCTGCATCTACTGAGATGCCTAATGGGGTTCTTATCCTTTATTCTATCATTAATGGATTACTACGTTATATTAAGCTATATTACATTAATTGATTGTTTCAGTGTGAAAACAACCCTTCCTTTTTGAGACAAATATCTACAACTAACACCATAATTAATAGTGAAAGACTGAATGCTTTGCCCTATCACGCTGGTAAAGAGGTAAGACGTTTGCTCTAGATACCACTCTGAGACTTTACTCATTGCAATCAGGCCAGAAATTTAAAGACACATAGACAGGAAAAGAAAAAGTTAAAACTCTCTATTTGCAGGCAACATTACCTTGTATGTAGATAAGAAATCTACAAAAAAAAAAAAAAAAAAAACTACTAAGAATATGTCGAAAGGTTGTAGGGTATGAGATCCAAATGTAAGAATTAATTGCATTTCTATGTACTAAAAATAAATAATCCAAAAATTAAATTTTTAAAGTTCCACTCACAATAGCAGCAAAAAGAGCAAAAAGAGACTTAGGAGAAATTTAACAAAAGAAGTGCAACACCTGTGCACTGAAAAACTAGAAAACGTTACGAGAAATTAAAGATCTAAATAAACAAAGATACATTCTATGTTCATGGATTAGAAGACAATGTTGTTAAGATAGCAATTCTACAAATCAACACCCCCCCCCCAACAAAATGAATAATCCAATTAAAAAATAGGCAGAAGAAATAAACAGACATTTCCCCAAACAAGACATGCAGCTGGCCAACAGACACATGAAAAGATGCTCAACATCACTCATCATCAGGGAAATGCAAGTCAAAACCACAATAAGATATCCCCTCACACCTCTAAGAACGGCTAAAATCAAAAACATAAGATGGGTGTCTGTGTGATTCAGTTGGTTAAGTGGCTGACTTTGGCTTAGGTCACGATCTCGTGTTTATGGGTTCAAGCCCCACAGTGGGCTTGCTGCTATCAGCTCAGAGCCCACTTTAGATCATCTGTCTCCCTCTCTCTTGCTGCCCCCTCTCTCCACATGCTCTCTCTCTTTCTCTCAGTAAGTAAATAAAGAACATTAAAAAAAACACAAGAAACAACAAGTGTTGGGGAGGATATGGAGAAAAAGGAACCCTCTTTCACTACTGGTGAGAATCAAACTGGTGCAGCCACGCTGGAATACAGTATGGATGTTCCTCAAAAAGTTAAAAATAGAACTATCCTACAACCCAGTAATTATGCTACTGGGTTTTACCTCCAAAATACAAAAGTACTAATTAAAGGGATACATGCACCCCTATGTTTACAGCAGCATTAAAATCGTCAAATTATGGAAGCAGCCCAATGTCCATCAATAGATGAATGGATAAAAAGATGTGTTGTCTATATACAATGCAATATTATTTGGCTATAAAAAAAAAAAAAAAAAGTGAAATCTTGCCATTTGCAACGACATGGATGGAGCCAGAGAGTATAATGCTAAGTAAGATAAGCTGGTCAGAGAAAGACAAATACCACATGATTTCACTCGTGTGGAATTTAAGAAACAAAACAAATGAGCAAGGGGATAAAAAGAAAGAGGGGGAGGGAGGGAGGGAGGGAGGGAGAGAGAGAGAGAGAGAGAGAGAGAGAGAGAGAGAAAGAGAGAGAAAGAAACGAAGAAACAAACTCTTAACTATTGAGAACAAATTGATGGTTACCAGAGCGGAGGTCAATGGGGGGGGGGGGGGGGCGGGAGGGGTGTGAAATAGGTGATGGGGATGAAGGAGCAGACTTGTGATAAACATGGGGTTATACACAGAATTGTTGAATCACTACATTGTACACTTAAAACGAATATAACACTGTATGTTAACTACACTGGAATTAAAATAAAAAAATAAATCTATCAATTTCTACCATGCTTTCTTTTTTGTAGAAATTGATTCTGATATAATACATATGAAAGTATAAAGGATTGAGAATATGCAAAACAATTTTGAAAAAGAAGACTAAAGCTTTAGGACTTATACTACCTAACTTTAAAACTTACTATAAAGCTGTAATAACCAACACAGTGTGATATTGGCATAAAGATAGACATACAGATAATGAAATAGGATAGAGCCCAGAATAAACTCTCACATTCATGGTCATTTGAATCTAACAAACGTGCCATAGTGTTTCAATGAGGAAAGAATAGTCTTTTTAATATATGATGCTGGAACAGGTAAAAAATCATACACAACAATAAAAAGACAAATAAGTGTAAATCTTTCACAACATACAAAAATCAGAACTTGAAATCGAATTATAAGAACTAAAACTACAAAACTTCTAAGAGGCACAGGAAAAAGTCTTGTGACCTTAAGTCAGGGAAAAAATTCTTAAACATGGCAACAAAGGTGTGATCCATTAAAAAACAAACAAACCAAAAATGGACAATTGGGACTTGAAAAAAATTTTCAAAAGATATAATTTACATAAAAGACAAACCACATAATAAGATAAAATATTTGCAAATCACACATGATATACATGATAAAGAAGTGGTATCTAACATATTAAAACCCTCAAGACTTGAAGAAGAATAAAACAATTTTTTTTAAATGGGCTAAATATCTGAAGACATCTCACCAAAGACACATAAATGTGTAGTAAACATACGAAAAGATGTTCATCATCATTACCTAATAGAGAAATGCAAATAAAACCACGATGGAATTCCACTAGACAACTCATTAAAATAGCTATAATTTTTTTTTTTTTTAACTGAAAAATCTAAAGGTTGGGAGGATAGGGAGAAAGTGAAATCCTCATACATTGCTGATGAGAACGTGAAATAGCACAGCCACTCTGGAAAACAGCTTGGCAATTTCTTAAAAAGTGAAACATACCCATATACTTAAACATATGACCCAGCAATTTCACTCCTGGATATCTAACCAAGAGGAATGAAAACATATGCATTTGTATGCAAATGATCAGAGGAGCATCAATCATAATAGCCCCAAACTGTAAACAACCCAAATATTCATCAACTGGTGAAGGGATGAGCATAAAGTAGCAACCAAAAAAAGAAATAAATTAATAATTCATGCAACAAGGATAAACCTAAGAAACATAATGCTCAGGGAAGGAAGCTGGATTTATAGCTGTTTTTTGGATGGTTCCATTTATATGTAAAATGTCTAAAAAAGCCAAAATTACAGAGAAAGAAAGCAGATCATCTCCTGGGACAGGAGAAGAGAACAGAAATTAACTGCAACAAGCATGAAGGAACCCTTTGGAACGATGAAACTGTTCTAAAACTAGACTGTGGTGATGGTTGCACATCTAAATAAATTGACTCAAAATCCCCAAACTGAACAATGAGAATGAGTGAACTGTATGGTATGGAAACTATACCTCAATAAGGCTGTAAAAAATAAAAAGGATATATTCTACCCATAATCGTAAAAAGGATACATTCTATACAGATGCATAAAATGAACCTGATATTAAAATAAATTGCCATTTTTCTCATTTATTTAAAATAATAATCATAATTAATGATAAGCCTAATGTATAACAATTACTTTTTAGAGAATTCAAAAGCAGTTTTAAGAGGACTATTCATCTCTCTCATACTGCTGGTGGAAATGTAAAATGCTACAACTGCTAAGGAGAACAGTTTGGCAGTTCCTTAAAAGTTAAACATAGAATTACCATATGACCCAGAAATTCTAACCCCTAGGTATAAATAGAAGAGAAATGAAAACTTATGTCCATATAAATATCTGTATCTGCATGTTCATAACAGCATGATTCATAATGACCCAAAACTGGAAACAATCTAAGTGTCTATCAACTAATGAATGGGTAAACAAACTATGATATATACAATAGAATATTATCCAGCCCCCCCCAAAAAAAGATGAAGTATTGATACATGCTACAACATAGATGAACCCTGAAAATTATTACACTGAGTGAAAGAAGCCAGTCACAAAAAAAACCCATGTATTATGATTCCATTCATGTGAAATATCCAGAATAGGCAAATTCAGAAACAGAAAACAGATTCGTACTAGTTGCCTAGGGCTGGGAGTGAGGAAGGACAGGAATGGGGAGTGACTGCTAGTGGGTATGGAGTTTCTTATTAGGGTCATGAAAATGTCCATAAATCAGATGGATGGTGGTGCTGGTCGCATACCTGCGTGACTATAAAGAACACTTGAAATGGGTAAATTTTATTGTATGTGAACTGTATTTCAATAAATCTATTTAAAAGAGGACTATTAACCTAGGATTTATTAAAACATCAAAAGAAATTTCAGAGTAAAAATCTAGATTTCTATTCTTGCTATTCACTTTTGGGCATGTCTAACATTTATTTAAACAGGTATGTTAGTGTTCAGTTCATGGTGGCTAATTATAAATCATTTTTTAAAAGTCAACCGTATTTTTACAAACCAGTAACAAACAGAAAATAACATTTTAAAAACACCCAACAACAAAATATATCTAAGAATAAAAGTAACTTGAAAATATATTGGGAGACATTAAATACAAGCTAAATAAATAAGAGGACATACCACGTTCATGGTATGATAGAAAAACTCTATATCAAAAAATGACGATTTTTTTCCCCAAATTGGACTAATATATTTAATGCAATGCCAACTGAAATCCAAAAGGTTTTAGAAGTTGATTCTAAAATTCACAGTGGAGCACCAAAGCCCAAATGGACAAGCCATCCAACCAGAAATAGAATCCAGTAGGGAACTGGCCCCGCCTATACCGAGATCTATCATAAAGCTGTCCTAATGAAATTAGTGTGTTTCTGGAAAAGAAACAAACTGTTGGAAAAGAAACAGACCTTCACATATAAGAAAAAACGATATTTGACAAAAGTCACACTGCAAATCATTGAAGAAAAGAGGAATCATTCAACAGTGCTGAGAGAATTGGTTATTCATTTGGGGGGGAAAAGAAACTAGACCACGCTTGTATAATATAGAAACAATAAATTCCAGAGAGATTAAAATTTTAGGTAGAGAAGACAAGTCTTTACTATTTTTTTAAATAAAACATAAGAGACTATCATTATGAACTCAGAGTATGAAAAAAAGTTTAAAATTTAAGACACAGAAAGGGTTAACCATAAAGCATGTGATTAATAAATTCAACTATATTATAATTAAAAATTTCCTTTCATCTGTAAATACAACAAGGAAAAGTAAGATTACAATACCACGAAGCACACGGACAAAGAAAATTTTGGTACCTAGAATGTATGTGTGTGTGTGCCTGTGTGTCTGTGTGTGTATCCTACAGCATTTTAATTAAAAATAGGCAAAATGTAAAAAAGTATCCCTAATTAAGGGTGTGAGGGCCTGAACAGGATGAGGCAGTGCCTGTGGAGAGTGGAGACAACCATTGGCATGAGAGTCAGAGTTCAAGCTTTGGCAAAGTAGTGTGGGTTGAGCAGGACCATGTACAGCAGTGATCTAACAGCAGATGTCAATGCCTGATCAGGGGGAGGAAGGTGCCCATTAATAGATGTACTGTGCTGTATACTGTAGGAATCCAAACCTGGTGAGGAAGGCTTCCACATGAAGGGTCTTCAAAGCTCAAACCGAATTTGGGGAAGAGGGTCCAAGGAATATGGCAAGTTCATCACATACAGTGGGACTGATCAAATAAGTAAATAAATTTAGGTTAATAAGTAAATAAATTTAGACTAATCTCACTGTTATAGAAAGAAATGAAATTGGAAGTAGCAGCAGCATGATTGATGAGTGGCATGTCAAAAGGACACAGAAGCCAACTTAAAAGGATCCCACTGGCTAAATCAGGGCAAGATGAGCATCAAAATAACAATAGTAACTGATTATAGCTCATTGAAATAATATACAGAATCATTAACTTATACTGATACAGAGAAATTAATTAAAGTTTGATCAGGAAGGAGAGAGTCACACAGTTTCACAGTATCTCCACACAAAACAATTATTAAACACAAAGGGAAAATGAGTAATTTCACAGAAAGAAACATGGCAGACACCATCTTAATCAAGTTAATATAAATAGTAAAGGGTCAAAATGAAAATCACGTGCCACTTGATAAGATAAAAAGAGAAGACAGACCATAACGTCTGTGATATCCCTGCCAAGTGTTCATAACTTGCATGTAGTCATTAGGAAACTGCAGACAAACATAAAGAAGAGACATTCTACAAAATAAGTGGCCAATACAGTATAGTCTTGAAAAGTGCCAAGGTCTTGAAAGTCAAACAAACACTGAAGAACTGTTCCAGATTGAAGGAGACTGAAAAGATGTGACAAGTAAAATGCAAGGCGTGCTTCTAAACTAGATCCTTTTGCTATAAAGGACATTATTGGGACTACTTGTGAAAATTGAATGAGATCTGAGGATTAGATGGTAGTAATGCATCAATGTTAATTTCCTGATTTTGATGGCTTTATTGTGTCTTATAGGACAATGTCCTTGTTTGTAGGAAATATACACTCATTTATTCAGGGGTGATGAGGCATCAAATCAAATCTTCAGGGGAAAAATTTTCTCCTTTATTGTACTTAAAACTTTTCCATGTGCTGTTATTTAAAATTTTTTAAATATAAAAATAAATATATTTAATGCATAGTTTTAAGTATATAATGCACAGAAGACATACACAAGCAATTCATGAAAGAAAAATACCAATGGTGAGTAGTCGCATGAAAAGATGTTCCAAACATCATTAGCAATCACAGAAAGGCAAATTAAGACCACAATAAGATTCCATTTTGTAGCTGCTATATTAAGAAAAATTACGTAGCCCGAGATTTCCAAGTTTCAGCAATGATTTGGTTCACTGGGAGCTTCTGTGATATTATTAGTGGTATGGAAACTGGTCCAATGACTTTGGAAAACAATTGGCATTGACTCATATAATTGCATAATGTACTCATACAATACTCACATGATTCTCTACACTTCTACTCTTAGGTATATTTTCTAGAGTCTTACACATGTGCACCAGAACACATATAAAAGAATACAGACATTAGCAATGCATCCAATAGCTACATATATACACGAGACATAGGCAAACGGAAGTAATTCAATATAAACAATTCAATATAAACAATTCAATATAAACATTTCCCCTCACTTGTCATAAAGGCTAGTGGTCACATATTCACCTGATTGGTCAGAAGTATGATAAGAAAAGCCTAATCCATCCTAAAGAGCAGAATTTCTTTGCCCAATAAACAATTCATTGTGTGTGTGTGTGTGTGTGTGTGTGTGTGTGTGTGTGTGTGTATGTGCGGATGTATATATATATCAATGTACAGATGTACACCAACTTCAATATAGATACACCAAAAATAAATAAGACAAGCAAACAAGAAAAAAAATACGAAACAGCAACAATCCAGATGTCTACTGCTAAGACAATAAATAAATTCATACAATGAAATATTACTCAGCAGTGAAATAAATATACTACAACTACACACAACAATAAATAAATTTTAAAAGACCATAATGAGCAAAAAAAAGCAGATCTCAGACTATATATGCCACCATTTTTATAAAACTTAAAAAAAAAAGGAAAATTAAACAGCATATTACTTAAAGATCCGTGGATTAAAACCAGTGTTATTAAAAAGTAAATGATAAAAAAATTGAAGAGTGATTGGGGGGTCAGGGAGAGCAGTAAGAGCAGAGGTACAGGCAAGAGGTATATGCTAATAGATGCAACTTTATTAGTAAAGCTCTAGTTCCATGTTGGCTGGTAGATCATTTTAATATTATGCTTTATAATATTAATATATTCCTGTTTGCATAATAAAAAATAAGCGCCACATTGTGGCAAATCAGAGTTTTACTTTGATAAGAATATTAGTTAGGTATGCATCTTAAGTTGCACCCATGAACAAATGCTAATTGCTGGGCAACAGATTTTCCTAACTCTCCTTTTTAAAAAAAGCAAAGGAGTATATAAAGAGATACACTCCAAAGAACTGGGAAGCAGATGTATAGGTAAAAACTTAGAGCTTGGTCAACCAAAAAATGAGCCTAATTCTTATCTATCATCAATCTGGTCTCAAAACTAGTATAAATGCTAGCTTAATTACTGCAAATTTGCAGAACTCTCTTATGGGAGATGGTCATTTTGCAACAAATTACTTAACACGAGAAATAGGCAAACGGAAGTAATTCAATATACTTCATTCTGAACAAACAGTATTTCCCCTTTAATTATAAATATTTCCCCGCATTGGTGTATAGGTTAGTGGTCACATATTCACCTGATTGGCAGAAAAGCCTAATGCACATTAAAGAGCAGAATTTTTTTGCCCAATAAACAACTCTTTATATTTACTATGTAGTACTTTTATCTGACAAAACCCAGGGTAATTCAATTTTCTCCACAACCTTGCATTAAACATAGGGTACGTATTATCAAGCAACACCTACCTCATGCAGTAAAATATTTTTAAAAGTTTAAAAATAAGTTAGAAATATTTATTGAGTACCTATAATATAAAAGGTACTTTATAAGATGCTTCTCAGCATTTTATGCAATACAGATTGAAAATCTTAGCTATGTGCTGCATTCTTGTTAAACACAAACAAATACAATAATCTGGTTAAAAGGCATCTTGCACTAATTCTTTTTCAAAAGAAAAGTCACTTGTCTTGATACATAGTGTACGTGTGTGTGTGTGTGTGTGTGTGTGTATCACGGCAATTCTTTCTCTTGGCTTAGATAACTATTAAATGATATGCGTGAACATTACTTAACAGGCTGCACAATACTTAACAGGCTGAGGAAGCTGGGGTGGGGACAACAGCCTATTTGTTAACAACATGCGTCCTTTAGACGGACTGTTGCATCATGTTATACAGGGAACAAACAAAAACTAAATGAGGTATTGATAGAAAGAATAAATATATTTGTTATGCAGTTTCTGAAACTAGAATACACTGGGCACTAAATAAATGCTCAGTATATAAATGCTTCTTTGAATCTCTATTTTAAAATTACTTCCAGGGCACCTGAGTGGCTCAATCGGTTGGGCGTCCGACTTCAGCTCAGGTCATGATCTCACAATTCGTGAGTTCGAGCCCTGCGTTGGGCTCTGTGCTGACAGCTCAGAGCCTGGAGCCTGTTTCAGATTATGTGACTCCCTCTCTCTCTGACCCTCCCCAACTCACGCTCTGTTTCTGCCTCTCTCAAAACTAAATAAACATTACATTTTTTTTAAATTACTTCCAATTTTTCCTTGTATTTGTTCAATGAAATATAAAATATATGTCCTCATATATACTTTATTTCTCTATTTCTTATTCTCCCCTTATTGTTTTCTTTTTAAATTTATATTCTTTTAAAAGCCATTCCCTACTATTAATGGCCAATGTCATACTTCTAAAATATATGTATTGATCCCTCTTCAAGAAATATGTATATATCCATTTTTTATTTGACATCTCCATTTGACATCTATAAATTGTTTATTTGACATCTCAGATTTAACATGTCAATAACTGAGTCCCTGTTCTTCCTAATCTCAGATAATATCAACTCCATTCTTTTAACTGTTGAGGCCAAAAACCTGGCTGCCATCCTAAATGCCTCTCCTCTTCTCATGGGCCCCACCCAATTTATCAGCAAATCCTGTAGGCTTTGCCTTGGAAATATCTAGAATCCAACTACTCACTGCCCCCATTCAAATCACCATCATTTCTCCTGGATTATTACAATAGCTTCCTAACTGGCTTCCCTGCTTCTGTTTGTAATGCCTTTTGGCCTATTCAACACAACTGCCAAAGTGATTCTATGAAAATGCTTTACTGAGTTAGTCCTTCGCTCAAAAGTGTGCAGCGGTTCCCCACTCTGACCTCACTTCCTGTAACTCTCCCTCGTTCACCCACAGGGGCTTTGACTAGAATACTCTTCTCCCCAAAGAGCTGTACACTGGCTCTCACACCATCTCCGCCTTTGTATGAAAGTCATCTTCTAGGCGACACCTTCTCTGGACATAATCTACAATGTCATACACCCCTGCCCCAGACCTTCCATGTTCCCTTCTCCGGTTCAGTTTTTACTCAGTACTGCTCGTAAGATATCATGAAGTTGAACTGCTTTACACTGTTTATCTCATCACTTAAATGTAAGCTTCAAGAGGGCAGCAATTTTTCCCCTTTTTGCTCACTGCTCTTAGGACAGAGAATAAATGGAATACAGTAGATACTCAATAAACATATATCGAATGAATCAAAGCGTGACTGGCTATATTTTGTGATCTCATGAGGAAGGCTGAAAAAATTAACAAAACTGTGACCTTCCCTAGCTGTGTCATCCACTTCAGGAGCCCTCTCAAAGACACACGTCCCCTTACCTTACTTGCTGGCAGAACACTCACCCTCTTCCTCTTAGGTGAATCCTGATTAGGTCAAGCCACTTAGATAAGTAATGTTTACTATGCCAATCAGGGGTTTAAGCACAGGCATATGATGCAATTATGGCCGATGAAGTTTACTTGGAAATGTTTTTCTCACTTAAAAAAAAAAAAAAAGTAGCATGGAAAAATGTCCATCTTAACCAAAGTTTGCCAAAACACTCAAGGCAACAGTATAGAAAAATGGAAAATACCATGTGGGTTCCTGATAACACCACTATGGCAATTAATTACCCACCTGTTCATGTTGGGTAGGATGATATATCCCCTACTGTTTAAGTTATTTTGGTAATGTCTTCTATTACTTATATTTTAATTAACACAAAAAAAATTTCAAATAGGGGGCGCCTGGGTGGCTCAGTCGGTTGAGCGTCTGACTTCGGCTCAGGTCATGATCTCGCGGTCCGTGAGTTTGAGCCCCGCGTCAGGCTCTGGGCGGACAGCTCAGAGCCTGGAGCCTGCTTCATATTCTGGGTCTCCCTCTCTCTCTCTGCCCTCTCCCGCTCATGCTGTCTCTGTCTCTCAAAAATAAATAAACACTAAAAAAAAAAAAAATTACAAATAGTCACACGGTTTCCTGCAATGTGTTAAGTCAAACTAAAATGAAGATGGATGTCAGGTGCCCCCCCGCTTTCTATTAAGCTGCATGCCTTACAGAACATGTCATATGACAATAAAACAAGATCTCCCAACATGAGTCATATTTTCTCACAGGAATTAATTTATAAACAGTGTGTTCTTAATTAAGAGTTGAAAATAAACATATGACCAAAGCAAAGGCAATCCAAATATAGAGCTTTGAAATAATCTAAATAGTAAAATGTGCTCTAAACCACCATATGCCTAACAAGGATCTGCAGAACTATCAGTACTTATCCAAAGGAAGGAAGAAAGGGAAGGAGGGAGAGGGGATGGTAGGTGGTAAGGGGGAGGTGGAAGGTCCCAAGGCCAAACAAAATCAGGACATGATGGATTAAACATAAATAACTACACTTCCTTTGTGTGTGTATATACACTGGAAATTTAGCTTCTAGTTGATCTCACATGTTCCCCTTCCTCTTTGAAGTAATTCTAGGTTGGAAGGGAAGAGAGGTTGTGGGTCAGTAATGGTTTGTGTCAAAGGGCTAACAGTCATCAGGTTTTGATTTTTACCTCAAAGCCAAACCGTTAGTAACAAAATCAAAGCTTTATCTATCTGAAACTCTAACTTTGAGTTCTCACTGTAAGAACCTACCAAACTACAGTGTTTCCTCATAGAAGTCTTATAAGCTTAGAAAATTTCTACACATGTAAAACCCCTATGATATTAAATAACTCACTTTAGACATCATGGGCCCCAAATAGAAGATATAAAAAATTAACTTCATACAGGATAAACTTAACTCTACCCTTAATATAATACCTATAATATATGGTAGGTATTTAATTACCAATCTTTTATTAGCTGTCAAACTGAAAATTTACTGATTTATGGCTGTTAAAAAAATTATTGAAAGATGCTGGGAAAAGTAGAAATTTCCTTTAAAATCTTCTCAGCATACATTACAACAGTAAAAAAAAGCAATCAAAATTATTCTGCTGGTAAAACCAAAAAGTATTCACGAATCAATTTAACTGAGGATGTTAGTCCCGACAGTATATCTGATCATGGTAAGGCTGAGTATCTATTGGCAATCCTGCCTCATCCTGCTCTACCCTGCTTCTCCTTTGGGTTACTCTCAGGCAATGAAGAGGAAGGAAAGCAGAAACATGAATAAAAACTGGATTAAAAGTATAGAGCCATGGAATTATCCAAAACAATGGATGCTATCTTAGTCCAGTCAGGCTGCTAACATGGAATACCATGGACTGGGTTGCTTATAAATGACAAACATTTACTTCTCACAGTTTTGGAGGTTGGTAAGTCTAGGATCCCCATGCATGCAGGTGCAGCATCTGGTGAGAATCTAGCTTTCTAACTCATAGATGGCCATCTTTTCACTATACCTAAAGTGGCAGAAAGGGAAAGGGATCTACTTCAGGCCTTTTTTTTTTTTTTAACGTTTATTTATTTTTGAGACAGAGAGAGACAGAGCATGAACGGGGGAGGGTCACAGAGAGAGGGAGGCACAGAATCTGAAACAGGCTCCAGGCTCTGAGCTGTCAGCACAGAGCCCGACGCGGGGCTCGAACCCACGGACCGTGAGATCATGACCTGAGCCGAAGTCGGACGCTTAACCGACCGAGCCACCCAGGCACCCCTCCTTCAGGCCTTTTTTATATGGGAGCTCATCCCACTGTGAGGGCTCTACCCTCACGACCTAATCACTCCCAAAGGCACCACCTCCCAATACCATCTCCTTGGGGGTTAGGATTTCAACATACGAATTTTGAGAAGAAAATAAACATTTAGACTATAGCAGATGATATTTAAAATTTTGTTTTTCCAAATACTTATTGTTATTTTGACTGCAGGAGATTCAAAACATTTTAGTGTTTTATCTTAATTTAAGTCAACTAGATAAGCATTATACAAACGAAAAAAAAGTATTAATTCCAAAATTCCAACATTAACTATTACATCAAAAAAAAATTCAGAATTTTATTTCTCACAAGTACTCAAGGCCATGTCCAAAAGGGTATCTATGGACTCACAAGAAAAACTAAAACTTACTGTGCACAGTATGTGCCAAGAATGACATTAAGTGCTTTCTATGGTTTCATTCTTTCTTTTTTCTTTTAATTTTTGAGAGACAGAGAAAGACAAAACACAAGTGGGGGAGGGGCAGAGATAGAAGGAGACACAGAAGCAGAAGCAGGCTCCAGGCTCTGAGCTGTCAGCACAGAGCGCGATTCAGGGCTCGAACTCACAAACTGTAAGATCATGACCTGAGCCGAAGTCAGACGCTTAACCGACTGAGGCACCCCTATGATTTAATTCTTTCAATTCTCAAAACAACGCTATAAAGTTATCCCCATTTTACAGATGAGAACACTGAGCCTTAGGAGGTAAGAGGATTAGTCAAAGCCAACAAAGTAAGTGGCAGAGTTAGGATTTACACTTGTTCAAAACCACCACACCATAGTGTCTCAATGCTTGTCAAATTCAATCTATTACCTATAAATACTGCTTTGAGTCTAATGTGGCTTCCTTAAGATTTTTAAGAAACCTCAAATATATTTCTATACTTTAATGCCTCTCAATAGGGAATGCAATTTTTTTAATGAAGTTTCTACTTTTTTAAAAACAATTTTTTTTTTAAATGTTTATTCACTTTTTGAGAGAGAGAGAGAGAGAGCACAAGCAGGGGCGGGGCAGAGAGAGAGGGAGACACAGAATCCGAAGCAGTCTCCAGGCTCTGAGCTGTCAGCACAGAGCCCGACGTGGGGCTCAAACCCACAAACCGTGAGATCATGACCTGAGTTGAAGTCTGGCGCTTAACCAACTGAGCCACCCAAGCGCCCCAAAGCTTTCTACTTTAATTCCAGTATAGTCAATATCCAGTGTTACAGTTTCAGGTGTACAATATAGTGATTCAACAATTCTACGCATTACTCAGTGCTAGTCCTGGTAAGCGTACTTTTAGGAATGCAAGCTTTTAAAACAACTACTTGGAGGGTTAACTCCCAGCCATTATAATTAACTTTTATTAACTGGTTGGGAAGTGAATGCCCGGTTTTGACAATTATACTAAGTCATACATTAACTCACTTAATCATTATCTATAAAATAGATACTATTCAACCTTACAGCTGAAGAAGGTAAGGCTCAGAGCAGTGGAATGACTTGTCCAAAGTCACACCACAGCTAAGGAGCAGGCCCGGGATTCAAATTCAGGTCAGTGTGCTTTTATAATTCATTTCACAAACCGCTACTGAAGTAAGCCTCCACAGTGTCAGACCAATCACCTTGGTCAACCCATCTCCCGACCATTTCATGAAAGACTAACAGTCTGTTTTTAAATCACTGGTCAAATTTTCTGCACCTAGAGCTATACAAATATAATTACTAGTCCTTGCTGCCCCCATGAGCCTCTTTAAATAAAAATACATCTTTAGGGTAGTCTGGCTTCTGGCAATGTATTTAAACAAATTCACCAAATATATTGCTTTTGTTACTACCATGGCACAAGCATTCTGAATTTTCCTTACTGTAATAAAGCCTATTAAGTCTTTTTGCAGGAAAATCTCTAGGACTTTTGTAAATACCAAAAAACCTGAGGAAATGTTGATCCTTTAAAATAAATCTTGACCTAGTAAGAACTGGCACCAGGCCTCTTATTTTCTTGCAGTCAGCAAAACTGCAAACCTATAAAAATTCAAATAGTAGTTCAGGGCATGCATTTTGAAGCACCTGCATATGTGGTGAGTCACTTTACAAACTCATACTTTATACTGAAAACTTTCTTCACTTGAGTACAGAGGCAGAAATCACTTAGAAAACCCAGAACTGCTGTACAACAAAAGAAAAAGCAAGTCCATTTGGGGTTTTACTACTTGTTTCCCCTGACAACTGTCTTCCCTAGAGGGGAAAAAAAAAAAAAGAGTATTACTATTGGCTCCTATGCACCTTGCTTGATAGTTCAAACACATTTGGAAGCTGCTGTTTCTAACCCTGTATTAATCCAGATCTTTGGAAAAATCAACTGAAGGCCAACTTAATCATCCAACAGAAATAAGCAAGTGTGTATGGGGAGAGCAGGGTTGAAGGAAGTAGAGAGAACTGGGTCAGTAGGTGGCAGATGGTAACTGGTTTAAACTTGAAAGGAGTTCAAATGCGTGGAGCAGGGTTTGTGAATACTCTTCAAGTGGAATAGAAGCAAAGAAAGAAAAATGCAAAATGTGTGGAACAGCGGTCTTTATTTAGAAGAGTGTGCTATTGAGTAAAACAGCAATCATCAACAGTCATCACCTATTTTATTTCTTCTGGAACATACAGAATTAACAATATTGCGAGTACAACACTATCCTTCGAGAACATTACACTGGTGACAACAAATTTTATTTCCTCATTTACTCTGCAAAATATTCCTTTGATGTAGGTTATAGCTCAGGTTACAGATTAGGAAACTGAGACTCGGGTGAAATGATTTGTTAACAGTCTGTTTGGTAAGCTATGGTTCAAATATAAATCTTATGACTCTAAAGACCAGCATTTTCCATGTCACTGTGTGAAACTGTGGCCATAACAGTGGTTACTCTTAGTATCTGCACAATAGGTAAAAGAGAAATGCAGCTGGTCCTTGAACAGCATGGGTTTGAACTGTGCAGGTACGCTCTCTTTCAATAGATATATTGGAAATTTTTTTGGAGATCTGCAACATTTTGAAAAAAAAAAGATGAACCAATGTAAGCTAGAAATACCAAAAAATTTAAGAAAAAGTTAGGTATTATTGCAAGACTACAGTATATAATACACATAAAATATGTGTTAATAAAGTGTTTATGTTGTCAGTAAGGCTTCTGATAAACAGTAGGCTATTAGGAGTTAAGTTTGGGGGTAGTCAAAAGTTACAGATTTTCAACTGTGCCAGGGATCAGTCCCCTTAACCCCCATGTTGTTCAAGGGTCAACTGTATATCCTTTGGGTGTGTATGTATATGTGTATGTCTGTGTGTGTGTATATACATATGTATATATATACACATATATGTGTGTGTATATATATATGTATATGTGTATATATATATAAAACGAACAAACAAAACAACTACTGCTGCTTTCTCTCAAGTTACACTATTGCGAAAGACTTAAAAGCTAAGTAAATAGCATTCTGTGGTCACCAGACTAGGTTTAAATTGTAACTTTCCAAGAAATATTGTTCACCCTTAACAGAAACTCATGGGAGTACTTAAAGAAATGAAAGTATTATTTATCCATTTCTTATTTACTTAAATTACTATGAAAATAGTAAATCAGCACAAATTCAGTATTAATACAAACTCTATGCACATATTTTTAACACATATGTCAAAGTAACAATAACATTCATGGTCAGGTTATATCCATTTCAATTAGGATAAACACTTAGACTTCTTTCTGAATTTTTGTCTGTATCATAAAATAAAACCAAAGGATCAAATTTTTAGTCACCATTAAAAAATTAAAAAGGCCAAATATTTTCTATTATGACCTAGGTAATAAAACAAGGGCTCTCTGTAATGACCACCTAAAATACGCCTGGGCGGCCTATAATGTTAACTTCCCAAACCTGCTTAGTTGCCAACAGAACAGTTTCCAAATTGCACATCATACTTTGTCACGAGTAAGGAAGACTTAGAAACCGCAGTCATTGCTTCCTCCTTACAAATTCAGTCTCTGTTACCAATTCGTGTCACCAACATCTGAGCACTTAAACACAAAAGAATATACAGGCTCATATTTTCAGGGTCTACGGATGATCACAGTATTCATGCCTCAAGATGCTGGTTCTATGAAACTTATTTCCTCCCTCAACCTCAACCCCTCTTCTTCTTTGAACTAATTCACAGTTATAACCCAGATATACACAATATCCAGATTTGTTTTTGAGAAAAAAAAAAATCTCCAAAAATCAGAAACTTACTCCAATCCTACATACTGTTCTTAGTACAAGAACTATACCCCAATTAAATTTAAAAAAGAATTCACCATCCCAAATTCAGTCTCGTTTAGAACCTCCGCTAGCCAGGTAAGCTATTTAATTTTAAATACTCCTAGGAAATAGAATTGACAGGGATGGGGTCACCTTTGAGAAATTTATGGAAATCTATGAGATGATGCCCTTCAAAAAATGTATTTTACTCCATGTAATTCAAACATACGATGAATTAAGGATCAATTTTGGAAAGGTGTTAACAAAACTTTTAAATCCATTCATCTCTGAAACTGTTGCATTTCACACAGGTAATTTATTACTTTCCCCACAGGCCTATTTTCTTTCTTGTTTCAGATGAATAGTAAAGAGACTTATTATAGTAAACATTCAGCTAACACATTAAATCAATCTTGCCATTATTCAGGTAAGAAACAAAACAACATTCTATATGTTTTACATAAAAACAAAGAAACTTATGTAGTCAACAAGATACAGTTTGAGTACTTTCATGAACACTTAGCCCACACTTTGGAACCTACAAATTTCTTTTTTTTTTTTTTTTAATGTTTATTTACTTTTTTGAGACAGAGAGAGACAGAGCATGAATAGGGGAGGGTCAGAGAGAGAGAGGGAGACACAGAATCTGAAACAGGCTCCAGGCTCTGAGCTGTCAGCACAGAGCCCGACGTGGGGCTCGAACTCACGAACCGTGAGATCATGACCTGAGCCGAAGTCGGACGCTTAACCGACTGAGCCACCCAGGTGCCCCAGAACCTACAAATTTCTAACACACATGCCATAGTGTCACCTTCACACAGATAACTGTTGCACAGTAAGTTCAAGTGACTTGCGTCACATAACATGGGATGAGTTTTTATCCTTTTCTTAATTATTTCTAGAGCTCCAGGATATACCCTGGAGGAGTTATTTCAACGACATTTTGATTGATAACTATATATATATATATGGCAGAAAGCTGAGTGCTTTACCCATCACAACTTTATAAAAGACATGGTCCCTATCCCTTAGAAGTTTACAGTCTTTCAGAAGAGATGAATAAAATAAATGCAGTGTGAATGGTACTCATCAACTAAGGGAGAGTGTAAGAGGGCACTTCGGTGTGATTACTCAAATCACAGAATGGGGAGCGTTCTGGTAAAAGAAAATGAGCGGTGATCACAAGACACTGATGATGAAGACTGAGAAACCAGTGTGGCCGTCTAAGAAATGTGCACTTTAACGTCTTTAAGGATGAGGCAAATGGAATATGATGCTGAGAAGTAGGAGCCAGATACAAATAGGACTTGGCCTTTTTCTTATAGGCAAAGGTCTTTGTTTAGAGTTATGATACTTCAGAAAGATTTACTGTCCTATAGTATATACAATGTGAATAATAAAACTTAATGGCAAAAAAAAAAAAAAAAAAGACCAGTTAGAAAGCTACTGCAGTAACAATCATGAAGTACTAATACTTGAATTTGGAAGATGACAGTGGAAAGAGAAAAAAATAAACCCAAACCCATAATTCTTCCTGTTCTAATGAAAATGATTACTGAAATAGTCATATATATCATGTGCTGATATATGAAGGCATAAAATAAAACCAAATACTTGTAAACACACTTGCATGAAAACTTTGGTTAAATGATTGCATAAAGTTACCTATTCTACAAAGGAAAAAACATTTATAATATCTGCTTTCAATATATTCTAAGGTAGCATATACAATTTCTTAATATAAGGCTTTGATTACATTTTTGTATTATTTTAAAAACATTTATTGTAGGTGGCCTAAAAATAAAACTTTCAACAACTACAATTAGAAAATATCTATATACAACGAAAGACAATCTATACTAGATAGAAATCACTTCTTAAAAACTATCAAGGTCTATTTGGTTCATACTAATTTTAAGATACCAAACTACGATGTATGTCTCTATATTTCACAAGAACAAAAAAAGTATCTTATAAATATCCTTCTCTGATAACATTATTTTTATGATCCAAATGAAAAAATATACATGTAAATACCCAAAAGATAAATTACCTGACCATAATTATAAACCCTACTTTTTGAAACCACATAGTTACATGCTACCTTTCGTAGGTACATACGTATCAGTCTGAGAAATAAACTACTTTCAACTAATTCAAACTATCAAAAGTATTATTATATATACAACTGAAGATCTTTGTTTCCTCATGCTTTAAATATTCCCTATCCCTAGAAAATTCCTAAGGCACATTTTCAGGATTGGAAAAAAGTGTATCTTTTCCACGCATTCAAGAAATATTTACTCAATAAATACTTATGAGCTCCTTCTAGATGCTCATTAAAAAACAATAATTTTCAAAGGTATAATTGATACACAAAAAGCTGTACAACTTGATGAGATTAGAGGTAAACACAGACTCATGAAATCTCTGCCACAGTCAATGCCATAAATACATCCAACACCTTGAAAAGTTTCCTCCTGCCCTCTTTATTTTTTGTATGGTAAGAACACTTAACATAAGATCTACCTCTTTGCAATTTTTTAAATATAAAATACAGTATTGTTAACCATAGGTAGTATGCTGTACAGGTCTTTAGGATTTATACCTCTTGTGTAATTTAAAGTTTGTACTTTTGACCAAAACCTCAGTTTCTTCCTCCCAATTCCTGGTAAACACCATTCTATTCCCTGCTTCTATGAGTCTGACTATTTTGGGTTCCTCATATAAGTGAGGTCACGTTCTTCTGTCTAGCTTATTTCACCTAGGATAATGTCCTATAAGTTCATCATGTTGTCACAAATGACAGGATTTCCTTCTTTTTTAAGGTTGAATAATTCCATTATATGGAAATACCACATTTTCTTTATCCGTGTCTTGGCTATTGTCAATAGTGCTGCAATGAGCCCCAAGAGTGCAGATAGCTCTTCAAGATCCTAATTTCAATTTGTTTTGTTATATACCCAGAAGCAGGACTACTGGATCATATGGTTCCATAATCATTGTGTTCAATAGTGGCTATACCAACTGATGCCCAGCACTACTCTAGGTCCTTTCAGATATATTAGGGATGAACAACACAACATAAAAAGATTCCTGCCCTCAGGGAGCTTTCACTATAGAAGAGGAAAATAATCAATAACCAATAATTTTTTAAAACTTAATTTCATGGTAGTCTTAAAGGTGGTTAAGTGTTGTGGAAAAAGAAAAGAAGTAAAAAAGGAAAGAGGGGAGGCTTCCACCTTGAGTGGTTACCAGGCTAGGCCTCATCAAGAAGATGCCACAGCCTTATCAGCTAATACAAGAACTTTAATTTTACTACTACTAAGATGAAAGCTTAAAAGCAGAGGAATGATTTTCTTTTTCAAAAAGTGGCCAGGGGACCCTGGGTGGCTCAGTCAGTTAAGTGTCTGACTCTTGGTTTGGGCTCGGGTCATGATCTCACAGTTGGGGAGTTCAAGCCCTGCACAGGGCTTTGTGCTGACAGTAAGGAGCCTGCTTGGGATTCTGTCCCTCCCCTACTCATGTTCTCTCTCTCTCAAAATAAATAAATACTTTTTCTAAAAAAAGTAGCCAATAATATATAATGTTAGAACTGGGTGTTGGGGCACCTGGATGGCTCAGTTGGCGACTGATATCAGCTCAAGTCATGATCTCACAGTTCGAACCCCACATCAGGCTCTGTGCTGACAGCTCGGAGCCTGGAGCCTGCTTCAGATTCTGTGTCTTCCCTCTCTCTACTCCTCCCCTGCGCACTCTCTGTGTCTCTCTGTCTCTCAATAGTAAATAAATGTTAAAAAAAAAATTTTTTTTTAAAGAACTGGGTGTCAAAAAAAGTAGATTTCGTTAAAAAGGAAGAAGTAGTACTATATATTAAAAAGGAAAAAAAAAATGAGTAGGACTATAAAACAACTACCACAGATCTAGAGCCCAAAGTAACAGCTAACATACAGTTATAGCAAGTATTAATCCAGGAGCTTTATCCCCCATGACAACACCACGGGTTACCATGTTCAAAGGTCAATACTACCTTATCCACATTCTGAATTACATTCTGAATTCTGAACACTAAAAAAGCTTAAAACAAGCCAAACTGGTGGTAAAATCTGATCTAAGTTCATATAAGATAGCATATAGATCTTGATTTATCCTACTTGGCAAATATATACATGAAGAAACATTACCCCCAAAATCTAGGTAACCTTTAAATATCCTAATTAATGAAAAGTCATAGATACATCTATAAGTATACATATAACCATTTTTTCTTAACTGCCCTATTTTATGCAGGAGATAGAGGAGTTACATCATTCAGTTTATCACAAAAACCAGCCATGCTTTTACAAAATGGACAAAAAGGGGGGCACCTGGGTAGCTCAGTCGGTTGAGCATCCAACTTTGACTCAGGTCATGATCTCATGGCTGGTGAGTTCGAGCCTCACGTAGGGCTCTGTGCTGACAGCTCGGAGCCTGGAGCCTGCTTCCGATTCTGTGTCTCCCTCTCTCTCTGCCCCTAACCCACTCGCATTCTGTCTCTGTCTCTCTCAAAAATAGATAAACATTAAAAAAAAATTAAAAAAAGGAAAAACAGGAACATACAAAAGAATAAAATTCTATTCAGCATATAACCTAGAGTAAGGTGGAAAATATGAGTCTGCTATTACAGATTTTGAATTGTACAGTATAAAGGTAGTGTATTTTTCATACATGTGCCCCAACCATTGACTAATTGCTTTATCTGATGTTCAACAAACGGAAACGTTACTTATTTCAACACCGAAGGAAAACCAGGCTGTTTGAGACCCACTAAAAAGATGGTATATTAGCTTTCAACATGGCATCTTTCTACCGGATTTTAAAGGATACTTTTAATTAGATAGGAATTTGGCAAACACATGGTCTTTAAAAAACCCAAGATATAACTATAGCTATGATGTCCAATATGGTAGACATGTGGCTACTGAGTATTTGAAAAGTGACTAGTTTGCCTTTTTAAAACTTTTTTATTTTTATTTCATTTTTTTAAATGTTTATTTATTGGAATGCCTGGGTGGCTCAGTGGGTTATGCGTCCAACTTTGGTTCAGGTCATGATCTTATGGTTCATGAGTTCAGGCCCCGTGTCGGGCTCTGCTGACAGCTTAGAGCTGGAGCCTACTTCGGATTCTGTGTCTCCCTCTCTTTCTCTGACCCTCCCCTGCTCGCACACTGTTTCTCTCTCTTTCAAAAATAAATAAAGATTAAATTATTTATTTATTTATTTATTTATTTACTTATTTATATGCTTGTAGCCAGAATTACTATCAAATTCCACTCACTGAGCCAGAGATCCTTGCGCTGTTAACAAAAGATTTCCCCCTCCTACAGCACACTATATACACCTGTAAGTTCATCTGCCAGCCAGTGGCCTCAACTCCAAGCTCTAACAATATGCAGGAAAAGTGACTAGTTTGAATTGAGATGTGCTATAAATGAAAATATACACTGAATTTCAAAAACTTACTGTGAGAAAATGAATGTAAAATATCTCAGAATTTTCTATTAATTATGCAATGAAATGATAGTATTTTACTGATGGGGGTTAAATAAAATATTTCATTGATTGATTAGTTCCTTTTTCCTCTTGTAATGTGCCTAGAGAAAAATTTCAAATTACATGTGTAGCTTACACTATACTTTTTTTTTAAATATATTTTTAATGTTTTTATTTATTTTTGAAGGAGAAAAAGACAGAGCATGAGCAGGGGAGGAGCAGAGAGCAAGGAAGACACAGAATTCGAAGCAGGCTCCAGGCTCTAAGCTGTCAGCACAGAGTCAGATGTGGGGCTCAGACTCACGAACTGTGAGATCATGACCTGAGCCGAAGTCAGACACTTAACCGAATGAGCCACCCGGGCGCCCTTCTTCTGTGTGAACTTCTACTCAATGAACAGCACTGTTCTATAGTAAGACTGAGAAAAAGATGGACATAAAATTTCTCAAGTCCTTATGTTCCAGAATAAATAATTTCACGTTAGATATCCAAAAATATTAACACAACATGGATAAAGTTAGCAAGATATATTTATCAGAAATGCTAAAGCAAATTATTTTGTAACTCAAGGGTATATTATTTTAGATATTCAAGAGGTATCCAAAAATCCAGGAATAAAATAAAAGCCCTATGTATGAAATGTCTAACTTATTTTAAAATCAACGTTCAGTACTTCTACACTAGTAAGTATATATAAGGGTTCTGTGTCTTATTTTCCTTCCCTAGGGTTAGGACAGACCTCAGTTTCAGTGACTAAATATATAACCATAATGGCATCAGAAAACGGGCAATTTATTTTTAATGGACAGAAAAATTTCATACCTCCTAAAAAACAACTTTAGATTTTACTTAAAGTTGGAAAAAATTAAGTCCATTTCATAGTAAGATCTATCATTAAGAAAAGATACACTGATAGGCATTTCCCAAATATCCTTAAAAGCACTCCAAGTATATATTATACTAAAGTTAAACATTTCCATATTCCACAATTCCCCGGTTCCAGTCCTGTGCATATACGCATCAGAAATGAATGTTTGTTTCTACCAAAAGACATAAACAAATTCACAGTAACCTTTCTTATACCCCCCAATTGGAAAGATATTCAAAATCCATGTACAATGGAAAAGATAATGGTAGTCTAATCATACATACAATGGAATACAGACAATTTGAAAAGGGAGAGACAAATAATACACATATGGAGGACTCTCGCAGACATAAGGTTGATCAAAACACTCAGACACAAAACAGCTCATATTACATGATTCCAACTGTATAAAGTTCAAAAACAGGCAAAATTAACACACAGTAAAAAACACCAAAGATTGGTTTCTGTTGAGTGGAAGCAGTACTGACTAAGAAAGACAGCCTTTTGAGGTTGGGTGTTAGCTACGCAGGGTTTGCTTATGTAGAAGAAAAGAAAAATCACTGAACGGGCAAGAAAGAGTCTATTTCACTAGGTGAAATTATACCTTGATAAAATGTTTATTTAGGTAACTTTTTAAAAAAAATGGTTTATATCTGTTAGTTTTAAAGAGTTTTAAAGTCCATTTGAATGTTTGTATCTCTAAATATTTAATTTTAACAGTTAATTCTTATCTTCAATTTAAAAAGATAACTTTCCATGCTCCTGGATCAGAGAAACAAATATTGTTAAAATGTCTACTACCCCAAGCAATCCACACATTTAAGGCAATCCCTATCAAAATACCAATGGCATTCTTCACAGAACTAGAACAAAAAAATCCTAAAATTTATATGGAACCACAAAAGACCCCGAATAGCCAAAGCAATTTTGAAAAAGAAAAGTGGGGCACCTGGTTGGGTCAGCTGGCTGGGTGCCTAACTCTTATTTTTGGCTCAGGTCATGATCTGAATCCAAGCCTCGAGCAGAGCTCTGCACTGACAGCACAGAGCATGCTTGGGATTCTCTCTCCCTTTCTCACTGCCCTTCCCCCCCCCCCCCCAAATAAATAAACTTTTTTTTAAAAGAAAAAAGCAAAGCAAAGCTGCAGGTATCACAATTTCAGGCCTCAAGTTATATTACAAAGCTGTAGTAATCAAAACAGTATGGTACTGGCACAAAATAGACACTGTGATCCAGTTATCATGCTACTGGGTATTTACCCCCAAATGCAAAAACACTAATTCAAAGGGATACATGCACCCCTACGTTTACAGCAGCATTATTTACAATTGCCAAATTATGGAAGCAGCCCAAGTGTCCATCGATTGATGAACAGATAAAGGTGTGTGTGTGTGTGTGTGTGTGTGTGTGTGTGTATACATAACGGAATATTCACTCATAATAAAGAATGAAATCTTGCCATTTGCAATGACCTGGATGGAAACAGGGAGTATAATGCTAAATGAAATAAGTCAGTTAGAAAAAGACAAATGCCATATGATTTCACTCATAGGTGGAATTTAGGAAACAAAACAAATGAGCAAGAGGTAAAAAAAAAAAAAAAAAAAAAAAAAAAAAAGAGAGAGAGAGAAAGGAACAAGCCAAGAAACAGACACTTAACTACTGAGAACAAACTGACAATTATCAGAAATAGATGAGGGGATGCATGAAATAGGTGATAGGGATTGAGAGGGGCACTTGTCCTCATGAGCATGGGGTTATGTATGGAAGTGTTAAATTACTACATCATACACTTGAAACTAATATAACTGTATGTTAACTACACCGGAATTAAAATTAAATTAAATTTTAAGCTAATAAATAAATAAATAACCAGTAACCCGCCCTCCAAAAAACTAAAAAATAAAAGGATAACTTTGAATTTCAAAAAATCCAGAGTTTCTGATCCTATCATTTCTTTCACTGAGAAAGTATGCATAGTCAAAATTAAAGTTAATATTTGAGGGGTTGTCTACATTTTCTTTAATAGTCCTAATGTGCTTATTTAAATTTCTTATTTGCTTTCACCCTCCCTCTCTTAACTGACAATAAAAAAGAAAAGATGCTGCTTTGCCAATGGTGAATAATCTTGAACAGTTACTACTCTAAAAGTTCAATACAGGGGCGCCTGGGTGGCTCAGTCGGCTAAGGTCATGATCTCGCGGTTTGTGAGTTCGAGCCCCACGTCAGGCTGACAGCTCAGAGCCTGCTTCTGATTCTGTGTCTCCCTCTCTCTCTGCCCCTCCCCCACTCACGCTCTGTCTCTCTCTGTCTCAGAAATAAATAAACATAAAAAAATTAAAAAAAATAAAAATTAAAAAAAATGAAAGTTCAATACACTGTGTGATGGAAACATAAAATACTGTAAATTTATCCAATCCTAGAAATTCCTATGGCTTGACAAGTGATTAAGAAAATCTGTAAAACTGATTTTTGTGTCATTGCATATGAATATAAATAATGAATATCCAGTTAATAAAGAAAATACATATTCAAAGAAGTTGACTTATTCACTACCACTTTAACAAACACATTATTTTATTAAATATTTGTATTCCAAGCAAGACAGCTGGCAAGTTTTTTAAGGAAAACACAAAACTTAGGGGAGGTTTAAAGGTGGATACTAAGAAGGAAACTTTGGATAGGGTTGAAGGGGACTGCGTTCACCACTGACTTCAGTCAAATCATTTGGTACATTCATATGGGGTCCTGGGATTGCAAAAGACAAAAACACAAAGCAGGGAAGATTCTTCCTTCCTTCCTAGTAATATATCACCTGTCCTGAGACTCAGGCTCCGCAAGTAGATGAATTCTTATGCTACAATAATAAACCACATGTGATAATGCAGATAGGGAACATAATAGACGGACACAGGCAGAATCAGGTGTCCATGGATCCAGATGAAAGACTGGCAGAAATATAGATGGTAGCTGATCCCTCTACTGGAAGGTAGAGTTGTCATAGGCAGGAAGGACTTTAAGCCTGCCTGATTATTTAAGGTATAGTTCATACTGTCTTAGATTAAAAAAGAGCCTTTTATACCTTATTTTCAAATCAAAATATTCATTAAAATAATTATATACTGGAAAGAAAAAAATGTAAATACTTCAGATGTTTAAAATAGGCAAAACTGGTTCCATCTAAACTAGACTTTTTACTCACTTACACAAAACTCAGAATTACTGACACTGAAATATATTCCTCCCCTGGGTTACAGACGTCAAACAACTAGTTAATCGACATCTGAAACTTAAAGAAAAATAAATAACAAAATGCAACATGATGTTCTTTCTTCTATAACTGGAAAGGCTTAACTACATTTAAAAAAATGGGACAATAGACAAAATACAATACCTTCTAGATGTGTTTCTCCTGACTGTTAAAATAACGGGTCCTGAGAACAGAGTTCTGCAATAGCTCACAGTCCAACACTCCCTGAAAATTAAGAAAAATAAATATTACTTCAAGCGCATTGTATCTCAAAGAATTTCAGTGGTATGTTTTACGATGGAATCTTAACTACTGGCTAAAATAAATTATCTCAAAAAATAACAAAAAAAAATGTAAGACAAAAAATATTCTTAATTATACACGCTTTCCTTGGGCATAGTTGTTGACCATACGTGATGAACAATCTGCATTATAAAATTTACCAAAATATCTTTGTGCTACACCTATCCTAAAGGTGAGAAGTTAATGGTGATGAAGAGGAATTCTGATCAAGAATTCTGGGAGAAAAATTACTAGGATTATTTGGTTGTCAACACAGAGTTTGAAACACCTTCTTTTCTCTCTCTCTCTCTCTCTCTCTCTCTATATATATATATATATATATATTTTTTTTTTTTTTTTTTTTTTCTCTAGAGCACTGGTAAGAAAAAAATGTTGAACTGAGACTTAGAAGCCCTCTAGATACAGAATGACATCAACATGTGGGAAAGTTTATACCTTCAGGAATAACACACTGGGTGAAAAGTTTTTGAGCAGCAAGAGACATAGCCTACACTTTAATACTGTGGTGGCTGAGGGAACTTCATATTGATCAACAGGCTACTGGACAGCGAAGCCAGCTGGGGATAAGGAAGGTGTGATGCAGACTCCCTGATTCCACTACCGGAACTTTAACTTCCCCAAACAAAGTAGCTGCTTTTGATTATCACTTCATTCCCCAGTGCCTGTCAGTTTCCCCACAACCATACAGACGTACCAAATTTCTTTTGAGTAATGCTTTCTCAACACCCAGCCAAAGTAGGCTCTTTGATCATTATGCTTCCAGATCACTTTCTCTGCATCGTGCTTATTGTTATTCTCCCTGCGACTGTGAGCCCCTCACTCATCTCTGAATCCTCCAGCATCTAAGATGGTGCAGGGCACAGAGCTACGTGCAGTAAATATCTGCTCAACCAGTATCTCTTAGAGTCTTTACCAATTAATTAATATACCATGCTGAAGTAAAAATGATACCATAGAAGGAAAGAAGGTAATTATATGGGCCAACTACAAAGTGAAGAATACTTTTCTTTTAATCACTTCATATGCACACAAACACACACACACACACACACACACACACACACACACACGCATGTACACACATACACACAGTTCTTCATCAGCAAGACTCTTCTGGTATCCGTGTCAATGCTCTCCCAACCCTTACAATCATCCTGCTAGGGTGGCAGATCTCCTTTCTGCCCAGGTGAACTGGGACTCCAATCCTGCTGTCCGAGGTCCTGCACCAACTGTCATGACGACTGGACATTAACACAAATCCTCTAAGCACATACGTGAGCTGCTCCTAAGCAACACTCCATCAGCAGCAGGAAATGCCACCCACATGTATGAGTCAAAGATATCCAGAATCAACTAAGCGTAGAATGTTCCCAAAATTTTATAAGTAGACAGAAGGCATCATCTTAAAATAGAATTATAACCACTAGAGAGAAATAAACAAACAAACAAACAAACACCCTGAAAAGACCTCCCAGTGATTTAAAGAAAGGAAAAAAAAAGCATTATCATTTCCTGTTAGGACATTTCTTTTTCAGCAACTAAATAAAAACATTACCAAATCATTTTATGTAATAAAATTTAACCTTATTTTGACCTTCCTCATAAAGCAAACAAATCTCTCTATCTAATAAGGTTCCATCTGAACTATGTAAGATGATAAGCAATACCTTAATTGCATTCATTTACATGACTTTGAAACTATTCTGGGCTGAAGTCACTGACTGCAAGGTCACAGAATACAAAAAAGTAAAATGTACGCAGTTTACTGAGGAATGATCCACTTAGAGTGGTAGCACCTTCTCCTTCCTCATTAGAAGACAGCAAATGTCTTAATGCAATCAACAGGTGCAGAGGTCTCTGAAACATATCACACATATGCATGCTGATTTTATAACTATTAATATGGATATAACTATGTAACTATATAACTATTAATATAGATATAATATACTAATCATATATATTTGAATAAGTTCATCATATATTATGCCTTGCTTATTAAAATCAATCTGCCGAAAAGAGGTAAAGGACAATTCTATGCCTTAATAGCATTTAAAATCAAAAGATGAAACAGGGCTATTATTTTTCCATTATCTAATAAAATTTCTAACAACTAAAATTCAGGTTACAGAGCTATAACAGTTTTTAGGCCAAGAACTGCAAACATAGGATCTTAAGTATATTAAGAGTTTCTGCTTTCACTTTTTATAACCTAAACGAGCATATGTTCAACTATTTTGCTTAGAGAAGCAGACTTTACATGTCTCAAAGTCAGTAATTAACATTAGTAAAAGGAAGGAAATACAGCAGACAGAAATTGACTACTACAGATTACAAGATACAATGTGTACTCTTTGTAAACCTCAAAATACATCAAAACGCACAAAAACAAGTTAACTCAACAAAATATTTCTGTTTATTTTTATAAAATTCTAACAGACTACATAATACTGGCGCTTGAATTTACTGGAGGAAAAAAGAAAGAAACTAAAATAGGATCCAGGATACTTTAAAATGTTTATAATGAAATGTAGAGCATCAAATATTTGTTTTAGGTTTAACATAACATCACCAGAAGATTCGCTTAAGAAGATCCTGCCCCCCCAAAAAAGAAGTTTCTGTGCATTAGATAAATCTCCCACATTTAATTTACTAATCAACTACTTTTATACTACTCAAGCCAATCTTTCATAATTTAAAAATGACTTAGTGAAAGAGAAGCACTGGTATTCACATTCTCTACCTTCACAGAAGGGCAGCACAGTTTTTCATGTAAATCTGTATTAGCCAAAAAGTTTCAACTAATGCTACTCCACCAAGAACACAACGATGAGTACATATATATTGAAGTCCTATATTCCTAAATAAACTCCAATATTATAACGTCACTTTGTCTTTTTTAAATGAGAAATAAAATATCTCGATTTCCTTCTATAAGTTAAGCCTATTCACTTTGAATAGCTTAGTGGTAAAATAAATGTATATATGCATTTTTAGAAATACCAGTTACTATGATCCACATATTACTTTCAGTGACCATATCTTATTTAGATATTTAAGTTTCCTTTCCATAAGAAGCAATTCAGAGTCTAACATGATACATGTATATATATATAATTTGTATAAACACATAACAGGTAATTCATGGTTCACATCCTTTGACAAGGATAAAAGCATAGGGGGCCAATCAGAATCTTCTAGTATTGTTTGCGTGTTCTTGGTCACCTTTTTACTTAAACTCAAATCTCAGGTTGTCAATAATTTTCTGATAAAGAGGATAACTTTTTGTTATTTCTAAAACACTTCCGTCTGTCCACCCAAAAGACTGAATGCCTTACGTGCCTACAGCTCCTTGATTACGATCACAATATCTAAAGTTCTATTTCATCCACATAAATTGAGGATTTTCCTTTCCATGGACATCAGAACATGTTAAAGCCAATCTTTATAGCCACAATCTAGCCTTTGTGTATCTTTAAATGGTCTACAACCTTGAACTGAAAATGAACTACATTAATGGCATCACTCCTACAGCTCTCAAAGAAAGAAAGGAGTCCGAGTCTAGGTTCAGATACACTTCATTTTAACAGCATGCATCAATCTCAGGTGCGCCCAGTAAATCCTAGCCACAAAGCAAGCATGCACACTTATGCCTTTCCATTTTCTCTTTTCTTTCCCCTTTCCTCTTCCCCAGGAGGTTAATGAACAAAATATTACACTTTTTAAATAGATATAATGATATGGAGATAAACTATCCATCTGTCAGAAACAGAGTTACATAAATAAAGAAACTTAACAATTCTGTATGTAAAATTAAATCCTGGACTGACAGGGTTGTTCAAATAACACTCAGAAAAGAACAACGTGACTCAAACTGTAAGGAACAGGCCAAAAACATTCCATCAAATCAAGTGTATCTAGAATAGGCCATCATCTCTATTTGAAACACTTGCTAAGAATATGTGAATTCACAGTTCCATCTAGGAAATATTTTTTCTTCCTCTCTTACCTGTTCCCCCACCCATCTTGCATTCAACTCCATAAACAGCAGTAATCCCCCATTATAAAACAGTTGACGGTTAAAACAATGAGCCAACGAAGAAAGTACAATATTCTGTAACTGACATTTACTGCATTGGCCTTGGACTTCTAATCTTTACCAGACGGGCACACAAATCAATCCATCAGCTCATAAAGGTGTGCTTTTTTAACCTCTAAAACAGATGGGATTGGCCAGAAGTGTCTGGCATGTCAAACTGCTAATCACTGCTGCCCTTTGCACAAAATAACCCACTTAAGTTGAGGCATGGTTGCACTGTAACCGACATTAGCCTGTGGGAAACCCATTTAACTGTCACACACTCCTGCCACTCCTGCTCTCCCTTAATTAAGCCTAATGCCTTATGCTTTGACCTTTTGTTCTAGCCTATTAACCCTATCTAGTACAAGTTCAATTATGTTAAACTAAAAACTTTGCTGTAAAATATGAAATGCCAAGCTCAAAAAATCATAAGGGACATCCTCTCAGCCCTTAGTTCTATGCACACTGTTACTCAATGCATGCAACGGTAAAACCTCACTTGTGAAGTGATACTGATTCTTACGGAGTTGAGAGGAACCAAATCATCATTCTAGTCTGCCTCCCTTATTTTATAAACTGAGGCCAGAAAACATTAAATGAAGCCCATTTCACAGCTTCAGCTGAGCCACATTGAAACCTATCTAATCTCTACCTCTACTCCTTTATTCTCCATGATATCTCTGATTAATAGTTAAACCACTCAACAGTGTGTTAAAGATACTAATTGTTCACCACAAATTATTATCTTTCACCACCCTCTAGAGTGCACCACACAAACTAGACTAAAGCAAAACAAACAGGCATGTGAACAGGCCTCAGAAGTAATTTCCCTACACACACAAAACTTTCTCTCCCCTCGCTAATTCTTTTTAAAAGTAACAACGGTCATCAAGAACTGCTAAATTCTGCCACATTCACATATAAGTATGTGTGAATATGTATTGTATGAATACAGTTTTTTTTTCTTTCCTGATGCTTCATTTAAATATTCAACAGAGCAAACGACTTAAGCTACAGAAAGCAATTACAACTCATAATCTATTCCCAGTGGACAAATTCACAGCTGGAGATCTCTAAAAATACCTTTTTTTTTTTACACCTGTATGTATATAGATTGCTGTTTGCATCTACCAGGATTTCAAAATATAAAAACAAAACAAAAAAAAACTTTTAAATACACTATAAAATAAAAAATAGTCGAAACTAACATGCTGCCATCACAGGAGTATTTTAGTTTCAACATACAGAAATGTGTGTTATTAGTCCTCTTCCATTTTCCTCACACAGCTAGAAAAATTTTTTACTACTTGCACTATAACACATGAAAACAATTTAAAGATCAATAACATATAACAAGCATTGGATTACCATCTGTGAATCTTGTGAGAAAATACAAATTGGTCTCAGATTTTCAAAAGATTAAAAGTCAGATTTTACTTCTATCCTTTTTGTTGTTGACTGTCCCAAGGCCCATTTCACCCATTTTCAGTAATCAATATTGTCATTTTACAGGAAACTGACAAGTTAAGGTAATATGCCACTAATTGGAACATACCATAATTTTTAAAAGAAAGATCATTCAGAGTTGTGCTAAAATGATGAATAAATCCAATGATGGAATTTATTCTATTTTAACAGGTAAGAAAACATGGTACGAGAGTTTAAAACTCAAAGTGAATTTGTTTACCCTATTTCAAAGGAAAGCATGGCTTGGCATTATCAGAACGAGTATCTACAAGGATGTATAAAATGTAAAATGCGTGGCTGGATGAGTGGTCAGAGCTAGAACAAACACTTGTAGCAGACACAAAATAATTACCCACAAAATAATGATTTAGAATCTTATTCACCTTTTTTTTTTTTTTTTTCACCACAAAGGAAAATGCTGTTATTTTAAATGAAACATCACGCCTTACTTACAAGAGTCAGTTCATGAATATAGAAATTAAGTTTGGGTCTCTGTTGAGGAATCTAACATTGGAAAATTTATACTAATGTACAGAATTCACGCATTCTATAACACATTGACGCTAAGGAACTATGAAAAGCAAAGATGTCCAGTCAATCAGGATAAACAATTTTGAAAGCACAAAGTAGAATGTATCACATAATTAGTCAATGTGCAATTTTTTCTACCCTTTTACTTTGGACAATAGTCCATTGGCCTGCAGATCTTCTTTTGCTATAATTTATAAGCATGTGACATACACACACACACACACACACACACACACACACACACACACACATATATATACATGAGAGCCATGAGAGCTGTTTTTTCTGTTTACAAAAGATACCCACTCCCAAGCATGGATGAAGTTTAGTAAAACTTTATCTTCACAAAGCAAGAAACCGGGTTAAAGTTACTTTAAGACCATTTGTGAAATCTCAGTGTTGTAAACATATATCCCAGATAACCTACACATTTTAGCATTTGAAAATTAACTGGTAGTTTAGAGATTTCTGAGCTCCATTTTAAACTGTTTCCTTTCTACCTGAGCATTATTAATCTAGTTGAACAGAATAGTGTTGTGACAGTCAAAAAATTCACTTCCAGAAAAGAGCTATTACTAACTTAAAAAATAATAATAACAAAGGGGGTTCATCTACTATTTAAGTCCTGTAACTTAGTAGGGTTTGAATCATCAGGTCATTCTTGATGGTCTCTAACTCTTAGATTACTGAACACCAAAATTAACTCTAGACATGAGATTTTGAAATGCCTCCGTCTTCCCAACTAGTCAAATCCAATGTGATTAAATGTGCCAAGCTCGGGTCTCTTTACCACTACCATAAGCTAAGTGTCCTTAGCTAAGGAAATGAAGCTAAGAAAACTCTCTATGCAGCTCTATAACAAATTTGTTTCTTTAAAAAATAATTAAATGTTGCCCCCAAAGATTGTGCTAAATGTGTTTTCTGAGATATTGTAGTTTGTGTAATTTTGAAGAAACCCAGCATTACAAAACAATTCCAAGTGCCAAGTAATTATAATGTCACCAATAGGTGCACTTTTTCCTTCATAGTTAATATGCCTGGAAAGATGATGATAAATTTTAAGGAAGAAATAGTATTCCTTTTAGACGTCCTAATTTAAATAAAGAAAAAAAAATGTAGAACAGCAGCTATTACGAATTAGCTTTGCACAATAATTGGCAACTGTTACATATAAATACATAAAGGCTCTATCCCTGACCCCACAAAGCCAGAGTTTACCAATAATTGGATTGGTACAGTTCAATTCAACAAATGTTTGTAACGGCCCTCTATGTGCCAGGCATCTACAACACCAACAGTACACTGATGAATGAGCTCCTATTCATGGAGCAGACGGTCCAATGAGAAACACAAACATTAAACAAGTGTGGCCATTGCAATCAGGGTACAGAGAACTGTGGGAGACAAACCTGATCTTGTTGGAGGCTTGGGGACTGCAGTGAGCACCTACACTCTCTTGCCCGCTGTCCCATGAGTAAGAATATTTCTTTCCAATTTACTTCGCCAAGGTCAAAATATGGTCTGTGGCCCATATAAGTGGCTCCCATTAGGTTTCTTCTCTCTTGTTCTCATTCTACAGGGCTGGATCTAGAGGCCCTTGGTTCAGGGCACATTCTCACCACTAGCCCACACAGTGCCCTGTCATTATGTTACCTTTTCACAGGAGTATATAGTAATGGGGTCCATAACCTTTGCATTATATTCCCAGTTGAACAGACAGACCCAACTACCTGCACTAGTAATTTTAAAATATCACTCTTCAGTAATAACTAGAGCTGACCTGTGAGTATTCTGATCCCACTAGTTAATGAAAGGTACCTGGCTCTGGTAATCTACAAATAGAAGTTTCCCTACTGATTTTTAAATAGAACTCAAAATGTATATAACATGTAGAAACAAAGCTGCTGCATGAATAAATGCGCACCTGTACTGTAAAACTTGTTTTTAAATTCTCAGCCTAGAAAGTACATTCCAAGTACTAGAATATCAAATGAATCACAAGATTGTTCTGAAGACCATATTTTGGTAGCAGGAGAAGAAAATATGCTCCAAAAACGAGGGGGATGTAGCTGGTCCTTTCTCGCTCCGCTTCTCAAGATTGTCTTTCTGGTCAGTGTGGACTTTACTGCTGGATCCATCACCAAACGTTATTAACGATTTCTTAACATCTGGTACCTAAGCCCTCTTTCTGTGACTGCCTTCACAAAAACTAATAAACTGAAATAAATTAAGGCTTGATTTCTTATCCTGGGTTTACCCAAGTACTGGCTGTATAAATTTTAAAATGTACTTAAATTCTCAGGGGTTCAATTTCCTCCTCTGTAAAATGCAAACAACAAAAGTTTTGGAAATATTATTTCATTTTTTTAAAGTTTTTATTTAAATTCCAGTTAGCGAACAGTATAATAGTTTCAGGTGTACAATATATACAACACCCTCATTTCAGCATTAACAACGACAAAAATGTTGGAAGATAAGCAAGTAATTTACCCCATTGCATCATATGTATACCTTGGCAAAAAAAAAAAAAAAAAAAAAAAAAAAAAAAAAAGGAGGATCAAAGGAAAAAGGTGTGTAAGTGCTAAAAGGTAGCATTTAACATTATTTGATTTACAGTTCACACCAACTACTATTCCATGTACTCTCCTATTAAGCAAGATGCCTTTATAACCCAACTTGTTTGAAATGGGGAAGACAAGATACCTGTAGGACAAATATACTTAAACCTGGAGCATCCATAGCTTTTATCACATTCCCCTCCACTCTGAAAAATCTAAGGATTCTATGAAATTACTTCAACTCATGTGAGAGCCAAGCAAAAAAAAAAAGGAAAAGAAAGGGAAGAAGAAAATATGACATTGATTCAGGTCAGTCAAGGATACTAGGATAGTAAGCACAGCGTTTTACTAACAAAATAAACAATGCATTGCTTTGAGTTTTGACTCAATAACACCAAACATCTGGATATTGGGAAAGAACCAGATGGTGAATTAAAAAAAAAAAAAAATTCTATCTTCAATCCCTGGCCTCATGTGGATTCAGTCTATTTAGTTAAACTTCTTAAAAAGGTACGGATGGGTTAGGGAGAGAATATAAACATGTATCTGAACTCCAGAAAGATTTTTTTTCCCCCCAGATTGTTTACTTACATGGCTTCTCTCTTATTTGGCCAGATACAATATATTCTCTTAATAAAACATTGTAGTAAAACATTCCTTTGCAGCTTTTATACAAACCCTTTTGTTTATCCAACATTCACTTGGCAATTCAAAATCCAAAGCACGCTAGAAAATATTATGTATATGAGCCTATTACTCACCCTTGTGTCTCCACTACAGTTTTAATTTGACTGTATCCTTTAGTGCAGAGGGAACCACTACCACCCAGCTTGATTCTTTTGGGTTCAGAATTCCATAAATTAAAAAAAAATTTTTTTTTTTAACGTTATATATTTTTGAGACAGAGAGAGACAGAGCATGAATGGGGGAGGGTCAGAGAGAGGGAGACACAGAATCTGAAACAGGCTCCAGGCTCTGAGCCATCAGCACAGAGCCCGACGCGGGGCTTGAACCCACGGACCGCGAGATCATGACCTGAGCCGAAGTCGGCCGCTTAACCGACTGAGCCACCCAGGCGCCCCAAGAATTCCATAAATTTTAAATGAAGCAACTAAGAAGAGGTGGAGAGGTTTATAACTACATTTCTCATGGCCCCAACAATAACAGAGCACGTCTGATGTGTACTTAAAAATATACTGTATACCAGGGGCACCTGGATGGCTCAGTGGGTTGAGCATCCAACTTCGGCTCAGGTCATGATCTCAGGGTTCGTGGGTTCGAGCCCCGTGTCGGGCTCTGTGCTGACAACTCAGAGCCTGGAGCCTGCTTCAGATTCTGTGACTCCCTGTCTCTCTCTCTGCCCCTCCCCAACTCGTGCTCATGCACGCACGCGCTCTCGAAAACAAACATTAAAAAAAATTTAAAAAAAAAATACTGTATACCACAAACCTCCCTAACCCAAAAATCTCTTTGCTGACCATAGTCTACTCCCAGAATGAAGCCAAATACTCATCTATCTCTGTTTCCTCCTGATAAATTCACAAATGCATTATCAATTTCCTCTTTGTAACAAAGAGCCCCGTTTATTAGCATGGTGTAGTCTTTAAAATAAAATTATGGTAGGTGAAGATAGGGCAATGACACAAAATTCATGTCAAGAACCATTACAGTCAAGAATTTTAACTTTTCCACCAGAAAGAGCTATGGGCCTGAATTTGCTGAAAGTGCTCCTTCAAGTAGACAAACAAAATTAGCCTTGGGAGCACCTGGATGAAGACCATGACAAGGTATTTTAATGAATTATATCAAGAAACATGGTTGCTTGCTCTGCCTCAAAGAACACTACAGTAATTGTGTGGAATACCTCACAAGGGTTAGCATCTGAGGAGGGAAAGGAGCTTGCAGAGTTACCCTGGGTGACTACATTTCTCAAGTAAGCCCAGGGAACAGAGGGCATCAGTTCTCTTGGGAATTAACATCAACTGCTACAGAATTACCAGTTGGAAACAGAGTGCCTTCCTTATGAGACTGGTCTTTGGAAAGCCAGGCCCGGCAGACTGGGGGTGCTGCACCGAGTTCTATGGCTATTCTACGCTCTATTTGGGAGCAGGCTTTTAGAACTTTCTAAAAATCAAATAGAGACTGGCTTTCTTTTAAAAAGATGGCATACTCTCATGAAAAAGCAAATTATTACCAATGACATTAGCTGTGTGACCTCAGGCATTTCTCACACTAGGTTTCTTTCTCTGTAAATCGAGAAAATGATACCTATATGTCACATGGAAATTGTAAAGCGGACAGCCAAGTGCCTGGAACAAAGCAGATGTCCCCAAATCCTCTTCCTTTTCCTGCTCTTTCTCTCAATAAAAAAGTAAAAGGCAAAAAAAAAAAAAAAAAAAAAGTCAGTGGGGCGCCTGGGTGGTTCAGGCGGTTAAGCGTCCAACTTCGGCTCAGGTCATGATCTCGTGGTTCGTGAATTCAAGCCCCGCGTCGGGCTCTGTGCTGACAGCTCGGAACCTGGAGCCTGTTTCAGATTCTGTGGTCTCCCTCTCTCTCTGAACCTCCCCCGTTCATGCTGTCTCTCTCTGTCTCAAAAATAAATAAACATTTAAAAAAAAAAAGGCAGCTTTTTGGATTTCCAGTTTTTACCCTATCATGTCTACTTTTAAAACCTCAGGCTTGAAATCTTTACTGCTTACTGACAGCACACGTCAATGTATAGAATCAGAATTTCACAATTTAGAAATCAAATCTAACCCCCTTGTTCTAGTCTACAGAGAGATAAAAGGACGTTCCCATTACCTGTATTATACACGGTTTTAGTAGCAGATCCTAAGCTAGAAAATTGGATGTGGAATAACAAAACAAATACTTTTATTTATTTATTTTTTAATGTTTATTTTTGAGAGAGGCAGAGAGTGAACGGCGGAGGGGCAGAGAGGGGGCGGGGGGGGGGGGGGGGGAGAGGGAGGCACAGAATCCGAAGCAAGTTCCAGGCTCTGAGCTGTCAGCACAGAGCCTGACGTGGGGCTTGAACCCACAAACCATGAGATCATGACCAGAGCCAATGTTGGACACTTAACCCACTGAGCCACCCAGGTGCCCCTAGAACAAAGACTTTTTAAAAATTTGTGTTTTAAAAATCAAAGTTGAGTTTACATGACCCATTGTGCAAATATTCCCTTTATAGGAAAACAAACAAACAAACAAAACAAAACCCTGCAACTATGATTAATTCATTTTGAGGATGTTTTTTACTTATGTCCTATTTGAGTGTTTCTTATTCTAGCCTATTTGAAAGGTGGGGTCAATTCCTATTCTAGAGTTTTTCTTGGGATTCTCCACTTTCTTCTATCCCCCTTCCTTCCCTTAATTTGTTTCTTTTCCAGTGTATACATCTACCACTCTGTTGTAGATTACTCTAAATTCATAAATGCAAGAATCAAAAAAGATAATCTAAAAAAGTACGCATTTCAAAAACCAGCTACAATCCCTTAAACATTTCCTATCTCTCGAATCCTGGAGAGATCCCTCAAGGGAGAAGACTCTTTTTTTTCTATTTTGAACTTCTAATTCTCAAATTTTGATTATGTTCTGTCACATGTCGGTTCTCTTATCTACACTGTTATTAAATCAACACAACAATTATACTATTCTCATTTTAAGACTGCATATAAACATAATTTCCTAACTACTGCAATGCTGAATTATCATCACTTTTTAATGCATTAATGTATTTTTTAATGCAGTCACATGTTATATACAGTATAGACAAACTCAACAAGTCAAAGCACACAACTACAAGGAGAAGCTTGCTTAGCAACTATGTGACTTGAGCTTTTCTCTCATCTACCTAAAGCTAATTGCCTGACTTCTACCCAGTATCCATCCTTACATAGCTGGTGAGGAAGGTAAAAGCAAAATAAAGCACCCCAATTAACAGAAGCTCCTAACTCCTTAATTCCTGATTTGTTCTCAATTCATTAGCAGATTACAGATTTAAAAATAAGGAGTAGCCCTATCATTTAACACGTGACTGAAAAAGGACTTTCTTAATTAGAAGTCCAAGGATAAGAGACTTCATTCCACCAAAGCTCTGAATAAACACCAACATCAGGTCAATCAGAGTTGTCCTGGTCCTCGTGGTATCTTAAGCTGATGACTCAAGTTCCCAGCAAGCTTCTAGTTTAATATTTCTTGAAACACCAGGCTTAGTCACAGAGTGACCTGGAATTTAAGGCAAATAAGGGTCTCTTTCTTCATCCTTAAAGATATTTTTGCTAAATGACACAAAGTTAAAGAGGCAAGATGGGTTTTAATTTAGAGCTTTTATTCCCTGAAGTATACCAAGTCAAAAAAATTTTCTGGGAAGAGTGAAGCATGCTAGCTTTGAATTTCAAACACAACTATTAACCCTGTCAGAGAAGCAATTCTATTTCCAAATTTCTTAACAAAATGATTTTTCCCCTCACGCTATTTATTGGAAGAGGGAGGGAGGGAAGAAGGAAGACAGGATAGATGAAGGAAGAAAGGTGGGGAGGAAGGATGGATGGATGATGGACGGACAGACCAATGGATGTCACAAGCATCCTCCTAGCCAAAGTTTGAACACATTCTGGAGTTATTCTTGAATTTTTTTCGGTTAAAAAACAAATCAGATGAATTATCCAAATCAGGTAATTATCCATAACATTATCTTCAAAAACAATCTATCCTAAAATCTGGTATAGACATTCAAAAGTATCTTAATACTAAGTAAACGCAGTGAAGTCCCTTTTTTCATAGCTACATTTTTGAATTGCCAGTCTCCTAATAAATTCTTTAAATCTGCTTCTCATCATATTACCCCTACAGTTCTAGGCCAAATGTTATCCCTAGCATGGTTTAAGGTATTAACTTTAACAAAATCCTAATACAGTGGTAAAATGTATCATATTTCCCCTCTTTCCTGTTCTTCTCAATGTTTTATGAACTTAAATAAGATTACTTTGTTTCAGGTGTATGGATACTCTAAGACACCACAAGTTTTGTAATGCTTTATTTGTAATATTTGCAAGAGGTGCAGGAATCCATTTGGATTTCAAGGTTCATAATGCAGAGTATGTACTATCACAGTGACAACAATTAGTATAACATCCTATTATCTCAATAGCTGTATTTTTAATGAAAAATTAAAACTACCCTTCATACCTGTAGTAAAGGAAAAGGAAAAGTCTGTTCTAAATGACCTCTAATTTTTAGAATCCTAAATATTCAATATCTATCAAATTGAACATTAAATTTCAAGGAACAACAACAACGACAACAACAACAACGAAACAGATGGACATTTAGAGCATAGTTTGTGAAGAAACCCTACTAAGACTTCAGAGAACTCTAAGTCCCAATTTCCCCCTAATCCTAAAGGTGCTTAAAGGAAATATTCTTTCTGTAGTTATCCGCTTCAAGTTATCTTTATCAGAAATCCTAGGAAAGAATTCTCTAGTTCACCACCCAAACCTCAGTACTGTTTCCTGTATTCAGTAAGACGCTTGGGAAACACAAGATCTTAAAAGAACAAAGAAAAGTGATCTAATATGAATTCATTTTCTTCCAAACAAACTATAACTCCCGGTTCTACTCTGGTACCCAGTTTTGATCTTCCACCTTAAATATATATTTAAGAGACATTCAACAGCAAAGTATACAGAGGCACAAATGTGGAATTTGTCATTTTTCCCTCTCCAAACAACCACTATTTATATAATATTGCAGCCCTCATAAAAGGGAATCCATTACCATCAGCAATTCATGTCCCTGCTTCAGCATCAGATGCAAACAGGATACGGAAACAAGATCTCTCTCCTCCATTTACTTTTTGTTCATTCCAGCCTCCGGACATAATCCTCAGTTCCATTCCAATGGCCTGCTTCATCATCTGACACTCCTGATTTTTACCTTCTCAAGTCTTAGTGACCATCCTGGTGTTATATTTCTGTGATTGTTGTGGTATCTAAATACTACAGAATGAGTCTGTTCATCCCCTTGCCCCCGGAGAGCAACTTAAGGAAATGCATCTTGAACAATTCAATTCCCAGATTCAAACTTACTATCCTGAAGCCCCTCCCCCTGCCATATTCTGCTGAGAATGTTTGACTTTTCAATGGTAGTCAATAATTGCTTTTCATAAAAATATTTCCTCCATTGGAAGACATGTGCACAAGGAGCTTTGTTAACGTACCAAATGCTTCTTTCCCCAGTCTTCATCCACATTAACAGTAAATCAGTATTAAAACAAAACAAAATGCACACTGATCATGTATTAGCCACGTGAAGGGGCATATGGAAAAAGCTCAAGAGTAAAGAACCTTTACCCCACCAGGGCCAAGACAGGAAGCTACAAAGGAAGGCAATTTTCATGAAAGAACGCATCCAAAAATGTAGAAGCTATTTATTTTAGAAAAGGGGATGAGAGGAGACAGCAATACAGAGAGAGGTGTACCACTGACAGATAAACTAGAATTCTTCTTCTCTATTAACCTACACTTTAAAAACTAACTGCATCAGGCAATCTAAAGTTTGAAAAACAAAACTGTACCCATCACAATTTAAACTCAACAATTCTTTCTAGGTGAAAATTAGACGTTTTGAACTTATTTCTGGCAGAATTATCTTTCAACCTGATACACAAAACTCTTACCGCTTTTCCAAAACAACACTTAAAATACGAGCTTTTAAGTTTCCTACAATCTTCAAGTTTTAAAATTAAAAACCTAATCCCTTTAACATCATGTATGATATCCTAAGCCACTTTGATTTAAAATTACCTTCTATATCACTGTCTTCCAGTATTGGTTTGCAAAGAAATCTGTACAATTAATAATAACCTTCTTCTCTCTCATCTTTCTAGAGAGCCAAGAATGACATATCTTCTTATCTTCTTACTTGTTCCATTAGATTGACATATTTTGCCTCATCTGTCACCTTCCATAAAACTCTGCTTTCAGATATGAGTTAATTCATTTTTAGTTGTCCTCAATGTTCTAAAATAGTGATGTTTGACAGAATTAATACAGTGCTCTAGTTCTCTCTGTTCAACCGGTACTTAATTAAAGATCTTGGAGGCCATCTTTCTCTCAGGTTGTACCATTTAAAGAAGGAACGTTACTTCCTCCAGACAATGTGATAAGCCACATGGCACTCAAGCTGCCATCCCCAGGTCTCCCATTTAACGGATTACTTTACTATGTAGAAACTACCAGCAAGACAGATCACCACTCTATTTCACATTGATTTACTTTGCACCTCTCGGAACCCTAAGTCTACTACAGCCTATGTTCTCTCTTACTTTTTGAATTTCCAGAATTTCTGGAGTTGTGACACTCCCTTATACTTTTATCATTGCTTTTGTTTGATGTGGGACCTCAAAAAGTCCTAATGGCATTTCATCTGTAAGATTTCTTGAATCTCTGGTAACAATGAAGACAGCCTTTAAGCAATCACAGAGCTACCTTGGAGCGCAAACTGAAAATTCCCAGTTTTAAATTCTTTTGAATCAGTATCTTTTGGAGAACAGCCACTCAACTTGATATGTCATAATTTTCAATGCTAAAGGTAGCATGGATCATTGAAATTGGCACTTGCTATTTATTACACAAATAATTATTCTCTTGGATGGCCTTTTGAAAGCTAGCGCTTCTTAATCATTTTTTGGCTATACTGGAACCACAAGAGACGTGTCAATTTAAGCAAACTTCAGGAGCAATAAACTAACAAACAGACTCTAGGTGGTGGTATAGGTTATTTTTTACCATGATGTTTTGCTCTTAAAACTGCAAGAGTCAGAAGAGCCCTTAGCCTTTTAGCCTCTTTTACAGACACTTCTTTGTTGCAAACTTACAGTATTTGGGGATGTTTAAATTAGTAAAACCCAAGTTCTACAGAGTTTTGGAGATAAATGCAGAAAGTAGTTCTAAGTCAAGTCTTCCCACAGGCATTAAACCTGGTTTTCAACTGCTTCAAAAGCACTGTAGAGACCTCACTGGAGTAAAACTAACAATAAGCAGTCCTCTTTTTTTTTTTTTTCCAAAATATACATTTAACTCACCCTCTTAGGGTACCTGCAGGTGTAAGTGTGGAAAGAGGTGTTTCCCCACCAGAGTGAGTGAAACAGACTAGACTGACAATCCCCCAGCCTGCATAGTAGCTGTTCCCAGGGACTGATTCTTCTTTGTCTCTAGGAACTAACTCCAGACAGGGAAAAGTTGTTACTGGTTAGGAAGGCACTCCTCTGAACCAACCAAACCCAATCGACACTACCACCAAAGCACTGGGCAAAACCCAAGCAACTTATTTCTAAGTTGAAAAACATTTCAACATACTCCAGGCAGCAACCCACACTCAAGTGCCAGGCAGTTGAAGCACTATTTGTTTTAAAAGTCCACTTATTTCAGTGTCTCTTCAACAAAGGTGACAAAGTGGTGGTTAAACATCCGGAAGATGCACCCACTTGCTAAACATATGATCCACTAATAAGCAGGTTCAAGGCAATTCATAACTTTAAAGAATGAATTACCAAAGCCCTCTGCTCCACCAATGCCCCCCCCCCCCCACCAAAACGTAAAGGGTATTCATGTATATTACACGACAACCATATTTACTTTGGACACCTATAGACAGACTTTCTTCCTCTAAAGACAGTTTTTCACCCCCGCACCATCTCACAATTTAATCATTTACTTTACCGGAGACAAACTCCAACTTAGTTCCACCGTCTGAGCAAAAAGTCTTTGTAGCTAGAAACGTCTTTTTTCCAAAATAAAATGCCCTATTAAAAAAAAAAAAAATATTTAACGCAAAAGCGCTTATCATTCTGTTTTTCTTCCACTATCTTCAGAAACCAATTAAATCACTAACGAGATAGAAGGTAGAACCGCCTGTAATGCTTCAGAGATCAACATGTGTTACAGACTCCCAGCTTGTTCGCCTCTGAGACACACAGTTGATTCCTTTGTTCCTTCACACTGAACACCAACTCTTGGTTAAAATTTGGAAACTACTTTGGAAAGGATGGGAGGGATCGTAGAATATTTCCAGGGAAACCGTTCATAAAACAACAAGATTCACTAGTAGTAAGGAGGACACTGCTTGCTGCACAAGAGGAAAGAAAGGCAGCCTCCCAGGACCTCCACTGGGCTCACCCCAAATGTGAGCCCGGTTTCTGGCTCATCAGGGGGTCAAGTGATGGTTGAGGCCTCGGGTGCAAAGAGCCTCGCTCTCAGGAGGGGGAAGGACAAGAACCGGCCGGCCAGGCCTGGGGGTCTGGTGGGGGCCGGGAGAGCTGTCCCTTTTTTCCTGCTCGCTTGTCCAGACCCTGAATCCCGCGAGCCCTGAGCAGGGAGGCACCGGGCGAGAGACGGGTAGCAGCACCCGGCGCCGCCCAGGTCGCCCCGGGCAGCAGGACCGAGGACTGCGCGGCGAGAAGCGCCCGGGACTCCGGGCCGAAGGGGCAGTGGAGCGGGGCACGACCCGGGCCCGGCCACCCGTGCCGGGCGCGCCTCGGGGAGCACACGGAGGCCGCCCCTCGGCCCAGGACAGCCACAGAGCGGCCGGTGAGCCCGGGGCCAACTCCACAACTTGCCGGCCCAGCTGCCTCTCCCCCCGCCCCCCCCCCCGAGTTCCCGGGAAGATTCGGACCCGGCAGGAGAGGCGGAATATCCCCGGAAACGATTCCTCCCCGAGGCTGAGCCCACCCCGCCGTCCGCGTCCGCTCCCGCCGCAGGCAGCGCGGTCCCCGGCGCCCCGACGCCCCCGCGGCCCTGCCAGCCGCCGCCGCCGCCGCCGCGGGGCCGCGCTCCCGGGCCGTTTCCGGCGGCGCCCGCGGCCGCTCCTGCAGCCCCCGGCCGCGGCCGCCACTCACCCGAGGCCGCCGCGGCTCCGCGCCTCGGGCTCCGTCAGGCGCACTCCACGAAGGCGCCCCGCCGCCCCGTGCTCCCTCGGCGCCCCGGCGAGCTCTTCCCTCCGGTCAGCAGCGCTGCCAAGCGCAGTGGCAGCCGCGGGGCCACCGGCGGGCTTGCGCGGGCGGGCGGGAGGGCTTGGGGCCGGCGCGTCCCTCCGCCTCGGCCGCCTCCTCCACCTCCTCCGCCTCCGCCTCCTCCGCCTCCGCCGCCGCCGCCGCCTCCCGAGTTCGGGGCTCTGCTGCAATGTCTGCGAGGCTGACTTTGAGCGCCTCGCTCGCCGCCCGCCCGCCCGCAGCCGCGCTCCTCCCTCCGCCGCCGAGTCCGCCGCGGCCCAGTCCCTCCCCTCGCCGCTCCACGCCATTCAGCTCTTCAGCCAAGTTTCTTAACCCTTTTTTCCCCCTCCCTCCCATTGTCACCGGGGCAGGAGGAACCGCTCGGGTCCCGGCAGCTCGCGGGAACTGAGGAGCAACCCCCCCCCCCCCCGCCTCCGGTTTGCTGTTTTCCTCCTTGCCCGCCCTCTGGATGGCCCGGCGGGGGCTGCAGGGCCCAAAGGCGGCGGGAGGACTGCGTCGGCCGGGAGAGGTGGGTGCTCCACGCGCCCGAGCCGACCCCTTCCCCCCCACGCTCGGCTCCCGGCTCTGTCCAGCCGCCCCCGACCGCCCAAGGCGACTGGACAGCTCCTCCCGGGCCCCCCGGGGGCTTGTTCTCGTTAACGCCGGCCGTGGGCTCGCGTCTGGGACACAGCCTGAGGGCCGGGACGCCCAGGTCCCGCCGGGGTGCTGGCGCCCCCCCTCCCATTTCACCCCACGACACGCGTTCCCTCGGCTCCTTCTCACGCACCCCACCCCCAGCTTCCACCACCTTGTAATCTGTGTGTCCTGCTTTAATCTTGGCGGGGGGGGGGGGGGGGGGGGCACGGGCACTAACTCCAGGTCACTTTAAAGACCGCACGCCTTAGCACGTAGTAGGCACCCAGGAATCAATGTGGAGTGACTCAGAGAGGAAGACTGGGAAGGAGACCTGAGGAGTGCCCCGTCCAGCTCCTTGGACGGACGTAGGACCCAGGAGCAGGGTTTATCTTCAACTGCTTTGTCACTGCGAAGTCTCCGGCAGGAGTCGGTCAGCGAATCTACATCATCCCGGGGAAGAATTTGACCCTACCAGACGAGGCAGAAAGAACAGGACTGCCACTTCTTCGGCAGCTCTGCTCGGTTCAGTCTCGGAATAAGAAATAACAATTACATCACGAGGCCGGGGCGGCAGCGCTGTGGAGCCTCTCGGTTTCCTGCAGCTTAATCTCGCTGAACCCGCCTCTGAACTGGGGAGGGGGGGGGGGAGGCACATATGGATTGGTGGCGAGAGAAAGTAGAGAGAGGAGAGAGTCCCACAAAACCATAATCCCCCCTCCTTCTCCTTGCATTTGCTGTTTTAAAATCTTATCCTCAACGCTCCCCCAGACATCTAACTAGAACTATTAACACCCCTTCAACACCTCCCCAGATGTCAGGTTTCTTTTTGACTCTAGCATCTAGCGTTTAGTAACTCGCCATGAAAAAAAGTACCGGGGGAAATGAGTGCCGTTGCTGAAATTGTCTTTTGCCTGATACAAAAACGCTGAAGTACAGCTTAGCCTCACCCTTAACTCGGAAATGGCATGCCTGTGTTAAAACACTTAATACACAAAACAAATGAGAGGATGAGGCACTCCATTCCTATGTATAGGTTTTCAAATCCTTAAGAATTCGATAACATTGGAAAATAGAGTTGCCAGCGCACTTAAGAAAACCACTATCCTAGTCATGAAACAGTAGTCTATGCCTGTTATGTAATGGCTGTATTGTGCATTTAAAATGTCTTTTAACCTTCAAAAATATGAATGAGTGTTCTGTAACACTTCCAATTCTTAAAAGTGAAAGCAATGCTTAATAAATGCACCACCTAGCACAGTACTGGGCACATGGTAGGATCATTTGGCTTAATGGTGATGGTGCATTTTAGAACAATTATTTTACATCACCCTAGTGATTCAACTGTGTAATCTGTTGCCATCTAACACAGTTTAAACTTCATATGGTAGCTTCTTATGTCCATATACAACAGTTTGAAATTTGCTCAAGGCCACTGTGTAAAGTCAGCTATTTTACAGTACATCATTTATCCAGTCGGTGCAAGTGAACTGTTCTAATTAAGTGATGATCATCAGAATTGGAATCTGGCCCTTTAAGGAGTCAAACTTAAAAAACAAACAAAAAACTGTTAAGTGATATACACAGATTTTCTAAAATGGGTTATATATATATATTTTTTTTTCTTGAGCAATATATTGGACTTTCTTTGGCTTTTTTCTTGGAAATTCAGGGTTAATTTTATTAAAAGTGTTTATTGCAGTAAGTTGTAGTGGATTCAACAAAAACATTCTATATCAGGCTTCTTCCTAGTTGTTAAGAGATGCTCCCAGCAGGTATATAAACTATCAATCGCTGCACTGAAGGACTCTATGACTTAGTGATTATCTCTGCTCTTTGTAGTTTCTCTCGTCCCCTTCACTAACTGACAATCTGTTGTCCTTTTTCTCTGTTGCCACAGCATGCTGCCTCCAATATTTTCCTCCTCTTCTCATTGGCAGTGTCTGGTCTAGTGCAGACTGGGGATCTAGATAGCCTCACTTGTCACAATTCAGTAAAGTAAAACTAAGTAGGTCCTAGGTAAGACTGATGTGCTCACCAAGGAGTAAGACACATGAACCTTAATGCATAGACTTAGGGACAGTTATTCAAACTACTCAAATGTTGCTTTGAAAAGTATTCTTTTGGGGTGCCTGGGTGGCTCAGTCGGTTGAGCGTCCGACTTCGGCTCGGGTCATGATCTCACAGCTCGTGAGTTCGAGCCCCACATCAGGCTCTGTGCTGACAGCTCGGAGCCTGGAGCCTGCTTCGGATTCTGTGTCTCCCTCTCTCTCTGCCCCTAACCCACTCGCATTCTGTCTCTGTCTCTCTCAAAAATAAATAAACATGTAAAAAAATTTAAAAAAAAAAGTATTCTTTTTTGTACCTTAACTGGGTTTTGGATCACTGAGGTTCATAGAGAAACGGCCTTCTAATAAGTGAGGTTACACAGTTAACCCAACAAGCAGAGTATTGGTACTGCCCTCCAACGCTAGTGTTAAAAAGTCCAGCGCCATGTTAGATGACTTAACAAAGCTGCCCACCTCCTATTAATCTATCTCTTCAACCCCACAGAAATCCAATAGTGAGATCCTGAACTCTTTTTGATAGTGCATCATTAAAAGTAAATTGGCCACCTTTTGTGGAATTCATTTTTACTTATCGTGCTAATTGTGGTGGGGCTCTTTTGTTGTTCTTTGTTTTTAAAAAATCAATACCTAAATTTCCTGTCTAAGACAGTCATTGCAGGGATATTGGGCATATATGTAATGTAAGAATGCCTATTCAGTAATTTGTATTTTGAAGACAACTCTCATTTTAACCACTTGTGATCTGAAAAAGATGCCCTTCAGTTTATATACTTAAACACAAAAGTATTTTTATAAACCCATGGTTCCTGTGGCATCAGAATGTTCAGAATCTATATGATTATCTATCACAAAGAAGTAGCCTGGGAAAGGTATGTTTATGTTGTGCTCCCTGAGTCTCTTGCCGGGTCCAGCCTCAGCAGCTCCAGGGGTTCCCGAAGGATGAACGGCATCGGCGAAAATAACAAATGGACTCAGACAACAGCAGTATGTTAGACTGGCCGCTTTATTGTGGCAAGCGTGGCATTATATTTGTTAGCAAATTCCTTATAGCGTGCGTCATCTATGTTTTCTGGCATTACCTAATTCTAAAAATGTTCCTTTGTGTAATCACCCATTAAGAAACAACATAGTTATTTTCTTGTAACGTTCCCTCCTGCCCTTTCAAGGTCATCTAGCTCTCAACACCTCAAGTGGAACGTTTACAAGGACATGACTTCTTAATTGTTCCTTTGAACCATTTGCAGTACAAGGACCAAAAGTATTCGCTTTGGTCTGGGGTACCGGGAGGGAGCCAAGAGGGCCTTGGGAACCCACACCTTATGCGCTCCCAGAGAGGCAATGTATACCTAGGAACTAATGAACCATTCTGTACCTTAACCCACCAGGTCCAGTTATCATCTGGAATGCCTCCTAGGGGCCAAGTGGGCCTAGGGGTTGGAGTAACTTGTATCCATAAATACATTCCTTTGTTGCCGGAGTGGGGATTTCGAACCCATTTGTCCCCTCCTTGGCTGGGAAATATATGGGGCTATCCTTCCTTTAGGTAAAGGAGTCTTTATAGGGGGTGGCAAGGGCTGGATGTAGGGCTGTATAATTATCCTTTGGAATCTTACTTCCTTCCCCAGTGGTTCTTTTCCTGGAGCCGGGGGTGGGGGGCTGTTGCGGGCAATTCCCCAACCGACAAATCCCCAGGTACTGTCACTGGTAGGGGGCTGCCCTGACCAACGCTAAGGCCAAATTACATAAAAAGCAGGAGTACAAGAAGCTTTACTTTCAGTGGGGCGCCATGCAGTCCCGATCCGTCCACCGCCAGGGCCCTGCCATCAGGCTGGTTGGAGGGATAGCTTGGCTTCCCGCAATCTCTGCTGGCAGAGCATGTTTCACATCATTTTGTGACTGGGTGTTTATCTTGTCTGTATCTCACTCTAGATGCAAACACCACAGGGTCCACATCCCTTGGGTTCACATTTGGATGCCTCTACCACCTATCCCTGTGCTCGACAAACAGCACTCAGTAGATAACGGGGCAAGATTCTGTCATAGCCCAGTGGACAGTGTTTAGCTCTACTTGGCGTATGGGTGGGGGATGAGGGAGTTCAGGGAAATTTTGACAGAGAAAATAATGCTTCAGCTGAATATTAAAAAGTAAGAGGAATTTACCAGGCAGGCAAAGTAGGAAAGAGATTCTGAGGAAAGGAAAAGGGCTGTTTGACAGTAAAGACATGTAAAGAAAACAAAGATATACATTGAGATGTGTTGCATCTACATGATACACTATGAACTAGTGACTAATGAACTATGGCAACTGACAAAAATATTTACAGATGGAACTCCAGTGTAGCTACAGAGCTCTAGTCCCTTGGCCTCTAGAGAAGGCACTATCCAATAAAAAATATAAAGGGAGCCACACATGTGAGCTACATAGGTACTTTTAACCTTTCTAGCAGCCACACTTTAAAAAATACAAAGAAACAGGTAAAGTTAATTTTAATAACGTACTTTCCCTATCCAGATATATTAAAAGCATCATTTTAATGTATACACAGCCTAAAAACTATTTATTGGAGATTTTTTGTTCTTTCATTTGCACTATGTTTTCAAAAGCCAGTGAACAGCTCCATTTGAACTAGTCACATTCAAAGGTTCAATAGCCACATGTGGCTAATGGCTGCTGCACTGGGCAGCACAGCCCCAGAGGACAGATGAAAATATTTAACAATACAGTTAAAAGAAACTTTCTTAAGGTGAAAGTCTAAATCTCGTTGAATCGGAGACTTTATTTGCGTTGATCACTGGTGTCTAGTGAAGTGATGCTGTGTTATAAAAACGACTTTCTTGGATCTAGGCTTTTCTGCCAATTAGAGAATCAGCAAAGTTTACATTTTATGTACTGTGTCTTCATTAACCATACAGTAGCTACAACGACTCCTATCTCTATTAACTCTGGACTGTTCGTGTAAACTGGCTTTATGGCAGAAATAAAACACTATCAGTTGGGGGTTGAATAAGCTTTAAAAAAGTCTTCCCTAGAACACAGAACTACCTCTATGCTAGTTACTGTCAGGCTTCTTGTATAGAAGCCCAGGGTTTTGCTTTTCAGTGCTGCCATGCTCAGTTACTGTTGGACTATAAAATGCAGCCCAGCCTTTATTTGAAGCAATCACCTGCCTGAAGCTGCCGCGGTGAGGATGTGCTGCAGTGCCCTGAGCACCGAAAAGGTCTAAAGAGCTAAGACGAAGATGTTTAGACGCCCCATCTGCGGGTTACTGTGCGGTTTTCCATCACGAGATTGGAGCCTTTTTACTTTTGGTGGGGCTTGGAGGCCAAGGACTGGCAAAACCAGGGCACTCAGTATCTACACTAAAAGGAATCCTGTAAACTGGATCTTAAGAAAAAAAAATGTCTGAAAATGATTGTGTACAAGCAGCTGAAAATGTGCAAGAAAAAGATGCTTCAGCGAAGTGCGAATGTGGATGAAGACTTCTCATTGCCAAAACAAGAAAATCTTTAACATAGTTAAGCGATCCAAAAAGCCAAGAAATCCCAGTGAAGCTAAAGAAAACATGTCAGTTTTGTTGATGTGTCCATTTAGTATGTCCATTTAGTATGAAATAAGTATTACATGGAGTCTTATCTTTTTATGTAGAAATGGGTTCTTTAGTCTCATTAAGCAGTCCTGTCATAAATGAATAACATAATTACGTTTTGATATTTTACAAACATATATCCATATAATAAATCATTTGAGTACAACATGACCCTACTAATTTTTAGGGCTCTTCTTCAGATAACATTCAACTAAAGCAAAGTACGTATCTGTTTTCCCAAATTATTCAAGGTTCTGTAGAGAAGAAAGCTATAAAGTCACAAATGTATATTTACCATTTGTTATGACCCTCAAAAGAAATTGACAAGGTCACCGACATGTCTATTTTAGATTTGTTTAGTTTGAAAAACATAAAAGTCTTATATAGTTAATCTTTTCACTAAACTGAAATTACTTTTCACACACATATATGCACATACACAAATATGCATATACACCACTAAGATTTCACAAAATTCAATGGGGGAAAAGAGTAGTCTTTTCAACAAATGATGCTGGGATTCCGAGATATTTATGGAAGAGAATGAAATTTGACCTCTTCTTTGTACCACACACAAAAATTAATTCAAAATGGATCATAGACCTAACTGTAAAAACTAAATGATAAAACTCTTAGGAGGAAATATAACAATAAATCTTCACGATCTTAGTTAAGTAAAGCCTTCTTAGATGTAATACCAAAACCACAAGTGACAAAAGGGAAGGAAGGAATATGAGACTTAAAATTAAAATCTTCCTTATTTCAATGGAAACTATAAAAACTGCAATGACAATTCACAGAATGGGAGAAAAAAATTGCAATCATGTATCTGATAAGAGACTTGTATCTAGGATGTATAATTCAATAATAAAAAGACTAATACCCAACTTTTGAAAATAAACAGAGGATCTGGGGCGCCTGCATGGCTCAGTCAGTTGAGTGTCTGACTCTTGATTTTGGCTCACGTCATAAACCCAGGGTTGTGGGATCCACGCTGTGTGTGGATTCTCACACAACTCAAGACTCCCTCTCTCTCTCTCTCTCTCACTCTCTGTCTCCCTCTCCCTCTCCCCCTCCCCCACTCATGCTCTCTGTCTCTCAAAAATAGTAAATTAATTAATAAATTAAATAAATAAATAAACAAAATTAGCAAAGGATTTGAATAGATATTTCTCCAAAGAAAACATAAATAAGCACATGGAAAGATGCTCCTTATCATTAGCCACCCGGGAAATGCAAATCCAAACGACAATATTTTACCACTCCACACTTGCTAGGAATGTCTATAAAAGAACAAAACAAAATAAAACAGATAAAAACAAGTGTTGGTGAGGATGCAGAGTAATTGGGCCCCTCATACGTTGCTGGTGAAAATCTAAAATGTTGCAGCTACTTTGGAAGACATTTGGGCAGTTCTTCAAAAGGTTAAATATATTTGCCATATGACCTACCAATTCCACTCCTAAGTATATGCCCTAGAGAAATGAAAACTTTTTCTCCACAAAAAAAAAAAAAACAACAAAACAACTTGTCCATTAATGTTCACACCAGTACTCTTCATAATAACCAAAAAGGGAAACAAACCCAAATATCCATCAGTTGATGAATGGGTAAACAAGTGGTATATCTTTACAGTGAAATATTACTCAGCAATAAAAAGGCAATGAACTGAAATGCCTCAATATGAATGATGTTGAAAAGATGATACTCAGTAAAAGAATTTAGTCACAAAAAACCACATAGTATATAATTACATGTATATGAAATGTCCATAATATGCAAATCCATAGAGACAGAAAGTAGAATAGTGATTACCCAGGGCTGGGGCAGAGTTTAGGAAGAAATGGAGATTTACTGATAATGGGTATGGGATTTCTTTTTGTAGTGATAAAAGTGGTCTAAAATTGATTGTGGTGGTGTTTGTACAACTCTGTGGATATTCCAAAAACTGTTGAATTACTCACTTTAAATGGGTGAATTGTATGGTATGTAAATTATATCTAAATAAAGCCATTATATATTTAAAAAACAAAGAAACACTAAAGGACCTTTCTATCTTCTTGTTTTGAAAATAAAACTTTGACATGTATCAGAAAATAAAGTCTGGTGTTTTAAAAATGTTACAACTCAAAATTATTTTTGCTTCATGTGATTTGCCAGAAATCAGCAAAATAATACATATATCCATGAAACAAAAAAACTACACTTTGGAAATTAGCTTTGGCTGCTTTGTAATTCTTAAATGACGCAGTGCAGAAGGACAGTTTTATCAAGATAGCCCAAGTGTCAATAATTTAGTGTGTGCTATACTGTGTGTGCATGTGTGTGTGTATGTGTGTGTGTGTGAATGCATATGTGTGCATGTGTGTGTGTGTGTGCGTGTGTGTGTACCAGGGGTGACTTAGGAAGAAAGTCCCGGATAAACAGCACATACTGCTCATGTCCCACAAAGCTCTCTTCCATGAGATACATAACTCAGTAATTTATGATAATAACTATTCCTACAAAGCTACATGATTACTTCTGTTAGATGGTTCACTATATTATGTTTCCTAACAGTCATATCCAAGAAATCTAATTCCACATTCCATCAGCTAGTAAGTACCTTTGGTTGCTGGTAACAGAGACAAGAACTAACAGCAACTAACCCGAGCTAGAAGTTTATTTTTTTGCAATGTAAAGAGACTCCACAAATGCATTTCTGGGGCTGGTCTGATGACGCCATCATCTTTAGACACCCAGGTTGCTTCTATTCTGTCACCTTTAGCTCTTGGCTTTCATTCTAAAGATTGCCTCGTGATGTTTAATTGGCAGCTGAAGCTCCAGTCATTGCGTTTGCATTTCAGGCAAAAAGAATGTGGTGGCCTATCACCTTTTAAATGAGTTTTCCTGAAAGGGCCATCCAATAACTCCTACTAACATTTCATTGGATGTATCCAGAGGGAGTATGGGGAACATAGTATTTTAGCTGGGAACAACACCAGATAAAATCAAGGTTTGGTTTCTAAGAAGATGAGAACTGATGTTGAGTGGGTGTATTAGTTATCTTCTGCTGCATAACAAAGTACCAGAAAAATTAGTAGTTTAACACAAGAAACACTATTATCTTACAGTTTCTGATAGGTATAAATTCAGGAACAGCTTAGCTGGATTATTTTGATACAACGTCTCTCATGTGGTTGCAATCAGGATATTGGCAGGGTCTGCAATCATCTGAAGGCTTGCCTGGAGCTGGAGTATCCAATTTCAAGAAGTCTCCCTCACAAGGCTTTTGGCAGGAAGCCTCAGTTCCTCACATGGCTGTTGGCAGGAGACCTCAGGTCCTTGCCACATGAGCTTGAGTATCCTGATGATGTGGCTGCTGAACTCCCCCCAGATGGAGCCATCCAAGAGAAGCAATGGTGAAGTCACAACGTCCTTCGTGACCTGGTCTCCTAATTCACAGAAAGTACTTCCGTTTTATTCTACTAATTAGAGTTAAGTCGCTAAATTAACTCCCCTCTTAAAAGGAAAGTCATCTTGAAGGGGAGGTATCAAGTAATTTGTGGGCACAGCTTAAAACCACTACAGCAGGCTATTGAAATTTTCTGTCATGGTCTGCCTCTGGTTTCCCAAACCAGCGTGCACACCTTTGTTTTCATACATACAACAGTTGCACTGTTTCTCCCATGCATCCAGACACATGTCTTTTTCTGTGACGGCATCAAATCTGCTGCCTAAGATTTCCGGGTGATGTGTAGCCCTCTCCAAGGACCCCAGATGCAACTCCTTGCAGGCTGACCACCAATTTAGTTTTAAAGACATGTTTTCAGCTATCAGCATATTTAAGTTTTGTAGAAGGAATGACTTATTGCAATAAACCTGTCCATTTGGAAAAAGGCAAATGAGAAACATTAGTCACTATTCTATAATAATTATCAAAACCTACTAAGCAGGAATAGCCAGGACTCCCTGCCCTAACACCGTAGGGAGTTCCTTGGTTGGCCAACCTGACAGCTTCTGGTTCTTTCTCTTGAATGCTTTCCTTCATGTTTTGTCCTCTGATGCTCCTGGATCTTCCCCTGGGAGATTTCTTCTTGCCAATTTTCCTCAACAAATACATATGAGGTGGGCACAAGGGAGGATGCCCTTCTTGGAGACGTTGTGGACTTGAAACACTGGGGTGCAGAGATTATTTAAAAAAAAATTTAGTGTTTATATTTTTTGAGAGAGAGAAAGTGTGTGTGAGTGAGTGAGGGGCGGGGGCGGGGGGTGGAGGATCCAAAGGGGTCTCTGTGCTGACAGCTGAGAGATCATGACCTGAGCTGAAGTCGGACACTCAACTGCCTGAGCCGCCCAGGCGCCCCCACAGAGATGATTTTAAAGTTTTGATAACCACAGACTATTGTAGACCAAGTTGGGGATTTCTTTTTTTTTTTTTTTTTTTTTTTAATTTTTTTTTTTTCAACGTTTTTTATTTATTTTTGGGACAGAGAGAGACAGAGCATGAACGGCGGAGGGGCAGAGAGAGAGGGAAACACAGAATCGGAAACAGGCTCCAGGCTCCGAGCCATCAGCCCAGAGCCTGACGCGGGGCTCGAACTCACGGACCGCGAGATCATGACCTGGCTGAAGTCGGACGCTTAACCGACTGCGCCACCCAGGCGCCCCGGGGATTTCTTTATGAAGATAATTCCTTCAAACATTTAACAGACTTGATGTATTTCCATTCTGTTCTATGTATAAACTACCATAGCCAAAGTCTTGCCTAGACATGGTTTTTCAACCTGCAGATTCTCCTCTTTTATTTAGTAGGCTCTGTACTCTGTCTCTCCCTTTGGCCCTTAAATTAATGGTGGTTACCTTGAGAGCATCTGAAATAATAGGCTTAGATGGGGAAGCAATACAGTTCATCACCTACTGCCAGCAATATCACTGCTGCTTTATGACAAAGCAAGAGTCTTACCTCCTGCTAAGGCTACAGCTTAAAACTTCTTCAAGTTCAGGTACAGAGGCAGATGGCTTTTTCAACACCATGAGGCCCAAATCATTGGACTGTCCATCAGTGTCATTAGCATGCACAGGCAGAGAATACCTCTCTTGGTAAATCTTTGCTTCCTTCCACCCCTGCTTCAAGAAGGTTTAGTTCTAGTCTGGGTTCACCTAATGCATTAGATTTTGCTAAAAATAACAAAAATGAACCACCACCTACCAACACTATAAATTTGTTTTTGCTCTGTCTCTTAATGTTATAGCCTCCGTCAGCAAGTAGCCTGATTTTTAAGGTAAGCAAGGGACAGGTTAGGCAAAGGCGTGGCCGCCACATTAAACTCAGACCCTCACCACTCACCATCCAACCACTTCAACTAACTCAGGGCTAGCGGTGCTGGGCAGCATCCCATTTCTGGTGCCAGTTACTACATAGGCCATGGCTCTTTGGTTCAGAAAACAAAATGAACTCTTGCTAAGTTAAGGAGCCAAAGGGTTTATTATAAAGTAATATAGTAGATAATTTACACAGTTTTTGCTGGGACCCAGGAAATATGCGTAACATATGTAACATTCAGTTTTCCAGTTTCTAGTCACCGGGAAGGCATGCTAGAAAGGGATTAGAGTGATCTTTAGTGTGTCCTTCCATGGTATTATTTGCCACAGTGGCCAAAGGGTTATTTCTGGTATAGAGCAAGACCTAAACTTTTTGAGGCAAATGCAATATTTTAGATTGTAAAATAAACAATGATTCATCATTATTTGATAATCGTTGGTCAATAAATCTGGGTACATCTTGCATTAATTATATTTCATCATATTCTAGCTCTTAGAAAGTTGGCCAACCAGTGTTAACCAGTACACTATATCTTGATCTCGATAGGGTACAAGAAATGTACTTGCTCTTGGATAGGGCATCTTTGCTACTAAGGAAGAGAAACATACCAATTAACTTGAAAAGAAAGGAACTTCTAAGGACTAAAACACAAGGAATCTGAGGAAATGCTGCCTCACTCGCCCTCAGGAGACCATAACACTTCATCCTAGTGCTCCACCAATAATGTGTCTTCATTCTCCTCCTGTTCAGACCATTTATTCCAATTCTCCAAATAGAAATTTTGATTGACAATCGGTCAGCCAAATGGACTACTTTTATGTGCAAGTATCCACCCCTCTTCTAATCAGCTGCAGCCATGAGTGGAGGTGAGGGCAAGTTAACTTAATTCAAAGGATTGACATTCCCAAGCCTGTGAAAAGGGCTAGTAAAACTAGAAGGGTAAGATGGGTGCGGTAGATCAATAAACTAATATTTGTAGTGTAGTCATTATCTTTTATACCACATAAATTAAGACTTGTAATATTGTAACAGCATCATTAATCTTATTTACGAACTGTCTGCCTACAAATTAATGCCTGTGAATCTTATATACAAAATACATTAAGCATATTCATTCTTTCACCAATTATGTATTGATTGCCTGCTAAGTACCCTGCAGTGCACTATATCAAGTTCTCTTGATACCAAATGAACAAACTATGGTTACTTACTTTGTGGTACCCATATGAGGAGTCAGCTAATATTTTGTTTGGTATGTTCTTTAATCAAGACGTGATTAAGATGTTTTTTGCTTTTTTTTTAACAGGGAGGGAGGCATTGGTTCATATTTTAGGAGTTCAAGGAAGGGTTTCTTCCTTTAAGGAAGAGATTATTGAACCATATCATAAATGATGAATTTACCAACACGCTTTTTTTCTTAGGGTCATCACTGATTGGCTTTTATAAAACCTACTTGTTATAACATACTATCATTAAACCATGTGTTGCAGATGTTATTACCCTTCCAGCAAGCTCCATTGATTGTCAATGTGTTAACGTATAAGGCTAGAACGGTATTTTATCAATTGCAAGCAGATTCAGATTCCTCCCATGGGGTAAAATTTGCTTTTCTAATACCCAGCTGGCTTGCATGCATCAGAACTTTACAGGTCTCTTTTAGTAGTGGTTGTTGTTTCCTTGATCTCTTCCTTGGGATCAAGGCCAGTCCTAAACCAAGTTATGAAATGTGCCAACCTTACTTTTGGTACTAGTACATGCTCTTTTTCTAACTCACTTTATTACAGCTCCATAGAACATTGTGGATTTATGCACCAGTTTTCTTTCTAACACACCATCAATTGTTTCTTGTACTGCTAAGAAAGAAGATTATAATCAAATAAAGACACAATGCTTTTTCATCACACAGAATTTTTCTTTTATACTTATTGGAGGAACCCTTTTAAGCTTAACTGATACATAGATTTTAAAAAATCTTTTATCACTCTTATGAATAAGTCAAAGGACAATATAAGTAAAATACATTCATTAAGGTATTCCTAAAATGTTTTCACATTGAGTCTATTTCCCAAGGATCACTTTTTGGCCCAATCATTGATGTCTATTTTGTTTTTTAACACAACTTAATCTTTTATGCCATCAAGAAGCATCAACTATGTAGTTTTTTTTTGTTTGTTTGTTTGTTTTTTTTTTTTTTTAGCAGGCTTCATGCCCAGCACCAAGCCCAACATGGGGCTTGAGCTCATGACCCTGAGATAAGACCTGAGCCAAAATTAAGAATCAGATACTTAAGCTACTGAGCCAGCCACGCACCCTGATGTAGCATTTCTTAAAAGAGTGCTCAATGACCATCTCTGGGACTTTTTAGCCCTACACTGTGACTCTCAACCTTTTACTTATCACTTACCTCAATCCTTGAAAAATTTAATCTGACAGTTCACAAACCGATTTTGAAAAATACTGATGTTTCAAGATTTTCTCTTTTTCCAAATCAAATAACGGTTATCTTTTCTCAATTTTCAGGGTCGGGGGGGGTGGGGAATCAGCTGTCAGATAGTTTTTGGAATCTTTTCACATTTTGTTTTTAAATCTAGTTTCTGCTACCATTGACCATACTAGAACCTTGTTTCACATGATATTGAATTTACACAAATATACAGTCTTTTCATTTTTAGCAACATTTCAGGGTGTTATGAAAAAAAGCTTTGCTACAAATGTTTCATTTCTTAATCAAATACTAAAATCTTTTATTCACTCTCCTAAAAGCCTGCTTTTTTCCATGGACACAGATATATCAGTGGCTCAAATACACTAATCCCTGCTAATAAATTGGCTAGTTACTGTGTTGGACTCCTTCGAAGAGGTCTTAGAAAATTCACAAGGAGTGAATTGAAGAGTGGGAATTTGAGACACTCCACAGGCCAGTGAAGAGGTCAGGTTTTTACCTGTCAGGCCTTTTCAGATTTCCTCAGTTGTATAATGTGAACAAGACATTCTTATTGTAGACTAGCCCTACCTGTGATCAACACTTTTTTCCAATCCATTTGGTGGTGGGGGTGGGGGTGGGGGTGGGGGAGTAGCTCGATCCTGCATCAAAGAACCAAATTTATAGATAGGTTCTTTCTACCCAGGAAAGAGCTTGTGCACTTAATTAATCTTTTCAGGAAGCTAGGCTGACTCTCACTACTTCAACACATTGTATGTTTAAAGCATATATAATTTAATCCTGTTGGAATGATGTGTGGAAGAGAATTGACATAAAATAGCAAGAAAGCTCTGAAGTGAACTGAGCTATATAATTTGGGCATAAGCATTCTTAATATCACCTTTAAAGGAACTTGAAAGGTATTTGATGGTGGAAGAGATTTTGGTGTAGGTTTGAAAACTATCCAACAGCATTTGCTGGCTTCTCCATTTTGATTAAAACATGCTCAGAGGGAAAATAGTGGTTTGTCTGTTAAGTCAAACACTAATGAAACATTTGCTAAAATAATCCATTTAATTTGGACAACATTTGGCAATAAAGTGCACTCGCTGGATCATTTGCCTGTATTTTGATCTTTCAGAGTTAACTGAGCACAGCTAAGTCTAATATGGTAATGGGCTCTTTGTTAAAACCTGGGCATATGCATTTCTCACGCTCTATTGTGTTCTTTTCTGGTGAAGAGAGATAAGAACCGGTATTGTGATGGCATTAAAGGTTTTTCATTGACATATCTAAATACCATGAGCCTGAACTGTCTCATTTAGTCATGTCCTGTTTCTATATATCTTACGGATCAAAGCCATCATGACTCTAAGGCTCAGGTGAGTAATGAGGATTAGCCATATTAATCAACTCATCACAAAAAGAGTGAGTAATTAATGTTCGAATACTCCACATGTGCTTTTTGAATTAGCCTATGGTAATTACAATACTTCTGGTATGTGAAACAAAGTAAATCCAGTTGCTAATACCAGTGGAAAATATAATACATCATATTATCACTATCTAGTATCATTTTATAGAAATTAGACGAACTGCTTTAGAATTCAAAATGGTTCTTGTTTCTAAATTATTGCTTTACATTTTATGCATGTATGTATGTGTGTATATGTGTACACATATACACGCAGTACTCATCGCCACCCCCCCAACACATACACGTTATAAATGGACTTTATGTTAACAGCTACCACTTGTAGTACATTATTAAGCAAGTAACTAGTGGACGAAAGCAAAACGAAAAAGCTGCCTTTCTGTTTCTTCTGGAACTCTGCAAAACCAGAAGCGTCATTCACACATGTATACTTGGAAAAACTGACCTAAATATGCCCTTCCAGAAGATGTAAGTGATTAGATCATCGTGTTGAAAGCCTTCATTGGTTTTGGGTTTTTGTGCTATTAAAAGAACAACAAAGTGATGACCTTTTTAGAAGCTTCTGCCATTACCGTAGGCTGAGATGGTCTTCCTTTTATTTTTTGCCCATCAAAAGACAGAGTCAGCTCAAATACCACTCTGTTCATAAAACTTTCCTTTTTCTATAATGTTTCCTAAGTTTCTTTGTTACTTACTTCATCCAGAATTAAATACAGTTGAATTTTCAAATCCCCGATCCCCTGTTAGACTGTGAGCTCCTGGCAGGTAGGGACCCTGTCAGATCTGGGAGAGACTAGAGGAAGTGTCAGTGGAGGTAGTGCTTGAGGTTGTGTAATGCAGATGACAGGACATGAGGCAGGGGCTGACAGGGGCTGCAGCAGAGGGAAAGTTGCCAGCAGGCATAACAGAGGTAGGAGTTGAAAAATCAGAGGAGACGTAACAGAAGTGAAGCCAGAGAAGTCTGTATGATTGGCCTGATGTCCATCCATCAGGAGCAGACTCGGATGCTAGAATACATTTCCATGGCTCCACCCGTATCATTGCTACCACCTAGAATTAAATTTTTGATAATAGCATGTAATTTTAGAACACATTCTCTTTTATTGTAGAGGTGTCACTTATCATTGTTTCTCTGGATGAATCCTTGCTCATCTCGAACACTGGATGTCAGAAACATAGTTTCCCGAAGCTCGTTTTAGTTGAGGGTCAGGGAATGGAGCAGATACGTATTAGGCAATTAAAATGTCAGAGATGATCCCTACACACCAGTTAATTGTTAAGAGACGATTTACTTTTTCTTGGTCAAGTGTTCCCAGGGATTATCATAGTGCCTGGCCAATATTTGGACCTCAGTAAATATCTGTTAAGTGAATGACTAATAACATTTATTTGAGGCTTATATATGTTAGACATGCTGCAAAATGCTTTATAAATTTTGTGTCATTTAATGCCAGTTACTCTTACTCCTATTTTATAGAGGAGTAAACTAGAACTTGAAAGATTAAGTAACTTGTTCAAAGTTACACAGCTAGTTAATGGTGAAACTGGGATTTGGATCAAAGAAATCTACACTCAGTATATTATACTACTTCCCTACCCTGTAAGCATGCAAAAAGGAATGACTGAACATTCTACAGTTGCATGAGAGACAATCATTCTCTAGGTTAATGGTGCTCCAACAGTACAAAATTGCTTAGTGCATGTGCAAAGGCTCAGGGCACTGCCCATCTTTATAGTTAGCTTATGAAACAGTAATTAATTTTTGCTTAATTCTTACTTGAAATTGGATTGAATGTTCTATCAAAATCTTCCAACTTTATTTTTAAACTTAACACATCTACATGATAAAAGGAAACTTAAGATGACAACTACTTCAGCAAAGAATGATAAACGAAAGACCAGATGCTACATATTTTCAACTGCAAAAATATCACGGGAAACCAGCTGTATCTTCTAAAATTTCATGATGTCATCATATGGCTTCAGGATCTATTTAGTTGGTTTATAATCTTATTAGCTTATCTCTGCTTCCAGTCATGCACTAGGCTTTAATTGCATAGGTTTGTTTATAACATTGTTAGAGTTAGAGCTCCGGTCTCATATTTCATGCAAGAAGCATATTACTGGATAGTGCACAAAAACTTGCCACCCTGCATAATACCTAGTGACCCCACTGTAAACTGATGTCACTGTCCCATTATTCCGAAGAGGTCATCACTTCCTGGCATCAAGCTATCACAAAAGTGACTCAGAGTTTTTGATCTTGTTCAACTCTTCCCAAAAGTTCAAGTCTAGGATGATGATTTCAAAGTGTGATGGCAGCAAAGTGTTTCAGTTCAGCCTGTTTCAATGTCACAGTGAAATTTACCATGTTTTCCAGGCATCAGTTACACTACCAGGTCCAGAGAGATTTCAATTATATTAGGGATGGAAATGATTTTGCATTTCCCGCACTTCCACTCTGAATTTCACTGCCCCATTTCTTTGCCCACCCTCTCCTAGTTTTATTCACCTTTTTTTTTCAGTCTCAAATCTTCATTCTTTCAGAGGTCAATATTTCCTATTACAAAATGTTAATAAGCCAGTGTCAGATATTTTCTCAGAGCTCCCACATGGGGGTCTACCACTTTCTAAATTTGTGAAAGGGAAACTATTAGCATTTATAGCCCAGTATAAGAGCCTCCTCCCTGTGGCTCCACTAGACCTGGGTTGGGTCTTTCTAGTGAATGAATGACAAGCCACCTCCATGAGCCAGGAACCCTACCTGTAAACTACTAGTTAGTCAGACAAAAATGAAACCATCTTTCTTTCCCTCAGCACCTTACATGAATAACATCTGTTAGGACTCTTCTGTACAATGAAAACTCAATCCAAACTATTGTAAGGGTGTAGGGAAACTTACATTGATTAACTTGTGTGACAGACACTGATGGATTCAGGTGGGTCTGGTTTAGGCAAGCACTAACACAGTGTCCTGCCAGTCTGGATTTCTCTCAGACCTCTTGGCAGGATTGGGCTCTGAACTTTTGGTATGTTTGTTTCCTTTACAGCTTTGTTCTCAGCTTCGTTCACAGAAAAAAAGAGGGTGGAAACATTTCCTGACTTTAAATTTCCCATTCCTAGTGCAACACAGTGGGACAAATCTGATTCTACAAAAGGGCAATATGAATTGTCCCAAATCAGTATTACTGGCTCTGAGTGGTCTAAAGTGGGCCATGGCATCATTGGGAACCAATTACCATCACCAGGAACATCTCATGCTTTGATTGGCCAGCTCTGGAATGCATGCTGTCTCTGGAGTCAAGGGAGCATTTTCAAGTCAGGGACCATGAGAACTGAGACCAGGGGCCGGGAACAGATCCTCAAATAGGTGAATGGGAAACAGTTATCAGAATAGAATGAATGGATATTGGGCACCTACTGAACAATTCATGGCCTCTAGAATGCCATTTCAGTTACCTATTCTACTCCTTCCTATCTTTGGGTTATGTTCCATTTCTGTTTCTTTTCTCAGTTATTTTAATAAGCATGGTAAATAGCTGGTCTCTGTTTTCTTTGGGAACGCCTGTTCCTCAGTAGTCATCTAACACCTGGCCTTTCTATATTCATCTTAAGTCGGCCCATCCCACTTTCCATTGTCCTTTCATGTATTATTACATTTTGTTGTTGTCGTCTTTGATTACTATCGTGAAACATCTCATTTCAACACCCACTACTGTGTATGTGTCTTCATTTTATGTTGCCCAATTTGGGGGTAAATGTTGGAATGCTGAATGAGTGGCCAGTAGTCATCTAAGTAGTTTTTTATGCAGATAATATATATATTTTTTTGATAGCCGAAGAGAAAAACCAGTAATTAGTAGTAAGCAGGGTGAATAGATGTGAAAGAATTAAGAATGAAAAAAAATAAATTAAAATTACTGAAACATCTCATTTTAATCACTAAACTCAACCTTTCCCTCATAAAGCCTTTTTATATGAGCAATTAACAATAACAAATAAATTTATTCGAGTTTTGCCTCCCCTTTATGACCATGCCCACTGGAGCTGTTAATGAGCAGGAAAATGATTAAGAGGCAGGTGGCAGAGGAGCTAAGGATGTGAATCAAAGAGTCTAGATAATGCACAAGGCTCAACAGTGAGTGCTAAATAATTGATACCTGGTGTAGATAATGCACAGGAGACAATGATACACAGAGCAAATACTATTGTTACTAAGGGTCTCAGGTTACCAGCTACCATGCACCAAGAATGACTTTATATTCAATTCTTAAAATGATACAACTGATATTTTTGAGCCAGTGTCTTCTGAAGTGAATTATCCTGGAGGCCTGTGGATATATCTTGTTCATTTGGTAAAATAGCCATTGGGTGACAGTAACATGGGTACTCAAGTCTGTCACCTGTTGACCTAAAAAAAAAAAAAAAAAGTCATATGTATACCTATGGACTTGTTAGTAGAATGCAATTTTTAAAACTGGTAATGTCAGCATAAGGAACTAAATCCTAAAGCAAAGTATACAGGGAAAGTTAGTGTCTCTCAGTCCCTCAGGTAGCCACTTCTCCCCAGAAAAACCTACTATTCCCGGTTTCTTTCCACAAGCAACCTAAACACTTACAAGCATGGGTACCTCTACAAATTTATTATTATATGCTCATTTATAAACACATTGTTATGCATCTTCCGTTTTTCGCTTACTATGTTAAAAGTTTATAATGGTTGGGGCACCTGGGTGGCTCGGTTGGTTAAGCCTCTGACTTTGGCTCAGGTCATGATCTCACGGTTCACGAGTTTGAGCCCTGCATCAGGCTCTGTGCTGAGAGCTCGGAGCCTGGAGCCTGCTTCCGATTCTGTGTCTCCCTCTCTCTCTGCCCCTTCCCCGCTCACACTCTGTCTCTGTCTCTCTCTGTCTCTCTCTCTTTCAAAAATAAATAAAAATTTTAAAAAAATTTTAAAAAGTTTATAATGGTTAGATTACTAACAAAGATGTGAAAGACCAAGTTTCTAAGATGAATTCTGCCATTTGAAAAACTGCTGTGATAGTAGGCATAAAGTAATTAAACCAAAACACCCTCCTCACCAGTACATACATGAAAATAAATGCAAAATAAAAAGCAAAAGAGAAAATAATTTTTACCTATTAAATAAGAAAATAATAATAATAATAAAATAGTAATAATGAAACCTAAAATGTCAATTTCTGAGGCCAGAAACTTGGGGATATTTTCTGACTTATTTCTCTGCTTCATCCATATTTACTCTTTCACTAAGACCTGCTTGTCATCCTCTAAAATATACATACTAAATCTCTTCCGAGGATATAGCTGAGTTGAACCAGATTCCTAACCCACAGAAACTGTAAGATAATAAATGTTTGTTGTTTGAAACCACTGTGGTTTGGGGTAATTTGTTACATATCAAAATATAACTAATATACACCTAATAGAAACTTATTTTTTTTTAACAAGTTTGGTGCTTTATACTTTATAATTGATCATTGTGACTTTTGTGTTGATCACTGTGATATTTATTTAATGTTTCTTCCCTGCCTGTCCTGCCTCCCTGCCTTTAAACTGCAGATCCAGGAGAGCATGGTACTTGCACGTTTAGTCCCAAAAGTATTCGTAGCATTTATTGTAGTTCATGAAATTCAGTTGTTGAATTAAAGATTGAATGAATGAATGAATGAATGAATGAATTGATATTCTGGACATACTACTGTTGGGAGAGTGTAAACCAGTATAAACTTGTCTTCTGCAGGCAGGTTTATCACTCTATATGAAAGGTCTTAACTATGCAAATTCTTTGACCCAGCAATTCTATTGCTAGGAATTTATCCTGGAATATAAAAGTTTACCTAGAATAATGTTTACTGTAGCCATGTTTATACTAGCAAAATAATGTAAACAACCTGTGTCTGACAATAGAGGATTAAATTACGGTGCATCCTCTGTATCTATTAAAAATCATGTATAGACAAATATTTATTAACATGGATCATTTTCATTAAATGTTGCTGAGTAATGTAAGCAAGTTAAAAATCAGAAATATAATGATAGCTCTTGTTTACTGAGTGTTTGTGTGCCAAGCACTGTGAAACAAATCTTTCATGTATGATCTCATATGTGTATATATATACTGAATTATCATGTGTGTGTATGTATGTATGTGTGTGTGTATATATAAAGACATACCATTAAAATGTTTACAGTGATCATCTCTGAATGGAAAGGTAGAATTCTTATATTTGCTTTTTGTTTTTTTTCCCTCGTTTTTCTACAATGGGAAGAACGCTAAGGCCCCAAATGCCAAAGGACAGTTGCCAAATGATAAGGGTCACAGATACTGAAGCTAGAAAATGAAGCCAGATAGACAAAGAGCAGAGCAATAGATCAGGATTTAGGCAGGGATCCAGGACATGCCTAGAATAAGGAGCTATTGTTAATGGTCCTGCTGGGATGTGCTGCCACTTTTCTAAGATAATAGGGATCCTGTAAAGTCTGGGAAAGATTCTGGGTAGTACCTCAATTAGGCACTGACATGATCAGGCATTTGTATGCTGTCCAAACTGAATTGTCTTGGTCAGTTACAGTATGGTCTGAAGGTCCCCAGTTCAGAGGAGTTCTCAGAAAGTTGTTTGTTCTCTTGTACTGTATTGTTTAACCTGGTATCTGCTTGATGCCGACTGCCCAGGATTTAGGCAGTCTACAGGTTGAAGTGTTTAAAGAACATAGCCGGTGTCACCTACCTATTCTGGTTGCCTTAGCTTTTCCAGGCTACGGTGTTTAGATGCCTTGTCATCATTTGTCTGGAGACCTGACTCAAACTTGGCATTGATTGCCAGAATTTCCTGTTCCATGAGCAGCGTGGATTTCAGGAAGGACCGAGTTTCTAGAGAAGTGGGCACTGAGATTTTTCTTGCAAGGATGCTCTTGCAAGCTGTGTTCATGGTAGAAGATGAGAGAGTGTCAGAATAAGGGTAGGTTTCAGCTGTTGGAATGCTTTTCCGTGGGTCACATTACCCATTTCAGTTCCTGAGGTCTTTATTGGGAGAGCCAGAGTGAAAGGGTAGGGCACGAACCACTCTTTGTATCTAGAAAATCACAGAAATTATTGGACATCTTTGGTTGTCCTTTCTCTCTATGATTAGTGATATTTGTATTGTTCTAAAATTTTCACTTCCAAACTTCTCAATGCCAAGATGGTACATCCACATCATATTTAGAATAGTTCCAGTTAGAAACTGATGGAAAGGAGCTCCATGATATATACCAAAATGACAATACTTATGATTCCCCTTGGTCCAGAATCCTTAGACTCAACTGTTGCAACACTTAATGGAACCACAATGCATTCAAAAGTTTGGGAAACTGTCTTCTGTTTGCCAACCTCTCGGATCAAGGGTTTAGTTTGCAGATGATGGAGTCACATGACCACAACTTCTATAGAGCTGATTCAAGTATAGATAAGGGTCCCAAAAGAGAATTTCATTAAGGCTATGGCAGATGTGGGTGGAAAAACCCCAGCTTTTCTGTTATTTTCCAAAACGGGTGCCACAGGGCATAATGATCTTTAAGTATATGTCTCTATCTATATCTCTTTGAATATGTACAAAGTGGAAACACTTGCTAACAAAAACCTGTGTGATGGGCAAAAGCAGCTGCACAAAATAGTTTCCCATGACTAGTTTGTGTTTCCAGATTTCTCAACTTTAAGCTCTCATGGCACTGCCTAATCACATGGGAACAGATTCATTTTAGGATAATTGCTGGTTTCCCTGGACCAGTGCATGGATAAAGCAGTTATCTGATCCCTCTGAGTCTATCAGGGTTAGAATTGGATGTGGTTCTCTTCTAACTTTAATTCCATGGGATGTAGTATATCTGTCTGTCTTCTTCACCTAAGATGTGACGAGAGTATGAAAGAAATCCCAGCCCGCTCCCTTCTTCAGTGGACAGTGATACATTTGGACACCTACATACAAAGCAGCCTATCATCATGGTTTTACCACTTCTAGCAAAGACAGTGAGTGCAGCCTGAAGGCACTCTTTAACCCTTACGTTTTGTTCCCTAGTGCCACAGTCTATAGGTACCAGGCATGCATATTAGCTATAGTTTCAGGTATCTTGCTTGGAGAATGAGAAGGAAGGAGAAAGGATAGGTCAGCAAAGTTCCCTGGTCATGAACAGAGTGGCTAATGATGCTGAGACAGGATCAGCAGAGATGTTGAACCAGATTGTCAGTGTAAGTGTTGTTTATAGCAACAAGGGGTCACTAGTGAAGCCTTTCAGTAGAAGACCTTCCAACACATTCAAGAGAAAATATCATTCAGTGTAAATCGTATGTATGGACTAAAGAGCAGGTCAACAGACTCCCTGAATTATTTATTTTAATCTGAGCACAAACTGGAAGCAAAGAACCACATATAAATACAAGTATTTCTTTAGTAAACATGCAATTTTTTTCACAAACACAAAGGGTAGCTAAAAACTAACAGTTTATTTGTGAAGCAATTAAAAGTTAAAAACTGTTCCATAGAGAAGTGGTATGTCAGGATTAGACCTGAAGGTAAATCCCCAAATATCTAATATCAATTCTTCTACCTGGTAGATTATCGACCATCATATAGCTTAAATTTGTCTTATTGACTTAACTAGGATAAAAAAAGAGTTGATATTTCCTGGAAAAAGTTTGGCTATTTCTTTATTATCAATATTTTTATTTGACATCTGTCAACTCAAACCCACATTTGTTTTTAGTTATTCCAAGTTACTAAAAACTACTCTTTTTCTGCTATTCTTTTGGAATGCAAAACCAATGAACTTTCTGAAAACACTACAACAAAGTATGTATGATCAACCTTTCCCATGACCCGTCTCTATCTATCCGGGGCGGGGGGAACTCCTATAAAAAAAGATGTAGGTCATTATCAAGAAAAATGGTTCTTCAAAGCTCTATTGATTGCCAAAAAAACTATTACTGTGAAAAGAGAAATCTTCAACTACTCCAAAAATAATTGACCGGACATATGTTATGTGTGACCCAATGGCACTAAGAAGAATTTCATTTAATCAACAAAATAGATCTTTCACATAAAAATTGGCCTCCTATAATGACATACAATAATCACCAATTTTATAGTGGACTCCAGTAGTAAAGAAGCCCTTCTGAAAGCAATGGGCTTTTAAGTGGTCTCTCTCTTTCTTTTTTTTTTTTTTTTGACATCATTAGATTCACCTGCTGTCCCCACTAAATTGTCTTGGTCAGTTGCAGTATGGTCTGGATGGGCAGAAGGTCCCCAGGTCAGACCAGCTTTCAATGAGGCGTCTATTCCACTAAGTCCTGCTGGTTTATGTGACCAGGCATCTGTTTGGTGCTCACTGCCCAGGATTAAGACGGTGTGCAACTGGAACAAAAAGATGACCAGTGCAACCATTTGGAAGAAATTTACAAGTTTTTTAAAGAGTAGATCGAGATTTGGGAACCATTGGCTACAATCTGAACAGGTCACTTTTTTTTTTTTTTTTGCCTTGGTTTTCTTATCTAAAAAATGAGGAAGGAATTGAACTAGATCATGTCTAATTCCCTTTTCACCCCTAAGATGCTGTGCTTTTATCAACACATGCTGGGGCGCCCGGGTGGCTCAGTTGGTTGAGCATTCGACTTCGGCTCAGGTCATTATCTCACAGTTCGTGGGTTCCAGCCCCATGTCTGGCTCTGTGCTGACAGCTCAGAGCCTGGATCCTGCTCCAGGTTCTGTGTCTCCCTCTCTGTGTGCCCTTCCCCCGCTCATGCTCATGCTCATGCTCTGTCTCTCAAAAATAAATAAACGTTAAAAAAACATTTATCAACGCATGCTAATATCTGTTAATATGTTACTGGATGACAGCATGTGTATGTGTGTTCATTTCTTGAGGCATTTCCATTTTCGCCCAAGGTGAGATCTCTATGACTTTTAACCTAAGTTTCATTTTATGAATAACACTTTCCACTCAGTTTTAGCTGGTCTAATCTTTCACTGAAAGTAATTAGAAATTAAAAATTTCTGAGCAAAAATTATTTCAACAACAATGAGAGTGAAGGAATGTAGGACAATAGCTTCTCCCTTGCTCACAGAGAATTCTTTGAGAACGAGACATTCCTGACCTAGCTGAGATTTCTGGCAGTTTGTGTAGTGAGGGAGGAGAGAAGGAAGGGACTCTGAGCACTCCAAAGTGATTGACAGTCCACGACCATCCCAAAGCTAAGAAACATTAGAAAAGCTGTCAAAATGAGAACTATAAAAACATATTATCTGTTGTCAAGCATTATAAACAAATAGTTTAAAAAGGGTAATTGCTATATGGAAAATCATGATTTTCCATTATTGTTCCTGAGCATATTTGAATAAGTTTTACACAACAAGTGTTTACCTTGTTTTCTCATTATCTTGACTCTGAAATTGATTCTGTGTCTCCACGTGGCTATTGGATCAATTACTTTTAGTCAAATCTCTCTCTACCTTTTTGTTTTTTGTTTTTTTCATTTTGATGATTCAGTTATGCTTAGTTGATCACATTGGTAACTTATTCAACCTGATTCAAAGAAAAGACCTTGAAATCACAAAATCAGCTTTTTTACAAATAGGTTTTCCTCCATATAAACCCCAAATAAAGGTCTACTTGGCATCCATTAGTTTACATTTATTAAAAATTTCTCTAGCTTTCATGACTGCAGACTATGGAGTACAGCTTTCAGGTAAACTGGTTTCTGAAGGTTGCCAAAGCAATGCAAAATTGCCTTTACTATTGAATTAAGTTCAATCTATCTCTAACTTCACTGCTTTCTTACACACACACACACACATGAACACACACACGCACACACAATATAAGGAAATACCTGTGCAGTGCTAATGAAAATTTGAGAAAATTAAAGAAAAAATTTACTTGTAATCCTATCACATACCCATTAACATGTTAGTTTGCTTTATCATACTTTTTTTCTAAGACATAACTTAAGTACACATTCACACAAATACAAACAAAATGGCTGCTGTCTTATCTACCTACCTATCTATCCATGACTGTTTTTTAACATTTATTTATTTATTTTAAGAGAGAGAGAGAGAGAGAGAGCATGGGAGGGGCAGAGAGAGAGGGAGAGAGAGAGAATCCAGAGCAGACTCTGCACTGTCAGTGAGAGGAGACTGATGTGGGGCTCGAACTCACAAACTGTGAGATTATGATCAGAGCTGAAATCAAGAGTCAGTCCCTTAACTGACTGAGCCACCCAGGTGTCCCTCCGTGACTATCTATTTACATATTTGGATATTCATGAAAAAATATGCATATATATGCATATATATATTTGGATCATACTATTACATGCAGTTTATTAATTTTTCTTTCCTATTCCTTTTTAAGTTTCAACAGGGTGTCATGGACATTTCCCTATATTAATTAAGCAGTCTTCAAAAACAAGATTTTATAGTTTGCATAATATATCATGAAAATATTGACCATATTTTGTTTACAGATGCTTTGTTATTGAACATTAAAGATTTCATTCAACATTTATTTCACTTTTGAAGACTGTTCCAGGTTTGCATTTCCAATAAGGCTTCCACCTCAACCAACTATTTATGTCCTGATCTTCACATTTTTATGTCTAATGGCTTTATCACTTCCTTGACCATAGTCATCTGATTAAGACCAGAGTGGAGGGGCTTCCTACTGTCCTTTCATTCTGATGACACCCTATGTCTGGAAGAAAACAACTCTTCTCTTCCAAATAAACCGTTCTTTCTTCTTTAGTGCCCAACTCAGTGTCTTCAAATATGTGAATGAGAAGAAACCTGGTTGACCTAGAAACGGGAAAACGAATTGGCAATTTCCTTAGACCGTTATCTGCTATGTAGAAGGATTCACACTACCTCAAGCTTATGGTTATCTCTGAGGAAGAGGGAAGAAAGGGAATAGAATGAGGAGTGGTGTAACATTCTATTTCTTGGAATGAAAACAACACTAGAAACATGTTTGGCAAAATAATAATATTTGTTACATTTGGGTGGTGGGTAGAAGAGTATGTCCTTTACCAATCTCATTTGAAATGTTTCATAACTTAAAAACTCCTTAAATCGATTTTTAAAGGTTCTGCTGTAAAATGTCATGGAGAGGAGACTGTGGAGAGGAGAGGAGTGTTTATTTTGGGATGAGGGCCGCTGAGAAGACCACATGGATGGTTGGGGGTGGCAGGTGAGCCTGACTGATGGCTCAGGAAACCGCCCTCAAAGGGAGTGGGCATCTGCCCCTGGGAGAACAAGTGGGCAGATATCCGCAGGATGCTGGGAGGGCACTGTTTGTGTGTCCAGCCTCTGGCAGTGCAGCCCTCGTTCAGGGAGAGCTTCCTGCCGCTTGCCCTAGGCCATGTGACAAGTGCTCCTCTTCTCAGGACTGGGGAGGACTTGTCACAAGCCAGCTGTGAAGGACACAGTCTTTGGTCTCTGTATGCTTATACCAGGTGGACATTGCCTACAATGGCCCAAGATGGCTGGAAATAGAAGGATCCTTGTCACGCAAATATGGTTGGAAATTACGTAGGTCCCTCGCATCCCCACCCCCTTCCTCTGCCACTTCACCCAGGGCCCTAACATATTATTCTCAAATCTGTTACAGCTGAGACACATGTCCTCTAAAGTTGGTAAAGAATCAAATACAAAAGCCGTTTGTTGCAAAAAAGAAGTTGTTTATCTCCTGCACCGTGTTGGCAATGACTGGTACTTTGCTCATCTCTAGTGGGATTACAAATGGGGACAATTTGCCAGTTAAGTGTTAAGTGCCTTAAAAGCACTATACTTTCTGACCTAGTGATTCCTTATCCTAAAGAAAAAATCAGAAATGCAACCAGGTTATTCACAGAAGTGCTATTCATAATACAAACTATTAGAAACTGCTTAAATGTCCTACAATAGTGAAAAGGACAAACTGGTGCCATTAGACCCATAAATGGAATATTCTACAATGATTAAAAATAATAGTATGCTTTGCAATCATTAAAAATCATAGTATGGAAGCATGTTTATTTGCAAAAGGAAAATATTCACAATATACTTTGCTCAAGGAAGTGTAGTATATACAAATTTGTTCCAGTTTTATGAAATACAGTTTGCATACTTATATATACAAATGACAGAGAAAAAATTTCAAAATGTTATCACCTAGGATTTTTATTTATTATTCATTCATTTCTACTCTGCAAATGTCCTATCATAAGCGTGTTTTAATTTCCATTAATAAAAAAACAAACTTTAGGAAAAAATTGGACACTAAATCATAAACATTTTGCAGTCTTCCCTTCACTCTGATAACAGACATGTCTTGAAAAACAGAGCTGGTCCGGGAGCCAAAAGACTAGAAATGATCTGCTTCTAACATTTGATTTGTATGTCTCTTTGGCCTCAGGTTTGTCATCTGTAAAACTGGAAGATGATACTCACCCCAGCTAGGGAGTTAGTACTCAGCATATGAAGGCCTTCAAAATCGTGCTTACTTTCTGGTTTTAGCTTTCTCTCCTCCACTCCCCCACTGTCGCCTATTGACCTTGCTACTGTGAACCTCAGTCACCTACTCCTTCCCCGCAAACCCTCCTCCCATCCCACGTGAAAAAACACTGCCTCCTTCCACATGCCCGTATCATGTGGTACTGCAGTGGTTCCCATTACCCCCAAAGACTGTGAGCCACTTGAGGTCAGTTACAACGTTGTATTCACCTTTATTCCACTCGCGCTCGGCTCAACCCCTGATATACTGTCAATAAATATTTGTCTAGTAAATGAATAAAGGAGAATACGTATTGCAAAAGCAATTTGCAAACTGCAAAGCCATAAAGTATTCCTTATGTTACATATGGAAAGGTCTTAACGTTAAGTGCACCTTAACAAAACAATGAGGTGTGTAGAAACTGAGTAACGAACTCAAGATTATAATGACCCTTTGCAAATTTGACTACATGTTCAGGAGGTTTTAAAATGAATGAGAAATGTTCCTAGCCTAAACCACAAGGAAAAGTCAAAACAAACCTAATGCTTTTGAGATACAGTTAAAAGAGAAACCCACCAGGATCCACTAGGAATAGTAGGTGATGTGAAGCACTTAGAAAAAGACGAGCAATATTGATATGTAGTCAGAAATGCTTAGCTAGTGCCACCGTCATAATATCATGGTTGTTAAGCACCCTCACAATGTAGAAGTGCAAATTATAGTAAGCCACAGAGTGGGGCCATTGCTATCAGTCTGTTGTTATGAAAGCTAATGTAACATGGGGATACACTTGCATACACCGCTAAGCATAAAATGCTGCGGTGGCCGGCAAGCCATCCAGAAGCTCAGACTAAGCCAGACCTACAGAAGGCTTTGTCCCATTTGGGGCTCTCTATTTTTTTTTAAGTGATTGAGAAAGTTGGAAACGAACCAGAGAAGAGAAACAAAAATAATTAGTGTTGGCAAATGGACCTATGGGGAACAAAAGGGAAAAGAACTTGGAATTATTTGAGCTGGACAAGAATTTGCTGCAGGGTGACCTCATAATCATTTTCAACTGATGAAAGGGTATTATAAGGATAATAGGTGTCAGAGATGCAGGGTTCCAATTAATTATTTTCCTCCTCACTTCCGGTTTTCAAACTTCCAGAACCAGACCGAGAACAAACACAATCAGGTAAGAATTCAAGGATGGAATCAGCTTTCCTACCCCAAACCCTCATGGTTTCTAGAGTTGGAGGATGTGACTTGGGACTGAGACCCAAGTGTAGTTCTATTCCTTTGCTTACTTTCTTCCCTCCATTCACCACGCTATTTCCACTACTCAGCTTCACAGATTTTAACTCAAGGCCCAATCAAGGAATGCCTCGGGTCTATGAAGTAAGACCCTTACCCACAGACCCGAGGTGGTTTCCAATCAGCCTTGCATGTAGTTCAAGGGAAAGAGAGAGCCAAGAGGTCAGGCCAGACAAGAGAAATGGTTTTGCCCTAATCTTACCAGTAAGAAAAACGGTAAAAATACAGAGAGGGATGAGAAGTGTCCTCCTTTAGCACTTCTTCTCAGAAAGGGAAGCTCACGTGCTCTTCACCCCATAGAAACAGTGGGGAGCTGAGTCACAGCTCACTGACCTTCCCCTTAAACAACAGGAGCCGGTGATGCCCATCTTCTTAATACATAGGCCAACTTACCAAAAGGCAGATTTCTCTTGTAATCAAGAATGCTGAATATTTCTGAGATAATGGCATAACTCTCTGAAGGAAAGTTTAAAATTTTTTCTGGAGAACTTCTGGCAATTGTAATCATTGGATCAACATTATTCAAAGTGTATTTCCATGTAACGATGGTTCCACGGGATGTTAACAGGGATCACGTGAAAAAAAAAACAAAAAACATTCTTCTGTGGTCAAATCTATGTGAGAAACACCAGGTTAAACCGAGTTAAATCATGTTCTATATTGAAGGTCGTAATAAAGCTTTTAATTTTATAATATTTATCATGAATCTGCATGTTTTCCAGAATCTTTCTTTGTCTCCCTTTAAAAAATTTCTTTTTGGCAGAGTGTAGAGCTTGGCTTTTGTTTCATAAAATATGCTTTGGAGGACGTAGCCTTAGATAGTTTCATTAACTTAACGTGGAGACAGACAAAAAAATTGGATCTCGTCTACAAACCTCTTCTAGCTCTACTATTTCATGACTAAGTTTGGTGCAATGACTCATCTTATTACAAACTGTAATCACAACCTTTCACCAAGCTAAAACCTACAAGTGATTGGTGCAACTTTTTTAATGGAGATGAAACTCGGGCCGCATCTGGCTGACTACCTCTCTCTCATTGGGAGGCAGTGCAGCCTTGTATCAGCCTTGTGTACTGACAAAAACGTGGAAACACACATAAACCCAATTCACTTACAAATGCTTTCTGCATTTATCTGCATTTAGCAGCAACGTGGCTGTTGCTCAGATGGTTAGAGTGGGTTGTTAATGAGCCTAAGTTTAATATCGGACAGTGCTACTTTATTGTGTTGCCATTTACGGTTGTATGATGCCTCGACTTAGGAGGGGCCCAGCAAGAGTGAGGTGAAACAGGGAACATTCATGGTTGCTTTTTCATGCATGGCTTTCCCTACAGGAACACCACACCGCACTAGAGAAGAAAACATCTCCTCTTTCAAGGAAAGGAAATTATTATTTCTTATAATTGTATCTATTTATTTATTTGTTTTGAGAGGGAGAGAGAAAACGACAAGGGGGCGGGAGGAGCAGAGAGAGAGAGAAAGAGAGAGAGAGAGAGAGAGAGAGAGAGAGAGAGAGAGGATCCCAAGCAGGCTCTGCGCTGATGCGGGGCTCAAACTCACAAACCGTGAGATCATGACCTGAGCCCAAATGAAGAGTCAGGTGCTTAACTGACTGAGCCACTCAGGTGTCCAAGGAAAGGGTATTATTAACCCAAAGGCCCTAGGGTATCTGTTGTTTTTGTTTTACATAAGAGCCTTGTGACAATTTTCAGATTCTGAAAACATTCCCTTGAAAGTTTTCTGTTCTTATGGATAATGAAGTGGCATCTGAAACAACATACTCCATTCAGTGCAGTGCTTTGGCAGGAAGTGGCTGATAGAAATTGCTTCCATAGGCAGGGAAACCTGCTGAGGCTGCACTTGACAGGCGTGGAAGGAGGCCTCTCTCAGCTGCTTTCAGGGGTTTGCAGCTTGGTTGGTTAGTCCAGAGGATGGTAATTAAAAGATCCCTTCAAGGGAAAGAATTGCTTCAAGAAAAGCAAGATTTATGAGTAAATTAGGAGAGCTTCACAATCCGGGTGCCGCGTGCTGCGCGGAGCTGGGAGTGCAGACCGTTGTGTGACTCACGGGCATACCTGAGTGCCTCTGAGAAAACCCAGAGTCTCATCTCATTTCTCGTGCAGAGCTCCAAGTTTCTTAAAAGTCGCTCCTCTGTCAGCATTAGTGTGTACCGTCTTTTACAAGAGAGCGCCGAGAATGAGAGAGCATATTATATTTCCAGCTCTGACGTACTTGTTCTGGCTATATTGCTTGGAATCTGCCATTTAGACTGAAGATTTCTCAGCCACTCTGTCAGCCCTGTCAGGAAGGAAGCCGGTATGAGGCCTACCTTCGATAAAGTGATGAGAATGAGGCATCTGATAGATAAATTAAAAGTCGAAAGAGGATCATGGGCATAGGTAAAGTCTGGCCACGCATTGCTAGGAGCCAGGATAGCCAGGCCTGCACTCTGAAGTTTGCCAGAACAAACAGAGCTAAATATACACATATTTCTGTTGCCCACTAACCCTCAAGCTTTCACCTACTTTGCTGAGAAACTTAATGCTTTCAAACAAAGCTACAGACCTGAAGCAAAACCCACGTCTACAAACACTGAACCTTCCGCACAACTAGAATTCATCTGGTTACCAATGACCTGGAATAAATGAAAAGAACTGGGTCATGCACTGTCCTCACACAGCATTTTTTTTTTTTTTCAAATAACCGCAGCAAAGAGCCCTCCCCACCTGCAAATAGCCCAGGCTGGGAATGTATCAAGGAAATATTCCCAGCTTATTGTAGGACTTTAGGGAAAGACAGTATTTTTATGTTATACTGCAAATAGATAGCTGGATAAATGAGAAATAAGATGTTTCTTAAAAAGGAAATTAATCTTTTTCTTCTCCCAAAGGCTCATAATCCATTCGTAACAATTGGTATATGGCAAACTTCTCCAAAGCCAAGGAGAACATAAACCATTTTCATCCAAACAAGCTGTCTCAGTAGGAGGTTTTTGGGACTCTCAGAGAAAGAGTAAACATGGTTAAAGAGACAGCACTTGGCCAACTGTGCCATATGTAAGGAGAGATGAGGACAGAGGGTAATATCAGGAAAGACAAACACGAGGATCACAGGATCCTTGATGCTCTTCAAATAACAATCATTGTGTTTTTTAATGGTTGTGTAAAATAAAGCCAGCCCAGAGATGGGCAAAGGAAATGAGTAGGCATTTTACAGATTACAGCATCTAAATGGCCAATAAATATAGGGGTAAAATATATTTTGTCAACCTAACTAGTTACCAGGGAGATGGAAAACAGAGTAACAGTGAGAGTGCACTGCTCACTCACCAAGTTGTAAATATGAATGGTTTACATCCAGGTGCCCAATGGCTTGTGGGGAAGAAGACATCCTTATACATTCCTGTAGATGTTCCGGCTCTTTTTGGAAGCACTTTGGCAATATCTGTCAACATCAAAAATATCTCTGTGTATACACACCCATACATTCTTCTGGCTCAACAATCCTACTTTGGGGCACTATTCTATAAAATAAAAGCACCAACGTATAAACATGCCTACTGTGTCATTATTTATGATAGCAACAAAACTGGAAACAATTTGAATACTCACAAATAGGTGAAATAATTGAATAAATTGCAGGACATTCATACTGGGGTTTATAAAACAACCATTAAAAAGAAATGTATTAATTTTATCCCAGTTGCCGTTGATGGATTTCAGCAACAATGCGGCTAGTTAGGAAAAACAAGATGCAGTAAAGTATGTAGAATATGAGTCCATTTTGTAATAAAATATGTAATAGATTTGCATATGATTGATTAGGAGAAAGGTGTGGATGGAAGGAGGAAAGAAATGGAGTGGAGGTAAATAATGTATAATATATAAAGTTATTTCATTGGAATAAGTCAGATAAAGACTAGTACCTCACAATTTCACGTTTAAGTGGAATCTAAAAAATTAAAACAAATCCCAGATTCAAAGATACAGAGAACTAGTGGTCACCAGAAGGGAAGGGGTTTGGGGGTGAAAATGGGTGAAAGAAATCAAGAGATACAAATATCTAGTTATAGGGGCTCCTGGGTGGCTCAGTCGGTTAAGTGTCCAACTCTTGATTTCAGCTCAGGCTGTGATCCTGTGGTCATGAGATCAGGCCCTTCATTGGGCTCTGTGCTGACAACATGGAGCCTGCTTGGGATTCTCTTTCTCTTTCTCTCTGCACCTCCCCACCTCTCTCAAAATAAACTGAGAAAAAAACCCCACAAATATCCAGTTATAAAATAAATAAGTCACAGGGATGCAATGTACAGCACGGGGGATACAATCAATAGTGTATTAACTTTGTATGGTGACAGAGGGTGACTAGATGGTCACTGCACTTACTATGACGATCAGTTTACAGTGTACAACAATGTTGAATCACAATGTTGCACACGTGATGGGGCACCTGGGTGGCTCAGTCGGTTAAGTGTCCAACTTCGGCTCAGGTCATGATCTTGTGGCTCATGAGTTTGAGCCCCGCGTTGGGCTCTATGCTGATAGCTCATAGCCTGGAGCCTGCTTCAGATTCTGTGTCCCCCTCGATCTCTCTGAACCTCCCCCACTCACACTCTGTCTCTCTCTCTCTCTCTCTCAAAAATAAACATTGAAAAAAATTAAAAAAAACAATGTTGCACACGTGAAACTAATAGAATGTTGTTCGTCAATTATATTTCAATACAAAATAAAGCTGTTCATGGAATTGAAAGAATCGTATTACTTATGACTATATTTAAATAATATCATATAGGAAGGTATCCACAAACAGATGTTATGTGATGGTCACTGAAATGTTAATGAGTCTCTGAGAGGGGGAACTTCAGGTAAATCTCTTTTCTATACACTTCTGTATTTCTTTTTGCAATGAGCATGTATTTTTTTTATCAGAAGAATAAACACAAATCTGTTTTGATTAGAATAACACTTTTACTCATAACCTCAGGATTGTTTCTAGAAAATGTTTCACACAGATGAGTGTGAATAGCTCAAGTGACCAATGAAGGCAATGGGAGAGAGGCTGGGGAGAGGAGCATCTGAGCCAAAATGTGCATTCTTTTTATTTCCTGCACTCTGGATCTATTCAAATCTCGTCTCCTGCCGAGGGATTCAGTGCAGAACTAAAATATGATGACTTACTTGGCAGCAGCAAAAAAAAGAGCATTTACTCAAATGCAATAAAGATAAGCAATAAGTTTCAGTGATGCATATAGTATGTTCTCTGCTCGCCTGCTTGTTCTTTCTTCTCTCAGCAGAAGTTCAACTGAAAATAAGCTCAAGCAGCAATTTGCCAAATTAGCCAGTCACCTCACTTGTGACCAAATCACAGAGAGATGCTGAACCCCAAGCTTTCACTTCCTGGAATATATGCAGTTTGAAGAGACTTCACTTAACAAGTAGAGGGGTAATCTAGCCCTTTGAGTTCTCTGGAAAAGAGCCACAAAAATAGGAGCGCCTGGGTGGCTCAGTCTGTTGGGCTTCCAGCCATGACTCAGGTCACGATCCCACGGTTTGTGAGTTCGAGTCCCACATCGGGCTGTGTGCTGACAGCTCAGAGCCTGGAGCCTGCTTCGGATTTTGTGTCTCACTCTGTCTCTCCGCCCCACCCCTGCTTGTGGTCTGTCTCTCTCTCAAAAAATAAATAAATAAACATTAAAAAAAAAAAAAGAAAAAAAGAAAGAATCTTTGTGCATGATACCTAAACACAATACCCAAGTTAGCTCTTCCCAAACTACCACCTCTCAAAAAAAGGCAGTGTTAAAAAAAAAAAAAAGAGAGAGAGAGAGAGAGATACTTTTCTTCTTTTTCCTGCCCTTTCCCAATCTCAAAAGCAGTTAAAATAATAATTGCATGGTAAAATCCTGAAAAGTAAGCTGCAGGAAGAAATAAAAAGAAGAGAAGAGGAGAGAACTTTGATAAAGCAGTGGCTAGATAATCAAGAATTTGATATATGATAGAGTCAACACTTAGCCACAGAGGCGAGGGGTATTTATTGTTTCTTTATGTTTCCTTTCTTCCTCTGATTAGTCCCGATTGTCAGTGCTTGATACTATGAACAACTCTGAATCAGTCACTATGCACAGACATTACTGCGTGTAGTTTGGGGCCTTCTGATTGGCTAACATGAAGCAAATGTCAGCCCTCTGGAAGAACAGACCGCCATGTGAACCAGCCCATCAGGAGGATGGGCAGTTTCCCCTAAGAAACAAATAACTAGGTGAACTAGAGTATTAGCTGTTGACTACATTGAGATGCTCTTGAGCGGTAATATCCTAGGTACTACCCTCATGTAACACCTTTTCTCTACCCTGTCTTTTAACCAGGGTTAAATTTTTGGCCAATACAAAATAATTGACTTTTTCCCTGAGGATCAAGAATGAAGATTTTATTCCATATATTTATCTGGGGAAATTATTTCTAGAGGTAACTCCTGTTTTTCTTGTTGGCTAGTGGTAACACTGTTACATGCTCTTAGAAAGGCTGACATTTCATTCTTTATAGTATGCTCTACTTTTGTATACTATTAGGAAAATCAAATCAAAATGTTACCACTTATTGATTAAAATTCTCCCATAAGGTATCTCTCCAAGCAAACACAAAAACGCCTTCTCTTCTTGGAAATTCACTTTAACAACTAAAACAGGTATCTTTTCCTGATGTCAAGCCACTCCCAGACGGCCTGTATCAGTTTTCTGTTGTGTAACAAATTGCCACAATCTTAACAGTTGAAAACAAAGCACACTTATTATCTCACAGTTGTGAAGGTCAACAGACACGTGAACACAGCTGGGCTCTCTGCTCAGTCTCCCAAGGCTCATATCAAGGCATTGGGCTGCCCAGGCTGTATTGTAGAGACTCCAGGAAGGAATCCATTTCCAACATCATTCAGGTTATTGGCAGATCTTGTTCCTGTGGGTGTAGGACTGAGATTTCTTTTCTTTTCTTCGCTGGCTGTCCCCAGGGAGATGTTCTTTTTCCTGGAGAAGGCCCTGCATTCCTTCCGGGATGGCACCCTCCACCTCAAAGCCAGCAATGGGGCACTGAGTCCTTCTCATGCTTTAAATTTCTATGGTGTCCCTTTCAGCCACCATTTGGAGAAAGCTCTCTGCTTTCACGACCACATAGATAATCTCCCTTTCTTGAAGTCAGCTGTCCCATATAACATAACATATAATCACAGAAGTGATAGCTCATCAAATTCATGGTTTCTGGAGATTAAGAATAAGGTAGGACATCTCTGGAGACAGTCTGAAAAATTGTGCCTACCACCTTGCCTCAAGCCAACATTTTATTCAGTGCTTGTTGTGTGCCCAACAGGCGCTGTGCTGAGTGCTTCATATGGATTATGTTTACTCTATCTCTATGAGTTAGAAACTATTGTCAGCTCCATTTTTGGGTAAGAAAACAGGCTCAGGCAGCTAAGTTCCCAGCCGAAGGTGGCCAGCCAGCAAAAGGTGATGCCAGCCTATGAACCCAGGCCTTATTGTGATTGTATTCTTAACCACTTCCCTAGTTGATCTATATAGCTGCTTTCCCGACAGTAACCTTTTGAAATAATAAATGATAAACTTATCTAAAAATATTAAAGTGTTATCATTTTATTTAGTTAGTATTTGTATTATTAGTTTTAGCTACATTAGTTCATATGGCTAGTGTATCACAGACACTTAAGTGTGTTGTAAACCTAAAGAAAATATTTTAATTTTCAATAATAAGTTTAAAATTTACTTTATTTAGGGGCGCCTGGGTGGCTCAGTCGGTTAAACGTCCGACTTCGGCTCACGTCACGATCTCGCGGTCCGTGAGTTCGAGCCCCGCGTCGGGCTCTGGGCTGATGGCTCAGAGCCTGGAGCCTGCTTCCGATTCTGTGTCTCCCTCTCTCTTTGCCCCTCCCCCGTTCATGCTCTGTCTCTCTCTGTCTCAAAAATAGATAAAATTTACTTTATTTAAAACACAAAAAAGGAGCTATTGTCATTTTCATGACAAGCATTTTGAATTGCATCTGGTAGAAATGGTCATTTGCACCAGCCAAAATCGCAATGGCCAGACTATCTTTCCATGTGCATTATTACTAAAGGCACCACTTCAGACTTCTGGGTAGACCATTCAGAGCAAAGGGGTACCTCTGGGTGTGTCAGTTAGAAAAAAACCACTGTCTCTTGGGCTGACACTTGGGGAATGAAATCTGGATAGGCTTTCATTGGCACCCGCACCCTTGACAGGTTCCCCCACCCATGCAATGCCCAGACAACACTGGCTGAAGCCCACTCTGAGCTATGCACGTTCCCCAAGACCCACCTTATAAACAGCAGGGCTCATTTACAAAACTGCTACACACATTATGCACTCTCTTGCCACGGGCCTAAGCTGCTGGCCTGTGCAGGATCAAGTGTCTTTCCAGGGCCTTCCATTGGATCAAATACAGAGGAGACTGGCCCAAGATACCAATGGAAATGTCTTACATATTACATAGTAGCTAAAGAAATGAATTTTCTGGGTATCAATTTAGAGAGACTTCTGCACCATTTCTTTGGGTTTAATATTTCACATGAATCTTTCCCATTTTATGATTTAAGTACAAAGACACAGAGAGGGAAAAAAGTCAGAAAAATAATCTTTTGGGTATTTCTAAATTGCCCAGTTTCCTTTTTATAACCAAGCCTAATAATTAAAACCTGAAAGACAGAAATAAAGGATATACTGTGTCTCCAAGTCAACAATTCTAAACATTGTCATTCAAAAGTTGGGTTGTTTCTTTGCATTTAATGTAGAATTTATGAATTCCCATAAACCATTCATATTTCACTTAGCACTCTCTTGAGCCTTTTGAGTACTAAAACATTTGTTTTAATGCAGCACATTAGTGTCAGGATTTCCAAAGTAAGTGGCTGAATTACTCATTGTCTTGAAAGGAAATAATATTTGTTTTCACTTTTATGGCATAAGCAGTAACAACAAAAACAAAAGCCAAACCCAAACCAAAACTTAAAAAACTCATTGCCTCAGAAAACACATCTCTTTCTTTCCAACACCCACAGTTTGCGACTTTCATTTGCAGTGTTTTGTTTCAAATCTCAAACTCCACTGTAATAGTCAAACGTTTGGAAGATGAGTCCCCAAGGGCCTGGGTCAAAGTCCAGGCTGACAGATTGGTACTGTTGCTAACAGGGCAGCAATAAAAACTCAGTGACTTGTTATAACATCCAGTACTTAAACATCTTTAAAGGTGTGATATATTTGTTCAAGGTAAATCTTTTTCCAAATTAAACTTTCATTTCATGACACAAAACATTTTCAACTTGATTCCTAAATTCTATTTATTTTGGAAGTCCTCTCTAGAAGCAAGCTGTTCATTATTTCTCTTTTGTTAAAAAACAAACAAAAAACCCCCACCATAGTGCTCACCATAGATGACACCATCAACCAAAGCTATTTCACTTCTTTATCATGAAACAGATCCAACATTGAAACAATACCAAAGGGGAGCCTGGGTGGGTCAGTCAGTTAAACCTCTGACGATTTCAGCTCAGGTTATGATCTCGCAGTTGGTGAGCTTGAGCCCCACATCTGGCTCTGTGCTGATGGTGTGGAGCCTGCTTGGAATTCTCCCCCCTCCCCCCTCTCTCTCTGCCCCTTCCGCCTTTGTGCACGCTCTTTCTCTCAAAATAAGTAAACTTAAAAAAAAAAAATAAAACAATACCAAAAATCCATTCACTGAAACAGAAAACAACACCATATCATTCTAAGGTGGAGAAGCACACATTTAATTAATCAAAACCTTAGTTGGGAGAAGTTTGTATCCTACACTTGACAAATAAAACAAACTGTAATCATGGATTTATTTTTTAAGCCCCTCCACAGAAGCCATATAAGTCATTTACTGTGATCAGTCCATAGTGAGATTAATCTTCTGCACCTTCTTCATTTGCTGCAGTGCATGTTCAATAAATATTGATGTTCAGAATACTGATGCAAAAGTACTGCCAGCTAAGCACCATCAAAGGAAGGCTCAAGGATCCATGAGTCCAGAGAGTAAATAAAGTAGAATAATTCATTATATTAGCATCTACTTGATTAAGGGGTCTAATTCTTTGATTGTTCTCCTTCAGAACAGGTGAAGTGGATTGTACACATTTCCAGATGAAAAACATCCAGACCAAAAGCCAGGGGATTCATCCAGATTAAATACCTATACTGATTTAATTAATCAACTAAATGCCAAATATCCATATTGTAGTATGAGTGGTTTCAGGCTAGGTCTTTGGGTTTAAGATGCATTCTGTGTCCTTCCTTGGCTTCCAAAAGATAGGAGGTAGTGGAAAGTGGGCAGATACAACTTTTCTTCTTTTCCTAGCAAGATGTTTCTTTCCTGTTTTCATCTTAGAAGCTGTTTTGGGAAACTTTATGCATTATATTTTCTAAGGCTAAAGCAAATGGCTACATTCTATTTTTATTTTTTAATGTTTATTTATTTTTGAGAGAGAGACACACAGAGTGTGAGCAGGAGAAGGGGAGAGGGAGGTAGATAGAGTCTGAAGCAGACTGCAGGCTCTGAGCTATCAGCACAGAGCCCGACGCGGGGCTTGAACTCACAGACTGTGAGATCATGACCTGAGCTGAAGTTGGACGCTTAACCGATTAAGCTAACCAGGTGCCCTGGCTGCATTCTATTTTTTGACAGCTTTTGGTTTTCATACTGTAATTGACAAAAAAAAAAAAAAAAAAAAAAAAAAAAAAAAAAAAAAAAGCAAAGAAAGATGTGACTCTACAACCCAAGTGGAAGTTTCCCTCTAGTATCTGAATAACTCAAGAGTGAATGCAGCGAGCCCCTGATTCCCAGTCCTAGCCCAACGTCATATGTTCTTTAGTTCTGTGAACTTGAGTTAACATAGCATTATGCAAGGTTATCATTGTTCCTATGGATATGTTTATATATTTTTTTGTTTGTTTGTCTATTTGTTTATCACTGTTTTAAAAATTCACAAGTTGGGGAGCCTGGGTGCCTCAGTCAGTTAAGTATCCAACTCTTGATTTTGGCTCAGGTCATGATCCCATGGTTTGTGGGTTCCAGCCCTGCATCAGGCTCCACTTTGGCAGTGCAGATCCTGCTTGAGATTCTCTCTCCCTCTCTCTCCCTCAATCAAATTAAATATATGAGCTTTAAAAAAATTAAAAATCCACAAGTGATTTTATTTTGTGACCAAAAAAATTATACTCTAGAAAGGAAATCAGTAAGTTGGTTTGAAATTCTCAGAGGGGAAAAAAATGTGATATGAAATTGAGTTGTGATTTGAAAAAGTGTCAGGTAGCATGCACTGAAGCTAATTAATGAACCAACAGATAGACCAGGTTCTAAAATGAGTAGGTGAATGTTTTTAAACAGCAAAAAGATTATGTTGAATAGAAACTGTTTGGACTTAAGTAGATAGCTTAAATTTTTTTTTTAAATTTTATTAAATTTATTTATTTTGAGAGAGAGAGAGAGAGAGAGAGAGAGAACATGTGTGGATGCATGAGCAGGTGAGGGGCAGAGAGAGAGAATCCCAAGCAGGCTCCATACTATCAGTGAAGAGCCTGATTGGGGCTCCATCTCATGAACTGAGAGATAATGACCTGAGTTGAGATCAAGTGTTGGATGCTTAACTGACTGAGCCATCCAGGAGCCCATCCTTGTTTTTTCTTTTTTTTTTTCTTTTTGTTTTGTTTTGTTTTGTTTTGTTTTAAACATGGGAAGTAGAACATTAAATTTAAAAAAGATATAACTGGCAGCAAGAAGAATGCTACTGAAAAATTTATTGAAAAGTTGACTTAGATAATACATGGTGATTTCAATAATCTAAAAGAATTTGTTGTAAACAACAACAACAACAACAAAAAAACAAGGAATATGGCAATCACGGTTTTTAGCTTTTGAAGCCAAACCATTTTATTTTCAAGAGAGATCTCGCTAAAGTACTATTCTCTGTTTCATATAGCACATAAATGCCCAAAGAGTGAAATAAAAGAAAAAAACATGTATTAAGAGTATATAGTAATGCAAAATGCAAGTTTGAATTTTATTTTGAGAGTCTACAAGTCCAGGCTAATTAGGTACTTCAATGTTAGTTCCAGAAGGGGGATACAACTGATAAGGAAGAAACTTAACTAGAGTTATCATGCCGAGCTGCCTGTCTTAATGATACAGAAATCAACCATATTAAACATAACATTTAAAAAGAAAGTTTTCCTATGTCAACTATCAGTCCTGGAGGCTAAAACTTGTTAATTCCTTCTAGTGCTAGAAAAATGTTGAGAAATCTACAAAGTGTGACAGCAGCCTCCTTTGCATACTATCACTTCCTCCTTTATTCCTGTTGTCGCACGCATTGTCAATGGACAGTGCTGATGCTGCCACTGACTATGACAAATGGAACACAGCCCATTTATCTGGGATGATCCCTTCTTGTTAAGGATCTTTTATATCAGGGATAAGTAATGGTAAACAGGAAAGGAGACCAGACCACCCCAAAGATGGCCAAGGAGCTTAGACCTCAGCTTTGAGCCTGACTGCTAGACAGAAGAGCTGTGGATTTTGGAAAGTTGTTAAAACTATAGTTTGCGTGTCTCTAAAGTGGGTATAATGATAGTACATGCCCTTAGGGTTAATGAGAGGACTAAATATATTAAGATACGAAAGCACTTAGCAGAGCACCAGTCATGCTGTAAGTGTTATATGTATTACCTATTATTATTGTTACCATTATTATAAGAATTTGAGAAAGCCATTATGAAAAATAGAATATAATATTCTATCCATATTAAATGATAGGTAATAGTATAACTTTTTATATCAGCTCCCTACAATGCAATAATGACAACATTCACTATGGATGAATTCCAACAAAACTAAGAACTCAAAACCAATGCACATAGATGTTTTCTCTAATTAGAAATTTCTCTTTCACATGGTGTTAATACTAGCCATCCCTCATTTATTCACTCAGCAAATATGTGTTAATCACCTAATGTATGCCAAGCATTAGGCTAGACATAGGGAATATCATAATGAACAAACCACCTGAAAGAATGGACCCCTTTGTCAGCTGACAGGAAATATTTACCATGGAGAACATGGTTCATGGGATTAAATATGTCTAGATTTCTATAATATGGATCTGGGGTAAATGTAAATGTGTAAGTGCCTGGATACTGAAAACTGAAGGTACCTGAAAGTGGGATAGGATGTCACTTAGGGAGGTAGGAGGAGGCTGAAAGCGGACTTCATTATTTCAAAAATGTGCTCAGACCTGTACCACAGAGAGTGGTAAACTTCTCCTTTTCTGTTCTCTTTTTCTTCTCTTTTAAAAATTTTTTTCAATTAAATTAATTTTATTTTATTTATTTGGGGGCCGGGAGAGAGGCAGTGAGAAAGAGAGAAGCCCAAGCAGGCTCTACATGGTCAATGAGGGGTTCGAACTCACAAACTGAGATCATGACCTGAGCCAAAATTAAGAGTCTGATGCTTAACTGACTGAGCCACCCGGCCTCTTTCTTCTCTTTTGTTATTCACCCTGGAAATATTTTGTGACTATGATTCCTATGGTTTTGGACTAAATAGATGGACCATATAGGCATACAGAGAAACCCTGAGAGTTCTAACTATGATGTAGAACTTTATTTCTATTAAAAGTGTTAATGCTTTAGACAACCTACTTGCAAATAAAATTTTTTTGGAGCACAATCCTTTTGTCTATTGGAGCCTGTGTTTTTATTCCTGTTGTGATAATTTTCTGGTTCTGATAATGAGTGTCATGAATGCAGGAGAATAAATATTGATGTTTTCATTTTCTTTGTTTGTCCTACACTCATTTTTTTTTCCTTGTATAGTTATTACGTAGGTTAAAGATGTTAACTTTATTTTCAACAGTGAAATCCAAAATGACTTCAGGGAGAACAAAAGGGACAGATGGGTGGTTTATACTTGAAAAGAGATTAATTTGCATGGTTTAAAATTGAGTGAAGAGATTTGCACCTAAACAAAACGAGAAAATAAAAGAGTGGAACATGGTCTTTTCCTTTCTCCATAATTTGCTACCACTATGGGTCAGTGCATGGCAATATTTTCAAATATAATCCTTGTCTCATTCAAAAGAAAAATGCCAAGTGAGAAATGAAACACAAAATTCAATCTGTTATTCTGGGCAAAAAAGTTTTCTGGACAATTCTAATTAGCAAATTTGCTTTGATTTTTTTCTTTCCTGTATTAATGAACAATGTTGTGATTCTAAAGTTTGTCTTTACCTGTTTCTACCACTCTCTGAAATGATAACTCAAATTACTGACAACAAAAACACTGTGTAGTTTCTGTAAACAAACCAAATAAACATCACAAAGCGCTCAATTCATGATGCTAAAATAATGATGTCTGACAAAGCAGCAGTACTTAATGGCCATTGTCTTCTAGCTACACTGAACTAAAGCACCAACGTAGTAAAATCAAGCTGTCTTACATAAGAACCTATCTTAGAAGTTCTTAGTATTTTCCTGGTGCCCTTTGGCATTTTGGTTTCTGCCAGTAGCTCTAGCCTCACCATATAGCTCTGAACTAATTTCGTGAAAGACGCTGAGCTCTCATAGATGTCTTTTTGTGTACTTGCTTCCAAAACACACATATTATCATTGCAAAATTTTGTATGTCCAGATGTCTCTTACACTTTCCCTTTGATTATAGCTTAAGGGTTGGGAAACTTGCAGAAATGAGGTGCCATGCTCCAATCACCATCCCTGTTCTTCTGGCGTCTGAGGGGGAGAGAGTGACAGCAAGCTGAACAAGATAACCAGTCTGTTCAAACATACCTACTTTTCTAGAGATCTATGCATGCTCGTCACCCTAATCAATGGAGTCAGAGATTCTTTCCTCCTAAAAGCTGACGTGAACACTTAAGAATTGAGATTTGGTGGGAAAGGAAGAAGGGACAAGTGTGTGTGTGCACGCGCGTGCGTACGTGGGTGAGTGTGTGTGTGTGTGTGCATGTATTTGTGTGCGTGCACGCCGCACTAGAGGTATTTAATAGCTAGAAGATGGTGTTAAGGTATGAGATCATTTGAGTCGAGAGAAAGTATGTACCTGATGATAGGAGATGGGCCAAGAAAAGAGGTATAGAGTGCCAGTGACCAGATATACCCTTGATCCAAGCCCTAGGGCCAGTAACAACTTTGAAAGCCACTGAAAGAAGGCGTATCCTCCTCATCAGAATTGTTCTAACATATTTTTTTGGGAATATACCCCAGAGGGTATAGAATATGAATAGAAACTGTGTTTTGCCATTGCCAAATAAAATAGCTAAAATGCTCTTCTTGACAAGATGGAAATAATCAAATAATCACATTTGATTGGTTCTAAATGAACCGACTGTTTTGCATGGTGTACATTAATATTTATAATCTATGGTACCAGACATCTGTATAAAATGTGATGAACTACTTATTAGCTATGTACTGACTTTCCCCATGATCTCATCTTCATGCTCGGACTGAAATTCTCCAGCTGTGACTTACAGAAATGCTTGCTCATGTGCTGTGTCACTCTCGCTCCTTGTTTTCCACAAGTATTGACTAAGCACCTATGGCGTTTTAAGGCAGATAGTCAGTACTAAAGATACAGTAATGAACCGGGTGCCTTTTAAAAATTTATAGTCTGTGGAAGGCAGGTATTAAACCGATGTTACACTGATGGAATTATTCAGTAGTCATTTTGCTGGGCCCAAAGAAACAAATTTGAAGTGCTGTAAGAACATGGAACATTGGGAGATAAACCTAGTCTGGGGAGCCAAGGAAGACCTTCCTAGCAGGGGTCAGAGGGTGAGGTGGGGCACTAATGGTCTCAGGGGAGGGTAACTTGGTTGAAGATCGTGATACATTAAAAAAAAAACTTTTAATTTTAAAATAATTATAGACTACAAGAAGTTGCAAAAGAGGACATAAAGTACTCTGAGCCTTCCACCAGTCTCCCACAATGGGGATATCTTGTACGACTGTAGTATAATGTCAAAACCAGAAAATTGACATTGGTATTAACTACACTACAGTCCTTCCTTACTCAGTTTTCACCAATTTTTTTCCATGTGCTAATGTATATGGGTGTATAGCTTTATGTGATTTGCCCCCATATAAAGATTTGTGTGACCACCACCACAACCAGGGTGTGGAAGTGCTCTATCATCACAAGGATTCTCCCCTATACTTTCCCTTTAAAGCCTTACCAATGCCTCACCCTTGTTTCTGTTCCCTGGTAACCACTAATCTGTCTTCTCTATAATTGTCTCATTTTGAGAATGTTATACAAATGGAAATCTGTATGTATGCAATCTTTTTGAGATGGGCTTTTTTCACTAGTCATGATGCCCTTAAGACCCATCCAAGTTGTTGTGTGTACCAACAGTTTGTTCCTTTTAATTGCTGAATAGTATTCCATTGAATGGATGTATCAGAGTTCGTTTAGCTGTGAATTCACTGAAGGACATTCAGGTTACTTTCAGTTTAGGGCTGTTATAAATGAAGCCTCTATGAACATTTGTGTATCCTACTGCATTTTGAGGAATGAGAAAAAGGCTGTCATGCCTCTATCACAAAATGGGGCCTGGTAGGAACCCAATTATGCAAAGCCACAAATCCTTTCTGGACATGGTCTATGAAAGTACAAAAATGAATGAATAAATAAGTGGAGGAAACTGAATGTAAACCCAGAGTGTTTTTAGGACTCTGACTTTTGGTGGTAGATCAGATATCCAGATGGTTGATTTGTATTTTCCATATTTTTAAATCTAATTGTTTGAACATAATGAAGTGGTCAGATTTGAATACTAGTTTACAGATGGATGGGGTGTACTCTATACTTGAGATAGCTAATTAAGACATAATCTCTAAAAACAGGCTTATAAAAACTTCTCTTCCCTCTGTTCACTGAGGAAAAAAAAAACCCTTATATTTAGCAAAAGAAGTTTTATTGGAAGCACCAAATTGAAAACTGTCAGCTCAGATTCTGTAACCTAAGGAGGATTCTGCCTAGTGGTATGTTGACTAAGAATGTAGAGAAACAAACTGAAAAAGCTCAAGTATACTGAGTTTTCTTTAAATCAGCAGGTGTAGCATAATGGGTTGTGAGAATTATGATCAAACCAAACGTCCGCAGAGAGTGGATGTTCTCCTGCCAGAGGAAATATGGTTTTGAAAATTAAAAATGTTATCTGCTTCGCTGGCATTCACTTTCTTGATAATATTTAATTCAGTAAGTTTGAGGGAGGAGGTAGGTACCACTCAAAGGTTTGAGTTCCACTTAATGTGAGATGAAGGAGAAAATCACCAAGGAGATTTTAGAATCAAATCGGCCCTATCCAACTTAATGCAGTTTGTCAAAACAGTTGTTTCTAGCAGATGTTTTGCTCATCTGAACCTCTGGGTCTCTGCCTGATGATTTCCTATCCCTATATTGCAACCTTGTCTCCTCTTTGCCAACCTGAATTCTACCAGTCCTTTCACAGTATAGTCTAAGCTCATCCTCTGAAACCTGCATTGAAATGATATCTTCCCTCACTGGTTTCCTGCTGAAGTTCCAGGATCACACAGGTTTATACTTAATGGCTGTCAAATCATTGCATGTGTTAGTCGCATATGCCCAGCCAAATTAATCCATTTAAATATAAAAGTAAAATAACAAAATGTAAAGTTTGGAAAATGGGAAGGAGGGTGGAATAGGAAGATGTATAATATTATTACTCAGACAGTCCCTTTCAAAAGTCTTTTGATGTAATGGGGATGCTCAATGTTTGGAAGGGTGAAGTGAAACAAACATGCTAATACACTCTTGATAGGTATTTTAATTGGAATTAGTCTTTCAGGAAAGCCATTTGAGCACTTAAAAAATTTTATGTCCATGGACCCAAGAACCCCACTTCTATGAATGTTTGCTAAGATAATCATTAGAAATATAGACAAAAAAGTTACATATAATATTATTCTTGGCAGTAATGTGATATAGAAACATGGAAATAACCTAAAAGGGAATTGCAAATTAAAAATGTTTTTGCAAACATTAAAAAAATAATCTAATGTTTATTTATTTTTGAGAGAGAGAGAGAGAGAGGCAGACTGCAAGTGGGAGAGGGGTAGGGACAGAGGGAGACACAGAATCTGGAGGCAGGCTCCAGGCTCCAAGCTGTCAGCACAGAGCCCGATGTGGGGCTGGCACCCATGAACTGTGAGATCATGACCTGAGCTGAAGTCGGTCGCTTAACCGACTGAGCCTCCCAGGAGCCCCTAAAATTAAGTAGTTGAAGAACATTTAATGACTTGAGAAAATGCTCATGTTGTAATAAAAAAAATGGGAATACAGAGGACACAGAACATTATGTACCATGTTCAAATCAGACCTAATCAGACCTTTCTTTCTCCTCGTGTCTGCCTTCTTTCAGCATTTTGCAATAAATGTTTTGCATCTGGGAAGACTAGGGATTGCTTTGGAAATTCGTATCCTGGTTTCCAAATCTAACATGCATCACTGATTAATTCCAAATAATTGGAACAAAAATACATTTAACACTAAACACATGAAATCTAAAAACTAAAGAGAACAGAAGTTAATCTGTCAGATATTCATTATGCCTGTCAGTTATTACTGTGCTAGGTAGAAGAGACTTCCATTGATTAAATGAAGAAGCAAGGAGTTTTATTGTACCATGGTCTACATTGTATATAAAGTCACATTATACATTATACTTGCATGTTGCCTTGGAAATAATACTGCACCTGTAGTGGAGTCTTAGTTTAGCTCTTGCTCTGTGTAGACATAGTTGTGTGTGACAATGGAAAGATTTTTCTTTCTGGATCTTGGTCTCCTCATCTGTGAAATGAATGTTTGTCATTTCCCAAAGGGAGTGTGTGTGTGTGTGTGTGTGTGTGTGTGTGTGTGGTGAAGTTAATAAGATGAACGTTTTCAATAACAGATGAGAAATTTGAAGTGTAATCACCTCTAATGACTCAAACTTTTTTGAGTGTGTGATTTCAAGCTATATATTTGCCTCCTGCTATATTGTTTATCTCTTTGTAACCGGTGGCATTTCTTGTACTGAATTCCTTCCAGGTGCCTTAATGAGCACAAATACTTGTGGAAAGATGAAGTGCTATCACACTGGCAAAGGTTTAAAAGTTTGAAAATACCCAGTGTTGTAAAGGGTGTGAGGAAACAGGCATTGTCGAATTCTGTGGTTGGAAATGTAGATTGATTTTGGAGGGCAGTTAGGCAAATTTAAAATGTATATACCCTCCGGTTAGCCATTCTACTGCTAAGAAGATCCTACAATTATACTTGTAAATGTAGAAAGATTAATATAGAAGGATTTTTTTTTGAGACATTCTTTATGATGGAGAAAAATACATATGACTCAAAATGAGTACTGGATATATAAAGCATGGTACAGCCATACAATGGAAAACTACCTAGCCATTCAAAAGAATGTCTTGGATCTGTATGTCCTGAAATGAAAAGATGTGTAAGACATTACAGTAATTGAAAATAGCAAATTGAAGAGAAATTTGTACAGTGTGACCTGTTGTAAAAAGAAATCTGTGTTTTCATAGATTCGAATAGAAAAATTCGGGGAGGTTGATAAGAGATTGTTAGGAGCAGTTGCCTCTAGGGAACGGGCTTGGAGGCTATGTTTTGTTCTCATGTACTGCATAAATCATTTTCCATGAATATGCATTGTTCCTATAATAATAGAAGAGCAATTTTCACTCACAAGATTAATAAAGAAATCAACAAAGCTGCAATGATCATTGTTGTGTTAGATCTACTTCTCTCTTTTACACTATTTTATTTGGGGAGACTCTCAGAAATGTAATACTAGCTCATTGGATACAAAAAGTTACACATCAGATGGTTTTCCAAAGATTTGTGCCAGTTTAAGATACTACCAGCACCATACAAGAGTAACAGAGTAATAGTTTTGCTAGTATCATCTGCAAAACAATTGTTTTTTAAATTTAAAATGCAAATTTAAAATTTAATTATTACTTTAATTTATTGCCATTTTGTACTACACCTTTTCTGGTTTATTTTATTGCTGATAAATTATGCTAAGGAAGAATCTTAAATACAAACAATAACAGCAACAAACAAAACGTTATGACAATTTTTATTCTAGAAATATCTGTAGTAGTGAAAACTTAGTAACGACTTAAAATCCATGAGAAACAGTTAATTATGGTGGACCACTTCATACCAAGGAATAGTTTTTAACCATATATGACAATAATATAACAACGCAGAAGTAGGTTATACTTACAATGTTTGGAAATGAAAAAGCTAACATATATAATTACTAAGTTATTGGAACTCCATAAGGATTATATATCCATTCATAGAATAAACAAAGGAAGGAAAGTCATTAAAATGGTAAATTGGGATAAATTTCATTAAATGGTAACAGAGGACATTTTATTCTCTTTAGTATTTGCTAACTTTTTTCTTTAATTAGTACATATGTATATATTTTTTAAAACTTGGGAAATTACTTGACAGAGTTATTTTTAGAATTAAATTAAAAAGAGACTATGTGAGCGTCTATTGGCACAGGGTCAAAGTTGGTACTCAATAAAGGTTAATGTTCCTTCCATACCTGCTGCTTCAAAATAGATAATTACACATTCTATGCTTTTCTATGTTGGGGAAACCAAAATTTTCTGTCTTAAGAGTGAAGATACACTCCTGTTATTGCCTTCCTATCCTGTTTTCTCAGCCATAAAGGTAATTTTATACACAACTACAATGAAATAAAACAAAACAAAACAAACAAAAAACAAAAACAAAAAAACCCCACAAAACTTCCCCAAAGAATGCAGAAAAATGCAAGGTAGAGTATGTATTGCTCCAGAAAACTTGCAAGGTATAAAAAAGAGAAAAGTTTATGTTGACAGTCCCACCATAGGTGAGGAGGAAATCAATGATCTGGGTACCTACTATTTTGATAGATGAATGAAAACACAATTTCTCTTTCCTCAATAAAAAGCATGAGAAGTGATATTTGAGTGAATGCCATATACTAACCCATGAAATTGAGAATTGTATAAAAAATTAGATAAAAATTGTATAAAAAATTGTATAAAAAAAGCTAGACCAAACTAGCTTCAATTTTGTATTTATTTATCAAAATTAGCAACAGAGGTATTAAGAGTTTGTCTAATATTAAAATTATTTTGACTCAGAAATTTGCAGTTATTTCTGTAAAATATGTAAGCAGTGAATCATGGGAATCTACCCCCAAAACCGAGAACACACTGTATACACTGCATGTTAGCCAACTTGGCAATAAATTATATCAAAAAAAACAAAAACATTAAAGAAAGATTAAAAAAATAAAAAAATATGCAGAACTGCAACATGAAGCAAAAAATTGTATTTGGGGGTATTTGGGACTGAAGATAGGAAGACTTGGAGGGGGGCTGTTGAATAGGGACAGCCCTTCCAAATATATATGACAATGAAAGAAATTGATGAGCAGTGAGATAAAATCTGAAGCGCTTCATCTACAATATAGTTAACTTGTCTAGGAAAAATCAAGGGACAGCCTATCTGAATCCATGCATATTCCCTTTGTTGAGAAGTTGATATAGAAAATCTGAAACTTGCCGTTACAATTTAAGGGATGATTGAGCTCTAAAAAGATGCACCACAGCATCAACCAACTACACACTCCATATATTTTCTTTAATTCATTAGCAGTAAACCATTTGTGGCATAAGCACTTCTTCCCGTGTTCCAAATGCCCACACCGCTTTCTTTACCTTGTTTCCTATCATTTTGTATACAGTATGCAAATGTACTAAAATTGAAATATGGCTTAGCAATTTGTAACACTATAAAACCCTAAAATATAAAATATGACTGCTAAATATTTTGATTTAATGGGCCTGGTGTTGTACTACATATTTATTTTAACTCACTCTTAAAATGTCAAATGAAACTCAAAAATCTGTTTTAGTTCCAAAATGTAGAACTATTAATTTTATGGCCTAATATCTGATTCAATTTAACTACGCTTCTAAGAGGGTATAGATTCCAAGCATTAGACGGACTGACTGTTTAATTCCATCATTTTAAGTGCAATTGAGCCCCATCTTGCCAAATATGATAATATCCTGGAGGAGGGACGGGGGAGGACTGAAACAATAGATGTTTGAAGGCTCTGTGCATTTATCTCCTCTGCTTAGGAGGTTAACCAAAACATGTTAACACCTCCAGTATCCACATTCTGGGTTAGATAATACCCAAGTAAAAAGAAGTTTTTAGGGATTTCTTTTGTCCTGATAAAAACCATATAAGTGTCAATAGACCTCCAAAATTAAAAAGAATGCCTGCACAACCAGGGATAGGCTGTCTGGGAGGGCTCCGAGGCTGTCTAACTTCTAGTGAACAGTTCTGAGACTATTTCCCAATGGCCAGCTTTTGAGGTAATGCCATTCTTAGTCTGAGAAAAAAAAGGGCACAGACAGGCTTATACTCATGGCCGTCGAGAATCCTGCTGACTGGTTCATTAAACAGAACTGGCAACTGACTCCTAAGATAAAAGTTCTTGATGGCTTTCCAAGCAGGAGGAAGGGCGTTGAGTGACACATATAAATATATAAGGGAAAAGAAGGGTGAGCTGGAATGGTAGTGACCTTTTTGTGAAAGGTTTATGGAAGAGGTACTGGTTATAAGACCTTCGACTGCATTTTGGAGAATTTATTCACCACTAGACCAACGGTAAGACTTTGGGAAGAAGGAGATGTCGGATACCCTTTATAAATATGTGGTGAAACTTTTGAAAATAGTGTGGTCTTAGAAGTGAGTCACTACACTGGACTACTGTGTGTTCTTTTTCTAAGTTCTACTACTGGCTTTGTGTGAGACTTTGGGAAAATTTCTTGAGGACTCTTTTTAATAGGAATAACTACTTCCATTATTTTATCTATGCATATTCTGTAAGTATCTATTGGCCAAATAAGTATTTGCTGATTTACATTATGCATATAATAAAATACCTAAGTTCTTCAGAAGAAACATAGAATTCAAACAAGTGATAGCTTGTTTAGCTATTTTTCACATATAATTGGATAACTTCTATGTAGTGACTACCCTTTTCAAATGTATTTTTTTTCCAGAATAAATGTATCTTAAAATCTACATCATGATAATTTATCCCAATCTCCCCTCGTCCAATTTTTGTATCAACTACATAATAAAAAACATTTTAATTAGAGATTTGAGTAGATAAAAGTATTACAATAGGCCCCAGCTCCTTTCAGGTTTAAACAAGAAAAAAAAATCAATGTAAGTTGTTAGCATTATAAATGTTTGGAATGCATCTATAGCAATGATCTACAGGAATTTTTGCTAAAAAAGTTGAAGTATGATGTTCAAAAGTCAATTTTCTGTGGAGACAATAGTAATACCAATAAGTATTTCAGTCATTACTGGAATGGTAGTTATTTTATTGTTACTTAATAAAATTTAATCTTCATTACTCTCACCAATTTTTGCAAACATTTCAGCTCCTTTCACTAAAAAACATCACACTTGTATAAGTATCATGATTTTATTATCTTACTATTAAGTATATGTATGAAATATACTTATATACTATTAAATATATACTATTAAGTATATTAAGCATATACTTATATACTATATAAGTATACTTATATACTATTAAGTCATATGTATGAAATCATGTCTTTAAAATTATTCTTATTCTTAAAAGGATAATTTAAAATGATTTCTAATTGTTTTTACAAATTCAAATGTTTTCTATTTTACTTAAATATGTTAATAAGGGCTTTAATCTTTTGTAACTTAAAGAAAAAACAGTGATTACGTTGTATGTTTGAACCCCTTTGGACAGTGGTTGTAACATGCTTTTCTATTTTGCTCTAACTATGGAAAAATGTCTGACTTAATAAATTGAATTTTAAATGATTCTTATGGAGCATTTATATAACAACTCTAAGATGACTATAATAGAGCCAAAAAGTAATTAAAGCTTCATAAATGCATAGTGACATGATCCAATCAGTCATTTACATTTGGGTAGTTCAAAGTCACAGGACCTGGGAAAGCCTTAATTCATATGAGAAGAGCAAAAAGAAAGAATAATAGGAAAATAAGAAGACAGTTTTAGGGAATTAAATTAATGTTAATAGACAGATATGGATAAAGGAATAGCTTTAAGATTAATTTTCCTCTTAAGACAGAAAGAATATGAGAAGTATAATGTTTATAAAATGTTTATGACAAAAGCAATTTTCTTTTGATAAGAACAATAAAGACCTAAAAGAAATTAAGGTAACAGGTCTCACCATATCAAAACCATGACAACTCATTTAATACATATGTGAGCAGATGTTTTCATCAAGTTTTAGATAAAATTAACATGCAAAATAATTTTTTAAAAAGGATAGTTTAGAAAAAAGCTTCAAATGACAGAAAGGTTTTATTTTGGGGGTGCCTGGGTGGCTCAGTTGGTTAAACATCCGACTCTTTTTTTTTTTTTTTTTTTTTAACATCTGACTCTTGATTTTGGCTTAGGTCATGATCTAGTGGTTGATGAGATTGAGACAGCATGGAGCCTGCTTGGGATTCTCTCTCTCTCTCTCTCTCTCTCTCTCTCTCTCTCTCTCTCTCTCCCCCACCCTCCCTCTCTCCCCCTCGCCTGCTCACTTGCATGCTTGCTCTCTCTCTCTCTCTCTCGAAATAAATAAGCATTTTAAAAAAAGAAAGTTTGTGGCGCCTGGGCGGCTCAGTCAATTGAGCGGCTGACTTTGGCTCAGGTCATGATCTCGAGGTTTGTGAGTTCCAGTCCCCACTCAGGCTTTGTGCTGACAGCTCAGAGCCTGGAGCCTGCTTTGGATTCTGTGTCTCCCTCTCTCTGTGCCCCTCTCTCGGCCCCTCCCCACTCTCCTCTTTTATTTAAAAAAAAAAAAAAAGAAACTTTGTATTTTCTTTAATAATTGCTTTCTGAAAGAATAGGGAGCAAAGTAGAAAGAGGAATGGAGGGAGGGAGGGAGCAAAGAAGGAAGGAAGGAAAGTGGGAGAAAACCACACAACTCAGTAAGAGGGAATAAGTTCAGTGTCTATGTTTCATTCTTCCGAAATCCAATACTATTGAGTACAAACTTGCTTTAGGTGTATAGACAATCTCCTAATGGGCCTTTCTAATTAACTCCATCATAGTCACTTCAAACTCAGCGCATTCTAAATTGAACCCATCACCTGCCTCACTAGCCCCTGCCCCTCTATGTTCGGATTCCAAGTACTGTTTCCCAGATCTATCAAGCTAGATGCACGGTTGCACCTATGGGCGCCAACCTTTGTTTCAAACACTGCTTTCTATTGCTTCGATATCAGGAGGACCACTTGGTGCACTAGCCCACTGCCTCGAATTTCATAGTCTCTGTCCATTCCCATACTGCTAAAGTATCTATCAGTGAATTTGTTCACGCGACTCTTTTACCGAAAAACCTACTATAAGCAGAGATTGGGTAGGCCTCCACTGCCCCTGCACTTGACTTCTAGATAAAATTGGCAAAACTCTTCATCTTTCCCAATTCCATGACCACATGATTAAAACCTTCCCCAAGAGTTTTACATATGCCTGTGGGAGTTAAATTTTCAAGTTGCCTCAGCCTCAGTTAATGGTATGTGTTGTTATGTGCCACTAACTGGGCTTCCCTCTTGATTTGCACAAGCAATAGAATATTTATGTACATACAAGTCTGATGGACTTAGAGATTTGGGAGAAAGACTCAAGAGTGGACTAAATCTTAACAATGTAAATCATTTCAATTGGAGCAGAGAAATAATTGTTCTTCAAAGACCCTTCATTTCCTCTTATGTGGTGGATGTTTCCTAACATGTTTATAAACCTTTTTTTTTTTTTTTGCTTGCTTGCTTATTTTTCTCTGTCTTGTTGGGTTCTCTCTTTCCTTCATTTCTCTGTTCCTAGTCTCCTTCTTATCAAATAACTCTGAATTCTTCTCCTTCCATTTTTTCAGAGTAATTCATCTACCTCTTCCCCCAGCCTCATGCACATTAGAGCTCAACAGACTTGTTCAGCTGAGCCCGTTGAAGCACAGACAGAATGGTTATCTGATTTGCTCCTCTTTCCTTAGAAAGTGGCTGTAGTCATTCAAAGAAGAAAAAAATGGGTAAATTTAAAAAATAAATGCTGTAAAAACAAACATCGTCAGGGATTCCTGTTTCCTATAGACTCCTTAGTTTATCCCATAAGAACCTACTTTCTACCTATGTCTTCAATCTTTACTTTGATGGTACACCCTCCACTCCCCCACCCTTCTAATTCTCCAGGTTCAGGGGCTTCTCATCTTTCTTCAAACACAACAGACCTTTTGTGCAATCTATTTCTTTTTTGGAGATGTCCCATGCCACCTTTCTTTTCTTTTTTCCTTTTTTTTTAATAATTAAAAAAATATTTATTTTATTTTTGACAGAGAGAGAGAGAGAGAGAGACGAAGCGTGAACAGGGGAGGGGGAGAGAGAGAGAGGGAGTTACAGAATCTGAAGCAGGCTCCAGCCTCAGAGCTGTCAGCACAGAGCCCGACACGGGGCTTGAACTCACAAACCGTGAGATCATGGCCTGAGCCAAAGTTGGACACTTAACTGACTGAGCCACCCAGATGCCCCCCTTTCTTTTCTTAATGAACTTCTGCTTCAAGATCCTTCTCCGGTGATTCCCCTAGGCCCTGTGCACAGATGATCTCAACCTCAGGCAGCTCTTGCATTTTAATTGTTTGAAACCATGTATCCTTCACTAGAATGGGTGCGGCTTCACGAGTCAGGGGCTGTGTTCCAGAAAAGTAAGACGGTCTCAATATTCTACTGTTCTACCGCCTTTGTGTAAAAGTGATCAACGTGACAATATTTCTTACATATTTCATTCATAGAGTGTTATAATCAAATTTCCTCAAAGTTGTAGTATCTTTTATGTGGCATAGACCCAGATTTAATTTTCAGAACCTCAGTCCCTTGAAAAATGATATGAGTTGATTTTTATCCCAATAACTCATTTTAGGTAGGAAAATTTGGCTAACACTTTTGTGCCACATCCTCCCTCTGGCTGCAGCTGCTCGAGATAGAAGACGAAGGCTGGAGGTTTGGCCCTGCCAGACCTGGTGCTGGGAGTAAAATGCCATATTCTGACCCAGAATGCCATATTCTGACCCATCTGGCCAGATGGAATTGATGGTTGCTGCTCTGCTCCAATCCTCCAATTTTACAGAAAGGGGACTGAGGCACAAGTTTAGCTGCCGTGCCTTGTGTCATCCAGCCAGTGAGAGTGTCAGGGCTTGGTCTAGAGCTCAAGTCTTTTGAGATCTAAGCTTTTGGATAAAACAGTGAGAACTATAATTGGCATCTTGAGAGAACCACTGCCTTGGAAATTTGTGTGACAGCAACTTGGTAACTTACACATTCTGGATTAAAATCTCCCTTTCTGAGGTATTGTCACTTCAAAACTGACTTGACTGGGAGTGCCTGGGTGGCTCAGCCTCTTAAGCATCCAACTTCCGCTCAGGTCATGATCTCATGGTTCGTGAGTCCCATATCAGGCTCTCTTCTGTCAGTGGAGGGCCCACTTCGGATCCTCTGTCCCTCTCTCTCTCTGCCGTTCATGTTCTCTCTCTCAAAAATAAAATAAACACTAACAAAAAGCTGACTCGACTGAATTTAGCATATAAAAAGTAGAATTCAGGGGCGCCTGGGTGGCTAAGTAGGTTGAACGTCTGACTCTTGATTTTGGCTCAGGTCATGACCCCAGAGCCATGGGATAGTGTGTCAGCCTCTGTGCTGAGTGTGGAGTCTACCTGAGATTCTCTCTCTCTCTCTCTCTCTCTTTCTCTGTCCATTTCCCCCACTTGTGCTCTATCTCTCTCTCAAAAAAAAGTAGAATTCATAAAATCCTATTTTTCCGCAGATGATGTGAAATTAGGGCTTTGACAACTTTTTCACCTTGTGATTTGTTGTTTGAAGTTTACATGGATTTCACTCGAGGAAAGATATTGACCAGGAATTGCGAAGAGCTGAGAAGAATGTTAACTGTCTTCCGCACAGTTGTGACAATGACTTTAAGCTGAGAGGATAGCTTCCAGGTTGTTGTCCAGAGATAAACAGGGAAAATAGTTGGTTACAAACACAAATTTGTAGATCACAAATAATTTCTTAAAGCAGATCTGTTTATTCACGAAACAGTATAGTAATGCTACAACTGCTCAAGAACGGTTGAGTGTCTCTGTACCACACCCTGTAGACAGTGTGAATTCTGCATAAAACAAGGGTCTATAATCAGTGTTTTTGGCAGACCAACCGACCCAACGTTAGAGTTATCTAGCTGAAACAAGATAAAAGCATGGATGAGCAATAAGCAAGGCAAAGTTTACCCATTAATTTCAACTAATAATAGTATGTCTTAATCTTTTAATGAGACTTTAAAAAGGATACATACAACACACTTACAAAAAAACACACAAAGGCAGAAGATTTTTAACTGATGCTCAAGGGCTGAATTTAGTCAGAATTAAAGCTCAAGGAGAGAAGCTAAAAAGAATAGTTTGTTTTGAACTTAATGGGGAAAAATAGACACACACCTTTGTATCAACACTGCCTTATAAGTGTGATTTAAAAAAAAAAAAAACACTGTTAAAAATCACTGGTTTGGTTGAGAAATAGATTTCTGAGTAGTCATAGGAATAAAACCAGTATCGTTTGTACCCATGAATAGCTCTACCCCCAAGCAGCCTTGATAAACTGAGCAAGATCAAGGCCAGATTGTAGTCCCTTGAAGCATTGATGATAAGCACACTATGGTTAAAGGACACAAATTACCCTTGGAATCATAATGCAGGTACACTGGTTGTAAGGATAATGTGATTCAAACTAATTTCGGACTGTGCCAAGCAGGAAGAGAAAGTCCTTTGGGCATTCAAGAAGAACATTTAGACAAAGCAAAACAAGAAGGGGAATTTGTGGTTAGCAGGAAGCTGTTGCTCATTTATATTTTATTGAAGATTTAAAATGTTGGACAAAAGAATGTGGCTATAACAAGCAGAGAAAGAAATTTGGGATGTACATAGTTTACAACAAAAGAATCAATGAGAAGAAATGATAAGCATAGGAAAATTGAAAAGGTGTTCTCTTTAGTTTCCGAAAATTGTTTATTTTGGAAACTCAGATGGATTAGAATTATCAACATAGACTTCTCTTGCATCTCATTATGGTGCCTTATATCACTTACTACTCTTTGATGTTAATCAAAGTGCATCTTTTATAATTATACAGATTGCTATAAAAAATCATGAGACATCACATTTTACCAAATAGGAAAAACTATTGATCTAACATGATCCATTGAATAATGTAAGGGGTCCATTTTTATTACATATTCCATCTAGCAAGATGAAAGACGTAATTGATTTTTGTAGCTTCAGATACCTAATAGTTTTAGATACATACACGATGATTTGCTAATAGACATAAATAATGTTTTAATTGTCTATATCCTCATATTACAGTGCTGGAAACTGTTTAGGATCTGTTTAATAAATATCAGGTCTTTCCTTTAGAGTTTATAATCAGAGAAATACATGAAAGGATGGACAACTTTGTAAACCACAAATACAACAGGGTTCAAACATAAGTGCCTTGATCTGCTAAAAATGTAGAAGAGGTTTGCTTTTAATGGGGGGATAAAAAGAAAATATCTGTTATTAGAAGTAAGGTCTTAGTGCTAGCAGACTGTATTGAACAATTCCTTAGTATCTGTAGGATGTGAATTTGTGTATCTATCAATCTATCTATCTATCTATCTATCTATCCATCCATCCATCCAATGGAAGAAGATATAAATAAAATGATCATATGAAGGGGGTAGTAAGCAGACACCTGATGTGTTTCAATCACAGAGCATACAAGAAGAGAGAAAATAGCAAGACATTTTAAAAAATTAGAAAGAAAAACTTTGCAATTGAGCAAGAGGATCTTGGACATAACTTATAGGACAAACTTAAAAAAAAAATTCTATGGCCTCAGAAAAGTCCAGCATATACAAAATGGCAGGTGAGAAAGATAACTTTGGCAGAAGAACGAAAGACGTAATTACAGGAAATAAATATTGTAATTTGGGATTCTGGAGAGATGAGCCTATGGTTATCCAAACAGGAGATAAAGGATTATATAATAACCATAAACTGAAATTAACAGTTTATTGGATTAAATTATTATTTTTCACTGAAATAACAAATTGCTTTACTTTGGTTATATCGCCTCTGAGATAATATGATTTGGTCATTAAAATGACTAAAATAAACAGACAATGGAACAGCTAATTCACTTGTCTGGACCACCTTAATGACCAAATTGAGAAACAGTACACATAATCCAGTTGTTCGTGTGGCCATCACTCAACAAATAATAATTGGCTACTCTTTGCAATACATTAGAGCAAGTAGCTACTATACAAAATGCCAATTGAACACAGAGTACTTTTTAAAATTTATTCTGTGAAAAATCCATTGGAAGAGTTGAAAAGAAGGCAAATCAGATTCAGAAAATGTCATGACTGAAAAAGCAGATTTAATTAGGAACTGGAAATAGAATTGAAAAACAACCAGAGTCAGTGAGGAGTTTTACTTGGGAGCTTTGTATCAGCGTTCTTTACTGACACATGGATGTTGGGTTTGGGAAAAGTTAAAGGCACGCAATAAATTTGTTTAATACGGATTGGTCATGCAACTTGTCTTCCTGCCAGATGCAGTGTGCAGGACAGAAGTGAATATAGAAATTGATCTATTACATACAGGCATTCATTCAACAAATATTTTTTTGATCCCATGTTATTTTGCAAACACTGTCTAGGTACTGGGGTTCCAACGTGAATACAGCATGACCCCTGCCATCTATGAGGCAACTGTACATGGAATAGCTAATTTGCAAAGCAATGGGGATAGCCCCATGGAAAGTGGAAGCTAGGGGAGGAGGGGGGAAAGGTCTCTAAAGCAGATGAGGTGAGAGGCAGACTAAATGAGGAAAGAGGCTCAGAAGCCAAGAAGAGAGAGTTGTGTAATTGGTTATCAGCAGTGTCAAATTCTGTACATAGGTCAAGGAGCATCGAGATGGAGAAGTGCCATTTCGTTTGGCAGGGAGCATGTTACTGGAGACCTTGGCAAGGCTAGCTTCTGGGAAGTGGCGTGGGTTAGAGCCGGACTGGATCAGGTTCAGGAGTATTTTCACTGAGGAACTGAATGCATCTGGTGCACTCTAGGAGTGGGGAGAGGAAAGGGAGGGAACAGTTGTTAGAGGGTGTGGACATTTCTGGAGGCCCGGGGATATCTGAGACAGCAGGAACCCCCAAACACAGGCTTTCTGGTTCTATTTTGTGAAAGCTGTAGCTTTCACAAGCAATAAGGAAACAGCATTTACATCTCGAAGTAGCCTTTGTTGGGCCTGTTTGTTCTCTCCGGCAATGAGTCACTCTGTAACACTGACCCTGCCATTGAAGTCAGCAGATTCTATTTGGAGAGTGTCGGTGATTGTGGGGAAAGTTGTTTAAAAAGTTGACAAAAATGTTTACTTTCCCTGATATGTAAAGCACCTGCGTGTATTAGTTTTGATGACTGAATACTAGCTGGGGAGCATGTGAATGCTACGGTTGAGTCAAGGAAAAGGGAAGTCTCATCTCCTGAAGGAGCTACATGTACATACATAGGAAGAAGTTATACTACTTTCTATTTTGATTTCCCCTCCTTTGAAAAGAATTTTACAGAGGAAAGTGGTTCTGCAGGCACCAACGTCAATTAAAATGCTAAATACTAGTTGTAGTTTCCCTACCTCTGCCAAAGGGAATCTGTCCAATGTGACCAGCCACCTGTTTGCCTTTATAAGAGCTCAAGATTGTTGCCTCGTCCAGCACACTGGACTGACACTAAATATCAGTGTGATGATGAATCAAAAGTCAACAGTGGCAGAGCTTTATTTACCAAGAAGTGACACTTGGTAAGGTCATCTCTTTTCGGGAGAACATTACATTCATTAAAGTTGAAAGATGTATTCAGAGGGTCCTTACCCCCATGTAAGGCAGGAGGTGCATGGGTTACTGATCTTTGGTGTTTCCAACTTGATCAAATATATACAGCCCAACATTCTGGCTGAAGATGTTTGAACAGATAGCAATGGCACATGGTCTGTGATGGCCTAGCCAGACACAGTGAAGGTCATAGAACTAGAAATTTAAGAATCAATTACGAAACAGGTTAAAGTTGCAGTCTACAAGAGAGTGGGTTGGGAGTCCCTAGGACCTGGGTTTTGATGACAGCTGTGTCACGTATTAACTGTGGGACGTTAATCAAATGTCTTAAATTTCTAAGTCTCTATTTCCTCATCTATAAAATGCAAATAATACTAGTGTCTACCTTATATTGCTGTTTTAAGGATTAAATGACGCTAAATGCATTTTAACCCAAGACTAGACGTGTAGTAAACGCTTCATAAGTAATAGCCATTATTTTACGTCAGTCAAGCATCGTCAGTTTCCTGTTGATCAGGGAAATACAAACCACTAGCATTCGGTTGAAGTATAACAGCAAGTATAAAAATGAATTTATTGTAGGAAACAGCTTATTGTGAAAATGTTACATTTTAAAAACACTCAAGATATGCCTCAGAGAAAAATAGCACCACAGATTCAATCTAATCTAAGGGGATTGAAATGAGAGCATTTTAATCACCACATCGAACCCGGGAAGAAATCCTAAAGTTATAAAAGTTTGATTCACTTCTAAAATTTAATACGATTCTGATTTTGCTAACATTAAAAAATAAAATTGTCTCTATTAAATGTAGAAATTAGCTTTATTATACATATAAAGAGCCTCAGCACTCTTGTTCAAATTAATAGTAAAAAATTATTCCAATTAGGTTCTATGGGACATATTAGCAATATTCAGATAACAATCAGTGCCCTTCTCTCCACGTATAAAATGCCCTACTCCATTTTTAGAATAACTTGATGGCTGAAGCTCTTTGCTACATTATCTCTTTTATGGTCCCTAGTTTGCCATTTAGTAGGGAGGCCCTAGAGCCCTCTCTGCCATCAGTCAGAGCCAGACCTTCCGCCAGTTCTGAGACCCCATGTTTAATCAAAATGCCCTGGCTCACCAACCCCTGCTCACATTATTCATTTTTCCCATTCTTTGGGGAACTTTGCCAGTTTGAGATATGTCATTCTATCTGCAAATAGAACACAGAGAGAAAATCTGAACGTTATAAAGAACGGACGGTCAATTGCTAAAGCACTTTGAATCTTAGTGAACACTGTGGTTAAATTATACCCTTAAGGGGAACCCAGAAATTCATCCTGCTAGCTCTCAACTTGGCCGGCTGAGGAAAAAGTGAACCCTGCCCTCTACCAAGTATAAACTCGATTTTTTTTTTCCCCAGGTGAGAAAAAACAAAAACAAAAACTGTAAAGGCAAAGTAGTGTGGAGAACAGGCCACTTACTGGGGTAGGTTGACTGAAATTCCACTGGACAAACGTTTCTTAGCCTCTATACCTCAAAGGAAGCTCCCCCTCCATTTGTTTCCTACTTGTTTTGCCCCTTGTGTTCATATGTTCTCAGGTTATGAGCTGTCAGAGGGTAGCATGTTTAGGTCTTCATTAGAGCTACATATCATGAAGACAGGCTCTCTTTCTCTGGATCTCCTCAGAGCTGAAGCCAGACCTCAGTCTTCCCTAAGAGTCCTGAAGTCTGGGAGACAGGAAATAGGGAAGGGGGAAGGGAATTTGGGGTTCTGCTTTTTGCCTTTGTCAACCTCCTGTAAGTCATTCAGCCTCACTGGCAGTTATTCTTTTGTATGATGAAGGTAATTATAGATACCGGTTTGAAAAGTCCTTTGATATCCTCAGATAAAAGAGGCTTTAAAAGGGCAGAGGATAATTATTATTAGCAGCTCAATGATTCTTAGGTTTTTCCATATTCAGCTTCCTCCAGGGAAGCTAAATCCATCAAAATAAAACCATTTTGAGAGAAAAGGTACAATACAAAACTATTTAAACAAGGAAAATGACTTCAAAAAGATGAGCCAAATGAAACATAAAAGTGAAATAAAAAATTAAAGCAATGACATACTTCTAAAGAAATCTCTGCGCTATTGTTCAAGAATGAACTTAACATCACACACGAGTTGTGGCAGCAATAATGGCATCTTGTATTTGTATAATGTCTTTCCAATCACCTTACAGTTCTTTTGTGTCATAAGATGATACTTATTAAACCTTCAAGATGGTAGCAGGCTCATTTTCAGGTGAGATAATTGAATGCTGACCCACTTCATAGATTAAGTTAGTGGGAAAGTGAGAATTAGAATCCAGTTTTCCCAACTCACGACACAAAAGAAAGGAACTAGCGTTATCTGCTACTTCCTGGAATCTATCAAATTCTCTGTTGGAATCTAGGCAGCTAAAAGGTACAGATGGAATTTTGGGCACTTGTTCTGACTTTTATCTTACCGTTTAGTAAATATCAAAAAACAATTAATTGTGCCTCTCCTCGGCAGCTGATCCTTGCTCAAAGAATAACAGACGGAGAATTTTTTTAAAAAACAAGAATAATATCCACTGTCTAGCCACAAGAACCTTACAGTGCAGCTGAGGAAGTAAGACATACGCATAAATCAATTTGAGAACACAATATTATTTGATAGTTTAGTATCAAATGCTATTTTCTCCCAAGAGCTTTCCGTAATAATGCTGCTGGAAAGTAATTTTTAACTTCTGGGGCATTCCTGGAACTATGTTTCTTATAACATTTGTAAAAGGCATATATTATGTCATGCCTTCTCTCTGGTATCAGAGTTTAAGTTCATGGAAAGCAGGAACCATGTGTTTATTGTATATTAGATTTCATTCCATGCTTCATGTTGTCCAGGATGTAAAGTAAGGGCTCATCCACATTTGTTGAATGACATTCTTATATAATAATTTTACAATACAATTAATTATATCATGAGGACAATATATGCTGCAAAAATCCTGAGCCTGTTTTCATTCATGATTAAAATCCATTAGGTTTCAAACAATTAGGAAATAATCACTCCAGTCTTGATACTCTCTTAGTGCCACAACAGCCTTACCAAATTTGTTGAAATTGAAAAGTGTTTTACCATTATATTTCGCATTATTCAAAAGTGTAGGAACATAACTTAATTTTACTTTCCTCAGTAAACAGATATAACAAATCAAGTGGGGAACTTGCATTCTCGTCCTATCTTTAAGGTTTTCTTGTCATCTTTGCAGGCCCACCCCACTTACTTTAGCAGGGATAGGGAGCAAGAGAAGCAACTGTTAAGAGGGCAGGACCCATGAGTTCCAGAACATACTTGGAAGAACAGCTAGTAGCAGCCGGGCTTAATTTCTTCCCCAGCCAGCATGTAATCAATGTCTAAGTGCCCCTGGAATGAGGGGGCTCAGTGGTCCGGGACAGGGCTGCTCTTTTACCTCCCCGAAGGAAAAGAAGAAAAATAATTGGGTGATAGTTTACTAACTCCCTTTCTTCATTTCTTTCCTGTTATGCTTTGTCTTTCATGGAAAAATAGCACACACTTTGCACGGATGTCTGATAATCATGTGTTTATGCCAAATGTTTCTAAATTACATTATGTTTTCCTTTCTCTTACTGGTGTAAAATAATTTATATTTACCAATTAAATACTGACCCAGAGAGATAGACGTACACAATTAGGGATGCAATTCCCTTCCCTTCAAGAGGCTCCCAATCTTAGACAGAATGATTTACCAGGGACATATAAGGCCTTCCCAAATCACTAATCAAGTACCTAAACTTGTTTTTAATGAGATCAGTATGTTTCCATTGTGCATAGGCCTAGGACCGGTCTTGCCATTTCACTTATCTCTCCATCTTCCATTCTTCTGAGAGATAGAGGAGAAAAGAAGAGGAAAAGAAGTAAGGAGTTCTACTACCATGAAAATCCATTTCTGGAGAGGTTCTACATGTATTATGGCTATCCAGTACCATGAACTTTGCAGGCAACACTCCACACTGTGTTTCTGAACTGCATGACATAACTTCCCAAGAGAAGCCATGATGTCCAGGCCATCCAGGGTCAGCCAAGTTCAGCTCCTGTTCCCACTATAGGGAGTGAGACACTGGAGTTGGCTTTGCCCAAAAATAGCCTGTGTCTATGTGATGGAATTAGCTTGATAGCACCAAGCCCCAAACTTGGAGCCAGAAGTCCTGCTTTCCGAGGGAAAGGACTCTGAGCCCTTTAACATTGCTGTTATGCAAGTTTTTAATTAGTCGTGAGGGCACTGATAGCCAGGGCCCTGGGATGGTATCAGGATGACAAGGACGGGTGCCGCAGGAGGATGCCAAAGGGACGGAGGCACCACATTTGAAAGAATATTTTCTCTCTATCAGTCCTGAAGGGAGTCTAAGCAAAAAGATGTTGGATTTCTACTGGGATAAGGTCATTTACCCCAAATCCCTATAATTTACCATAATTTGTTATGGCATTTCCATCTTCCTTCTTTTCCAAAAAGCTGCTCATATCAACAACTTAATCCAAGTAATGACAAATTTGATTGATAGGCCAAACCTCCATTAGACAGATGGACTTTATACTTTGAGCCTTCTCTGGCACTTGAGTACATGCCTCAAAAATTGGGTAGATGCAATTGTAACTGTAGAAGAAATACATTCAGTCGACTGTGTATGGAATTCTTATTTTTCTACCGAATCTGTTCCCAGTAAAATTCTTATTTTTAAAAGATTTTTGCTAAACTATTAGTGTGCCATAAATAATGATTTATAAGTGTTGCCTAATAAATCACTTTCCTGGCTTACAGCTAAATGTTAGTCTCCCTTTTGTTTTTACAGAGAGACAAAATGAAAGTCATAGATTAAATTAATGGAAGGAAAGTGAACTACAAACCGTGGTTACTTCTACTTTGGCAAAGTGAATTATTCATGAAAACTCTATTGCAGGCTTACAGTGCCAAAGGTAGCCCTCAGGATGATTTTTCTCAGCCTCTGGGCCCTGGGAGTAATTGCAAAGTGGGTAGCAATTACTTTTGGCATCTTCCCACTTCATATCCAGTGCCCTTCTCCCACCTACTTTTCTGGAAACAAGTATTTAGTAGACTTATCCAAGTTTATGGTTTCCCAAACTCTTCTCTGAGTCATTCCATTCATCTCTACCCTGCACTGAAGGGCCCCACGGTCTATAGTTGTTATACTCACATGCATTGTGTACACACACATACATACACAGAGTTTCAGAAGATGGTTTTCTTCTTATGGGCTCAAGATCATTTGTACTGAGGTATGTATGGCTAATATGTTTACACATTTTAAGAGAAGTTTGTTAATTAAAATGTAACTTGAAATGGATGTGATGTGCTGGGGAGACAGTCTTCAACTTCCTCATCCCCTTGTTTGTTCCCTGATGTCTCCATGCCCAACTCCCATCTTCCAAACAATACTGAGAAGAATTAACTGGTAATTAGTATTCTGCTTTTGAATGATTCCTTTGTCTTTGTTCTTGAGAATATAGACATCTAAACATCAGACACACTTAAAAATTTCTCTCACCATACAGTTTGAAGAAGCTCTGAGACTCAAACTTCCTGCTCCCTAACTCATGACAGGCAATACAGTGTAGGGGTATAGAATAATTACCTTTGGGTCCAACCTTTGGTGTGTAAATTCTGGCTCTGCCCTTAGTAGCTGTGTGACCCTAACCAATTTACTTAACCTCTTTGTAAAATGGGGATGCTAATGGCTATTATTTGGTCAGATTATTTTAAGGATTCATTGATATAATGAATATATGGTGCAATACCTGGCTAATACCTGGCTTAGTATAAACTAAGTACTCAATCAATGTTAGCTATTACCATTACTGCAGACCCAGCCATTATTATGTACTATAACACCATCTAGCAAACAATCCCCAAGCGAGTGGCTTCAGGACTTACCTGTGGTTATATCCCTCTTGGTTCTCCAGTATTTTAGTATTTCATCCTTGCTTATTGTTTTTCTGTCTTTAGTTGTTCATTTGGGAATGCTGTGCATCAGGCACTGTACTAGGAGCTGTGGTGAGCTGTGCAAATATGGCTCCTATCCTGATGAGACTTTCAGTGCAGAAAGAATAACAGGAGGGCTAATTTAAAAAGCAATGATGACGTACCATGTAGTGAACAACAGATGTTATGAAAGCATGTGATATTTGGAGGTAGGGAAGCTAACTACCAGGATCAGGAAAGACTCCATCTTGAAGGATGAGAAGGAATTGGATGGTCCAGAGTTGGGGGTAGAGGAATAGAAAACAAGGAAATGGAAAAATTGTGTGCTATGAACTGAATGTTTGTGTCCCCCCCAAATTCATATGTTGAAGCCCTAGGCCTCAATGTGATGGTATTTGGAGGTGGGGCCTTTGGGAGACAATTAAGAATAGATGAGATCATGAGAATGGTACTCTAGTGATGGGATTGGTGTCCTTATGAGAAGAGGAAGAGAAAACAGAGGTCCCTCTCTCTCTCTCTTCCCCCCCCTCTTTCTCTCTCTCTCTCTTTCTCTCTTCTCTACACATAAAGAAGGTAGCTATCTGCAAGCCACGAAGAGAAGTCTCATCAGGAACTGTATTGGCTGGCACCTTGACGTTGGGTGTCCCAGACTCCAGACTATGAGAAATAAACGTTGTTTGAGGCTCCTACTCCATGTTGTTTGTTATGGCAACTTGAGGAGACTAAGAGGTGGTGGAAGAATGCATTTGACAAGATGAAAGACAGACAGTATGGCTGGAGAAGAGGAGACTGGTTGTAGTGCTTCGGAGGCACGGGGGAGTAATGCAGAATTAACATAGAGTCATGGCATGGTCCAGATAGATCAGTTGCTCTCAGTCAGGGGCAGATATTTGGTAATGTTTGGTGATGTTTTTTGGTTGTCACAACTGGGGGGAGTTGTGGGTAGATGGCTAGATGCCAGTACTTACTGGCGTCTAGTGGGTAGAGGCCAAGAACTCTGCTAAACATCCTACAGTGTAGAGGACAACCTGCTCACAAGGAACTATTCAGCTAAAAAGTCAGTAGAGCCAACCTGGAGAAACCCTCGGGTAGATAGCCCATCACATAGGATCCTGAAGGGCAGGTTAAAAGTTGTGCTTTATCATAAGAATAAGGAGAATCCATTGGAGAGTTGTAAGAAAAGGTGTGATGTGGTTCTACTTTCTTTCTTCCTTTTTAAAAAGTTTACTTATTTTGGGAAAGAGAAAGAAGAGAGGGAGAGAACACACGTGGGGGGAGGGACAGAGAGAAGGACAGACAGGATCCCAAACAGGCTCCACACCATCAATGCAGAGCCCAAGGCCTGGCTCAAACTCACTAACTGTGAGATCATGACCTGAGCCAACATCAAGAGTTGGACTCTAAACCGCCTGCACCACCCAGGGGTGCCTCTATTTTCTTTCTTAAAAACCATCTCTGGCTGCTGCTGGAGAAGACCTTTGCAAGTTCAGACGAGAGATGATGGTGGCTTGGACCTGGCTTGACCTAGAATGTATATCCCAACATTTCTTGAACTTTGAACTGGGGAGTGAATTAACTGGATGTGAAATGGAAAAAGAGACAATAACCGGACTCCAAAGAAAGGGCATTGTGTGTTTCTTCAGACTTTTCTGGCTCTTCCAAAGGCACTTCCTCTTCTCCTTCCCATATATACAAGTCACTGCTGACTTTGCCCCGGTTGGTAGTTACCGCACAGGCCTCAACACCTGCTCCACCTTCTCCACCTGTTCTTCTACTTTCCACTTGGCACTTTCTACTAAGCATCATCTCTCGTGGGCTCCTCTGCCCAGTTAGACTCACTTTAGAAGCAGATGTATGCTGATCACTGCTACACGGATTCCCAGTCTTCCCTGGCCCAGTGTGAAATCTTACCTCTGTCAATAGCGTCAAAGGCTTTGAAAATGGAACATCTGTCTCCCGCTTGGAAACTGCATTTCTGACAAAGTTCACCAAACAACAGTCTTTCATGCCCAACTTCTGCCAAGCACATGGTATCAATGTGGTCAGGAATTTCCAAGAGAATCCTGACTTTATGTTATTTGGTGCTTTTATTTTATTTTATTATTTTTTTTTTTAATTTTTTTTTAACGTTTTATTTATTTTTGAGACAGAGAGAGACAGAGCATGAACGGGGGAGGGGCAGAGAGAGAGGGAGACACAGAACGGAAGCAGGCTCCGGGCTCTGGGCCATCAGCCCAGAGCCCCACGCAGGGCTCGAACTCACGGACCGTGAGATCGTGACCTGAGCTGAAGTCGGACACTTAACCGACTGAGCCACCCAGGCGCCCCTTGCTGCTTTTAAATAAAATCAATTCGTCATGGATCTTTACAAGTACATCTCATCGCCATCCTAGATCTTTTTCAGGAAAAGAGACAAGATGTGATTAAACCTATTTGTGATTTGAATTTGAAATTTGTAAGATTTTTCCACTACCTAAATTCCTAAATCAGAAGGAATTTTGATTGGTTAGTGAAAAAATTAGGTTGCCATATTTATGAGTCATAATCTTACTTAATAGGAACACCAAAGTAAACCGTCTAGCACTTACATATGGAGGCATATAGAGTTAGATGTTTCAAGATGCACGTATGAATCAGATATAGACTAGATCAGGGTCTCTTGCATTGGGTCCAAGAAGATCTGGAAAGTAAATATGTGAAGCAACCAGAGGCAAGAGAATGGCGAGTGCTGGAATCTATTGAAACCAGGGTGGATGGATGTATCTGCCTAAAAGTATTCCAATTAAGGAAAAAAAAATAAGAAATGTGGAGCCAAACAAAACATGTCTATACACACCAACTGAACTGTCGCTACCAGTTTGCAAATTCTGGTCACAGGAAAAATAAAAGCAAAGGCCTAAAGACCTCCATTAGAAACTTCAAATGCAATTAAAGAGAAAATACTCCTAAAATACTGAAAAACAATCAAAAAATGAATGTATGGCTGAGACACAGGGGGCAATTTTTTTTGAAAAGTCTATCTTCTCTTCCCCCTTTTGATGATGTATTATTTTTGGTGAGATACGCACACATACGCGCACACACACACACACACACACACACACACAGAAGTATTTCTCTTGCTCCCTTTCTCTCACCCTTTCTTCACCACCCAGATCGTTCTTCCTCACACACGACAAAACAGCACCATAACATTAGGGGTATGAGGTCAATCAATGGAGGCAAAGAAATTCATAATCTTTGCTGAACCGCGATCCTTAATGTGTACTGCCGCATCTGTAAGCCCAGAAAAGTAGGCCATCAAAATCTGAAGGGACATATTAACTGTAATGCCTGGTGCATAATAGAGCACATTAAAGACAGACTTTCAGCCTTAACTCTTAATCTCTTTTCCAGCTTTGGTAGATTTAAAAATCTGATATTCCGAGCACAGCATTATGCTTCCCAGGGTTACAGCTGCGCACTGCTTTCTATCTTGGGAGGAGATGTTTTTGCACAGGTCTGAGGAAATGCAACCCAAGGGAAATGTCATTTTAACAAATTTTAAGGCGGGGCGGGGGGAACACTCTTCTTTTTGCTGCAAAAGAATTTTGCTGGGGTGGCAATGTTGTGCAGTTATCAAACAGACAAATAAAAATGAAAATTTCCATTTAAAGAAACTCTAGTATTTTAACATTTATATACCGTCCTTTATTCCTTAAGAATCCAGAGACCTTTAGACATAGTATGTACCATCGTTATGCCAGAGTTTATTTTTGGGAGATGTCCAGACCACTCTCATATTTTCTCGACTTTTCTCTGTGAGACGGGTGGAAATAGGGAAAGAGAATCAAAATGGAGGGAAGAGGCTGGGTTTTTCATTGGAGCTAACAGATGGCTTTTGCAATAACTAAAGGTAATGAAAATATATGTGTTGTGGCCCCTTTGTTTATGTCCTAAAACTTTCTGTGACATTCGGATGCAAAACACTTACTGGGTCCCCTAAATCCTATACTCAACAAATACTGATAAAGTGTAGACACTATTTTAAATATTATAAATGGGGTCGTGACTGAGACAGATAAGCTCCCTGTTCTCATGAAGCTGAACTTAGAAGGAAACAGTCAATGAACAAAACCCCAGAAAAATGCAGAGAATTAGATGAAGGCCTGGGTGACTCTTTAGATTCTATGGTCAAGGTGACATACAGGTTGAGACAAGAGTGACAAACAGGACCCAGCCATGTACAGATTCCAGAGAAAGGGCGTTCTACGTACTGTAAACAGCTAGGTGGGTGCATTAGTTTCCTATGACTGCTCTAGCAAATTATCACAAACCTAGTGGCTTAGAACAACACAAATTTATCATCTTGTAGTTCTAGATGTCAAAAATCCAACATGGGTTCACCCGGCTAAGATTAAGATTAAGGTGTGGCAGGTCTGCTTTCCTATCAAAAGCTCTAGGGGAGATTTTTTTTTTTCTTTTTCTTTTCTTTTTTTTTTTTTTTACCTTTCCCAGCTTCTAGAGGCCACCTACATTCCTTGGCTTATGTCCTGCCTTCCATCTTCAAAGTCAGCAAGGTAACATCTTCAAATCTCTCTGAATCCAACTTTCCTGCCTCCCTCTTTTACTTATAAGGAGTGTTGCAATTACACATCTGGCCCACCCAGATAATCCAGGATAACCTCCCCACCTACATTCTTAATTTAGTCACACCAGCAAAGTCTCTTTTGCCACGTAAGAGAATTGAAGATGTGGATATCTTTGAGAAACCATCATTCTGTCTAGCACGGTGGAAATGAGGATTTCTGTGTTCTAGGAACAGAAAAAAACCAATGTGATGGGAATGTAGCAGTGAAATAGAAAATGATGGGGTGAGGCCCAGTTCTGACTTCCCAGTGGCAGAAATAGACACCATTACCACATTCGTCATTTCATCGGGTTTCCCAAAGATCATACACAGCCACGAGAGCATGAGGACAGTCAGGCTTTGGTGTGTCTGATCTTCCTTGATTAATGATAAACCAGGATTAAAATTCCTGAGTCTAACTTTCAGTTGTAAGTACCCCAACGTTTTAGCATTTATTATATACTGTCTTGTATTCTGTTTCATAAAATTGTGGAATTTCAGATCTCAAGAAAATCTGAAAGACCTCTTCACTGTGTTCTTAACTTTTGCAAGAAAAAACAAAAAAATAAAAATAAAATAAAGAAAACAAAAACGTTGAGACCTAAAGAAGTAAAATGTCTTTCCTAAGAAGCTGGACCAGAGACCAGAAGCTAATTGTGCGGTGTGTCCATCCATATCTTTGGTGTATGATCACATTTTAGGTGTGTATTATTTTTTTTTCCTTAAAAAGATTTTTTTAATGTTAATTTAATTCTGAGAGGGGGAGGGAGCAGAGAGGGGCAGAGAGAGAAGGGGACAGAGGATCTGAAGCAGGCTCTGTGCTGACAGCAGAGAGCCTGATGTGGGCCTCAAACCCACGAACCATGAGATCGTGTCCTGAGCCGAAGTTGGAAGCTTAACCAATGGAGCCACCCAGGCACCCCTAGGTGTGTGTTCTTTTTGTTAGTCGCAACTGCTTCTGTGGGCACAGGGTGTTATGTTGGTCTGGATGCTCCTCGGGTCAAGCGTGCATTGCTTTGCCTGCTTAGAACAGTAGGCGGTGAATAATACTCATTGATTGAAGGGTTGATTCAGTCCATTGCCCTTTCTTTTTACCCAGAATAGACCCTCCAAATGTAGACGATGCTTCTAGATACGTAGCATTTTTATGTTACAAAACACTCAAGACGGATATCAAGCCAACCGGATGAGACAAACCAATCATATGTGGACGTACTTGACTTTCCTGATTACTTGACGCTCTTGGGTAAAGGTTTTCTCACTCAGAGGGTTACATTCTTATCTCTGCAATGCATTTTTTACACACATTTCTTTATATGTTAGAGAAGTTTGAGATTTTCCAATCCTCCAAACTACCCCCCTCCCAACTGGACCTGTGGCAAAGGATATGTAGATAGAACGGTTAACAAAGACTTGAAAAAACTCAAAATATTGTGAAAGGAAATAGTCCCAATGACTAATAGAAATTTGGTTACATAGATTAGAAAGTTGATTGGCACCAGAGGGAAATTTTGCCCTTTAGGTTTTGACTCTGAGCTTTGTAGATAATGTAGTAACTACCAGCAACTTCCAACGTGCTCCTAAAAATAACCTATTGAAGTAACTCCTGAAAAAATTCAGGAAATGGTGAGACAAAGTGATTCACATAAAGAGGAACAAAAGAATTTCTTATAGCCTGTCCTCGGTAAGAAAGCTGTTGGGGCAGATCCCAGGGGCAGAGAAGGGTGTGTGTTTCTTGGGTGTGGATCAAACTTGTAAAGTTCAGGGAGGAAGGTTTGCTAATCTCTGAGCAGGTGAGTGAAGATTTATCTGCATTCTGGATTTTACATGTCACCGCCCCTTAAGTTTTCTTAAGAGCCTTATAGTAGAAATAAAAATATTTCTAGATCCTTCTTTATACTGTGTAATGTGGTCGTCACTTCAAACTGTTCACCTCTATTTTACCAAGGTAATTTATAATCTCGCATGTGCTGGGTAAATCAGTACATTGAACCAAAGGCAAACCACAGATTATTTATATATAGGGCCAGCTCCCAGAACATTCTGTTGATTTATTTCATTTTGGTGAGAACTTAAGAGGAAAACAGGTACAGGGAGCATTTTTCGTTTATGTTAATCATAGGGCTTTTTGCTTTGTTAAAGGGGATACTGAAGTGTGTTCCCAGCATACTTGAATCCCAGGTTTGGAAAGTTCTTAGAACATGTGAACCCATATATTAGGTATTTTTAAACATATCTTATCAGAGCTATTATATTGCCATGTTATACATACATACATATCTATTTATTTATTTATTTATAATTGCTTATCTATTTTTGAGAGAGAGAGTGAGCACCAGCAGGAGAAGGGCAGAGAAAGAGGGGGACAGAGGATCCGAAGTGGGCTCCAAGCTGACAGCATCAAGCCTGATGTGGGGCTTGAACTCAGGAACCTTGAGATCATGACCTGAGCCGAAGTCGACACTCAACTGACAGAACCAACCACGCGCCCCTGCAATGTTATATTTTTATGGTAACTTCATTATATAATTTTACCTTCTTTAAAATTAAGAGCTTATAGCATGCTGTGTGTGAAATGTGGTGCTGGATCCTCAGAAGCTCACGAAGTACAAACACTAACAGGTTAAAATTCAACAAGTGTTTACTGCCCATTATTGAAAGCTCAGGCTCAACAGAGACCCAAAAGATTTGGCCAGTGCATTCAAGGAATTTAAGATTCCTGAAGATTTAAAGGATTTAAACTAGATCTATGAGTGTATAGTCAAATATGAAATATTTGAAGAAAATAAATCTATAGATTTGAACCAGGAGTGAAACATCTTCAAAGAAAACTTGACTATTACACTGTTGATTGATGAGGACAATGTGGAAGATGATGGGGGTGGAGAAGCATTCAATATTAATCATAGTGATGACATAGTAACAGATCACTGGATGGCTCCCGAATGCCAGCTAGAAGCCAAGTCCTTTATGAACATTTCTAAGCCTCAACATTAAATTACCTGAAATCTGCAAAGAATCGTTAGCCCCATTTTAAAGATGAAATGCCTGAGGCTCAAAAATGTCACAGCTGGCTAATGACAGAATCGGGACCATTAGATCCAGCTGACTCCAAAGATGACATTTTCCACCATAAAAGAGAATAAGCACAGAAAAATGTGATGGTGTGGCTTGAGGGGAGGGTACATTATGCATAACAATGGACAGTACATTTGGAAGGGTCATTGAAGCTAATTTGTGGAGGAATTTGAGGGCCAGGAAAAAAAAAAAAGTTTAGATTGGGTTGGTTCTTGGCTAAATCTCTAATTCTGGTACATGTTGTATGTTCTGTGCAGATTTCTGGCTCAGCTTTCTATCCCCAGGTAGAAATATACGTAGAAATTCTGTAGCCTAGCATAGTGCCTGCTATATATATGTGCCTAATAAATGGCAAATGTCTTTTCTTTCTGGGGACTCTGGACTCCTTTCTTCTTTCCCTGTAGAAGTTCTGCAGAGTAAGTAGGTCAATGGTCCAGATTTTCTCTTTACTCTTTCCTCTCAGACCAAAACAACCCAAAGCTAATATGTTTTTGCTAACTTCTTTGGACCCTTAAGGAATATAATAGGTGAAGCCTGAACCAAAGGACTGTTGCTACTACAAGATGGATGGACAGATCTCAGGGAAAGTACTGTCTATCAGCAATGGACAGAGAACTGAAACCTATATCCAGAAAGATGAAAAACTATGTTGAGAATTATGCCGGTAAATAAGTGTTTCAAAGACTTGAAGTGCAGAAAGGAAGCATGAAAGGAAATGGAGCTATTTTCCACCTTTATGTTGACTTCAGAAATAGAAGAAGTGACTGAAAAGGAAATAGATAGCTTAAAAGTGAGGATGGGAGGGGCACCTGGGGGGTTCAGTCAGTTAAGCGTCCAACTTGGGCTCAGGTCATGATCTCATGGTTCCTAGTTTGAGGCTCAAGTCATGCTCTGTGCTGACAGCTCAGAGCCTGGAGCCTGCTTCAGATTCTGTGTCTCCGCCTCTCTCTGCCCCTCCCTCGCTCATTCTCTCTCTCTCTCTCTCTCTCTGAAAAATAAACATTAAAACAATTTTTTTAAAGTGAGAATCTGAAAAGCAGCTTGAAATAGATAAGGGATGAAGGTAGCTAGAGATGAGAAATTATATATGAAGTTTGCATCTTTCAGATCAAATGATTTTGGAGTGCTATTTTTAGGAGTAGGGTAACTAATGTAAAAGGTGATAACCAGTAACTAGGCATTCAAGCATGCACTGGTCTTGAGAACCAGCACCTAGATGACCTTTTAAGATGATATGTTATTCTTTTTTTTCGCACCCAGAGCAACTCACTTTGGATAAGCAAAGGCAGTTAACCTTAATTTATGCCAAAGATAAATGCGAAATTAGCACAAGGAAGAAATTACGGGTGGAAACTACGGGGCTGTGGAGTTGATTGATGATGTGAAGCCGTAGTTAGTTGTACTGTGAATGGTTTAATGCTAGGGGAATTTACCACTACCCTCCATTCCTGTTTTTTTTTCTTTTTTTTTTCTTATGGTATCAGTGCACTTTCTCTATAAAAGGAATCTGAACATGATGAAGGGAAAGGGGATTTGTTTGGAAATTACAGGAGATACTGGCGTGATGTCTCAGAGAAAGCAAACCAATAGCATCCCTCTTGGAGAATGTTCTTTCCCTCTCTTTGTGACCTTCCTGCTTTCAGTGTGGCAATGTGTTGGTCCTTTTAGTTTCCTTTTCTTCACTTTTTCCTTTAACTTTTCAGTCTGGGAACCAGTGGCTGCATCCTCCAAAGCATCATTTTACAGGTAAAAATAATTATCACTCCAAGTGTTAGTGCAAGTCTCTGTCACTCAGGCAGTTGGTAGAGATCCTGGTACAGACACTTGTCCTCTTTTGCTGATCTTGTCCAGCGCTCCTTCTAATCTACAGCAAGATAACTGTCTGCTCTCCCCCTTTCTTCTTTCCTGTGCTCTTGGGTGTGCCCCTGCATGGGAGACGAGCTAAAGGATATGGACGGGGGGAGTCGTTGTTACATAGGACTTCATGAAATACTGAACTCATACTAGTTTGTAAATTCTCAATCGTTGGTCAGGAACTAGGAACCAAATGGGATAATCGTGTTTGCTTCGCCATTCCTCTTTACTCAAACAGAAAGAGGGAAAGGCAAATTCAATAAGCTTCATGTCTCCCATCTTTAAGCTTGGATTGTTAGAGAGGATATAAAGTCAGACTAATTTTGTCTTGTATTTTATAGCTGTCAGCTATGTAAACTACAATAACCTTTGCTTGTACTTTGTTAAACCTTCCTGCCTGTGCAGGTGGCAAGATTCTGGGATTGAGAGGCAGGTAGGGGAATGAGGAGGGGATATAAATCAAGGTTCAATTGCTGTGTTCTATTTGGGATAATTGGTGGTTTGTCTATGATAATTGGACTGAACTTGGAGGCCGACCCTGACTGTCCTAAGTGTGCTGCCAAAGCATCTGACTACATTGCTCTCAGAGCAAAGGTAATTAGGTGTTCTTGAGGAGTCCTACTATTTTTCAGATTGAGTAAATCCCAAACAGGTGCAGTCCTAATCCAGGGCCTTGGGAGGGGCCCTTGGAGAGCCAGCTGCGGGTGCTGGAGTGCTCCAAGAACAAAGTAGTGAGCAGACAGAATGCTGCAGGAAGGATCAAGCCCCCAGGTCCCAGAGTGCAGCATTTCAGTACCAAAACCTTGTTGATGTGGGAACAGTGAAACTCCTGCCATCCCGCTTGTGACATGGATGGTACACAGAAAGCCAAGTCCAGAAAATGAGAGATGTAGGGTCTGCGGATCATCCAGGGATGACACTGGACGTAAAAGCTGGAGGCTCAGTGTTTCCAAAGGAGTTCTCTTTGTTTTTAATTTCCTTTCTTTTCTTATAAATAATCCAAATCCAGATACCAGGATAAATGACTGGGTCACAGCCCTATGGCACCACAGGCTTGCAAAAATATAGTAGGGATGAGGGAGGGTAATGCACATAGAAAAGCCAGACCAGCTCCAGGATGTTTTCACTTGTGTTCCAGCGATGAGTATGTGTTTGAACAAGCTAAGAAAAAAAAAAAAAAAAAACAAAAAACAGTGAAGGGAGTAAAAGAGAAGGGGAGAGAGAGAGAGAGTGAGGAGAGAAGGTAAAAACTCGGGGAAAACTAGAGAACAGTAAGGCAGGGATGTGTAAACATAGACTCTGGCTTTCAAAACCATCTTGGCCAAGCAGTTTAGGCATCAAGGGACTTGGTGGCTGGGGACTGAAACAGGTAGGCGAGTGGGATGGAACCACCCTGGAGGGGTTGTGTGTGGTTGGGGGAGTGAGGGAGGGCAGGGAGGATGGGCAGGTTTTGATGCATGGTGCCCAGACAGGGCTGACTCCAGTGCTGACCCTTCTGTGAATGAGAGCTAGACACACAGGCATTTTTAAACATAAAAAGAAAAATGAGAAGAGAGTGAATTATTGTCTGAACCAAGCTCAGCTACTCCCAAAATAGACAAAGTAGCCAAGTGGTGAAAGGTTAATTTCTTCACCCCCCACTCCCCCAACCCTCCAGCGAAGCTTCAGGGGGCTCCTCGGTCCTTGTTAGTTACTAAATGAATAGCCTGTGGTCATTGCTTCCTGGGTTCCAGAAACCAAAGCTTATTTATTGATCGGTATTGAACCTAATGTGGCAATTGAGACAGTCTATACAGTCTCTGGTTTGCGGGCATGGAAGTCTGAGCATTTTCAGTAGAACTGGTATTTATTTTGTGGAGACTAATTAATGCTTGCCTCCCTAACAACCTCACTTTCCCTTTTCTGGAGTCTAGGGCCTCTTTTTAAATAGCTAAGCCTTCAAGCTTACTGGGTATCAGTCACTGGTGCGGCGCAGTTAAGTACAAACGTGTTTATTGGAGAAGGAGGATACTTGGATGTGCACTTCAATTGCCTTGACTTCCAGCTGCAACAAAACATGGCTTGACTACCCTGGCAGGGGAAATGATGTATGTGACAGGGTCACCATTATTTCACTTTAGTGCCACTGAGCGGCTGAACGTGCAGAAAGGAATGAGAAGTGGGGGCTGGGGGGGGGGGATGGAAGGGGAAAAAGAAGGGACAAAAAGAGCAAAGAGGAAAAAGAGGTGCTATGGGAGGAAGAGGTGAAGTGACACCAGTCATTGCCTGGTGTGACATTGAACGGCACCGGGACTATGGTTACCGGCTCCGAATAGAAGCCAGATTGCAGCGTGTGGCCCTCGGAGCAGTAATGGCAAAGTGGCACCTCCACAGGGCCCATTCTGAACAGAGGAAAAGGCATCCCTGTGGAAAGATCAGCCCCTGTGCAGGGCGGGGAGTGCAAACAAGCAGAAATGCCCATCCCCGTGGCAGGAATCGAGGGGAGAGGGATCGGATTTTAAAGCTCCATTAACAAAGAACTTTACTCAGGGAGGAGCTGTTAATAAGTAATGAAACAAAGTGCCTGTTATGGAGATTAAATGCCCCTGTGTCTAGGTACAAAGTTCAGGCTGCAAAATGCAGCTGTCACCCTGTCTATAACCCCACCGCAGCCTTAGAACCCCTGGTTCAAAGTATGTCCTGCTGCCTTCCTGTTACCAGGCTGCCCAGTGCAAGGTCCGACCAGGGTTCAGAGTTCAGCGTCTGAGGCACTGCTGACTGCTTTCTTTGTTTAGCTCGGGCGAGCTTTAGATAAGCCTCGGACTGCTTATTTAAGACGATTATTACATACAACTGACAGATTATTTTCCGAGATTCTTACACTTATGCTTTATATGCAAGCTTAAATGGTGCCAAACTCATTTCTTGACAATCTGTGAGTATACAGAAGCAACTGATACGTAATGCCGTCCGAAAGGCTGGGGTCAAAAAGGTATTTCCAAGGAATAACTAGGTCCAAGCAGACACCCCAAAACTGAGACCCTTTGAAGTAAGTACTTGTGAGGGGTATTCCAGACAGGTGAAAGAATTCCCTCTGCACCTATCAAAGATCAAATAAATACTAGATTTACCCTTGAGAACCCAGCAAACCCCTTTCCTGTGTGACAGTCCATCATTATTCATTTCTGGATGGAGCACTCCTTTTTAAATTCATATTTTTTAAGTTTATTTATTTATTTTGATAGAGAGAGAGAGCACGAGCAGGGGAGGGGCAGAGAGAGAGAGAGCGGGAGAGAGAGAATCCCAAGCAGGTTCCCCGCCGTCAGCATAAGAGCCTTGCGATGTGGGGCTGGAACTCACGAACTGGGAGATCATGACCTGAGCCAAAATTAAGAGCCGGTTGCTTAACCGACTTAGCCACCCAAGTGCCCCAGAGCGCCCCTCTTTTCATTGTTCTTTTTATTGGCCCACTGAAGACTCAGAAAGAAACTCACTTTTTCAAATAGTTCCCATTGCTTGCCCTGATCTGGAAAGAATCTTGGGAAGACAGCCCAAAATTCATTAGTATCCCCATTTTATAGACAAGGAAACCGAGACTCAGAGATGTTAGCAGCATGCTCTGCAGTCACGGAGTTAAAATATTGCAGAACCAAGACCACAGTCCGTCTCGTTTGCTTTTCCCCTTGGTGCTTTCTCTACCAGTCCACTGCTGCCTCTTCTGACACCAATTTTCTTTCAATGGGCATAGTTCTGTTTCATTCTTTGCCTTTAGGGAAGTGAATGAAATCCAAATGAAACATGGAGGGGGGCAGGCAGTTTGGGAAACGTGATTTGGAGCAGCACTTCAGGTGGGGGCTGAGGAAAACAGATCCTGAGTCCATGTTGGCCCCAGTGCCAGGCTCTTGCGATTCATATTCCTCCCGACCACGAGTGCCGAGGAGGCAGGATTTTAGACTGGTTACCCGGTCAGTCGGTTAGGGTGCTGCTCCTTCCAGTGATAGCATGGATTAATATTTTACCTCAGAAAGGAGCACAGCCCTTGGTGATATGCTAGAACCCCAAAGGCTTAGAATTTAACTGTTACTTGTGATTCATACAATCAGGATACGATGATTTCCTTTCCCTGGACTTTCTCTACATTAGAATCGAGTTTACTTTTTTCCCCTTCTTATTCTTGTTTTCAATATTTATTTATTTTGCTGGGGTGGGGGAGGGTGGGTGCAAGCAGGGGAGGAACAGAGACAGAGGAACAGAGGATCTGAAGAGGGCTTTGTGCTGACAGTCGATGGAGGGGGGGGTGCGGCGAGCAGCAGATGTGGGGCTGGAACTCACAAACTGTGAGATCATGACCTGAACCAAAGTGGGACGCGTGACTGACTGAGCCACCCAGGTGCCCCTACTTTTACTTTTAAAGTTTATTTATTGTGCGTGAGAGAGAGAGAGATCGAGAATACAAGTAGAGGCTGCACTGCCAGTGCAGACCTTGATGCAGGGCTCGAGCTCACAGAACCATGAGATCATGACCTGAGCCAAAACCAAGAGTTGGATGCTTAACTGACTGAGCCACGCAGGCACTCCTAGAATAGAGTTTTAAAAATCATAATCCGTTTTCATTCTTTTGATATTATCTGTCAAGGCCTACCATGCTCCAGATAATTATTGAGATATTTATTTGCAGGTGTTTACATATACAGATATTTTCAGTTATTTACTGCACCACACTCTGTTCTAGAAAAAGGGCTCAAATATAAATTCAGATACATTCCATTCTTAGTCCTCAAAGAGCTTGAACTACAGTAGGAAGAAAGCAGTAAGAATGTATCTAGCCAGTGACAACAGAGAGATGCAAACAAAATGGTAAGGGATTAGGAAGAGCAGTGAGAGTTACGAGTGAGTCTTCATTTACTGAATGCATGCTCAGGACCAGGCACAGGAATGGGTAGTTCGCTGTTAAAGCTTTTCATTCTCGTAGCCACACCAGGAAGTAGAGATTATCTCCACTTTGCAGATAGCTATATTGAAACTCAGTGAAGTTAAGATACTTGTCCAAAACCACACAGCCTGTAAAGAGCAAACCACAGGTTGGAACACAGTTCTCCACCCAAGGAGAGGTTGTAAAAAAAATAAAACCAAGCAAAGAGAGAAAATAAATTATCGGAAAGGAAAGAAGACAAGGAATATGTTGTCTTCTGCATGGTAAGATGGAAGGGGGTCTCTGGGTGAGAGTAGATGTTCAAAGGCACAGAGGCATGGAGGCCAGAAACCAAAAGGTAATGCGATAGGTGGATGATCAAGTAGGAAGCAAATGTGAAAGCTCCAAGTATGCACTCTTAAACCCTTTAACACGTGACAATGGAGAGAAAGGGTTGAATGAACAAGGTGCATCTTTAATGTCATCTTTTACTGGCTCCCTTTTCTCTGTACCCACCTATATGAAGGGCTATGTACTTTTCTCATTGATTTATATGTACTCTTATACCCTGCTATGATTGCAGCTATCACCTGCAGTTTGAAGACACACTCTGACCTAGATTTCTGGCCTAGATCTTTCTTTGCAAATACTGATTTGTGTTTCCAGCTGCTCATTCAATGTATCCAACTGGGGAACTCGGAGACTTCTCTCTACTCCTACAAACCTAGTTTTCCCCTATATTTCTTCCTTGGACCATACCATTTTATTGCTTTAGTCTCCCAAATCAGAAACTTTGGCATTATCTTTGATGTCTTCCTCGCCTCCACTGGGTAAACCCAACATGTTACCAATCCTCATAGTTTTATCTCTAAAATGTCTCCAAAGCCATCGCCTTCTCCAAATCCCCTTACCCATAGCTTGGCTCAAGTCGTTATTATCCCTTGTAGTGATAGAACAATGGCTCTCCAGTTATGTTCCGCCCATCTCTTTCACTCCTACCACTAATAGAAATAATTTGTAAAGGATGAAACAAACTGAGCCAGATCTGGTAATGATTCTTTCTTGTTTTAAAAACTTTAATGATGACCATCTATTTACAAACGAGTTTACAAACCAATGACCGTAGACTAACATTGGCCCACAGACATTTTACTTGGCCCATACAAGTATGGAACCATTGTGTTTTAAATCTGAATTGGTTGTCAATCTTTAAAAGTTGGATATTTCCCATAAACATTGAGATTTTTAGCCTCTGTTGAAAAATCAAGATCAAGAAACACTGAGCAGAATTCCCATAGAGTAGCCATCAGATGGAGCTCCATAGCAGCTGCCTATTATATAGGGACATTTACCTCTCCAATTTGATACAGTCCTCTTGGCCGTAAGTCATGTTGATGGTATGTACCCTTGGTATGATACGATATGATGAGAATGGCACTTTATCTGTGTGGTTTTCCTCCCCACAGACCCATAACTCCAGTTGTATTAGAAAAAAAAACAACAACAGACAAACACCAATTCTACAAAATACTGATTAGTACACCTCAAAATTGTCCAAGTCATCAAAAAACAAGAAAAATATGAGAAATATTATAATCAAGAGGAGCCTAAGGAGTCAGTGTGAATAAATTTAATATGGTATGCTTGATGGGATCATAGAACAGAAAAAGACACTAGGTAAAAACTAAGAAAATCCAAAGTAAGTGTGGAATATTTTTTTTTTAGCTTTATTGAGGTAAAAATGACAGCACGGTAAGATACTTACACATTGTGGTTTGATATACATGAACATTGTGAAAGGATTCTCCTATTTAGTTAATTAACACATCTGTCACCTCACAAATTTATGTTTATTTTTTTAAGTTTATTTATTTGAGTATGTATGTGTGCACAGGAAGGACAGAGAGAGGGAGAGGGGGAGAATCCCAAGCACCGCCAGTTCGGAACCTGATGTGGGGCTCAAACTCACGAACAGTGAGATCATGACCTGAGCTGAAATCAAGAGTTGGATGCTCAACTGACCGAGCCACCCAGGCACCTCTATCTTTTTTTTTTTCTATGAGAACATTTAAGTTCTACTCTCAGTAAATTTCAGTGACATAGTATGCTATCAACTATGTTATATATTAGATCCTCAGACCTCACTCATCTTACAGCTGGAAGTTCATACCTTCTTACCAACTTCTCCCTATTTTGCTGCCTCAGCCTACTGGCAACTACTTTTCCACTCTCTTTATATGAGCTTGGGTGTACAAATATATATAATTATTTTGAGAGAGAGAGAGAGAGCAAGTGGTGGAGGGACAGAGAGAGAGGGAGAGAGAGAATCCCAAGCAGGCTCTGTGCTCAGCGTGGAATCCGATGTGGGGCTTGATCCCATGACTGTGGGATCATGACCAGAGCTGAAACCAAGAGTTGGATGCTAAACCAACTGAGCCACCCAGGACCCCCCCCCCCCCGCCTTTTTTTTTTAATATTCCACATATAAAAGACATCACGGAGTATTCGTTTTTCTCTATCTGGCTTATTTCACTTAGCATCATGCCCTCAAGGTCCATCCATGTTGTCACAAATGGCAGGATTTCCTTCTTTCTCATGGCTGAATAATAGTCCAGTGTGTGTGTGTCTGTGTGTGTGTGTGTGTGTGTGTGTGTGTGTGTGTGTAAAGAAGATGTGGCATGCATATATATATGCCATATCTTCTTTATTCACTTACCATTGACAAACACTTATGTTGTTTCCACATCCTGGCTACTGTGAATAATGCTGCAATAAACATGGGATTGCAGATATATTTTTGAAAGCCTGTTTTCATTTCTTTGGATACATACACAGGAGTAGACTAGCTGGATAAAAATGTGTTTCTGTATATAATTTTTCGAGGAACCTCCATACTGTTTTCCATAATCGCTGAACAAATTTGCATTGCCTTCAACAGTGTATCTGTTCTTCTCCATATCCTTGCCAACACTTGTTATCGCCTGTCTTCTTGATGAGAGCTATTCTTGATGAAAGCCAGGTGTGAGATGCTATCTCGTTGTGATTTTTATTTTCATTTCCTTGATGACTAGAGATATTGGGCACCTTTTCATGTCCTGTTGACCATTTGTATGTCTTCTCTGGAAACATGTGTATTCGGTTCCTCTGCCCATTTTTTAATCAGATTAGTTTTTTGATGTTGAATTGTGTCAGTTCTTTATATATTTTAAAGATTAATCCCTTATCAGATGCATAATTTGCAAATATTTTCTCCCATTGGGTAAGTCGCCTTTTCATTTTGTTAATGGTTTCCTTTGCTGTACAGATACTTTTTAGTTTGATATGGTCCCATTTGTTTAGTTTTGCTTTTGTTGCCTTTGCTTTTGGTGTAAAATCCAAAATATTCATTTCCAAGTCAGATGTCAAGGAGCTTACCTCCTATGTTTTGTTCTAGGAATTTCAGATCTTAAATTTAAGCCTTTAATCCATTTTTAATTGATTTTAGTATATGGTGTATTAATTCCTTCAATCCATGAGCACAGAATATTTTTCCATTTATTTGTGTCTTCAGTTTCTTTCATCAATGTTGTATAGTTTTCAGTGTACAGAGTTTTCACTTCCTTGGTTAAATTTATTCCTGGGCATTTTATTCTTTTTGATGCAACTATTAATGGAATTGTTTTATTAACTTCCCTTTCTGATAGTTTGATGTTAGAATAAGAAACTCACTACTTTTTGTATATTGACTTTGTATCCTGCAACTTTACTGAATTCATTTATTAGTTCTGTTTTGGTGGAGTCTTTAGAGTTTTCCATGTACAGTATTATGTCATCTGCAAATAGAGACTATTGTACTTTTCTTTTCTGATTCTGATGTGTTGTATTTCTTTTTCTGGCCTTGCTGCTCTGGGTAGGATGTCCTGCACTGTATAAATGAAAATGTGGAGAGCAGGTATCCTTGTCTTTTTCCTCATCTTTTAGCTTTTCACTATGAAGTGTGATGTTTGCAGTGGGCTTAGTTAATAATAATGCATCATTATTGATTCATTCATTGTAACAAATATACCATATTATTGTACGATGTTAGGGGAAACTGAGTATGCAGGAGCTATCTGTATTACATTCATAATTTTCCTAGAAATCTTAGTCCACTTAAATATTAAAAATCATTTTTAATAAATTGAATCCATGGCAAAACTATAATGTAGGCAAGCTATTTATTGACCTCTTACCTTCTTTTTAATTCCTCAACTTCTCTAGTCTTCTCTAGTCTTAGTTACTTGACAATAATCCATAAAGCGTTATCTTTCATATGTATGTTTGTTGTGTATTTACTTATACATATGTAAGAAAGATAATAGACATATGAGAGTTTACATACATTACATATGATGTATATGGATGTGATATATATGATATAGATGAGCGATATGTACATAAATAAAGTAACACATATTAATATATATTAAGTATATATGTGTATATATATTTATTTATTATCATTGAGTTTGAGGATTACTAAAGAACCAAAAGCCTTTAAGGCCTAAAGGAACAACATTTCTAAGGTGAGGATTTAGATTATTTTCACATCTGAATCAGGAAGATACTTTGTGGTAGGAGTAGAAACTTTAGCAGCATGCTCCAATCATTAAATCAGTCCTGACTATAATTAAGGTACAAATGAAAACAGTTGATTTTGTCGAAGGTGCTATTATGACCTTCCTTATGGGCATTATGGCCACAAAGCATCAAAGAGATGAACTTCTTAACACATTTAAAGGTCTCTCCCCCTCCACCCTGTAGAAATGGTCATGTTCCAAAACAAGAGAGATTGCAATTGATCTGCAAGGGAACAGATTCCTGTGATCTTCACAAATACTTATTTGTAAATCACTTTCACTTTATTAATTTCTTTTTTTTTAAATGCTTGTTTATTTTTGAGAGAGAGAGTGAGAACAAGAGACAGAGCGCAAGCCTGGGAGGGGCAAAAAGAGGGAGACACAGAATCCGAAGCAGGCTCCAGGCTCTGAGGTGTCAGCATGGAGCCCAATGTGGGGCTCAAACCCACAAACTGTGAGATCATGACCTGAGCAGAATTTGGAAGCTTAACCAGGTGCCCCTGATTTCATTTTGTGTTATTCCCCATGGTCACCTCAGGGGGTGCATTGTTCTTTTCTCATTTTTTCAAGGTGAAGAAATTCTGACTGAAAGAGGCTCACTGACTTTCCAGAGGTTATCTAGGGATTCATTAGCAGCATAAAAATTACCCTCCAAATAATGTCACGAAGCTATTGCTGTCCTCTGCATCTTCCTGCTTCCCTCCATCCAAAGAGGCTCTAAATAAGGAGATAACATAATGAAGTACTTTAAGGAAAATGGAAATGAATAAAATCTGGGGGTGGGGGGGGGAGAGATGAAAATAAATAAATCAGAAAAAATGAGATAGCTAAGGAATGCATGGTGTTTGGGAGACAATAAATTAGATTGCCATTTGCAAGTAATAAGATAGGGCAACAAGAAAAACCAGGATATTCTGATCTGTCCTCAAAGAGGGATAGGATAACCTGATGAGAAAGCGGGCGTGCAGACAGCGTGATGTGCTGAGATCATGCTTATTCTGGGGGACTCATTTTGGGGTCTTTTAGCACCCAACCTGCAGACATTTTGGAAGGACTCCAAAGAGCAACACAAGTAGATAAAATGAGAAAAGTACTCAGACTGCTCCTCTCACTGTCCACTGCCTTCGAAAGGCAGATTAAGTCAGATGGAATTGACTTAGCAAGCTGAATAACTCGTGCCCGAGGCCTGAGTTGACATGATGCATTCAATTTTTGTTGCTTTCAATTTTTAATGCAGTTGCCTCTGTTTGGATGGAGGCGACCCTACGTGTAGGTGAAGTAAGTGCCTTACAACCTGCACGGTGTGGCCTGTGAGATTCTGCAGGCCTGCTTGCACCCGGATCTCTCTCCCACAGCACTACTGTGTTGCTGCCTTTCTCCCGCTGTGGCCAGCTCTTCTCAGCGTGGCAGAAGAAAAGCCCTGGAAATGGAAAATTCCCTACAGAAGGTGTGATTCCCAAGAAGGCAGAGGTAAAATGCTTGTGTATTATTTTGGCAGAAGAAAATCCCTTTTGCTCTCTTCTTTAGAGCTTCACACGTTTGTTTGTGAAGTGACCTCTTTGACATTGTGGAATTCGAAGAAGAGTTCCTGTTCTAAGAGGGTAGCATTTGCATTATGCCTCGGTGATCAAAGATTGTTATCCCCTTCCAAACAATATTTTTTCTAGCCGGTAAGTCAGGTAATGCCTACCACCTCTTGAAGTGAGATAATTCTGCCTCTTAAGGCAGACAGAGCTGAGTGGGGTAAGCAGGAAGACTAGTCATGACCTGTTGGTGGCAGGTGGAAGAAACTTCTCCAGACCCACATAATACCCAGTAAAGTTAGTGCTATAGACTAAAAGTTTGTGTCCTCCCCAAATTTATAAGTTGAAACCATCCCCAAAGGAATGGTTATTAGAAGTTAGAGTCTTTGGGAAGTGATTAGATTGTCAGGGTGAAGGCCTCATAAATAGAATGAGTGCCCATATAAAAGAGACCCCAGAGAGTTCCCTCATTCCTTCTGCCATATGAGGATACAGTGCCATGTAAGGATATGAACCAAGAAGTGGGGATTTCTAGTGGGAACTAGGATTTCTCACCAGACAGCAAATCTGCAGGTGCCCTGATCTTAGATTCCCAGCCTCCAGAATGGTGAGAAAAGATTTTTCCTTTCTGTAAGCCATCTAGTCTATGATATTCTGTTATAGCAGCCCAAGTGGGCTCAAAGAATGAGTCAATTCTGTATTTGTAGACAATGGCTGCTAAGTGGAGACAAGGAAAGTTTCTCTTGGGTAGAAAAGGAGAACTTAGAGGAAACTAACTTTACCAATTTCACTCTCCTTTAACCCTGATGACCAAGGCAGATGAGAGCACATTGATCTCATCTTCCCACCTTTTGCACTCCATTGTGCATGTGATTTCCCCTAAAGGTCAATATCCACTGAAAAGAGTGACTCAGTCCCTACTCTGTCATAACAACATGAAGAATTTGTCAGTAGAATTAATATCCTAAATGGATGGCTCTGCCTTTTCTTCTGCCCATAGCACTGTTGGAATAACATTTACCATCTGGAAAAAATAATCTAATCAGGCAGAGGAATGGTTTCAAAAACCAACTACAGAAATTGTCACAACTTGATCTAGTTCCAGTTCAGCAGGAGAGAGACCAAGGACATAGTAGAAAATGATTGGGAGGAATTGAATGCAGAAAGTTTGGCAAGTATGTTTGGACCCCAGAAAAGCTATGAAGAAACAAGATCTTAAAGAAAATGTGGAAATTAGCAAGTCTTTGGGCTCCTAAGATTAAGGAGATAAAGAGTTTGTCAAAGCAGAAGGCTAGATGAGTTGCTTTGGGAAGAGAGAAGAATCCACGCTTTCTCTCTGGGCCTGGAACAATGCAGAAACCCATCCCTCACAGAATGTGAATCTAATTCTTTCATGTTCTATTCCATTTATTGTCCTTTATTGGACCAAACATTTGAATGCTTCTAAAAATCCCCCCCTTCCTCCATATGCTGATCTCGCATCACGTGACTCGGGGTCTGCGACCAAAGATGTCTGGAAACCAAGAACTCCCGCCCTTCACTCATGTGGGACATGGAAGCATCAGGTAAACAAAAATCACATATGTCATGTGGAGCAAAGTCTGTTAACACTTATGTTTATTATTTAATCCTATCAGTTCCTAATTTTTGAATTGTAATTGTCATGGGCATGATTTGACACAACCACCAAAAAGGACATTTGCTTAATATCCGTGCTTATGACCACAGCGGTTCTAACAGCATGTTGCCTAACATTTAATTGAGAACTGAAGAAATCCTCTGCAGGCTCAGAACAGCAGTCCATTAGAGCTTTTTAAGAGGAATATTACCAGACACAAATGTCAAGTCAAGGAATGAAGAAGCTAACCCAACTTTACCACACAGAATTTGCCTAGCCTCACCTCCTGAACCTGTGATTTCCTTCAGCACGGGTGTGGCACAATGCATGAGGGGTTTCTTAACAATACAGGTTAGCCAAAAACCAGAAAAGGCAAGGAGGCTGCTTCCCTCATTGTTGCTTAGAAGATTTCCACAGGTAACTCGCACCGAGGCTAATGAGAATTACATGAATTAATCCTGCAGTTCAGGATAGAGCTCAGAGAGGATAGCTAAGGACACAGAACTCAGAATTCAAAGGCGGTCAGAATAAGACCAGCTATATTATTTAAACGTGTTGGAATCCATCCGCAATAGCTATCATTAGCTTTATTCAACCAGTGTATATAGTTCATTCATTAACTAGTAGCTCAAATACTGCAGAAATGCTCTAGCGGATATATTTCCAAAATACATTTGGGAGCATTTGCCATATTTCATTCTCTGGAAGAGCGTGGTGAGTTATAATGGTCCAAGGCAAGATGGTGTTTGTGAAAAAGTGAATAAGCATCCAAAGAAAAAGGAAGATATCTAGAACTAGACTGTACAATACAGTAGCCACTAGCCACAGGTAGCAACGTACATTTAAATTAATTAAAACTAAATGGCATTTCAAGTTCAGTTCTTCAGTCATGCTAGCACCTTTAAATGCTCAATGCCTACACGTGGCTAGTAGCTACTATATTAAATGTAGATAGAGAACACGTTCATCAACACTGGAAGTTCTATGGCACTGTGCCGCATGAAGACTTCCCAACATCTGTCCCCACACCAACCTACAGCATGTGTAATTTTCATATCCTGGCTACTGTGCTTTCATGTTTCAAAATGGCCCCAGAAGAAATCATTAAAAACCTCACCAAGGACAAACGTGTCGCCACCATCACTAGCTGAGCAGCTGAGGAGCTGATAACCATAAGGGCAGCCATAACTTTGGGACCTGAGTTTTTCTGTGCATATAAGAAACCCTGAATCAACCCTATAGCTATCCACCTAAAGTCCTCTTCTCCCTTCAGGTTGTGGTCATGTGTTCAAGAGGTCTGTGTGTGACCTAGTCAGCTTCTGACTACTTCTCTAACTATGTGGCCAGTGAGCACAAGTGAGACGAATGTGTAGGAGAAACATTCCTTTGTGGTCCCAGCCCATACATTGCCCAAGTCCGTCCTTGTCACCGTGGTTCCTTCATTCGTGTGAACGTGATAAGTTAAAGTGAGAGTTCGGAGTATAGAAGCAGAACATGATGTATAATAAAAGATCTTAGAATTAATGGGACAATAACGTAAAAGTGAGTTTGTACAAATGGCATTACATAATTAGCCAAGACAAGGGACAGTTCATCTCATGAAATGAACTTAGTTGTTAAAACCGTGTTTCATCCACAATCTTTGAGGGTTTTTTTTGCGATCATTTGCATGGGATATTTCAAACCAACTTTATGTGAGTATAGGTATTAAAACTAAAAAAGAAAACTGGAGATCAAACACTCCCTGTCTTTCCGCCTTATATAACAGATCCAGCCTTTGATATAGAACTTGAGACAGAGCCACAGAAGGGGCTACACCTTCTGTTTACAAAAACATCTGTGGAGTAGGCAGAGTGTAGTGTTTTTCTCTCTAATTGAAACCAGTTATTTCGAAAAGAAACATTTCTAAAAAGAAAGGACTAAAGAATTCATTTTAACAAACTGTAGAAATGATCCCTGAAAGTCTAGTCTTTAAAGAATTTCTTTTAAAATAATCGCAAGGGATGATGACGACGACGACAAGGATGATGATTTGCTTATTCTTCAACTGAGATTGCTCAAAAAGCAGACGTGGCTGATAATACAGAGAAACCAGGAGCACTCTACTTAGTCAGATGGACCTGCTCTCCAGGAATAATTATTTTCTAGCAGGTTGCTTTTGAAAAGGTTAGTGTAATTAGGTGCTGTATTTCATCTTAACTTCTGTTTCTGATGACCAGGCAAAGATGACACAGTAAGAGAATTAGGAACTCTATCGACAACACTGCATGAAGACAATTCTTCTTCTTAGTCTTGCTTGCATTATTGCAATGGAAACAAGTAAGCACACCCACCATTTGCGGTATGTACCTGGAACAGGTGGAGGAATGCGGTGGCTCTCTTCAGACACAGGTGCTGCGCTCATTTGAGTTCATCCTCAAGTTCTCTGTGATTTGGCAAGGGAAGTTTTGAGTTCCGATTCAGTGACTGCTGTTTAAACTGCAGAGTTGATGCACAAATGATCCATAACGCATTTTGGCATATTAAATTATCTTCACAGCTCTAATATGCCATGAAACCCAATTTACATATAACGGAGGCATAGAAGATGAAAAGCTGAGAACAGACTCCTGTTTCAAAAGGCATCAGGCACACTATTTTCTTGAAGCACCACTAAGTTCTATAAATCCATTGCTGGAAAAGGTTATTAAACTGCCAGGTCCTTCTTCTTTCTTCTCAATCCTTAACTCCCCTCCTCTCCTCACACGCCATATGGAACTCTTCTCTCTCTCCCCCTCCCTTTCTTTTTTTTTTTTTTTTTATCTCATAGCTCTTTCCCCTTGAGCTGAATACCTCAGAATCTTTGGGCCACAAAAAACAAAATTATCTTTCCTTTCCTTTTTAAAAAAATTTTTAAATTTATTTTTAAGACAGAGAGACAGAGCATGAGTGGGGAGGGGCAGAGAGAGAGGGAGACACAGAATCTGAAGCAGGCTCCAGCTGTCAGCACAAAACCCAACGCGGGGCTCGAACTCACAGACTGTGACTCATGACCTGAGCCGAGGTTGGACACAACCAACTAAGCCACCCAGGTGCCCCTGTTTCCTTTCCTTCTAGACTTGTAATACGTTTGAAATTTTTTTGGAGAGGGGTGGAGGGGCATGGCAAATACGAGATTGTAATGGAACATAGTAATAGAAGATGTGTTAGTTTTTCAGATTCTGGACCTGACCTCTTAGCACCTAGATAATAGCACTAGGCCAGGGTGCAACCAGTGGGTATGATGTGCCATTCCATAATAATTCTGGTATCTATTGTCAGTATAGATAATACACTCCCAACCTACCATCCGATCATGAGCTATGTGGCATACAGCCAAAGACGTCACAGTGTGGACACAGTACAAAAATTGGCTTTTGCCACACCTTAAAATATGTATAATTTCTTTGAATTAAGTCAGTAAGTACTCAAGCATTACTTAATCGTGTCTCTTGGGGAAATAATGAGAATATTTTATGTTATATTATAATTAATATCAATGTCCTCAAGGATCATTGTCAGTTGCTTGGCACAGGATAAAAAGGACACTGTGCCTGCCAAAGTTTTGCTTTCCTCCAGGGTCTCCAGACCAGAGTTTCTCAACCTTGGCACTCTTCACATCCTGGGCCAGATAATTCTTTGTTGTGGAGGGCTGTCTTGGGCACTGCAGGATGGTCAGCAGCTGCCCTGGTCTCTACCCACCCGATGCCAGTAATATACCCCCTAGCTGTGACCACCACTGCCAAGTACCTCCTGAGGAAAAATTACTCCTAGTTGGGAACCATAGCCCTAGATTCACAAGGCATGGATCTTTCATCCCATATTTCCTTTTTCTCCTGTTCTTGCATGCTCAGTCCTAGTAATGCACACTTATCTTTACCCAACTGCAAACATTCTCTGTGCCTTCTGTCACCTCTAAAACTGATCCTGTATGAATCACCTGAAAATATCTTGGCAGTGCCTGTGTACACAATAACAGATTCCCTTGAGCCTCAAAAATGACATATAATGATTCCATAGGAGAACATGAAGCAATGTAGAAAAAATGAAATAGCTAGAAAGCATCAAGAATTCAAACCTAGCTTTCTAGGTCTCTGTAATGGAGAATCAAGTCTACATAAACTGTTCATGGTTTTGAGTTGACTTCCTGAGACAAGTTGAAAGGGATATTATGAGGTTAGCCTGAAACATCCTCAAAGAATGATGGACAGGAGTTTACATCACACAAAACTTTTCTTCTGGTAGGAATGTATACCTCTTACTGATTTCCTATGAAAAATTATTCACTATGAATTTTCTATAACTTTTTAAAATTCTCTGAACCTCCAAGTCTGTCCCTCCTGGCCTCTGGTGTCAAACTATGGATATTGACAAGAATGGCCAAGTCATCTGATATGAGCCTTCTCTATCGTTTTCCTTTCTTCATTTAAACAGCTCTTTTCCCCACATCCTCAGCTATACTGAATTCTTTCTCAGTTTATCCCCTCAGCTGCCTTTTATTATTACTTCTGGCTTCAGTGGGTGAGATAGTCTTCCTTTTCAAAAGTAACCCCTTGACCTCTGTCTATGACCTTGAACCTCTGATTATCTACTTTCTTTGCATCTTCAATATCTTACTGTCTATTGATATCTTCCACTCTGCTGTAAATATCACTTACTGTCCAGTCTACATTTTGCCCTGCCATTATCTCAAACTTTTCTCTCATATTTTCTCATTCTGTCTCCTATTTTCCTCTCTTCCTCTCCCTTCAACAGACTTCTCAAAAAAACTCACTCTTCATTTTCACTCTACAGTCCCACCCTCCTCATCCCTTGAAGGCTTCTTTTTATCTTCACAAATGTGCTGAAACACATTTGCTGTCTAACTCTGGCAATTCAACCATTAAACCCACTGGATTTTTAGATCTTGGCCTTTGAGCATCTGACAGAATGATCACTCCCTGAATGTTTACTTTCTTAGCTCCCATGCTTCTGGAGTCTTCTGATTTTCTGTCTGCTATTTTTGCTGATTCTTTTTCCTGCTCCCACTTCAAAATACTTTAAGAAAATAAACTCAAGTATCTTACTTTCTGTCTAATATATCCCATCCTAATAACACGACCATTCAGAGATTCCAATGCTGCTAGAAGAGAAGATTCAGAGACTCCCTTTAACTTCATGGTGGCATCCATTCTACTCGGGAAAATTTCTCTCTCTTCATGGTAGGATAATATCTTCAGTCATCTTGAGTAGGATCTTTTGAATTTAGAGAATTGTTTGATGCAAGGAACAGAGCTGTCACTTCATGATCCTCTATTATAAATATGAATGCCAATTATGAAGGAAACAGAAGTTTGGGGGGAAGATATAAGAATAGGAATTTTTGCCATCAGGAGTCTATTATATAGACAGAAGTATGCATTGGGGGAGGTTGGGAAATGGGGGAGAAATTGGTCAATCATTTCAGATTAATGTCTAAAATTAAAAAGTAAAAGATAATATTAAATGCTGTTAGAATTTTACAAATACAGAAAAAATAAGCTAAAGAATTAAAGTTAGCTCTGGGGAAAGAAAAATGGAAGACTCTTGTAATAAGAGTTTAGAATAGATTAACCCTTTAAAACTCTGCATGTGTAAATAAAACCCAAATACATACACAACAAGAGTATCATCAACATAGTTAACCATGAAGAATGCAAGATATAAGGGTAGCTTCCTATTATGTGGAAGACCATGACACCCTCTCTGGGCTAGCTGGAGAAATCTGGAAAGGGATGGGGGAAGAACAAATAAGTTGAGATGCCAGTTTGGTGCTGATTCTTTTGCTTACTTCAGACATAAGTCTGAAACCCATAGGGGCAGGTAGGGACCATTAAATGGCTTGAGAATCTTAGCACTAAAAGAGGATATGTCCCATTTTTCACTGTGAGTGCCTCTCTTTAACCTTGGTGGCCACAGAAGAATAGAAATGATGTGTGAGGCAGAAAGCAAGATCTTGAGATATTCCCCACCTTCTCAACTGTCATGATCTCCTGTAGCAGGAGGAGACCAACAGTGTTCTGAGACCCCTGCTATGGGGCTCACGCTTTACTTTAAAGGGGTACACATTGGCTTTTCGCTGACCAAATTTTATTCTACAAGGCTAGAAGTCCTTGGGACCAAAGAGACTTGCCCACCCAGAGCTCACTCCACTCCTACATTCTGGGCTGTACTCTAGATCCTTGAGGTGCTAGAAATTCTACCAAGATAATCGTCAGGCTTTGTACATCTCTCCCTGGCTCTCGTCTCTGGAGGGCAAGTCGCACTACCCGTGTGTACATCCCTAGGGCTGAGTGGTGGCCAAGACATGGTTATTTGTGAGCTTGTGGGGGTGGGGTAGGCATTGGGTGTAGATGAGAGCTTAAATATGTGGGCTGGGATTTCCACACAGGTGTGTTCAAAGTCAAGAGGAAAGGAGCCACTGGTGGGAGGAGAATGGAAAGTGCCCCAGAAACTGGGTCTTGCTTTCCCTTTCAACACATTTCAGTGTAGAACTGTGAGAAATCTAATGCTTCTACATTCAAATGACCTAAGTCATTATAAAAGTATATTTGTCCAGGTCAAAGTATAGAATATATTATATTTAATAAATTTTTTGCTTGGTAATGTTAAGAATTTTGATATGTGGACCTCCATTTATACTTCTGCCCTGAGCCCTGTGTTATGTGGCAGGCCTGGAGGAAGAGTTTTGGAAGCTGTTACAAAAGTTAGTGGGGGTGCTAAAATGCTGAGGGGGCCAGGGGACTGCAAGATGTTGGGATGGAGATAAGGACAGCACAGTGTTCAGTCCTTGTGAGTAAAGGTGAAGGCAGGGACAAATTTGTAAGGGTGAAAATGAAGAAAAAAGTGATAGCAGCAGCAGCCAGTGTAGCAAGAGCAGAGGCTGACAACCAATAACCATAGGCCATGCAGCAAGAGACATTTCAGTCATCTAATGGGAATTTGGAGGATCAAATGAAGATTGGCGCCTTCCTTACACATACACCCCACACAGATGACACTATGACATTAGATGAGCTCCTCTTGCGCCCTGCAGGATGGCAAAAGGACAAAGAAATCTTTTGAGAGATTAGAACAACCATGCTAAGGAGATTAAACCATGAATTGAATAAATTTAAATCCTGAATAGGCATAAATTTTTACCTCAAAGAGAATAATTTAAACAGGATGTGACCAGATAGACTACCTTAAAGGTACATACTTTATTATTATTATTATTATTACTATTCTTTTGCTAGTGATCAAAGAGTGATTCAGAGGTACACTGAGGTCAGCTTTAGAAAAGTAACACCGGGGGGCGCCTGGGTGGCGCAGTCGGTTAAGCGTCCGACTTCAGCCAGGTCACGATCTCGCGGTCCGTGAGTTCGAGCCCCGCGTCAGGCTCTGGGCTGATGGCTCGGAGCCTGGAGCCTGTTTCCGATTCTGTGTCTCCCTCTCTCTCTGCCCCTCCTCCGTTCATGCTCTGTCTCTCTCTGTCCCAAAAATAAAAAAAAAAAAAAAAAGAAAAGTAACACCGGTGCATTTCCACACATCTGATTAATTAATGTAAATGGACTGGTAATGCTTTGAAATAAATGCTCATGGATACCTTCTGGAGAAACTGGGGAAAAGTGGTCCTTGCCAGCGTATGGCAGGAGAGCAGTACCATGATTATATGTCTTGGTAGCAGATAGCTCATTATAGCCCAGCTGTATGTAAAGTCTAACTTCCAAGGATTCAGAAACTCTACCTGATGGGCACAGGGACATTTTGAGCCTCACAAAGCTCGGAATACTCTGCCTTAGAGAGTAAGGTTGAAAGTGAAGTATGACTCCTAAGGGTATTTTGCTAGTGACCATTAACTATAAGGTCCTGGACAACACTTGCTGCTCCCAGACTCACTGAGAGCCAAGGGATATGATCCAAAGTCTTTGGGCAGAGAGAAAATGCCTTCAAGGGAAGGTCTATTACATTATTTGAACTGGATCCGATCAACAGGGAATGATTCTGGGCACCAGAATCATGGTGCCAGGTACCAGGGCATTAGAAACATCTGAAATTGTTGCCAAAATGGGAACTATCCATCCTATAGATATATTTTTTTGACTTGATGTAGATCATAGGGAAAGGGAAAGTAGCATACAATTATGATTACTTGATTTTTTTTCCATCTTGGAATAGCTGAGGATGTCAAGAAAAGGTGTGTGATTTGCTCTTACAGTATTTCATTGAAGACCTGAATATTCAAATAACTTTAGAATCTGTACACAGTTATAAGCCCTAGGCACTGGGAAAAAACACAGCAATAAAAGAAACATAGTTCCCTCACACAGGGTTTACTAGGAATGGGAATGGCCTCTAATAAGTTCTTAATAAGATTTGTTTAAATCATTGTATTTATTATATTTTTGTTATACATATACTATTACATATTTTGTATATTAAATGTACATATTTGGAAAATGAATAAACTCAGGATTATTTTATCAGGGATTTGACAACTTCCATAACTGCTCAGATATTATGCAGATAATACCTTTCTTCTGAGTGTGTTTCTCACCTCTATTTATTTTGTTCAGGGAACTCTATTGCAGGAAGGATTTTAGTTGGCCAGGATATAAGAACCCAAGAGATCAATTCCTAACAATCCCAACATCATATGAGGACCTTTTCCTGAAAATGATGGAGACACTCCAATCATGTCATTTTCGTTTAGGGTGGAAAGCATGGCAATATGAAAGGCACAAACATCAGGCCTGGGGGAGAATTGAGAAAGCATGAAGTAGGTTTTATGGAACATGGCATCAGTTGCTGGTACGATCCCAGTGAATGATTTTCTGTATCAGCCCTCAGCAAACTGATTTTTAGGGCATTGGAGATGGATTGTTGACTTGAGCTAGTGTTGGGGTTTCACTAGGTAGGTGCATCACATCAGACGTTCTAGAAGTTAGGGGCGCCTGGGTGGTTCAGTCGGTTAAGCGTCCCACCTTGGCTCAGGTCATGATCTCACAGTTCATGAGTTCGAGCCCCACATTGGCTCTGTGCTGACAGCTCAGGGCCTGGAGCGTGCTTCGGTTCTGGGTCTCCTTCTCTCTCTAACCCTCCCCCAATCACACTCTGTCTCTGTCTCTCAAAAATAAATAAACATTGAAAAAAAATTAAAAAAAAAAAAAAAAAAAAAAAGAAGTTCTGGCAGCTAATGGGCCTGGCTTAACCCAGAAGTGCTGACTGATTGAAAGACAATGGAATGGTCAAGGTGATATAAACCAGCTCAGTTGGCAGAATGGGAGTAAACGTTGGAGGCAGCAGCAATGTCAAGAGGTTTTGGTCCATGAATAGGAGGCACATTTCAGACATGGAGTATTTGGGGATGGTTTCAAGGGCCACTATGTGGCTATATGTGAAAGGTATTTCAAGTACAGGGGAAATGGAAGATTTGGAGTTAAAGATGAAACTGTGAGGAAAATGTTTTGGAAATATCACCTAAATGGCTATTTAACTTAACTAGGGTAATAGCAAAAGTTAAGAAGTTCACAAGTTAAAAGGAAATATGTGCTCCAGGTGCCCAAACTGGATGTCAGTAAAAGGCACTAACAAGGAGAATAGCTAGTTGACCTCAGCCCCAAAGGGCAGACTTTGACATGTAGGGGAATAATGGTTTAGTGTAAAAGTTTCAACGGGGGAAGGAGGAGATAACCACCATTCCTTTTCATTATAAAGGTCTGCATGGGAAATATTAGTTTTGGGGACTATTAGGTTTTAGTTAAGCCAAGAAGGTACAAGAAGGTATAGTGGAGGGGTTTTGGTGTCACAGAATGGGGAAATTGGAGGCCATGATGGTAAAGGCAAGAGAGAAGTGCACAGGCAGAAGGGAAGTTAGGGACGGAGAGTAGGGGAGAGGGTAGATGGTCAAAGGGACTTGAATGTCGGGCAGGGACTGAGAATAAACAAGGGTGTGAGGTCTGGTAGGATTAGCTGCTCTCCAGGTTCCAAATAGAGCAGAGGTACACAGTGGTTTCCTACCCTCCTTGGCTCAGACCCCTGGGGGTGTTGCCAGAGCCTTCATGATTAGCAAATTGTGATTTTTTTTTCAGCCTTCCAAATGGAATCTTAGCGGGAAGTTCCTGTGGTGCCTTTGAAAAGATCCTAGCTCAGGCATATGCAGATAAGGAAGACTGTCCTTGACTCTACATGTCCTTCCCCTACATGTCCTCAATGTTCCTAAGGGATGGGATGGTTTTGAACTCTCTCAAAAGCTACCTGTAGCTTGACTCAGTAGCCCTTTTGAAGAAATTCTAGCTAGGGATAAAGGGGGATAGCTTGTTTCCAAGTCCACCTTTTTTTTTTTGTTTTTAATGTTTATTTTTGAGAGAGAGAGAGAGAGAGAGAGAGAGAGAGAGAGAGACGTGAGTAGGGGAAGGGCAGAAGAGAAAGGGAGACAGAGAATCTGAAGCAGGCTCCAAGCTCTGAGCTGTCAGCACAGAGCCCGATGTAGGGCTTGAACTGATGAACCATGAGATCATGACTTGAGCTCAAGTTGGACACTTAACTGACTGAGCCACCCAGGCGCCCCCAGTCCACTTTTTAAATGTAACTGTTCAAGAGACCAAGGCCCTTCTAAGGATCATCTTAACCACCACTGTTCACCTTTCTCATCTTTGAAGTTTGAGCTAAAATGTGAGTTCCTTGGTTGAACTACTACCAACTGAATCACTTTAATTAAATTCAAAGGATATAGCTGCAGAAAAAAACAAAACAAAACAAAACAGAATTGTAAGAAATACTAACACAGACTAACTACTTTGCCTTAAGCTCAGGTCCACACTTTGTCAGTTTTCTTCCACCCAAGGTTTTTTCTAATAAGCCTGTGGAGGGAGATTGGAACTTTAGGATTCAGGATTTTGGTTGGTTGGTGAGGAGAAAATGAGGGAGAGGGAAGGAGAGGAGGAAGAAGAGAGAAAGAGTGAAACTATGTCATTGGTGTGGAGCTAAGGCCTGAAAAAGGTTCTTTCAGCCCTTTCACCATCCTGGAAGCCAAGAGTATTCTGGATGGAAAAAAACCAAAAAACAACAACAACAAAAAAAACACCCACCAAAAAACTCCACAACTCCTTTGTTATGCAGGATAACTCAATTTGAAATAAATATACATGGATTTAAAATAATACATTAATTTAAATTCTCTAGGTGGAACTACTTTGATGGAAATTTCCCTAAAAAAGCAACAAATCATTTGCCTCTGCATCTAATCAGCCAATCAGACACCCCCATGCTGATTACTTAATAAGCTAGAATTTTAATGCAAAAATTTATGATTATCAACAATTCTTCTGGCCCCTGGCTCCCCCCAACCCACTTTGTGCTTATAATTCTTAACAAATTAATCTTTTCTTCAATCATATAACAGACTGTGTTAATCAAAACGAAATTCCTGGCCAAATATCTCAGAGCAGCTAGTAAAGCATGCAGTCAAGCAGTAAAGCATGCACCAAGTTGATGCCTAACCAAGTGGTTCTCTTTTCACTATCAAGAAGAAAATAATACAGGTACTTGTATGAAAAGGAAATAAAAGTCCAGAGCCTGCTGGTCTCATGGCAAAGACTAAAGGAAGAAAGAAAGCCCATAGAGTGGATTTGTACTATCCCTGTGATCTATTTCACTGAAGTTTCAAGGGAGACCCATCACCGTGGGAACACTGGTCCAATTTTGGGTGGGAAAGTGAGACAAGGTAGATGGTCCTGGGCTGGACCTTGTGAGTTGTCATTGCTCAGTCTGCCTTAATAGAGTTGTGGTAGTTTAGGTTTTTTTCAGAGCTCTTCTCTCTGAATTTTATCTCCTGGGTGGAATTCAAGTGTGGAATAAAACTGAGGAAGTGTGGATCTTAGCAGAAGTCAAAATAGTCTGTGGAGCCTAAGTTACATGTGTATGAGAGTATTTATGGAAGGGGTCTATGTTTGCTAAACAATTATAATCTGTTTTCTATGGAAAGAGTATGTTGACTACATAATTAGTTATTTACAAAATAGCATAGAAAGTTTCATGAAGTGAATGAATCCTGTCTGTGTCTCATTTTAAAAGTAATAAGCATGACTTTTTATAATCCATGTATATTAGTTAGAATGATTCTACCTTGCAGAAAAATAGCAACTATTTCATGGAATTGATGTGAGAGATCATCAAGCTGATGATGTGAAATCGTGTGTAGTTCCCAGAAGTATACAGCAAACATAAGTTATTATCATTATCGCTCTAACCCCCTTCTTACAAAAGAGGAGCTTGAATTTCAGAGCATTTTAGTGACTTGCAAAAGATACAAATTAAATCACTGGATTGAGAGTGCTGCCAGATCGTATTGAAATCACCTGAACTGTTGGCCCACTCCTAAATCTATTTCCAAACTCATAGATACAAAGCCACAATTGAAACAGACTCACTTGTGGGTGGTCGCAAGACATGCTGAACAGAATGTTGTAGGATCACATTTTACACTAAATGCTACTACAGCAGGAACAAAGTTTGAGACTTAATCTGCTCATCCTCATAATTCAGACCTTTTGCTGATGTCTGGAAACTTTGCAAGAAGGATCCTTCAAGGGTCTGTTTGCATGAGCAACCAGAGACCAACAAGTAGAGAAATTTATTGTGAGAAAACAGAGATTCAAGATGCACAAAACTGATTCCATAATTGGCTGTTGTCAGAAGGCAAAGCGGGGACAGGTCTGACCTCCCCACCCCAGCAATTCTGGGTCTAAGAGAAGAGAAGAGAAGAGAAGAGAAGAGAAGAGAAGAGAAGAAAGCAGCAATAAAATCCCAGGATCAGAAATGTCTCTATGAGTTTTTTAAAGTAAAGGCTAGCCATGGACACTCAGTAATAGAATACAGCAGTTCCCCCTTATCCACAGGGAATATATTCCAAGACCCCCGGTGGATGCCTGAAACTGAGGATCATACTGAACCATATACATATATACTTACATGCTAAAGTTTAATTTGCAAATTAGATACAGTAAGGGATTAACGATAACAATAAAATAGAACAAATATAGCAATATACTGTAACAAAAAGTTACATGAATGTGGTCTCTCTCAAAATATCTTATTGTATTGTATTTGCCCTTCTTGTGATGACATGAGATGATAAAATGCCACTGTTGTGAGATGAAGTAAGGTGAATGACATAGGCATTGGACTTAGTGTTAAGCTACCATTGACCTTCTGGTTATCTGCTTCCAACATGGTTGACCATGGGAAACCAAAACTGTCCAAAGTAAAACCATAGATAAGGGGGTATGGCTGTAGTCTTTATAATGTATAACCTGAGGAGAGTGGAGGATGTTTTTCACATTGGAAGAGGTAGCTGTAGAACAGGTTGGCATTCAGAAAAACAGAAGGGAGGCCTAAATACATAACAGGAGCATCAGGAGAAGTTCTGAAAACCCTGAACAGAAAGCCACAAGTGTTTTCACTGTCAGGATAGCAAAGTAGGAGCTTGGGTCCCCTTGAGTCCACATTCCAAGATGGGGAGGGAAATAGTGGATGCCTCATGGTAGGCAGGAGAGCTACATTCAGGAGCACACATAAAATGAGAGCTTCCTTAACAAATTAGAGGAGTTTAAAAGGGATTGGAGTTTCTATAGTCCCGTAGATGAGAGATGCACTAAATTCTATTTAAACATTCTTATGGTTTTTCCAAAGGTTGTGGGCATGCAAATTAATTTTCTATGTTAACTTATTGAGTAGAACTATGCTAGGCACTGTGGAGAGGTCAGGAAATAAAAGAATTACAAATTTTTTTCTCAAGGGGTTACAGTCCTTTGGTGGAATATATATTCCATGAAGGCAGGTACTTTATCCATTTTGTTGATTTTTGTGTTTTAGGACTAAAAAGGAGTACCTAGGATGGAAGAGGAAATTATCAAACAATTTGTTAAAATAAATTTTAAATGACATCAGTTAGTTTTGTAAGAACTGTAAAGAGTGATATCTATTATACTGCTAGATATGTATCAAAGGGAAATGACAACATATGTCCACACAAAATCTTGTATACAAATGTTCATAGTAGCCCAAAAATAAGAATGACCCAAATGTCCATCAGTTGATGAATAGATAAATAAAATGTAATATGTCTATAGAACGGAATATTCTTCAGCCATTAAAAGGAATGAAGTACTGATTTATGCTGCCACATGTATGAACCTTTTTTTTTTTAACGTTCATTTATTTTTTGAGAGAGAGACCAGCACAAGCTGAGGACGTGTAGAGACACACACACACACACACACACACACACACACACACACAGAATCTGAAGCAGTCTTGAGGCTACGAGCTGTCAGCACAGAGCCCGACATGGGGCTTGAACCCACAAACTGGGAGATCGTGACCTGAGCCCTAGTCAGATGCTTAACTGACTGAGGCACCCAGGCACCCCCATGGATGAACCTTGAAAATATTATACTAAGTGAAAGAAGCCAGTCACAAGACTACATATTGTATGATTCCATTTATATGAAATGTCCTGAATGTGCAAATCCATAGAGAAAGAATGTAGATTAGTGATTGCCAGGGGTTCAGAGAAGAGGGATGGGAATGGGGACTGACCATTAATGGATACGGATTTTCTTTTGGGGTGATGAAATGTTCCCAAAGTCTATTGTGGTCATAGTTGCACAACTCTGTGAATATACTAAAAAATCATTGAATTGTAGATTGATTTTGAGTGAATTTTGATTCATTTTGAATGAATGAATTGTATGGTACATGAATTATGAATTATATATAAATAAATTATGAGAGAGAGAGAGAGAGAGAAAGGGTAATATCTGTAGGTTACCGTGGGGACATATGAATGTACCACCATAGACCAACGCAAAAGTAAATTATTTGTAGCTTAAATTTTAAGTTAGAGAATGTTTGAAATGATGCTCTTACAGAGATTTGCTGCAGATGCAAAACGAGAGGAAAATCTCATTCAAAAGTGATGATTTCTCAAATCTCCCTTCTTCACATCTGGTGTCATATGGCCTCTGTCTGCAGATTCAGTCCTGCCCCGGGATCTAAAAATCATTTTGATCTTGATTAGAGGACATTTGGTGAACTCGAGTTCAATATTCCAAGGACTTAGCATGATTTCTACCTTTCTGCTGGTTTGGTTCTGATCTGGCATTTGCATGTAAGCCTTATTCTTGAGTCTAAATCCCCAGGTCGCCCTCGCATTTCTGGGCTCATGCCTTTTTCTCTTAAGCCTAATCCCTTAGCCTAATACTGAGTATATTAGGACCAAGGTCTTGCCTGGCTTTTCAGGGATTTTCCAGGCATAAATATTTGGTCCTTGACTATGATTGAGTCTTGGACATACTTTCCAGACACCAACCCCTACTCAGGACTTCTTCCTGCGATGCCTTGTCATAATATTGGGCTTTGTGATGTCATATGCCTATCCAGATGCCCTCCACCCGTCTGTGTCTTTCAAGACACAGCATTCCAGGGGTCTGGCTGGACTGACTTCCACCACTGTTGAACCTGCCTTCTTCTTCTCTGCTTCTTCAGTTCCACACCACAGGTTCCAGATCATCCCAGTGATGCCAATCCTGGTACGACTAACTTTTTTTTATGGTAGGTGTGTCATGAGAATAATTTTGATTTTGACAAAAATTTACACTTTTTGGAGGCGCCTGGGTGGCTCAGTCGGTTGAGTGTCCGACTGCGGCTCAGGTCATGATCTCACAGCTTGTCAGTTCGAGCCCCGCGTCAGGCTCTGTGCTGACAGCTCAGAGCCTGGAGCCTGCTTCTGATTCTGTGTCTCCCTCTCTCTCTGCCCCTCCCTGACTCATGCTCTCTCTCTGTCTCAGAAATAAATAAGCATTAAAAAAAAAATTACACTTTTCATCCAATTTATCTTTTTTTAAAGATTCAACAGATACGCATTTATTTATTCACCACTGAGGGCTTTACTGTGAGAGGTATTGTCATAGGTGCTGGATATACAAAGCTGAAAAAAGTAAAGCTCCTACTTGAAATAATGAGGATGATGATAATAACAACTAGTATGGTTGAACATTTACTAAGTGTAGTTACCAGACGAAGTGGCAGAACTTCACTATCTCCTATATGTTTCACAACAACCCTTTAGTATATGTTCTCATATTATTTGCATTTTGAAGATGAGAAAGCTGAGACCTAGGGAGTTACATGCCCAGGATTCAACTCTTAGACTATCTAATTCTTAATGCTAAGGTCTTAGTCAACACGAGAACCTAGATTCTAATGAGAATATAAAATACTGTGTTCAGCTATCACAAAGCAATCTTATATTAAGATAACATTTGATCCTGAAATGTCTATAGAAAAAAAACTATGAACAGACTTCCTACTCTCATGCCTAAGGTGATCTATCCAGGGTTAAGAACTAAGGTTTCACAAGATAAGGACTGATACCAGAGGTCAAGTTCAATAATGTTATCAAATCAGAAGGAGCAGGTGAGTTCCAGATGTTCAAACAACACCCGGGTACATAGCCCAGGTTAAAAAATATGAGAAATCCAAAGGCTAAATTACAGGCCAGTTTGAACCATAGTATTTCTGTATCTAGACGGGGGCTCTGAAAAGCAGACATTGGGAAACCCAAGTGTGCCAGGAGTTCTGCAATTTGCAGAAACTTTCAGAATTCTTTCCCAGACATAGTGTGATCACAGTGAGACAAGCCGAGGGTAAAGACAAGCAGGCCACCTGATTGGAAAGGGGAAGTGAAGAGAGCAAGTATTTCTAACAAATCGTGTATCTGCTACAATTTAATAATACAGACCCACATTATTAGAGAGACTAACCTGTATCTGAAACCAGCAAATTGGATTCCACTAAGTGATTCTTTTTAGCCAAAAAAGGAAGAAAAGTAAACATCGAAAGAACTAGAAACACCATTAAAGTGAGTTAAAGCAACATTAGCAGTATCATAGAATATTCAACAACAGAAATAATAAATAGAATTGAGATTCATGCCGAGCAGTGTTTCACCACTTTTAGTACATTGTATTTTCCAAAGATGTCCACCACAATATCTTTCATCCCCTAAGTTCTTCTAGAGCCTTGCTACTCCTTCAACAAGAGGTGGAGTCTAAATCCCCTCCTTTGAAACTAAGTCAGCTTGTTGCTTCCCTGTAACCCATAGATTGTGGCGGAAGGAATGTTAACGTGATTTGTTAGGTCACAGAAGGCAATGTGGCTTTTATCTCGTTGGCAGGAACACTCATGTTTTACAGCCCTGAGATGCCATATAAGAATACAACTGTCCGGAGACTGCCACGCTGGCAAGCTACATGTGGACATTCTGGTCAAAACACTGCAGCTGACAACAGTCCAGACAACAGTCTGCTTCCAGTGTCAGCCGTATGGATGCGCTGTCTTGGCCACCGAGTCCAGTGGAGCCTTTGGATGATGACAGTAATAACTAACTACTGACCGCAATTTCATGAGAAGCCCCAAGCAAGGACTGCCCGGTGAAGAGTTTACAAATCACCGACTCATAAAATTGTGAGCAAAAAACACCAGTCATTCCAAACTGCCCAATTTCGGGGTTAACTGGTATGCAGCAATAGTAACCTGAACAACACAGAGGTGAACTCACTGGGTTTCCAACACCCATGTTCCTCTTTTCCCATTGCAATCGTAAGAATGACTGCTGAAACATGGCAGGAAGGACACCAGTGTGGGCGGGAAGACAGTGAGTCCCACAGGAAGTTGGTTTAGGGCCACCAGTAAAATAATCTGTCCGTAAGAGTCCGTTCACTATTCACGGCATAATTAAGCAGTGTGAGATCTCAAAATAGTGGACTAAATTTTTTGTGAAGCTCAAGTTTTCATCTAAACACGCGTTCACTTCCTGACTTCAATTTCAGGAGGTAAGAAAAGCTCCAAATGGTAGCATGGAATTTGCCATACTGATATGACCAGTGAGTCAGATGGGATATATGTTTTTGTGCGTTTATTCTCAACTTCATAGTAGCGTGTTAGCGGAAACTACAGGAATGGATGGTAGAAAGAAACACTCCATTTCTTCTGCTTTGGTTATAAGTCTGCTAATTACAAAAAGATATATTTGGAATAATTGTTTTTAAACTATAAGTGGTAATCAGCAAGCTATGAATCAGGATTCTTAATTCTATTGCTTCCTTTTCACTTATTCTCATGAGTAGAAGTTTGCAAATAATGCACATTCTCCCTGCCTCAACTTCTCTTCCAACTAAAGACTCCCACAAAACATGCCATCTACACAATTCTCAGGAGGAAAGAAAAGAGCTATTTCAGGCATAACCTCCTAACCTATTCAGCACACCCTCAGCCAGCAACCTCATTCTCCTTTTGGCATTCAGAGGGCTCTGGTATATCCCTTGCCCTCAAAAATGCTCTCAGCATAATGAAAGTTGAGACGAAAATTAATCATTTAGTGAGGCTTCTCCTGCATCTGTTTAAAAACCTGCCAGGGGTGGGGGAAATCTGTAGAACCTTGGAAGTCTGTATGGGGATTCACATTGACTGTACGGTTCTGGGAAACTTGAGAAAATTAATGAGAACTGGTTACTAGGGAGAAATGAGGTAATGTTCCTCAGCACTTGAGATCAAGAACCCCAGCTTGGAATAGGTATCTTGCCTCTAATTTCCTATAGCTCCCTACCCCTGCCATGGTCTTCCTACTTACCATCTCATATTTGTATTTTCTAGCTGGGCCCTTTCCCTTACTAGATTATAAGCTTCTTACATGTCCTGGTATCCTTAGTGCCCCGGATGAGATCAGGATATAATATGAACTCAATAGACTTTTCATAAATTGACACAGTTTTAATTTTAAAAAAGAAAAAAAAAAAAGAGATCATGAATTTAATGATGCTTGGGAAGTATACACCTGGGGGTCCATAAGGAGGCCCAGGTATCCTTACACCAAAGTTTGGCATCTCAGTCCTTTCGAATGCAATCAGTTTGGAAAGGTCTTCAAATCTCCTCACAAATAAAAGTAATAGTAACAATAAGAAGAACAATAGCAGCAGCAACAATGGTACCAGATATTTTTATAGTACTTTTGTGTTTATCATAGTGATTTTTCTGACCATCTTTTTAGAAACTATTTGGCAAAACTGATCATTGTCACTGTATTGTCAGTTTCTTAATATGAAATTCAAGGAAGTAAATTATTTGTCTAGTTACACAGAAGTAAGGTGACAGCAGCAGGACAAAATTCTAGAGTCCAGGATTCCTGTCCCAGCCCAGTGCTCTTTCCGCTGCAGCCCACTGTAAAATTCTGGAAATAGTGGAAATCATGGTTTACACTAAAAAAAAAAAAATCATTTTGGATCCTGATCAAAATTTGATGTTGTGGGTTTCTGCGATCCACCTTAGCTGAGAGGTAGTCATTTTTCATTTCGGGTCAGCACTTCAGTAGCTGAAAGCAGTCTGTGCATTCATTTGAAATGAAGGATGGGAAGCTCCCTGAAAAGGTTTGAAGTCTTAATTCAATTGATATTGGCACAATAAACTCTGGGATGCATTCAAATCCATTACTAAGACTTCTCATGCCAGCAGATTTGCCAAACTAGATGTGGAACTGCATCAAGTTCCTTCTGCTGTGTGTTTTAAGGTGAAATGATACAGATCTTCTTTCTTCATTTGGGAACTGAAGGGTGTTTCACTTGATGATGGTCTCCCTGTCTAAGTGACACCATAAGGAAAAGCAAAAATGAAATATCTCACTCTTGCTTATCCCTGTAGTGCACACAGAAAGGCTTCCTGATTTTCCATGCTGGATTGGGACGTTCCTGTGGGTCTGGTAGTGGTCAATGGGGACTGGAGGACTCCATCGTTCCATATTCTCATGGTCTTTGATCAGAAGTTATAAACATCAGGAAACATGGAATTTTTATTGCTATATTCTAAAGCCAATTTTTTGAAATTGTGAGGACCTTTTAGATTAAATATTTTGGTCGTATCCAAATGTTTTGCTACACTTATGAAAATATAACCTAATTCTTACTCCTCATTACTTTTCCTCATAGCTTTCTACAAGACCTAATATCCCAAAGGAGGACTGAGTATACTGTTTAAAATCTTATATTTAGACATTCCAGAAAAAATATAAATATAGAATAACTTTTTATCAGGATAATTATAGCTTCAAGCCATATAGAATGTTGATTCAACTTGCTCCAACAATAAAGATACTAATTACCTCTTATAGCAAGAAGTCCAGAGATTGGGTAGCCCTAAGACATGGTATAGTCAGGGCCCAGCTTTGAACTCTTCAGTGCCTTTGATTCTTTTATACCCAGTTCTTGGAAAGGCGCAAGATGGTTAAAGCAGGTCTGGATGACGTATCCAGATAGAAAAGTGGCCAGTTCTGGGGTGCCTGGGTAGCTCAGTCAGTTGAGCGTCCGACTTCAGCTTGAGTCATGATCTCACGGTTCATGAGCTCGAGCCCTGCATCGGACTCTGTGCTGTTAGCTCAGGGCCTGGAGCCTGCTTCAGATTCTGTGTCTCCCTCTCTCTCTGCTCCTCCCCTGATCACACTCTGTCTCTCTCTCTCAAAAATAAATCAAGATTAAAAAAAAAATTTAAAAAAAGAAAAGACAAGTGGCCAGTGCAGAAAAATGGGGCCACCTTTTCCATGTACAGTTCTCAGGAGGAAAAAAAAATTCCCAGTAGATGTCTAGCTCATTAGCTTAAACCAGTCATTGACAAAATCAATGGGACCATCATGTCTGTCTTAGACCCGTTAGGACCTCCCCCTGAGACGGGGATTGGATTCAACTCCCTTCAAGTACACACCTGCAAAGAAAGGTAGATATGAGAAGAAAGGAAGAAATTGGTGTGGTTGGAATTGGAGAAATGAACCAATGTTGGACAGGTGATCAGCAATGTTTAGGACAAAGTTTCTTCAGAATATTTGATATTATAAATTCCAGTTTTGTCACTTTCTTTGTTACTCTTATTATTAAGTGCCTAGTATTAACTGTACTAAGACTTAAGCATGTTAAGGTTTTAAAAGATATAATAAGAACTCAATAGGCTTTTGATAAATTAATAGTTTTAATTTTAAAAAGAAAAAAAAGAGGTCATAAATTCAATGGTGCTTGGGAAATACATACTCTCTGCTAGAGAAGAAAACAGTCCTTTCATACAATTAAGAAAAAATGATTAATAAATAAGTAAGGAGTAGAAACCGAGCACATCAGTCTCCCAAAGTGAAGAAAAGGCTAAGGATCTGCTGTTCCACCATTTAGTAAAGGTAAATTACAACACTTCTATACAAGATAATAAGGGAACAAGAGACTAAAATTTTACCTATTTTCATAAACACATCATTTAGTATAAATGCAGATGGATGGGGGTGGGGGGAAGTTAGCAATAAGATTCCACCAGTCCCATATGAGGTCTAATGGTATTACAAGATGAAAGAGAACAGAGTTTTTTTAAATTGAAAACAAGATACCTCATGGTCTTCAATTCTTATTCTAAGAAGATAGAAATTAAGAGTGGGTCCCCACTCCTCGGTCAATACTCTCAGCTCACAACCTGATAGAACTCCCTAGCTTGATGTTCACACAACAAATAGAACAATATATCCCCAGATCTGTGGAGGAGACAAGAAGATGATTGGGGATCTTACTTCTATAATTGTTGCCTTCAGAGGATGAGAACTACAGGTAATTTCATTAAGAGAGTCCCACTATCGGAACTTATAACACCCTAGAGTATCTTGAAGGAAGAGGAAAAGACTTCATTAGTGGCTTAATCCTGTACTCTTTGCAATTCCCATATATCAAAGTTTGAAGATGAAAACGTTGGAAAATAAGTCCCTATTCAGGCAATGATTTAATCTGGAAGAAATACATCATTTAAAACAGAAAATCCCAGTGAGGCCCAAATATGGAAACAACTACTTAGAATACAGAGCAACCTAAACGAGCGAGGCAAAAGATAAATAAAATATATTGAACTTTAAAAGCATTTCTCAAAGTCAGAAAGATAAGGATGTATTCTCTAGATGATTAGTTAGGATTTTGTATTCTTATTGTTGGTGAAGAGCAATATTTAGAGAAAAGAACCCAATCTTTCTACAGGGCAGAATAATGTTTGTATTAATGGCTCATGATGGTTACACTAAATGTGCTAGCATAAAGTGTTGAAAATAACATGATCCTTCACCATACCCATACAATGAGATACTAACTATTCACATGGAGAGAAAGATCATAAGCAAAGGATAGACCTGATTTTAAGAAGCAGAGAAGATATGTAATTATACAGTTAAACTTTGAATTTCACAGGACATTGGGGCAAGAAAGACTTTAAATGTCATCCAGTTTAACTCTCAAATCCTTAAGCAGAAAAGATAGTGAGAGATTTCATGATGGCATGTCATTGAGTTTATAGATGACTTTGCTACCCTTTTGTAATAGTTCCCGTGAAGGTCATTATGAGATCCCATGTGAAAAAAGAAGGAAGAAATAAAATAAGAAATTTCTTCCGAGAAACGCAATTGTTAAATTTTCTATGGTTTGGATTAGGAATGCTTAACACAGAGTTAGCAAAGAGGGCTGAGCACTTATAACCACATGCATGGAAATTTTAAAGCTTCTATTGGATCAAAGACTATATAGATAGTTATGTCTTTTTTTTCTTTTTTTTTTTTTAATTGCTTTAGCATCAGAATAGGAAGCTTGTGGAGTCTTGGTAAAAGCACCAATTCTATTTCCATTTTTATTCCTCTTCCAATTTTATATAAAAGGTACATTTTCATTAGAGGAATTAGGTAGCTAATTCTCTTGGAAAGATTCAGCTGTCACTGAGTAACACAATCTTTTCCTGCCTTCCTCACTCACTCTGGCAGCAACTGGGCTTAGCTAAGAGTGGTTCTCGTTTGCTGGGACGCTTCAGGCTGCAGTGACAGCTGACAGGAGAGTAGTAACAGCTAAGGTGTCAAGCCGTCCCTTCCCCAATTCCATTTGCTTTGGGGACGTGCTAACGTGAAAGTCCATAAGGGTCATTTAAGAACAAGTATTAAGTAGATAGTATAGGTCTTTGTTCCTCTACATAGTCCGCTTACAGAGGAAAATAATGTTTATTTTTTATTCAAGATCACTGTGTTTAAGTGATTTTATGGTCACTGATGCAAAATATCTTGGAAAAAATATCTCAGTTCATGTATGTGTTTGATGTTCAAGCAACCAAAATAACTAACTCAATTTATAAATGCTTTCAACCCTGTGCCTCAGGAATGGAGGATAGAATATTTTTTTCTTCAGTAAAGGATCACAAAATCCTAGTTTGATATAAGATGTAACAAAAAATAGATTAGTTTTCCAGTGTATGTAGAACTATGTTTTATATGGATGGACAGAAAAGAAAGAACTGTCCACCAGCTAATATTCCCTTTTGATCTTAGATGTGATCATGTTCATAGGAAGGGTTTGAGTAAAATTCAAAAATCAAAAACATGCGAAGCACCCCTGAAATGGGTTAAGCACTATATAGAATCAAACTGTATATAACACAGTTCCGACTGTAAAGGATTTTCCTAACTTATTAGAATGACAATTTTCTGTGTCATGTCATGAAATATTATCCTAATAGATAACAAGTATTACCTAAGTAAAATGATAATTTTGCCATTTCAGAGACACTATATGGTTTACTAGAATGGGCATTTGCCCTGGAGTCAAATGCCTTGGTCAATGTCCAAACACTGACACTTAATAGCTATGTAATTTCTCTGTACTCACTTTCCTCTGCTATAAGAATGTTGAACTAGATTATTTCCCAGTTCAAACATTTGGCAATTTATGACAACTTGAGAATATGTGCTATGTTTGTATAGTGGTTTACAATGTAACTAACAGGTAAAATTAGTCAATTATTAAAAATATTACCTAAGATTTAAGTGAATGTAGGTTAACAAAAGAAGTTCCATGTTCAAAACCTGTTTTAACAATGATTTGGAATAAAAATAACTGTCATGTGCCTTCCCACTAATGAAATTAGAGCATTTTAAATGAGTATATTTTTATCATGTTCAAATACGACAAACTGGGGCTGCCTGGGTGGCTCAGTCGGTTAAGCGTCTGACTCAGGTCTTGATCCTAGGGTTGAGGGTTCAAGCCCCACATTAGGCTCTGCATTGGGCATGAAGCCTACTTACCAAAAAAAAATATGCACACACACATACATGTATATATACATATATATGTATACAGATACATACATATACATACATATGTATGTACATATGTCATATACACATATGTATATATGTATATAAATACATACATATGTTTGTATGACATACGTATGTATGTGTGTATATATGACAAACAACTTTTATATGATGCCACTATTTACACATCTGGTGTTTGTTTTTTTGGCATATCCTGACTTCTGCCAATCACTCAAGTAGTTTTAACTGAGGCAAAGTTATCCTGTCATCCTTGATTTGGGGCAATCAGCCATCACAAAACAATTCCTGATAAGAAACATTAGAAAGAGAGGCCTGCAAACAGCTCTTGAATGACAAATAAGGATATAGTTTTTCCAAATAGGAAACAGGAGGAGGTTAATTTAAAATAAACCACTATGAGGTTTCTTACAGAGTTAGCATCACCTACTTATCAAAATAAGAGTAATCATTACATGTGAGGGCAATTGTTCATCAGAACATCTTGTTTATTTGGCTGATTGTTCTCCCCAGGTATAATGCTTTTCAACAGATCAATCAGCAGTTTTAATCGGCTTTTCAAGACTCTTTAACAGGATAATTTGGTCAAACGGCACATGTTATATAAATCGCCCACCCCTAGCTTTTCCCATTACAGACGAAGAAATGCACTCAAGAGTTTCATGCAGACCTGTTGTCGCCTTCTGGCTCTTCCGCTTTCCTGGGAAGTTGGGCAAACTACTTCAAACTTTTGAATCTCATTTCTCTTATCTACGGAACGAATGTAATAATACCTACTCACTGACTTGAGGTGATGACAAAGTGTATTAATGTGAGTAACAAACCTAGTGGTGTGACCAGAACATAAGAGGCCCCCCCAAAACGGTGGGTGCTGTTATCCTCACCTATACGAGGACTCAATACCCTAAGTGTCTTGAAGAGGCGATGATGAACCAGGTCTTGCAACTCTATGTTCTTTTTAAAGAATAAATACCTGTAAGATATAAAGAATGCATGCATTCTTTGAAAAGTGAGGGCCAAACAGTCTTTTCTCTTCATAAAAATATATTGTATTACTTAGTGTCTTAGCTCTGGCTACCATAACAAAAATGTCATAGTTTGGGTGGCTTATACATAACAGAAATTTCTTTCTTTGTCTCTTCTTTCCTTGCTTCCTTTATTTCTTTCTCACAGTTCTAGAAGCTGGAAAGTCCAAGATCAAGTTACCAGCAGATTCTGTGTGTGGTGAGGGCCTACTTCCTGGGAGTTCTCTGGCGTCTCTTTTATAATCTCATTCTTGGGCACCGTTCTTATGACTTAATCTTCTCCCACAGGCCCCACCTCCCAATAGAATCACATAAGGGATTAGGATTTCAACAAATGAATTTGGAGTGGGGCAGGGGGTGCATAAACATTCAGTCTATAGCACTAAGTAACATTATAAATGGGGAGAGTATTCTCCCGGGTGAGAGAAGAGAATCAGCTCTAACCTTCACTCATTACCTCTCTGGCAGAAAAATTCCATCTCGAGCGCTCATAGCTGAGGCATTTAGCTGAGTTATTTGTCCACCTCCCTGGAGAGAATGAAGAAAAAACCTGGGGACGGTGGTAGCAGGGATCAGCTATGGTGATATTGAAGCAAGTGGCTGTAGCACACAAGGAATAGGAGAAAACAAGTCCAAGCAACTGGAATCCTTTAAAGGCTAGCGATCATAACTCACTGTGGTCAGCATAGTCAAAGCGTGAACTCTGGAATATGACTGTTCAGGAGGCAGACAATGACAAAGAACAGGAGGCCTCCATAAGTTACCTTACATACACAGAGTTGACATGCTTCAGATAGTATGCCCAATTGTCCAGTTTTTCAGACGATGGAATCTTCCAGGAGGCAGGTCTTCAGTCCTAAGCCTGGGACAGTCCCAGGCACCTAGTTCAGGCTCACTGATAGTCAAGTACAAAGGAGTTAGTGTCTCTGGCACTTTATGATAAAGCAGACATAAAATTCACCGTTGCTGGACTATGTGTTACGTAATATAAAACTAGAATTTATTTTCAGGATACCAAGATTAGGTACTATATAAATTTTTAAAAATTCTTTTATTTTTAATATTAAAATTTTTTTTTAACATTTGTTTTTATTTTTGAGAGACAGAGGGAGACAGAGCACAAGCAAGAGAGGGGCAGAAAGAGAGGGAGACACGGAATACAAAGACAGGCTCCAGGCTCTGAGCTGTCAGCACAGAGCTAGACGTGGGGCTGGAACCCACAAGCTGTGAGATCATGACCTGAGCTGAAGTCAGACGCTTAACCAACTGAGCCACCCCTGTGCCCCTAAAAAATTCTTTTAAAAATATATTCTAGTTATAGCATGCTTTACCTGATTTTATTTTATTTTATTTAGTTTTTTTGAGTTTATTTATTTTGAGAGAGAAACAGAAGACAGAGGTTGGGGGAGGGGCAGAGAGAGGGAGGGAGAGAGAGAATCCCAAGCAGGATCCCCACTGTCAGCATGGAGCCCGATGTGGGCCTGGAACTCACAAACTGTGAGATCATGACCTGAGCAGAAACCAAGAGTCAGACGCTCAACCGACTGAGCTACCCAGGTGTCCCTGATTTTATTTTATTTTTTTTTCAAATCTAGGTTATAAGTAATAAAATGAAAATATTATTAATAAACAAAAAGATTGCTTCATAACAATAAATCTGGTTTACAGCTAACACCGTAATGCCATTAGTTATAATTAAAACTTCTCAAATGTTTTCAATTTGTGTCTTAAATCTTTCAAATTTCAAACATTTTTAGCTTTTTTTTTAAATTATTTTTTAGAAAGAGAGAATGTGAAGGAGAGGGACACAGGGAATTTTTTTTTTTAATGTTTATTCATTTATTTAGACTGAGAGAAGAAGGCGGCAGACAGAAGGAATCCCAAGCAGGCTCCACGCTGACAGTGTGGAGCTCTACACAGGGCTTGAACCCACAACCTGTGAGATCATGACCTGAGTCAAAATCAAGAGTTGGCTGCTTAACTGACTGAGCCACCCAGGTTCTCCAAACATTTTTAGCTTTTTTTTTTTTTAATGTGACAAATCCAAATTTCAAGTTGTTTTTAATGAACAAAACAGTGCCTTTGGTTTCCAGAAGAGGAACTATACTTCACGTGTTTACATGTGATCAAAATATTCAACATTAGCTACAGATATATTTACACTTTTCAAAAACTAATACTTATTCCAGAATACATATGTTATTGAGTCTCTGTTGCACAAAGCAGTGAGGCAGCTAATTAATAATGTGTTTTTGTAGCACAGGAAGTCTTTATGTCAAATTTTTAATTGTAGTGTTTGATTATCTCTTAATCTGCATCCTTTTTTGTGGGAAATAAGGGGAATCAAATGCACATGTGTTTCAAGATATAGAAGGATACAGAGATGCTAAAGAAAGAAATCGTTAGACCAGACGTTATTAAGATGAGGAAAACCTGGCATTATCCAGCAGCCCATCTATTGGAACCACATCAGTCTATAGTGAGTCCTGACTGGTCCCAGGAAGATGAAGACCTAGCCAGATAATAAATATTCAGCCCTCAGCACAGCGTCTACGTACAGAGTGAACTCAATAAATATTAGTGGCAGTGATAATTTAACAACTCCTCTCAATTAACCAGTCCGGGGACCCTTGATACCCTTCGCTTATCCTCCTAATCATTATTAATTCCATTACCTTTTAGTAATTGGATCAGATCGGTAAATAGTAGAAGGGACAGAAGGCAAAACAAAAAATCTGTGAATTTTATTAATTATTAGCAATCCCTGAAAAAGTTAAAGAGGGATTAGGGTAACCCTCATTGTTAAAATCATGACTAATACGTTTTTTTTTCTTTTTTTATGAACCTCTCAATGCCATTTTTTTACTCTGTTAGCACTTTTTAATCAAGAACTCACTTCAGTGGCCTTTTTTGATGTTAAGAAATGTTGAGAAAAGTAAAAAGGCATGTGCGGTTTTCTGCTTCGCTTGGTTGTCAAGAGAATTGCAATAAAATAACCATTTACAACTGAGTAACGGAGCAGGAGGCCCCACTCTGAAGAACATAGTACCTTCAATGGTTCACGAATGTTATGAGTCACAGGGACAGCTACCCAAGGGGCTCCTATATTGAAGACTAAAAAATTATGGGCAAAAGAAACTAGAAAAATAGAAGGGCTGGGACCATCCATCCTATGATGGCTAGCCTTTAGACTCTCTTAAACAGCCTTTCTCCTGGTGTTCTGAATCAGTGCCTCTCAAACTTTAACGTACATACAAATTGCCTGGGGATCATCAAAAGTGCACACACTGATTTTGTTAAACTTGAGTTGTAGCCCGAGATTCTGCATTTTTAATAAGCTCCCAGGTCCTGCTCCTTGTCCAAGGACTATGCTTTGAGTAGCAGGTTTTAGGATTCCATCTTAGTGTCCCTTCTGCTTATGGTGACTGTACATTCTGTTCTTTTCAGGACAGCCTCAATTTTATCGAAATTTCATTATTTTCAGCAAGCCAATTAGTTAACAAAATTAATTCAATTTTTATATTTTTGGGAGGCTTATCAGAGATTACCCGGTCACACTAGATTATCTTGGCTTGGGCTTTACAAAACACTTATCGTGAGTGTGTTCTCTCTTTTTTTGAGACTTCCTATCTTATGCTAGTAGTCCTCTTTGTATCTGCATAACAACTCGGCTAGAACAAAGAAATCATTATTTTCTACCAGTCAAGGCAAAATGAATCATCCATGAAGGAAGAACCGCAGGGATGGACTGGAGCCCTGGACTAGGTATGAGGGCTGGACAAGGGGGAATTTGACACACGAAACTTTCCTGATGGTCATTCCTGGCTTCCTTTTTTTATCAAAAAAAATAAATTGAAGAAAATCTCTTTTCTGGTCTCCAGGCTCCAAGCTCTAAATCTTGGTCTAATGCACTGATGAAAGATTACAGTGCTCAGGAGAATACAGTTGTTTTCTTGCTCTGTCATCTACCTGTTATTTGACATTGGTCAAACTTCACCGTTTTGAACTTCTGAGTGTTTTTGTTTTCTTTTTTTCTCTTCTCTTCCCTCAGTTCTTTCTTTCTTTCTTTCTTTCTTTCTTTCTTTCTTTCTTTCTTTCTTCTCCTTTTTAATGGGGGAATGAAGTTAAGGAAACTCCAACTTCAATTTTTTTTAATGCTTACTTATTTTTGAGAGAGAGACAGAGCGTGAGGGGGGAGGGGTAGAGAGAGGGAGACACAGAATCAAAAGCAGGCTCAGGCTCCATGCTGTCAGCACAGAGCCCGACACGGGGCTTGAACTCCGAACCACAAAATCATGATTTAAGCTGAAGTCGGCCGCTTAACCGACTGAGCCACCGAGGGGCCCCAGGAAATTCCAACGTTAAAAAGAAGTATGTTCCCCAAAGATTATCAAAAACCAGGATTCTCTATGCCATATTTGGATTCCTAATAATAATATTTTAAAAGTTGCCGTGTCTCTATTTAGAGATAATTTTGAGGCTGAATGCTGCTATGGAACTCACTTGGCACTTGTGACCTCAAAGTTCATTTCAATAAAGAGAAAGAACATTTTTTAGTATGAGGACTAAAGTCTTCTTTTCAAACTGCAGATTTCTGAGATAGGAATGTGAAACTACAATAATATTTTTCACTTCATTAAAACAGAACAGAAATTACATGGGCATATATGTTAGTCTGGATTCTCCAAGACCTGAGTAACTGCTCCATAAATGAATGAATGGATGGATAAATGAATGAATAAAATCACGGATAAGTGCTGGAAAGCTTGCAACAAAAGATAAAGAAAGTCCTTAGTATTTGAATTGAAGCAGAAACACCAAAATCTTTCTTCAGTATTTGAAATACTTTCATTTTTGTTTTTTAAGTAACAGTACATCAAAGTTTTAGAATATTCAAATTCTGGAAAGGAACACAACACATTACTATGCAAAAGGTGAAAATTAAACATTTACAAAGCAGCTTTAGAAAGCACTTTTTGTGGAAGTTTATTTAAAGGGTATGTCGAAGAGAAAAAATATCTATATGAAACACCCCAGGAAGCCACAAAAAGACTTGAGTCCCTTAACTCCATAATCATTTCAAAGAACACTACCCAGAAAAAAAAACAAACAATCTTGCATAAGTGCAATGTTTTCTCTCCCCACTCCCCAGCAAATTCATTGATTCAGACTGATGATTTCAGGTCGCAATAATTTAAAAATAAATATAGGTGGACCTGTTTTTTACGGGTCTCCCAAAGCAATATGAAACATGGATCTCCGTGTGCTTGATTATAGGTCCAGGATTCATTCCAGGAAGCAATTAAAAGCTGTTTTAACTTTGAAGTTTTTAACATGCAAAAGAAAATTCAAGAAATGAAACTGGCTCAATGATTCCATTGCCTTTTGCTGACTTATTTTTAGACGAGATTTGCCAAAATGTGTTGTTTTCAAAAGTCCTAATTAGAGGGCCATCTCTAATAACTGCATCTATTAGACACCAAGTAGTATCTGATGAAGGAATTAAGCAGAATATGTGAGCTTTGAAATCAGTGTCTTAATGGAGAAAAAAAGCTTTCAATCAAGTAACCCTACCTTCTATATTGGAAAAAGAGTTTTCCAACCAAAACCACATGGATTGTGCTCAGTAAACTTCAGATAATTTGTCACCCCATCTTGTATCAGCTATGCTTTTTGATCCAACAACTCAATTCCTAGTAAGAAAGAAAATAGTCTATGTTAAAAAATTTGAAGGCATTTGTCTCCGGTAGAATCTCTTTTTGTAGGCACCCCAAAGGAGACAAAGATGATTTCTTCCTACTCTCACTTTTGTGTTAGATTTTTTTTAGTCATTTAGTTTTCTAAAATCATCCTGGACAGCAAGACTTTTTATAAAGTCACGCACTTAATCATAGTAATAAAACAATACTACAGGATAGAAGGAATACATAAAGAGAATTTAATTATTCTTTTACAGTCCATGAATTAATAATAGAAGCATTATTTTTCTTGTCGCATTTCTAATGAGTGAAGACTGACACTTCCTGAACACAAATTCCAGTGACTCAGAATTATGAAGAGATTGAAAAATTTCAAATATTTCCTACACCTAGAACAACTCTTTCAAAAAGACTGTCATTGTTGAAGAAATTCAAGATGGTCATGACTGCTTATATGTAGACTTTAAGACAAAGAAAAATATAATAAATCTTCTGAATTTTTTTTTTGTTTTGCCATGCCATTATAACTCTCCTCTTGCTGCAGGGAACTTTCTGCTATTCAGGATGCTATTGATAAAAACTCTCTATTCACCAACAATTATCTACTCTCCCTCCCACCTCCCCCTGTGTTCACAGTGTCCTAGCACAAAATTTAATAACAGCCTGAAAATGAAAATGAAAGCTTCAAAGATTCTGAATTACTCTCTAAAACATCAAAATATTGATTAACTCATAGATTATCTGCCTTACTTAGGCTAACTCTCAGTTGGCTAAGATTTTTGAGAAAAAAAAAATACCCAAAGTGTAATTATTCTAATAAGATTTACCTGATATTTACCTGATACCTAAAATCAGGTGGAAAGATAACAGTATAAATGTTAGTAGGTCTGTCAAGCCTGTGCATAGTATTTATTAATTTAGATAATTTCAAATTGTTTATGAGAATTCAAAGAGAATGAGGAGGCTTAAAAGCTAAAACCTAGAGGTAAAAGGGGTCTGGAGAAAGAGAATGTAAAATCCCCTCATTTTACAGATGAGAAAACCAAAGCCCAGAGATTAGGAGATTAGGCTGGGACAGATATCCAATTCTGATTTCCCACTCAATGTGTTTTCCATAACAGAATATATGTATATATATATACTGTTACACACATACACACACACACACACACACATACATATATACAAAATGTAGGCTAAGGGTTGGACAAGGGAAAGTACATATAGGGCTGGGTAGAGATAGAGGCTACAGGTATTTAAAGGGCCTCTAAGTGTCAAGCATTATTCTCAACATTTTATGTGTCTATTGTATTTGATCTCACAGCACCCCTGTGAGGAAGCCACTGTTCTTGTTTTAGAGATAAAGAAACTGATGATCAGAGAGTTCATCCTGACCCCAACCCCTATGCATTTTCACCATATTTACCCCAGACATGACTGATTCTATTTCTCTGGCCATTAGTTGGCTTCTCAACAGTATATTAATTCACACACCCGTTCAACAAATGTATACCAAGCCTCTTCTTTATGCCAATCCCCTCTGGGGAGCTGGGTGTGAAGTGATGAACTAAAAGGCTTGACCTTTATGCTCAAGAAGCTAGTCATCACAGCGTCCAGCCCCACTATCTCCTAACCCAACGGTGTCCAGTGTCTCCTTCATTCAGGACCAGAACTGGGAATCCCTACTTCAGACCACTTTTTGGAAGCTCTGATAATGATTCCCAATGAAATCACCTGAAAAGTTAATAACAGCCTTTCATATTCTACCTCTTTTTTGAAAGGTAACTAATGCAAATGGTTTCAATAACAATTGGCAAACACATTTTACAGAGTAGTATTCCACAGTATGGAAACACCAAATTTTAAAATTGCTTCAAGATTCACTATGTTCATAAAATTGTACATTTCCATGGGATTTGTTAATTTAAATACACTGGAATTTAAATATTGTGCATTTCTTTTTTTAAGTTGGGCTTATTTTTTGAACTTTATTCAATAGAGATCTATTAGGGAAAATGTGATTGCCTAGTGCAAATGAATCATGTTAAATCAAAGTGACAGTATAGTGCTGGAAACACCAATCTGAAAACTTCAACGGTTCTTATATTGCATGTAGTCTGTACTCCACAAATAAAATAAGAGAGCACTCAAAAGAATGAATAGACTTGGTATATGATTTTATCCCAGGCATTTCATAATATTCACTAACACACATGCATAACTTGGTTTTGTGTTTGAAAACAGTGCTAATCATTCTATCACCAATCAAGCATGTATATGTGGAGCTCAGATAAGAATGATGCATGTCGGAGAGGCCTGTCTACACTGCCTAGATGAGATTGGCCCTTGATTTGCAGCCACAGCTGCTAATGGCCAAGCATACAGCTATTTTCAACTACTCCACTTAGATTCACATTCTTCCCTGCTCTGGTGCTTTAAAAAGCACCAGGATGCTTGCCTGCCTCCACTGTGTCCTGGCAGGCCATCATTCTACAGACTGATTTTAATTTGAGCTTAGGCATGTCATCACAAGTTTGTGGGAGAGTCCTCTAAAATCTTCAGGAACGTGAGGGCTGTGGTCTTGAAGCACACATGCAAGATGTCATACAAAAGATTATAGATCACTTTGAGGAGTTAACACTGTGTCCCAGAGTGATGATAAATCCCAAGCAAATGTGCACCTCCACATAAGCAAAGATTCTCCACGGTATTGCAGAGATGAAAAGTGCCTCTCATGAACACTCTGTCCCATGATGCACTGACAAGAAAGCAAGTGGTGCCTCAGTTCAAAAATCCTCTGAGGATGGGGGGAATGCTTTGGAGAAAGTTGGCCTGGGTCAGGGAAAATTCCTGATTTTTCAGTGCTTTCATGGGAGCTGAGCCAGCTCAAACATTTCTTCTGGAAAAACTTTCTTGATCCACAAAAAGTTGATCTTGCCCTTCTTGTAGCTTTACTAGCCCTTAGACATACTTCTTTTATTGCACAAATTTATATTCTCCATTACTAGACCCTTAGCTCTCTGAAGGCAAGATTTGTTTCTTCAAATGAATCCCTAGCACATCGTGTAGTGCCTGGAATACAATTTTTGTTGATTGAACATGGATAGATGAGTGGATGGGTGGATGAATGGGGAAGAGGAAACAGGACTCAAACTCAAGTTGAGTCTTGGCTGGGTCTGGGCTTGCTGAATTAGAGCCAACTTACTGGTCGTATAATTGGGTCAATTTGGCAAGTAAAAATGAGGGAAGAATGGCTCAGCAATAGCCATACGACATCTATGCCACTTGATGGGAGGATCTACCCAGAGGAGTAGAAGCATCCTCCATTTTTGCCAAGTTTCTTGGGGATCAACTCCCCTCCTAGTATAAGGAGAAGAGAGGAGACTATTGCTCTGTCAAGATCCAATGAAGTTGCTACACAGGAATGGTCTAGAAAAGAACAGGAGGTCTGAAATTTGATGCAGTTGAAGACCAACCAGAATTTTGACAATTACTTAAATGATTTTAGACAAGTTGTTTGATCTCACTGAATCCCTGGTTCTTTATCTATAAATTGAAAATCATAACATCAACCTTGAAAGGTGGTTGTAAGAATTTAAAAGACCATATGTAGAATGCCTAGCACAGAGAGGCACTCAGTAAATATTTTCATTTATAATAATTATGCTTGTATGATTTTTAGTTGTATAATGAAGGCTTTGATGTAAGTATCGTTGGAAAGAATTATCTTGGTTAATTGAGATTTATCTGTAGGAAAAATAATTTTTGTTTAAATGAGATAATTATTTAGCATCTACCGTCAGGCACAATGCTGTGTGAAGAAAGACTGTATATTCTTTGGAAGCTGTCAGATAAAGCGAGACGGCCACAAAAAGGTCCATACCTGGGGGATGGAGCCACATTGCTTCCAAATAAGAAGGCTATACTTCATACCTAGGGGATTGGGCATTAAATGGATACATACACATGTACATATGAATACACACATAAGATTGATCTCATGGTCACTATGGACTTACAGAATAATATTCGGGTATTCTGCTGATATTAATCTACAATTACAGAAGGCCAAATGTGGGCTCAGAATGTCTGAGTTGATTACCTACTCATGAGCCCTAGCAATAGGTCCTTGAGATGTTAATGTTTTCTTTCTTCAGAACAAGTAAAATTGGCTTCAAGAATAAACAAATGACCTAAGAAAAGTGTGCCTGATGAGTCACTCTGAATGCTACTGAACAAGTCACAGGCTGTTATAGCTACCAGATCCCCACGTTCCAAACTCAACTATTTGAGTGTGACTTTCTCCCTCCTTCCTGCCTCACCTTCAGATGACCCCATGCTAGAAGGTGACAGATGCAGCAGAGAGACTCCTGACTGTGCAGGTCATAAGACATTCCTCCCAAACCCACCCACCCTCACCCCATCAAGTGACCTGACCTTATAATCTCTGTGTCCCAATCTGTTTTCGTAATTCTTCCAGAACCTTAATCACAGATGTCAGCAGATATTAGATAGTAGCAGGTTTGATGATTAAAATAATTCAAAATAAGGTCTGGATAACAGGATATATTTACACAATTTGACCAGTCTATTTAATTTACACAAATACTTGCATAAGTAAAACTTAAGCCTTTGGATCTGGGAGTCTTCCCAACTCCTCCATTTTCCTGGTCCATAAGAAGAACAGGGACCAGCAGTTTGCTTCCTTCCCTTTTGCAGACCTACATTAAGATGAATTTAAAAAAAAAAAAAAAGCAAACTTGTTGAATGCCAGGGAGAAACAATAGTAAAGAATAAAATCTAATGAAGATAAGGTTTTAACTGTTTAGGAAATTGTCTTTGAAAAGGGATTATATAACACTCAATTCTTAATTAGTTGATTTGTCATTCTTAAATGAGAACCATTAAATTAAATTATGAAATTAGTTGTCTCAAATCATGTTTTGCTCAGTGTATAAGTAATATATAAATAGAGAGAGTGTGCAGCATGCAGTTTGAAAAGCACTGATTAGGAGGAATTTACCATGCCCCTCCCAAATGGTTTAACACCAAATTCTGAGGATAACGGAGATTGGCTTAGAAGGAATTTTCGACAAAAAGCTTCTGCACAATGAAGGAAACCATCAGCAAAACTAAAAGGCAACTGACAGAATGGGAGAAGATATTTGCAAATGACATATCAGATAAAGGGTTAGTATCCAAAATCTACAAAGAACTTCTCAAACTCAACACCCAAAAAACAAATAATCCAGTGAAGAAATGGGCAAAAGACATGAATAGACACTTCTCCAAAGAAGACATCCAGATGGCCAACCGACACATGAAAAAATGCTCAACATCACTCATCATCAGGGAAATACAAATCAAAACCACGATGAGATACCACCTTACACCTGTCAGAATGGCTAACATTAACAACTCAGGCAACAACAGATGTTGGCAAGGATGCGGAGAAAGAGGATCTCTTTTGTATTGCTGGTGGGAATGCAAGCTGGTGCAGCCCCTCTGGAAAACAGTATGGAGGTTCCTCAAAAAACTAAAAACAGAACTACCCTATGACTCAGCAATTGCACTACTATGTATTTATCCAAGGGATACGAGGTATGCTGTTTATAGCAGCACTATCAACAATAGCCAAAGTATGGAGAGAGCCCAAATGTCCGTCGATGGATGAATGGATAAAGAAGATGTGGTGTATATATATACAATGGAGTATTACTCGGCAATCAAAAAGAATGAAATCTTGCCATTTACAACTACATGGATGGAACTGGAGGGTATTATGCTAAGTGAAATTAGTCAGTCAGAGAAAGACAAAAATCATATGACTTCACTCATATGAGGACTTTAAGAGACAAAACAGATGAACATAAGGGAAGGGAAACAAAAATAATATAAAAACAGGGAGGGGGACAAAACAGAAGAGACTCATAAATATGGGGAACAAACTGAGGGTTACTGTTGGGGTTGTGGGAGGGGGGATGGGGTAAATGGGTAAGGGGCACTAAGGAATCTACTCCTGAAATCATTGCTGTACTATATGGTAACTAATTTGGATGTAAATTTAAAAAAGATAAAAAATAAAACAAGTTAGAAAGAAAGAAAGAAAGAAAGAAAGAAAGAAAGAAGAAAAAAGGAATTTTCAAAAGAAATGCCGACTTATCTTTCAACTATGATTCCAAAGAAGAGTGGTTTAAGTGATTTCTGGTAATTCTTGGGAGAAAACAGAACAGAGAATGTAATCTTTAAACCTAATGGGATGGGACACAGTCTTGAAGAGGAGGAAGAGTATACCTTTCAGAAGAGAAATCTTCAAAAATTCACAAGCTGTGGGGAAAGCACCTTTGAGGATGTTTCATGTAAAAGAACAGAACACGAATTTTGCATACAAATTAGGTGGGAGCATATTATGGCCACCTGGATGGATTAAAGATACAGAGGTTATCTCAACAACCATTTCAGAGACTGAATAAAGGAGGGAGAGAAGATGTGAGCTATTCACATCCTTGCTGAAAGTCTTACCATCTAAGAACAGACCAACATGAAAGTTCTTGGTTCTATAACTTTCAAACTACGTTTATCTACAAGAAAAATGTTGCTGCTTCCTTCATTCATCCATTTATTCAGTGAATACCTATGTGTTCCCACTTTGCTTCAGGAACTGGGAATATAAAAATAAATAAGAGGGGTGCCTGGGGGGCTCAGTCTGTTGAGCATCCAACTTCAGCTCAGGTCATGATCTCGCGGTCTGTGAGTTCAAGCCCCGCATTGGGCTCTGTGCTGACAGGTCAGAGCTTGGAGCCTGCCTCGGATTCTGTGTCTCCTTCTCTCTCTGCCTCTCCCCCGCTCATGCTCTCTCTGTCAAAAATAAAATAAACATTAAAAAATTTTTTTTAAATAAATAAGAAAAAGCCTCTGAAATCTAACAGAACAAAATATTGTGGCAAATGCACAGAGAGACGTATTCAACAAATGACATAGGGGAGCTCTGCAAGGTGAAGTTTATGAAGGAGGCCACAGGCATGGCATCCCAGAAGGGACAGCTAAATAGGGGCCTAGAAGATGGCTCAACCAGGGACAGAGGTAAGAAGGAAGCGGGTCCCACCAGGAGGAAGAGCACATTTAGGAAGTTCGGTATGTTTGGAAACTTTTAATGATGGGGTCTGTTGAGAGATATGGCTGAAGAGGCCAGCATGTTAAATTTGGAGAATGAGAAGCCAGCCAAGTATGTTAAGGAAAATGTAACATAATTGGATTTGAATTTTAAGAGGTTCACACTGACTCTAGTGTAGAAAATAATGTTGGAGGAGAGCAGGATTGGGGGTGGTTTGTTATACTGACTTCATTTTCTTTTTGGCAAGATTGCAAAATTGCTAGATCAGGGAAATCCAGTAGCTAACATGTTTTTAGATTTCATCATGGCACTTGATGAACTCGCTTGTCAACAAGTTCTAAAAATATGTACTGATGATCGTACAATTGGGTAGATCAGGCACTACGTGCAACCTACCTTTCCAGTCTTTTCTTTGAGTGCTCCCCTATACTTCCCAATGTTCCAGTCATTAGATTCCTTGTTGATTCCTGTACACACCCTGTGTGTTCCAACCTCATTGCCTTTGTTCATGATGTTCTCTCTATCCTTTCATCTCTTAACTGTTGAAACCCTATTGTTCGGTGGGCCACCGCCCTCGTATGTACTTGTCTGGTGATCCTTGCTTTATTCTATCTTACGTTGTAGTCATTTGAGTAAGTATCTAATACCCTGCACCACATGTTAATGTACCTGAGGGTATAAACTTTTTCATATTCCTCAGCAGAATGATAATATTGCTTACAATAATACCGACAACGATGTCTGTGGCACTTCTCTACTAGACAGGATAGAAAGCCATTTGCACACCTTCTTGTCTTACTTACTTTCAAGTGGCAGTTCAATATACTTGTTAAAAGCAAAAATACATCAGTCACCCAGACCCAGGTTAGCGCTCAGCCGTAACACTTATTGTCTGTGTGACTTGGGCAACTTGTTTAACCTCTCTGAATTTAAGTTTTCTCATCTGTAAACTATTATATTTGTTTTGAGGACCGAACACTATTATTTAAAAGGCATTACCATAGTGTTTAACACATAGCAACTACCCAGCATACAAATAACTCTAAGAAATTACTGCTAAACCCATTGCACAGACACTGGGAGACACAAAAATGCATGTGGACCCTTCTCAGGGAGCTTACAATTTAGTGGAGACCAAAACCTGTCAATGCTGGTTAATTTTGTATTATAATTTTTTTGTTTATTTATTTATTTTGAGGGGGAGCAGGGGCAGATAGAGACAGAATCCCAAACAGGCTCCACACTGTCAGCACAGAGCCTGATGCGGCACTTGGACCCACAAACTGTGAGATCATGACCTGAACCGAAATCAAGAGTTGGACGCTCAATCAACTGAGCCACCCAGGCACCCAAATGCTATTTAATTTCGATAAACATACTACATCTAGAAAAATGTGAAAATGGCAAATAAACACTATAAACATTTCAGACTTATCTTGGTGTTTCAAAAAATGCCACATAAAAGTTAAATAATTTTTTCCAAAATGGCACACTTAGATTACTCCATGTAACACATTCATACTTCACACAAAACATTTTAATTACCCATTAAACTTTTTTTTGTAATGTGGAAAAATCACCCTTTGAATATATATTAAAGAAGATATGAAAGAAAGATGTTGAGAATTTTTAAAAAGCTTTTTGGTATAATTTTCAACTATTCTTCTTAGCCATTAACATCTCCCTCTTCACATAAAACATATCCACAGGATTTTGGTCCTTGGAATGATCCCCAACCGCCATCTAGCTCAGAGAGGGAAGAAAAGTCTCAGGACCCCAAGATTTCACCTGTGGCAAGATCTGCTGTGCTAGGTTATTTTCTTTTCCTGGAAGCTCCATCGCAACCTTCACCACACATCTCGCCACCATGGGAGGCTGACCTGTATGAATTGTGAGCACCAGCACTCCTGGCCTCAGGCTTCCTGTTGGGCTCCACCAAGGGGAGATGCCATCGAAAGACGCCATTTTGGGGGAAAGTAAGGTTGAGATATTCATTCTCTGAACCGGAATGACGATGATAATGGTGATGATGATGTCTGCAGCTTCCAGCAGACCCACGCACCTTCTTCTGCATCTACATATACAGTTATCTCACTTTCTTCTGCCCTTTCAGCCCTAGAGGTGGCAACACTAGCCCCCTCGGTATTTCACCATCTTTTGTTGGTTTCACTGTACCCTGTCTACCCTTTTGTAAACTGCTCCATCTTTAAACTCTCCTCAATCACTCTGCTTGAATATGCCATTTGGGACATTGCTGGTATCCTGCCTGACTCTTAGTTTCTAGTTCAGTACTCTCCCCCACTACCCCCCAACACTGTGCTGGGTTGAAGCATGGAGATAAAAAGATTGCTTTCATGGGAATGAGTTTTACTCTTTTCTTCAAAAATTATATTTTCTTGGAAATATTTTGATAGTTAAGAATGGACTGCAATTTCATTCCCTTTTGTGATGACATTGCAATTTCTTTACAGGACAGGTCAGAAAAAAGATAGGAATTTTTCCTAGGCGAATTACTGATAGAATCACATCCCTTTCCAAGCTCTTGTCCATCCTAGGAATAAAATGAAAAGAGGTTATTCTGTATGATTTTGGAACCGCAAAACAATAAGATAAACTCACAAATAAAAATCTTTCTTAAGAATAAACCAGAAGTCCATGAGTGTAATATTTCAACTATAAGATCGCTTGAAGAGAGGAGAGCCTGAAAGAAAAACGTCAATGGAGATGAGTTTTCTTTACATACTCTGTAACAGTGTTTCTTTTATAAAAGTAATGAAAGAATGAGGTGGGGGGAAAATAGGTGGGAAGATAAGACACGCATGCCTGGTGCTGAAGAAAAGCTATTTGTACCTGGGACATTGTAGTTCTAGGACAAGAACAGTTCAGCCATGTAAAAATATGACCCTATGTAATACTGCCAAGGTCAATCAAACCCATAGTTATTGACTTGGGCTCTCCTTGTACGAGCTTTACAGGATACCATTGCTCAAAGCCTACTAGAGTTTATGCACCGATTATTAGCATTTGGAAGATATTTTTGAACCCTGAGGACTTAATTGTACCGAAACCATGATATAAAAATCATCCTTTTTTTTTTTTTTTCTGGTGGATGAGACTTTGAAGAGATACCATAAAAATATAAAGGGGATGCTCAGTAACTCTATGATAGCAATGTACTTTCATTATTTGAATAGCTTATTGCTATCTGATATTTTTCCTGTTTACATATTTTTTTGGCTTGGCTTTATTTCCCTAATAGAATTTAAGCCCCATATCATGCTTTTTATTTGCTGTTTGTTTGACAAATTAATTAAATATTGAATCAATTATAAATAATAATCTGTAGAGAGTTACCCATTAGACTTCAAATCTGTATACCTGAAAAATGAACAATTATGATGTTCATACTAGAATAAGAGTAAGGAATATGTTGAAGCATATGTTTATTGTTATCCCACTCATGCAAAAGAACAAAACAGTTCTAACCCCACTTCAGTAAAAAACCCTTATATGTGTGCATTACCTATTGAAAAAATACATGTATATAAAGAAAATATTTGCTGGCAATAAAAAATTACCCAGTTGTAATCAATTTTTCCTTCCAGAGCATTAGATTTGGGAAGTTCTGCATTTTTTAGACTTTTGTACTATGTGATCTTGTTATAAGGAACGGGCATTGCTTTTATAATTTGTAAAAGAAAAATAATAAAGTTATGAGATAAAATCTTGTAAAATAGTAACTTTGGAAATGACTATTGGACCAAGATCGAATCTGAATTTATAATAAGTAATGATTTTGGTTTCTGTCTCACTCTTTGTTTCTGTTACTAGACTAATGAAATCTCTCCCAGATTTCAGGTCCTATCCTCAACCCATCCCCTTAATATGTTTTGCAACCACCTTTCTACCCATGACCATCCACCCTATTAAGATTTTTGTGCCCAGCACTGTTTCTAGGCTGAGCCAACTTTCAGGTTGGAGTAGTCAAGGGGGAAAGGAACAATCCCAAGGAACAGGATGAAAAAGATTGAAGATGATTGGGGGCTTGGGCCGGGGTGCTCTAAAAATATCTCTCTGCTTCCTATCTTTCCCCAAAGGCAAAGTGCTTCCGTGTCTCTCTTTACACAGATTCAGGCAATATGTATTAGAGCTAGAAATACTGGAGTATCAAGTATCCTGAAGTCTGAACTGGCATTTTGCCTGCTAGTCCATGAACCCTCTCATTGGGTACATGCTGAAGCCTTCTTGGAGATTACGGGTCATAAATGTGCATGATTAATTGCATATGTTGAAATCCAAAATAATGTTGTTTCCAGAACATTCAGACTGGAGGGTGAAGCAAGATCCCAGCGGGTGACATGAGAAATCTCTGTTAGGGAGTCTGACAGTGATGGCTGAAGAAAGATTGAGCTCACTTGGGCAGCCTGATAAACGTTTCTGGTAGATAGAATAACAAAGGGAAAAAAAACCAGACAATAGGAATTTGTTACAGATTGTGAAAAGTACCTAAAAAATTAGAAAGGACACAGGCTATGGAACAGTGGCATAGGTAAACGAGAAGAGGAATATGTAAAACAATAGTCGAGAGAAGTTCACAGCTTGGTTTCTAAATAAAATTTATCCATTGAGATGAGAATGTAGCAGCAGTATTGTCTTCCCTATATATAGTTACTTAGAGGTATCTACTGCCTATGGGTAAAAACAAATAATTTGTTATTTCCCTCTTCTGGTTTATAAACTATAATTGCCTCCCTTGGGATTGTAACTGTGTGTGTACAAAAATTTGCACTAAATATATTGCAGAAGGGCTACCCAGAACCTAGTAAAGAGAGCCCAGTGTTGGCCTCAATTGAGGCCATACACTCTTAAACACCTCATAGTTGGCAGATCAAATATCAGAGAATGTGGTTTAAACTTTGAATACCCAAAATCTTTTTTTAGCAAAGGGGATTGATTATATGTTGTATCTATCTATCTGTCTATCTATCTATCATAGATACATATTTTTAACAATTTTTTAAGTTTATTTATTTACTTTGAGAGAGGGGGGAGAGAGAGAGAAAAAGGTGCATAAGTGGGAGAGGAACAGAGAGGGAGAGAAAGAGAGAGAATCCCAAGGAGGTTCCACGCTATCAGCACAAAGCCCAACGTGGGGCTCCATCTCAAAACCTGAGCCGAAATCAAGTTGGATGCTTAACTGATTGAGCCACTCAGGCACCCCTTAGATATATCTTTTTATAGAGGTGCAGCTAGGGATGTCTCTAACAAATGCAAACTGTTCCCCAAATCCAGATACAAAGGCAGTCACTTAGCCATTCTTCCTTCATTTCCAATTAATTACTGTAGGACCCACATGCCTTCTTAACTGGAGGTCTGGTACTTTTCTCTTGAGGTCTCTCTGCTTTCTTCTACCTACCAACTCCCTACCCAGTCCAAAGAGGGGCAACTCCAGGTACTGTTAATTAGAGAGAGAAATGGAAGGGATTGGTGCTTTGCTGCTGCATCTGCTGCTACTTCTCATGGTTGAAGACCACCCTACACATTTAGAGCAGTGGTTGCTAGACCAGAAGGCTGCAGCCATTCTACCTCTTCACTTCTAAGTTTGGTCAAAGGTGGTTTAGAGCCCCAACAATTCCAGTTTTTAAAATATTTTTTTTCAACATTTATTTATTTTGAGAGAGAGAAAGAGAGAGAGAGAGCAGGGGAGGGGCAGAGAGAGAGGGAGACACGGAACCTGAAGCAGGCTCCAGGCTCTGAGCTGTCAGCACAGAGCCCAGTACAGGGCTTGAACTTGTGAACCATGAACCATGAGATCATGACCTGAGCAGAAGTCGGACACTTAACAGACTGAGCCATGCAGGTGCCCCATCAGCAATCCGAGTTTTTAAAGGCAAACTAGTTCTGAGGGAGTGAGGCAGGGCAGATCAATCCTTATGTGAACTAACTCCTGAGCCTTGCATTCTTGTCGCCCCAATCCCTATTTCTCTTCATACTTACCCAAGGAGGAGTAACTGATCTTGACTGGACCCTTTTAGATTTATCTCATGCCCACATTTCTCAGGAGGAGCAATCCTCAGTGATTTAGCCAAGGTGATATATCCTTCTAACGGAGGTCCCCAAGTAATTTCAAGGTGCCATATCTAAATCAGGCTGATTTCTGTGACTCCAAGGTGATTTTTCATCCTGGCTTAAATTATGAAGGCTTTGGCACTTCTGTCTCTAAAAAAAAGGATAAACACAATTTTTTTTTTTTTTTTCCGATTGGTCACTGCTGGGTAGAGCAACCCTGTACATATGTAGCTTCTGCTTTCAAAATTATAAATAGATATATCAGGGTACAAACCACTATCTTTATATGCCTTGAAACCTCAGGGCTTCACAATTCTCTGTAAAGCAGAACTTTGTACTCATAAGGACCCTTTTTGGAGGTAAATGACAGAAATCTAACATCTCACAGAGGAAAAAAGTGAATTTGTTAATTTAGCTAACTTAAAATTCCAAGTAGGCCTAAGGGGTGTGATTAAGGTTCTTTTTCTTTACCTCAGATTTGTATGAATTGCTTTTTCTTCCAGTGTTGACCTAAAGTTTCTCACCATGTGGCAGGAAAGGTTGTCAAACCCCTACCCTTACAGGATATGATCCAAAAGGAAGAGAATAGCCTTACTCCCAATTCCCATATGCTGAGTTTGCTCTGCTTGAGTCACGCATGCACCCTGTAAATCATTGTGAATAGGGGAATGAAGTTCCATGATTAGCTAAGTTCGATTATGATTTTCCTTTGGGTGGAGACAAGTCCTGATTGGCAGTGTGGGACCACCACAGGAAACACGGAAAGAGAAGAAATACTTCCCCAATGAAAGAAGAAAAGCTGGGTTTACGAAACAGACTGGGGGTGGATGTTGCACTGGGTCTCCTTAAGCCTTTTTGTTAGTGGCTGACTTTGCAAGGTTCTACTGGGGGCCGTAGTCCTGTATGGAGCTTTATCAGGTATGCAGGTGAACTGGGTCAGTCCACAGGTTTGACTGGGTCTTTGGAGCTTAACTGCAGACTCATTTGATAAAATGTGCTGTCACAGATGCAGATTGGAATATCAAGAAGAGCTTTATTGATTTTGTGCCAGAGCATAGGATCTGAAAAGTCATTTGTTCTGCAATCTTTTCAAAGGACAGGGGCCAGGTAATATGATCTTCTTCTACTGTGGTATTGCTGGAAAGTGGTCTGGACTTCTGTTCTTGTTCCATTTTCTGCTAATTTGTAATTGTGACTGAGGGCAATTTATGTCACCTCTTTGGAACTTGGTTCTTATGTGTTAAGTGCGGTGGTCACATAGTTTGATCTCCAACCAATGTTTTTGATCTTTCAGCTCTGAATTTCCAAAGTATTAACTTTGTTTCATTAGTTTCCATCTTAGACATAGGCTGGAAAAGATGAGACCATGGTAAGAGGCTAGCAAAAGTCATTGTACTAGATAATTTCTAAAGGATGTCTAAAAGATAATTATAAGACAGATGGCCATCTTTTATTTGTTTTAATTTCTCTAAAAAGGATAACAACTCTAAATGCATTCTTTGCTTTTGACTTAAAAAAAACACTCATTTATTCTAAGGGATATTTAAGAAGTGCTTTATAGAAGTCCAATGAAGCAATTTCAAAAGTAAATTAGACAGGTACCTGGGTGGCTCAGTTGGTTAAGCATCTGACTCTTGATTTCAGTTCAGGTCATAATCTCACGGTGGAGTTCAAGCCCCATCTCAGGCTCCATGCTTTTTGTGGAGCCTGCTTAGGATTCTCTCTCCCTCTCTCTTTGCCCCTTCCCCATGTGCATGCAGGGTCTCTCTCTCTCTCTCTGTCTCTCTCAAAAAAAACAAAAACAAAAACAAAAAAACCCAAAAAAGTAAATTAGAAAAAGAGACAAGAGTTATAACAAGCCAATGCAATGAGCAGAACTTGTTTTGATCTGGCTTGGAAAAAATAGCTGTAAAATATCTGTCTTGCACAATTGCAGAAAATTTGAATTCAGCTTAACTATTAGATGATATTAAGGAATTATAATTACTCTAATTTTCCTAAATGTGATAATATCAAGATTTAGGAGAATCTTTGGGAGAAAGTTTTGTGAGAAATTGGAAAATTGTTCTTATTTTTTCCGTGATATCTACTCAAATATTTAGCATTAATGTGGCAAAATATTAACCTTTTTGATGAAGGTTCTATGGCTATTTCATATACCAATCTCTCAGCTTTTCTGTAAGCTGGCAAATTAAAACAAACAAACAAACAAAAAAAACCCTAATTGGAGACAATGGATTATCCTTTAATGTTTCAAGCTGTGTTCACCTTACATTTTTATTTCAAATACAGTTCAAGTTTTTACTTTTCCCAGTTGAAACAGCACTTAAACCTTTTTAAGTTAGCTAAAATACGGCACCAGGATTTTCATCTTTAGCAGTGTGAGTGATAAGGTAGCAAAGTGGCAGCCTATTTTCTATGAATTAGGCCTTAAATAGAATCCTTAATAGTTAACACATCCCTACATACACATAAACACCTGAATCCTTATAACTTTTGCTAACTGTATCTATGAGGCAAACAATATAGTGGTGATGCATTCAGACTCTGAATCCAGTTGCCTGGGTTTGGGATGCTGTTTGTCTTACCACTAATCACCTGAATGACCTTGGGTCAGTTACTTCACACCCTGTGCGTCAGTCTCCCCAGCTGTAAAAATGGGCCAAATGTTATCATTCATATAATGGGATCTTTTTCAGTATTAGGTATACAACATACTTAACACAGTTTCTCGCACTTAATAAAGTGTTAATGATTATGTACTTTGCCATAGGAAAGACAAAAAGGTCAATGTCAATATTTAAGGAAAAAAATGCTTTTGCATTTCAGGCGATAAACTTTGTTCAAGAGATATGTCCTGCCCTATCTCAGTGAATAGCACTGAGATAGGTTTTTAAAAACAGAAAGGGCAGCATAGCACTGTGGCATCTCTTCCATTTTAGTAATTTCCGTACCAAGTGGTTTAGTTAAGGTTTTCCCCAAGTGCTAGAAAACTGGTATCTGAGAAAATAAATTTCTCAAGGGTCTCTAAAAATAACTACATTTTCCCAACAACTTCAGGCTGGAAATATATTTGATAGATGCTTCATGGTACTTGGCAGACATACTAAGATGATGGTGTGGTTGTTATTACAAAATATCCTGCAATCGTTTATAACCAAGTAAGACTCCATCATTAGCTTATATACCTATTGTAAGTGCTTATTAAAAATCAAGGACTTGATCTCCTTGTAATATGTTTCCCATTATCTATGACCTTGTAAAACATTGCCCAAGAATATGAACAAAGAGGGGCACTTGGGTGGCTCAGTTGGCTAAGCATCTGACTTCAGCTCAGGTCATGATCTCAGAGTTCATGAGTTCGAGCCCTGCATCAGGCTGTCTGCTGTCAGTACAGAGCCTGCCTCTGTCCCCTCCCTTTCTGCCCCTCCCCTGCTTGTTCTGTCTCTCTTTCTCTCCAAATAAGTAAATAAATAAACTTTAAAAAAAAATTAAAAAACAGAATATGAACAAGGAAATTATTTTCAATGGAGATACCCAAATATTCTTTTTCTTACTAGACCTTATTATGAAAATTCAATACTATTCAAATTTATTTAATGAAACTTTAGAGAAACTGCCAATGACTTGGGTTTCACGTCTGTGATAAATTTTTATGACATGTGTGTTTTACCCAAAGTAATTCTTTCCTCTGGAAGGTTAGGTCATGGGCGACTTCTTTATGGAGACTTCCCAGAGGCCTTAGAGTCCTCTGCCATGCCAAACACAACTCTTTGCCCATCACAAAAGCCATTTAAAATAATCTGTATAATTAAATCTGTTGTATTGCCGGAATCCATGTAAAGAAATTCTTTATCGCCTTGGAGCCACGGCAAGAAGCTAACATCTAAACTTCTTAATTCAACATAAATCAGGGAAATCTTTTCCTCTCAGGGAGCTGTTGGTATTCCTTTGGAAACAAGGTCATTTCGGTTCAGGTCCTGTCACTCCCTTTGCAAACAGTCCTACTGCAGGGAGACACATAATAGAAGCTGTTCAGGAAGGCCCAGTCAGATTCAAGGCTCCTTTGGCCCCAGGGACTCAACCCAGGTTGAGGTGGAAGTGATCACTTTTTAACGTGGTGTCACTCAGCTTTGCTCTGGGCAAGATAGATGCCTTGATTCCATCTTCAAAACAGTCAACTTGAACATCAACATGCATATCAGAGCTTCCTTGTAAGTGAAAATCACTTTGATAATATGATTAATAAGTCTTCGCCATTTCCAACTGGCAGTATCATTTTCTTCTCCTCATTTTTAAGTCTTTAATGTTTGGCCCAAGCTTTAGCACTAAGAAGAGTACCCAGACCTTGAAAGTATCTAGCCAGCACTGCATGCAGAGCAGTAGAAGGATGCAGGGTGCCTCCAAATTATTGGGTATTTTGCCCTCTCTTTTCCAGCTCCTTATGGTATTCACTTTGAACCATTACTCTACTGTATCTACATATTTACCAAAAAGAACCCGCATCTGGGGGAACTTGGGTGGCTTAGTTGGTTAAGCGTCCAACTTCAGCTGAGGTCATGATCTCACAGTTAGTGAGTACAAGCCCTGCATCGGGCTCTGTGCTGACAGCTCAGAGCCTGGATCCTGCTTCAGATTCTGTCTCTCTGTCTCTCTGCCCCTCCCCCACTTGATTTTGTTTATCCCTCTCTCAAAAATAAATAAACATTAAAAAAAAAAATTTTTAAATCCCCATCTGTAGACTTTATATGCTTATAAATAATAATAATTATTGTTATTATTATTATCAGATTATAAATTTGTGCCACATCCTCAATTTCTTTAGGCTCATTTGTTCTTACTAAATGTGTTTCTAATTGCCTTTGACGATATCCTTCAATTCTGGCCCCACCTGGCCGCCAAACGAATTTGCAAACTTCATGAAAATGTAAAGCAGCCAGGGTTCCAGGTCAGCCCTCACATGTGGTTCTCTGTCCCTGTGAGTTCGCATTTTCTCAAGTCTTTGGCTAGCAGTCTAGGAGCCCAAAAAGGAATGTGACGTCTTACTACACTCTCCAGTGGTGAGGCAGGCAAATTTGGACACAGCAGCTGTCTGCTCCTGAAGACAGTTGGAAGTAACCACGTCTGATAAGATCAGCTATCAGAGGCAGGGCAGCACTGCTGTGTGTAAACAGGATGCTATCTCTGAGACTCGAGACAGTGACAGGAGCAGCTCTGGTTCAACCTGCCCCCAAAATGGCAGCGAAGACGCTTCACACCCAGTCGTGCCTAAGTAGAATGAGAACCACAGACTTTTAGGACTGCAGAGCCCCTTGGAGATCGTGTCACAACACTCTTGTTTTACAGATGAAGCAACAACAACAAAAGCCTAAGACCAGGGGAGATACGGAGACCAGTGATATTTATAATTGTCACATATGCATGGATGGATATATAACTAAGTCCTTTAGGGAACATATCATTCTTTTGTGCGTAAGCTAGTATGTTTGTGGCCTTCCAAAGAGGTAACTCTGCACATCAACAAATTTCAACAAAGCTACGATTTAGCTTTAGACATAAGAGTAAATATTTGGATCCACCCTCAATCCAAATATACCCCTACCATGAATGACATCACCAGTTCTGTGGTTATTCCTTGCTAGCCTTTGTCTGGGATCAGGCACTAAAACTACAAAGCTGAAAGGCACAAGGATCTAAAGATGTTCACAGTCCAGTGTGGGAAACAGGTATAGAAGTAAATAATTAAGGGACATTCAACGGGAGATTTATGTAAAGTGTGATATTAGCATCTGAAAAAGGAACCATAGAGCACGTGAGGAGAAAATCAATGAAGGCAGTGCAGAAAAAATCATATTTAAATCTCTATAGTAACATTTGAATCCTGGAGAAGGGAGTAAGAAAGATGAAGTGAGGGTACAGAAGAGATGGTGCAGAGAGAAAATTTCAGACAAGAAGTAAGAGTGTTTGCATTTAATGTGAGCCAGCGTCAGAGTCATCTTAGCAAAATGATGCAGAATGTATTCGTTTTCTCTCTCGGATTCTTCTATTTTGTCATGAAAATTTGCATAAACAAACTCTGTTATAAGGGTCTGTTTTGGAGCAATACGCGTGAACTTCATGACTGCATTTTCCTTCATTGTAGAGACCTTTATTTTTTATCTCTTGGTGTGTGTTTGTGTTCTGTTTGATTGAGGTTGTCAGAAACCCTAGAATGGACAAGAAGCATTGTGGGTTAGAAGTGACCAAAGAATGACTGATGTTAACTCTTAAACTAGAGAAGACATTGGGAAATCGAAGGATCATAAAAATAACCTAGAGAGAAAGACTGTTGCTGTGACTTCAGACTAAAAGTAAACAAACAAAACATTCACCAAAAAATAAAAAAGGAAGGACTAAAGCACAGACTTTCAAAGTTCAAGTTTTTAGAAGTCAGGAACACACAAATTAAGGCAGTAAGATAATTGTTTACCTACAAATTGACTGGGCTTTAAGGAACAAGAGGATAAAGGGAAATAGGTACTTCCTTTTATTTCTGAGGGAATAAAAATTGGTAAAATTTGTATGAATATCCTAGAAGATAATTCTTTCTTTTCTTTTTTCTTTCTTTCTTTTTTCTTTCTTTCTTTCTTTCTCTCTCTACACACACACACACACGTATATATTATATTTACGTATAATTTAAAACAAAATATGTATTATCTGAATATGTACATTTTGCTAAATTACTTTTAAATTTATGAATCCATAGACTCTCATCCCAAGAAGGTAATATGTATGCATCTTGACTATGATATAAAAATGCTTATGGTAGAGATGTTTATTTAAGCCAAAATATGGAATAAATCTAAATATTTAATAATAAGATACACTTCAAATATCTAGATATGTTCATATAATGGAATACTATATAGTCAATAAGAATTATGTTCTTCTGGAAGCCATAAAGATTAAAATAGTAGACTTAAAATACTTAGAACAGTGCCTGGTTCCTAATAAATATTCGTTCAAAGTTAACCTTTTCATCATCAACATCATCATCATCATCATCATCATCATCAGTATATCTTAAGACATAGGGAGATGTTCCTACATGTAAAATGAAAAAAAATTATAAAACAGTATTAAATTATTATATCAACTCAAAAATATTTATACATATGTGTGTATGCATGTATGTATGTGTGTCTGTGTGTGTATATATATATATATATATATACTCAGCAAAAAGATGAACAGTGTATTAGTTTTCTAGAGCTGCCGATAACAAAGCTCCACGGACCAGGTGGCTTCAACAACGTAAGTTTGTTGTCTTACAGTTCTGGAGACTATAGGTCCAAAATTAATGTGTCAGCAAGACTGGTTCCTTGTGAGGGCTGGGAGGGAAGGATCTGTTCTAGGCCTGTCTCACTGGTTTGTAGGCAGTGTTTTTTATCTATATCTCTCCACATTGCCTTCCTCCTATGTGCAGTAGGTCTGTGACCAAATTTCTCCTTTTTGGAGAAGTCTTGTTGGATTAGGACCCAATCTAATACCCTCACTTTAACTTGACTGTGTCTGTAAAGACTACCTCAAAGAAGGGAACATTCTCAGGTACTGGGGGTTAGGACCTCAACATTTGAATTTTGGGAGGACACAACTCAACTTAGAATGTATGTATATTAGTAATTTTGGAACTATGGACGACATTTATTTTACTCTTTTTGCTTATCTGTTATTTTCTACGATGGACTATTACCACTAATAACAATTTTAAATGTTATTTTGTAAAAGTCCATGCTTCAGAAACCTACACACCTTGTTTAAACATAAAATGAAAATACTTTTAATTCCTCGCATAGTTCTCTGTTTAAATATCACCTCTATTTCTACTGTTTAAGACTAAGCCTAGGACTTCTAAAAGAATATTTAACGTTCTCTCAGCAAAGGGGAAGTTTGAAGATTGAAACTCTGGATAGTCAGATTGTATGTGCTATGTATACTGCCTGGACTATAGAGTCCAAGATTATTATTTCCCTTGGAGTTCTTGTTTCATTGTGAATTCCTACACTGCACTGACTTAGGATAAAGTAGAATTATTATGTAGCTTTTGACTACTGTCTTTGGAGGAATGCTTATTCCTTTGCCTGTTTCAGAGCTTGTCAAATCTAAAGCTGGTATCGTACATATTTCTTGAGTGGTGCATTGCTATTCAGTAGGAATCCTGAGTATTGAAAACGTTAGAGCAAATGTAAAACCTGTTTTATACAATAAATGGGCTTCTGAGCAATCATTATTATAGAAATCAGATTAGACTTAAATGCAATAGAGTAAACTGTACATTTGTAAAATAAAGAATAAATCTGTAAGCAATAAAGTGATAATTAATTCATTTATATATATGTTTAAACTTTGTTGCTGAATTGGACTTTTTTGAAGCCAAGGATGTGCCTTGCTTGCGGTCATAAAATGGGTGGAATTAAGACACGCTTTGCGAAGATGAAAAGTTTCTATAAGAAGACCTCACACAAAAATTGTCTTGAAATCTATCATTTGAAAGTGCTAGTCCTTTTCTTTAAGCTTCATAGCTCATTTATGGGTTGGGTATTCTGCAAAATTAATTCATTGCCCATAGTTAATATATATCCTCGACATACTGTCTGGTGGCTTATATGGCTAATGCTTTAGCTGTCATAATTATTGATCCAATTTCATAAAATAAGTCAGATACAAAAAAAAAATCAGGTTCTTTACTAAGATACCTGGTGAGGCTATAGAATTAAAAAAAAAATTACTGAAGCCTGTTTGGTGGCTAATACCTTGCAGAGTGAGAAAATTACTCATTATGTTAAGTAATGTCTTCTATCAGCATGTAAATAACTTGAGTGATTGCTTGGAAAGAAAACTACTCCAAAGAGAAAATTAATGTATCTGATTTGTTTATTTATTCATCTAATTTAGGGCCAAAAGATTTTTGGACTGATACTAGATATGAAAATGTGTCACTGAAATTTATTGGAGCTCAGAGCTAGAGACCTTCCCTATAAATATAGATTTAAATAGTCGCATGCTTGGTTATCTCTGATAAGTTAAATCAGATAAGATATTTAATATATAATTCTCCCTTGTATATTAGAAGACAGTCTTCCCCGTCTCTCTGTTTCTGTTAGTTGTAGCTTGGATGGGAAATTAAAAGTTAATTTTGTCTTTGTCCTTCTGTCTTTTTCTTATCAGCAATGCCTGGGAGGCATGGTAAAGTATGCTGAGAGTGACCTTCAGTTTCCTCATATCATCTTGACACAAATGAGCCAGGCACTTGTAATTTTCATTATTCGCCACAAGAAGAGGAGCTTCTCTCAGTAGGAAATATACAACATCCAAAAATACAGAGGTATTTTATGTATCTCATGAGTGATTACTTAAAGAAGGTTGAAGGGTTGGAGAATCAATGGAGAAGGTGACGAGTGAAGGAGAGAAAATTATAGCCAAACTGCCACCATGCAGAGGGTGACGTGATTTACCCAAGGTGAGTAGCAGAACTTCTCTTTAGGGGCACAGTCAGAACTGGAACCCAGAGATCCTGGCTTCTGGTGCAGAATACCTTCTCCAATTCCATCCTGCCTGAGTGGACAGAAAAGCAAATGAACTTCCTTTGTCAAATGGGGCAAGATAACTGTTTTTGGTGCTGCGTCTCCACATGTCAGCATGTCATGTTGTTTCTTTACCTCTGCCCTATTCATATTTTTGTTTCTCTTGACTGAAGTCAAAAGGCACTGCTTGTAAGGACACAAAGTGGCCCCATGTCAACTTTCCCCCTGTAAATTATTTTTATGAGCATACCAACCAAGGGCATATCTAGAACACATGATCGCTTTTGGCATCTAACCCACCCTTCTCTCCCCCCATCCTCCTACCACCATTTTATGGGTAAAAAACACTTTTTCTCATCATTCTTCTCAAACAGGATCCTTGAAACTACTGTAATGTATAATGTTAATATATCAACTACCAAAGGAAAAAAAAAAAGTAACCTGATGAAAGTAGGCATCTGGGAGTTCAGGCTTCTGAAATCGACTCCCATTTCTTGGGATATGGAACACATGACTTCAGGCTATTCCTGCATCACTTTTCACTCCCCAGTAAAAAGCTGATTTTAGAAGGATGTCCTGTTCAAAAGTTGCTACACTAAGAATGTTAGAACTACAAGTTTTCTACATCTATGGCTGAATAGATAGGTGGAGTTGCTAATGACTTTCTTGCATGTTCGATGAAAAATGCTGTGTAAAGATCAACCTGGATTTTCTGTGTGACCCCTACGTGTTCAGTAAACACAGTGCAGGGCATCTGAATTCAGCAAAGGACACTGAGCTGTAGTCTGTGCCCTTGGGATTCTTCTTTATAAACATGCCAGAGCAGAGATAGTGACCTCATGCTTCCCAGGGAACATCTTCACTGGGTTGTCCTGAAGTCACCTCAAACTCAACACGTCCAAAATAGAACACAGTCCTTCTCACACATTCATGGTCACATCATGGGGTCACATCATTCCTCCGTTTGCTAGGACCAGAAGTCCCACTTTCGTGCCAATGACCAATTGTTTCTGGGTCTGCCCTGTCTCTTATATCTATACCTTCCATTTCTCTCCCAACATCACTAGCTTGGTGCGGGCTGGAATTACCTCTTGCTATGACTTTTGTAATGACCTCACAGATGGTCTCTGCAAATGCAGATTCTCCCTCACCAGCCCACCTTCTGTGTTGCTAACAGGATAGCCTCCTAAAACACTCAAATGTTAGCCACCTTCCCCAAAACTTTCATGGGCTCTTTGCTGCCTAAAGAATAAATTCCAACATTCTCAGTCTTGCAGACAAAGCCCTTTTGTAATTGGGGCCCACCATGCCTTTTACAGGCTCATCTGAGACTAGATCACTAATGAAATAAAACAATTTCCTTCAAAAATGTGCTATGTTCTTCAGCCCCTAAGTCTCTTCTCAAACTATCCCCCTAAAAGAATTCTCTTCCCATTTGAACTACCTTTTAAGATCTACCAAACTTTTATATCCTTATTAGGAAGATTGGGTAAGTGTCAACCCAAGATAGAATCCTAGCAGTTGCCCCTTCAAATATACAATCAAATCATAAAACATGTAATGATGAGAAAATATGATGTGGGAATTGTTGGCTGGATATCAATAGGCAAGATTCCATTACAATGTGGCATGTTCGGAGGACAAAAATCACACTGGAAAACATGACCCACGCATCAGTTGTACTACTGAGAAAACTACATATATATATTATGTATATATTACTGTAATCGGGGATGAAAGTTAAGGAAGGTGAGAAGGCAGATGTAAATGATGAGTGGAAGGTCTTCAGTGGTCTTTGTTTCACAATTAACCTAAGGTGGGGGGGGGGGTTGAAAACAGTTTTATTCCAACACTCACAATTCCTATACTTCCATTGTATAGGAAGATGAGATTTAGAGAGTAAATTAAATTTTCTTGCACTTCATTTGTTTCTTTCAAATGTATTTACCAAAGCACATTTTAAGGGAGGAGTGGGAAATGTCAGTTACACAAGAAAATCTATCCTCTGCCCGACTGAAGAAATTGTTCAAATGAAGTGCATTCTTTCATAAGCACTGCTTCCTAATGTAGCCAGGGTCAGTAAGGGCTTAGGTTATTAGTTATGTAATCCCTGGTTCCTCAAACTGCAGTTTTGATTTGAACACACGGTTTCAATTAGTTACTTCAGTTTTTGCCTCTAGATGTATTTCATTTTTAGGATCAAGAGAGGCTCAGACAATCACAGCATTTTAGAGCCACTCCTAATTTCACAAATATACACCTGACCCCCCAAGAGGTAACTTTACCACAGACACAGCTCTCAGCCCAGTTCTCTTTCCATAACATCACTTGTAGGTTGAATTATGTTCCCCAAAAAGATTTGTTGAAGTCCTCAGCCCTGGCATCTGTGAATGTGATCTTATTTGGAAAAGTCTTTGTAGACATGATGAAGACGTAAGTTAAAGTGAGGTTCTATGAAGCAGGTGGACCTTTAATCCAATATGACTGAGGTCATGACAAGAAGAAGAAAAGAAGAGTGCCTGGGTGGATTAGTTGGTTAAGCATCTGACTTTGGCTCAGGTCATGATCTCACAGTTCCTGAGTCTGAGCCCCGCATTGGGCTGTGTGCTGTCAGCATGGAGCCCACTTCAGATCCTCTGTCCTCCCTCTTTCTCTGCACCTTCTCTGCTCATGCTCTCCCTCCCTCAAAAAGAAATAAACGTTAAAAGAAGAAGAAGAAAAAAGACATGGAGACAGACACACGGGGGAACACCATGTAACAATAGAGGCAATCCATGGTGTCCCAGGAATTGTTGGCTCCCACCAGAAGCTAGGAAGAGGCACGAAAGGATTCTACCCGGGATTTCAGAGGAAGCATGGTCCTCTTGGCAACTCAATATTGGACTTTTAGCCCTCAGAGCTGTGAGAGAATACATTTCTATTTTTTTTAAATGTTAATTTTTGAGAAAGAGAGAGAGTGTGAGTGGGGTAGGGGCAGAGAGAGAAGGAGACACAGAATCCAAAGCAGGCTCCAGGCTCTGAGCTGTCAGCACAGAGCCTGACATGGGGCTCGAACTCACGAACTGCGAGATCATGACCTGAGCTGAAGTCAGATGCTTCACCGACTGAGCCACCCAGTTCCTACTGTTTTAAATCTGACTTGTGGTACTTTGTTACAGCAGACCTTGGAAACGAAGACACCACTTGCCATCTTTTGATTGCTCATTTTTGTTTTTATCATGTTCTTTTGGGGAATCTCAAAACAACTTGGGTAGTGTCTGGGTGCCAGACACTGCCTTTCCACTGGTGAAATCATCACCTCCGTCACCCTCCACCTGCTGCTCCTGAAGTACATCTCTTCTGACCTTTGGGGCCATTGTCATCCATAATGTCACATGAAATCTTATGTCTGCCAGTATGTTTGGTCCAATGAGCACTTTAAATTCTGATCCCTGGATGCTTCTATAAGCTGCCTGATGGTACTGTAATACATGCCAGCCCTACCTCTCCATGTTGCTGTGAATCTAGTGGCATAAAAATAATTTTACAAGTGTAATATTACTGGGCTAACATTTATTTAATACTTCTATGTGCCTAGGACTATGCAGATGCTTTACATATGCTGTCTTGTTCAATTCTCACACACACACAAAAAAACCTTGAAAGTAGATGTTACCATCATCTATGCCCATTTGACAGATCATAGAAATCGAAGCACAGGTTAAATGGCTTGCCCAAGGCCAGATGGCAGGAGAACATTGGAGCTTGGATTTCAAGCTACAGCTGACAGCTTCCAAAGTTCACGGATTCCCCTCTATACTGTAGTGTAGGCAATGACCCTAAACTATTTACCTTAGAAACTCACCTTGAAAACCCCCTTACTTACCATAAGAATTTAGTCACAACCTTTTTTTCTAGCCTCGTTTCTTGTTATCACCCCCACCACATACACACACACATACACACACATACACGTGTAGACACACTCACTAGCTACAGAAGTATTTTCACCTTGGCTGGAATACACAAGGCTCTTTTATCTCTGTTTATTTTCCACATTCTGTTCTTTGACCCCAGATACCATCCCCGTGCCCTTGCATATTTCAAGGAAACATCAACTTCTCTGAGTCCCAAATGCTCCACAGGTAGCTACTCCCTTCCTGCATCACTTACTCAAGCTTATACTCTGATACTGGCCTTGGACTAGGATGAGGCTATGAGCCACGGTCAGAACAGTTGAGGAGACACTCACTCTTGGGTTTCAGGGGCAGAATAATCTCTAAGTTCTTACTTTTTATTCATTCCTTGAACATATCATCTCCTGGAGCAGATTCTGTTAGGGTGAGGGTAGAGAAAATACAGATGGGGGAGACAGAGAAAACTATGCCCCCAGACAAGGAAGAGAGCAAAGCTGGATGGTGTTATGGGCAGCAGGACCTTGGCAGGGCCTCTACAAGATAGCAGAACCACATTTTGGGAAGGGGTGGCTACCTTCATATCTAAGAACCTGGTCTTAGGGATCTGGCTCCCAGGTCCTCAAGGATCCAGTAGCCTATCTGTATCATGGAAGTAATGGGGCTTCTAGACCTGAAGCAACCAGCCAGGCTTAGACCATGGGCATCCAGGATAGTCTGTGTGGACAGATTGCAGGGGATCTCCTCACATGCTCTGGGCTAAAAAAAAACCACAGGACCTTTGCGTGACAGAGGGACAAAGCAGGAAGGGATCCTCAGTGATGACTGAAATTGAACCTCTCAGATGCTCTGTAAGATGAGAGTTCAGAGTAGCATTTAATCTCCTTAACAAAACAAGCAAACAAACGAAAAAACAGACACATGATGTTTATTGCACATACACCTCAGTTGGTGAGTCATGAGCCACACCCAAAGCATTTGTTTCCATATCTGCCTCCGGCACTGGATATGAGCTTCTCCAGGGCAAAAACTGATATTTTTTGTCTTTGCATTTTCAACACACTCCTCCCCCCCCCCCCCCCAAAAGTGCCTACGGTAAAGCAAGTCCTAAAGAGATGCCTGCTAAATGGATGAATGAATAAATGAATTAATTGAACAAGCAGTTAATCAGTCTCTATGGGTTCTTCATGTCCTTAGATTCTAGGAAAGAAATGAAAAAGTACCAGATTCTCCAACTTGTCTTTATTTGGAAATGGAGCTGAAGCCCAGGGAAGAGGAGAAAGCAAAGACGGAATGGGGTTACGACCTTAGAAGGGCTTCTTCTTTCTTTAGGCATTTGAGTCAAGGGGATGAATAAGTGAATCTTCCTCCCCTTTTATTTGGGATAGCACTAGCTTCCTCCAGACCATATGTGACATCAAGGAATTGGGCTGGGTAGCTACATCAGAGAATTTGATAGAGGTCTGCTGGAAGTCACCAAGAAGTGAGCCTCAGGGGAATTCTGTTAGCAAAATAGCACTGTCTCTCTATTTCTCTTCATGCCCACTGAGAACTCAGAGCTCTACTAGCTGGTTCTTCCAGGTGTGTCCATTCTGGACGGCCATGACCAGGATAATTTGAGTGGGGGAATTTCTGCTCATAATTGTGTAGTTACTGGGATTCCAAACACCAAGGACACCAGGACACAAAAGAATATTCTATGATAGCAAGGTTTCATGAGATTTCTTTTATGTGCAATTGTTGGGACTTCTCTCCAGGACCAGATAAGATCATCAAAGACCAAACTGTGAAAATATTTCAGGGAGCCATCAGGAACATGAAAGGGACCAAAAACTTCTCATGGGAATTAGTAAACCAGCATACTGCTCTCTGGTCTCTTTCTAGCTTTCCCACTACAAGGAATTAGGCTGACAATTTTATCATAACCAGGGTGTGTCACAGGGAGCACTGGCTTCCTAAAATCTTTAACCAACTGTGGAATTTCATTCTTCTTTCTGTTCCTAGGGATCCTGAGAGCCCCTTTCCTCTCAGGAGTGGATATCAGGAGTGGTTTAGCTCCTAATTAAATTGTTTCCTTTAAGACAAATGAATAATCTGGCCATTAGCTCCCAGTTCCAAAGGTCTTATCCTCTTTAACCATCGGTTAGAGCTGAAGTGTCCTGCCTGTCCCAAGAGGGAAGACATGGAGGCCAGGAACCTCTAACCCCCTAGGGCTACTTGGCCATATTCCTTCTTCCTTCTACACCCATTTTTGAGGTAAGAGTCATCCCCATTCCTGCTTCTTTTAGGTTCTGCTGGAGTTGGGAGGATTAGGCAATGGACGTGACTGAAATGCTCCAGCCCCACCCTTGGGTCAGGGCTATTGGCCAGGTTACTCATAAGAGGTCACTGTGGCTGTCTGCTGCCACTCAGCCCAGGCTGAAGCCACTAGCCACAGATTACAGGTACACAAGGGCAAAGACCTAGGGGTCCGGCTCTATTAGTTATAGGACCAGTTTGTCATGGTGACCAGATGGATGCTTCAATGACTGAGCGGCCCTCCTCACGTGCTCCTGGGTTCAAGGCCAGAAACACAGATTTTGAAACCAAGAGAAATAGAAAGAGACCTTAGAAACCAAGAGAGAATAAGAAAAGTGCTCTAAGATTTACAGACTAGAGAAAACAATTTTGCCTTTACGAGAATGTTTTTGATTTCTGATAGAAATATTATATATTCGTTACATTCATGAGCCCAATATTGACCTGACCATGGCTTTTAATTACAGTGTTCAGATAAACCTGTAATTCCTTTATCAAGGAATAAAGTCAGATGAAATTAGATATAAATAAAACCAGTGTCCTAAGCTGAAAATCTCTTGGACGCTTAGGGTTCAAGTTCAAAGTTCAACAGCAATTTGTCTACCTTCTTGACCTCCTCTAAAACGTGTCTGCTTTTCCCTCAAGTGTTAGCAATCATGATGTGCTAAATTTTTTCCCCCTACTTTATTTCGAGGCTTTTCAGTTTTGTCTCATTGGTCATGTTTTTTTAAGCTGCAAATTGCCTGTGGGTCTATCTTTCCAGATACTGGATACACCCTGTGTGTTTAAATAGGTACTTTGAAAATAAAGGTTTCATTTACATCATTATAAGTTTGGGTAAATTCACCATTGCATTTGGGTTAAAAGAAGCATAATCGATGATCTAACTTCCATCACCTCCTCACTGCCTTGAGTTTCTTTGACTCACAAAGTGTAGAGAAAGTTGGAGATTGCTTTTTGCTCTAAGCACCTTTTATTTTTTTATTTGTTTTGTAAGATACTCTTTGGTACTGATGCACTTCCTTAACAACATCCGTAGAAAGATAGGTATCAATGCCCTGGTAGAAACGTCCAGACAACCAGAACCTGTTACTGGGTTCTAGTTTATTCTTCACTTGCTCCATAATCCATTTAAAACAGAAGAATGAAAGTGATCATAGAAATAGGTTAGGTATCATAGAAATAGGTTAGGTAAGGGGAAAGGAAGACAGAAATGCTTACAAATTGCAAACAGGAAAGAGAAATGAGGACAACAGAGCTTCAGAACGGCTGCAAACACATTCATAAACAAACAGAGGCGGCCCTGGAACAATTCATGTTTGTCTTTGCTCCGATGGTGCAATGTGGTCTAGTGGTCCGACCAACTGGGAATCCAGGGCCTGGGTTCTCAGTTTTGCCGTAGCCTTGCTGTTCTGCACTGAACAGCCTTGGGCTGGATGGATTTGGGCAGGGTTTCTTCATCTGAGAGATAGGCAGATTTCCCGACTGCCGGGCTCAATGTTTGTAAGCGGACAGGTGGCAAAGGGGTGAAGGGCAGTATTAGAACCAAAGCAAGATTGTCATACATGAACAATCAGTCCAAGGAGTTTTACCTTCACCGGCACATTTAAAGTCAAACCCCAATCCTCTCGGCCCTGTACAGTGTATGTGTTTGTTTGTTTGTTTTGTTGAGGTCTCTGATAATCTCGGCAGTTTGGAGACGGGTAGGAGTGTGCGTGAGGAGCAAATGGGGTCATCTACTCACAGTCTGCCAGTGTTCAGTGTTTTGCGCATGCTCTCGCCCCACGCCCAGCACCAGGTCTTAATTTTTCCTTAGGAATTCATATTGTAGTGTTAGATTTTATAATTAGCAAGACTAGTTTTGCGTATTTTTCTCAAAATGATAGCACGTTTACATATCATAAAGGAAAATATTCAAACCTATCTGAAGTTCTTTTTAAATGCACCCCTGTTTAAAGAAAACCCCACTTCTATTAAAATACGGAGCTACTTGGAGTTTCGCCGAGCCTGCTGATCAGTGAAATCCATAAATAGTTAAGAGCCTCCAGCCCATGTTAAAGAGGAAGTAAAATGGACTGATCTCATGACCCCAAAACACACCGGATACTGCAAACTAATTGACTTTTTACTTGGTATTTAAGCAAACTATTTTAGAGTGAGAATTCGGTTATTTCTGAATTGTTTTTATGTCTTAACATCGGAGTCAAATAAACTTGAAAATAATTATGCTTTCTTTGATTTCAAAGTGCAGGCTTTAATGAGAAAATTATTGCTTTTGTTTTTTAACTCATGTAGCCACTCAAGAGGAATTGTATCAAAACTATTGCTTTTAAGCCTTATGAACAAGTTACAAAATATAAGAGCTAATTCTTTAAAATGTATGTTTTATGTTTAGAAGTTTTGTTTGTTTGTTTGTTTGTTTGTTTTAATTTTGGGCATTGTTTTCCACTTAGAGCTCATTTCTGGCTTAGAGAGCCTAGAAAAATGGTCTGAACAAATAGTAATTTTTTCCCCCTCTCCCTTCCTCCTTCCCTTCCCCCACCTTCTCACATTCTTCCTTTTTCTCTTTCCCATGCTCCCTTTTTTTTTTCTCCAACATGTTTGAGCTCCTACTGTATACCTGGTATTATAATGCCGAGTGCCTTGAATTTAAAGGTGAAAAGACCTGGGTTATTCAGAGAGCAAATCAGGGAGAGACCCAGGACAGGAAGCCGCACTAGATATGGAGAACCCCACTGGATACAGAGAACCTTCTCCATAGCTAGACAGACAGCCAGGCCGTAGGAAGTAGGGTTTCAGGGAGACCTTCTCAGAAGAGGTGAGCTTTGAACTGACACTAAAAGATAGGTAGTGATTAGCCAGGTACCTTAAAAATATGAAAGCTGGGAACAGCATACACGAAAACACAGAAAGAGAATACAAGTCAATGCATCTAATTTATTTGCAGGGGCGGGAGGTGGAATGTGGGGAAGGGGGAGTAAGAGATGAAGCTGGAGTCCCAGGCAAGGGTTTCCCATGTCACGCTGTGAGATTCGGGTTGATTCTTATGGGCAAATGGGAGCCACTGAAGGTGATCACCGAAAAGAATGACAGGACCAGGTTTGCATTTTAGAAAGCTCACACTGGCATCTTCTAGATATCCAGAGGAGATAGGGGTTGAAATTGAGAGCTTCCAATAGATACTATGTCATATGAATGTAAATTTTCTTTCAGAATAAACCTGGGCTCATGCATTTATTCATGCAGCAAGCTTTAATTGAACACCTACTTTATGCAAGGCCTCTGGTTCAGTGCTGTGGTCAAGACAGAAAGAGATGAAACATAGTCACTGTAAGCCTCTCAGCATCCCTCCCAAATACCATCTTTTTTGTAAGATAAACTTCCTACTGCCTGAACCTTACCAGAGGACCCTCCCCCCCATACTGTGTATAATATACGTTTTGTGTACAACTTAACTCCACTCTTCTAGAAAATCTTTTCTTTTGTTTCAAAATGCAACAACTCTGATAAGTTAAATAGCATCCATCCTTCCCCTTCCTTAAAGAATATTTTCAGTGTCAATGGACATCTCCCCTGGTACCCATCAGTAACAAATCCTGTAACAAAATGAGGAAAAAAACTTCAGTCTTGTAAATCTGCACACCTCCCTGATCTAGGTGGATGAATTTCCTTCATTTCCAAGAATGTTCCAAGTGCTAAAAGTTAATTTAAAAGGAAAAAAAAAAAAAAAGGCTGGTTGAACATTCTCACTCTAATTCCACTTGTAGGAAATGAAGAAGAATAGAAATTAGCACCTATCTCGGTGGAGTGTCCTGAGAAATCACTGTGTGAAAATACAGAGTGTGATCTCAATCAGAAGCTTCTGCAATGAGATTTTGGAACTAAATATAGCCCCCATAAGCAGACTTGACTCATAAGTGGAGACAATTGATCTTACAATTAAATTTCTAGGGCTTTTTAGATAAAAGAAAATCCAAAATAATCTTTATTCATATCTTACACCAATCTCTTTAGGTTTTAGAAATCACAGCACTTGACAATTACACAGTCTTTTCTACAGGTACTTGTGCAAAACAATTCCATTTTCAAAAATTGGGAAAACCTTCTAAAATAAAATACCTCAAGGGAAATTTTTTTTAAAAATTGGAAACTCAGGTAGCACTGGAAATAAGAATACGAGCTGACCAAAATGGATGTCATACAAGGAACAACAATACAAAGCTGAATGCAGAACTCATAGTTTGTATATTAATAATGCAAGATCCATATACATTTATTCATAATAATTGAAGATAATTTGCCATGGAATAACTGAACCAGAACTAATTGTTGCTCTCTGCATTTTATTTTAATACTATAACCCGATCTTATAAAGATTTTCATAGTAAAATTTAATGTCAAGTCAATGCAGTATTAATATCTGATTATCTATTCATATAATACATATATTATGGATACTATGAACAAATTAAACACATCACTAATTACAAGTAGAGGCCTACTGTATTGGGGAAATAGGATTCTGTTTATTTCTTGGAAGAGAGCTTCAAAAATAATAATGGATCCTGAAGAATCTATAAAAATTATATGAAGAGGACATTGTCAGCTATCAAAGATACTCCAAACTGCTTAAAGTTTATTTATTTGTTTCACCCACAAAGACAGGGAGCCTTCGCTGCCTTCCAGCTTCTTCTGCTCAATAGATTTGGTGCCATCGAACAGTTGAAATCAAAACAATGCTAAGAATGGAAAATTAAAATCAAGAAAATTGTTGAAACATGAAACCACCAGCGCTGTTCTTGGTATCCAAAGACTTGACTTCAAATTGCCTCCACCAATAAATAGCTTCAAGGCCTTGACTACAGCACTCCCTTACTCTGGACCTCAGTTTACTTACCTATTAAATGTTAGACAATACTATTCAAATATTCCACTAATTGTGAGTAACAAAGCAAAACAATGGGATAAGAAATGTATAAGTGTGTGTCAAAGTATAAGGCAATGAAACTTTGCTACAGTGATCAGTACCATTCTTCCTGGATAGAGTTCTCTCTCTTCAGGTGGTTTCTTAACTTAGGTACTAAGAATACACAGGCTAGTCCAAGAAAAACCCACCCGAAATATTGTTGAAAGAAATATTTTTAAAATTTTAATCATCAGAAGGAAATATTTTGGTCTGGTTGAGGAACATCTATCTTTGATATTAGTTTGTTCGGATATTAGTCTATTCAGGTATGCAAGGGTAAGTAAAGTATGGCCTCTACCCAGAAGGCACAAAGACTTGTCATTTCAGAAAATCTATAAACTGAGAAATTTCTGTTCTATGAAGTTCCAGTTTATGGTTTGTAGGACTTTGACACCTACAATTTGACCACATGTCTTACCACCTCCTTGAGCGTACAGAGTTTTTGTGAGGACAGGCTTTCCAATGCCCCTTCCTAGTGCCACTAACACTGTGTTAAAACTGAGTATTGATGAGATGCCAATCTACTTAAAAGCTTTATTCAGTTCAAGTCAGTGCAGTTCAGCAAACATTTGTGTAGGGTTAATCCTGGGCTGGGAACTGTGCTAGGTACAGGGCAATTCAATAAGGATTTAGAAATAGTCCAGGCCCTCCAGCAAATCCCACTGCCTATGAGATACTACCCAACTCCATGGGATGGCATTTGAGCTTAAGAAAACAAAACCCATCACCAACTTAATATTAGCCATGTAAAAAGACAGTTTTGAGGAAAATTGGGAAATTTAATATGGCCCTACTATTAGGTGATACTTCAGAATTATCACTAATTTTGTTCATGATAACCGCATTGTGATTATATAAGATAATGCCCATTCATTTTAGAGACACATATTGAAATCAGAAGAGGTGAACTTATAGCTGTCTGGGATATCCTTTTTAAAAAACTCAGGAAGGGGCTCCTGGGTGGCTCAGTCGGTTGAGCGTCCGACTTCGGCTCAGGTCACGATCTCGCGGTCTGTGAGTTCGAGCCCCGCGTCAGGCTCTGGGCTGATGGCTCAGAGCCTGGAGCCTGCTTCCGATTCTGTGTCTCCCTCTCTCTCTCTGCCCCTCCCCCGTTCATGCTCTGTCTCTCTCTGTCTCAAAAATAAATAAATGGTAAAAAAATAAAAAATAAAAATAAAAAAAACCCAAAAAACTCAGGAAGAGGGGCATCTGGGTGGCTAAGTCAGTTGAGCGTCCGACTTCAGCTCAGGTGACAGTCTCATGGCTTGTGAGTTCGAGCCCTGCATTGGGCTCTGTGCTACTAGCTCAGAGCTTGGAGCCTGCTTTGGATTCTGTGTCCCTCTCTTGCTCTGCTTCTCCCCCGCTCATGCTTTCTCTCTCTCTCTCTCTCTCTCTCTCTCTCTCTCAAGAATAAATAAAAAACACTTAAATTTTTTTTTTAAAAACTCAGGAAGAAAAGAAAACAAGTAGATAAAACAAATGTGCCACCAATTTGATAATCTTTAAATGTGGGTGATGGGCATTTATTTGAGGGATCATTTTATTATTCTCTCCCTTTTGTGAATGTTAGGAATCTTTCATAATAAACACAGTATAAAAATTGGTTGCCCTGTCTTCTAGCTTTTGTTGTTCTTCCCCTTTACCCAGGGTGAGTCTCAGCACTTCCAGTAGTGGGCTACCTACTAATATATGGATCCTCAAGTAGCATTGGGCATCTCCAGTTCCTAGTTCAAAGCCATCTTTGAAGGCCTCACTCAGGCCACCTCTGCTGAGTGGCTCAGAAAAAACAAACAGACAACAACAACGACTTCTCCCATCTTTGGGTACTCAGTACATGACTTATAATTCTTTTATGGTTTGTGTACAATTTATTATAATTATTACTTCTCTTTTCCTCTTGCTTGAGTGGAAACTCCTGTAGATTGGACATCTTATCTTAATTGTCTTTCTTTCCCCTTACTCATCACAGAGTGTGACAGAGTCTCCATCATGTACGGCCCTTAAAAATGTCTGAGGGATGGTAGCATTATCAGTCTTCATGTTGCTTAGTACCTAGCACAATGGTCATGTTTGTGAGCTCAGTAAAGATCGCTTGAAAAGTATATTTTGGCAGCTAATCTGTGCAAATCACATTTGGCTATAGAACTATGGAACTAGGCAAAACTTAAGTGTATTTGTTTAGCTTAACCTAGCTACTGGAGCAATTTCCGAAGTCTCCTCATTCATTTCAGGTATCAGGCATTTGATTGAAAAGAGAGCCAGCAGAAAGTCATTTGGAGAATGCTGCATAACTAGGGCTCATTCTGGTGCAACACACAGTATGACTGTCCACGAAGCGCTCTTTGATTTACCAGGCAGTCTTTTGACAGAGCTCTTCTCCCTTCAGGGAGGTGTGGGTGGTAGAGCTGGTGACATGGGACAGGGGAGCAAAAAACGTCACTCCAAATAAAGCAGCGAAGTGCTCCTGTGCAGTTATAATGCGATTCCATGAGATAAAGAAGATTTGCTTTTTACATTTACTTTCACAGAGATTAATTCCACACATCTTTGTAATAAGAAAATATTCTAGGGGCAAAACAAACGTGATACTTTCTAGAGGCCAACTCTATATACAAATTTAGACTTTGCTTAAAATAACGAGTTATCATGCAAGCCAATCTTGACAAGCTTTTAAAAATCGGCAAGGAAAATATATTTCATTCGTTTAAGTTGGCTGTCAGAGTCCAGTCTCAATACATGATTTACTTGGGCACGTGGCATGTGTTTTGAAAAATCAACCTCCTTTGGGAATTGTCCTCTTAAGATATTTATCCAGAGATGTGCAAGCTGTCAGTGAACACGACGCTTGAGCCAGAAATGGGCAAGTCTGGGTAAAGTGCAGTGGTTATGTAGTTTTTCTGTGTGTGTGTGTGTTTGACAGTTTTGGTCAAAAATATAGGTGTCATTTCCCTCAAGTAATCTTTATCATCTGTTGCCTCGGCTCATCTGAGGGTTCATAATTGTGTTGTTTCTCTTAGGACCAAGCTGAGAGTATAATGTTAAGCTTAATATAGAACTGTTTGGAGGCTTTTTTCTCCCCCCCATCCCACAGTTTCACCATGTGCATTTGTCCAAAGAAGGCGACAAAGTATTTTACAATATTTGACGACAGATTGTGACTTCCCACTTTACTGGCTTCCTTTGCCCACCCAGCAGCAGTATCTTCTGCGTTCCTTTAACCTGCAAAGTTATGACGGTGGCTGATTGTATTTGATAAAGATATCACCTTTCTGGAGCAATTCTTTACTAAGAATTTTAAACTTCATTATTATAAAAACTAGGGAAAACTACAGCTTACACATTTATTTTTTCCAGGCAAAATTCATTTGTCATGATGAAGGATTCCTCAGTTCTAAAGACTGAATATGCATAATAGATATACTTGGAGGTAAGTTTGCTTTAGGGTAGGAGTAAAGCTTCTAGCTCCTCGAGGAATAATGTGCCTTTGATTTGGAATACTTGGACACCCCTATGAGCATAAGTTAACTGAACATTTTTGTTACATTTAAGCCCCATTTTCTTGGGAATATAAACTCTGTATTTGTTATGGGACTTACGTATGGATTTGTATAGTCTATGATAGGTTAATCTTTGTGATTCAAATCGCTCTTACTTTTATGGGAAGTACTGTGCCATTTTCGATATGGTTATGTAAGTTATGCAGTTTAGCAGCAGAATTACATTCATTCTCTCAGTGAATAATATTCTTCTAATAACAGCATATTTAGACCCAGATAGAAGTTGAATTATTGTTCAAGTTTCATTTATTGAACAGAATAAGGACAAAATGCTGTTAGAAATTCAAAGAAAATCTTATGAAGTATACTTAGAGTCTATACTGTAAACCCTGTGTGTACGGTATCCTTGGGACTATGCAATGAAAACAGTGATGAGTAAACAATAAAACAAAAGTAAATCCACTTACCAAACCCAGAAAGGTGAAAGCACTTGATGAAACACAACTCCACAAGAAATCTGAAGTGCTGATAGAACTGTTACATAACCTTCAATTTATTTTAATAACGCTGGAAGGGCAGATGTCATAGCTGTTCCTGGAAATCTTTTTGAGGTTTCCAGGATGTGTTCCTATTACCTTTTTTTTTTTAAAGCATCTACTATATTGTGCAACCTGCAACCAGCATTGACTAATTTATATTTTGTTTCCTCTTAAGGCTGACTCAGGATCAGTTCTCCTAAAAGAAGTTCAACTGAGTAGCATGTAGGAATCATATGCAAAGAAGCTTCTCGATGCAGGACAGAGCACAGCCTCAGGAAGGTCACACAGGTCAAGCTGATTACCTCCTCCAGCTCTGGCAAGCAGAGGGCTCAGCTGGGTTACCCAAGTTCACAAGGAGCTATTGACATTCAGCTTCAGCTCTCACTCATTACAGATCAGCAGGGGACTGTCTGGGCCTTAGGTTAACTCTTCCCTGCCCTCTTTCAAGATTGCAGTGAGGCTAAAAATGAAAAGAAGCTGCACGGTAACATGGACACAGTTTATGCCTGGTTATTATTCAAGAGATGAACCTTTTCAACCAATATCTAATAAACCTCTTCCAAGGGAAGCAACAATCGCCTTCATCATTTTGCAAGTAAATGTATTTGTCCCACATTTGTTCATTATGCAGTAAATGTTTATTTTGGAGGAGGATGGTAGTGGGGAGGATGTTTTATCTTCCCATGGATTATTCCCACTTCAGCTTTGAGAAAGGAAGCCCCATATGATTTCTAAAAAGATAATAGCATTTGTAATTCTCTGTCACTTAACAGTGCAGGTTTCCCCTGAATTCTTCATGTAAAACTAACCTCGGGGGGAAAAGCATAACGACCCATGACCTGAGAAGCGAAGTTTTAGGAAAGTTTGGAACCTCTCTATTAGGTTACAGCTCAGAGCCCTTTAGTGGTAAGCAAGTTCTGAACTTCAGGCTTTGATTTCCTGCTGACACATTAGGATCTTCCAGAAGTGACTTAACCTGTCTGCCTCTATAAACTCATTTGTAAATTGAAAATAATAGTTATTTTTTAATCCATAAAGAATGTCTTTCCAGTAGCTAGGGGAAGTCTGACTTCCTGTTAAATTCGAGGGTCATCTTTACCTTTGTTAACTCTCCATTCTTTAGCATTCTACTGGTCCTGGCACACACATTATGCTGAATCCTTGGTTCTCTTCTTTTATTCTTAATTACTCCTGCAAATGGCTGAAGATTTCACAGAGTAGAGGCCAATTTTTATTCTACTACTATACGTAACAAAAGCAAGTATCAAGCTTCCTTCAAGGGCCTTGCCCTTGCAAGACCCAAGCCCTACCTTTAAGGAGCTTAGAGTGTAGCCAGAAGACACAGAGTTAGAAAACAATGTGTTCACTTCTAGAAAATCCAAATGAATGATTCAAACTCCAGTTAGGTGAGTTAGGAGTTACCCAGTTAGATTTCTGACTATGTCAAATGACCTACCTAACTGCCAAATTCTACACTTGACGGGAGGAAATAAAAAGACTGCTTATGTAGATTCTCAGAATCATGACTTTAATCACAAATGCAAACAGAAATCCACAGATCTACCTTTTACTGTAACATTCAACATTGTTGACCGTTCTCTCTATGATGGAGGTTCTAGGAGCTGTTCTGAATTTAGTGTGAGTGAATGAAGTAAATCGGGTAATGCTAGTCCCAGATAATTATTAGCTCTCTACGTTTCTGTCACCATATTCTTTCATTCGGTGATTTTAATTACTGCCTCTCCCCTCCCTTGGTCTTAATCTCTTTCCAAATCTTCAACACTAACAACCAGCCCTCTTTCAAGCTTCAGCTCTATTTCTGCACTGGCCTTGTCTGGGTTCCCAACCGGCATTTTCAACTCAGCTATTCTGTAGTAACACCTTTCCCCAGACAAGCTGCTTCTTCTGACTTGCTTTTTGCTGCGCGTAGTCACCACCCACCCAGTCAGTCAGGCTCTCAACTTCAGAGTCATCTTTGATTTCTCTGTCTGCTTGACCCACACAATTTCTCTTCCACCAATATCTCTTGAATCTCATTTTCAGATTTTACATGCCTGTTACCAGATCAATCTTCTGAAAACAAAACTGCCACTCTCATACACTCTGTCACGCCCTTCAGGACCACAGGGTGACTTCTAAATTCCTGAATGTTACATTTAAACATCTGTAATCTGGTACCAGTTTGCCTCTTGTCAACCTTATTCCTAATGATACCCTATGCTGTCTTGATAGCCTCCTCCGAAGTTACCCCATTCCCAAACATGCTCCATATAGTACTGCCTTCTCCCATCTACACTTTCTTCCTGTACAATCACTATCCTACAATTCTTCAAGAACTAGTGCAGATGTCCATGCAACTGTCACTGATTCCTCTTCCAAATAATCTACCTTCTGATATATAGCTTTTAAGTTCTCCTTTTCTTAAAGACTTTAACATTTACTATCAAGACCATCACTACTTATGAGTGTATATTACTTTTAAGTTCTAAGAAGATACAGGAGATTGTGTCTCGTTGATGTTTGGATCTTCCTCAACACCTAGCACAAAGCTTTGTAGAGAGCAGATGGTTAATAATACTTATTGTGAAGACAGTATGAATGAAGTAGAATTAAAGGCTACCTTTTTCTGAATATTTTGAGACATTTAAAATTTTTGAATGTCAAGACTGCAATAAAATTCATTTTTGCTCATCATTTCCTGTAGTCACATTTCTCAAGAGGACAGAGGAAAATCTAATTTCTTTTTTTTTTTTTTTGACCTGTAGAGTTAAGGACAACAGATGGCTTATAAATGAGGATTAAAATTTAAATGTGAAGAGTTAATAACATCAAGAGTGAATATCCCATTGGATTGCAAATAGAATGGGAAAAATCAAATAGTGTAATCATACCGTTCTCATTTGACTCTCCATTAATAACTTGCAGTAACAAAGTTCTCCTCAAGAATATTAACAGCATTGTCCAAGCAGGAATTTCTGTGATCAGATCTATGCAAGAAACCAAGGGAAAGAAATGAAACAGAAAAAGTAGTGTCTGGAAAACATGGATAATTTATTATCATATTATGGTGAGATAATTAACAAATTAAATATTAGTAAGTCAAAGACAAAAAGAAAAATGAGTTTTATTATCTCTCTGTATAAGTAGAAAGACTAGCCTGTGTGGCTCATGGCAGGGGATCCAAGAAGAATATGAAGTTATTGAAGAGGCTGATGGAAAACTATCTTTTTGGGAAGGAACAGTGACAAATTAGGCAACATAATCAAATCAATGTTGTGAAAAGTACTGTAGAAATACCCACCGCATAGGTGCACATTTTGTATATCTGAAAAAAGAAAAGAAGAAAATTGAATTTTGTCTAATCACTGCTTTTAACCTCTAAGGTTGAGTCTGTCGCTCCTAGGTCATTAGAAATTCATTTGTTTTCTGCCAGTGTTCTTGACATAAAATCATGGGATTCCTATTGGGTATTTTCCTTCCCCTGGCAGGAAACTTTTTATGATTGCTCCTAGTCAGAAATGAAAAGGTCCTGTTTGGAACTGTTAGAGATTGACATGTAGGTATGAGGTTGTGACACTGATCATGACTCCAATATGTGACTTCCCCGTGGTATGTGTTTGCAGTGTCTGCTTACATTTTCTCTTCTATACTTTTCACCTGTAGTCTGACCTGGGCTTTTCCCTAACAGAGGTGACCTCACAGGAGGCTGATCCATCTGCCTTCTGGTTTCCCAGATCATAATTATGCTGTAATTGAAATTGTGCTTCATGGTAACTTGAAGTCATCATGTTCCAGACTGCCTGTAACACCTCAGTGTAGATACAAGCACCATTATGCTGATCTCGGAAATCTGGCATCATCCATTCATCCTACGTCTTCATTTCAGTGGACTCATGTTATTGTAAGTATTGCTTCAATGCTAATATGTAGGAGACTTCATATTAAGTCACCTGTGAGCAGTTTGTATTGTAACAAGCTCTTCTAGTGATTTTGAAACATGCTAAGTTTGAGAGTCACTGGTTTAGGTAATTAACAATAACTACTGGAACAGTCAATCCCCAAATCTCAATTGCTTAACACAACAAGGCTTATTTCTTGTTCACATCACAGTCCAATATGGGTCAGATAGGCTCCCTCTGTCTTGCAGCTGAGACATCTTGAACACCTGGCTTCCAAATTGCTGAGGAAGGGAAAGACATATGTAAGATTGCTTGGGAAGAGTTTATGGGCCAGGTTTGGGAGCGGCTTACATCACATCTGCCCACATCCTGTCGGCTAGAGTCTAGTCACATAATTGCAACATCCTACAAGGACGGCTGGGAAATGTAGAGGGGCACATGGTTATTTGTGAGAGTTAACAGTTGGCCACAAGCAAAATCAGAGAAACAGTATATTACTTCCACTAGGCAGATAGGTTGTTCTAATTTTTTTTTGTTTTATTTTTTATAGTATCTGTGAACCCCCAGATACTGAACCATTGCCTTGAAAGCCATCTTCCTACTTATAGTTGACCCTTCAATAAGCATAAGGTCTCTTCATTTTCTTCTGAAATTTTATTATCTCTGACTCAGTCTGTGGCCAGACTAGAGCCAGGTAAGATATAGGCATAGACATAGAAATACATGGACAAATAGACATAGAAATAAAAGAGCTGGTTAAAACTGTCCTTAAATGAAAGATTATTATCTCCCAAACTAAAATCTTTCCACCCTTGATCTCATTTCCCCAGAGGTACCAACCTTGAGACAGGTATAACTCTTCCGATATTTAACTCTGTAACTCTCAGTGAGGGGTCAAAGATTTCACTCTCACAGAAGCTAGGCAGTTGGTGTAAACAAAGAAAGCAGGGCATAAGTAACATACCTGGAAGCCTGTAGAATGTTGCCAAAGGCATAGCACAGGCTCCATCTAAGGGAAGCCTGTTTGCTAGCTCTGGCCGATTGCTCCCACGGAGGAATGCAATTTCAGTGTTGCTAGATCTTTCTTACATTCTTTTTTTTTTTTTTAAGATAAATTAGAAATCTGAATGTTTTGGTTAAGCTTCTCAAGTTTTACAAACATTATATGGGAAATAAACAACAACAACAAAAATGGATTCTTGCAGAATTAGCTTATGGGCCATCAACTTGGAACTCCTGTGCTAAACTGCACATTCATACCTCTATTTTACACTAACCGCTTAAAATTATTTAACAATTATCAACCCTCAAATTTATACCTTAAAATATTTATTTTTCTATATGGAAGCTGACGAATTAGCTAACTTATACTCTCTTAACTTCCAGTGGACTTCCGCCCCTTAAATTTTTGTCACATGATTACTAAACTTCATGTTTTATTCATCAAAATCGATATTCATTACTCCGTAGGTCCCATTATTAAGATAGAAACATTAGTGCTTCTTTACACAATTTTTCCTACTTTTTCTCTATACTTACTTAGCTCTGTAAACTATGTCATTATTTTTACACTGACCAAATTCGTACTATTTAAATTCTGCATTACCGTTATAATTAATTAAATATTTAACCATTTATCTATACTTTATAGGCTAGAATTCAGACCCAATAAGTGTTTTCAATATTCTAATTGCAGCAATTATTAACCACCATGGAACATGGTAGAATGATATAATTTTATCTCACTAAACATGGGCCACTTTAATCATGAAGGTCAAGTGGATCTCTTTCCTTCCACTCCATGAGGACCTCAAAGTTATTCCACATCGCACCTTTCTTCATATTTAGTCCAAGGCTTCCTTATAGAGTTCTTTGATCTTCCTTGAGTTTCTAATTTTCTGTTACTTTCGTTTATTTAAAGAGGCAGCATAAACCTTTATTTCAGCCCCACAAAGATCCTGCCTTTTAGCTGCATTATATGTCAACATGAAAACATTGTGGTTAAAACCTTCCATATTCATTTGCCAAGTTTGACCATTGTTTCTTCTCACTTTCCACAGAGCCTGCTTTGAAGGAGTCTCTTTTCACTGTAGTTCTGTGTTGGGTGTACTATTTCTTGGATCTCATGGCTTCCCTTTTTTCAATTTCTTTTCTGTTGTTTTGAAAAGAAACCACAGCTGGTTTTTTTTTTTATAAGAAAAGGTAAATGAAGATAACTCATTGTGTGTTCAAAAATGTCTTTATTTTATACCCTCACATTTTTAATTGTCCTCAGACTGAGAACGCTGAAGGATATAACTAGTTCCTGTTGGTATAGATATGAATACCTCATCCTATGCCCAGTTGGCACTCGGGCATTTCTTGAGCTCCTGCAAATTTGCTTCTTCTTCTCTGCCTCCTGCTTAATGTCTCCCACTTCTGTTCTCTTTGTTGGGAATTTCTCTTAGGATATTGAACCTCTTGATTAAGTCTCCATGTCTATTAATTTTTCTTTACATATATATGTATAATATATAATACAAATATATATAATATATAACACAAAGTATATCTTAAAAAGTTATATATTATAAATTAACATGCATTTTATATGCATTTAAATATATTACATGTATAAATTTCTATACAAAGCTACATATATATTAATCACATATGTACAAGGAAACTTAAACTGAGGTGGTCTAAGATCTCGGTAGCCTGTATAACACACTGAAACCTAAGTCAGGGTCAATGAACTTGAATCCGAGAAAATGAAACTTAAGAACATCTAATCGCAAACATCCAACTAGGCTTCCACAAATTGGGCAACTGATTAAGCGGTAGCCAATCAAATAATTCCCTTACTTTGCTTCCATCTGCAAAAGCCTTTCCCAGCTTGTCAGGGGAACACTCTTAACTTTGTTCGGTGCTGCCTAATTTGAATGGATGTCTGTGCAAAGAAAGTAGTGTAAATTTTAATGTGCCTCAGTTTACCGTTCAACATATATAACCTATATATTTAATCTTTGAGGCTTTGGCACTGGGTTTCAAATTAGAATTATTTTGACTTATATTATTTTTAAAAATTTGCCATTCGTACATCTAATTTCCAAGAATGCTCATTTTCTATTTGTGTATTTTTTCATAGTGATCTCTTCTTGATGTGCTAGGGTTTTTTTTGTTTGTTTGTTTGGTTTTGGTTTTTGGTTTTATTTTATTTATTTATTTTTTTGTGAGCAACATATTCTTGAATCTCTCTGAAAGACTAATTCCATTCCATGGATTATTTGTTTCTCAGGGGTCACTTGCTTCTGTTCAAGCCCCCTTTTTTTGACCCCCTGGTTTTCCTCAAATAAGTAGTATTCTTCGGTTTGTCCACTCGAAGTTGTGAGTAAAAGGTTCAATTAATGAATGTAATAACAGGGGAGGGTTTTCTCTGCCAGGAATTTTGTGTGTGTAAAAAACAGCAGGTGCACTTTACCATTTAGGGGTAGACCTCCTCCCCACTCCTGGAAAAAAATAATAATGAGAACGAGGCTTTGCTCTAGGGTATTAACTCCCACTGGGGTCCCGAATTCTGTCTTGTTAGGGAGTTAGTTCCTTTGGAAAGCATTTACCTGAAAACTGTCCCTAGATTGCCATATGGCTATATGATCTCAAAGGTATTCCTCAGTCTCCTCCTGCCCTGCTCCACAGAACAGAAGCCTTACTTCTTTTTCTTTTTTTTTAATTTTTAAGTTTATTTACTTATTTTGAGAGAGAGACAGAGAGAGAGGGAACAAGTGGGGGAGGGGCAAAGAGAGAAGGGGAGAGAGAGAATCTTAAGCAGGCTCTGTACTGTCAGCACAGAGCCCCATGCGGGACTCAAACTCACGAACTATGAGATCACGACCTGAGCTGAAACCAAGAGTTGGACATTTAACCAACTGAGCTACCCAGGCACCTGAGCCTTATTTCTTAGGCTTCCTTGTCAATTGGATAGATTCCTCCAGCTGAAAGTACAGGTGGAAGACTGGAGGGTGGGAAGAAAAAGAGAAACCAGGGTATTTATCACTGTTTGTGTGTCCCAGGCAGCTGTAGTATCGCAGGCAGAATTTGCAGAAGTGGCAGTGCCTTCTTCATACCTCTCCTGCCAATCCGTCCTTTCTTCTATGGTCTCAGCTTCAACTGCGCAGGCTTGCGGCCATTTCAACTTCTGCTAGAAGGCGATAGCTTTGGGCTCTGTTAACACTCCCTTGTCCTTTGGCTCTTCTAGCCCTTGGGGATGGTAGAGGCTTACTGCAATTGCCAATCTCTGAGTTGCATCACCGTCTCAAGATCTTGGGCATTTCCAGTTCTTCCCATGATCAGGATAACCCATTCTCTGTAGCAGTTGATTTCTCTAGTTTAGGATAACTTTTAAAGGTTTTCTTTAATTGCCACACAATTCCAGGCAGAGAAAACCCACCCCTTTTATTATATTCATTTTAAGGTTTTTCTTGTTTGTTTGTTTGTTTGTGTTTGAGAGAGAGAGAGAGTGCAAAAGCAGGGGAGGGGCAGAGAGAGGGTGAGACAGTCCCAAGCAGGCTCCACACTGTCAGCCGGAGTCTGATGCAGGGTTTGAACCCGCAAACCGGGAGCTCATGACCTAAGCCAAAAATCAAGAGTTGAATGCTTAACTGACTGAGCCACCCAGGTGCCCCAAGGTTTTTATTTTTCTGGTTAGACACTGACTGGCATTATTCCACAGCCCTTTGCTTCCCTCTAATCTGTTGATTCTTTAGAGTTTTTCCAGAACTTCACCTAAGAAGGGTCCTCCCTGAAATACAGCATTCTTCAACAAGTGTATATTACCGTTGAGTGTGTGGCTTCCTTCACCCTGGGGGTACACTTCCCTGCGATCCCCATCTGCTTTCATTTCCTAATTAGGCCACCTCTTGCACTTTCTATAACCCCCCATTTATGATGTTACCAATTCATTCTCTTTTAAACACCTTACTGTCATTTCAATGGCCGGGGGGGGGGGGGGGGGGGGGCGGGGGCGGAGATGACATCGTGCACTCAGTTTATTGCCTAGTCATAGGAGTTATTCGTCAGCAATTGTGGTGATTTGGAGACTGGAAACTTGGTAATTTGGGGAGCAATTTTATTTATACAAATTTACTTTTGTGAAAAACAATAAGTCGATAATACTTATTTCTGTATTTAAAGGCGAGGGGCTAATCATTTTGAACTAGGCAAAATTAGGGAGGGATTTAGGTGAGCATTTTCTGACTTACCCCTTCATCCATGTCCAATTACATCTTCAGAGCAGAGGCCCCTCCTATTCGATGTTTCTGTGTATTGGAAACCCTCTCTCGAGGATACATGGTTTAATCGGTTATTCTGTGAACACACCAAAACTATTCAATTTGCTAATTTGGTCCTGCAGTGATTTGAGTATGTCCCTTTCATTTAGCCACTCTGTTATGACACAAACACGATTATAATGTAATAAGAAAAGACATTTCCTCCGCACATTTTCTTTAGTTGTAGTTACATTGAACTGAAAACATCCATCTACTTGGGAAAGTGGAGACAATTACCTAACAACCAGATAAGGTATGGATTCAATCATTCCTAATGATTTTATAGTGGCTAGAAAATAGTGGTCTAAATTTTTAGGATTGAATCTACTACAAATTGAGAAATTGATGCCTCAATGTTGTGTATTTTGAGTATTTGGCAAAATTGTAACATACAGACATTCTAACTGGTTTCCGTGCCAGAAGAAAGCTGGATAAGAACATGTATGGAATGGACAATTATTGCGGCATCTGCTCAGTTAACACTGACTCGTTTTCTCTGAGAAATTCACCCCTAGGTTATTCTTTCTTTGTGTGTGTTGCTTTGACTGCTAGCAACTGGCCCAGAATGGACACCTGACCATGCTGAGCCAATCAGATTCTCTAAGAAACTGATTCTCAGAGGCATCTCATTAGTCTATAAACATGGCTAGAGACACACAACATGTAAAATATCCCTGGGTGAGCTATCCATCTTCCACTATGTAGAAAGAGAAACAGAGAAATGACAAAAAGCAATGATGGAAACCAGCAAAGAGAATTGTGGAGATAAGAGACCATGGAGAGAGAGAGAGAGAGAGAGAGAGGGAGAGAGAGTCACTGCCTAGCAGCTTTTATTTCTGAGTCCAATTCCTTTAGAGGGGTAGAATTTGTGAGACCCTCTTGAATTCTTATAATTAAATCTCCTTTTCGCTTAGGCTGGTTGAACTGGTCTTCCACTTGTCACCAAAGGAGCCTAAAATACAACAGAACACACAGAAGACTGGGTTGCCTGTTTACTGCCACTACGTGAATAAATGAAAAAGAAATGGAGGCTGATGGGTTTACATCTGTGTAAAGAGAACAAATTGAATGCACTTTTTTTGCTCTGGTTCTTAGTTGGCTTTCACTGATTTTGTTCTTTATTAACACATAAGAAATGCATCTTCAACAATTTGCATAATAAGTCCTAAGCAAGCCTCTAATTCCTGAAAGTTTAGCAGATTTACTTCATCTGGTTAAAGTGTTAGAAATTTGTGTTATATTTTATGTAATATAAATAAGTTTTGATAGAAAAGTGGACTTTTGATAAAACTCATTAAATAGTTTGAATGAGCTTTGTAGAATCAGCATAATGCCTGGTAAATAGCATAGGTGCTCATTAAACTATCAGCTCATGTTTCCTTTCGTTCTTCAATTAGAAAAGGTTTCATTGATTGATTGCTGCACTGCCTCAAGAAACAGATGAACACCAAAAACTATAGGTAGTCCTGGGACTATGGACGTCTTAACTTCAGGAAGGAATCCAGTTAGAACTGCAGAGGAAACAGACTGAGATAGATATTTTCAATACTTCCTGCTAAAGACTGCAAAAGAAATTTACAAGAGCACAGAGGAGGGACAGCTCCTTGGCTGTGGGGGCAATGGGGCAAATTTGCCAGTTGTACCCTCAAAACAAGTCCTTTACATTCTATAGTCCCAGTTTATTATTTGTACAATGAGGCTAATAAGAATTTCTCTTTGGTTCTTGTCATGGTTAAAGGAGATAATAAAAAATTGGTGCCCCAGGAATATTAACACTACCTGGAGAAGTTGAGGAAAAGCCACCACTGACAGGACACTTGAACTGAGTCAAGTGTTGAGTGAGTCATGCGTAATTAGCAGTATACATTTTCCCAGAAGAACATTTTAGAAACAAGAAACAGTTTATATGAGAGCAGCTCCTCCCCAGTTTCCAGGTAAAGTGTCTTCAAGCAGTAGGGAAAAGTTTTGTGTGGCCCCCTACAGAAAGTGCTGGAAAAGAGTGGTTGGGGAGACAGGTTGGGGCTCATTGTGAAGGGTCATCTGCAGAGATGGGTTATTCCATAAGTATAGGAAGCCAACAGGGGTTTTAAGCATGAGTATGGTGATGTCGGGGAGGAAAACTTTTCCCTCTACCTAGCTTAGTTTCACTGGCTGAGGCCTTGTAAATTGGACTAACAAAAGAATAACAAGAGAAAAGCAAAGAGAAGTGTATTCATGTGTGCTTACACGTGGAAGTACCCAGGGATGAGTAACTCAAAGGGGTGATTAGAGCTTGGGCTTATATGACATCTTACCAGAAGAACAATGCATTTTTGGAGAAATGACAAGACAAAGGACAAACAACTTTGGGCTTTTAGGGAAGCATATTGGGGGAAGGCAAATGTATTGGGGAACTAATGGAAGATAAAGGCTAGTTGGACACATTTGTTATGTGGGTTCATCTGGTGCCATCTCTGGGCTGATAAGGATCTAGAGTTGTCTCTAGTGATTAACTTCTGTCCTTCCTGGTGGGGAGGAGAGGAGAGACATATTTACAATTTATGTCCTGCTTTTAGATAAATAGGGGGAGGGCATAGAGCTTTTCTTGTATCTGCTTTTTCTCAATTGCCCTCAGCTCAAAACAATCTTTATACCAAACTGGCATATTTTGAGGTGGCATAGTCTGCTACCCTTTAGCAATCAAATTCATTTTTAGGATAATGAACTGCAGGATTTGTGGAGAAAGCACTAGAAGGAGAATGGGGAGACATCCAGTTTAGAATTCTCAAGATGATAATGCACCTATACTCTGTGTGTGTTTCTTAGGAACCATTTATTCTCAAGACTCAAAAGGCTAATAATGATTGCTGTGGAAAAAGACTACCTTCCCAAAAGTGCTTATGGATTTAAAGATCATCTTAAATATACAGAAGCAGAAACACGTGAGCTGAAATACAAAGGAAGAGAAATATTAAGTGTTTTTGAAATTTGTACGAAAAATTAAACATGCAGATGGATAAAGTGACTCAGTGAATGCAGCTGTTTAAGATGGTGGAGAGGAGTGATTGATTGCTGCTTGCTTGAGCCCAGGGCTGAAAGCTATTTAGCCAAGCTGAGCAACGTGAATCGTCTTATTACATGACTACAACAATGTGTGCCCTCAAATTTTTCTTCCTACACTTTATGGTAAGTTTTAGCCATGCGCTTAACTTGGGTAATAGTTATAAAGCCATGAAGCCTGTGGTCCAGTCTCAGAATGTACCGTCGTTAAAGAAAAACTCAGAAACTAAAAAGTCATTTCAAAATAATCAAATATCTTTATTTCTCTTTCTAGAACACCACAAAGAGAACACAAGTCTACGGCATGACTTTTTAAATCCAGTTTTACTCTAGTTTCACACACTGCGGTTTCCCCCATGTTTCTCATTTCTGAAGCTTCCTGAGAGCTTTCCCCAGACCCAGTCTGGGCCCTGTTTTTGTTTGTTTGTTTGTTTTATTTCTACCACTTTGCTTCTGAATGTGCATGACAGAAGTTCAGAAGAAACAATCTGGAAAAAGAGGCTTTTCCTCAGATGGCAGAAGGCATTGGGAGACACTCAGAAAGAAATGTCAAATCCTCTTCAGCAAGCAGGAATGAGACAATGGTGGGGAACGTTCATATGAGTGATTTATCTATATTAGTAAATTGGACCAGAGTGAACCAAGTATGAGAAATAGGTTATATCAGACAAGAGGATCAAAGTGAGGTATGGGATAAGTTGACATATACTGTATAAGTTTAATCTTTGGTCTGATAAACTTTACCTCACTCCATTATTTTTTTTTAATTTATTTAGAGAGAGGGAGAGAGCACAGGTGAGGGAGATGGGCACAGGGAGACAGAGAGAAAGAGAGAGAGAGAGAGAGAGAGAGAGAGAGAGAGAATCTCAAGCAGGCTCCATACTCAGTACAGTGCCCAACTCGGGCTCGATGTCACAACTATGAGATCATGAACTGAGCTGAAATCAAGAGTCTGATATTTAATCAACTGAGCCACCCAGGTGCCCCTCACTCCATTTTTCATATTAGCTTGATGAGAATGAAGCATCTGAGGTATTTATTACATTTTCACTCACTTATTTGGATAAGGTGTGATTTTATTTTCCTCAAGTCTTTAGATGGGGAAATGAGGAAAGACAATTTGTAACAATACAAAATAGTTAATATTTATTGAGTGCTTATTAAGGGCCAGCCATTTGGTACACAATATCTTATTTAATCCTCACAGAGACCTCTGACAATGTGCTGTTATCTCTACTTTACAGATAAAGGAAACTGGCTGTACACTGTTTAAATAATTTGCTCATGATGGTGGAGTCAGAATTTGAACCCAGGCATTTTTAGTCAAGAGTTTATAATTTAACAGTTGTGTTGAGAATGTGTCGTAAACGGTTTCTTCCACATTAAGTCCTTGAAAGGGACGGAAGGAAGAGAAAAAGATCATAAAACACATTAAAGTTATTGTCGTTGTCTCACTTCATGATACCTCCTCTGAGTTGTTAGCTTTTATAAAAATGAGACTAAAATTCTTATGAATATGAAAATTGGCTAATCTTAGAAAGACCTTTACTAATGGCTAATAGAATGAACTAGCATTAATAACATCTTTGGGAGGAAATAACTTTAAAGACTGATTTTAAATGAACAAGCATTTCTTGAATACCAGTTTTGCCCTGTATTTTGGAATTCAACAAGAAGTGTAAAACCTTGATCTTGTAATCTGGGATCACATATACAAAATACGTAGCACATTCCATTGTTTATAACAGGTCAATTAGCACTGATTCTCTTCCTTGTTCTCCTTTATGAATTAAGATCTAGTTGGGGAAGCATGACCAACATATGTGACATATACATAAACTAGTGAAATATGATTAATACAGGTGGTACAAACTATATTTTAAGTGGAAGTGAGCAGTTAGGTAAGACTTCCTAAGAGAAATGGGCACTGAATTGGGATTTTACCTCTGGGGAAGATTTACTTAGTTGAAAAGTTAAGAACTTACTTTAAGAAGATGAAACAATTTAAATGTATGTAAGATTAAATATGAGTTTAGGAGAACATTGAATGTATTTGATTGGCTGAGTTAGACTTCTTTCTTTAAGAAAAATCCCACAAATTTCTAGCAAATGATATCATTTTAAATCCTTTCACTCACTAATTTGGGTTAAACACCATAATCATGATAAATGCTTTGGTGGCACATTATCTCAAGTGAATTAAACATTATGAGTGGAGACATCTGACCCCAAAAGAGATTTTGAAACAAAACAAAGGTACTTATCAAATGTTTGGTTCTACTCCCAAGAAACCTCAGAATCTGACTAAAGGGAAGTATTTTAAACATGTTTCTTAGGATAACAGCCTGGATTTTAGGAGTCTTCCAGGTCATTTGGAGAAGGGACTGTCAAGATAAGAACATTATCTTAATATCTGATCAGGTATTATCCGTCCTTACAAATACAAACTTTTCCCCTTGTCCTGAAATACTAAATTGATCATCACATGCAACTTTCACTACTCAATATATTACCCTGGAAGTCACATACACATCGGAATGTACACTTTGTGACAGTGATTAATGAAACACCAGTGCATTATGAGGCACCAACTGTCTGTCGCCACACATTTTTGTTAGTTTACAGTCTTGGCGTTTCTTCTGTATTTTTAAGGGAACGATTTTGTCAAACGAAAGCCTAAATCTTGGGAGTGACTTTTTAGTTTAGAAGAGAAAATTGGATCTTGCTAAAGCTGAGATGTATAGTCATTAGTCGTGCTGCAGTATATCTTGAAAAGACAACAGAATTACATCTCAACATTTATGCGGCCGTTCTGTATTATGCAAACTTGCAATATTCTGCATGATGCCTAGCACATTCCAGAGGAGAGAAGAGCCAAAGATGATAACATTTTAATGACATTAGGTCATATGAATTTATTTTTTACACAATGCACATTGGATAAAATAATCTTATTAGAGCTAATTGAAATCACATGCCAAAAAGGGAACTATAGTTCATTGTCTTTAACTTGTCCAAGCGCCATTTAATACCAAAATTTTTCACAATTAACTTGATTACTTATATATTATATTTGGTGCCTAGTGGGTATCAAATGGAACGATATATATTAAAATGTTCTGTGAATTAAAAAGCACAGAACAAAATACAAGGTTTTCATAATAACCGCTTTCTTGGACTTGTGTGTCTTAAGTGAAAAATGTGGTATACATGTGGTATTTTTTTCTTGTAAATTTTCGTTTGGCTATTTTAATGAGTTATTCCAAATTATTGTCTTTATCCAATCTATTGGTGCTACAGCTTTCACAATAAAATATGAAGTGAAATAAAAAAGACCTAAAATTAAGATACTTTATTGATACTTTATTTTTTTTCCCTTCAAAATAACTTGGAAAGAAAGGTAAACACAACTAAAAACTCAGGCATAAACTGCTTAAAATGTACTTTATACATATTTAAAGGTAATACCGTGAGGTCGTTAATGCCTCATTTTGATCTCTGTAAATACATGGCACACAACGCTAGGAAATTGTCGGCACCCCAGTCTTAATGTCATCAGCTTCTAACGAATATAATCATCTCAAAATGGCACCAGTGGTCATGACTGTGTGCAACAAGCAATAAAATTGACACCTTGGTCTTTAGATAAGACCAGCACACATTTATTGCTCTGAAATAAGTCAAATTCTTATGAACCCAACTTAAACTTAAAGGCATGTTTCCCAACACATTTAGGTTTGCCAGATTCCATGGCCCATATTTCTTTAACCTTGGCAAATCAGCCTATTGATCTTTCTCTTGCTACACCCTCACGCATGGGTTTCTTCCAGTTCCACACTCTGGTTGAAGTCTTGTTGGCAGAGCATTCTGACCTTTGGGACACAGCCCTGGACATCCCGACCCTAGTGACCTGACCTCTTGGTAAAGGAACTTCTGACCTTTGGATCCCAGTCTTTCAGGATAGCTAGGAGGCAGTTCTCATTTGAAATCTGAAACCTGCCAATTTTGCAACCACCCGGTGAAGGTCACTGGGTTCTAGGTGGGCAGTATTTTTGCTTGATTAATAACACCAGCTGTGCCATTTTCTAACAGGAAGAACTGCTATACTGGTCTGAATGTAATTTCTGACTATTGGAAATTCTCCATTTATAGGAACTTCTGTCCTTAAATTCAAGGACTTAGTTAAAGGGGTAAGCAAACCCAGCGGGCAGTCCTCTTTGATGTGCAGGAGCTCAGATATGCAAAAGTCTTGATCAGCAAATGCTTGAAAAGTGCTTACTCTCCTCCCCTTGGGATTGGCCATTAACTCACTTGGAGGCATTCTCAAATAAAACTGTTTTTCTGGTTGCTTCAACTTCAGTCAATAAGTGGCTTTTCGTCAGCAAGTGTGAAAAACCCTCCACCCAAAATCGCCAACGTGAACTCATTTAGCATTTGTTAGGGACAACCCTTTGGCATCCACATGGGGTTCCCGGATACTATGGTCTTTTATTTGTTCTCTCTGCCTTCAAATTTCTTCCTGATTCAATAGAACCTATACGTAACTGTGTTTGAAATCGTCAAAACTCACTTCATTTCATGACTCAAGAGCTTTCACTGGGGACCATGTTCCACCTTGGTCATTTTCTCACCATTATTTCTCAGCATTATTATTATTTCTCAACATACTCTCCTTCAATATGTTTCAATGTTACTTATCTACTCCTGGTATCATTATTTTTACCTCCAGTAATTTTTCCCCTTCATTCCATGACCTCCATTTGCATGACACCATTAAAGTTTAAAATCCCCTTCCTCCAGAAACTCTGACTTGGTTTATTTACATGTGACCCATCCTCTTCCTATTCATTACATCCTCAATACAAATATATGAAATTTTACTTTATTCATAGGTATGTGAAATTTAACTATATTAGATTTAAGCTATTTAAAAATAATGACAATATTAACTTCCATTTTCCAAGTCTCACCGCATTCCTTCACATGTCACTTTTTGCCATAGTAACAGCTTTCTGATACAGATATTATTTCTTTTATAGAGGAGAAAACTGAAGTTTCAGGCAATTCCATAAGGTCACCTAAGTAATAAGTATAGGGTTGAATGTGAACTCAGATTTATCTAAAAGCAGAACATAAGCATTTAATTACTCTGTTGTGCTTCTGGCTACTTTAATACCTAACCCTCATTAAACACCTAGTAGGGGCCAGACTAAATGCTGGAGACAGTAAGAATGGAGTTCCAGCCTGCCCCCATGGGCAAAGAGATAAATGGTGAAATGTGTTGCATTACCTAGGTAAATAAGGAAGACTCACCAAAGAAGGTGACAGATCTGAATCTGAAATGAGAAGAAGGAGCTTGTCAGGCCAATGAGGGAGCGGGTGGCTCTCCAAGTGAAGGAGATACAGATACAAAGTGTAGAAGCAGGAAGGGTCTTGATGCCCTTGAGAACACAGGAACTTGGGTCAGGATTAGTCACAGAGGAGGCTTCAGAGGCACAGAGGTTTATATCCCAAAGGGCTTGTGTAAAGTCTGAGGAGGTTGGACTTTATCCTCTGACATCTGGTTGCCTTTGTAACTGTACTTTCTGCATGATTCTCTCTCCTGATTAAATTGTAAAGGCTGTGAGGACAGGGTCATTATCATCTCAATTGTTTGTATTCCCACCAGGATGATCCTTCAAGCAGAAAGGGATCCATCTGGCCATTGGAGACCTTGGATTCCTTGATGTTTTTGCTTAGTGTAAACCTGGTACCATCAAGAAGTACTATGTACCCTTATTCTGGCAAGTGCTAGATGGCTTCTGAGTGTGTGGAGTCCCTATTCCAAAAGTTAGGTGACTATTGTTTAGTGACATGATGCTTATGGAATCTGTATTAAAGGTGTGATATAAAACAAAATGTGAGAGAGGCTTTGAGAGAGTGAGAATGGAGGGGATGAAATGGAAATATACATTAAGAAATAAAACAGGGAGAGAAGGGAGGGAAAGACATCACTTATCAACACTTACCAGCTTTGCTTTGGAGAGGGACACTATTTTTATTCCCATTAAAATAAGATCACTCCTCTGCACTAGGTCAGTGTGAAAAAAAAAAGGCTTCAGAAAGGAAGTAATGTAAGTTGAAAAGTGAGAGGGAAGTCAGAAAAAAATCCAAGGGTTGGACCAGTAATTCTGTGAAGGGAAGTTCAATGTGGGTGTGTTTTTAATCTGTCATAGAGATATTATCCCTTCTTGCTAATGAAAGGGATGGGTGGTCTTAAAGATATTTATAACCTTGTAGTTTGGGACCCATGCTGTTTTAACTGTAAGAGATTTCTTAGTGCTGCATGTTAAAAGACCCCAGAAAAGATGGAGTTGTAGCATTCCAGAATGCACCCTGACTATCCACCTCACATGGGATGAAGGTGTCTTTGACATTCAAGTTCCTGGCAGGCTTGATTGTAGGAAATGTGACAATTGTCCCCTTGTATTCTGGAGTCTCAACACAGTACTATGTAGTAATGCAAACTTGGGAGGTCACAAGAGAGGGAATCAAATGTGGCTAAAAATAATAAAGAAAACTGAAATAGCGGTGTAGAATTCCTTCAATGACAAAATGATATACAAAGGTTTGAAATTCAATAAATTAAACCAGGGAAAGCAAATGTTTAAAGGATGCTTATATTCTGCTTGAATTGAGACAGCTATTCTACTGCTCAGAAGTAATGTGACCCTGGGGGCACCATCAAAACTCTGGCCTCTGTTTCTTCATCTATAAGAGAGGAGAAAACATGGCACCTCTTTTTCTGCATTCCTACGAGAATTAAAAATGTTACAGGGCACGGAGAACTTGGAACAGTGTTGGCATGCAGAAAGTCCTCACTAAATGTTAGCCATTACTTTTATTCTTTCTGAGCCTATAAATCTCTTGCAACAGTATAACGATTTATAAAAGAGGTGTCATTTGAGTGTCTAATGCAATTGTTTTCAAGATGATTAAGATGATAGTTTGAACAGATTTATGTATTTAATTTTTGTCATAGCTGTGTGTTGGTACCAGGTGTTTGAATTTTCTCTCTCTCTAAGAATATATATATTCTTCTGCCCTTTTGTCTTACCCCCAAGGCAAATAGTAGCATGTATAGAAAGAGGAGGGGGCTGACCACTACATTATTAAATTTAACACACACACACACACACATACACACACACACACACACACCCATTCTAAAACAACATTTCTCAACACATGGCACTCTGTACATCACTCATGTTTTCCCTTCAGCTGCCGAATCAGGAAAAATGGGGGGTGGGGGGTGGGGGTGGTAAGCCCAGGAACCTACACTTTAACTTGCTAAGTGGTGATTCTCATGCATAAGAAAATTTGGACTAAATGTCTTTGAATTTTACATTGAACTAATGCTGAGTAATCAAAGTTTTATATGTTCTGCTTTATAATATCTATTTGACACTTAAATACATAAATTCCAAGTTCCAATTCTTTATAGTAAATTTATTTGTTCCTTTTTACAAATTAGACTCTTTTCGTGGCAGGTGGAATGCAAGGGTCTAAAAAAGCAGGAAGACGTGTTTATGGGTTTAATCCTTAAGACTGTCCCACCAACCTTATCGGGGTTTATGCAATGCTGGTCTAATGATATGGTTATTTTCCTCTTAAAGACCAAAAGGAAATGTGTCCTATAGCTCAGCAGAGGTGGATTTCTGTGCTGAGCTTAATTTCTGTGTCTCTGCATGATTTTGTCTCTGGGCCATCTCCTGTGGAAATGTTTCCAAGATGAATATTTGCCTCAAGGCCCTCTTCTGATAGCACCGCCAGCACGAACATTGAACATCGGCCCTCCAAACAGCCACGGCACTTTGCACAGAAGCCTTCAAGTTCAGAAGGAACTGCCTTTTATGTATCTCATGAATATGGTCTAACCGTTCCAAGCTCTCCTCTCCGACCTTTGTCCTATTTAGTGGAGTTCAATTGTCTTCCACATTTATTTAAGCTAATGATAGAAGCATTAAGCAAAAGTTGAAAAAAGGGACAAATGGATTCATCATGAAAATGCGCTGTGCCATAAAAAAGTCCATACACCAAGATGCTATTCACAGTGGGTAGTAAATTTATGAAACTCATTGCCTCAAGGTATTATATTGGCTATTATATATAAATAGGCTCAAGAAGGACTATAGCAGGTTATTAAACAAAATTGGGATGCCAGAGGCAAAAGTGGCAGGCTCATCTCTTACCTTCGGGAACATTGTGGAGGTTGGCGGAACATTGCTTAGTGCCTCAGTTGTAGAAGTGCTTAACTGGGGTGTATTAGTTTTCAGTGGCTGCTGTAACAAATTACCACAGACTTGGTGGCTTAAAACAACAGAAATTTATTGTCTCACACTTCGGGAGGCCGGAAGTCTGAAATCAAAGTATTGTATCGACAGGGCACGGTCCTTCCAGGGACTCCAGGGAGGAATCCATTCCTCTTTCGGCTTCTGGTGCTTGCCTTGGTATTCCCAACTCTGCTTCTGTCTTCACAACACATTCTCCGCTGTGTGTCTGTCTTACAAAGATACATGAGATTATATATGTAACCCAGGCTGAGCTCTGCCTCTGAGATTCTTAACTTAATCGCACCTTTTGCCATATATGGTAATATTAATATTCACAGGACCCAGGGATTAAGATGTGGGCATGTCTTCCTGGGAGCCACTGCAGGGGGGCATCCTTATTTTAAGCACGCTAGAGTTCGTCTTATTCCTCCTGTGTCTCTGCAGTCAGGGGGCTACTCCTCTCCAAACAAATAGTTTTCATCATAAAGGACTGTCCACTTTAACTTTATGTCATTGTCCTCTCCATTCCCTGCATCATATCAAGTGGTGGCTCTCTGCTGGATGCTGGTAAGTTGTTAAATGAAAACAAGAGTAACTAAATATGTTTGAGAAACATTAGATCTAAAGGACACTTACCAGACTTCTCAGAGGCTTCCTATGCTAAGCGTCTTTGCGATGTTCCCAGAAGACAATATAGTATGTTCATTTCCTGTACTCTCAACCACAAACTCCCTAGCTAGTGTTCTTTAGCATACACTTTAAGAAACTATGCTTTAAAACTAATGCTTACAAGGGGAACCTGGGTGGCTCCGTCCGTTAAGCCACCGATTTCAGACCATGATTTCAGACCATGATCTCATGGTTCCTGAATTTGAGCCCCACATCTGGCACTCCTCTCTCAGCGCAGAGCCCATCTTGAATCCTGTCTCCCTCTCTCTGCCCCTCCCCCACTCATGGTCTCTCTCTCTCTCTCTCTCTCTCTCTCTCTCTGTGTCTCTCTGTCAAAAATAAACATTTTTTTAATTAAAAAAATAAAACTAATGCTTATAAGAATAATAATCAAACTTTGTTGGGTTTTTAAAAAATATTTTTTAATGTTTGTTTATTTTTGTGAGAGAGAGAGCATGAGTAGGGAAGGGCAGACGGGGCAGGGGAAGTGGGGGGGTGGGACAGAGCATCTGAAGCGGACTCTGCACTGAGAGGAGTGAGCCCGATGCCGGGCTCCAACTCTCGAACTATGAAATCATGACCTGAGCTGAAGTCTGATGCTCAACCAACTGAGCCACCCAGGCACCCCCATTGTTGCTTCTCCTTTGGGGGAAAGATGTAGGTCTACGAGCCCTCCTGGTTGTATTTACAAGTTGTGATCGCCTCATCATTATTTTCATTGTTACAAAATGAGCTTAGTTGTTGACATAAGTTCTTTCTGCATTTGAGCAGATATCTTTCTTTTGCGTTTTGCATGAAAGTCCATAACTTTCCCTGGAGCCATCCAGCTACTATAATATAAACATATCCACAGTCCAAGAAAAACTGTATATAGGCTTCTGGAATTTTGCTGGCTCATTCTGGGTCAAGAGCCAGTGCTGCCTGTCAGAAACTCCTGTGTACTCGTTTTGACTCTTTCAAGTCAGGCTGCCAAGTTTACATCTTTTAGAGACTGAGCAAATCTTAAAAAGAGCACTACACCTATTCCCTTAACATCTTTATATTTTTCTCTTGGAGTCAGGTAAGAGAAGATGAATACTATTTTATCACAATAGGGTTGTTATATTTTTAAGTCTTTGAGTTTTCTTTTATTTTAAAAGTTCTTTATAACTGCCTTTATATTTTCGTCATCTGGTCATTCAATACATAAATGTTCTGATGTATCAACACCTGAAGCAGGTCTGGGATGGAGAATGATATGGAAATCTAGTTGAGATCCTTCCCTGGCCTTAAAGGCGCTCTCGGTTTAGTGGAGGGTATGCAGCATGAGAGAAATGTATGTATAATGAAACACACTCAAGTAGCAGCGTGAGAAATATGTGATAATGGTGAAGAGGAAAGAAAATGAACTCTGCTTAGGAAAGTTTTGCAGAAGTAGCATTTATACCCATTAACTGTGGAAAAAGACAATCCAGGATGCAAAAAAAAACCACAATATATTTGGGGGAGCAGAGTCATGGATGGGTCCAGTGTACTTGGGGAGTAGTAAGAAGTATAGAATTACCAGACAGGGTAAAAAGCCTATAGAACTGGAAATAGAGAGGTCGAAGACGTGGGCCAAGTGTCTACTTGGGAGGAATCTGATCGCCCTGCCAAGAAGCTTAAATCTCACTGTGCAAGAAATTGGGAGCTTTGGGAGAGTTTTACACAAAGGAGGGACATGATGAAAGTTTGATCTTAGAAAGATAATTCTGGGGGCGCCTGGGTGACTCAGTCAGTTGAGTGTCGGAGTGTTAGTTTCGGCTCCGGTCATGACCTCAGAGTTCGTGAGTTTGAGCCCCGCATCAGGCTCTGCGCTACTTGTTTGCTCTTCTCTCCCCCTTCCACCTCTGTCCCACCTTCTCTCTCTCTTTCTTTCTTAGTAAATAAATAAACTAAAAAATATATATTTTTTAAAGAGAAAGACAATTCTGAAAGTTAGCTCACATGGAAGATTTCTTTAAAGGGAACAACCTGCCTGATTATTGGTAAAGAAACTTAATAATACTCTGTTGAGAAGGTGAACAAGGCTTGGACGAAGACGGTGGCATTTGAAAGAGAACTAACAGCATTTACTGACCACACGACTGATAGTCCAGTGAATGAGGGAGCAGCTGAGGCCAACTCCAAGACTTCTCTGTCTCAGTCATTTGGGCCAATGCTGAAGATAATAAACAGGAGAGTCAAGGAAAGGCATTGCTTGGGGGTGAGTTCGTAAGTGGAAGTACATAGAGAAATACCAGGTTGTAAGCAGGGAGGCCAAGAATCTGGTCTTTTGTGGTAGAATACGGATTAGTTCAATCAGCCTCCATTCCAGCCCTTTTCAACGTGTCTAGCTGTCCTATATCCCATACTGTGCTACAATGCAATAGTGCTAAAAATCTACCTTTCCCAGACTTCCTTGCAGATATTCATCAAACATACACCCCTGAGTTTTGGAAGGTGGAAGTGGACATCCTGAGGTGGATACCAGCTGTTTCCACTGGCAACCATGACCTTGGGTGTTTGTTACTTCTGGGCAGCTATAGTAGAGTTGTCAATGTCCAGTCTTTAGCCTGACGGTGTTGAAATGCAGTGTGGGGACATTCGGTGTGCTGGCAGAGGTTGTGGAAGAGGTAGCAGAGTGGCTCTGGAGCTAGCAGCCTTCTGCTTCTCCAATCTCTTGACCATCACAGAGGCCTTGTCTCCCATGGAAGTACCAATAACGTTGTTCTGGGAGGAAATTTAGGGTCCATTCCTCCATCTTTCTACAAATCTTAAAGCACCAAGATCTTCTTTTTTTAACCTACCTGGAAATGGTACCAGTTATCTTCATCTGATGTCTAATTCACCTTTCAAATGGAAAGAGACTTTATATGAGAATTCTTTAAATACTGTTCTTATAAAATCATTACATATGTTTGACATTCTGCATTGTTGACTGTTACTGACAATGTGCTGTCTTCTCAGTTGTGGGGTTAAAGCAGACATGACCTTGTTTTAAACTCCTTTGAGTGCCCAGGGCCTAGAACAGTGCTTTGCACTTGGTGGTGGCCAATAAACCTGTTAAGTTTCATTGCATTTAATTGAATTGAATGAACAATTTGTGCTCTCCTAATAGTGTCATATAATACAGTTGGCAATCTCCCTAAGTCTGATAGTTGTTTTATATGATAAATTGCCCATATTGTTAGTATCCAAAATGCTTTGATCTTAAATTTTTTTAGAATTCTCAAATGCATGCCATCTGGCTTCAGTGACTCATGGAAATTTAATGTCTTGAGTTGTATTCACCACCTGTTGTTTCTTTTTTTATATTTATCTAGTGAATCATCTTTGTTTTCAATGAAAAGTATTCTTTAGTAAAAATTCTACAACTATCCTGTCAGTGGTGATCACTGATTGAAGGATACAGAGAAACAATTCAACCTTCACTGACCCTTAAATGCTCCTGTCCTCTCCCGTAAGTATGTGATTGCATTTTGAGTTCTTTAGGAACAACCAGACAGAGATCACTTTCAACCCTCAGACGAAGAATCAGACGATTCTTATAGAAGAGTGTTTTTTCCCCCGTATATTTCACCTGACTTTGTTATAGCGTCTCTTGCATTTCAGCAATATTCATATCTGGTATTCTACACCAATGTTACTGTCTCTTCCACGTGTTGTATTTTTTTCTTATGGACATTTAATACTTTTAATATTTTCTGTGGCAGGGTGGCTTCAAAAGGCTCCCCACACATTTCTGTATACTAGATCAACTAGAGGACATATAAGGATGGATATAGATTCCCTTTCCTAAACTTGTAGCAAGCAACAGAAACCCAGCTCGAACTGGATAAAAGGATTTTAAAAAGCCCTGAGTAGAGAAGACTTCAGACATAGTGCACCTGGATTTCTTGTTCCATTTCTTTGTGATTTTCTTGGTTCTGCTCCTTCTGTGTTGGCTTCATCTTTAGGTTTCTCCATAGTTGCAAGACAGCCATGAACAACATCAGGAGTTATATGCTGCCTTGTTACATCCATTGAACAGAATTCCTGGCTTTGATTTCTTTGGGCCACCCTCTAATAGGGAGGGTGGATCCATTCTTGGAACAACTGCATGAGCTGTATTTCATGAGTGTTACCCAATGAAGGAAACCTGAAGGAATCTATGCAATCTCTTCTTCCCATTACCCAGGTTTGCCATGGTCTGATCTAGACTCCAGGAGGCCAATTGGGCATATTTCCCAGTATCCTCAAGGTCAGAATAACTTCTATTATATATTGTTGCATCATTTTTACTGTATCTATTTTTCCTGTTTCCTCTGTAAACAGTGCAAAGCTTGAGGGCAGATTTCATCTATTTTATACTTTTGTTATTGATGCTAGCCAGCTACAACGAAGGACTCCTCACTGTAGGAAACCAAAAAATGCTCATTATCTATTATCATGTTGATTATATGGCCTTAGAATAATGCAATTTTTAGCTTTATTTTATATAATTCTTGACTTAGTCTTTACCTCTTGGGTCATGTTGAGCCAGAAATAGGAAACCAATCACTAAACACATATTAAGTCTTACTGTATGCCAGGCATTTGGTGGGAGCTTGAATGGGGAAGATAGCAAGCACATGTAGGATAGTACATGTAGTATCTCATTAAAATATTTCAAAGCAAAAGCACTGGGAACCTAATTCCCAGATCTGTGCCTCTCTGATCACTTTTGGAATTTTCCTTACTCTCTTTGGTGCTCTTCACAGATTCCCAGTGCTATTTTGTGGGTTGCCCCATGTCTCTGTCTTTCTACAGCTGCAACTCACCGCCAGTTCTGGGAGGGCTCCTTTATCTACCTGTTCATCAAGCCATTATGGAGCACCGATGAGGATCTCCAGATAGCTGAAGCACATGACTTGTCTTTGGGACTTTACCATTCAGCAGAAGTCTTACATGCAAATAATAATGTGATGTGTGCCAGTATACAAATAAGCATTGGATCTAATCCAAGCTTCCAGAACAAGGAAGTCAAGGCAACTTTCCCTGTGACCATGATGACTATGGATTAAAAAAGCAAAAGTCAGGTGAAAAACCATTGCATTTAGAGGGAACAGCATTGCCAGAAGCCATGTGAAAGAACCAAGTTTACAGGGAATTATAGATAATTTTCCATATCTGGATCATTTAGTGTATATGAGAAATTGCCGAGAACTCAGTTTCTATGTTCTGAGTCAAGTGTTGTGGCTGAAGTTTTTGGGGATCCTTAAGTCACTAGCTGACACCAATGGGAATGATTTTCCTCATGAATATATGAGGAAGTCGTAGTCAGAAAAAGCCTGGAAGTATCTTTCTGCTCAGTAGGAAGAACAATTTTGTCTCCAGAGCAAGGCCTCCATAAGAGGAAGCCTATTAAGGCAACTCCTTGCCTGCAGTGACTTGAGAGGATTTCTCAGCAAAACATCTTCCCAGTGGGGTCTCCTTCCCTTTCTGTCTGGCCACAAATCCTCAACAGTCAACTCACTAAGTGGTGAGGTCAATAAAAGTGGAGCATCTTCTTCTATAGAAAGTCTTGGTGATAATGCTGCTCTGCCTGAAGAGCACATTAGCCTAGATTAGCTCATTATCTTTGAGATGAACTTCAGAACAATTTCCGTTCAGTGGGAAAAAGAGGATGAGATCACAGAGTACAAAGCTAGGCAGAGCCCTGGAAGGGGGGCAGTCGGGCCCCCGGGAGGAAAAACTCATTCAGAGGGTATCAGTTCTGCTATCTCTTCTGTGGTTGGTTGGGTCCTGAGGTGTCTTGAGTTCTCTTTTCCCACTTTTAGCTCTTTTTTGGATCCGAGTAATGCACTCCCCCTCCCCCAAGATGTCCACATCGTAATCCTTTGAACTTGTGAATATGTTACCTTTGCATGGCAAAAGGGATATGGCTGATGTGATTTAAATTGAGGATCTTCAGATGGAGAGATTATCCTGGTTCTCCAGTTAAGCCCAACATAATCACAAGTGGCCTTATAAAGGAAAGAGGGAGGTAGGAGGGTCAGAGACCTGCTGACAGAAACAGAATTGTGACACGGCTACGATCCAAGAAGTGTGGGCAGATTTCAGAAGCTGAAAAAGCCTCCCCTAGAATCTCCAGAGGGAATGCAGTTCTACCAACATCTTGATGTTAGCCCGTAAGACCCTTTACAGACTTCTTACCTCCAGCACTATAAGATAATAAAAGTATGTTGTGATAAGCCACCAAGGTTGTGGTAATTTGTTACTGCAGCCGTAGGAAGTGAGTGCATGTCCCTTCACTTGACACTCATGCCCGGTGAAGTCATCCCTTCTGCCATCCACCACCCTCCGCCTCCTCCAAGTCTGTGCAGGGTCTTTGGTTCAGTGGGCTAATGTTGGAATATTGTCTTGAGGCAAACCTTTCCCAGAGCCACAAGTACGATGCAAGTCACATCTCAGGGAAACGTGAGACGAATGCAGGCTTGTGGTGATCCAGTCTGTGACACACACACACACACACACACACACACACACACACACACCACCAGCAGAGTATCAGAAGGAGCAGTGACACCAAAAAAGAACATTAAGCAGCTCTGGGCAGGAATGGAGGAACCTGAATCAGGGATAGCCGAGAACATTTCAGCCCGAGAGATGTGTGTTCACATCACATCAGCTTCCACGACCTGTGGAACACAGTGACCCACGTCTGAAGGTGCGGTGATCCTGGCCTTCACTGTTGCATCTTTCCATAAATAAATAGAAAACAAAGAGAATCAAGAAATGAAAACTTCCAGAAAACAATTGTTTTGATATATGCATATATACTTAAATTTTAAAAATTCCGTATAAACTTTATTTTTCCTTTGACAGTGATATGCAGCCAAACCCTACGGGAGGTCAGCCAAAAGGACTCAGATTATTACCCTAAATGCTGTAAAGGAGGATTTTCTTTTTCTTTTTTTTTTTTTTTTTTTTTTTAATGTGTTCTGATTTTTTAAAAATTCCTCAAAGATGTCCACGAATATATAAATTTTCAAGGACATTCACTTCCTTAGCTCCTCACTATAGCCTTAAAAAGCAGCTTGGAAAAGCGTTACTGTTACCATTTTGCAGGAAAGTGAGGCCCAGAGAGGTTAAGTGATTTGCCTCAAGATATAAACTTATAGCAACGAGAAGCTTAAATTGTAACAAATATTATTACCTCATTAAATCCTCACAGCAGGAGATGAAGAATGGTGGTTGTTTCTTTACTTTTATTTTTTTTCATTTTAATATTTGGGAAATTAAAGCTAAATGGGTGAAGCAACCTAGTTAGCAAAATGTAGCAACGTGGAAGAAGGTATGACTCACAGACTTTTTCATTCCTAACTAAGCACCTGAGATGTCAATTTTTCTTCCCTGTTAAGAAACACTTTGTAAGACGTCTTGGCTCCTTCTCTTCTTCTGGAACTGAATCCCAAGTAAAATGCTGACAGAGGATCCAGCGGGGGAGTTCAGTGGCCTTTGCTCAGCTGAAAGGCCCACAGAATCACCAAGGAGACAGGTTCTGGGTCAATGCCGGGAGGAACCTTCCCCTTATTAACTGGATTAACTGCTCTGTCCCTTCTTCAAGCAATGACTGGCATCTCAGCAGATGGCGGGGGTTCCGTTTCTGAAATCGTTCAGAACAAAGCCTACTGAAGAGGTCTGTTGGAGCAAGGCCCTAGTTGTACTGTGGTCTTGACATTTGTTTTGAAAAACCGGAAAGGGAAGATGCTGTTCTTTGATAGGAGGTTGTTCCTTGGGTTACCATGGGTCACATTAAGAAAGAATATCAGTTCAGGAAACCAGTTCTCCCTCAAGTCGGCCTCCTCTATATCCCTGAGAGAAAATGGGTGTGTCCTCTATGGCTCTACGTCAGCACTTGTCAAAGTGCATTCCCTGGAACCCTGGTTCCACCAGGTGGTCTGTGAAAGGAGGATCCTGCGGTAAAATAAATTTTAAAAATGCTACTACTGATACTTTACCACTTAAATTCCCAAACGTATAAGAACAGATTAAAAGCTTTGTTTTACTAGAAAAAAAGCTTTCTCAAGTTTATTTTGAATTTATCTTAAATTTGTTTCTCTACTCTTCCCTCCTACTCCTGCCGCCATAAAACCAAATAGAAGCATGATGTGAGAAACTTTCTCTTAACTTATCATTAGGGTTTTTTACCCTGAAAATTTTTAGTAGGATTTCAGAAGCAAGAGGATAGAGCAAAAAAGGAGGAGAGGTGAAATTCTGGCCATTGTATTGTTGCCTAGAGTGGAAATCATAAAATGTCTTCAGTTCTTGTGCAGCAATCTGTAATACGTGTAATATTTTCCTCAACTTAGTGTTTTGAGGATATTGCAGTTATTAAACTGTACTGATGTGGTATAAAATACAAGGAAAACAATGCAAACACCTTAAAATAAGATCATTTCTTCTTTCAGAAATGACTTTAGCAAACGGCATGTAATACTTTGCATGATTAAAAAGACCAAACTGGGGGCACCTGGGTGGCTCAGTCAGTTGAGTGGCCCAACTTTGGCTCAGGTCATGATCTCAGAGTTTGTGAGTTCAAGCCCCACATCAGGCTCTGTGCTGTCAGCATGGAGCCTGCTTCAGATCCTCTGCCCCCCCTGTCTCTGCCCTTCTCTCACTCATGCTCTCTCTTTCAAAAATAAATAAACATTAAAAAAAAAAACCAATTTCTTAAAAGACCAAATTGTAGTAGGATTCATGTTTTCTTCAAATCTGAGATGGAGCTTAGAGGTTTGATTCCCTATTTCAGGTTGCATTATAGAATTTAGAGAGACAATCAGCATTTTACAATGGCTGAAAAATAGAGAAGACATCTGAGGGATGAATGATGTAAAAACCATGAGAATATAGACAGTTTATTTTCTCACAACCTAAATACATTGAGTTCCTTTTCAAAGGCTGGTCTCGTGGGAGAGGTAAAAATGTATTTACTTAACTGCTATATATGGGATAGCATGGAAAATACATTTCTTGGGATACTGAGGTGCCTGCCAAAGATTATCTTCCTATGTCTACTGACTATTAATCAAATTAACTAGCTTGGAAAATAACACATACTTTAGAATATAACAAGTAGTTCAATAAGATTATACTGACAATTTACATCACTGGGTATTTTCCTCCTATCATTTACTAGGGGTCAAGGGAGCAGGTACAGTGTGTGAAAATGTTTTTTTTATTGTTTTTGAAATGTGAACTACTTCATTCACTAGATCTTTAGCACCCGCCTTGAACTAATAATGTATAGAAATATACAATAAACACAGAAATATTTACCTTGCATTGTGTGGATGCATTTAAAATAAATCTCTTGAGACATGGACCCAGGACGTTCGAGGGTCATACTTTTGTTCAGGCCTGATCATAGAAAAGTAATACAGAACATACTAGCTCAAGCTCTTATTTTCAACCTCGAGTGCTTCCCAGTTGCTAACAGCATGAAATGAGAATCCCATGCCTTTCCTTTTAAGACCCAGCATGCTCCGCTTTCTCCCTAATTCCAGACTTAGTTCCCATGGCGCTGAAGTATCTAGTCTTCACTCCAGCCAAAATCCCTGGGACATGCATTCCTCCTGTCTCCACTCCTGGGGCCATGCTTGTACTCTCCTACTCACCTCTGACCATCCGAACCTATTACTAACATTAGAGGTTAAAACGTTCTCTGCAGGTCACCAAGCAAGGAATGGGAAAAATTACAATGCAAAACCTGGCACCCAGCCCACAGTCTTAACCACGCCTCTGAATTTGTAAAATGCGGAAAGAGTGGTATCGATAGACTTGGACATGAATCTTGGCTCTGTGGTTCCCAGCGAGGTGGGGGATGTGGGGTGGATGTGTGATCTCTGTAATCATCAGTTTGCTTATCTGTAAAATGGGAAGGATTGCACTTCCCTCAATGCAGGGAAAGGATGAACTTCCCTCATCGATTCCTATGAAGGATGAATAAGAGGATTCCATGAACTTGGTTCAGTGCTTGGTTTGTAGTGAGGACCTAATACAAATGCTAGCAGTTATTTTTACACCTTTATAGGGTACGATTTCTCCTGCTCTCTCATATATATATGTATTTACCCCCTCCCAACCAGATTGTATGAATCCTGAAGGGGAGAAAAAATCTTACATGTTTTGTCAAATGTGTTTGGAGCGTTAAGAATAGTTCTTGATGGGGCTTCTGGGTGGCTCAGTCGATTGAGCGTCCGACTTCGGCTCAGGTTATGATCTCACAGTTTGTGAGTTCGAGCCCCGTGACGGGCTCTGTGCTGACAGTTCGGAGCCTGGAGCCTGCTTCGGACTCTGTGTCTCCCTCTTTCTCTGCCTCTTCCCCACTCACACTCTGTCTCCCTCTCCTTCAAAAACAAATAAACCTTAAACCCAGTTCTTGATCTTGAAACGTGATGAATATATATTTTTAGTGTTATTGGAATTTAATTATCTGCTCTTCTTCATGTTAAAATGAAGCTCATTAAGAACACTACAATTAAAGACTTCTGTAATATGAGGGGCCCTTGGGGGGCTCAGTCAGTTAGGCGTCCAACTTCGGCCCAGGCCATGATCTCACGGTTTGTGAGTTGGAGCCCTGCATTGGGCTCTGAGCTGACAGCTCGGAGCCTGGATCCTGCTTCAGATTCTGCGTCTCCCTCCCTCTCTGCCCGCCCCCACCCCGACTCTGTCTCTCAAAAATAAATAAAAAACATTAAAAAAAAAAAAAGACTTACATGATAGTTGCCTATCCTGTTATAGAATGGACACTTCTCAATAACATAAACATTTTAAGTAATCTTTGGTATTTCATTAACATTCAGTAAATGTTCTTAAACGTACTTTTCTTTGGCAAGTGGTATAGCCTAACCGCTTTTATATTTCAACTTTCAATCTTTTTTTCATGCCATAGGAAATGTTTTGTTAATATTTTATCTTAGCTGAGCGAGTATGCTGAATTAATTTAGTGTTCACATGGATAGATACCGCATGCACTTTTCTAGGTGTTTCACTATCATTTAGCTTTAGCTAATGGGCACTTAAAGTCTTGCTGATTTTTCCCCAAAGACCCATAGTCATCTATAACGTTCTTGAATAATTGGGCTTTAAGTGGAAGTTAACAGGGTTGACTACTTCCAGAAATATGCAGAAAAATTTTTACTAGTTTGAATTTAAAACTTGCATAACTCTTAAGATACCAAGTTTTAAAAGTCTCCTCTCAAAAACTTAAAGTTAATTAATACATGAAATGGAATGACTTGGAGTTTTATTATTAGAAGTTACTTATAAAAGTCCGATTTTTATAAAAGTGTTTTTCAGTATCATTGTAGTTCTTATGTTAAAACAACAACAACACCTGAAAGCTAAAAACTGGTGCTGGAATAAATAAAATATATCCTTAAGATTTTTAAGCAACCTTATTTTATGGATGTTCTCATTTCAAAGTCAACTGTTCATCTCCCCTCCTAGAGCCATTTCCCTCTAGATCAGCATATACACGTTGACGTTGATTAATTGTCTAAGAATTGGCCGACAGTCATTTGTAAAATATAATCTTTCATCGTATTCAATTGTTTTTAAATCTTTTCCTGAAGTGGTGATTGGAGTTTGGTAGAGAGGGATTGGAGTGTCTCCACCACATAGCCCTTCTCCACTCTGGGAGTGGTTTCAGCAGAAGGTGAAAGGAAGGAGTGATGGTAGGTGGGAGGGAGAAGAAGGCAAGAGAATATTTCCAACTAGATTCTACCAATTCACAAGAAATATATATATATATATACATATATATATATGTGTATGTATATATATATATGTATATGTATATATATATACATACACATATATATATACACACACATATATATATGTATATGTATATATATATGTGTATATATATATATATATACATATATATATATACACATATATATATTTAGGAGGAACGCCTCCCCCCCACCCCCCAGTTTCTAAGAACAAAATATCACTAACCTCATATTTGTCACCTCTTATATCATCTCCTCTAATAACTACAGCAACCCTGTGAATTTGGTAAGATATTATGACCCTCATTTTAGAGTTGAAGAAACTAGAACTAAAGTTAATTTACGAGGATCACACATGATTAAACGAAATAATCATGACTTTAATAGAGGTCTTTGACTTACTACTTTACTGCGATGCATTTACAACTCTGCATATTGCTGAGCTTTTCCACAGAAATGGAAAATAAAATCATTGGCAATTTAATGGATACATCTTTAATAGTATTACTAATTGTAAGTGTGCTACATGATAATAAAGGCATAACAGACAAGCAGTGCACATAAATGACTGAAATTAGCACGACTTTTAAACATAGCCATCCTTGGTATTTTTGGCAGCTAGGAGGAAGGGAGAAAAGAGGAGAGCATGGTAAGGAGTTGCTAAGATTTCTTTCTGGATCTGTCATTCACTCTCTGGATTTGGGAAACTGAAGGCTACAAAATTTCATTTTTCTACTTTCCTATCAGAGTCCCTTGATAATAAAGTCTATGTGTTGCAATATAAGATACAGCAGGGACTCAAATCAAATCCACTTCTCTTTTAGGGCAGGTTAATTTAATTAGAAAGCAGTTGCCTGAACCTGTCACTAGCTAGGGTTCTTTCTTTCAAGGAACTTAGTAGTATTTTCTCTTAATCCTTAGAGTATGGATACCTAGAGTTTGTGGAGAACAGGTCAACCAGAGGTTTTTTTTTTTTTAATTTTTTATTTATTTTTTTATTTTAGTAAGAGCAAAGGGAGGGAACTTTGACAACCTTCCATCTCAGTTACTGTGTCTCCAGCCACCTCTCCGCATGCACAGAAGGTCTCCCTCCTTGGTCTCCATTTTCGACCCCCCCAGTGAGAACCAGAGCCCTCATTCTGTTCTAAACACTATCCTGAAGCATTCCAAAGCTCTTCTGATTCCCAAATTATCTTAACCTCAAAGAAAACTCCCAGTCCCTTAAGGATTCAGCAAATGTTTTTTCAGTAAATGTTTTCACCTCTCCTGGCCAGGCGGTCTCTGTTGCAACTACTCGGTGTGCAAGTTGTAGTGTGAAAGCCGCGACAGACAATATGTAAACAAATGAGCACAGCTGTGTTTCAATAAAACTTTATTTACAAAAACAGATGGCAGGCTAGATTTGGGCGAAAGACCACAGCTTTGGCGATGACCTACGACACAGACCATCTCCCTCATTATACTGTGTTCTAGGGTCAAAGTAACGAAGAGGAGAAAGGTAAAACTGACGTGGTTCTCATTTAGTCAGCATCAGAGCACCCATAACATGTCAAGACCTATGCCCCTTGCTGTGGATTTAGTGGTGATTAACTCAGACTTGGATTCTGGATTCATGCTGCTTCCCTTCTTTCTTTCAGAGGAAGAACAGTACTATCTCATCACATGGCAATATTCCAAATTAGTAACCTACTTCTTTTGCAACAGTATACGCGCTCTGCCAGGCAAAGCTCTTGGTAAACTTGCAAACTAAACAAAGTTTGCCTATCCACATTCCCTTCTCAATCTTATCTTGTGCCTTATCTCTCACCCCCAGATAGTCAGTGCCTTTGCTCTGTTGCTGAGAGTCCTTCCCTCCTCTGTCTTTTCCATCTTCCTTCTCCATATCCCTCCCTCCCACAAAATCTTCCTGATCTTTTCAACACCAAGACAATGTTTTTAGAGTCTTGACCTTAACAAGTTAAATGTATTAACACCATGGTATGAACGAGACAGATTTTCTTGTTTAAAAGGGAAGCTCGCGAGCCCAAATTCTACTGCCGCTGGTATGATCAGTGTGCATCTCCACTTTGCCTCTTTGATCAGGGATCAAATTCCTCTTCTCCAGGCTCAGTAGAAATTAAGCTGAATCTTGAATAAGGAGAGACCCTGGTAGTGTTTTCAGTTTTCTGGAAAAAGAGAAAAAAGAGCAGAAGTGCTTATTATGGGAGGTACAGGCAGTTCAAGGCTTACCTTGCTGTGCCAGCTCAAACAGAAGGTATGTGACAGATTAATTTAGACCAGCACACACATTACTGGGAAGTAGGCGCTAATACAGGAAAGTGGAATTCAGTATTTAAATGTGTCAAAATGAAAAAGTGAATTGCCTCTACCCTCTTGTCTTTCTTCTCTCCTAATTTTCCAAAGATGATTTTTGTCTGGAGGTGTAGGTAGTCAACTCTGACTCATTGTAAAGTCAAATGCCTTTTGGATTGTAGCATAGGTGTTGAGCAACCGATGACTCGGCTGTGTTAGATGAAAAACAGAAATTTAGGAGAATATTTATGACTGAATAGAAAAACATCACAAACAATTTTTGTTCTTAAAAAGGGAGGTAAGATTCTGTACTAGTCTAAAGAGAAAACTCAACAGTCATAGTATTAGAAGACAGAGGATAATGACGCATATGTAACAAAGAAGGGAGTCTATAAAAGTCAATCAAGTTCTATGGGCTTGTGTGATACAAAAAAAAAAAAAAAAAACAACAAACCAAACAAACCAAACAAAACAGGGAAGCTCGGAGTAGCTCTGCATTTCAGCAAACATAATAGATATTGGCCTTCCGCCTACTCCATTGCGTTTATTTTTCTCTTGGGGGTTGTTTTTATAGCCCAAGGAACTGGTCTAAAAAGAGTTGGGGTTACTTAAGAAGTGATGATTTACTACTTAGTCTGGCAGAACTGTAATGGCGTGGAAGTCGAATCTGTACCTGGCTTTATCTGAATGAATTCATTTCTTTTGCTTGATAAACATGTTCACTGAACAACAATGAAAGGACTGGGCTAATTATGACGTTACTGACACTGGTGGTATAAAGGCATCTCAAAGATGGATTCAGCCTAGCTACAGCAAAATGAGGACCATATTGAAAATGGAAAGTAGAAATTCACCAGAAGCTTTTTTCCCCTGAGGTACAATCTTTCATCTCTGCCTCTTTATGTCTATCTCATCTTTCTTCTCTATGTGAACCAAGGGTTACTAGCCTTTTTTGTGCTATGGATGCCCTTGGCCCTTTGAGGACACCTAGGGGAGCCTTCTCAGAAAATGTTTTCAATTTATAAAAAAAACCTTATGTAGGATTAGAAAGGAAACCAAATAGGGATGCCTGGGTGGCTCAGTCGGTTAAGTGTCCGCCTTCACCTCAGGTCATGATCACATGGCTCATGGGTTCCAGCCCCACCTGGGGCTCTGTGCTGACAGCTCAGAGCCTGGAGCCTGCTTCGGATTCTGTGTCTCCCTCTCTCTCTGTCCTTCCCCCATTCACGCTCTGTCTCTCTCTCCTTCAAAACTACATAAACATTAAAAAAAATGTGAAAGAAAGAACGGAAACCAAATATATGGGGTGCCTGGGTGGTTCAGTGGTTGAGCCTTAACTCTTGATTTGGGCTCAGGTCATGATCTCAGGGTTCATGAGTTCTAGCCCCACATCAGGCTCTGTGCTGGCAGTGCATAGCCTGCTGGGGATTCTCTGTCTCCTTCTCTCTGCCCCTCCCCTGCTTGCTCTCTAGCTCTCTCAAAATAAATAAAGATTAAAAAGTAAAAGAAAAAAAAGGGAAAAAAAAGGAAACCAAATATATTAGAACACAATTACAAAATATTGATATTGAATATGATTTGATTTCTTAATTTAATTTTTTGCAATTTATTAATATCTGTGCTTCTTTAAAATACAGTCAATTAGAAGATCTGGCAGTATGTCAGTAAGTACCATAATTCCAAAATAGGTATAACTTTTTTGAGGATTCTAATCTAAAAATCTCTGTAATTTCTACTGGAAATAAAATCATAGGTAATGCTAATTCTGCTATAGTTTTGTCTAAATTTATAATATAGTTAGAGGTTGTGAATATCAATGTAATTTTTTCCCTTCCAAGTTCATGAGCACCCTGAATTCTATTCCTGAATCCAGATACCTGGCGTCAGGTTAAGAAGTGCTATTATTTACTCCCCTCCTTTTTATTTCTGTATAAATTGGAAAGTGGTAGACTAGCTTTAGGTTGCAAAATCCCACATGCAGAGCCCCAACAACTGTCACATGTCTAAGTGTCCCCATGCAAAATACCTAGGAGAGTTAGTCTGATTGGCCAGGGTCCAGGTATCCATTTCTATTCCCCCCCAAAAATAGAAGGAATGCAAAAGATCCTCTAAAGCGAGAACACCCTTGACCTACTCTTTTGGAGAACAAGGAGAAAGAGATTTCCAAAGATAGGATATGTATAAGACAGGCATCCCAAAAGGAAATTTTACAAATATAGGTTTAGGGTCTTTAAAGCAATTTGAAAATTCCTTAGTCTTACAGATATAAAGAGATAGTTATTCTCCCTCAATGGGAAGAAAAGTTGTCTGTGCACAAATAAAAGTTCAGGTGTTTTAAAAGTCTACTATGGCACTGTCCAACGGAACTTTCTGGGGTGATGCAAATGTTCTTTATCTGCATTATCCAATAGGGTAGCCACTAGTCACATGTAGCTATTGAGTAATTTAAATGTGGCTAACATGATTGAAGAAGTAAATTTTAAGTTTTATTTCATTTTAATTATTTAACATTTAAATTTATATAGCCAAATGGAGCCAGGAGATACTATAATGGACAGCCCAGTTCTAAACCGTTAAGTCTGTATCTGTATCACTTTTCTTACATGACACTCTAGTCAAACTAGCAAAGAACTACCTTTCTGCTTCTGAACTCTGTTGTGACTGTTCTCCCAGAAGTCAGACATGCACTTATAGTTTGTCCATTTCTCTAGGTCATTCCATATCGCATATGCCTAGCTCATATCGCACCTCCTCTGGAAGCTTTCTAATATCAGCCCAGCCCTCTGAAGTCTTAAGGCATAAAATGCTCTGTCACTAACTGGGACAAAACACATGCCACTTAGTACTGATATTTATATTTTTAAAACTATTTATAGTTTACCTTTAAGTAGAATTCATGGTCCTCTGGGGGAAGAAATGATTTCTCATATGTCTTTGAATACTTAATCTTGGTATATAGGTTTTCAATGCAATTTTGTCAGAGATGAGATCACTAGATAATTTGGAGAAGCAGATGATGCAAATAGAGACATAAATCCACTAGAGCAAAGATGCCTGAAGATAGAGAATCGCTATGTGGGGAACAGATAACTGAAATATGTTAGATCAAAGAGAGACCAATAATTATTTGGTGCTATTTTTAGGCAAATAAAGTAGTCTCCTTTCGTGGATGAGACCACCAAGCTCTGATGATATTGAATAATTTACCTAGGCTCATATGCTAATAAAGGATATAGAGGAAACTGGAACTCAGGTCTCCGGCATTCAGCAGTGTCTACAAAGCAGAATTCTAAAAAGATTGGGGAATTCTTAACAAGCGAGAGAAGGGCCAATAGAAGAGGACAGCAGAGAGGAGATTCATGAAGAGAAATTCAAGAGAAATTTATGATGGACGCCCTTGGTCTATTACGGTTGCAGAGAGCCTAAGGGGTAATTTCCACCAAATTGAAGAAAATTCAAATATTAGATAAATAAAGAAGTTCTTCTTATTTTAACCATGTGAATCCATGCATAATAACTAGACATGCCTAAGATATGTCTCCATGCTTTATAGTCTCCAGGTCACATTCTTTCACCTGGTAGAGACTTGGGGTACATACCTCATTGTACACTTGCATGCCAGACTGCAAAGAACGAAGCACATATGGAAAGCTTTGTCAGAGGATAAATTATTTGACAGCATTTCCTATGAGATTTTGGCATGAAAATTGGAGACAGTGTTAGGAAAAAAAAAATGACCATGAATGTTAGGTATGTAGTGCATAAAGGAGAATCACGCATCTTTCTATCTCCTAGGTAATAACAGTATCCTAGAGAGAAGATAAAATTCAACACTGGATAAACATTAGCATATGGACCACATAAACCCACTGGACTCTTTTATACAACTACCTCAAAGCTATTCTGTCAGATCTAATCCACTTGTCTTCTTAGAATAGAGATAGGAGACAGAAGGAAACTCTAAGATAAGTGAGTAGATAGGTAGTAGATAGGTATTTCCATGCTTAGAGAAAGGCGACTCAAACGTCAAATAATTGTATGACAGATGCCTTTGATTTGCTAAGAATGTGATATGCTAAAGAATATTCTTAATATCCACACACTAAACAAAGCCCTGATTAAAATATTTAGACTAAAGTATGGCTACTATACAAAATCATTCTCAACGCTTAATTGGAAGAATGTGCTTAGTAATCTTTTAAAGTAGCTAGTGTTTGAATATTCTTACTGAATGTCTACAGTGTTGCACTAAGACCCCCAAATAGTAATGTTACTCACATGATGCCAAACTCAGGGGGTTTTCATATGTTTTAGCCTATTTTTGCTACTTAGTCATAGATTGGGAAAATTTCAAGTCATTCCATAAATTCTTGGGAGTATGTCCAATCATCTTGATGTAGATATATTTGAAAAGCCAGATATCAAAACAAGAATATTTAGGGGCATAATATAGTTACGTAGATAAGAAACAACTTCATCTACCAAAAGCAGTCATTATTTAAGAGAACAAGCCTATAAATGGGATTGATGAAGAATTTCTAATGGAGAATCAATGGAGAGTGAACACATTAGTTAGGGAAAGTAAAAATGAAATTTTGGCTAATTGAGGTGACCATGCTTGTGTGCTACAAACCTGTTGCTATGCTTTTAGGGCAAATGTTAGGATCATTTTGATAAAAATATTATTAATAATGTGTATTATGTGCTTTAGAATATGCCAAGGCACTTTGCTACATCCTTTTTAAGTATTATTTCATTTAATTATTACAATTACCTTAATACAGATTATTTCTATTATTTTTATTTTATAGATGAGAAAACTAAGATAATTAGGTAAGTTGCCCACAACACATGGGAACTGATGGAGCTAGGGTTTAAAATCAGATAGGCAGACTCTAAGTATCTATACTCTTAGCCACTATGCTATAGTTCATACCATGAAAACATCAATAAAATAACCCCTTTTTTATCACATTTAAATAATATACAAAAACTTATTAGAGGAAAAAATTGTTTTATTTTGGAACAACATAAAAATTGTTTTAAGTCCTCATTTTGAAAAACAATTACTTCAAAACTTAAAGTCACATTCTACGAAAGAAGCTTTTAGGGACTGAATGGTTGTGTCCTCCACCAAATTCATATATTGAAGTTCCTACCCCCAGCGTGGCTGTATTTGGAGATGGGGCCACTAAGAAAATAATAAAGCTAAGTGTGGTCATAAAGGTGGGGCCCTCATCTCATAGGATTACTGTCCTTATAAGAAGAAACACCAGAGAACTCCTTCTCTGTGTAGATGCACTGAGAGAAGGCCATGGGGAAATAGGGAGAACATGGTCATTGGCAAGTAAAGAGAACTCTTACTAGGAATTCAATAGGTCTGCACCTTAATCTTGGACATGTAGCCTCCAGAACGGCGAGAAAATTACTTTCTGTTGTTTAAGCCAAGTTTAGGGTACTTTGTTATGGCAGAGGAGCTGACAAAAACAGAAGCTTTAAATTGTAAATTCTTCCTTCAAACGAGGAAGGTTATGTGTTTATAACCTGCAAAATGATTGTGAGAGATAGCCAGTGAAATGAAAATCTGGAATTAAAAACTTCATAATTTGACTATCGTTGATAATGCTGTTGTAAACATCAGGGTATATGTATCCCTTCACGTCAGTACTTTTGTATCCTTTGGGTGAATACCTAGGGCTGGAATTGCTAGGTCGTAGGGTAGTTCTATTTTTGACTTTTTGAGGAAAACCCATACTCTTTTCCAAAGTGGAAAGAGCCCAAATGTCCATCGACTGATGAATGGATAGGTATATATACACGGTGGAGTATTACTCATCCATCAAAAAGAATGAAATCTTGCCATTTGCAACGACATGGATAGAACTAGAGTGCGTTATGCTAAGTGAAATAAGTCTGTCAGAGAAAGACAAACACCATATTATTTCACTCATATGTGGAAGTTAAGAAACAAAACAAATGAACATGGGGGTAAAAAGAGAGGTAAACCAAGAAACAGACTCTTAACTGTAGAGAACAAACTGATGGTTACCAGAGGGGGAATGGATTAAACAGGTGATGGGCGTTAAGGAGTGCACTTGCTGTGATGAGCACTGGGCGTCGTATGTAAGTGTTGAACCACTAAATTGTGCACCTGAAGCCAATAGTACACTGTGTGTTAACTAACTAGAATTTAAATAAAACTTGGAAAAAATAAAATACAAACTTCATAGAACTTATTACCCCTCCCCTTCCCCTTAGAATATATGCCCTTGTTTCCCAGTGTTTGTGATCTTCCATAGGAGAAAGCATAGGCTAACCATTACCCGAAACTTTGTCTTGTTTGAGGTCGAGACCTCTTCTCTTAAAAAAAAAAATCACAAAGTTTTTGTGAGGAGTGGAGAGTATCACGTTTCGTTAAAATACAGGTAAATTCAGATACCAATTAAACAAAATTTTTTAATGTTTATTTAGTTTTTAGAGAAAGAGACAGAGTGTGAGCACGGGAGGGGCAGAGACAGAGGGAGACAGAATCTGGAGCAGACTCCGCCACCACAAGCACCCTGATGCGTGGCTTGAACTCACAAACCGTGAGATCATGACCTGCGATGAAGTCGGCCACTTAACCGACTGAGCCATCCAGGTACTCCCAGATAACAATTTTTTTTTAAAAAAATTTAACATTTATTCATTTTTGAGAGTGAGAGAGACACAGCATGAGCGGGGGAAGGGCAGAGAGGGAGACACAGAATCCGAAGCAGGCTCCAGGCTCTGAGCCGTCAGCACAAAGCCCGACGCAGGGCTCCAGGTCCCGAACCGCGAGATCATGACCTGAGTCGAGGTTGGACACTTAAACGACTGAGTCACCCAGGGGTCCCCCAGATAACAATTTTTAAAGTGTAAATTTCCCTTTCATTTTGCACAAATAAATTAAGGTATATAGTTATTAGATAGTCCACTAGAATGTATAGCTAATGTATAGTCCATTATAATAGTTATTGTATAATCCACTAGAATATCTGATTTCCTCTTTAAATGGAGATCATGTTGGTGTTACATATATTATAAGTGGCTTTTAGGAACATCAAAGGAGGTAATCTCCATGAAACCTTGAAAACTTTCGAGTTCTACCAAAATGCTAAGTCAATTATTACTTTTTTCTAAGTCAATTGTTATTATTGTTGTCTACTCTAAGTGACCGATAACATTTTGACTTTAAATCATGTGTAGTTCATTGAAAGGAAGTAATAACCACGTAAGTTAAAAAAAACAAAACCAACATTTCCTGAATGTTTATGCCTAGTATTTTTAACAATAGAACATATCGTTAAGTATGGTGTCGTGACAAAGGCATCCATAAGAAATACCTGTTTTGTTTGTAGGGGCCTGCAGATGAAAGAGCCCAAGTGATTAACCTGAAGCTGAAGATAAAGGGAATGAATTCAGAGACTGAGATGGAGAGCCTTATTAGAAAATAGTGGAATATCATCCTTATATGCCCACTCCAGAGACAATGTTGCCAATTATAAGCCCACTCTTCAAATGCAGAGTTCATGAAGCAAACAGAGATTTTTTGTTCCTTGAGTCTTGATCCCCAAAGCACCTGGTATCAATAGTGATGAACTAGTAACCTAACCAAAAACTCCCATTACATAACTTTTTCCTTTCCTTTTTTTTTTTTTCAACGTTTATTGATTTTTGAGACAGAGAGAGAGCATGAACGGGGGAGGGGCAGAGAGAGAGAGAGGGAGACACAGAATCGGAAGCAGGCTCCAGGCTCTGAGCCGTCAGTCCAGAGCCCGACGCGGGGCTCGAACTCACAGACTGCGAGATCGTGACCTGAGCTGAAGTCGGACACTTAACCGACTGAGCCACCCAGGAGCCCCAATTTTTTCCTTTTCTTCCTTAATGCTGAGTCTTAGAGGTGCATTAATTACATCTGGCTCTTGTGAAATGAAAGCTATTTCAGTTTTTATTGAAAAGCGGAAGGAAATTCCTTTCCATAGGAAGAAAAATGAAAGAAGAACATATCTAAGCCTGGTTTTTGCTTAGATGTGTATAAATTCTATATTGTCATCTTTATTTTGCATCCGGATCATATCCTTTGTTTTTAGGATCTGTCAGCAGGCTTGGGTTTCGAGTCTCTTGAGCCTTCAAAGTTCTGACCACTGGTTTCTGTGCATTTTTTATTTCCAACCTAGCAGGGAGTGAGCCTGGATAGGCTGTTCCTTCTGCCAGTTCCATGGTTTTCATCTCTGAAACATCAGAGTTCAGTTTTTAATCAAAATGCACTAATGTGTGTCAATCAGATTTAAGTGGGTAAATTCAATCTCCAAAGGTGAGTAAAAAAACAAAACAACTCATGTAATATGTTGATATCAAGATAAAATCCATATTTGTAAGGGGACTATCAGTTTTGTTAAATGAAAGAGTTAATTACGTAGGGTTCTTTTGCCAGGAAAGGGAGGAAAAAAGTTTGTTTTGTTTTGTTTTTTTCTTTTTTCCATAGCTGTCAATTGCAAATGTGTGGTATTGTAGCTGGAACATGAATATTTTAAAGTAACAGCAAATGCCTGTAATTCTTCTTGGCCAGAGGTTCCAGGCTTGTCCTTTACTGGCAGTGAACCACATACAGGCAGAGTCTGTCTCATGGTGCCAAGGAGTCAATTACGCTCTCTTAGACTGTCAGGACGTGACTGCCTTTATTATATGTTCTCTGCCCCTTTCTTTTGCATCCAGTAGAAGAAACCTCTTTTCATCCCTTATCAAATTGTTTCATTTTTTACCAGGTGCAGGTTTTAGTTTTTCTCTGTATTCAAGAGGACTGTTTGCAAAATCAAATCAAAGAATAATGATACTGTAACCTATCCTTCTGTTGCATTTTAGTATTTTTTCCTAGGGTTCACAGTATGAACATAGCGCCAAACCTAGGGGGCACTATTCCTAGTGGTGCAATGGAGTAGGGGGTATCAGGCTCTCCAAACTATCTTTGGTTTATACAATTTATATGTTAAAGAAAATAAATTCAATTGAGGATGCCTAATGGAACTGTCTGGAGCGTGTTACAGGAGGGTACTTAAATATAGTCTGATAAAAAATTAAAACCAATTTATCAAAATGGCAAAACATTTGGTAATTTGGAACACTCTTAATGTCCATTTAAAATGCAATCGTCAGTAATTTATTCCATTATGGAGATTTCAAGTTATCAGCATTTAGTACAATTTATAGCTCATTCTTAATTTTGCTATTATTTACTTTAGCAAATAGGGGGAGTCTTACTCTGCAAAAAAAAGTGCTGATTCTCATGTTGTAGAGTACCTCAGTGTAACAGATTCAGTGTGGAAAACAAGGTGACAGCTTGCTACCGCCAAGTAGAGTTTTAAACTTATTTTATGTAAGCGTTTAGATAAGTTGTTCTCATACTTTTGTATCTTGAAGAACCAACCAGGGAGCTTATTAAAAATGGAAATTTCTGACTTCCAGCCCTAGGGATTCTGATCACAAGGTTTGGAATGGAGCCAAGTAATCTGCACCGATTTTTAACGATCCCCCCTATATGATTCTATTCCTAGGACACATTTTGAGAGATACTCATTGAGATAGAAGAATCTGTACTTTTTGTACACGATGTTATTTTATACATGGATGACTGATTAATAGGTACAGAAATCCTCAAATTAATGAAGTTGTTGATTATATCTAACTTGCGGGATGTACACGATCTTTCAAATATTCGGTTTGGGAAATTGTTCCATTCTGTATTAACATTCCAAGTTGTGTCACTAAGACCAAATTCATCAAATCAATAATTCATTTAAAGGCTGTGGTATACACTCAAAGCTATAAATATTTAAACAGGTAAGGTGTATTTCCTTCTCTTAGATAACATAATTCATAGGGAAATACAGAGAGTGAAACATACCACCAGAAAAATAAAAATAAATATAACAAACAGCTACTATTAATATACACTGAAAAGAATAGGCTGATTTATTGAAAGTGATATTCTGTTGTATTCCAAAGACTTTCTAAAGAATATGGCTTTAGGGAGTACACACAATACTGAGGCCTTATTCTGGCCATGTATTACGATAATGTTCATTATTATGGAACAAAAACAAACCTCACTGCAAATATTTTTGTTTCTACTTGAAGTATAGTTGCCATGCAATATATTAGTTTCAGGTGTACGACATGATGATTTGACAATTGTATATATTACAAAATGCTCATTGTGGTAAGCGTGGTCACCATCTGCTCACTGTGAATATTTTGGCTTCAGAACTGAATGTATTCTAAATAACATCATCTTAAATGACAATCCGATTACTTCCATCGAGGAACTGGAGTTGGTGTCATTAGAATAGAATGAGTTGCACGTGAAGGAAATAAGTCATGAGTAAGAGTGGAGGACCAAGGAGCCACCTAAAGACTTTTAGTCAAGCTTGAAATATTTTTCCAAACAGAAGAGGTGATCAGAAAGGAAGGCTGGATGCCAATCAGTAGATATTATCTTAGATTTGAAATGATGGTCTAAGTAGAAATTCCAAGAAGACTTCTCCATAGTCCTGTGTATTCCAGGAACAAAAGGGAGAGTCAATCTTATTATAAGCAAAAACAAAATACCACACATGTCCACATGGATATGACAATGTAAAAAGGTCATTTACATGTGGGCAAATGAACTCTAGGTTCTAGGCAGGGGAAGGCAGAAGACAAAATAAATCCATGCACCATCAAGTTTTAAAGCTTCATCTCCAGCTCTTGGCAGATTCTGGCAGAGGGGGATAGTTCTGAGTGATGAGTGAGAAGTTGGGGGAAAGATAAAAAAGAAAAAAGAAAACTGAACGAGTTTTCGGCCCAAGGCATTCCTGGTCCTTAAAGAAGATAGTATCTATAACAGGGACCTTACAAGCTTCATTTTTTTCTGATGTGCTACCTGAATTTTAAGAACCTAGAGCAGAACAACAACAACAACAACAACAACAACAACAACTACAATAAATCGTTAGGACCTAGTGTTACATCCATTATCCAGACAACAGGCCACAGAATCAAACCTATCGGTGCTGTTTATGTTTGCCAATGAACCATTTCAAATATTAAAATGACATCAATACAGGTTTCTGGAGAAGCTCACTGACATTAATAGCACCTGCCAAAAGTGTAATGCAAACTTCTGAATGTATGTCATATTTAGGAAGTTCTACTTTTTCAGTTATTTTTCACAGAGCTGGCGAAAGGAAACGTAAATTACTGTGGTGGTAGGGGAAGGAAACCAAAACTTAACGAAGGCTTATCATGGGCTTCACATTGTGCTACATGCTGTATAGATTATCCCATTTGGTAAGTAAATGATAAATGGTTAAGTGTGCTAAAGATGCAAGAGATAGCAACCCGTGGTTTACGGACATTCTCGGGTTTCATGATGAACACGCCATTTCAATTTACTCTAACAGTCTAACTAATTGTTGAAGTTAAAAGTCACTTTCAAACCAATCAACCCTGAGACGAGTCTACAAATACATTCACACACACACACGCTTGTGCGTTTTGCTCTGTACACCTTTCTGGAGAACTGTATGACTTTAGTTAAAAGCTTTGGAAGACACAAAAATGACTACTTGGACTTCTTGTGTAACTGTCCGTGTGGCAAGGATGTGGGGAGGGTCAGGGCAAATGATATGACCACACACAGTATGGGTTTACCTGGGAAACGTTACAAGCCAAAGATGGACAAGAGGTGGTGTACATCTCCATTCTCTTACCATTCCATAGGGAAACCTGGGGTGCCTCACAGAGCAGCTAGACTCACAGTAGCTCATGTCCTGCTACACTAATTCTCACAGCGTAAGCAGAGAATGGCCCTTTCAGCCTGGGTTCCCCTGAAAGCACAGCTTCAAGTATTTACGTTTAGATAGCATATTTGGGGTCGGAATCCATGGGGACAGGAACAAGGAACAGGCAGAGAAATATATGGAAGAAGGGAAAGTGACCCAGGATGTTAATCCAGTTGGTCACTGCTATGGCTGATGAGTTGCTCAATACTGTGGAATAGCCTGAGAATCCTTATGACACATATTTCAGGATCATCTGCTCAAAGGGGAAAAAAAGGGAAATATTTACCATTGGCTTCTGCCTCCCAATGTCCAGGAACTGTCCCATGTACCCTGCAATTCTTGTCACTCAGCTTCTCTTTGTGTCGGAGTTGCTCTAGAATAGGTTCAGGGGACACCTATCCCAGGCCTGAGGGGACATATTGTGTGTTGCTTCTGTAGGAAACTCATCAAAGCCCATGGCTTAGAATGACTAGTTATATTGTGGTAAGGTTTTGATATATGCAAATTTTCCCTTAAGGTGGAAGACTAGACATTTTGGACTCAGCCAATAGCAAGTTGATGGCCAGCTGTTCCAGCTCAGGTCCTGGAGACCTAGAAAGCGATGGAAGGTTGTAACATCTGCTCAGTGGGGGGATCCACTCATCCTATGGAAATGTGGGGTTAAAGTGCAGCCTTTTCCTGCTGGAGCGAATGTGGAACCACAATACCATGTATCCATTGTCAAACAATGAAGAAAGGGTGCCCAGGATTGCCTTTGGAATTTCTGGTTGGCACTCCATGATCAGATCCAGAGGTTTCGTATGGAAATTCATTCCAATAATATTTTTTTAAATGATGAGCATTTCTTAAAACATATGTTTAGGCAAAAGCTAGGAATAAAAAAGTGATCTGGTTTCCCTGATAATATTTACATTAAATATAATTCTACATCTCATGTTCATGATTTGTAAAAGAAAGTTTGAATAGAGGAAAGATTCTCTATATCTTGCTTTGCAGATAGGGATACGGATGTGGGCCAAAGGGCTGTTGGAAACCTCCTTTCCTCTTATATATTATGAAGGGTATAGCTGCTTTGAATTTTTTTTTATATCTCAAACGAGATTATATTGATTGTGAGCATTTTCTATTTAAGGAGTATTGTTTTGTAAAAAGGATTATCTGCCACTGATCAATAACACCTTCAATGATTTCTAGGTTTTCCCTGGACTGTGATTGTGTAACTGATTTACCATAATACTGAGCAATGTTTGGATGGCTTTGTTTAGTTTTGTTTTTTTTAAATACCCCTATTATCCTTTTCTACTCCTATACTTTCTATCACTTGGCCTAAAGCAATTTTTGGTATATTATTGTGGTGTAAAGTCAGTCCGATTTATCCTTTTTCAACATATCTTTGTTTAAACTGCCTTCTCACGGGGCACCTGGGTGGCTCAGTTGTTTAAGTGTCTGACTCATGGTTTCGGCTCAGGTCATGATCTCACGGGTTTGTGGGTTCGAGCCCCTTCATCAAGCTCTGCATTGGCAGTGTGGAGCCTGCTTGGGATTCTCTCTCTCTCCTCTCTGCCCTCCCCACTCCCGCTGTCTCTGTCTCTGTCAAAATAAATAAATAAACTTTAAAAAAATAAAATAAAATGCCTTCTCTTGCTGCATATTTTGTCCCCCCTTTTCCAATTCGTAGGGCTGACCAGACTCAGTCTAGTCCCTTTAAAACCCTTTTCTGTTAATCAGCAAGTATATAGGGTGATGGGGTCCAAACATTTTATTTAGTAGAGGGTCACTTCTGTTGAATGTCACTTATGGGAGTTACAAAAAGGAGGCATACATCCTTCTGTTTCTTCTTTCAACAAATTGTTGAATCATAATATGCATAGAATGCTATTATTCTCTGTGCTATGGGATATTATCAAATGTAAAAAAAAGACCTAGGTCAGGGAAAGTATGCAAACTAATGTTGCTAACCCCATTTCGTCAAGTAATTTTGGTGTGGGAAATAAACAGTGGGAAAGCAAGTGGGGAAAGAAAAATAAGTAGGAAGACTCTGAACAGATGTTCAACACAGCAGGAGAGAGCATTTCAGACCTGGGATCCAACTTGTAAAAAGAAAGCATGTAGTGGCTTGCATTTTGAGAAGAACCCCAGACAGGAAAAGATTATACTTTGCGGCAAAGACACAACAGGGAGACATAAATGAGATCATGACTATGTTCCTTGTGGAACCACAGAGAAGAATTTGGGGTTAGGAAGCCCATTAGCAGACGGCATGCCTAAGAGTAGTACTTAGCCACTGCCCAGGCATTTGTGATGGGCTGTTTCTGTAGGTAGCTTATAAAGCTCTGAATTGCCTTTTTCGTTTAGCATCTTTTATGTAGAAAATTATTTACACTGCTGTCTCATTTTCTATCACTTCAGAAACCAACTATTTACTAGTTGATAATAATTATATAAACCCATAAAATTAACTAGCAAAATTCATTTTTTTAGGATTTCTTCACTTTTAATTAAATCTAGCATCAGTGTTACAAAACCCACAAGAATAAAATAAAATTCATTTTGCTAGTAAAATGGATTTTTGAATGCTTTCAAGTCCCCTGAGGAATGAAAGTCCAATAAGACTTGAATTCCTATCACCCTGTATGCTAGAAAGGGCTGAACACCACATGGGAAGTTTGAGAGTGTTCTGAACCAGCAAAGGGAAGCAGTGGGAAAAACTCTCATCCTCCACTCTGCAGTAAGAAAACTATCAAACTCCCATTCAGAATGCAGTTCTTTACAGCCATATGGAAATGCAATTCCAGGTCCAAAAGGAATTGAGTTCCCAAAGGGATTTTGCAAGAATCAAATCACATGTGAGCTGGGTCAAAAATCATGAGGTTGCTGTCTAGGTAAAGAATGTGAAAAAATAAGTCTAGATGAAAGCAAATTGAGAGTCAGCAGTTCAGATTCTCAGAGGAGAAAGTCCAGAGAACAGGCCAAGAAATGCTTTCTATGTTGGACCATGGGGATAAAATGATAATTTATCAAACTGCTTACTAGGTGATTTAAAAAAAAAAAAAAAAAAAAAAAAGGAAATGCCCTGGCCCAAGGCATGGAACTTACCAGGCATGTTAACAGGCCAAGTGACATTATGGGTTACCCACTGCTCTGAGTATTTTCTTGATCCACTTCATTTAAGTCAGCACCATCGTTCTCTGCGTTGTATTTCATTCATGGAGCTCATCTCTGTTTGAAGATTTTGAGGATATTTACTTATTGATTTGTGGATTATTTGTTTCCTCGTCTTTGAATGTGAGTTTTGTGCTGGTTACCATCTATCTCCAGCCTGTGAACAGTGCCTGATGCATTGGAGTAGTCCATAACGGTTAAATAAATGAATAAAAAGTTAAATGAAGGTTTTTCAGTGACAGTCTTGTGTCACACAGTGTCACACAAATGAACGGTAATGTAAGATGCTGCTGTTGATTAAAGCTCAGATGCTTTCAGCAGATAGAGAGCTTGGGAACAGAAGTGCTCTGATAACAGCACACTTGTTTATGGGTGTGCACAGTGAATTTCAATTCATTTTGTTAAGATAATAAGGATGAGGTATTAAATATCACTTTGGCATAGGCTTTAAAAAATAATTGCCTTAACACGTTGACACATTAGTACTTTTGGTTGTGATCTTTTTTCTCCCCAAAGAGAATTCATTTACACTTAGGGTTCAGGTTAGGGAAAGTTGTCCCACATCGTTTGACCCAAAAGTGTTTGAACTTCATTTCCAATTTTTCAGAAAGTGGGTTCTTTTCTTCCACAGTACAGTTACCATGGAATTGATTTGGTAATTTTTAAATATACAACATTCCTCTAAAAATTTGGATATTTCTATATTACTCATTTTTAAAATGTGTTCACCACGAAGGAATTATTTGGATCTTAAGAGTGTTTTGTACTCAAGTTCATTAATTTGTTCTATCAATCCCTTATGCCCCTTCAAGGAACTCTCTCTCCCTCTGGCCCGTTCCCCCTTTGAATTAGAACTGATATTTTATATCTAACCTCTTATAGACAAGATATAAATTGCATGAGGGCAAGGACGTTTTCTATTTCATTCCCTACCTAGCCTTCAGTGACATGGTGAATGCATGACAACAATGACAGATTCCAGATAAATGAAGGAGAAGTTGATGGGCTGTTTCAAGCAGCATTTCCCAGAGTATCTATATTTTGGTGGGGCTCAGAGTCTGGCTCTTGACTGCCCGTTTAGAAATTTGCATTTATTAGTTTGTTTTTTAGTGGGACCATAAGCTTTAAAAAATTTAATTTATTTTGATTATATATTTTCAAAGTAAACTATTGCTAAAAGGACTTTCTCCCAGCCACTAGCTTATTCACGACAGGGATCCTCCTTTGGAGACAAGAAATGCCATCTCAGCTCTTCTGGTACTTAAATGTTTATTTCTAAATAGCCTACAATATTGCTTGATTTTGATTATTAACTTTAAACATTATCCAACTCACTCACAGTTTGGTAAATCCATAGTCAGTGTTATTATCATGAAAAATGCAAACACTATTCATTGTTGAGCCAAGCACATGCTGGATTGATAGTGCCTTCCTCTAGAATTTTTCCTGGAAATGAATAGCTTTTTTTTTCTTGTTTCCTTAGTTTACCTTGAAATTATCTACCTTCTAGTAACTATGTAAAATATTGCCTCATTCAAATCCCCATGCAGTCAAATCTGTTAATCTATCAATTTTCTCCATCTTTCTTTCCTGGGGTCTTCTGTCCAGCCTAGAATGGCTCTGTTCAATGTGCAAGTTTCTGCCCCGCTGTCATCTTGAATGCTCTGCCGTCTTTTGAGAATCCCTTTTTCTTCTGTCCATTTTTGATCTCTCCATTCTGGATTGGTTTCCGGATTCTAGGTCTTCCATTGTCTTGGTTTATCCCTGGCTACAGATGGAATATACCATTAGCTTCTGGAAAAACAGAGTACGAAAGATCAATTTTTTTTGAGACACAGCATTTCTTAAAACCTTTATTTCATTTTTAATATTATATATGGTTGGTAGTGTGTTTGGAGGTAGACTACTACATTAGATAATCATACACATTAAAATTTTGAAATTCATCATTCTGCTGTTTTCTAACATTCTATGTTGCTTATAGAAAGAAAAGAAATTTTTATTCCTGTTTTGTGTATACCCTCCTTTGACTCTGGAGGGTCTCCTCTTTTTCCTCCCTTTTTTCAAGTATAGCTTTTTCAAATATAGGCAGTTGATGGTAGCTCTTTTTAAAATCGAGACTTATATCCATCAGAGGTGGGAACTTCCTGGTTTTCTCTACGGAACTCCTGTTAGGCAGATGTTGGGCCTCTTTGCTTAATTATTTTCCTTTCATGTTTTCCCTCCTATTGGTTATCTCTTTGTATTTTTGATCTTCCAACTCTTTTGTTGGATTTTTATTCAGGCGGTTATCTTTTTATGCTCTAATATCTATTTCTTGTTCCATGAATATTCCTTTTTATGCATTTTGGTTTTGTTCCATGGGTTCAATACTTCTCTTATCTCTCCAAGGATATTAATTACAGTGTTTTTTTTGCTCCCTGAATTTGTTTTGATTCTTTTCTCATTTTAATTTTAGAAGCTTTCAGTTCTTTGGTTTTGTTTCTAATTAAGATCAAGGCCCTAAGAATTGCATAGGAAATTCTGTGGGTGTGGGCTGTGTTTCTGTGCTGCTGAAGCTCCTGTATTTACCATGACTGACCAGCCAGCTTCTGTGTTGTTAAAACCCCAAATGTCTGTATTCCTGCTGGGATTTTCTGTGAAGCAGTAGAGTACAGCATGTTTTCTCTTATACCTACCTAAGGGGAATTAACATGGCTGCCAGCTTTCTGGCATTTGGTGAAAAGGAAAGGCTCAGGTCCACAGCTGAGTAACCAAACGTTAGCTTAATACCACTTTTCCCCCCAATATGCTACCTTGCTGTCTCCTGTGCCCGTGCCTGCAATTGTGTTAGAAGTGGGATTCTTATCTGAACTTGGGGTGAGTGGGGAGCAGGGATCTGGGGCTAATTGCTCCCTAAGTGTTTTTTTTTTTTTTTCAAATACTGTCCTTTATAGCTTCAAATTCCAATTATAGCTTCTTGATATTTCCAATTCCCAAGCCTTTCTGGGGTTGTTAGGGTGCAATGTATTAGTAAATCCATGTGTAAGATTTTATTCCTTCCACTCCTCTAAGATAATTCTCTCTGAACTTTAGTCTTCAAGCATTATAGCTTGGGGTAATAGATACCTGCTGGTGTTTTAAAAAGATATTCAATTTGTTTGCTTTAATCGATTTGTTTTTGTTCTGTCTTCATGGATTTTAAGGGGTTGGATTTTGAGAGGAGAGGGGATGGAAATGTCTTGATTTCCCCAATTGGAAATCACAAATCTGGTAATCAAATTTTGAGGGATGTATTCTATTATAAAATGGTCAAAATGTATTTTTAATGTTTATTTATTATGAGAGAGAGACACACAGAGCATGAGAGGGGGGAGGTGAAGAGGCAGAGAGAAAGAGAGAGAGAGAGAGAGAGAGAGAGAGAGAGAGAGAGAGAATCCCAAGCAGGCTGCGGGCTCAGTGCAGAGTCCTACTGAGGGCTCAAACCCATGGATTGTGAGATCAGAACCTGAGCCGAAACCAAGAGTCAGACGTTTAATCAACTGGACCACCCAGAAGCCCCAAAATGTATTTTTAAGCAGAATCACTATAACTTCAGGCGATTGAGCTTCCGACTTCGGCTCAGGTCATTATCTCAAGAGAGTTCGAGCCCTGTGTGGGGCTCTGTGCTGACAGCTCAGAGCCTGGAGCCTGCTTCTTCAGATTGCGTCTCCCTCTGTCTCTGTCCCTCCCCTGCTGGCTCTCTCTCTCTCTCTCTCTCTCTCAAAATAAATACATATTAAAAAAAATTACACAGAATAAATATTAGTTGGTGCTTGGGAAAATTATCATAAAGTGAATTGGAGTATTTCTATTTGTTGCTGAAAGCAAACGTGTCCCATTAGGAAAGTTAAGAAAAAAACTAAGGTCTAAACATTTCTGGTGGGTATTGAGTCAGTTTAGAGAAAATTAAGTCATCTTTCTGGTTAACATTATCACATTATCTTACACTAACGCCAAGTTCCCCATGTAAGTAAGTGCCTCCTAAGACAAACAGAATGCTTACATGGGGCAGGTAGACAACTCTCACCCCTGGAGAATTCTGGTAGTACACAGAAAGATTTTTTTTTTTTATTCTTCATACAGACTACTGGTATCTATTATAACAATAGATTTTACAATTATTTGGGTGAGAAAGTGACCAACATGTATTCAGTGCCTACTGTGTACCATATAGTAGTGTGTCTTATGAGTTATTATTATTATTATTGCATCATTCTTTGTCACATATTTGTTATAATTCAAATTTACGTATTTTGAGCGAGCTTTCAGGGAAGCACCAGGTTTCTGGATGAAATTAAAGAGATTCCAATTATTTACTTGACTTATATCTGGAAAGTGTCACATGTGGCTGGCTACGTTCATTTTATGATTTCTATAGTTTTTATTTTAATTAATGACTTTTTCTGGATTTGTTCATAATTCTGTGCATAAATCTTTTGTTTGCCCGTATCATACATTAACTGCATGTCCAACACTGTGCAAAATCCCCATCGCTTATTTTTCTACCAAAAAAAAAAAAAAAAAAGGAATTTTTGTATCTGAAGAGGTCTGCTAAAAAAGAGCTGGTCGGAGTTCAAAACTAAGGACAAGCCCTAACTCAAGTTTGATAAAAAGCCAAAAAAAACCCCACACATTTAAATTTTTATTTTATTTTATTATTATTTTTTTAATCAGATCTTTTATTTATTTATTTTTTTAATGTTTACTTATTTTTGAGAGATAGAGTGTGAGTGGGGGAGGGGCAGAGAGAGAGGGAGACACAGAATCTGAAGATGCTCCAGGCTCTGAGCTGTCAGCACAGAGCCCGATGCGGGGCTCGAGCCTACAAACTGTGAGATCCTGTCCTGAGCCCAGGTAGGACACTCAACCGACTGAGCCACCCAGGTGCCCCCCCAAAACACACATTTTAAAAAACTGTAACATGAAAATACGCACATACACGCTTACAACAAGGATATATGTCTCTAACCACACATTCTCAGACTTCCTGAACAGAGCTGCAGCCAAAAGGATGAGTTCTTCTGAGGCTGGATGCTGCTGTGCCTTTTGCACCTGCTCCTGAGGTGAGCCATACTGGCAAGAAGAGAAGGCAGGACTGATTCCAAAGTGTTAGTCCTTAGCCAATCACCAAAGTCACAAACCCTCAGGGTGAGCTGGAACCACAGACGCACGTTAGATGTTCATCCCTGCGTTAAAAAAAGAGATTTTGTGAAAATAGCGGCTGGTCCTGTGCCCAGAGAGCATGGAGAGCAAGAATGATAAGTTACCCATTTCTAGAAACTTTATAAATATAGGACTTGCTTACCACACACGGCTGACCTTGAATTCCCTTCTTATGAGTATGTTTGTAATTCTGAAAGCAGCCTCAGAAGGCTGGAGACCTACTCACAAGGTGGCTATTAATAAACAGTGCTCTAAAAGTTACAGTCATCTAAAGTGTGCAGAGAGGCGTTTCGCGTCAATATTGTTATGAAAGGCTGAAGAGATCAGGTGATTAGCATCCACAGCTTTGTCTGAACACTGTGGAGTGTGTGTATGTGTCCCTGTGAGCGCACATAGGTACACATGTGCAACCCACGCGCACATACTTAGAAGGTACTCGCTTCTTTGTGCATTTCGTGGTAAATAACGCTTACTTAAGAACATGGTACTAGTTAAGCCGATACAGCAATGACTTCGTTTCTAAAATCATTCTAATTTTCCTATATTTTCAGCAATGTCAACGATGATAATAAAATAATGTTAGACCGATGTATTTTTGTTTATGATGTTAACAAGGATAAGACTGGTTGTCTCGTGGGGGAAAAGCATTCAGATTGCCTTCTTGGACAGAGTTTATCTCAAAATGCAGGAAATGTAATATAAACTCAGCTTACTTCTTGAAGAAAGCTGGTCAATAACATCTTCATACACAGAGAGTGGTTTTTCAATATTTAAAAAGCAGTTGCCTGGATCTCACATATTTCATAATCAAACAGAGACAGACAACCAAACACTTGGATATAAAGCAAACATTAGCAGTAGGGATAAATTGATGAGTTTTGTTTTTCATGCCTGGATTTATAACGTTGCTTTCCATTTTATTTTTCGTTTCTTTTATCTTCATTTTCCCCCTTCTTTCTCCTGCCACCATCTCCTCTCAGTCATATTATATAATAAATTGTAACATGAAGAGCATCTTCAAGAAATTATATCCTATGGCCTTTCTTAAGGTAATCCAAACTTTTACTTGGCCAAAAAAGAATTGTATGCTAAATTTATGTATGTTCCCAGAGACAGGGAGAAATTATTTTTTCTCTGTCCCCTTCATGAGACATTTAAACAAGTGGGTAACAGGTGCTACATGCCAGGAACACACTGTACTCTGAATATTTTTGTAAGAAGCTGTTCACTCTGGGGAAAGCATTTCATTTCTCAGTCCCAGTGAATGCCACCTGTGCTTGGTCAGTCACTGGCAGGATGGATACCCTCTTGGTGATGAAAAGGGATTTTATTGGACTGTGGCTAGAATTGTTTCTCCAAATACTTGGGGAAAGAGCTGATAAATTACTTTGCACCTACCATTTTGGACAATCACTGCATGTCTTTTGGGACAAGATATTACACACACACTTTGAATGGAAGGAATAAAGCAAGTTTGAGCAAGGTACTAAGCTAGTGTCTTATTCTCATCTGGGAAAAAAAAAATCTCTCTGCTTTTATTAATATGAAATATAAAACTTGGTTGTGCCAAGATGATGATACTCGTGTAGGGAAAGAGAATAAAATTTGAGATATAAAGAAGGAAATATTTTTAGTAGGGCCGAGGGGCCAACCTACATGTTTCTTGCATTAACCTCAGAATTAGCAGCTACATCTCATGCACTTGTCCTAATAAAGGCAATTTACACAGCGCTATGGATAAGAAAAGATTCCCAGAGACAATATTTGTAAGCTATAAATTACTAATACATATGTACTTATGATGAATAAATTATTTTGCAATATGATGAGCATGATCCTGCTTTAAAAGGAAAAATAAAATTCAGGTTTCTAAAGGAGGATTAACTCCATCCGCCCCTTAGGATATATAATTTTTCTTAAGTCATTTTCATTGCCTAGAGTTTTATGTATGCTAATGGTTGGAACTAATGTGCTTGTCCATAGACAGCATCATCCTAACTCCCCCAGGCAGAGCTGGACTATGATTTAAGCCAGTGCTTGATGAATTTCCTAAGTATGGCGAAGCGCTTCCTCTGCTCCACCCCACCTCCCCGGGGGTGGGGGATGTGAAGCGCTCTCCAGCTCCAAAAGTGTAATGCTGGGTTTATCAATTTAGAGATCAATTTCTTTTGCAAGAATAACGCCATTGAGCTCCATCTGTGATTTAGTGCTCTTTATGTTTACATGCTAGCTTCTTAAAAAATGTTTATTTACTTATTTTGAGAGAGAGAGTGTGTGTGTGCATGCATGTGCGAGGGAGGGGCAGAGAGAGAGTGGGGGAGAGAGAGAATCCCAACCAGGCTCCGTGGTGTCAGTGCAGAGCCCAACTTGGGGAACCCGAGCCAAAATCAAGTACCGGATGCTTAACCGACTGAGCCACCCAGGCGCCCCTACATGTTAGCTTTTAATCATTCCAGGTGACTACCTCATAGATTTTGAATTGAAAGTTATTGGGAAAAACTAGATGGTATGGGGGAGTTTGTTTTACTGATAACAGGCTGATACGATACCAGCAGTTGCTGAGATCTAAAATCAGAACACTCTAGGCCTGACCCTGATACCATTTCAGTTTATATTTTAAAATATGTATTTCCAGTAGTCTAGAGGAAATTTCTACTTAAATATGTGACCATATCTACTCCCTGTCTACTTAGACCTGTTTTTCTTGCTTATCTATTCCATTTTGTCAGGAATATTATTATCCTTCTGGTTTCCAGGGCAAGAGGCCAAGAATATGGGTATCATCTTTGCTGCTTTTCTATGTTGCACCTTCCATTAAGCCTCATATTCTCATCTTTTTCAAAGATGATCTTGGATGTGCTCCCCCGTGTGCATGCAGTTAGCTTATAAGCTCCACCAAGCTTTCAAAGCCCACCAGCTGTCCGCCTCCAATCCCCAGCATGTACTCTCTGCCTTCACGGGGCCTCTTTTCACTGCACTTACACTTTGTGAAGGCTTATCCTGCCTCTGGGGCTTTCTTTATACTATTCTTCTTCCCTCAAATGTCCTTCTGCTTCCCAAATCTGACAGTTTCCTTTTTCCTTTTTTCTTTTCTTTTCTTTTCTTTTCTTTTTCTCTCTCTCTCTTTTTTTTAAAGAAACGTTGTGTTTAATGGTAGAACTTAGCACACTCCAACAGCAGGCATGGGCCTGAAGCAGGAATGGGTCGGTGACCCCCATGGAGTCTTACATGGCAAAGAGGATGAGGAAGTTGACCACCAAACAGAAGACTCGCAGGGCTTCAGACAGGGAAAAGCCCAGAATGGCATAGGAATAGAGCTTCTGCTTGAGAGATGGGTTCTGGGCATAACCAATGACCAAGCTGCCAAATACCGTTCCATGCCAGCCCCTGAACCAGCCACCCCGACTGTGAGTCCCAGCACCAATAAACTTGGCTACTTTGCCAATGTCCCTCCCAGGAGACGACCCTGGTCTGGTGCTCCCACAGGGCCACCCGGAGTGGGAAGCTTCTGTAGGGTGGCTGTCAGATGGGATCTCTGGCCTCCTCAAGAAGGAGGCAGACATAAGTCTGATTAGATCCCTGGTATGACAGCGGATCAGAAAGGAGGGATGAGACGTGCCCCGTGGTCTGCATTTTCTCAGTCTGCACTCTCACTGCCCCTCTGCCCTTGCTTGGACCATCATGCTTGCCCGGCTCAGGGTGACTCTGACAATTTCCTTTTGATATCATTTCCTTTTCAACTCAACCTAAACATTGTGGTTTAATCACTGAAATGCACTTTTACTAGTACCCTCAATTCCTTTCCTATTTTGTCCCTTTTGAGGCAGGACCCAGCCCAGCCAATATACAACCAAAGATGAATCTACCTTCTTTTTATTTATAACCATTTTTTTTTTGTCTTTACTAGTTAGTTGTCTTTGGTGTGAACGTTAAAATTCTACAATGGGGCTGGAGGGTACTATCACACCTTTATTCTAATCCAGTGGGCCCTCCGTAGCACTAGGTAATTCTTTCTCTTGTATCTGATTATGGCTCCTTTATATATCTGGTTGTTGCTGTTCAGAATTTATACATCCCTCTTCATAGCACTCATTCAATTTGCATCTTTCTAACCCCTAGCAGTCGACTCTGCCTGACTCTTCAAACGAAAGAGCGGCTGTTAGCTCACATAAAATCCATCCTTCCCCATCTTCCCTTCTGTCTCAAAACAAGGCAATCCCTTTACCTTCTCTCCATGATATCCTTCCCCAGACTCCAGCATCTCGGTCATCTTTTTGGAGACATTCTATATTTCTTTTCTTTTTTCCCTTGACTCCTTCTTCCAGAGTATATTGATGTGTTCAAGTTTCCCTCACTTTCAAAATATTGTATCTTAATGCCTCCAATCTGTCATCCTCTCTCATTACCCTACGGAGATTGTTTTCCCTCTAGCCACAAATGACATTCCAATGGCCAAATCACATTTTGTTCTCACATTGCTGGGTTTTTTCTATACAAGTTGATGCTTGAGGGGTGCCTGGGTGGCTCAGTCGGTTAGTTGTCCGACTTCGGCTCAGGTCATGATCTCCTGGTTTGTGGGTTCAAGCCCTACACAGGGCTCTGTACTGACAGCTCAGACCCTGGAGCCCACTTTGAATTCTGAGTCTCCCTCTCTTTCTGTCCCTCTCCCATTCACTTTGTCTCTCTCTCTCTTTCTTTCTCTCTCTCTCTCTCTAAAATAAATAAATATTGGGGAGCCTGGGTGGCACAGTGGTTAAGCATAGGACTCTTGATCTTGGCTCAGGTCATGATCTCACAGTTCATGAGTTTGAGCACAATGTTCGGCTTTGCACTGATGGTGTGGAGCCTGCTTGGGATTCTATCTCTCTTTCTCTCTGCTCCTTCCCCACTCGTGTGCTCTCGTTCTCTCTCTCTCTCACTCTCTCTCTCTCAAAATAAATAAATAAACTTAAAAAAACTTTAAATAAATAAGTAAATAAATAAACATTAAACATTTTTAAAATAATAAATAAAAAAGAAGTTGATGCTTGATATCATTTCTCCCATGGATTCTAGGTGCTAATGTCTCTTGGTTTCTATCTACATACTGTCCTTCTTCCTTTCCTTTGGCCCACCCATTGCATTATAGGGTTGGTTTCCTTAGTATGTAAGGAGCATCATTTGTTTTCTTTAGAGCCCCATATGTATCCCAACTTTTATATTCCAAACTGTATTTCCATATGCAGCTGATGGCATAATCTGTATGTCCAGGCCTCTCCCCATTTCATTCTCTTCAGTTTATTAGAATTTTGTCTTTAAAAAATGTGTGGGGGGGCACCTGGGTGGCTCAGTCAGTTAAGCATTAGCTCTCGATTTCGACTCAGGTCATGATCTTATGGTCAATGAGTTCGAGCTTGTGTCAGTCTCTGTGCTGACAGAGTGGAGCCTGCTTGGGATTCTCTCTCCCTCTCTCTCTGACCCCCACCTGATTTCTCACTTTCTCAAAATAAAATAAACATTAATATTTTTTTTTTTTGCCTCATATCATTACCTCATTTAAATATCTCTGGTGTCTACAGGATAAATGCCAAACTCTTTAGTGGAGCGTGAAGCTTATCCATATATGGTCTCTGATATTCTATTCACAGCTGTGTATACTATTCTCCAGCCATACTGGAGTTCTTACCGTAAGCTTTCCTTCTATTGTATTTGTGTATTAGCTTCTTCCGTTCTCCTTAGCTCAATCTCTGAAAAAAGCTTCATTACCATGCATAAGACTGCATAATGCAGATGTTGAGAAATACTAATACTTGACTTTTCTGAGATTATTTTGTGAGTACCCTGGGGCATGGCCACACCCTGAGAGAATTAGCTTTTTTTTTTTCCCTCCTGAAAAAAATAAAAGTGATCATCAAGCATCCTGAAAACTTCCATATGGAGTAAGCAATAAGATGTCTCATCTTTGAACTAAGGGTTGCAGAAAAGTTTTACATTCTCAGGCCTGGTGACTTCCAGGAATGGGATTGACCTGGCATCCTAGGTTGTGTTTCCACATACAAATTCTGATGTGAGAACATTTGGATGAAAGTGGTTTATTGAGGAGAAACTGGAAAGGACACAGGAAAAGCAGGATATGTGAGCAGAGAAAGCTGAGCAAGGGCATGATTTCACATGAAGCTCCAGCCTGGGCTTGATCCTGTGGGTAAAATCCACCTCAGATATTGCCCTTCCTGGAGGCAGTTTTGTCTACTTGCAGGAGCAGCCAGTCATTGACTACCTGCTGGATGAAGGTGGCAGGAGTGAGGACTCATAAACTCCAGATACTTCCAGCTCTACTCCAGTAGCCAAAGAACAATTGTCTGAGAAAGCTGCAGGTGCAGGTAGTTAGAGGTGGAACACAGAGCTGTGAATGCAGATATAGAACTGGCAACAGAGACATGGAGGAACACCAGTAATCTCCACCACACCTGGTTATGGAGAAGCAGAAAAGGAGCTAATAATTACAGAGCTTGTCCTTTCCACTGCCAGCAGAAGTAGGAGTGGAACAGGGAAGTAACAGCTTTGGGAACAAATGGTTCCTGGATTCAGTTCCAATGTGTGAAAGGAGGTGTGTGTGTGTGTGTGTGTGTGTGTGTGTGTGTGTGTGTTGGGGAGTGGGGATTTCCCACACACAAAACACCACACAGTTCTCGGACACTAGAAAGGATGTCCAAGAATTCAGCTCAATTCTATGTACTCAGAGACAGCATCAGATTCCACAGGTTAAATGTTCAGCCTTACAAGTCTGCCTCTTCTCCCCGCATCACATGCCAGTCATAAGCCCCAGGCTGTTGTCTGTGCTTCTGACTAACTGGCTACAGATTGGATGTTCTAATGACCTCTTCCTTGGGTTCCATTAATTTGATAGAGTGGTTTCCAGAACTCAGGGAAACATATTTACCAGTTTATTAAGGGTATGATGGAGAATACAAATCAACAGCCAGATGAAGAAATATATAGGGTGAGATCCTGAACAAAGGGACTTCTGTCTTTTGGAGCTTGGGGCCCCCAAGAGTAGAATCTTTCTGGAAAAAAAAAGACCCAAACCCTGTCCTGTTGGGTTTTTATGGAGGCTTCATAACATTCATGATTGACTAAGTCATTGGTCATTGACTGATTCATCCTATGGCTCTTCTTTCCTCCATGGGAGCTGGGCAGTGGAAGGGAGACCAAAAGTTCCAGCCCTCTAATCACATGCTTGGCCCTCCTCACAACTAGCTCACATAGCTCACACCCTTGGTGATGGTGGTGGCGGGTGGGGGGGGGGGGTCCAAAAGTCATCTTCATTAATAACAAGACTCCCATTTCACCTTTATGGCTCTGAAGTGTTTTAGTAACTGTAGATGAAGACTAAATATATCTTAGAAATATATATTTCATCAAATGCATGTTTTGTAGAAATCATTACATTACAAACCATCTTCTGGAAAATAGCAAACTCTCCTGACCTCACATGGCCATGTCTAGTGCCACTAGCAAGTGAGGGATGTACCAGGACCTGGACCCCTGAGTCTCAAATAGAGGAAGTGTCGGTGGTCCCTGGCAGGCGAGTGTGCCCAACAGAACAGAGACTTTCTGAAGGTCATTAGCAGCAGAGCAAAAGCACTGGGACAAAACGAGCAGGCCTGAGAGGAATGCCCAGGCAGAGTCATTTCAAAATGCACGCAGCACATATCATGGGAAACTCAGAAATACTAATCTGTGGGAAAGACACTGAGAGAGATCAGTCAGCAGAATCTCTAAGACCAGTAAAAGTTTAGACTACTTTCCCTTAAAGTCCTGGTGACAGATGAGGATCACTGGGCTCTAAACCTCCAACAGCTGCGTGCAGTTAATCCACCAATGAGCCAGGAGATGTAGCAGTAATAGCTCATCTTCTCTTTGGGCTTCAAGACCCAGGAACAGTGTCCCAATTTGGACAAACTCTTTCCTAATTTACCCTAGACTCAGTTTCTTCCTCCTCCTAGCGTAAAGAACACTCAGCTACTTTCATCACAGAATTGGCTGCACCCTACCGTGGTGGTCTGTGTCTGTCTGACCCAATTACCTCCTTCAGGAAAGGACCTATTACTCATTTCTGGTCCCCAGTATTTAGCATAATATATGGCAAATATTACAGTCCTAATAAATGTTAGTTCAGTGTATAAAGTATCTAGGCCCATGTTTTTCAGCCTTTGGGTGGCAAAAAAAAAAAAAAATTGTCCAAGGGCCTGATGCAAGCTATGAAACTTCTTCTCATAAATGTGCCCCAAAACACAGAATCTTGTATACACTAACCTAGAAGAAATGTTTCAAAACAGAAAACAAAAATCCACATTGTTACTAGAACGCATGTCCTTGAAACCCAAGACTGACAGTAGAGATTCTCCAAAATGTTTGAAATCCTGGTATGTTCTAACTCTTACAGTAAACCAATAAAAAACTTAAAATCAGTGTAAGCATTAAGAATTTAGGAGCTCGCTCCCAAATTACATGCATCAGCTACTCTGGAGGAAGTTCATAGGGATTGCAATTAGTGTGAAGTGAAGCATTGATGGGAGCCGAGCAAGAAAACAGAAGAGAAGGAAATGAACAGACCTTTTAATGAACAGAGAAAAAGGGCATAACAGGCACACTTGGCCCTGAAAATGAATGGAGGGTAGACAGGATTTTCCCTCAGTCTCATGTCGCACTCTAGGTCACCTCATTTGACTACTGAATGAGTCAAGTCTAAGATACCTTAGCAGATGTAGGCAAAGCCTCCTTCTTTATAGATTCGACCTTTTTCAAGTGCCCCTGGGAGCCCCATATTCCCATTTTATTGCTCTGGTCTCAAAATGTTTTTACTTTCTAGATGTTGGCTGCAGAGCCAATGAGACTGGCATCATTTATCTAAGTAAAGGAAATAACTTCCAATGTTCATGTTCAATGTGTGAACACTGACGATTTTTGAGATTTGGGGTCATTGGGTGCTCTGTTGTATTTCTACCTTTGATTAAAGTGTAATGGGATATTTTGCATAAATTAAGTTCCAGTGAGTAATTATCAACTAGCTGTTGGTTGACTGAAAACAGATTTAATGAAAGAGGTATCCATTTACACACTTGATTTCTAATTTTGAGACATCTTAAATCTTATTATCTCTTTTACTTTTCTGAACAGATCATGCTGCAGTTTCACACTGCAATCTGAGATTTCACCCTGCAGCCAAATGGGCCCTCAGCTAAATGCTTGAAGGGGAATTGATCAGGCAGCTTCCAGGTAGAAGCAAATTTCAGTAAACAATTATTGAAAGGTAAGTTGAAAATATAATATAACAAATAATAAGCACACCTCTACTGCCCAAAAAACTCACTCCTGTTTCACCATGGCCCTAAAATTTCTAAATGTATGGAAAGAGCTGGAAGTAAAAAATATTCAGATGGAAAATAATAATATGTTTGGAAGTTTCTTTAAAGTTATCCACAAGGATGAACTGAATCAAGATCCATTTCTTACCATCAGTTGTGGTTTAATTGTGGTTAATGCTTTTTTCATACATCTTTGTTTGAAGTATATTAAGAGTTTGTAATTTCTGACTATTTATTATAAATTAGCATCGTTCCTTGGTTCAAAGACTCAGATGTTTCTGAAATTGGGATGCACTTTACAATCTATATGGACATATAAAGGTAAAAGTTGTCATTAAGTTGATGGTGTGTTTTTCAATCGGTGAAATCTGAGCATGGAGGAGGGGTGGTAAAATAAGACTGTTTAGTCTTCCAAAAACATTTCTCAGAGACGGGTACTTTTAATTGTTGGTTTACAGCTTCTACATTCTCAGTCCACTTTCCCCTTTCATCTCCCATCAGAACTAATCTGTTCAGGGAACAGTTAGGCCAGGCTTTCTGAGAATGCGGTAAGAATGAGATATATCTGGCTTTCTAACCCTGTAAGAAATACCATGCATAATCAATGAATCAATGCCAGGAGATGTCTCTTTGTTACTGATTTACAAACCAGCGTTAGGAAATCACCTTCACACCTGGAAATGTCACCAAATGGAGTCGGACTGAAGCCTCCAAATAAACCTTAAAACTTTCGAACAAGATCAAGACCAGAGAGCTTCATTTTAGCACCTGGTCATAATTTTTCCCCAAACACAAATCCATTTGTGTTAGAACTGGCCAAAGGGTTTGTCTCATTAAACTGTATTCAAGTGAAAGTATTTTATCAGTGATGAAAAATAAAATGTTATGTCAAAGTTACTTAAAAGGTGATGGGTTGAATGAAAGTCATTTCATGAAACAATGTGAAAAATGGAAAAGCTCTCTTTGATCATAGTTCATAATTGAAGGTTATTTCCATTTCCTAGGTAGTTATTTTGGCAATTAAATCAACTCAAAAGTTTTATCTCTAAAAAAATTAATTGTATGTTGAAAAAGTGAATTGGGATAATGTACTCTGTAAAGGTTAAAAGAGGTTATTCCAAATGTTATTTCAGTAACATTAGATTTGTTATATGCAGAAAAGTTTAAGATATTAAAAAAGTATAAGATGCTAAAAATGTTCTCTGTATGGAAAAATATTCTTTAGTTTTGTTAGTAACAATTGTACTGAGTGCATAAATTTATTACTCAAAACTGCTAATTTAAATTGGTGTTTCTGAGGGTGATACCAGTCTATGCTGCTATGTAACATGTTATTTATAAATCTCAGGATTTGTGATATTGATACTGATATTTCATTTTTAATATCTTTATTGAAGTATAACTGACATACAATAAATTGCATATATTTAAAATACACAATTTAATAAACCGTGCCACAACTTGATGATGTTCTGTTCATTTCTTCCCAGTCTTTTTTTCACTCTCTGTCTCATTTGGAATAGTTACTATTGCTATGTCTCCAGGTTCAGTAGTCTTTTCTTCTGCAGCATCTAATCTGCAATAAAAGCCACCCAGTGTATTTTTCATCTCACATGTTGTAATTTTCTAGAGAAAATCTCTAGACATTCACTTTGGGTCTTTTTTATATCTTTTATTCCTTCACTTAACATTTAGAAAATGTGAAATACAATCATAGTTGTTTTAATACCCTTGTATGTTAATTCTAATATCTGTATCAGTTCTAGGTCAGTTCAATTGATTGAACTTCAGTATGGACTGTATTTCCTGCTTTTTTTGTGTGCTAATCATCTTTGGTTGCCAAACATTGTGGATTTTACCTTATATGATGGTGGCTATTTTTGCATTCCTATAAATGTTCTTGTGTTTTGTGCTGGGGCATGGTTAAGTTACTTGGAAATGGCTTGACTTTTTCAGATCTTGCTTTTAAGAATTGTTAGGTGGGATCAGAGTAATGTTTACTGGGACTAATTATTCACCACTACTGAGGATAGATCCTTTTGAGTTTTCAACCCAATTCCCTGTGAATTCTGAGGTTTCCCAGTATGGCTGATGAGAACATGTGCCATTGCAGGCCCTATGTGAGCACCAGACACCATTCTAATCTTTTCACATGATTCTTTCCCAGCTTCAGGTAGCTTTCTTGTGTGCCTGTGCTGATCGATGCTATGTTCAATGCTACTTGAGAGCAACCCTCTGCAGACTTCTGGGTTTTTTTTCTTAATGCATCTCTATCCTCTCCAGTCCTGTGTCTCGAGAACTCAGGCTTCCTTGGTCTCCCCAGACTCTGCTCTATCCCTCTGCCAGGATCTTCTTGGGCCCCTTCCCCTATCCTGCAGCCTGTAAGCTGGGGCTATTGTGGGGTTCATCTCTCTAGGATCACTTCTTTTGTTGCCTGATGTCCAGGGTCTTAGAAGCCATTGTTTCAAATATTTTTGAATATTCTTCTCCCCCCGCTCCTCCTCCTTCCCTCCTCCTCCTCCTACCCCTTCTTCTTCTTCTTCTTCTTCTTCTTCTTCTTCTTCTTCTTCCTCCTATTATTACTTCGGTTATTTTAAGCGGGAAAGTGAATTTAGATCTTGTTACTTTATCTTAGCCAGAGGTAGAAATCTACATGTCCATATCACACACACTCACACCCCCCCCCCCACACATACACATATACACATATATGTATATATATATATGAATTCACATATATAGATGAATGACTATCTTATGTATTGATCCAAGCAAATATCAACTGTCTGGAATTTTTACAGAAAAGTATTAATACCGACTTTCCAATCCTGTAGGAAATATTTATGTATTATCTGGCCTTGATATTGTCCAAAAGTTTTGTTTGAATGTTTCAGTATGACTCCATGTGGCAACATTGCAAAGTATGAAGGTGGTTTACTATATTATGATATATAAATCACTGCTTTTTCTCTATTCCAAGCCCCTATCCCATTATGATGGTATAAAAAATTGGTATATTATTTTGATGAGAAGAACTTTAGTGATTTTGAAAGTTTTTCAGAGTTTCTTTTCTATCTTCTCAATCATGTTTTTGCTCAATTCTCTTTTCAAAGGTACTGAATCTCCTTCATAATAACCTGTTATAGCTATACAGAAGAATTTGTTAAACCTTGCCCATTTTAGGACATGGTTTCATGGGTCAACAATAGACTTTTACTAAGAATATATGGACTACTGAAAGGAAAAAAAGTTATTGAAAATAAATTGGAAAATATTTCAGTTATTTCAGAAATGGGCTCTTTATGTAAATCATTTCCCTGTGCCATATACAAAAGATATCTTAAGCAAGGTGCTTGTTCTTGAGAATCACTGTTAAAAGATACAAAAAGTATTCTTTCTCAGGAGTGGTTAAGTGTGGCTTCCAGGGTTTGATAATAAAAGCAGGACTATTCATGCATAATAGGATCAGATTTTTTTTTTAAGCATGCCTTCCTTTGCTATTCTGGACAGGTGTTTCCATAGTGCAATTTAAACTACAAAAATGGCTCATAATTGCCAACACCTAATTTAACATTCTGAAGCTAATCATAAAACAACCTCCCCTTTCACAGGAAAGACAAAGTCTCAGCTGGGCTTTAAATCCTGATTATATGACAAGGTTCCAATTGAAATTTTAGCTATCAACCAAGTGACCTTCAATGACCACAAGCTGGGAAGCTTGGTAACTAATCTAAACACATCTCTAGGCAAACCCCCCACCTCAGCGTTAGTTTCCAGACTCTTGCATTATTCACCTCATGAAAAAAGCAGAATATGAAAAGCAAATGATTGTAGCAACCTTCAACCCTCAATTCTTGAAAGGCCAACCGCAAGCTGTGAAAATATTCCCATAACCCTATTTCCTGTGTGGGAGCTTAGGACACTGATAAAATGTTTATATTGTCAGCCCACGTGTAGCAGTCAGTAATTTCTTCTGCTTTTAAGAAAGTGTTATTTGAAGAGACAGTATTGCTCATATTAAAATAAAAGAAATCCTGCTTTAATACTACTTGCAGATCATAATAAAGTCATACTTAATTTTTTACTTCCCATAATCCTTTTCAGCAAATTTCAGTTTGAGAGAAGCTTAACTATTAATCATTTTATGTAAGCTTTTCCTTCTCTTCATAACGAAATTCTCCCATAACAAGATTGTATGTTTATAAGACTTCTTCTTTTCCAACTACACTAAGAAAAAAAAAATCCTGGCATAGTGGCCTATGACAAGAAATACTTTACTCCTATCTTTAGGTAAGATTGGTAAACCCATTGGCTCTTAATTGATAAACCATAAATTTCTTGAAGGCAATCCATTTTTTCAACCAAGTTTGTACTATCCACCATGATCAGTAGTTTGCTTTGTACAAAGCTGACACTATTAAACATTTGTTGAATGAATGCTGGACTTTACTAATATAATGAATGAACAAATTGATTTTCTCTATGGCTACAGTGATTATGTCCCTGAGGATTTTTTTCCTGATTTATAGCTTTATGTCTATAAAATTTTGCCAAAGGCATATGATTAAATCACACTTAATTATACATTTAACAAGGTGTCTATCCTTAAATTGAATTCAATTTCGAATTCCATTGCTTGCTATATTTAATTCAACAGCATTTTTTAAAACAAAGCAGGAAATACCTCAAAAATCTGTGTCAAGTAAAGGAATATGTAGGTTTTATTTGAGTACACTCAACCTTTTTCTAATACATATTTTGGCTGACTTACATAAAACAACGTATATAATAGTTTCATTAGAATAAAGTAGAAGAAAGAAGGTTATGGATAAAAGAACAGACAGACATGCCAACCACAAAGGCCAACAGAGTGGGTACAATCGTACATAAAAATTGGCCGAATGTTTTTTGGCAGCCAAGACAAAAAAAAAAAAAAAAAAGAGAGAGAGAGACAGAGAGAGAGAGAAGAAGAAGAAACACAATGAGTTATATAATTCACTAATAGAAAAGAAGAAAATTTACTACTTTCTCAAAGAAGGCACATTTTTTCCTGGTACTAAACTCAGAGCAAGTTCTCATGTGGGTCTTAGGTAGGGAACATTGAGTAATTTAATGGACAATGTCCTTATACTAATTTCACAGCAAATGCAGAAATGGGTCTCATGTGGCTCTTTCTTGTAAAGGCCTTCAATAAAAGTTGAAGGCATAATATTGAAACACCAGGGAGGAAGACAGTTCGGGGAGGGACCCAGCGACTGAGATGCCAGCGTGTGTTCAATCCTGATCCAAAGGTAGAACATAGAAGGCTGGGTTGTAAAATGCTTCAATCAGTTTCTGGTTGAAGTTTCGTATTTGTTAGGAGCTGGAAGCAGCAAATTCTTCAAGGTAACCCTCAGGTGAGGGGCTTGGTTGAGGTTTTGATGTTTATGGTTAAAAATATACTAGTAAGACTTAGAATCTATACTAGCAATTAAAAATCCAATATATAATGAAAAAATTCAAAACTTGAACCAGGGTTGTGGTCTGAATCTCCTCATTCCACAAGATGGTGGAATATGAAAGGTTAGCCAATATGGCAAGTTTCTTACTCTTTTCCATAAAGAGACTTCTAATGGCAGGGTCAAGTTAAACTGTTTACCCTAGGATGTGTGGTATATCCCCAAAGTTTTGCTCCATAAATCAATAATCTCTTTAAAATCTCAACTCAAGATTTTAAAATGCATACACATTATTAGTCCATAAAATACCTGTATTTGTTTTAATATGAAAATAATGGCAGCATGAAATGCTGATGAAGGTGTGGAGCAACATGAGTCTCCTTCATTGCTGGTGGGATTGTAAAATGGTACTACAACCACTTTGGAAGACAGTTTGGAATTTACTTACAAAACTAAACATAGTCTGCCATACAGACCAGCAATCATACTTCTTGGTTGTTACTGCAATGGAGTTGAAAACTCATGTCTGCACAAAAACCTGGACGTGGATATTTATAGCATCTTTACTCATAATTGCCAAAGCTTGGAAGCAACCAAGATGCCCTTTAGTAGGTGAATAGATAAATGACCTGGGGTGCATCCAGACAATGCAATATTATTCAGCACTAAAAACAAATGGGCAATCAGTCCATAAAAAGACATGGAGGAATCTTAAATGCATATTACTAAGTGAAGGGAGCCAATCTGAAAGAACGGTATGCTGTATAATTCCAACTGTATGATTTTTCCAGAAAGAAAATATGGAGTCAGTAATAAAATCAGTGGTCGCTACAGGCCGGGAAGAGAGGGGGATGAAAAGCAGAACACAGAGGGTTTTTAGGGCAGTGAAACTACTCTGTGTGATACTTTAACAGCACATACATTTGTCCAAACTCATAGAATGTATGACACCAAGAGTGAATCCTAATAATAACTATGGACTTTGAGTGATAACAATGTGTTTGAACGTAGATTCATCAGTTGTAACCAATGTACTACTCCGGTGGGGGATGTTGGTAATAAAGGGAGGCTGTGTATGTGTGAAGGAAAGGGATATATGGGAAATGTCTGTATCTTCCATTCAAATTTACTCTGAACTTAAAGCTGTTCTAAAAAAAATGAAGTGTATTTTAGGAAATGTTTTAAATAAACCCTAAAAAGATAAGCCTTGTTTATAGACTAGCTTTGAGGGCTGGCTGGCCCACTTCTCTAAAGGTAAACCTTATCCGGTTTGAGTAGCACAGCCAGAGACAAACAGGGTGATTGTAGTTGAAGAACTGTCCATGTACACATCCACCTGTCCACAACAGCCCTAAGTGAAACCAGTGAATGTTGTTATAGAAAGCCGAATTCTGAGTATCACGGTCTCCCAGAGTGTTTGCTGGAAATACCGGTAAAGAACAACTTTAACAATTGACCTGCTATGTATGGGAACTTCAATGAGTCCCACAGCTTGAATGTCCATGAAGCTTTACTTTTTTCGGACACAATAGTGAGTCCTTCTTCCTGATAATAATGGATCATTCAGAGTTTAGGCTTTTGGGGTTAAAATCAAATAAAACTTCTGCTGTGAATTTTTCCATTTAAAACTAATAAAACAGGGGTGCCTGGGTGGCTCAGTTGGTTGAGCATCTGACTTCAGCTCAGGTCATGATCTCGTAGTTGGTGGGTCCGAGCCCCATGTTGGGTTCTGTGCTGACAGCTCAGATCCTGGAGCCTGCTTCGGATTCTGTGTCTTTCTGTCTCTCTGCCCCTCCCCTGCTCGTACTCTGCCTCTCTCTCTCTCTTTCTCTCTCTCAAAAATAAATAAACATTAAAAAACATTTTAAACACGAATAAAACAATAACTAACACTTATTTAGTTCTTGGAATGTGGTTTTATATGCATTAACTCATTTAATCCTTATGGTCACCTATGAGGTGGGTACTATCCATTTTGCAAGGGTAGAATTTAAGGCCCAGAGAACATAAGTGACTTGCCAATGGTCACACAGCTAGTAAGTGGATGAATAGGGATTTGAACTACTCAGCTTGACTTCAGATCTTTTAGTGAGTATGCTAAACTGGTTTGAGATTATTCTGTTTAAAATATTTTAGTTCTATAATCTTGAGTTACTAGAAGTCTGTATGTGGCCTAGAACGATCTTCGTAAATGTATCAGGGCCAAAACAGTCTCCGGGTCAGACTATGGAGATGCAGCCGTTCTTGTTCTGCCTCAGTATTCTATTTTACTTCCGCATTTCAGCTACTTTCTCCAGAGTTCATGGATTTTTTCCTCCACGACAACTTTACCTCAGGCATATGCCATCATGCCCTCTGAAACACATCTCATGTTTCCATTATACAGTTTCTGCTTTTACTCCTGGCTTTAACCAGCTCAATCAATCACTCAGTGCTTTACAGTACATATTCTGAGAGGAAATCTTGGGCTCGCTCCTTCTTCTTCTTTTTTTTTTTTTTTAAATCTCAGGCCATACCATAATTTCCAGCCAGCCTACTGTGTTGGGGCCCTGACCTGGTCTTCTCGGCAGTGGCTGAGAGAACTGACATTTAGTGTATGGAGGCAGGACAGTTCAAGGAACGATGATGCTGATGAGGCATTTCCCTAGAAGGGTGTGTGAGTGTGACGGGCTTTCTCAGATTTGGAATATCCAGTACAAAGTTGAAGGAGATGTGATAATGTCCTTGTGAACTTCCTTGAAGAGCTTAGTTCGTTCGATTACCACGTTTCCTTTCTTTATCAAATATATCTTGGCAAGCCACTATGAAACCATTTGTATGAGACGTGACATTGTTTCAATGGGCATCTGTGGCTTGTCCAGGCCCCTAAAGTTCTTAATCGGTACAAAAATGATCCCTGGCTTGCAATGAATGAACACTTGAAAGCGTTTTCAAATGTCTAGAATGTTAGCACTCGTCGAGATGAGTTTTCATGCTGGCTTACTCCTTGCATGCTCAATTTCGAATGTACAAAAACAAAACACACACACACACTCTTTGTTGGGTGAACTTTTGCCACTTTCCAGGCAGCTCCAATTTTGCCTTCTTCCTCTCTGGTTATATTCTGAGTTCACAAGACCATCCCTCCCCTATGATCTCAGACTGTCTTTGTTTATGTTCCGTGTCACCCCATCACCATCACCACTGATTTCAAATGCTTGATGTCCGGCTAGAGTTTTACTATTTAAGTGTTTCATATCCACTTAGGTATGTGCTAATTTTGTAGAGAAATAACACTGAATTTCTAGACAGACAAACCAGTCAAAAGAATGAGATGAGTGGTTTTGTCTAATACCTATTAGAAAAATCTGTGCTTTGAAAGCGATAGCTTTTTCACAGCTGGTTTGCTTTTATTTGTGCCGATGGAATTTTACTTTCAAGCAATGAAAAAAAATATAAGATTAAAGGTGGGTGTTTAAATCTGAAACTTTTTCAGGCAGTGATATGCAATTACACTTTTTTTTTTCTTTACCAAAACCTCACGTTAAGAGGATTATCTTTTATAAAAAAAAAAAAAAAAAAAGCTTGATAAAAGTTCTGGAAACTATAGACTGAGAGGCAAGAGCTCCTTCTTTCATGGGAAGAACAATGTATAAACTGATGTCAGATTTCCAGCAAAAACAGTGGTTATCTTCCTGATATATTGGGTGTAAAATACTAGATGGGAATACTATATTTCTTTTGAAAAGAAAGAGACGAGTTTTGTCTCACTTGAGACAAGTTTTTATCATACTAAATATTTTAAGCTATGCAATTTTGAAACAGCCAACTATAAGAACAATAACCAGAGTGATAACACGTGATATTTACTCAATTAGTTGGTCATCTTGTATTGCTGGCTTGCTAGAACATTTATAAACTACCCTCGAGACTTCAATGGCCCTTGTGTCTGTCTTGTAACAAATCTTTGACATTCATTTACAAATATATATGTTACAGATTTATTTAAAACAATTACTTACATAACATATGTGATTATACATAACTATATTATAACCAAAATGTACATCTTTCCTCTTTTTTGTGACGTGGAATATTTTTTGTTGTTTTATTTGTATGTTTGTGTTTTGGTACTTACTGGTTTGTGTAACAATCATTATTTGCCAAAATACTGCAACTTCAAGGGCATTACTTTTATTTCATGTGGTCAAGGAAATGATTATATTTAAAATTAAAACCACTCGGGAAATTCTGGCATATATAATACATTTTAACAGAGAATTCAAAATTAAGTATAAAAAACACATTCCTTTGGAAATGGGATGCTGTAAGTGAAATCACACACATCATAGCACTAGTTTATAATAGGGTGACCTCATTTTAATTATTTTCGGAATATGAATTAAGCCATTGTAGGTGATCCTTTAAACAGTGGGTCTAGGAAAGATGGAAAACATTTTTACAGCCTTTGAGAAAAAGGATGTGATCATTTGGAAACACACCATTAAAGACTTAATCCTAGTCACAATACAGAAAGAAGTAATTGCACAGACCTTTCCAGAAGAAACACAGAGGATGTGAGGTCAGGAAGGAGAGAAAGCGGTTTAAAGTGAGGCGCATCTGGGATTGTTAAGGACAATCAGAAGCCATAACATAAAGAAGACAAAAGGTGAGTGTGTCCTCCGATCTGTGGCCATCTGGCTCAACAGACTTTAAATATTGAGCAAGCATTGTCTCAAAGACTTCTTTTTTCTCTTTCTGACCTCAGGCTACTGGAAAACTGTAGTTTCTATGAAGTCAACCTTTTTGTGGAATCCCCATTGATTCAGGGGTGGCATATTTTTGAAAATTTTTCAGTTTGTGAGAGTCTTAACTTCCTACTTGCTATTCTCAATGTCCAACACAATTTACAGTTTACTAAAATTACACACTGGTTGTCATTCTATTGTTCATTTAACTCAGCAAATGTAGTGAATGTAGTGATTTTTCCATGAACAAGCAGTAGTTTCAACTCCTGAGCAAAAGGTTGAAACAAGTACACACCTGATGATTTTTTTTTTTTTTAATATTCAGGATGAAAACTGAAATATGTTCTTTTTAAATCAATGGAAAAAAAAGGGTCCATTTTCCTTGGGAAGAAAAATGCAAATTTTTCTTTCAGTAAAAATGGTATGGATCAAACATATGAAATTACCTGTTTAAGAATAACTGATGGATGTATTTTTAGTATAGTTATAGATTTCTAAAATAATTGAGCAGAAAATACAAATAATTTGATATACTCTTTTCACTCTTCAGTTTCCCTATTGTTAACATCTTGCATTAGGGTAGTTTATTTGTTATAATTAATGAGTGACCATTGATGCTTTCTTATTAACTATAGTCTATTATTTATATTAAGATTCACACTTTGTATTGTACAGTGGTATGGTTTAACAAGTACATAATAATACGTATCCACCATTACAGTTTTATACATAATAATTTCACCACCCTAAAAATTCCCTGGGTTCCACCTATTCATCCCCTTCCTCCTTCCCCTTGGACCCCTCCCTGGCAACCACGGACCTTTTCACTGTCTCTGTAGTTTAATCTTTTCCAGCATGTCATGTAGTTGGGATCATAGTTGTAGTCTTTTCAGACTGGATTCTTTCATTTAACAATATGCGTGTAAGGCTACTCCATGTCTTCATGGTTTAATGGCTCATTTCTTTTTGGCACGGAATAATTCTTTAAATATGAAAAATTTCTGAGACCAAATATTGCACTGAAAAATAAGAATGTATCTTTAAGTAAAATTGAGTATCAAAAGTTGTTTATTTCAGATGCACAAATAGTCTTTAAAGATCACCAGGCTCAACAAAATTCCTTTTAGTCTGTAAAATGTATTAGCCTCGTTTAGATTTTGCAGTACCACTAACATGCCTCTAAATCATACTCAATTCCTTTGTTACTCATCTGTAATACTTGGACCATCTGGTTGTGTTTGATAGAGTGGTATACCTCATTAATCAGAAGGATTGGCGGATAATCAATATCCTATGTATCCCCAAAGCCATGAGAATTGGTCCTTCTCTTCTCTGTCCTTCCATATTGTTTCCTCCCCTCCCCTTCACACCCCTGACTTAGATATTAATATTCTAACTTATCAGGGAATTTTTTTTTTTTCTGGCAGCGGATGAATAACCATGAAACAGCAGGACATTTCTCTATGGCTGTTTCTCTGCATCTCATCTTATCTGTGGTTGATGATTAGTTGCTTCTAGAATTTTCCATAAATATAAATTTCCACTGAAATGAAAAACACATGAAACTAAACCAACAAAGGGAATTAGGAGAACTGAATTGTTCATCGGATCTGGTATCTCCTATTTATATGTGCTCAAGTATGATTACTTAAATGAGCATTTTTTTAAGGCCAGTGTACTAACCATGACAATTTCTCTGACTTATAATAAAAAAAGTTTTAAAAATAATCTATTTTTCTTATGCTTGCAATCCAAACCGCATACAGTAGTAGTTTTTGTTTTCATTAATAGGAACCAGGTCATTATGTAAGTGTTTCTTGAACATATGTTTGAGAAAGCCATTGGAATGATCTAGGCAAGACTGCTTTGTAACCACAAAAGATTAGAATAAATTTAGTATACTAGAAAATATAATTGAATAGTATAATTAAAGCTTCATTGTTCTTCTAAATAATTTGCTTAAACAGAAAGACAGCTTGCAAAATGGCTTAGATCCAGTATTTTTGGTCTGCTTCCTTTTTCTAGGAACCATATTGATTGCAGTTTTAGAAATAAAGCTATTTAAACAAAATCAATTAAAACAATATTAAGAAGGTCATGCACATATTTATAAAAATCAAATGATCTGTTAATTAAAAAGCACAACCCATTAGTAACATTGAAGCTTGAAATTTCCATGGCAACAGTTAAAAAAACTTAACAGCACACATTTTATTTACTTTGCAAAAGAGATAGATCCAGTAAAACAGGCTGATGACCTAATACAGGGTGGATTTATAGTCGTATGTTTGAGCCAGTAAATTGAGAAGTGCCAGCAAGATTGGCAGGGAAAATAGACTTGAAGTCATAGCATATACATGTATAGTAATGACTATTACATTGGAAAAATATAAGTAATGTTAAATAATCTACTTATGTGTGCTTTTCGGTTGTGAATTTCCACATCGCTGTGTATGAAAACATTGATTATTTTTACAAACATAGAATCACCTCCATAGCATCACACTTTTTTCCATTTTCAGTGATTTATTGTTGGGAACACTCCATTTTATCTTCTCTTTGGCTTTATTTATTTATTTATTTAATTTTGAGAGAAACAGAGAGCATCAGTGGGAGAGGGGCAGACAAAGAGAGGACAGAGAATCCCAAGCAGACTCTGTACTGTCAGCATGGAGCACAACGCGGGGCTCAAACTCACAAACCATGAGATCATCACCTGAGCCAAAACCAAGACTTGGACACTTAACCAACTGAGCCACCCGGGTGCCCTGGCATATTTTTAAAAACTTAATTCCCCCAGGGCATTTTCAAATCTTCCTCACCCCTCTCCCTTTTTAATCCATTTGTATGCATTAATGTAGTAGCAGTTTCATCTACTTATTTATCCTTTTTTTCTTCATTTTCAATTATGCTGGATATTAAGTTACTGTCCTCCTACCCCAGACAACTGCAAACTGCTTATATTCAGATTTCATCACACCGGAATTCTTGACAGTCAAGTGTACAAACAATTCGACGTGTGTACATCTATCACATATATTCTAAATGTTCGTTTAATAGTAATAAAAATGAATATCAACAAATCAATGATGCCTTATTGTAGAAAAATCATAAATGTAAAGATATATAAGTTACTTGATAGTCTGTGCTCTCAGGAGGCATATGAGTTATGAGGGAGATGTTATGAATATAAATGAAATTACAGCAAACAACATGAGGCTCTGAATAATCAGCACTTAGGAAGTGATGCAGAGCAAAGAAGCCAAGGGGAACAGAAGAGGGAGGAGCCATTCAGCATTGGATGATCAGGGTAAGTTCTGCCAAAGGAGGTGGGCTTTGCTCTGCGTCCTGAAGGATGGATGATATTTAAGTAGCGGGAAAGGAGGAAAAAGAGTTCCCAGAATGAGAACAGAGTGAACTAAGGCAGAGAGAATGTGTTTTGTGTCAAGGTGTCTTGGGGACACTGAAGAGACAGAAACAGAATATTCATGTAAGGCCCTAGCGAAAGATGAGGCTGCAAAAACAGACTGAGTCCAGATTTTGGTAGACTCTATATTAGGGTAAATAGTCCTAGTTATGAGCACCAGATGATCATTTGGTGGGTTCTCAGCAGGGCTATGGGTGCTCTTTGGACAGATTAATCAGACAGTAGTATGAAGGCTGCTTTGCCAGGGGAAGGCTGGAGGCAAGAATTCGGTCAGTGAATCTATGTGGAGGGAATTGCTGATAGGTGGTGAGGTGAGGATGGTCTAGCAAAGATTAGTTTTAGTGACATTGAATTTGAAGTGAATGACAAAGTAGTCAGTGGAGATGGAAATAGACATTTGAAGATTGTTGTAGGAGAGAATTTGGATTTAGAATTCATTCCAATTAGGAAAGTTTGACTAAGTTCCTCTGCTTCCTTAGATATCTAAAATGAAGCCATTGAGAGCCACCTGGGTGGCTCAGCCAGTTAAGCGTCCAAGTCTTGATTTAGGCTCAAGTCATGATCTCACAGTTTGGGGGATCCAGTCCAAGCCTTCCATCGGGTTCTGTGCTGACATTGTGGAGGTTGCTTGGGATTCTCTCTCTCCCTCTCTCTCCCCCTCCCTTGCTTGTGTTCTTTCTCTCTCTCTCTCTCTCTCTCTCTCTCTGTCTCTCTCTCAAAAGTAAATTATTTATTCATTTTTGAGAGAAAGAGAGAACATGAGCAGGGGAGGGGCAGAGAGAGAGAGAGAGAGAGAATCCCAAACAGGCTCTGCACTGTCATTGTGACCGATGTGTGGCTCGAACTCACTAACCGCCAGATCATGACCTGAAAAAAAAAATTTAGGTGAAGCCATTGAAAGTAATGGCCCATGGAACAGATGACAGCTTTGAGGGAGAAAAAATACATAAAGAACAAAAATTGGAGAGAAGGCCAAGTACTGCATCTGGGGACTCTAGTGTTCTCTTGAGAAGTGGAATCATAATAGGAAATAAAGAAGTTGTTAGAGAAATAAACAGACAAGAAGAAGGTAGCCTTGCTGAAGTTAAGCAAAAGAGGGATTGACGTACCCAGTTAAAACCAATGTCCACCTGCCAGAGACTAAGGTGGAACATTTGTTTGCTCATGATTCTTCACTACGTAGTTCACACATCCTTAGGAAATGCTTCATGTAACTGAATATACTTCTCCACTGTCAACAAGTATCAACCTACCCTGTGAACTGTTGCAGAGTGATTTATAATGTTAATAAGACCTAGAAAACTTGTTTTCCTTATGTTTGTGGATGCATGTCAGTCAAAACATTCAAAGGCATAACCACGATGGCATAAAAAACTCTGGAGCCAAGTTTTCTTCTCTTTCCTATTGTGCTGATTTCAGAAACCAACTATTAATCACAGAGAATACAATAAAACATGATCAGATCCTTTTTTAATCCCCAAGTGCAAAGTGACTAAAAATTTGCTAAGGCAATGTTTTGTCGGTGTATGCCCAGATGCAGATGTTGCTCGTGATAAGAGTGTGAGAGTGTTCTGTTCTGTATAGGGATTACTCTTGGCACACTAGATCGATGCACCTGTGCATACTAGCATATAAGAACAAAGGAGGAAAAGTCAGAAGATTTGGATTCTGCTGTACTGGAGATTGTGCAATATGATTACTGAAGTTGGCTCCATTCGTTGTGTCCAGAATAGAAACCACTGTAATCATCCATCAGCCTTGAGAGTGCAATGTACAATTCTGGCTAAGGGGTAGTTGCTTCTTGGGATAATGTATTCATCCCTTGGGTTAAAGGTAAGAATGAAAAACTTGCTGAGGTTAAATTACCATCACTTTGCCCTGATGACTTAAAATACTAGATGAGGGTTGTTACTGGGCATCTCCTCTGCTGATGTTGCCGAATCCAGATGAGAATTTGGGAGACTTGTTACATAACTGAGGCTGTCAGTTCAGTTCAGCCGGGAGAATCCTGGACTAGCTTCAGTCTTCCTGCTGCTTCTGGCTTAGCTGCATGATCCTGAGCAAGTCAGTGAACCCATTTTGCGGTTGATGCTCTCAGGAAAGAAAGAGATGTATCTATTCCACAGTGAGATACAGGAATATTGTTTTAAAAAGTAGAAAGCATGGTGGAATGGGTAGCTTTAAGAAGTGTTCCTGGACTTAGGAAATACCTACTTATTTTCTTCTGGGTTTATTTCAGATTGGTAATGAAGAATATATACATATATTTTAATTTTGTAAGAGCTCTTCAAGCAGAAATTTGCCATTTCTGGAAAATGAAAGTGGTTCCAAACTTGGAATCACATTTTTAGACACTGCAACCTGGTTTCTCACCAAATGTCTATATCTTCCTACTGGACTTTTCATGCTTTTCACTTTTTGTTGTTGTTGCTGTCTTTTCTCTTCCTTTCGGAGCCTCTCTCTCTTCCCACCCCCGCTTCTTCCACCTCCCCATCTCTGCTGTAGAAAAGCATTTATTTTCAAACAACAACGGTTCTTTGTTTTATATTAATACATTAAAAAATACTCTTTGAGATAAATTCTGAAGAGCAGAAAACACTATAATTTTATGAAAGGCAGACCCAGCAAAGACTAGTTTGGGTGATGTGAATATCACACTGAAATTATCTAAAATTTAGTTTGGGACTGAAAACTAGTAGGAATAGCACCATCTTGTAGTAAAACTAGAGTCGGAATGGACTTTTTCCATCAGGTGATAGTTACTAATAACACGGTAATAGAGGATGGAAATTTTAGCTTAGAATATAATAAATAGTAGAAGACACCAAAACTTCAAAAATTTGCATAAATCTGTTAACTACAGAGAGTTGGAAATTTTGAGAAAAGTGTATTCATTCCTAAGTAGTACAAGCTACACTCCTGTGCAAGACTATTGGTTGGAGATACTTAAAATTGTATGATTTACTGAACATTAAGCAAACGTGACTATAAGGTGATCTATTTTCCAAAGAGAAGTTCCTAAAGAGTTTGTGTGTGTGTGTGTGTGTGTGCTTTTTTTTTTTTTTTTTTTTTTTTTTTTTTTTGCCAACTTGTTTATTTATGAGAGAGAGAGAGACAGAGCGTGAGCGAGGCAGGGGCAGAGAGAGAGGGAGACACAGACTCTGAAGCAGGTTCCAGGTGCTGAGCTGTCAGTGCAGAGCCTGACTCAGGGCTCGAACTCACAAACCATGAGATCATGATCCGAGCCAAAGTTGGGGGCTTAACCAACTAGGCCACCCAGGCACTTCTGGATGCACAACTCTAAAAGCACTCATTATTGGGGCACCTGGGTGGCTCAGTCAGTAGGCATCCGACTTTGGCTCAGGTCATGACCTTGTGGTTCATGAGTTCCAGCCCCGCGTCAGGCTCTGCGCTGACAGCTCAGAACCTGGAGCCTGCTTCAGATCCTGTGTCTCTCTCTCTCTTCTTGCCCGCCCCCCACTCCGGCTCTGTCTGTCTGTCTGTCTGTCTCTGTCTCTCTCTTTCAAAAATAAATAAACATTGGGGCGCCTGGGTGGCTCGGTCGGTTGAGCGTCCGACTTCAGCTCAGGTCACGATCTCACGGTTCGTGAGTTCGAGCCCCGCGTCAGGCTCTGGGCTGATGGCTCAGAGCCTGGAGCCTGCTTCCGATTCTGTGTCTCCCTCTCTCTCTGCCCCTCCCCCATTCATGCTCTGACTCTCTCTGTCTCAAAAATAAATAAACATTAAAAAAAAAATTAAAAAAAAAAAAAAAACAAAAATAAATAAACATTAAAAAATTTAACAGGGAGAAAAAGCATGCATTATTTAAATGATATAATAATGAACAAATGTTGCTTTTTTCCACGCTCTCATTCCATGAAGCAACTATATTAAAACTTGTCACTTGCAAGAATATTTTATAATGCCTGAATATAATGAAAAGTATTTTCTGAACAGTATCCTTTAGACATCAGTCTCTTTGTTATAACTAGAACCACTTGTTGTGTCTAAACCAAAGATTTTATCACCTTTCTGCCCAACTTGTTGGAGATATATCTCTTTTACATCATATGGATGAGGTGGTTCTTGGAAATTTTACCCTAAGCCACAAATATCCATTTGATAGTCATCATTTCAGCTTAATCATGAATACTTTATTTTTAAAAGCGATATATAAGGGGCACCTGTGTGGCTCAGTCGGTTAAGCATCTGACTTCAGCTCAGGTCATGATCTCATGGTGTGTGAGTTCGAGCCCCGTGTTGGGCTCTGTGCTGTCAGTTCTGAGCCTGGAGCCTTCTTTGGATTCTGTGTCTCCCTCTCTGCCCCTCCCCCACTCATGCTCTGTGTCTCAAAATATGAATAAATGTTAAAAAATTTTTTTAAATAAAATAAAAGTGATATATAAGAAGTGTGTTTATATCCAAAATTTGTGAGTATCAGGCCATACTCTAAGAATAACTCTTAAGTATGCATACATTTATTTGCCACCTTTTAAAAAGTTAATTTCATTACTAATTGAGTTATTTTGGGTTAGTAGACTTTCCCAAAGAGACTTCCCAAATAGACTTTTGTTATTAAAATAGAAGGACTCTATATAATATTAGAGATTCTATAAGATGACTTTCTTGTTTCTGAGGAATAATTTTGAAAAACTAACTCATCTTATATTCAAGCATACATGATACTTGTGCTTTTTAAAGATTGACTCTATTGAGGGTAATATAAGGAGGGTAATATTTTGGAAGTATCTTCTGAAGTATATATTTTCTTCTGATAGGTACTTTCATTCCCTGTGGCTAACATTGCCATAGAGAAGGTGAGGGTGAATACTCAGGACTGAAGAAGAAGGATAGGGAAGCTCTTACCAACTGGAAGAGGAAATGGAATGACCTTCTGGTTCCAGAGGAAGGTAAAGAAGGGTAAAGAGAGCTAGAGGAAGGTAACAGCAGGAGTAAACTATGAGAGCTCTCTTCCTCCCACCAGTTGCTTAAAACCCAAAGACAGAAGGGCATAGAAATAGTCATATCAGGGGGCACCTGGATGGCTCTGTTGGTTAAGCCTCTGACTCTTGATTTTGGCTCAGGTCATGATCTTGCGATTCATGGGGCTGAGCCCCGTGTTGGGCTCTGTGCTGACAGCGCAGAATCTGCTTCAGATTCTCTCTCTCTCTGTCTGCCCTATCCCCTCTTAAAATAAATAAATAAACATTAAAAAATACTTATATAGGTTTTGGAGAGTCCTAGACATGCTCTGGGAGAGATGGCAAGTCTCTCAAAAAAGCTGTCTCTTGGGAGCCACATTCAATATGACTTCAGGGAGCCAAATAGAAAAAGCCAAGGAAGGTGATCTGAAGAAAAGTTTCACAGAGCTCTGTGCATGTCAGGTGAGTGTGAGAGAAAGCAACTGAGAATTCTGTATGGAAAAGAAGAGCCAAGAGAACCCAAAAAGCTGGGGTCAAATTTTATTGGCTAAAGCAAGTCACATGGTCATATCTAACCTCAAGGTACCTAGAAGTGCAATTTTACCATATGCCCAGAAGGAGACACAGGAATGCTTGGTGAATCACTCTACTGGCCACCATAATTTGTAAGCCCTCTGGAATTCTCTGGATTATGGTTTCATGATGGAAATTACCTGACCAGGAACAGATGTGAGAAGCAGAAAAGATACCAATGACTAAAATTTCAGCATAGTTAATGTTTACCATTTATGCCACCATCCTCTTGTGTTTTTTAATAGAGTTGCATTGACTGCTCAGAGTTCAATTAAACCAAGAGAATTCACTCTAGATCAAGGGTTGGCAAATGTTTTGCATGAAGGGCCAGGTAATAAATTTGTTTTCAAGTTTTTATTTAAATTCCAGTTAGTTAATATACAGTGTAATATTTATTGCAGGTATAGAATTTAGTGATTCATCACTTACATACAACACCCAGCATTTTTCACAAGTGCCCTCCTTGTTACCCACCACCCATTTAACCTCCCCACCTCCCCTCCTTTCTTACATCATACACAAAAACACATTCAAAACAGATAATAGATATGGTAAACTTTGTGGACCACGTGTTTCTGTTGCAAGTACTTGATTCTACTGTTGTGGTGCAGAACAAAGTAGTTGAAATATCTGTTGTAGAGCATAACTAACATGCAAATGTATGGGAGTGGTATATTTCAACACAACTTTATTTAACAACACTGAAGTTTGAAACTCATAATTTTCACACGTCAGAGAATATTATTCTTCTTTTGATGTCTTTTCCAACCAGGTAAAAATGTAAAAACCACTTTTAGCTTGCAGGCTGTACAAAAGCAGACAGTGGGCTAGACTCGGCATAATAGGAATCTTACATCGAGAAGTGAAAATGTACAAAATTTTTGGAAGGAATAGAGGAACGGTTCTAGTCTTAACAACCAGGAATGACTGGTAGCTCCAGAAATTATTCTGCCTTTGTCTTGAGCAGGTAAACCACTGTCACAAATGCAGGAAGCTGAACAATTGTGAATCTGCTGCTAATTGTGCTGACTTCTCAGGCTGTGGTCCCAGGCTACTGTGCCACAATCCAGAAATATGCCACTGCTGTTCTAGGAAGCTGCTGAATCAGGAATTCACCCACTACATTGGGAAGTCTCTGCTTTAGCTGCCACCTTGGCCTTAATCCTTGCCAGCAAAATGTACATCTCAGACTTGGCTTTTTCCTTCATTTGATTCCGTTTCTAAACATTCCCACATGCGTATGATGGAACCTAAATCATATCCTAGTGCCCAAAGAGTCTGAGAAATGGTTTTTAACTCTCCAGATACTGCATGTTAGCAGTGGGTTTTAAATGGATGTTTGACAAAGCAATTAAAAGTATGGAACCCAGCCCAGTAAAAGGGAGACGGACTCCATTAAGATGACTTCTCTGGCATTTCCAAAACCTTCTCGAGCTCTCAGGAAGATCAAGTCCTCTGTGTAACTGCCACAAAATGGTAGAATAGTAAAAATGGTGGTGTACATGTTTTCTTCCCACCAATGGTACTGCCCCCGTCACTTATTTCATCACACCCAATGTGATTTTTCTGCAGTTGCACAAGTAGATTTGTGTAATCATGCTCATGGAGGCCCTGCTGGAAATAGCAATAAAGACTGCTTGCTAATGGAGAAAGGGGTAAAGATTTTAGTATAGACATGTTACAAAACAATTAAAAGAAACGTATGCTTGTAGATACTGACATGGAAAGAGGTCCCAGACACACTGTAAACAAAAAGAGTTCAAGAATAGTTCGTGAAGTCTCATCCTACTTTTTGAAAACTAAGATACTTAAAAAAATTTTTTTTAATGTTTATTTTTGAGAGAAAAAAAGTGCGAGCAGGTCAGGGGCAGAGAGAGAGGGAGACAGAGGACCCAAAGCTGGCTCTACACTGACAGCACGGAGCCTGATGTAAGTAGCCTCCAACTTGGGCTCAGGTCATGATCTCATGGTTCGTGAGTTCAAGCCCTGCATCAGGCTCTGCCCTGACAGCTCAGAGCCTGGAACCTGCTTCAGAGTCTGTGTCTCCCTCTCTCTGCCCCTGCGCTGCTCATGCTCTGTCTCTCTCTCTGTCAAAAACAAGTAAACAAGCCAGCAAAAAAAGCACACGCACACACACACACACACAAACTCTTTAAGAACTTCTCTTTGGAAAATAGGAGATCACCTTACAGTCAAGTTTGTTAATGTTCAGTAAATCATGCAGCTTTAAGTCTCTCCAACCAATACTCTTTTACAGGAATGTAGCTTGTACTACTTAGGAATGAATACACTTTTCTCAAAATTTCCAACTCTCTGTAGTTAGCAGATTTCTGCAAATTCTTGAAGTTTTGGTATCTTCTATTTATTCAGATCATGACTTGAGCCAAAATCAAGAGTTGGATGCTTAACTGACTGAGACACCCAGGTGCCCCAATAAGATACTTTTTTAAATGCATTATTATCTTTATTGATTTGTTCTCATTTTAAGTATAATCCAAAGATGTAAATATCATTTATAGAAGTATACAAAATAGAAATCAAACATTCCCTATACTCCTAATCTCTTGAGATAACTCAGGTCAGTGTTTTTGTAAGTGTATTACATTTTTTTCTGTACACATACAAAGTTTGGATTACATTTTTAAACAAATTTAGTTTTATTTGAGATGCACTTTTTTATTTTTAGGAATAAGATTTGTTGTGTCAGGGCTGTACTACTTAAGGACTTTCATGGTACTCTGGATTTCACTTTTCTAAAAAAACAAAAAGCCCTAAGAGGCCACGGATTCCTTCATAGATATAATTTCTATGGGTTAACATACAGGACTAACTTGTTTCATGAATTTGGGTTCAATTTACACAATTTTAAATTGTAACACATTTTAAATTGTAACGCATTTCAGAGGCTATTGTTTTCCACATGTACTACTAAGTGCTATTATTTTCAGTGCAAATATGACATGTAATCCATCCAAGACAGGCAAGGTACTCGTAAACATTAAATGAAAAATTGATGATATATCTCTGAGAAGCACTACATATTAGACCCTCCTGGAACACTTGTGTAATTCTCAAATTTTTCTATTGTTGTACAAAAAAGAGAATCTACATAAAATAAGTGCAGGAACAATTTCAACCATTTCTTAGTATCTTCATGACAGCATCTCCATCATGATTTCTCCCAATGTGTTTGTGTCTGTCATTGCTATCCATGAAATAAACTATAAAACTTACGATGTTTACCAATTCTGCGACTATGACACATTAATTTTCTACTGGAACAAAACATATAGAGATGAATAGCCTGGTTAGGACCAACTATAAAAAACATACTGTCCAATAGCCATTCTTTTTAGAACTAATAAGACACTTAAAGGAATTATAGTGAAGACTTACTTCTAAGTAGAGGAAAAGGAAGCAAAATGAATGAGCTACTGAATGCATTTAAGCAGTGGTTTTCAAACCATTGGGCCTTAGAACCTCTTTACACTCAAAAATCATTGAGAACACACAAGTAGACTTGCCAGATAAAATATAGGATGTGTAGTATAATTTGAATTTCAGATTAACAATGAATAATTTATTAGCATAAGTTTGTCCCAAATATTACATGAGACATATGTATATTAACAGCTATTGATTGCTTATCTGAAATTCAAATTTACTGTGCATCCTGTAGCTTTATTTACTAAATCTGACACCCCTACGCCATTTTGTTATATTTGTCAGTACATTACATATTTTAAATTAAAACTGAGAAATGTTTAAAAGTCTGTATTCGTTAATTCCTTTTAACATAATGGTAGACCTATTAAAAAAGCCACAATCTCGTGAAAAATAATTATACTTTCCTTAAAAGATAGTGAGAGAGTTGGAATTGTTTTACATTTTTGCCAATCTCTTTAACATCCAGCTTAATAAAAGACAGCTAGATTCTCATACCTGATTCCCCATTGAATCTATTGCACTATGTTGTTCTATTTAAAGTATCTAAGCAAAATATAGCCTCACTCAGATGTGTAGTTTAGCAAAAGGAATAAAATTTCAATGCCTCCTCAGATAATTGTGGATATTCTTATTTGTTATACACCCCAAATCCACAAACTAATAGTTTCTTTTTTTTTAAACTGTTTATTCATTTTTGAGAGAAAAAGAAAGAGAGATAGAGAACGAGCATGTGCATGTAGGGGAGGGGAAGAGAATGAGAGGGACAGAAGACAGTAGAGAGCCCAATGCAGGGCTCGAACTCAGGAACCACAAGATCATAACCTGAGCTGAAGTCATGACTGAGCCACCCAGATGCCCCAGACAACTGATACTTTGTTAAAGGTTGGTTGCAATAAAGAATCTGAAACCACAATAATTATTTGTTTATACTGTCACAGTAAAATCCATTTGTCTGTCTAGCTCTTTGAATGGATATTCTATCCTTGCCTGTAGCCAATGTTACATCATGGTCATTAGCCTTTTGGGAAATAATTGGCTTATGGATGTATATAGTACTTTCAAATAACCTTTATACAGTATCAACAGATCAGTTTTTTAAATATCATCACCAATCTTATCAGAAGAATCTTAAGTGAGATTGAGAAGGTGTCAAGCTGAAGGTGGTAGATTTATGTTTTTCCAAAATACTAATTTTTGTTTAACAATTCAAATTTTATCAGCAGAAACAGATCCTAACAGGGTTTTTTCCCTGGAAGTTAACAGGTTCATTTTGTTTCTTTTCAAGAAAATGTTTGTCAGATACTCAAGTCTGAACAGTCATTGTCAGTCCTTCTCAAATAGAGACGGTGTTCTGTTAAAAAAGCAACTAGTTCAGTTTGCAACACAAACTGAACCACTAAGAGCACTAACATACGTAGGCAGAAATACTTTTATGTCCAATTCCAATTTTCATCACACACAATATAAAAAAAATGTGTGCTTAAGGGTAGAGATTTAGTGAAATTAATGCTTACTAAAAGTGATTCTTAAGTGAAATTGGTTTTTATTTTCTTTCTACATTGGTATGTGGCCGTGAAGACTACAGTGATCAAGTGATCGCTTGTACAGTTGGGTGCCATTGCCTTGATTCACACTAAGGTGCCAGAACCACGGCTTTCTCACTGTGTGTTCAAATGTCTGCACAGTGAAAAGGCAAATGGCTTCATAGTATTACTATAAAGGTAGTTTTGACTTTGTGGACTTCCTGAAAAAGGCTTGGGACCTAGTAGAGTTCTGCATATCAGGCTTTGAGCTGCTACTTAAATCAACAACTACAAAAGAGCAGGTAGTTACAATTGAAAATCCTAATATTTATATGTATAACACTTAATGGACCGGACCAACATTTTTCCCTGAACATTCACCACCCAACCATCTTCTTCTTTTCATAAGATGCCCTTATTTTCTGTAGCTTGAATTTCCCATCTGTTTTAGTTGTAGTATCACCTTCTCATGTGGTCCTCTACTCTTGCACATCATTGGTTCTGCTCATTGGCTTCTACATCCAAAATAAAATCATATATGAGTGCACTGAAAACCTATAATAATTACATGTAAAGATATTGGCTTGTTTGGGGTTACATACAATTTAATGCTAGCCATGCCCCAAAGACACAGAGACATTACTGCAGCCAACCTATTCCATGGTGAAATCTTAGCATCTCCTTGCTTAAAAGTTTGTGATATGGTCCCATTGTCCTGATAAAGTTCAAATTTCTTAGCCCGGTGAATAGGTTTCTCACACGTTGGTCTCAATCCAGCCTCTCTTTTACTATTTGATTAACTTGACAAGTGCACATGCACACGCACACATGTGCACACACACCTACACCATGCACACGCAATTCACCCCCACAACTTGCTATAATCCTAAACGTAGATTATACTTATAAACCTCCATGCCTTTACACATGTTCTTTTTTCTGTCTCAGATGTTTACTCCAAACCCTCATTTACCTGGTAAATTTCTCCCCTACCACGTCTTTATTCGTAACTCATTTTCTCAAGGACGCCGTTCACGAACACCTTTTCAAAAATATCCCCTCCAACATTTCATTTCCTTCTCTGTTTTGGCCTTCATTCTCACTTGGTACATACAACCATATATTACTTATCTTGATTAATTGCTGCCTCATCCACTGGGATACATGTACCATGAAGGTAGAGATTTTTGCCTGTACTGTCTACAATTATAATTTCTGCATCTATTGGTTCTTTCCAGATATTTGTAGGTGCCCAATAAATATTTGTTGAATGGATACATGATTTCAAACAGCACCTCCTCTGTTAGCTTCTTTCACCTTAGTAAGGCAAATTTCATCACATTTTTCCCCTTAATATTTTCATGTTACAGACAGCACTATACTATCACTTTGTTTTGACCTTATTTATTTTTAAAATGTGGCATTTCTACCAGACTCTGAATCCCTAAACATATATAACTTGGTTTATTCATCCTCAGCTGTTGGGATCTACTGACACATAGTAGGTATTTTGGAAACATAAAATATATTGAGTGGCTTTATAAATATGGTTCAGAACTACTATTCCCACTGAAACAAATGGCATATATAAATATGCATTTCTGTGTTAAACATGGTTGATTTTAAACTGGGCTGTTATGAACCAAGAATTTTCCAGAGATCCCATCTTAATGCCAGTGGTCTCCTCTGATTTAGACACCCTCCTGGTATTCCTTTTGCTCTCCTACTCCCTTCAGGAAAGAGATTTTGACCTGAATCAGTTGTCTTGTTGCTTTGTAGTACTATTTTTAGTCTTTAAAATCTAATTTATTGAAGGGATAGCTTTTTCTCCTTTAAAGAAAATTCAGATACCAGCCACCTTATGAAGGAGATATTTGTCAGGATCTTTCTTCTATTAACCAATGAAGCCATATCATACAAAGGTTCTTTTTAAGTCATATCATACAAAGGTATCTGATTTATTCATGAGTCATGATGAATCTTATATCTTCTAACGTCATTATCCACTTTATAGTTAAAAAATAGAATTGAGAATTTTACCCAAAGGTATAAAGCATCCTCGTGGTTTTGATATTTGATTAGAGAAGCCGTTCCAGGTTGGGGTGCAGAAGGAGAGGTTGAATGAGCTATTTGAGGACTCAGTGTGTTCCTGGAGTTTGAGAGAGGTCTGGAGAGGTGAAAGAGTGGTGGAAAGAGTTCAGAGACCAGCAGCCAGGGGCCAAAGGTCAGACCCTTGACCTTTTATTTTAACATGTGTCTGTGGGAAAAGGATCTACAATGAAGAAAGAACTAAGTGGTTTGCTCCCCACCTTGATCCTGATTAAGGAAACAAGAGAAATACAGTGAAAAAGAGGAAAATGGAAATTTAAGGCTTGACTGCATAAAATTAATAGTCATTTATGTAAACTGGTGCATCCTGTTGGCTTTTCATGTGATAATAACAATGTACCTACTACTGACTGTGATTTATTAACCACTATAAACTTTAATTTGATTAGAATTGTTTGTTTGCAGAGTCTACTATTAATAAACAACATTGTAATCTGTCTACAACTCCAAGGAACAGGTGAATTGTCACAAAAGGACTCATACTTAATCACTTCTACTAGATACAATTTTAAGCATTTTTTAAATGTTTATTTATTTTTGAGAGAGACAAAGACAGAATGTGAGTGGGTTAGCGGCAGAGAGAGAGGCACACAGAATCTGAAGCAGGGTCCAGGCTCCGAGCTGTCAGCACAGAGCCTGATGCGGGGCTCGAACTCATGAGCTGCGAGATCATGACCTGAGCCAAAATAGGATGCTCAACTGACTGAGCCACCCAGGCACCCCTACTAGATACAATTTTAATGTTTTACGGTAAATATTACTAGTGAAAGAGGGCATGCATGCTTCAGTTAGAACTTCTGTATGTTATTTGTATTTTATGATGCTGGTAAAGTATTCCTGGCTGAACTTTCTGATCTTGCCGATTGCAGCTTTAGGCTTCTGTGATTTCAAGTTCTTGAAAATACATACCTATGTCTAAAGTGATTTCTAAGACATCTTCTGCAAAGACAAAATATGGTCCATAATATTACTTTTGTTACCCCCTTCATAATTCTGAACTTGAAGATGTGAGGCTTCAACTTCCAAATGTTTCTCATGTGTCTTTTGGTAACTTTGACCATCAGAAATGTGTGGTATGCAATGTAGATTCTGCAGTTCCTACCAATCTTGGCACGGTGTGTGACAACACTATTTAAACTCCTTATCAAAGAAGTAAATGCAGCTTTTGAGAACATTAGGAAGGTGTTCGCATTTTCAGACACCATCTTTCAACTGTGAACATATCTGGTGGCACAATAATGGTGGAGTTCATTGGTCCATCAAGCTGTATCTTTCTGATGAGGCAGCTTTTCATCTGCATATTGACAAAAAGGATGACCCTCTCTGCTGACCTTTTCACCCCAACCACGCTAATCTGGCCTTTACTCAGAAAAAGAGGGTGGGAGGTGTCCTACTGCTTCAATTGTTTTCCAAATTTAAGAACAGGACTCTTGTGATTTTAACAAAAATTAAGATTTTTAGCACATTTAATACTCAACAATTTAGGATTTCACAAAATATTTAACATGATATGTTGTGTTGTATAAATGTTATTAAAATCAATAGTTATAGAAGTAAAAGAAGGACATGAGCATCATTCACTACCCATCAAATCAAAAATAATAAAATGAAATGGTTAGAGAGAGCATTGCCTTTTACTAAATCAACAAGTTGATTTTTCCCCAGCAGCCTTGTAAGACTATTGAACTCAGACATAAACTGGCTGGAGATCTTACTTGTGGTTTCAGAATAAAGGATAAAATTCCTTCCCCTCTATCCCTGATTATCTAACCTTTGGAGCTGATAATCTGAAAGAGGGCAAAATGCCCCAGAGGAGACATATTTGGTTGTCCTCTTTGGTGAATAGGCAAGCAGAATAAACTAGACATGTTGGAAAAGCTTGGGATTTTTTACTACAGTAACAGAAATACAGCTGCTGAATGTTACTCCTCTGAGCATCATTGTAGAGTCTGGCAAATGCTCATTAAAGCTGAGATTACTTAATATAACAAATAACAAATTTCTGCATTGAGAATGCATCGATTTATAAAATGAGAAAAGAGAGTTGCTTTATTATCTAACATTGGAAAAATTTTTTTACAAAAATGCTATAAACTTCTCTCATTATTTTGATTAATTTGACTCTGATTGGCTCTACAAAGACCAATTCCTGTGTATTTAAGGGACTAGAGTCCTGTTATTAAATATATCAATCAGTATTTTCAGAGAACATGGAAATAGGCAAAGTGAATTTTAATTTATTCAAGTCAACACTTTTACATTAGGAACAAAAATAAATTTGCTTCAAAAAAGCCTTACATTGGGGTGCCTGGGTGGCTCAGTCAGTTAAGTGTCTGACTCTTGGTTTGGCACAGGTCATGATCTCACGATTTGTGAGTTCGAGCTCCCCGTCAGGCTCTGTGCTGACAGCTCAGAGCCAGCTTGGGATTCTTTCTCTTTGCCCCTCTCCCACTCTCTCTCTCAAAAATAAATACTTATAAAAAATCTTACATCGTTTCTAGATTTGGATATTTGATAAATGCAAATCAATTGCTTACATGTGCCGACAATTTACAGACTCAATTTGGAAATATTCAGTTTAGAAAAATTCAAAGAAAAGCTCTAAATAAAAGCTGACAAAATTATTTATTACATATGTCACTCGTACAAAGAAACTCAATAGATGACCATATTCCTTTCTTTCTTCTCAGTCACTAAATGCTTGAAATGTTTTTCATACTATTTAGACTGCCTTTAAAGTTGTAGTCATACACATCATTATAGAACAAACAAAAAACAAACTTTAAATTAAATTCTACCTTAACTTTTCCAAACATTCTCCTTTCTACTGCCAACACCTCAGTCAAAATTAAGTTTCTGGAAAGGTTTTAATGGCAAATATTGATTGATTAAGCCCCCCTCCCCCAATTTTCACAGTGCTAATTTATATTTATTAACATACATTAATTGTGGTCTCCTCTTACGCTTCCTCTGATACTTTATGTCTTCCCTTCCTTCTTTATTTCATTGAGACATCTACTTGAGTAACTCTTTAGAGCACTTCAGTTATTTCTAAATATTTTTGGAGACCACATTAACAAATTAAGGCTAATAAAGTGGCATTTACTAAGTTATGCCTCAAGGCCCTGAACCAATTCCATCTGAAAGATACTAAATCATTTTTGCATTATAACATTCACAAGTTATTTGACTGCTTATCAGCCACTTTAAAATTGATGACTGAATAGTTCATTTTAGTTCTGGAACTTTCTGGAAAGTAGATAAATGGTGTGGACTTTTACGTGTTCTTTACCCTTTATTTGGGCATTACCACTTAGTACAATCATGGAAAGAGAACATTTTTATGTTGGTAATTGTGCTCATATACCATTGGATCTAATCTCTGGGAATTGAAAACAATTGTTTTCAATGAATATTGCATTTGTTCAAGATATCAGAATTTGAGAAGAGCAAAATTCTGGGAAATACAAATTTATACATACAATGCATTGATTATTCTGCTAATATTGGAAGAATAGAAGTATTAGCACTTCTTGCTAAAATTTTGAAAATTCTAATCATACATCCTGCTTGTTATGTCCTTCCGTTATTAAACTGTGATCACTGAAGAACTTGAACTTGAAGCAAGGCACTTACAAAATTAATAGCAATTGGTATTACATGTGTCCTGTCTTTGATTTTGAGCCTAATCACTTTGAGCTTGGGGTTGCGTTATGAACAAGTAGATTCAGAATTCAACATCCTAATGCAGTAAAAACTAAATCACATTCATGTAAAATGGAGATTTTCCAAGAACTTTATGACCAGATATGTGGAAGTTTGAGTTCTTGGCTGTGATATGCAGGGCTCTCTGTAGAACAGAGCAGCAGACAGATGATCTCTCTGTAGAATTCATTGTCAGGAACCAGAAAATTATTAGTTAGATAGTGACATCCAGTCCCAATCTTACACAAAACTGAAGCAATTTCCTCAGCGCAATGTGGCATTTTCAGGAGTCTGTCTTTAAAATTCATCCTGCAGCACCAAGAGGAGACTTTATGAGATATTTCATGTAAAGCAAGAAAAATTTGTGTTTTATGTTTATGTATTTCAGTTTATATATTTCAACACATATCAATATTTAGGATAAGAATATAGTCCCATTTATTTAATATAATGTTTAAAAACCAGCTAAAGGAAATCTCTTCAGTCATAGCTTGCCAGCTGTTTTAAAATCTATTGTTTTTATTTTTCAATACAAAAACAATGAGGTTCTTATTGTTAAAAGTTTAGAAAACTTTTAACCAAGAGAATAAAATTCAACCATAATCTGACATTTAAAGATCATTATTAATATTATGTAACTAATATTCTAGTACTTTCCCTATGTATGTACAGCACATATACACTAGTGCATATTTGCAGTGCATTACATATTTGGAGTGAAATTATAAATAACAGATATTTGTGATTATTTGGATTCAGTTAGCATTTATTTCCCTTTATAATAACTTCCCATTTCCTATTTCAATATCACCTCACCATCGTGTATAGTCTTGATGAGATCATAAATCAAGAAGCCTCTTCCTTCCCCAACCAAGGACTGGCAGTTGACTCAAAATAGAACAATTAGTCTCTTTCTCCAGGGACTTTGGATCCTAAGTGAATTGACAGAAAGATGTGTGGGATGGGGGTGGGAATATAAAACATTTGGAGCTCATTTGTCTTGATAGACAAGATGGGAAAGACAGTTCCCTGCCCTATTTCCAGTCTTATGTCTTATCCTGCTTCCTGGACTCCTTTGTCTGGTCTCTCTTACTGCCCAGACTGTAAAGGCCTGAGCCAACACTGGTGTTTGTGTTCACAACCAAAGAACCTGATACACTGAGACCACAGTTTTATAAACTGTTTATTTTCCATCTATATATTGTGACAATAGCAGGTACATGTATATTTGCCATGATAAACTATGCAGAAGTAGACATAAATATTTATGTACATCCTTGATTATTTCTTTAAGTTCAATTTCGAGAAGTAGAACTACTAATCACTTTTAAGTCTTTTCGAAAGTCTTTTTATTCCCGTTGATCAATAATCCCAAAGAATGGTTTTGCCATTTATGGAAATGTCAACTTCTCTATTCTCTTTCCAAAAATGTCCTTATTTAATATTGCCAATTTGATAAGAAAAGCATTTCATATTTTAATACAGTGCAGTTCTTAATTACTGGTAAATTGAGATTTTTCATCTGTTGTCTGGCCATTAAAATGTCTTCATTGAATCTTTTCTTGCACATATGATTTACCTATATTTTTCTACTTCTAAATGTATTTGTACCTTATTTGTAAGACCTCTTTATATTTTAAATACATTAACCTTTAGATTAAGTATACTGCAAATATGCTTATAATTTGTCATTTGACTTAATATGGTACGTAGTTTTTGGCAAACAGAAATTAATTTTTTTTTAAATAGTCAGATTTCTTAAGCTTATCCCTTTATGTTCCATCTTAAGAGCTAGTCTTAAGCCTTCTTCACACCCAAATATTTACCTTTATCTGATTGAAACAAGTCTAGCTTATTTTAAACCTAGCTATATTTATATATATTGTATTTATTTGTTTTGAGAGAGAGAGAGGGAGAGAAAGCACAAGAAGGGGAGGGGCAGAGAGAGAGGGAGAGAGAGAATCCCAAGCAGGCTCCGCACTGTCAGCACAGAGCCTAATGCAGGGCTTGAGCTCACAAACCATGAGATCATGACCTGAACTGACATCAAATCGGATGCTTAACCAACTGAGCCACCAGGTTCCCTGATTTTTTTCACCTTTTAAATAGTATTTAAAAATGCTTAGTTTTTTTGTTTTTATTTTAATGTTTATTTGTTTTTGAGAGAGAGAGAGAGAGAGAGCACGTGCAGGGGAGGGGCAGAGAGGGAGATAAAGGATCTGAAGTGGGCTCCACACTGATAGCCACAACAGAGAGCCTGATGCCGGGCTTGAACTCACAAACTGTGAGATCGTGACCTGAGCTGAAGTTGGACGTTGAACCAACTGAGCCACCCAGGCGCCCCTAAAATACTCAGTTTTAAAACTTACTTATCAATTATACACAATAAATTAGTGGTTATGACCTCTTGCTTCCCCTTTAAGAGAGACCAAGTTGACATCTCTAACAATTCTTAATTGTATGACCTAGGATAATTGGCTTAAACTGTAGAAATCTGTTTGTCATCTATGATAAGAACACAGCTCCTACATTAAAGGACTGTTGCATTATGTGGCACCCATCTCATGAGACAGAGTGCTTTGCAGTGTCCAAGAAGTGCTAATTTAGTTTTAATGTGATTATTTTTGTTTTCTTGTTTATGTATTATGTATTTTATCTTTTTTTTAAAGTTTACTTAATCTGAGAGAGAGAGAGAGAGAGAGTGAGTGGGGGAGGGACAGAGAGAGAGGGAGACAGTTGCGCTGACAGCAGAGAGCCTGATGCAGAGCTCGAAACTGTGAACTGCAAGATCATGACCTAAGCAGAGGTCAGACGCTCAACCCACTGAGCCACCCAGGTGCTCCTACTTATTTTAACGTTTTCATGTATTTTCTTCTGGTATATTTTTTCTAAAATTTTAATAAGGTACTTTGTTCCTTCCTTTTTTTTTATGACTGAAAGCATTTAAGTCTACAATTTGATTTCATTTTATACATTCTGATTGTCACTTAAATTTTTTTTTAATGTTTTTATTTATCTTTGAGAGAGAGAGAGAGACAGCACATGAGCAGGGGAAGGGCAGAGAGAGAGGGAGACACAGAAATCTGAAACAGGCTCCAGGCTCGGAGCTGTCAGCAAAGAACCCGACGTGGGACTCGAACTCACAAACCGCGAGATCGTGACCTGAGCTGAAGTCAAATGCTTAACTGCCTGAGCCACCCAGGCACCCCTGATTGTCACTTTTTTTTTTTAACTACAATACCTATTTTAATAACTTCCTTAAGACTGAGGAAGAGGTAGTATGGATTACAACCTTTATTTAAATAAAATATTCTTTTTAAAAAAAAATTCATTTGAATATCAACATTGTAACTTTAGTGCACTTCCTTTATTGTTGGCCTAATATTACTTGGTACATTTTCTTTTTAAATTTTCACTATTTTTTTTTGGTAGGTGTACTTTTGAAAACATCTTATATTTGGACACTTTTTATCTTTTTACTTAAAACCTCTAAACCAAGCACTTATCTCTTCGTGGTTGGGCTTAATTCATTTATATTTTTTTGCCATAATGACATATTTATTCTTTCTGCTGTTCTTTATGCTTTCTAGTGATTCCCTCAATTTTCTTTCTTTCTTTTTTAGTCTTTTGATGAAGATCTTTCTTTAGTTGAGTTTAGCAGATGACTCAACTAATGGCATACTCTACTAACTGCTCTTTGAGAGGTCCTCTTTGGTTTATGTCATTTTCCCTTCAAAATTTTCATCACTGATCCCCACTTTCTCTTTATAATCCCACATTGACTCTAACATCCATGCCATATCTTTTTGCAAAAGCATGTGTTTGGAAATTAGAAAGGGATGTTTTATGCCTAGTAAGATTTATGTAGTGTGTTGTATAATTTATGTGCATATATGGGCTTTAATTTACAAAAATAATAGGTCTTGGAGCACCGGGGTGGCTCAGTCTGTTAAGCGGCCCACTTTTGCTCAGGTCATGATCTCACAGTTTGTGAGTTCAAGCCCTGCTTTGGGCTCTGTGCTGCCAGGTCAGAGCCTGGAGCCTGCTTTTAATTCTGTCTCCCTTGCTCTCTGCCCCTCCCCCACTCACGCTCTGTCTCTCTCTCTCTCCTTCAAAAATAAATAAACATTAAAAAATAGAGTAGATCTTATTCTCTCTTACCTTCTTTTAAGGCACATTTTTAAAAACATTTATTCATCATACTCTGTGCATTTAGTTCATGGCTTCTGCAAGCTGCCTATCATTCCATGGTGACCACCAAAATTTAAATATCTTTCACCTAGTGATGGATACAAACAAATATACAGTTTCTCTTGTTTCTAATGGACTTATTAGAGGACATTGAGAATATTCTTCCAGGAGTGAAATGCTCTGTCATAGTGAATACATATCCTTAATTTTAGTGAGTACATTCATATTGTTCTCCAGAACATCCATGATTGTTTACATTTCAAGCAAGAGCACCAATTTCCCACATTACAACCAATGTTTGGTGTCTTCTGTGTTTTTATTGCCAAACCGAAAACCATTAGGTGCTCTTCCCTTTTTTATTTAATTTGCATTTTTGTGAACACTAAACATTGTGAGAATTTCTTCAAATACTTGTTAGCTATCTGGGTTTACCCTTTTGTGCATATCCTATATTCTTTTCCCATGTTTAAAACAGGCTTCCTGTCTTTTTCTTGTCAATTTGTAGAAGCTCTTTCTAGATTGTAGATTAGCTAGTAATCACTTAATAGTTTAGGATTCTAAATATATCTTTTCCCAGTCTCTCACCAGTATGCTAACATTGTCTTCCATTCCTTTTATTGCACAGAATGCATCAGTTTGGGTGTCGTGATTTTGTGGTTTGTGGTTTGGGGCCCTAGTTTAAGAAACTTTCCTCCGCCCACAGGTCACAATCATGATTTCTTAATCTACTATTTGCATTCTGGCCAACCTATTACATTCAAGTCTTTATTTCAATGAAGTTTATTTTTCTCTGTAAAATGTGTCAGTTTTCCCAAGGCAATCACTAAATAAGCCACACCGTCTTTACTGGTCGACAATGCCACCTTTACCGGACCTGTTTCTACTTTTTGGTCTATTCCACTGGTTTTCTGTCTGTTCTGGGCTGGTACTTCCGTAGTTTTATCACTATGTCTTCTTAACAGAAACCCATGGGGGAGGGGAAGAAAAAAAAAAGAGGTTAGAGTGGGAGAGAGCCAAAGCATAAGAGATTCTTAAAAACTGAGAACAAACTGAGGGTTGATGGGGGGTGGGAGGGAGGGGAGGGTGGGTGATGGGTATTGAAGAGGGCATCTTTTGGGATGAGCACTGGGTGTTGTATGGAAACCAATTTGACAATAAATTTCATACATTGAAAAAAAAAAAGTATGTCTTACTACCTGCTAGGGCAATAAGTCCTAGTTTGCTGCTTCCCCCTGCCGCAATATTGCATGAGCTCCTAAGTTGCATTTAGAACTACTTATGCATGTAGAATAAGTTTCTTTAATTTCTAAAAAACTTTTGGTCACGTTTTGATGAGAATTTTTTGGGACTTGTAGATTAATTTGGAGAGCACTCACACCTTTAAAATATTAAGTCATTCTGTATAGATTCATGGTCATTCTCTTCACATAATCATCTTTTTATGTTCTTTTTTGGTTTAACTCATTTCTTCTTTAGAAGTGAATTGACTCTTTATGGTTTAATTCCCATATAGAAGTTGTTACTATTATGAATTGTATCTCCTTTATTTATTTATTTATTTATTTATTTATTTATTTTTTACTTTCCCAACTAATTATTTATAGTTTAGAATAATGTTATTGAGTTTTGAAAACTGTTCATGCCTTTGGCCTTCTACTTAATTTTACCACTGGATTGTATAGTTTATTGATTCTTTTGGGTTTTTCATGTAGTTGATCATATATCATTTGTAAATAATAACATTTTTGCTGCTTCTCTACCAATACTTACAGTCTCTATTCTGTGTGTGTATGATATGACTTAATGCAGTGGGGAAAATATCTAGTGTTGTGTGGAACAGTAGAGATATAATGATCTTCCTTGTCTTATTTTGGTCTTCTGGACGTTGCATCTAAATTTCTGCCTTAATGTGATGTGGCTTTTCTTGGATTTGTTACATTGTCTTTATCAAGTTAAGAATGATCTGTTTTATGCTTGATTTTCTGAGAGTCTGCATCAAACATGAAGAGTGAAGTTTCTCTAATAATCTTTCTGCATCTATGAAATGATCACGTGACTATTTCTTCTTTAACATATTAAAGGGATGAATTAGACTGACAGATTTTTCTGAGATTAAGAGTCTTGCTTTGCCAGGGTAAGCGCTGTTTATCATGATACATTAATATTATTATTATTTAACTCTGGATTATATTTAGCTATTATTTTAATCAGAACTTTATATCTTTGTTTAAAAGAGTTACAGACTAATGTCTTTCTTTTTTAATGTACTTTCATTATCTGGTTTTGAAATCAAGGTTATAGTAGTCTTTTAAAATGACTTGGTCAATGTTTCCTTCTATGTTTTCTGAAAGAATTTGTAATAATACATGGATTATATGTAGCTTGAAAATTTGATCAAATTCACCTATAGAATTTTTTTTGACCAGGATTTCTTTAGTTTAGTGGGAAGACAGAGAAATTGATTGAGTGTTGTTAAATTTAATTGCTATTAATTTATTCAAGACTGTATTACTTTTCTGCCAGTTTTTAATCTTACAATATGCAAAAGTATATCATGTGATTTCAAATGTATTACTTTATAACATTTTATTACATTTTAAATTTCTTTTTAAATTTATAATTATTTCTCCTTTTTCATTCTTATTTGGTTTTTTTAACATACAGTGTAATATTAGTTTCAAGTGTATCTTTTGATTTTTAACCTCTCTACTTCCTCTCCATCTTGCCATTGTCTGCGTGTATATTCATATAAAAAAAACCACTTCTGGTTTTGTTTTCTTCTTCTTCTTTTTGTTCTGTCTCTCTCTTTTGGTTTGTTTCAATGTCATAGTTTTCTGCCCATTTCTTCCTGTTTTATGGGTGTAGTCTGTTGCTCTTTCTTTTCCAAATTGTTCAGCTAACCATTTGCCTAATCTGTTTCTAGTAATTACTGTTTTATGATACTTTATGTAGTATTACATTTTCCTCTAATTACTAAGCTGTTTTTGTTCTGTATTTTTATTGACATTTTCTTCTCTGCATTAAAAAAAATCCTTACCAGTTATTCTTTAACCTATGGATTATTTACTGGTGTCTCTTTCAGCTTTAGAGATAAAGGATTTATTAAGATATCCTTTTATTATGTATTTTTATTACATTGTGTAATAAAAAATGTATTTTTATTACATTTATTACATATGTACTTTTATCACATTGTGATTGGGGAATATAATATCCAAAGTGTTGGTTAGTTGGAACTAACTATTTCCTTTTACGTGGAAATTAATATGTGGACTACTTTTCTCTTTTCAAAAAATTACATGTTTTTCACTTGTTTGGTTGACTTCTAATATATTTATGCACCATATATGTTAATTCAAGCTCATAGATTAATTTAAATCCTTTACAACTTGCTTGTTTTTATCTATAGATCTGTCAGTTTTTGAGTGAGACGTTAATTTCTAACTACAATTGCTGGTTTATCTCCTTCTGTCAGTATATCATACTTCTGTCAGTGTATATGTGTATATATATGTATATATGTATGTATACATATATATACACATATAATATATATATATACATGAAATTGTATACAATCATACTTCATACATAGGAAGGGAGCAGTATGTTTATGTTGTTAGGTTCATATATTTGATACTCATTATATCTTCTTAATCTACTTTTCCTTTGACAACATCCTACTTTGTGACTTATTTGAAATTTTTTCAATTTAATTATATACATTCTTTTTTAATTAAAATGTTATCTTCACTTTGTGTTCATATTTGATCACTGTATCTGTTCCCATCCCCTTATTTTCAGTCTTTTTGTATATTTGTGCCAAGTATGTGTCTTCTTGATAGCATATTACTGGATATATTTTTTTAAAAATCCAATCTGAGAATCTGCCTTTTGATTTGAGAGTTTGAACTTCTTATGTGTATCTTTGTTGGCTCTGACCATTAATAACTTGGTCTATCCCTTCCATCTTTCTCAATCTCTGTCTATCACAATCCATCCTTCAATTGCACCTGTCCATCTTCACCACCGTCAGCCTACATCAAGCCCCTATCCTCCCTTGCTGGGCTCTTGGTGATAACCTCTTACTGCCCTTGTCACTTTCACACTTGTTCCACTACCATCTGCCTCAACTCAGAAGCCAAAGTTCTGGTAAATGTAAGTCAGATCATATTCAGCCATTCATTGCAAACCATACCCAACCAGCACCCCCCAACCCCTTCCCTGGTTTATTATTTTTTTTTCTATAGCACTTATCATTCTTAATATTCCTTAGTCTTTTCTTATTTACTTTATTTATTGCATGTTTCTCTCAATTAGAAATAAGTAGACACACCGTATGGATTTGTTTAAAGTAATGAAAAATTATCATTGCTGACTTAATAGGACTATTTCTGCCATCTTATTTCATGTTATCTCCTTATCATACTTGGTTTTTTACCCTTTACCTTTTGCTGAACAGATTTTTTTTCTATTGGATTCACAGTTATATATCTTTTATTTTTCTATTGTTTCTTCCCAATATGTTTGCCTATAAATTTCTTAAGCTTATCAATCTCTGTCATTTCCCCAATATTAGGGAAAGACCTTAGCGTGATCTTATACCTCTCTGGTCTCCTTCCTTTCCTCTCTAGTCTTATTTTTACCACGTTAGAATTATCTAGAATTTTATCCATGAGTTTATTGTGTCAATAAAAGTGAAATTTACTTACCTTTTATTTACTTAACCCTCTATATGGTTTTCAGTGTCTTCTTGGGTTTATTTCCCTTTTTACTGAACTACTGCCTCCAAAGTTGTTTTCATGAAAGGTTTTGTGAGCCTCATAATACATTTTCTCATGTTCACATTTCAATAATAATTGATTTGGATAAAACATTTTAGGTTCAAGTTTCTCTTCATTTAACACATTGTAGTGATAATCCAGTGTCTTCTTGTATTAGTACTACTATTGAACAAGTTGATGGTATTGGTTCTTGTCCATTTGTAGGTGAATTGCTATTTTTGTACCTGAAAATTTTCTTGAAATTTTCTCTTGGTCTATAGACCTATTAGCACTCCAATATGTCTAATTGTAAGGTTGGTTTTTTTTAATCCATCTTTTTGTTATTCTACATCCCTTTTCATTCTGCTGTGTTTTCTCATCTCTAATTCTTACTATTACTGGTTATCGATCATTGAATTGTTATTTCATTTGCATTTTTACCTTTATAATATTGACATTTCTCCTTTCATTTCATCTTACCTAACTTTATATTTCTTCTATGATCCTTCCTAATTCTTTTTGAGGTAGGTTTTTGGCCAGATCTTACAGTTCTCCACTGTGTTCTTCCTCAAATCCTCTCTGCTATGTATGACACAACTGAATTTTTATTTCCATTATTTTTCACCCTTATTATTTCCACTTTGTTCTTGTTTATAACTATTAAATGTTATTTTTTCTTCCTTCTCATATCTCTTTTAAGGATGTTATTTTTACTTTAAGTTGTTTTATGTGGTTCATTAATTATTTTTTGCTGTATTATTATTATTTGGGGGGGCTTTAATAAAATTGTGCTCCTCAAATGAGGAAACTCATGAGGTCTTTTTCTTCTAGGGTTATCTGTAGTGTGACTGGCAGTGTGCATCTAGGTAGGGGTGGAGAAATTAAAATCCAGGTGGGAGATCATATCTCCTTCTAATGATTTTAAATATTGATGTGCAGAGAATCATTGGATTTACAAATCTGAGTTTGACCATTCCCATCTACTACCCACACCAGGTGGTTTGTACTCAAGGAACTTTCCTGTACCTCTCCCCACTAAGAGCAAACTCAGAGGCCAGTACACCTGCTATTACAATTCTCCAATTATCTTTGGGTTCCAGAGCAACTGTGATGTCCTCCCATGTCCAAGCTAGAGCTGAGCTACTACTGCTGGACTGGGTAATATTCTGCCATGGGAAATGTGAGAAAACAAAAAGAGCAGATTTAAAATGTTCTCCCTTATTTGATCACCTATTAAGGTGCCCAGCCCCTTTACATTCTAGTTCAAACTATGTTCCAGGACCAAACACTTCTTATTCCAGAAGTTTCATCCAATTTTTATATTAATCTCTCTGACCTTTCAACTTCCTTTCATCTCTGTGACATTTCCAGGATTGGATTTAATTGAAGAGCCAGGAAACCTCTTCCATCTTCGGACCATCTGTAAATTTTCTAAGTTTTTATAAATTATCTAACACATTAGAAGGTATATTTTATAGGAAATGCTGGTTTCCTGCCATCTTCACCAGGAAACCAGAAGATTGTGTTAATCCCTATCACACTTTAATGATCAGTGTCTCCATTAATCTTGCCTTGCCAAGGATATCTTTCAATTCAGGAAAGGTCTCTCTCTTTCTGAACCTCAGTAAGTCTTCTTTGGACATTTTGATATCAGGGCTATTGGATACATACATATGGATACAGGTGTTGCAGCCAGGGACCCTCTTCTGGGCCTCACTCTCCTTGCTTTGAGAGATGTATGGTATAGGGAGATCAAACCTTGTTGACATAAATTCGTGTTAAGTGTACAGTTACTTTTTAATTTTAGATTGTGCAAGTTCAATATAATTGACTGTAATGACCGATAAGCCTTCTGTTGACATAACTTATTCTCCTCTACTTTCTTTCAAACACCCTAGCATCTTTAACCCAGAAAGATTTTTTTAAAAATAAAATATTTTTTTGTTTTTTCAACTAAGGGGAGAATGTAAAAAATCAAGTGTCTTAATAAAAGGACAACTTATTTTAAGGTAGTGCTATAGAACTATTTGAATAGTGAAAACTAAATTGGCAAAGAAAGAAAGAAAAAGAAAAAAGGAAAAGGAAAAAGAAAAAAGGAACAAGAGGCAGAAAGTGAACTACTTTTCTGCTTCTCCAAATTCAGGGGTTCACTATGTAGCTTCTAAATATTTTGCTCAAGTATTGCAACTCCCCAAATAAGGTACACCGACACTCAAAAGAAAGTATAAACTAAAATCTAATCTAAAATGATATTTATTAAGATTGAAAGTTTCTCCTCAAGATCGGGAACAAGACAAGAATGGCTGCTTTTACCATTTTTATTCAACATTGTACTTCTATTCACTATCTAGTCAGGACAATTAGGCAAGACAAAGAAATAAAAATGAAGTTAGGCAGATTGGAAAGAAAGAAGTAAGCTATCTTTATTTGCAGGTGAAATGACTTATAAAGAAAAATCTAAAAAATCCACACACAAAATATAGCTAATAAGTAAGTTCCGCAAAATTGTAAGATACAAAATCAATATAGAAACCTCAGCTGTATTTCTATACACTAAAAATGAACAATCTATAAGTGAAATTAAGAAAACAATTCTGTCTGAAACAGCATAAAAAAGAATAAAACACACAAGAATATGTCTAAACAAAGAAGTATACCAGCTGTGCTGAAAGCTACAAAAACATTCTTGAAAGAAATTTTTAAAAATTTGAATGAATAAAAATGAATCCTGTGTTCATGGGTTGGAAGACTTAATAGTGTTAAGGTAGCCATATTTCCCCCCATTTATCTAAAGGTTCAACACAATCCCCATCAATATTCTAACTGCCTGTTTGGGAGAACTGGACAAACTGATTGGAAAATTCAGATGGAAATTCAAGAAACCTAGAATATTCAAAATGCTCTTAATTAAAAAGCTTGGAGGAATCATAATCTACCTTCAAAACTTACTACAAAGCTACCATAATCAAAACTGCTAGTGTGGTAGTGGTATAAGCATAGACATATAGCCTCATGGAATAGAATTGAGACTCCAAAAACAAATACATACATACACGGTCAATTGATTTTCCACAGTGTGCCAAGACCATGCAATGGGAAGAGTAGTCTTTTTGGCGTGTGCTTGGGACAACTGGATATCCACATGCAACAGAATGAAATTGAGCCTCTACTTCACACTATGTGTAATTAACTCCAAATGGATCCAAGATCTAAATGTAAAAGCTAAAAGTATAAACGTCTTAGAAGTAAAGATAGTAAATCTTTTGATGTAGAAGTAAATCTACATCACCTTGGATTAGGCTGTGGTTTCTTAGATAGGACACCAAAAACATGAGCAACAACAACAACAAAGTAGATATATCAGACTTAATTAAATTAAATGCCTTTGTGTCTCAAATGACACTGTCCAGAAAGTGAAAAGATAATACATAGGTTGGGAGAAAATACCTGCAAATCATATAACTGATAAAGGTCTAGTGTTCAGAATGTAGAAAGAATGCTTACAACTTAACAATAAAAAGACAAATAATTCAGTCAAAAATCATCAAAGAATCTGAAAAGACATTTTTAGAAAGGAGATAAGAAAAGAAACGATAAGCACATGAAAAGATATTCAATATAATTTGTCATTAATCAAAACCACAATGAGATACTACTTCACACTCCCTAGGATGACAATGATAACTTTTTTTAAAAGAAAAAAAAAAGACAGGTGTTGGTGAGAATGTAGACAAATCAAATGCCGATAGGAATGTAAAATAATGAAGTCATTGTGAAAAATGATTTTGTAATTCTTCAAAAAGTTAAACACAGCGTTACTACATGTTCCCACAGTTCTGCTCCTCGGTACGCACCCAAAAGAAATGACAACATATATTCACCCAAAAACTTGTACACAAATGTTTGTAGCAGGATTGCTCACAATAACCATACAGTAGGAATAACCCAGGTGTTTCTCAACTGATGAATGCATCAAAAAACATAGTATGGGGGCGCCTGGGTGGCTCAGTCGGCTAAGCGTCCGACTTCAGCTCAGGTCACGATCTCGCCGCCAGTGAGTTTGAGCCCTGCGTTGGGCTCTGTGCTGACAGCTCAGAGCCTGGAGCCTGTTTCGGATTCTGTGTCTCCCTCTCTCTCTGACTCACCCCGTTCATGCTCTATCTCTCTCTGTCTCAAAAATAAATAAACGTTAAAAGAAAAAATTAAAAAAAAACATAGTATGTTCATACAATGGAATAGTATTCAACCACACACAAAAAAGAATGAGGTACTGCTAAATGACACAACATGGCTGAACCTTGAAAACTTTATGGTAAGCACAATAAGCCAGAGGCAAAAGGCCACATGTGAAAGAACAAACAACTCTGCACAAACAGAAAGTGGATTAGTGGAGACTGTCTGTGTGGCTGAGGTGTAATTGGGATGGATGGCTAATAGATACAGGGTTTTGAGGGGTAACGAAAACACTCTGGAATTAGATAAGGGTGACAATTTTACAGCATAGTGTCTAAGCTAAAAAAAATCTCTAAATTGTACCATGTAAAGCTGTGAATTTTATGTAATGTGAATTATATCAATTTAAAAAACATCTAAAATATGATTAATTTTGAGTTGCACAATTATTTACAGTCATCTTTCCATCACTGTGTCTATTAATGGTGTTAATTAGTTAAGAGTTGGACTACCCTTTTATTTTTAAGAGTGGCCTTTTCTCAAAATGCACTATTTAAAACTGACTCCTCACCATCCCTCATTTCATTTTCAGAGAATAGCTTTTTAATTTGGCCTGAACAAAATGCATATAGATTCTAAGTTCTTTTATTATGTCCCAAAAATTTGTTGGCTTCTTATTAAAAATTCAGTGATATTTAGAATTTATTCTCTGAGTGATTATTGATTAGTACCTAAGTAACGTGCAGTAAAATGTGTCTTATCTATGTTTGCTACCAAAATAAGAGTCCTACGTAGTGATGGAATGAGAGGAGCCTTTTATTGTCTCCCATTTGATTAAGAAACAGATTCATGTTCTGAACCACTAAAGATACTGTAAAAAGAAAAGAAAAAAGTTTTAAATAATTAAGATGAAAGGATAAATGATTTATTAGTAACAGTAACTCAAATTTGCTCATTTTAACTGAAGGTAGAATTTCTTACTTAGAGACACCAATAGTTACATATATTGGGATAAACGTTATAAGATAATAAAATTTAGCTCAAAGTTTAACCCAAGGTATCTATCTATCTGTCCGAGAACAAATTTTTCTTCTTCTCTTTACCCAGAAAAAAACCTACGCCCAAATGAACGCTATCACTTTTCCAGTATGTCCCATCTCAGGAAGTAGCATGCCATAGTCAACCCCCACATCTTGGTCTCTGCTACCAGCCATATTCATCCCAGCTCTGCATGTTTATTGCAATATGACTGCTAAGCATGAGGTACACACCTTTGCAGGGAGGAGAATTTCTCACTGGTTGGGTTATTGTGGGACACAGCCCACCATCTGAGGAAAGAAGCTAAAAGGGGGCAAATACTCTCCTTCCATGTTCCCAAAGCCATCAGGACACTGGCCCATAAATTGGGCTCAAGTAAGTGGATGCTGCAGCAGGGTCTTTGATTCTTCATATGTAAAGGTGCAAAGATACAAAAGCATTTTGAGATTGTCCCCAGTAGCCATGGTTGAATTGAGAGTCCAATGTGGTGCTCTTACCATCCTATTCCTGTGAAGTGACTTTGGCTGTGTTCTTGGCCATCTACTCTTCTTTTGTTCTGACATGTTTTTCAAGCACAATTTTCAATTTTTCCTTCAATTCTGCCAGCTTTTTGATATTTTTCCAATAAATTCTTCTTCTGCTAGAGTTGATTTCTGTTGTTCTCAGCCAAGAACACTAACAATTACAATTGCTAAATACTTTCAGTTTTACTTCCTAATTAACATTGAAACCATCCATTTGACTCAATCTCCATACCCACTACCAGCCAAGTCCAAGATATATGACCTTCCTCTCCCAACTCTTCCTAACGTTTCTAGCCATAGTCAAGCCTTTTGGATTCCATTTTCCACATTGTGACTGGAAGGAACTGTTGAAATCACAAACTGATCATTTCACCCTGCTTAAACCCTTCAATGGCTTCTTCTTATTCTTGAGTTAAAGACCAAATCCCAGAATGGTTTTATCTCTACCTTCTTCTCCTGCACCATTTTAACACTTTGCTCTCTGTGCTTCAACCTCACTGACTTTCAACTTTTTAGGGGAATCATGCTGCCTCCTGTCACAGGACAATTACCTGGAATTTATTCTCATTTACTCAATAAATATTTTTGAGTGCTCTTTTCACCTAGTTAATTTCTACTCAACCTTAAAATCAGACGCAAACATTCTTTTACTCCTCAGTGCAAGCTAGTTTTCTTTGTCATAAACCCCTGTTCTTTTTCTTGAGACCCTATGGGCACCGTTTGTAATTGTAACTCTCCAGAGTGATTTTATGATTGTCTGTCACCTTCACTGGCCTGTAAAGCTTTGGATGATCAGGAATCATGTCTATCTAGTTTCACTTCCTTTGCGTGTCCAGTATCTGGCACAGTGCTTGGAAGCTAATAAATAGTCTATTAATACAGCTGAAATAAAATGTTCATCAAACAATTCATACGATATGACTTAGATTTAGAGGGCTAGTATTACAATATATTTCTCAAGTTGAATATATAAATAGTATAATTCCTTTTTTTGTGATTCTGCTTTGTTAAGTTTTGTGACTTATTGCTAGATTTCTAGAAGTAAATGTTTCTCTGTCATCCGCACTCTCATTGATGCTTCCTTTGCTACATTATTTCTTGAACTGTACTTCACAGAGAAAGCAATGCTTGAGATCATGGATCTTGACTTTATTGAAGTTTCTCAAGGTAAAGCCAATCATCTCAAATCCTTCTAAAGACTTCTAAACCAACGTTTCACTAAGAAAAAAAAAAAAGTGTGTTATCTAAGGAAAAAAAAAAAAAATAGCAGTCCTGCTACTGAAGGTTCTTCATCCAGGCTTGACATATAGAAATATTCTCTCTCCCTCCCAATTTTACTTAGTCATAAGTTTTTAGCTGGAATTTCAATTATAAAAACTGACAAACATTTAATGCTGAAAAAAAATATGAATGGCTATTTCCAAATAACACACTGTTCTTTGGGAAAGATCACTTAAAATATCAAATTTATCTCAGCTCCATTATCAGTTATGCTGAAAGTCTCTTTTGGGTCATTCACCTTTGTCATCACTGTTTTGATCCATATATTGGCATTTAGGCAGGTGAGACAGATGGACAAAACCTAAAAAAAAATATATAAAAATTCACCCGTTATATACTTACTAAAACATTTATGACAAAGGAACCAAATTTAATGTGTTCATTTTTATAATAACTTTAAAGAATTCATGTTTAATTAAAAGTGATATATAAATCATGCTGTTTGCTAGCACTATTGACTGTGCCGTTCCCATTCTGCCAAACTTAATATAAAATTAATTGTTAATTTTCAGGCCAGTAGCCTGCTCTTCACCAAGACATATGCTGATTGTTTAGACATGAGTCAGGGAAATATTAAACTTCATAATCGAGGTCTCTCTGTGGTGTCTTACAGTAATTCTCCAGATTTGACATTACCCTCGATATATAATTTTTCCCCTCTAAACACTGAAAAGAATGTTTTGAAATATAACTGTCAAGATCTGGTATGCATCAAGTCTATTTCACATTCAGTTGAACGGTTACTATTTCAGTAAAGTGCTCTTAGCATTAAGAGTAGTGTGACCTTGTAGGGTGGCAAAGAATGGCTTATCTTTTGCACAATCACACCACATACAACTGTGGACCAATCTAAACTTTTCTCACTTTATGATACTCTGGGTTAGTCTGACCTTACATAAATAAATATAGCATTTCAAAAGCTTTTCACATGCCTCTTCTGGACAAAACTTCAAGCTGAAATAGCCACCAAACTCCAAAGTAAGTGATGATTAACTTAGGGAGTACTTGGCTCTATCTTCAAGAAGGTTAACATGACCTCTAAGGCCAAAATAATATTACTTACTTATATTGTATGCATTTCATGCACTGTTAGGATAATGGCTATTACATTTACGAAGGATGCTGGACTGAAAAACTTGACCAGCAAATGTTTCTGTGACATCGCCCTCTTCAAACCAGACAGAGTCTCCAACCTTACTGAATGGCTTTATTTCTATTACGTTTTTGCCTCGTAATAAGACACACTGAAATGTTCATTAAATAGAAGTACAATTCCCTTTCTCCAGGTAAGTGAAAAGCATTATTGCCCAATATTTTCACCCAGTGAGTGACAGTACAGAGACTTTATCTTCCCATATCTCTACAGCATCTCCACAGAATACCCCAACTCTCTTAACTAAGCTAGTGTAGGACCTTCTTTTATGCCAAGCACATTCTGGCCCCTGCACACCTATCATTCTCATTACCTGGGATATGTTCTTTCCACCTGACATTTTCCTCTCTGCTATATTAGGTATTCAACACTTTTCCTGATTTTCTTTGTACCTCATTATCGTGATGGACAAAGCCTGTGTTTGGGAAACACCACCATAACTGCATGTAAACAGAGTTACTTATGCTTCTCAGAAATTCAGCTCTAAATCTTCCCATTTATCTTTTACTCAGGAAATCAAGTTGGAATATGAATGAGAATATAGTTATTATACACCATAAATTCAATCTATTGTTTTCAACTAAACAACTTGCAAGGTTTTTAAAATTATTTTTCGCAGCAAATTATTTGTAGCCCATGTCATAAGTAGTGTATCATGACATTGGTTAGCTGAAAAGCATTGACCTAGTCAAATTGAATCCTGCTTATTTATCAAGGCCCAAGTCAAATTCACTGTAATTCAGAGTATATTCATTAATTTGTGTATTCATTCACTTAATGGTTATTCATTTCCTGGACCAGACACTGCACAAGGTATTGGAGCTATAAAGGTGAGGGAAAAAGTCCCCATTCTCAACATGAGCATATTGCTCTTCCCAGTTTTGTGTGTGTGTGTGTGTGTGTGTGTGTGCGTGTGTGTGTGTGTGTGTGTGACAGATACTTCTAAAACTTTTGAGTTGAGTTTATTTGAAACCTCAGAATCCTTCTGAACACAGATCTTCAAGCAACTACTAGCAATTCATTAGAGATAGTTTAGGGATAGATATTTTTACTAGAGCTAAACAGACAGACATGTAAATAAATAGCTAATCCATGAAACATTACTTATAGAGTCAGGTAAATATTATAAGAACAAAGACTGAATGCCTACTCACTAATTTAAAATATATAATTTTCATAGAGAATCATTGGATTCTGTGTAAGGGTCAAAGAAATAGTCTCCGGCTAGAAAGAATGAAGAATTTAGAAAGGCAAATAAAATGCATACCCAAATGACAAGAATACAAAACTAATATGCTTGTAGATACAGTCTCCATACATTACTTCTATTTTCTCTTTTCCAAGTCATTATTTAACCCACTGCACTCTGACTTCTGATTTATACCTGGATGTCAGTCTTACTGGCACCAGCAATCATCTTTTAGTTCCCAAGTACAAAGAACTGTTTAAGTCCTGTATTTTATTTGACCTTTTCATGGAATTTAATATTATTGATTATACTATTTTTGAAAGGGGCTCCTTTGTTTCTAAACATTATATTTCTGGTTTTCCTCTTACCTCTCTGAAATTTTCCATTCAGACTTATCTTTTGTTTTTCCTTCTTCCACTCCTGATATTTGGCATTCTTCATGGCCTTCCAGTCTCTTCCTCTTTCTCTTGAAATATTATAGTTGGTTTCTTTTCTCCAGTGTTGGGGTATCTGCATTGAATAACTCCAGCAGGCACCATGCATTTCACAGTCTAAGTGAATGATGTCCCTAGAGTTGTACAGGGCACCATCTGCATGGCCAAACACATACTCTCAAATATATCTCTGGTCAAGGGATTCAGGTCTTCTTTCCTGATTTCTTGTTCCTTGTTGATTTAATCCATTGCATGAATTAACCACATGTTTAATTTGACCTATATAATCACACTCAAACCTGTATCTCCGGTCCTGAACACTCCAAAGTTCCATATTTGTGTTTCTAATTTTCTACCTAACATCTGCACCTACAAGTTGCAGAGACTCCCTTTTAGATCACGTTCCAAGCTGCACTCATCATCTAGGTTTTCACACCCAATTCCCACACTCTATTCAATATTTTAGCTGTGAATGCTATCATTCATTTGGTTCCTCAAGCTAGAAATGTGGGAGCCAGCTTTGACTTCTCCCATTGTCTCCATCCAAACCCAATCAGTTGTTATGTCTTGTAAACTCTAACTCTGAAATGTCTTTTAAATCTATCATTCTCATTCATTCTTCCATGTTTTTATGTACACAACACAACTGGCCTTCTCCATCTTTCATGTGACTCAACCTAGCCTTAATGAGGCTCAATGCCACAAATTTTTTAATACCTTCCACTTCTTTGTCTATTCTCACTATTTTCTGAAAACCCATCTTGTTTTTCTTTACTTGTTTTCATTGTTTTCTTTACCCATGTGATGTTTCTTTTCAAAGTCTTATGACAAAAATATTTCCAAGGTTCAACTCAAATGTTACTCCCTTTAAACCTTATACCGATCCTTTCTTAGCTTGATTCTCTTCCATGAAATATTATTATCCTTTCTCTTCTTCAGGTACCCCACAGTGTTTTATTCATGTTACTAGTAAAACACCTTTGCTAATAATCACTACTTACAAAATACTTGTTATGTTTTATTAGACAGTAAATTCCTTCAGGGAAAGAACCAGGAATCTTATTCATTTATGTACCTTTAGAATATAAATAAGTGATTAACACATAAAAGATACTCAATAAATTTGGGAGGGGATTAAACTGCACTCTTAACATTTAGATTAAAAGTCTGAACAATTGTGTGTGTGTGTGTGTGTGTGTGTGTGTGTGTGTGTTTATAGTACTAGTTATTTCTCATCACCTCCCCAACCAAAAAACCCATACATATTTTAATGAAAAATGTTCAGAAATGCTATTTATGAAAGTAAGGGGAAATTGACAAAAAGATAAAGTATGTGTATAGTTCCTGAAACTCACAACTGTCATTAGGCTACACAGTGATTTGAGGTGTTTAACTCATTTTGTCTGTTTGCAACTCTTAATGATTTTAAGGACAGAAAGGTGATTTTTACTCTTGCGACATTACTTGCTTCTATTTTATACTCTCTTCTGCTTTGCTTCCACAGTCTTGAAAATGAACTACTCAATAAACATTACTTATGACTTAAATATACCTTATAATAAATAACAGTATTTATGAATGTGCACATACTTTATCAGCCCAGCCTTTTATTTTGTTCCTGAAAATGGGTCAGAAAAAAATGAGCACAAAATAGAGGGAAGAAGCATGAAGAGTGCATCTGGAGGATCAAATGGGAGGTGGGCAGGTTAGCTAGTTCAAAGGACACAATGAGGCCAGCATGTCTGGAGTCTAGTGAGTAAGTGGGAGAACAGCAGGAGATGAGAATAGTGAGGTACAGGGCCAGATCATGTAGGGCCTTGTATGCATAACATGGATGCTCTAGGTTCTTCTGAGTGATATGGGAAGCCATGGAGTGTTTCTGAGCAGAGGAGCAGCAAGGATATAAGCAGGAAGACTATGTTGGAACTATAGCTATAATCCAGGTGAGAGAAGATGGTGGCTTGGACTACAGAAATTGTGAACATCGCAGTATGATGCAGGGTCAGATTCTGCATGCATTTGGAAAGGAGAACTGTCATGGTTTACTTACGTTGACTGTGAGAGAAGGGAAGATCATCAGGGAGGAATCCAGAGCTGGTAACAGAAAGAATAGAGTTGCCATTTATTGAGATGGGAAAGACTTCAGAAGGAGTAGGTTTCAGGAGGTTATTAGGCAACTAAATAGAGATGCCATATGGGAACTTGAAAGAGGTTGGACCTGGGGATACAACTTTGACAACTGTCAGAAATGGAAGTTTTATAAAGCTATGGGACCAGATGTGATCAGCCAAGAATTAAGTATAACTGATTAACAGTATCCTAGCACTGACTCCTGGGTAATTCTAGCATTTAAATTTTAGTAATGCATGAAGCATCCAGCAAAGAAGACTGAGAACAATATGTTGCAGCAGGATTACATTGTTCATCGAATATAATTGAATGGTGCAGGTTGAAAATAATCTGAATCAAAAAAAAAAAAAAACAAAACCACAAACCTATACTTATAGTAAGAAAAAAGTCAGAATATGAGAGCTACTAATATATTTCATTATCTTGGGAAAATTTAAAGGGGGCAGAAATATAGCTGACAATATTTGGGTGGTGATCAAGGCATAACTTTGATCTTGTTATTTTTGGATAATAGATTCAAGTTAGTTGTTAGATTATTCAACACTTTTTACCTAATTTTTGAAAAACAGTTTGATCAAGAAGATACCTTGAACATAACCAGACCGCAAAATTGGATGCATTTACTTTTATTTACTAATCAATTTACTTTCATAGTACCTGCCACCTTTGACAATAGGAAACCATTTGGAGGGCTGGTTCTAAAATTGCCCACATGTATCCTAACAACAAGATAAAAGTTGCAAAGATGTTTTCTTGCAAGTAATAAACAACATTTATAAGATTCTGCCACTTTCCAGGGCATGACAGGCAGAATAATGGCCCCGGAAGATATTCACACTGTGCTCCTAGGGACCTGTGAATATGTTACCTTACATGGCAAAAGGGACTTTTGCAGATATGAATAACTTAAGGACTTTGAAATGAGGGGGGATATCTAGGTGAACTCAGTTCAGTCATTATAAGTCCTTAAAAATCAGAGAACTTTCCTGGCTATGGTCAGAGAGATGTAAACTTGCTGACTTTGAAAAAGAAGAAAAGGGGTCATAGGCCAAGGAATGAGGGTGGCCTCTAGAAGCTGGAAAAAAGAAGAAAACAGATCCTTTCCTAGAGTCTCCAAAAAGGTACAAAGCCTTGCCAACACCTTGACGTTATGCTAATGAGATCCGTGTCAAACTTCCAACCTAGAGAAACGTAAGATAATTAATTTGTGTTATTTTAAGCTATGAAGTCCGTGGCAATTTGTTATAGTGGTGATAAAAAACTAATACGTAATGTCATGATTTAAAAAACGCATGCCATTTGAATGAGGAAACAACGAAAATGGTGAATTTTAAGATTTTTTTAAAAATGAGAAGCCGTTTCCTTCCTCATATTCAAGTGTAGGTATGCTGCAACAGCCTGAACTCTTATCCATTCTGCCCTACTGTCCAAAGACAGAGGTATTTATCTTGTAGATGAAAGAACAGAAGCTCAGAGATTAAATACATTCATAAAATCACCCAAGTAATCAGAATGTTCCCAGGACTAAAACCTATCCCCACCCTAGCACTTTGCCTTAAAAGCTTTTCAATATTTCCTTGTCTATACATGCTTATAAAATTCAAACAAGATTGGAAGTGGAATGGTTATTCACAATTTCCTTTTGGCTGCCTGATTTCCTTTTGGCCTTTGCAGTCAGGAAGTGGGTACATTTGCATGGCCATCTTAACAGAAGAAAGGAACAAACTGATATAGTCTAATCATAGTTGCCTGCTGAAGTCAAAACTCAAAACAAAATTGTTTGGCCTCCGAGAGCTTCTGCATTTCACAAGCAAAGAATTTTAAGAAAAGAACAAAACCACTGATTTGCTGTTAAAAAAGAGAACAGCACATATCAGCTGTGTTGAAAGATAACAATCCATGCTGTCTTATGTGTTTCCTACTCCTTTAATCTTTGCTAGTGGGGGAGAGGAAATAGTTGGGACATCAGATATAAGTTGCTCATAAAACTAATTAACAGTCCTTTGGGGAGCTGTACTAGTCTCCCTCTTTTGTCCAGGTACTGGCAGGAAACCGGGTGACCAGTTAAATTTTTATTAATATACAATAGCCTTACCTAGGAGATGTTTGAGGAATTGCAAAGACCAATCCAGAGTTTGTATCTCTTGGTTGTGTTGCTTACTGTTAGCCTTGGTGGAAGTGGCTTGTATTTCGTTTCGGGCAGAGCATTGTTTAGTTCCTGTATCTACAGAGCAGAAAAAGTTCCATGAAAGGAATAGTTGGGAGTGTGGCATTTGACGGTGAGGAAGTGAGAATATTTGTTTGTTTGGGCTATGAGGCAAGTTCAAAGATGGAGACTTTTGTTTTCTGAAACCATGATGAACCGCTCCGGTTTCATGTCGAACATCAGGGTTCCATGCAGGATGTAAACATTTCCTGCTGGCCAGGTCTGTTTCTATAATGGTAACCCCATAGGTTCCGTGCTACTTGCACTGTAATTGTGCCAAGAGTTTCTGTATTCAACAGGGGAGGTTAGAAGTCAGTCTGGTTTTGCAGCTGTTTTGGTAAGAACCGGCTTTCCAGCAGCTCTGGAAATGTGCAATTGTACTCCTTACACAACATTAATCAGTGGTCATCACCTCGCTGGGACATTGTCTGGAAGGAAACTGGTAATATGCCTCTCTGTGTACGTACGTAACCGTGGTAGATCGGGGTGCTCACGGACGTTAATTTTAAGAGGGCAATTACTGCGTATAAGGTCACTCTAGAGTTCCATTTTATAATTCATTCAGGCACACATTAAGGTGAAAGTGAACAGGAACTGAACCTTTAAGCAGTGGGTCTTATTTTCCCTTAACTTACAGAGTAAGTTTAGAAATGGTTTATCTTCATTTTTTTTTCTGCTTAGCATTTACATTTTTCTTTCTTTCTCTCTTTTTTTTTCTTTATTTTATTTAAATTCAAATTAGTTAACATACTAACTGTGTGTGTGTAGTCTTGGTTTTAGGAGTAGAACCCAGTTATTCATCTTACCTATGACACCCAGTGCTCACCCCTAAAAGTGCCCTCCTTAAGGCCCGTCACCCATTTAACCCATCCCCCACCCAACTCCCCTCCAGCAGCCCTCAGTTTATTCTCTGTATTTAAGAGTCTCTTATGGTTTGCCTACTCTGTTTTTCTCAATTTAAGAGAAATTAATTTCTCAATTAAAGTTCTCAACACTTTAGTCTTCATTTTCTTTTTTTTTCCTCTAGTCTCTCTTTCAAGTAGTTATTGATTTATAAACAAATAACGTAAGTGCAAGGAAGATGGAGAGACTTTGATTTAAAGCAATCCTGTGGTGAAAAGAAGAAACATTTTGCCTATAGTGAAACCCCCTCTAATGGACCTGTTTAATGGGTTTGGGTTTTCATACTTCAGGCCTTCTTAAATGGGGGCTCTCTCCATTCCCTTACAGTTTTCCGAACTTGGGCCCAACAGACAGCCTGAGCTGTCTTTGATGAATCCACTTCAGAGGTGGCTTTGTGATCTAGATCACAAAGTTGACATTGAGAATTATGTTCTCTCCCTTGATAAAGGTAGCCAGAAATGGCAGAACAAAAGTAGGAGATTTTAAAAGTATTTGAAAGAGAAGATATCCCATGGGCTTTTCTGACTAATAAGGCGCACTGGGCATGTCTCTTCTCAGGAGACAGAAGAAAGCTTGAAAAAGAGGATAGGGTACAGACATCACCAATATTTTAGAGATACCATAATGTTCTAAGGATAGCAAAGATGGATTATTTTTTAGCCATAACGGAAAGCACAATATAAACGGTGAAAGTTGCATTTTTTTTCCCAGATGAATTATCCAAGCCCCTTGATTTTTCTGGAACATAAATGAGAAGATGTGTGTACGGGAGCCTTTTTTAGGGAAGTCAGCCAGATAAGGCAGCCTCAACGTGCTCTCTCATACTCCTCTCACCCCAAAATGAATGAGGCACAAAATATGTAGTTGCATCCACACAGATGAAGGTTTTAAATAAGAGATAATAAGATTAAAGCTTCTATCAAAAAATATTTTTTTAAATGACAGCTATTCAACAGACACTGTAATAAAGTCTATATGTTATAGTCATTGATGAATATTGCTGGAGATGGAACTTCCCTGGATCTAAAATGTATACTTGTTGTAAGTAGCATTTCTCATGCATGGCAAAAAATGTTTAAGTCCCTCACCTAGATATAAAGCTTAACATCTGATGACATGATAGCCCCTAGTTCCATGTGGCTACCCAACATTAGAAATGTGGCTAGTCTGAATTGAGATATACTACAAATGTGAAATACACATAGGATCTGAAATAATAAAAATGTAAAAGATCATATTTTTTATATGGATTACATATTAAAATGATAATTTTTACATATTGGGTTAGTACAAATATTATTAAAATTAATTTGTTTCACTTTTTAACATGGCTGTTAGGAAATTTCAGGTGACAATTTAATTTACAATTACATAGGTAGCTCACATTACCTTTCTTTTGGCCTAAAGGCCAGCCTTGGATATTTGCATCTCTACAACTTCCTGCACTGAAGTAGCTTTCAAAAAAATAAAGGAAACAAAAGAGATTTCAACCGGAGCACCATTAGGAATTTATCCAAGGGATACAGGAGTGGTGATTCATAGGGGAACATGTACCCCAATGTTTATAGCAGCACTTTCAACAATAGCCCAATTATGGAAAGAGCCTAAATGCCCATCAACTGATGAATGGATAAAGATGTGGTTTATATATACAATGGAATACTACTTGACAATGAAAAAGAATGAAATCATGCCATTAGCAGCAACGTGTATGGAACTGGAAGGTATTATGTTGAGTGAAATAAGTCAGTCAGAGAAGGACAGATGTCATATGTTTTCACTCATACGTGGATCTTAAGAAACTTAGCAAAAGACCATAGGGGAAGAGAAGGGGAAAAAAATAGTTACAAACAGAGAGAGAGGGAAGCAAACCATAGGAAACTCTTAAATACAGAGAACAAACTGAAGGTGGATTGGGGGGTGGGGGAGAGGGGGAAATGGGCGATGGGCATCGAGGAGGGCACTTGTTGGGATGAGCACTGGACGTTGTATATAAGCGATGAACCACGGGACTCTACCCCAAAAACCAAGAGCACACTTTACACACTGTATGTTAGCCAATCTCACAATAAATTATACTACAAAAAAAGAAGATGAATGGACTTTAACTTCAATATGTGGAGAAGAAAGTCAAGAGATAAGTGGGAGAATAGAGTGAGGGAATCCAAAAGATTTGAGAAATTGGAAGGAAAGGGTGAGATGATGAAGCATGAAGGTAAATTAACAAGAATACCACGGAACAGACAGGCAGGCACTCCACATACAGATCTAACACCTTTATGCTTTGTCGCCCTGGTGTGCTGGTCTCTTACCTGATTCCAAGCAGGTTCATCAAAGTCAGAAACTTTGTACAGTTGCTCATGAAATCTCTTCCTGCAACTTTAGGCGGGGACTCACTTTAATGATGTATGCTGTTATTATGGAATATATTTCCAGCTTTTTGTGTCTACTAAAGTGGTCACTGCCTATATGTCTGTTACTCTCTGTTGGCTTCTTCCATGTACTGTGGATCAGGCAAAAAAAATCCAAGTCTGAGACATCAAAGTAATTTGACAAATCTATAGTCTCATATTTTATTTCAGTCTGAACCTTCAAAGTTATATGGAAGAAATATAATAAAAATTGATTCTACAGAGATACTCAAGCCCTCATCTCTCCTTATATGGTCAGGATAGTAAAAATATACATACCATCCAAATATAAATTTCCATGGCTCCCCTGGCCTTGGATGGAAGAAAAACTATAGTTTTTAGTTTTATGGATCTCCTAGCCTCCACTAGAACCAATACTGAGGAAATTAAACGATTCATCTTTTAATTGTACAGGAATGTCAGTCAGTGGAGTAAACACAGCTCATTCCACTCATGCTCAATGAAAGTTATCTAGTGTGAAGGATTAGCTGCCACGTTCAACAATAACGAAGCCCTTGTTTTCCAATAAAGAGGTTAATTGGCTTCAGAGAAAATACATGTACAGAGCACATTGGCCTAATATTGGTTTTGCAAAGGCCCTGTGTGAGGGAAGTTAATGTTTCCTGTTTATTAGCTGTTTTACAACAATCTGCCCTTGACCAATAATTATGCTTACATAGCTGAAGCTAATATGTGTCAGCACAACAGCTACTTAACGTGTTCTCTACACCTGTGTGCAGTTAAGTCTGTCATCATTCTACACGGTCCTCTGTGCTTGCTCTTTGGGTGTTATTTCCGGTCTCCAAATGGACTACAGTGCCTAGATGGTGGAAATTCCAATGTCAAAAAAATGGGCTACCTTTTCAAGACCCATTTTCTTTCTTTCTTTTTTTTTAATTCTAAAAGTACCCATCTGTTCTAAAGGTATAGCTGTGTGGTTAAAGTTTAGAATAACAAAAGTTAGAGGATACTTTCTAGACCTCAAATTTTCCAAGGAAAGTCACTAGATGTCCTACGCATATCCATCGGGGAGATGTTTCTGGAGTTTCAATAGCATACAAATCACTGGGGGGTCTTGTTAAACTACAGATTCTGACTGCATAAGTGTCAAGAGGAGGCTGATAAATCCACATTTCCAACAGGCCCCCCAGTGATGCTGATGATGATGGTTCATGGAGCAAAATTTGAGTAGCAAGGCATTGGGTTCCCTGGGACCTCGGTCATCATAATTATTCACTGATATTTACTGAAATCCAGGCAAGTTATTACTTTCTGGATAGCAGCCATGCTTTCCAGTGCCCTTGAACAAGCTCATAAAGCTCATGCACAGTGTGGCTCTGAACCTAGAAATCTCCTAATAAATTTTGTAAAGGAATTTTGATGATTAGATGACAATTTACTGAGACCTATTTTGTTCACAAAGATACTTGAAATCACATCCACTGGTGTTAAAAACAAGAAAACAGGTCCCAAATGGAGTTTTTGCTAAGCCCCACATCACCAAACTCAGACTTACCTAATTTCAGATTCAGTGCTCCCAGAAATGAAATCTTAAACCAACCAATCAGGAGTCACCTGATCAACACTAGTTAGGTCATCCGCCTGCTAGACTTGCTATTTCTTAAAGGAAAGTAACTTTGTAATAACCAACTTGCTTTTTGCCTGCTGTAACTTCCTGGTTCCTGCTCCCTTCTGCCTGTAGAAGTCTTTGATTCTGTGCAGCAACCAGGAGATCTTCTCCATCTGCTAGGTTGAATGCTGCCCGATTTGAACCGAGTTTTGCTCAAATAAACCCTTAAAAAATGTTAATATGCCTCAGTTTATCTTTTAACAGTACTATGTATTGAAATAGAAATTTAGGGAAAATAAATTTGTTAACACCTTAATTTTCAGCCTTTCACCTTGCCTTCAATTATCTCTCCCATGGAATATTTATTCCAGTTTGCTCAGCTCACTTCATTAAGAGGGCATGCTAACTAGGTTTCACACAGTTCTTTAAAAATCATGCTATATCAGAAATAGGGCACATAAAGTTCATTGATGGGAAAAAAAAAACCAAGAATCAGAAACAGTAACAATTTCTGCGACTTTGAACTCCAAGTAGAAGAGAGTATTTCCCCTTGTTTTTCCCCATTTTTTGATGGCTTTGGGAAATATTCACACTGATTTCTTAAAAAAAAAATGATGACCAGGATAAAGAGGCTGTATAAAAATAGACTGAAGGACAATCAGCAGGCTGTTTTTATTTCACCATGCAAGTTTTCAGCGACAGTTCTAAACTAGCAACTTTTCAATTAAATCCAATCTGTCATGGTGGGGAAAACAGTGTAGCCGACAAGCCCTGCAAAGAGATTTGGCTGTGAGTGGCCAAGTTAGCACTTTTAACTGAAAATAAGCTATATTTGTTTAAACCATTGCTTAAATAGCACTGCATATTTTTATTCCTTTGTCGACATTCATGCCATTAATTTATACGCTACACAATTAGGCATTGCAAACTCAGTATTGGAGTCTCCACTTTTCGGTCCTTCTCATGGCTAGAAGCCTGCCTTGGTGGCAGTAAAGCAGAAAGATAAAATAATCTTTTCTTCCCCTCCTGCTCTCCCAACCACGTGGGGAGAAATTTTTGTCCTTGAGAATGTTAAGTGTCCAAATCATCCCAGTGCCCAGTTCATGGTCAGTGCTTGAAGGGAACAGTTTGAGACAGCAGGAGGCTCTTAAACCGCCCCACCACAAATCTGTTACGATATAAAAAGACAGAAAATAATGCATCCCTCCCTGCTTCAAACTCTAGTGACTCGACACCATTACTGTAGTATAAAGTACCTTCTTTTCAAGGTTGTTCTTAAGAGTGCTGGAATTGTACGTTTTGAGAGATTTTGCATTATTAACAACGTTTGTATTATTAAAAAAAATAGTGGTCGTAAATTAATGGCATCAATATCTTCTGGAACTAGACATCAACTGTGTTTGGCTAGAGGCATTCTTATTTGTATTGGTCAAATAATCAGGCCCTTTCTCTGCTCAGCACTCTTCAGCAATGTGGATTGGCTGTACCATTAGCTTAGTAGCACAAGTAACACAGAACCCAGCCCCAGAGCACGTCAGCCATCTCATGTTCTTCTTCACCTCCCCTTCTTCTCTCTCTCTCTCTCTCTCTCTCTCTCTCTCTCTCTCTCTGCGTCTTATTGTGATAGAATTGGCGTGAGCTTTTCTGGTAAGTAAAGTTGCACGCAAACCTAAGCTTGCAGGTAGAAGTCACTTCCTTCGCTTTCCTTTACTCAGTGTAATGTGATCGGCCTTAGGAGGGGGCGGGGTCCTACATACTAAATATTTTATTGAGGGCAGCTGCCCTGCATTCCTTCAACTGTTGGATGTCCCTTGATTTAATTCTGAAGTGAATCACAGGCTTGCCTCCCTTCCGTTTGTGGATTTTCAGTTTCGGGAAATTCTTTAAGGAGTCAACAAGTTTTCTTATTGTTCACGTGCTGATTATAGAGTGTGTATTTGTTGAAGGTGTAAATTTCCATTATGGGACTCTCAGCGTGTGCTCTCAATCGGTTGTACTTGGACAATGATTGGAAGTTTTATAAATAAAATAGTAACCAGCTAGCCTGCGTGGAAGAACACTGCTCTTTGGAATGCTATACGCTATATTGTTTGTAAGTTAAATGTCTGACCAAACAACAGAAGGAAGAAAGAGAACTTCATGTTGGCCTGCTGAATTTTGTTAGAGAACAAATAAGTTACCTCACTAAGGCTGACTTGAATTCTACTATAAACATGTGAAACAAGGAAATTGCATGATTTGAAGGTATATTTCCTAAGGCACCATAAGGTCTATTTCAAGAAACCAACATAGCAGTGGGTGATGCTAAATGCTACTAAGGAACTGGCAATATTTTGCACATATGGACTGACTGTGTGGCAGCATATATAAATATTTAATTTCTAATTGTAGTTAGTTATCAGATTGCACATGAACAGACAGAACGACATATGAGAAGTTCCAAGAACACTGTGTAACAGGACATACAGCTGAGATATAGTTTTCTCACTCTTGGCGAGCTTTCCAGCTCAGCAAACACAACTTTTTCTTTATTCTTTAATTAAGATTAAAATATTTCAAAATCACCAAACTGAGAAAATCATTGCTTTGTCATGTTCGAAGACCAGTGCCAACCAGGAAGTTCAAAACTGGAGCCTGAAAGCCATCAGTCTCACAAGTTGCTTGACGTTATTTGGGACCATTTGGCAGTTCAACATCTGACTTCCCCCAGATTAGGTACCCAATTTCTCTTACTTTTATTTTGGAGATTAATTGATAAACTGTTTAGAAAGGAGACAAAATCGAAAGCAAAATAATAATTTAGAAGAATTAATATTCATAATAACATAGAAAGATTTAGAAGAATTAATAATAATTTAGAAGACTACTAACTCTCTGAAACTCAAACTTTTAAGTCAACTGTTTATAATTTTTAAAACAAAAATTAAAGGATTAGAAATGTTTAGAACTGGAAGGGAAAAGACTATAAAAATAATTTAATACATGTCCTGTTTTACAGAGGATTTATACATAAATCTCCTATAGTAAAGTGTCTCTGCAAAATCATAAGTCTGGTTTGTCGGTGTCAGGACTAGAATTCCTTTTCTCCAGCTTGTTATACCGTCCTGATCATTAACAGACCTTTTCAGTTTGTCTCTAAGATATAATTTGGGAGGCAGAGTAGTTTATTTAGTGAAATGAATCTGGATTTTTGAGTCAGTGATATCTGAGTTTTTTAGTCTCATTTTCTTCATCTAGAAAACAAATATGAGGGGCGCCTGGGTGGCTCAGTCGGTTGAGCGGCCGACTTCGGCTCAGGTCACGATCTCATGGCTCATGAGTTCAAGCCCCGTGTCAGGCTCTGTGCTGACAGTTTGGAGCCTGGAGCCTGCTTCATATTCTGGGTCTCCCTCTCTCTCTCTCTGCCCTCTCCTGCTTATGCTGTCTCTCTCTGTCTCTCAAAAATAAATAAAATAAACATTAAAAAAATTAAAAAAAAAAAGAAAACAAATATGATTACATCTCATTTCCGGGAAAGGTTTAAAGATGAGCCATAAAGTGTGCAAGCAGTCACCAACTTCAGGAGTTCAGAAAATGGTAGCTGTTGTTGATATCTTCGGATCTTCAAGGCCTGGGCACTTTAGGCTCACTCAATAAACATTTGTGAATAAGTGAACAAGTGAAGGAATAAATTAATAAGTGACAGAACACATGAGAATGACTGAGTGAATGAATGACAACAGTAAGCACTGCTATGAAACCATAAATGAAGAGGAAATCTGTGAATATTTTCTTTGGGTTCCTTCAATCTATTAGGAATGCTTTGTTTCCTCTTTGATTTCACTCATTCATCAAGTTTGTTCTTTTGGCCTCCATAGTCCTTGAACACATGACCCAGAAAATTGAAAATCAAAATGCACTAAATCACTCGAAAATGTAGATCACCTCGGTGCAATCTAAACTGGAAAAATCTAACTGAACACCTACCTATCCAGAGTTTTGTCAACCTTACTTGCACTAGCTTTCCAAATCCAGGCAGAAAACCTTTCCTAGGAACAGGCCAATTTCAATTTACCGCATAGCGGAGGACCACATGGCCCTGTGCCTAGGAATTCTTTTTTTAAATTTTTTAAATTAATGTACACAAAATTACCCTTGTACCATTGCAACAACTTACTTAATCAGACTACCTATAAAAGTCAGTCTTCAATATTAACTTTGTTAAAGTGTCCTTAAGGCCAGAGGAACAAAGAGTACAAGGAGAGGTCAGGAGTTCCCTGTGGAAATGCTTAAAAGAAACAGTAACCCTTATGTTCCAAAGACATGAACTTTAACTACTAAGAGGTCATGATGAGGCAGCTGAGCGATGGTAAGCAATCACTCTGCTGAGCTCTCCAGCTCATATAATTCTTCTGCAAGTAATGTATGTAGAGGACCTTGCATAGGACGGATTTTTTACTCTGAAAGTGTCTAGTCTGAAAATGGGAACTATGTTAGATATCCTCTGTAATACTTTTTGAGCTCTCTATTCTTTTAAAGCAAAGAAATAATAGGATGAATGCCATAGGGTAAATCTGTATGGAAACTTTGTATAAAAGATTTAAAATCTATTGATGCTTCTCCATCATAGAAGAAATACTTGCACATTAAAAAAAAAAAAAAAAAAAACACTAGGAATGAGAGGAACACATATAAAGGACAGTGGAGAAAAAAAGTCCCCATTCTTTAGTCCATCAACATAAAGTCAGTCTTGGGGATTTTGGGGAGGAGGACAGTTACTTAGAAAAAATCAGTGTTATGGAGGCATAGTTTGCATACAATAAAACACACCCCTTTTAAGTGTATAGTTCAATGGGTTTTGAGAAACATATGTTCCAAAGCAAGCACCACCAAGTCAAAAAGTTCCCTTGTGTTTCTTGGAACTCAACTCCACACGCCCAGCCTTGGCCCTAGGCAATCACCAACGTGGTTTCTGGCATAAACTGGTTTTCCTTTTGTAGAATTTCATATAAATAGAATTATACAGTACATATTTATGTATGCTTTTTTTTTTACGCAGTATGTTTTTGATAGTCATTTTTGTTGTAGCATATATCAGAAGTCTATTCCTTCTTGCTGCTGAGAAGTACTCCGTGACATGGGTAGACCGCAGTATGTGTACTCACCTGATAGACTTTGGTTTTTAGTTTCTAACTATTACAAACATTGATTACAAGTCTTTAAGTAGACATATGTTTTAATTTCTTGGGGATAAATACCTAGGAGTGGAGCTGTGGGGTTTATGATGAAGGATGCTTCACTTTATTTAACGTTTATTTTATTTTTGGGACAGAGAGAGACAGAGCATGAACGGGGGAGGGTCAGAGAGAGGGAGACACAGAATCGGAAACAGGCTCCAGGCTCTGAGCCATCAGCCCAGAGCCTGACGCGGGGCTCGAACTCACGGACCGTGAGATCGTGACCTGGCTGAAGTCGGACGCTTAACCGACTGCGCCACCCAGGCGCCCCACTTTATTTAAAAACAAAAAAACAAAAAGACAAGAACACTGCCAAATTGTTTTTCAAAGTGATTATAAATTTTGCTTTTCCTATAATAATGATAACAGTTTCAGTTGCTCCATATCCTTGGCAACATTTGGCCCTGCCATTATTTCAATTTTAGCTATTCTATTCGATGTGTAGTATTTTATTGCTACTTTTCAATTTGCATTTCCCCGATGATTAATGATGTCAAGCATCTTTTCATGTGCTTATTGGTCATTTACATATTTTCTTTTGTGAGTTTTCAGTTCAAATTTTTTTTCCATTTTAAAAATTGTTTGTCTTATTGAGTTTTAAGAGTTCTTAATATATTCTAGATATAAATTGTTTGTCAGAAATATTCATTATCAATATTTTCTTCCAATCTGGGGCTTGCCTTTTAATTTCTAAATGGTGTCTTTCAAAGACCAAAACTTTTTAATTTTAGTGAAGTCTAGTTCATCATTTTTTTTTCTCTTAAGACTCATGTTCTTTGTGTCCTAAGAATTTTTGCTTACCCAATAATATAAAGATTTTGTCCTCTATTCTAGAAGTTTTGGCAAAAGCTATAAGCAACATTTTAGCCATATCTCTTAAAATTTGATCTGTTTTCATTTATATTCAAATTATTTTTTTTTAGTTTACTCTTAATTTCTTCTTTGACTCTTGGCTTCTGTGATGGTGACTTTTTAGGTCTCCAGATATTTGGGGATATTCCAGATATCTTTTTCATCTAGATTTCCAGTTTAAGTTTGTTGTCGTTGGAAAACACACTCCATACAGTATCAGTCATTTGAAATATTAAAACTTTTTATGGTCTTATATATGATCTATTAGGTGAATGCCATCCTAGAAGCAAGAGGCTAAGAAGAAACAGAAATCTCAATATTTATTTACCATTACTGTATGTTTACTTGTTTCACTCTTAAGTATCAGTTATCAAATAACAGAGCATGAAATTAAAATTTCTTCAGGAGTTGGGACACCTGAGTGGCTAAGTCAGTTAAGTGTCCGACTCTTGATTTTGGCTCAGGTCATGATCTCATGGTTTGTGAATTCGAGCCCCACATCAGGCACTTCCTTGATGAAGAGCCTACTTACGATTTGTTCTCTCTCTCTGCCTCTCTCTCTCTGCTCTACCTCTGCTTGTGTGCTATCTCTCTCTCTCACAATAAACTTTTATAAAATTATTTTTCTATTATTTTTTTTTTTTATTTTTGAGAGATACAGTCAGAGAGAGACAGAGCATGAGCAGTGGAGGGGTAGAAAGAGGGAGATACAGAATGCGAAGCAGGCACCAGGCTCTGAGTGGTCAGTACAGAGAGCCCTAGGTGGGGCTTGAACCCATGAACCACTCATGACTTCAGCCAGAGTCAGACACTTAACTGACTGAGCCACCCAGGTGCCCCTCAAAATAAATAAACTTAAAAAAATTAACAATAAAAAATAAAATTTCTTCAGGAGAACACATAATAATTCTAGGAATAAGAAACTGACCTGTAAATAGTATCACATGATAAATATTTTGAGATTTATCTCATTATAATTTTAAGAAGTCAACAAAATTAACTTTGCCACGTCTAATGTCATATTTAAATTTATTGACTATTTTTCTGTAGGATACATAATTTCATTCTCACGTCTTCAAGTAATAATATTACTTTACCAAGTAACTTGTTGTTCATATAACTCTTTTTAGAAAATGTTCTGAAAATTTGGCAGAAAATTTCAACATATGAGCCCAAGAGGAAGCTAATGTAACCAGAAAAGTTGGGAGTTGGCCAAATATGTTTATTTCATATAATCTGCACTAAGATTCTTTACTTGTCAGGAAAAATTTTGAGGAAAATCATCAATCATGTAACTGAAAATTCTTATCTCACCACAATGACCTCACAGTAACTAAATGGTGTCTTTCAAAGACCAAAACTTTTTTAATTTTAGTTCAACAACAATCTGAGGTTGAACAAGTTTTCTATTAGATTCCCAAAAACTTCAGTGGTAAAGTGGCAAGACAATAGGAAATGATGAATAGTAAACAAAAGGATGGGGTTTTTTTGCTGGAGCAAAACGGAGTCCTCAGTGGACTCTAGAGGACTGGCAGAACAACAAAGCAATGTGCTAACCAAAACCATGGGTCACCAGCATTGCAGATTGGACGAGGCAGTGGTGCAGAAAAAGAAATGTGAGTGCTACGTTGGGAAAGGACCAACTTTTGTCCGGGCTTGGGAATCCACCATACTTCATCTGTTTTTCCAATGACTCAATCAATGATTCTGCTTCAAACTTTTGGTGGATTTCCTCCTCTTTGAATATTTCTTTGGAGTGCTCTGTTGATGCCTTGCAATTATATCTGTTAGCAGTCAGCAATGTTAAAAGTCTTGTATGGCAAGAGTGAAATGAGAAAGGACTTTGCTTTACTTTTAAATTCAAATTAGCTTCCTCAAACCACAGCTGGAATAGATTATTTTTGACCTTTCTTTAAATCATAATTTATATCTTTGCAAATTACCATCATCAAAGTTGTCAGGGCAGCAAGAAAAATGTTTCTGTTTTACGTGGTGGGAGACATGAGGCCAGGATGATGGTTTGCAAGGATTTGGAACTTCTTTACTCGTAGTTTTTCAATATCTTCAGACTGATCACAATTATGTTTAACTGTCAAAATGTCTTGGCTTTATCTTCTTTTATCCTTTTCTTTCCTGACTACCTGTGATAGTAGAAGAAGTAACTTTCTTTTTGTGGCCAATCCAGTTATTACATGAAGTAATATCTATAAACCCATAGTCTACAATGACTGTTAATGCTACCTCTTTTTCAGACACTGTGTTCTTTTAACTCTCACAACACCTACAAACCTCTATAACTGATGAGAAAAAAGTTCTAGATAGATTGCATTATGTACACAGTCACACAAAGACACACAAAAAACCATGTCTTGGATCCAGAGCTATTTGACTCCAATTAAGATAAGATGTAACTAATTCAGTCTTTGATTCACTCATTTCTGCACATTCACACATTGAGCTCTGTTTAATTATAGGCATTATTCAAGATGTTCAAGGTACTCAGGGTGTATAAAGATGAATTAAAAACCAGGCCTTTCCATCAAAGAGTTCACAATCTTTAATTAATTAAATTTTTAAAAATCAGCCTTGTTTGTGTGATGAAATTACGTCCTTTTACTGTTTAACCTGAGTAGATTTGTCTAAATGTTTTTTTTTTTTAATTGTATTCTCTTTTAACTTACCTTGGCAACTAAAAGAATAATTACTTTTTAAAATTACAGAGCAATTGTATCTAAGTCTGTGGACAGTTAGTACAGGAATGTTTTCAAATAAATTTTATCATATCTAGTTAAGGTAATATTTAGATGGATTGGAGAGATACTCAGAGCCATATCCTTAAAAAAATAGAAAGAGGAAACATGGGAAGTCAAATAAGTAGCAATCACAGTGTTTTTCAATCCACCAATCAGATGGTCTGGAGTTGAAGTCCTGAATTGCGGTGTGGGATGATGTGGCACAAGAACCTAGGTAAGAGGACAAAAATAAAATGAAAATAAGATTGTAAAACAACCAATGTCCTTTATGTAGAAGGACTGTGTCCAAAGCCTTTATGCCAAAGTGATGTTGAAAACTCAGAATACTCTGACCCATCAAAGTATTCCATCTGAATTTACAGTCCCAGGCAAAACAAAACAGATCGAAGCCTTTTGAACCTTCCAAATCGCTCATCACCATAACTGGAGATCTGGATCCTAAGAACTGGGAAGACCAACTGAAGAAAGAGTAAAGGAGAAAGAAGAGAGGTTCCTCTGTGTCTTCTGGATGCATAGCTGATCCTAGACCTAGACCTCATTAGAAACAAAGTATACTTGTTTTTTTTAACAGTTTTATTCAGATATAATTCACCTACCATGCAATCCACTCATTTAAAGTGTACAATTCAATGGCTTTTAGTATATTCACAGAGCTTTGCAAGCATAACCACAATTTCAGGCATTTTCATCAACAAAAAAGAAACCTTGCATGTCTTAACCATTACTCCCCAATCTCTCCATATCCCCTGGCTCTAGGAAACTACCAATCCACTTTCTAACTCTATAGATTTGCCTAGAATTCCATATAAGTGATATCATAAAGGATCCTTTAAGACAAGCTTCTTTCTCTTCGTATAATGTTTACAAGTTTCATCCATGTTATAGCACGTGTCAGTACTTCATTTCTTTTTATTGCCAAATTATATTCCAAATAATAATCTTTTAAGGGAACGATCAGATTGCTTTCCAAAATGGCGACACCATTTCACATTCCCGGATGACATGTATGAGGGTTCAAACCTCCACATCCTCACCGATTTGTTATTATCTGTCTCTTTGTCTTTTTTGTTTTGTTTTGTTTTGTTTTGTTTTGTTTTGTTTATTATGGTCATCCTAGTGAGTGTAGAAAGCTATCTCATTGTGGTTTTGATTTGCATTTCTGTAATGGCTAATAATGTTGAGCATCTTTTCAGATGCCTTTTGTCCATGTGAATATTTTCTTTGGAGAAATGTTGATTCGGATCCTTTGCCATTTTTTAACTGGGATATATAGAAGGCTTTATGCTTTTCAAGCTCCCTGTTGCTTCAAAGAGCCCAGGCTACCTGACTTGCAAAGTTCTTCAAAGCTCCAGAATTAATGTTCAAACAGCATTCTCCTTTGTCTTGGAGTAGATTGGCTTATAAAATTTTATACTAGAGATAATTTTATCAACCTTATTAACATCTGTGGGTCTGTGCATAATTGATGGGGTTTTGGTACACCCAAAATAAATATTTTAAGTAAGTGGTCTTATTTTCTAAATGAATTTCTAATTGAGTACTACAGAATCCTTCTCTTGCCAAGTACCACCCTTACTACCCTGATCCCCTGGCCTTTGTAACTTGTCTTTGTAGGTCTTCTGCTTCAAATGTTCTCCTCCCTGTGATATTCATACAGCTAGCTACCTCTGTCTTGCCATTTAGTTTTATGTCAAATGTCACCTTCTCAGAGGATCCTTAACTGACCACTCATCCAAATCTTACTCTCAAGTCCCTCCTTTGTCATTCTCTATTACATTTCCAAGTTATAATGTTACCATTATATCTTCTTCATAGTTTTCGCCTGCTCTTTAATTACATATTTATTTACTCATTTAGAGTTTCATTTCTTTTAAGAATGTGACATGAAAACTGAACCTTCATTTCTTTTGTCAACCCTTCTATCTGTGGCACCTAGAACCTTGCCCTGGACGTAGGAGATTCTCAATAAATCATTGTCGAATGAAACAAAAGCTCATTTGAGACCCAGAATTATTCATGCTAAAACCCGATTATGAATGGGAGTTAATATAATACGAAAAAGTTTAGTCTTAAAGTCAGAAAAAAGATTGAATAATGAATGTGAGAATAAACGCTGCTATGTGTCAGGCATTTAGCAAAGTGCTTTATTTGCATTGTCTTTAAGTGCTATTTTTTTAGATTACTTTTTGATTAAAAAAATTATTATGGAATGCTGAACTGTGACTACAGTTTAAGATTTATTTTCTATACTCTGACACTATCTTTGGAAAAGAGACAACTAATGTTGGGATTCAGAATATGTGCTTTCAGGTGTCAGTTTCATGACCAATAAGCTCTGTGACTTTGACAGATACTTAACTTCTCCTTGCCTCAGTTTATGCATCTGTCAAACATAAATATCATGTACTCTACCCGGTTTACATGGTTATTTTAATGACAATACAAGAGATTTGAAAATATAAATGTGCTGTGCAATTATAGGGTACCACAGTTATTATTATTATATGTGTTTATTTAAAGACTCATGTAAACTTTCTTATTTACCTAAATTTCCTTGCATTTCACTCCTTGTTTTCTAAGATGTCTGTTATTTATTCTTTCAAAAAATTTTATGGAGTTTTCTTACATCCCCAAAAAAACCAGTGTATGATGTCCATGAGTATTAATTAAGCACAATGGCATAATAGAGTACTTAGGGATGGAGAGCTCTTTCATTTAGTAACCTGACCTTAATTCACACAGAAAACATAGAGGGTTGACCTAGAAAAAATTCCTGTCCTCCAATTTCAAGTCTACTAGCATATATACATTTATATAAAAGGTGTCAATCTCACTAACCTGGCTGAAAATTCCTTCATTCACTATCAACATTTTGGTTCCCTGAATAAAATCTCTTATATTAAAATCCAGAGCCAGTTGCTTTTATTTATTCTTTTTTTAATGTATTCTTTTTTTATGTATTTTTATGTATTCTTCTTTTTTAAAGCTTAAACTTTTCATGGATTGAGCAACACTCACCTCGTCATCACAATTTGCCTTTTGGGGAAAGATTTCCATTTGCCCAGTGCTCCTAACCTGTCTCTGACTTGTTTGCCTCAGAGACCACTGACAATGGTTAAGAAAATCTGAGGTTGGAATAATCCAGCAACTGCGGTGTGATGTGGGCCTGCCATGTAGAGGTCATTCTGCTAGATGGTTCAGCCACCATTTTACATTTTCCAAAGGAACTATGTGGACAAAAAAATTGAACAAAAGTATTTTTAATCATTTTTAAGACTTTTTAAAACTGACTTTGTACCTATTGGAGATGACAGGAGGGGCTGACCTAGGAAGAACTGTTATTTCTGTAATTAAAAAGATGCAGAATCAAAAGAGAAGAGCCATTGTTCAGGATGTGTCTGAATTACAGTACATCTTTAATTATCAGTCTTTCTTCCTAGTTATTTTAACATTTTATTAATCCTGTTCCTCTCAATATCTTCTTCCCCTACAAGTACTGAAAGAATAAAATGTGACAATTTGTTTCCTTTTGTGCTTAGTAGATGGCGTTCTCTAACACTATGGGTCAACATGACCTTAACTTAGTTTTATTATAGGGTATCTACAATGGTGTCTTATCAGTGCCTCCTACTCTTTTGTGTTTATACAATTTTTAAAGAATTAATGTGGATTAGTGGACCTTAACCCTTAGTAGCAGAAAATCAAATTAGGAATTCTTAGCAATTATTTGCTTAGATTCTTCTGAACTGAAATTACAAAATAATGACTCACTCTTTTGAAGGGGGGTGAGATAGAAAGTGAAGTAATTAATTGGTAACTAGCAGGGTAAATATGGATTCACTGATCACATCAACTTTAAATATTAAGTCTCTCAAATGCAAAAAACTAAGACCTAAATATATCACACTAATGCTGAGGAAACCAGTTAGATTGTACTAAGGCAAGATTGAAGTATTAGAACATATTTACAAACATACTGTATAATCTTCTGCTTATGGAGATTATATTTTTTAAGTTTTTATTTAAATTCCAGTTAGTTAATATATAGCATAATATTAGTTTCAGGTGTATAATATAGTGATTCAACAATTTCATACAACATTCAGTGTTCATCACAAGTGCATTCCTTAACCCCCATCACCTATTTAACACAGCCATCCCCCCCAACCTACCCCTTGTTAACTGCTTGGAGATGTTTTTAACAGGAATGATCTTTACTTCAGTGGTTCTCAAAGTGTGGTCTACAGACAAGAGGAGTAGCAACCTAACCTAGAACCTTAATTAGATAGGTACAGTCTCTGGCCCACTCACACCTGAGTCAGTCTCTGGGTATGGGATCCAGCAAACTCTCCAAAGGATTCTGATGTTTGAGAGCCACTGATCAGCTCATTGATTCTCAAGCTGGTTTTACATAAAAATCATTTGGAGAGCTTTTGAATCTACAAAGGCCTGGGATCTGCCCAAAAACACTTAAATGAGAATCTTTTGGGAGTTGGATGCAGGTATTGGTATTTTTTGTTTGCTTTTTGAAAGAGAGCCCAGCTGGGTAGGGGCAGAGAGAATCCTGAGTCAACTTTGTGCTGCCAGTGCAGAGCTCAACGTGGGGCTCCATCTTACAAACCATGGGATCATGACCTGACCCAAAATCAAGAGTCAGACACTTAGCCGACTGAGCCACCCAGACGCCTCTAGGTATTGGCATTTTAAAAAGTGCCTCAGATGATCCTAGTGAAGACTATTTCTCAAATCTGGGCTGCACTTTATAGTCATCACCTGGAGAAACTTCAAAACATTACTGATATCAGGGGCCCCACTACATACCATTGAATCAGGTACAAACCTCCAGTTATACAATAAATCAGTCCTGGGGATGTAATATACAGCATGGTGACTATAGTTAATAATACTGTATTGTATACTTGGAAGTTGCTAAGAGATTATAAAAGTTCTCATCACAAGGAAAGATTTTTTTTTTTTTGGAAAAAAAACCATGTATGGGAATGAGATCTGGAAATTGGTATCTTTTAGAACCCCCCCCCCCCAATATCTTTCATATGTAGTCAGGGTCAAGAACCATTGCTCTACCAGAAGCCATTTGAATGGATTAAATGAACTCTCTAGGTCTATTCTCTTGATGCAGTTTATTTTTTAAAGGTTGTGCTAAAAGATATAATTTTATGTCCACACTTTTGCACTTTCCATGTTTTTAATTCAGTTCAATTTTTTTGTGACCTTGTGTTATTTTTAGAGTTCCTCTTTGGGGTGGATCACCTGATGTGAGCTTGTTGTTAATGATGAGGAGTGGATGCATTAACCACCATTGACGAAAGGAAAAGAGTAGGATCAGACAAGGGGTGAAAGCCAACCACAGGAGGAACTTTCAGGTCACATGATAATTGGCACAGTGGCACAAGTTCTTTCTTGTTGCAGAATCCATAGCCACATTAGGAGAAGAGCAGGACTTCTAGGATCTCTTCTGAGTCTGACACCACCACGCAAAGGAATATAAGGTGCAAATAAAATACACAGTATCTATGTCTTCCCATTTTAAATCTGTAGGTTTGTTGGGTGCCAGGCAAAGCATACTGGCATTGATATTTACCTCGTCTCTCTGGATAAACTGGTCAACACATAGGTTACCTTACAAATAACATACAGTGTCCTTTTGTCTCACTTGTCACTCACATTTCAATGAATGCTTTCACGAAGGACGTTTTTAAAGATTTCTTTGGTGAATGGGATGAACCTTCTGAGTGTGATGCATAAATGCTCATCTAGGTTATCTTTGATGGTTACCTCTTGTTAATTTACTGTTTGGAATCTACTACCAAACCTTGTAAATGCTTTCTTGAGAATGGCTCTGGGGCGCACCGTTTCTCTCTATTCCTATTTGCCACTATTCCAGTCCCACAAACCAGTATCACTCCCAGCATCTACCAAGCTGCTTTGCCCCCATGTTTCCTATATCTGATGCCATCCTGCATATACAACAGCCAGAGATCATAATACTGAAGCACTGTCCCATCATGTCACTAACCTGCAAGGACTCCAAATTTCCTTCAGGATAAAGTAAAAGCACCTTTGCATATTTTAAATCTTCTCTAAATGGATGTTACCTCTCTCAATTTTTTATGCTGGTCCCCAAGCAAACTTTCAGTTCCAGTTAGCTGATTATCTCATTCTTTCCCATATATATAAAAAGTTATTCCTACTGCTATAACATAGCAGCTCGTGCCATCCCTTCTGCTGCCCACCTAACAGGGATCTATCCAAGTTGTATCCATACTTCAGAGTTCAAATAAAATGTCAACATTGTAGTGTTGATTACTCATTAAAGGTTCTCTGAAGAATAAAGTTCCCTACTCTTGTACTCATTGATCTCTCCTCTTCTGACCTCCTGGTATAACATAAGGTCTTATCACAGAGGTCATCCCGTAATTGTCTTTTCCTTGAATAAAGGTGCTCATTCAGAACTCTTCCCTCAATTTTAAATATGTTCATTCATCTCCTAAGCAAACTGTAACTTCCATCATGTCAGGGATCTACATTTTCATGTAGCACTAACTTTAAGGTAGGCAGTTTGCTATTTTACATAGATTATTTAGAGTATTTAATCTAATTGTACACGTTTAGGATGTGAAGATTATTATTCTCTGAACTTAACAGACAAGGACAGTGAGATAGGTTTTTAAAAACTGGCTTTACCCAAAGAAAAGAGCTATCAAGTGAAAGAGCTGGAATTCAGATCTATTTCTCATTCCAAAACCTCTGATGTTTTCCTGACATCATCAAAAGTCTTCTAAACCACTCTTTAAATTTTTATGATTGTGTTGAAATGACTTAGACTTTTAAAACAAAATACCATTTTTAAGAAGGATTTTTTTATGTTGAATCTTTCTTAGGCAAACAGAGCAACAAGAGTCAAAAGAGAAAAAAAAAAACAAATTTTCTTAAGTAGATAAATTAATTTTCTATTCATTAGAAATTGCTAATGTTGATGACCATGGCATATCGCCAATGTGTAATGAGTCTGAGAAATCAAAACCCTAGATGCTGAAACAAGCCACAACCCTGAACTGGCTAAACGATTAGTAGGAAGGATACAAGAGAAGTAAAGATGAAGGTGGGGGGAGTTTTCCAAGGTTAATTACAGAATAAACATCTAGGAACTAGGCAGTGAGAACACGGAAGTCTGATATGTGCCATACGCTGAAGGGCTGGGACCAACGCACTGGAGATATTGTGCAAACACAGCTCATTACTTAAGACACATTACCCTCTACCTTCTCTAAAGGTCAGGGTCAACTTTATACTCAGACTTTATTTCTATTCTTTGTGAATTTATAAATGGTCTCTTGAACACCTCTCTAAGCCTCTTATTGCATAATCTATAGGTACTCTATTGAAAATATTCAGATTAATCATTCAAATTTATCCAGGCTCTGGTATTTTCTTGGCATTGTGCTAAGTGATATAGAAAGTGCATAAATATAGTATATATAAAATGTATATATGGATATATACACACATATATATTGATATACACACAATATACATATAATGAGATATATGTATATATAATACACATGCAATATACATATACCTATGATATGCATATGTATATATGTACTATATAAATATGTATATATATCTCAAAAAATATCACAAGCTATTTAGGAAATGATATTATTTATTAAGCATTATTATATGGTAAATAGGTGTGTATTTTCTATAACCTTATAATAGCTCTGCAAGGTAGGCAGTAGTAACTTCTGTTTTACAAATGAGGAAATGGAGGTGGAAGACGTTTCTTCTCAAAGTCACTTACTGCTATTAAGTGGAAAATCTAAGATTTGAATTCAGGTATCTCTCTCTCTCGCCATTTGTTTTGTTTTGTTTGTTTTGTTTTGTTTTGTTTATGGATTCCCTTTCCCTTGCACTACTCTGAACCTCAGGATAAATTAGGTTACACTATGATAACAAACACCCCCCCACCCCCACATCTTCACAGTCTGAACTATTGATAAGTTAATTTCTTGTTGATACAAAATGTTCTTTGGATTCGGGCAACTCTCAGGAAACTCCTGAATGTAGAGGCTCAGCACTGCACGGCCACTGTGCTCTTGGAGCCCCACCTTATCTCCATGAGCTGCCACAGCTAGTGAAAAGAGGGTGTGGGAAAGTGCACATTAGCTCTACAATGCTTCGCATGAGAAATGACACACTTTATTTGTGCTCGCATTTTTCAGGCCAGTGAAAGTCATATGACCGCACCAAACTTACGGAAAACGAAGAGACCACAAATCTCAGTAAGAATTACTCATTTCTACCACAACAATAAATATTATATTTCAACTGGGTAAACAGCTACTAGTTATTTACTTAGAACAAAACATTTTGCTAAGGACAAAGATGATGGCATTTGGTTCCTGATTTGAAGTAACGGACAATTTGACAAAGAAAGCAAGTCCTACAAGAAGGAACAATTATACTAACACTGCAGACTATTTGCATTCAAAGCCGACAGTGGCAACTTGGATCTGGAAGATTATGGAACGTTTAAGGCATTTATCTTGCTTTTTGGAGGAAAAGAAGGATTTAATTGGAAAATGCTGAAAAAGAGAGGCCTAGTTAAAAAAGAAAAGACAGGAAAGCACAATGGGACATTTTGCCCATGGTACAGCTATTCCTGGCAGGTAGCTTAAGACATCTGCACGCTCCACAGTCAAAGCAAGCTCTCCAATGGCAATGGGAGGGGACAGCCATTCCAGTGGTGGCCAGGCAGCAAGCCTGTAAGAAGTCCCTGCACTTTGGCCACCTGCTCAGTATGATTCTTGCTTTCACTCTGCTTCCATTAACCTATTTTTATCATAGTTACCACAAAGTACATTTCTTTTTTTTTTTTTTTTTTAATCTAAAAGGTGCCACTTTTGGAAATATTCATGGAAAGTGAAAGGACTCTCCAGGCTCCCTACCTGGAGATACACACCTACCCTTCTCCCAGCATGTTTATTTCCTTTGGTTCATTTGGATTTGGATGCGGCCGAGAAGCAAAGTTGAACTGATCCTTCATTAACTAACCCAGAAAGCCAAAGAATCATGGGTAGATAAAGCATTTGGATGTCTAGCAAACACCGAGACTCAGGGTCAAAAACCATACCAATAGGATAAAATAGCTTTTACTCTAGAGCCAGAAAAGACAATAAAGACTAGTAGAGGGGCTCCTGGATGGCTCAGTCAGTTAAGTGTCTGACTTTGGCTCAGGTCATGATCTTGTGGTTTGTGGGTTCGAGCACTGCATTGGGCTCTGTGTTTACAGCTTGGAGCCTAGAGCCTGCTTCAGATTCTGTGTCTCCCTCTCTCTCTGCCCCTTCCCTGATCATCCTCTCTCTCTCTCTCTCAAAAATAAATAAACATTTAAAAATATATATTTAAAAAAAAAGACTGGTAGAAAATTCACTATAAGGTATTACAGATTGTGGACCAAAATGCTGGCTTCATCACCAAGACAGAGATGAGGCACTTTCCAGGTATGTATTCAACTGCTATGGAATTTCTCCCAACTCATACCCCAGGATGATTATAGAACCTGGGAGAAGCCGGTTGTTTACTTTGAAAGTGCAGAGGCCAGAACTCAGCAATGCTGATTAGTGTCTCACGAAATTTGTGCAACTATTTGGAGGAGACCTTCAAGAAAAGACCTGTGAGTCAGGCACAACCTCCAGCTCAAGTGGTCAGCCACCCTTCCATCATATGCTTGCATAACCTTGGAACCACAGGTCTCTCCCATTCATTAGCCCCCATGCCTCCTTCCCTTCGGGGCATATTCAGTTGAGATTGCACAAGCCCTCATTACAGTCACCCTCTGACAGATGTCTTCTGAGAAAACTGAGCCCTGTGTATTTGTCTAGAAACTCAGGTCCCTCTCTCCCTCACTACAGGTAATAATTCAAGCTTCTCGTTCCCATGCTTGGTTTTACACTATTCCTACTTACACGTGCATATCTAAGCAATAGGTAGTATTAGTCTTCATTTTAGAACATGAGCCATTATAAAGACTTTGGATTTTACTCTGGAGAGACAGAAAACTTTTCAAACATTTTGAACCAATGTGTGATATGAAATGACTGAGATATTTAAAAGGCTCCCTCAGGTTGCCATATTGATATTAGACAACAGGAGAGCAATAGTATGACCAGGGGGACCAAGAAGGAACTGCAATAATCCAGATGAGAGATGATGGCAGTTTGAGCCAGAGTGATAATTGTGGTGATAATGGGAGGTGGTCATATTTTGGATATGTTCTGAAAGTGGAGAAGTCAGGATTTGCTGGCAGATGGACATGGGCTAAAAGAAACAGAAGAGCAAAAGATCACGCCAAAGTTTTCAGTCTCAGTGATGGAAAGGATAGAGTCACCATTAACTGAGATGGAGAGGACCATGAGAAAAGCAAGGTTTGGGAGGAAATGAGGAGTTCTGGTTTAAAATATCCAAATAGAGATAATAAGTAGGCAACTAGATGTGGGAATCTGAAGTAAAGGGGAGTATCCAAGCAGGAAATGTAAATTTTGGAGTCTTATCAGAACCTGGATGGTATTTAGAAATATGAACACAGATTGTGTCACCAGAGTAAATGCATCTGGAGAAGAGGTTGGGAGACTAGGCCCTGGGGCAGTCCAATGTTTGGAGGTTCACTGAGCTCCTGAAAATCAGTTCAGAACTAGGTTTTACAGTGGTAGATGACATTTTCTGCTCCATAGTAAGATGTTGGTTTAATCTTAGTCACTTATGCAACGAAGTGTCCTCATACAACCCTAGATTAAACACTTGATATGCCATAGTCTCAGACAATGTGAGTGAGTAATATTTTCAACCCTACCCTGCTCCTGACTTAAGTGAGCCTGACCAATCTTCTAAAACCTCAGACATGTCATATAAGCACTCAGACTTCCAGCCCTTTTGCTTACTCATGGCTTTCATCCCACTAATCACTTTGCATTGTCTTCCATTTATATATATTTGCCTTCTTTGTGAGCTTGTCTGTGTAATTAGTTTCCATTTTATATTTTTTCTCTGTATGTGCTTGAATCAGAAGAGGTATGCCAGAGAGTAACCTTACTCCCTACCTTGATCTCTTGGCTTCTACCTCATCCTTTCGTGAGCATTCAGTACAATTGGCTTTTCCCCTTTTCTGGAATACTTATCTGACATCGGCTTTTATTACACTCACTCTCCTGATTTTTTTCTGCCTCTCTGGATATTTCTTTGGCCCTTTGCAAGTTTACCTTCCTCTCTTAGAACTCGAAATGTGGGAATATCTTGGGGCTTGATCCCAAACCCATATCTTTACAACATATATTCTCTTCGTAGTCAATTTCATTAATATCTCCAGTTTAAAATACCATTTATATGCTGATGACCTCCATATTTATATCTCTATGCCTTACCTCTCTTTTAAACTGTAGATTTTTATATTTAACTGCCTATACACTCAGTTCTTAGAAGCATCCTCAACTTAAATTGTCCAAAATTAAATTGTTGGTAGTTCCCTTCAATATGGCTTTCTTCAGGGTTTACTATTTCAGCATGCACCCAGTGGTTTATGCCAGGAACATAAACATGGTTGACCTACATCTTTGATACTTCTCCTTCATTCCTACAGTCAGACCACAATCAACACTTCTCAGTTCAGTCTCCAAAATATATATCAAACCCATCCTTTTGTGAATGAACTAGATAAGGAAAAGCCTGAAGTTCTGTGAAGCAACAGAAAATTAATAGACCCTCCTAGAAGTTGCAAGGTACGTGGGTTCATCTGATCTTGGATGTAGCAAAACAGAGATGTTATACCTAAAATCCCTTGCTTTTGGAATAGAATTGTAAACATTTAAGGTTATAATGGGTCCTAGTGATATCTTGCCCTATTTAGTGTCTCTGTAATAAAAAACGAAAGCCCAGAAAGTACAAAACTCATTCAAGCTCCTACAGTTAAGTGAAGAACTTAACACTAACACCTACCTCTCCTAATTCGGTGTGAAGGTGTTCTTTCAGAGCCATATTGGCAGGAAGTCACATCTGGGCTCTGCTAAGTGTAGGCTAGAGTCATACAAATATTTTTTGTTGCTCTTTTCTAAAAAGTAATACAAAGCTGGTTTTGCAGAAATTTTCAGCTCTGTAATAGTAGGGTGAATTTAACTTTTGTCTTAGCCTAAACACGGTTTTATTCATGAAACACTGATCTTAAAATGAACAAGCAAATTAACAAATAACCTGGCCTACATACAGCTTAGGCTGCAAATAATGCAACTGCTTGTGGTTAATGCTATTTGGATATTTGTGCAAGGTCTAAGATTTTAGAAGAAAACTTCTGGGAAAGCAATGGCCTTTTGCCATTTCCACCTCACCCTGCCCTGGACTCTTACTGATCTCAGAACTATTCTTTCAGAACTACAAGCTTCAAAGACTTCAGATTATCATCCTTTATTTGATAGGAAAGATAATCCTGTTGATGTTTCTGCAACCAAATTGACTACAAACCGGATCTGCTTAAAATAAAATATGATAACAAAATTGTGCCTTTCAGGCTCTGAAGAACCCAATAATAGAATGAACAAAGTGTAATTGAGGTAATCTGAGAAAAGATGAAGGCAGCTGATGACAAAATTATTTCTGTACAGAATAGAGTGGTATTTATGAGTGATAAAGGTAGATCCTTGGAATTAAACTGACATCGACAGACAACTGAGTGAGATCGTTTATTATTTTTATTATTTTTAAATTTTTTAATGTTTATTTTTATTTTGGAGAGAGAGGGACAGATCACGAGTGGGGGAGGGAGAGAGAGAGAGGAAGACACAGAATCCAAAGCAGTTCCAGGCTTTGAGCTGTCAGCACAGAGCCCGGCGTAGGGCTTGAACTCAGGGACTTTGAGATCATGACCCGAGCTGAAGTTGGATGCTTAACCAACTGAGCCATCCAGGCGCCTCTGTTTATTATTTTTTAAATGCTAAGCATGAAATTTTGGACAAGTAAGCCCTTTCATAGGAGTGAGAGTAAAAACTTTTTGTAATAAACAGCAAAACCAAGTCTATTACTCTAAAATGAAATTATCTGAGCATATCTTCTTAACTGACATCTAACTTTTGTACCTTGGGAAAAGAAGAACCATTGAGACAATGCTTGTTTTGTTTCTATTGCCAAATATCTAATTTTCGCTGTGTGCTTTTAAATCATATGCTGTGTGCAGTCAGGGTTAAAGACTTACCTTTTAGATTCATAATGATGTGGCTTAAATCTTGCCTCAGTCACTTCCTCAGGACATGGGGCAAACCACTTAAAATGTAAGCGCAAATGCCCACTGCCGTCACCACACTAGACGACTTAGCATTACCTGAGGTAATCTTGCTTCCTAGGAGTTCCACACCATTGTACGTGATGCCTCCTTTCTCGCTTTTCTGCAGCCTTCATCTCCTCCATCATTGCTTAGCTAACTGCCCATCTGTTAAGGTTCAGTTCATGTAGGATCCCTTTCAGGAGCTCTCTCTGACCCGCTAAAATGTAGGCTTGGGCCCAGCATAACTCAGTCTTAAGGTTTATTAAATTCTCTTTCAAATCTCTGTTTTGTTTTCTTGTCTGTGAACTCTTTCAAAGCGGGGACCTTGACATTTACTTTTGCGTCTTCAGCACTTAGCATGAGGTTGGGCCCACAGTAGGTATGCGGTGTATTTGGCAAGTTGAAAAAGACAAAGTTGAAAGTGGAGAGGAGCCAGAGAAGTTAAGGAGAACTCACTAAAGTTAGAAAGCTCTTGACCTCTAATTGGTGCCGATAAATGACTATGGACCCATAGTCACCTACACTGGACCCACAGTCACCTACACTCAGCAAGTATTAGAAAAATAAGGCAAAGATTAAAAGATAAAAGTCGCAGGTTACTTCTTCTGTTCATATTCTGGTCCCTTGTCTGGCGAAGCCTGTAGTTCTCTCACCAACCCCTCCTTTGGGATGCCTACCAGGCCCATCCTCTGGTCATCTTTTGTTCTTTTTTTATTCATGGCATGGAGGAACAAGAAAATGTAACAGGTTGCAAAAAGTCAGATGCTTCAAATCTTCTCTTTCCTCTTCTTTACCATAAGCCACTGAAAAATGTTCCCTCTCTGGAGTAGAACTGAAAAACCAAATATCTGACTCCAACATCAGACCTAATTCTAAAGCCTCATCATTATATAGAGAAGCAGAGAGTTTATGAGACGAGTTTAATTGGGCAAATAAAGAGTCTGTGAAGAGAAAGCAAGCATTGGCCCTCAACTATTCTGTCTTAGACAACAAAAAATGTTTATAGCTTCTCCTCAGCTGCAGAACCAATTGCAGCCATATAAAACACTACATGCTAATAAGGAGACACTTTGGTGGAACTGCTATCTTATGTGATTAAAAAAAAAATGCCTGAGGTAAAGTTACTTACCAAGGTTTTCCTACACTTTAGCCCTTGGGAAATCATTTTTTAAAAGTTAAATAAGATAAAGTAGATTGAAGGAAGTCACTGTTTCAAAATGTAAATGCATGACATTAAGCATCTGCATTTTTTTAATGAGTGAGAATTATGTTTCACAATGTTCTGTTAATGCTGTTATGCAGATTAGCACAGGCCTGGGGACTGAAAGAAATAAGGCATAGCCTAAAGAAATGAATTAGAAACCAATTAAAACAACTGTCAGGTTTAGGCCATGAAGCCCACTGCCCCCAGACACATCCTTATTAGAATTGAAGAGATTCAGGTGAACACGTTTTGCAAGACAATGTAGTTTTTAAACTTGACTCTAAGGCATTTATTAAGTAAGATTATCCTAATTTTAGAATAAAATCGAAGTACTGAAATCTCAATATTAGGATAAACTGAAGCAACAAATGACATTAGAACCATAAAGTATTCTTAATCTTTGTTAAGTGACTTTTAGAGGCCTGAAATTTTAGGTCCAATCTGATTCGTAAAGTTATCAGGAAATGGAACCATATATTTCAATAGAATTCTGTGTTCCTTCCTCTCCTTCCTTCCTCTCTCCTTCCTTCCTCTCTCCTTCCTTCCTCTCTTCAAGTTCCCATTTCCCAGTTAAGGAAGCAGCTATTGACTTGTTCCGCAGCTCCGTTTGACAGCATGGTCACGAGTGGTTTTTCTGGGTCGCACAGCTAGGAAAGGGTCTTTTCACATACTCCTGGGAGATACCGAAAGATGCTAACTACATAGCATGTTTGCCACAGCTGAGTGGTCCTTAGATCAAACTAGGCATATCTGATTCAAGCTAAGAGCTCAGGAGGGCTTCAAAGGGAATTTTGTCCTGAGATTTAAAGGTCTTGGGGCATATACTTAAGGGCAAGGGGGAGAATAAAGAACAGTTGTTTTTCCTGCCTTGCTCGATCTGTAGGCATGTTGAAGAAACTGGGTGGGCTTAGTCTGGACAAGCGGTAGCACCGCAGGAACAAGATGCTGTTGTCAACGGTGTGTAGGATCGTTTAGTGGAAGAGAGGGTTGGCCTTTTGTGTGTGGACTTAAGAGATAAAGCAAGTGTGATGTAGAAGTTACAGACGGACAGGGTTCTCCGCATAATACAGAAGACTTTCTGACGAGCCTGAAATTTAAGCTTACCTTGGAAATAGTGGTCTCATCATTCCTGGAGGTGATTAAATATTGTCAAAACAACCATTTATAGAATATTTCGAAAAGGAGACTCAAGCCCTATGGGAGTGAGGTATGTTGATCTACTGATAATCCTTGAGACTTTTTTATGACAATGAGAGTCTATATTTCTTTCAAGAGAGTGCTATGCAGAGAACTTCTGCTTCTGGTCATGATAGAGTAACCAGTACTGGACTAGCCCTTCTAAGGTCAGCAATTTAGAGTGAACAAAATATACAAAATAATTAATTTTAGACTTCGGACCAAAAAAAAAAAAAACACAAACAAAAACAAACAAACAAAAAACATTGCAAGACTGTGGTCCCTGCAAGGAGAGTAACGATGAGGTGAGCCCTATAGTTTCCCCAGGTTTCTTTTTGGAGGCACTTTGTAGGCGGTGACACATGGAAGGGGAACCCAATGGTCTCCCGAAATTGAAGAAACATAGATCAGAACTAGAGGAAGATTAAGCAACTAGAATCTGAGGGACCAAGTGGAAAGAAAGAAACTATTCAGAGAAACATTTCCCCAAATCTGCAGAGAGGCTCCCTTGAGTCATTGGTAAATCTTAGGATGCACTGTGTAGGGTGAAATGCCACAGGCAGAACAAAGAACTTCTGGAGAAAGAAAAGATATTCAGTAATGATAAACTGAAAGTCTTAGTCCATTTGGGGGGCCATAACAAATACGAGAAACTGGGTAGCTTATAAAGAATAGAAACTTGGGGTGCTTGGATGGCTCAGTTGGTTGACTGTCTGACTTCAGCTCAGGTCATGATTTCGTGGTTTGTGAGTTCGAGCCCCACGTGGGGCTCTGTGCTGACAGCTCGGAGCCTGGAGCCTGCTTCAGATTCTGTCTCCCCCTCTGTCTGCCCCTCCCCCACTCATGCTTTGTCTCTGTCTCTCAATAGTAAATAAACGTTAAAAAAAAAAAAAGAATAGAAACTTATTTCTTACAGTTCTAGAGGCTGGAAATCCAAGTCCAAGCCAGCATGGTTTGGTGAGGGCCCTCTTCCATGTCACAGACTTTTCATTGTGTCCTCAGTTGGCAGAACAAGCTCTCTCAGGCCTCTTTTTCATAAGCGTTCCTCTCTCATGACCCAATCACCTCCCAAAGGCCACACTTCTTAATACCATTACATTGGACATTTGGATTTCACCATATGATTTTGAAAGTGACACAAACATTCAGATCATAGCATTTTCACCTTTGCACATACCCCCCAAATCCATGTCCTTCTTGCATGCAAAGTACATTCATTCTATCCCAATAGTATTGAAAATTTTAATTTGTACCAGCATCAAGTCAGACATCTACATCAAAGTCTTAATTAAATATTATCTAAATCAAATATGGATAAGAGGATTCATTCTGAGGCAAATTGCTTTCCAGTTGTGAACCTGTGAAATCAAACAAGTCATGTGCTTCCAAAACACAGTGGTAGAACAGGCATAGGATAAACATTCCTATTTCAAAGTGGAATTAAAGAAAAGGAGAAAGGGGTAGCAGGTCCCTTGCAAATCCTGAACCGTAAGGCTCACTAGAGCAAAGGTCTTGCCTTTCTAACCCATTAGAGTAACAGTCCTTCCTCCATGGCTTTGCTGGGCACAACTCAATTCACACTTTGCAGCTCTTGTGAGTTGGTCACGTGTCTGTAGTTCTCCCAAGCTGGGGTTCCAGGGGCAGCCCCATGCCTATGGCTTTTCTGAGCATCACCCTACCAGGGCCTCTCAATGTTGGTCTCGTCCTCACCAAGGTTGTGCACCCACAGATCCAAGCAGCTACATCTTTCAAAAGCTAGGTGGAGGTAGCCAGGCCCCCATGGCTCTGCAAGGAAGGGATATGGTCCCCACAGCTTTGGGTGGGGGTTATCTGGCCTGTTGAAACTTAGGCAATGACTCCCACTTTTGAAATTGATGAGACAGCCCTATGATCTCTAAATCACCTTTCGGGTCCATTTTTCCTTTGTCATAAAGAGGTTTGCATGTTCACAGCTGAGTAGATTTCTGGTTCCGTCTTGTAAAACCTAAGAAATCTGACAACTTTCCTTCATTCCTGTCTGTCTCCTTCCTCTTCAGTTTAAATTGGCTGTTTTCCTGCTGGGGTGACTGATTAAGTTTGTTGTTCACACCCACATGGGACCTTATCAAAAGGTCACTTGGTCACACTCTTAGGGTCCTCTTCCAAACATACTTTCTTATTTTATACAATAGGAATAAGCTGAGAATTTTCCAAGTTTTTGAGTTCTGCTTCCTTTTTGATAATTCCATCTTACGTCGTTTTTTCTGATTTTACTGTAAGCATTCGAGAAGCCAAACTGTACCTTCAACACTTTGCTTAGAAATAGCTTCACCCAAATATCCAATTGCATTGCCCATAAGTTCTACCTTCTCTAAGACACTAGAACATGAAAACAATTCAGCCAAGTTTTCTGCCACTTTATAACAAGGATGGCATTTCTGCCATGTCCAATAACATGTTCCTCATTTCTTTTTGAGACCTCATTATGGTGGCCTTTGCCATGTATATTTCTACTAACATTCTGTTCAAAATCACTTAGGTATTCTTTGAAAAGATTGAGGTTTTCTCTATAGCTCTCTTCTTTTCCTTTTGGGCTCTGATCAGAATTGTCTTTCAAATTCCACTCATGGCAACATAGACTTGTTCCAGCATGCATATCTGAACTGTTCCAGCCTCTACCCATTACCCATTCCAAAACCACTTCCACATTATTAGATATTTGTTACAGAAACACCCCCATTTCTTGGTACCAATTTTCTATCTTTCTTTCTCCATTTGAACTGCTATAACAAAATACCTTTCTTTCTCCATTTGAACTGCTATAACAAAATAGTGCTATAACTGAATACTTCTAAACAACAGAAATTTATTTCTTGCAGTCCAAGAGGCTAGGGTGCCAACATGGTCATGTTCAGGTGAAGCTTTCTTGCTGATTCATACACGGTGACTTCTCATTGTGTCTTCACATGATGGAAAGGGAGAAGAATCTCTCTATGGTCTCTTCTAATAAGGCATTAATCTCATCATGAGGGCTCTCTCCCCATGACCTAAGCAGCTGCCAAAGTCCCTATTTCCTAATACCATGATATTGGGCACTAGGATTTTAACATATACATTTTGAGGGGACACAAGCATTCACACCATAGCACTGAACAATGACTGAAGCTCATGAACTGGAAGCACATGGAGACACTGAAGTTCCTATCAGCTAGGGTGCAGCAAGCTCACTGGATATGTTGGGCATCCAGTAGAGATCTCAGAAAGCTTATGTATTAGATATGGAATTAAAGTAGTTCTTTAGCCAAAACTACACTAGACCCATCATAACAAAGCATTTTTTTTTAAAGTTTGAAAAGATCGAGCTGTTCTATAGGTAAGTGAATTGCCTGCTGAGGTTAAAATAAGTTTTATATATACAGTCAAGGTTTAAAGGAAATGAAGACACAGATGGAGATTATATATTAAAAATAGAACATCTAGAGCTGAGGGGCACCTGGGTGGCTTAGTCGGTGAAGCACCCGATTTCAGCTCAGGTCATGATTTCATGGTTTTTGTGAGTTCTAGACATGTGTTGGACTCTGTGCTGACAGCTGGGAGCCTGGAGTCTACTTCAGATTCTGTGTTTTCCTCTCTCTCTGCCCTTCCCCCCCTCCTTCTCTCTCAAAAATAAACATTAAACAAAATTAAAAAACATCTAGAGCTGAAAAATACGGTATCTGAAATAAAAATATTCCTAGATAAGCTTAAAAACAAACTATAATTCCTCCTGGGTAACTTAGTTGATTGAGTGTCCAACTCTTGATTTTGGCTCAGGTCATGATCTCAGGGTTGTGAAATTGATCCCTATTCCTGCATCAGGCTTCACCTGAGCATGGAGCATGCTTAAGATTCTCTATCTCTCTCTCCCTCTGGACTTCTCTCCTGCTCACTCTCATGCTGTCTCTCTCTAAAAAACAAAAACCAACAAAACACAAAAGCTTGGTGATAGGATAATAGAAATGAATCTGAGAAAATAGAAAAATAAATGCTCAAACAAACAACCAAAACAAAGATTTTCTGGCCTGTAGGATAATATAAAACAGCCTAACAAACATGTAATTGGATCCCATGAAGGATTCAGGGGTCATAAAACATATTTAAAGAAATACTGAGTTGGGGTGCCTGGGTGGCTCAGTTGGTTAAGCGTCCGACTTCAGCTCAGGTCATGATCTCGCGGTCCGTGAGTTCAAGCCCCGCGTCGGGCTCTGTACTGACAGCTCAGAGCCTGGAGCCTATTTCATATTCTGTGTCTCCCTCTCTTTCTGACCCTCCCCCATTCATGCTCTGTCTCTCTCTGTTTCATAAATAAATAAACATTAAAAAAAATTTAAAAAAAGAAATACTGAGCAAAAATTTTCTATATTTCATAAAAAATATCAACACATAAATCCAAGAGTCTCATTGAACCTCAAGAAAGTAAACACAAGAAAAGCCATGAGTCATATCATAACAAAATATTTTAAAAACAATGTCAAAGAGAAAATCTTAAAAGTAACAGAGAGAAAGAGACAGATTACAAATATAGGGAAACGCAGAAATAGTCACAATCAATTTCTTACTGCAAGCAGCAAACTAGGAGATGACAAAATAATATTTTGAAACCGCTGAAAGGAAAAAAATATCATTACAACTACATACTCTGTCCAACAAATATTTTCCTCAAAAGTTAAAATTTAAAAGATACTCAGAAAAAAATAGCTAAATGAATTCTAAATAACTCATGAGTCAAAAGAAAATTAACAAAAGAAATTATAATAAAACTTTGAACAAAAAGATAATGAAAATACAACACACAAACTTTGTAAAATGCATCTAATATAGTGCATATTATTTTTATTTGTTTATTTATTTATTTATTTATTTAGGGAAAGATTTTTTAAATTGTTTTAATGTTTATTTTTGAGAGAGAAAAAGAAACAGAGAGTGAGTGGAGGAGGGGGAGAGAGAGACACACACACAGAATCTGGAGCAGGCTCCAGGCTGTGAGCTGTCAGCACAGAGCCCACTTGGGGCTTGAACTTACAGATCATGAAATCATGACCTAAGCTGAAGTGAGACACTTAACTGAACCACCCAGGTGCCCTATTTAGGGAAAGATTTTTAAGCAACATACACAAAACCATAAGTCATGAAAGAAAAAATTGACAACATAGTTACATTAAAGTATATTTTTCTGATTATAAAATATAATTAAAAAAATAAAATGGAACCCCAAAACTGGTAGAAAATATTCCCAATGAATATAATTCGCAGAGAATTAGCACCCAGAATATTTCAAGAGCTCCTAAATATCAATAAGGCAAATATAAGCAAGTATCTAAACAAGAAGTTTGCAGAAATGAAAGACATACTTCTCGAGAGAATACAAAAAGAAATGTTCAAACATGAAAAAAAAAGCTCACAATGAGAATCCATTTTATGACCATCAGATAGACAAAACTTATGGACTTTTATAAAAATATGATGTACTTGGAACTCTCATTAGCTGCTGGTAGGAATCAACACTATATAGACTGGGGGAAAAAATTTAGTACTAGCCATTACGTTTGAAAACATGTAGTAAAATTATACTATAGCCACAAAAATAAGAGTATCTTTAGAAGAAATATACTTAAATAGTAAATGGAGGGTACCTGGGTGGCTCAGTTGGTTGAACGTCTGACTCTGATGATTTCAACTCAGATCATAATCCTAGGGTCATGGGATCGGGCCCCATGTAGGCCCCCATGTCAGGCTCCACACTGAGCATGGAGTCTGCTTAAGATTCTCTCTCTCTTCCTCTGCCTCTCTCCCCAGCATTCTCTCTCTCTCTCTCTCTCTCTCTCTCTGAAAGAAAGAAAGAAAGAAAGAAAGAAAGAAAGAAAGAAAGAGAAACCAAAAACAAATAGTAAGTAGAGAGCTTAAACTAAAAAGAGTAAAAATCTGTTGAAACAGAAAAGAGATAAATCAGAGTAATAACTTTAATTTGAGAAAAAAAATAATCATATATTTATCTTGACAACAATTATAGTGCACATTAGAGACAAATTATTATTTGCCAAATAACATTCAAATTAGTAAAGAAAAATTTATTTTAAAAGGGGGAGAAAATGGGGCTCCTGGGTGGCTCAGTTGAGTGTCTGACTTTTGATTTGGGCTCAGGTCATGTTCATGGGATGGAGCCCCACCTCAGGCTCTGCCCTGACAATGAAGAGCCTGCTTGGGATTCTCTCTCTCCATCTCTCTTTGCCCCTCCCCTGCTTTATCTCTTTCTCTCTTTCAAAATAAATAAACTTTAAAAAAAATAAAATAAAAAATAGAAAAGGGAGGAATTTAGAGAAATAAAGTTTTTTTTTGGTTGGGGAAATTAAAAGAAATCAATAGACTTTGTCAATTGAAATACATAGAAATTGGGGTGTCTGGGTGGCTCATTTGGTTAAGTAGCAAACTCAGTTTCGCCTCAGAGCATAATCTCATGGTTTATGAGTTCAAGCCCCATATTGGACCCCATGCTGACAGCACAGAGCCTGCCTGGGATCCTCTCTCTCTCTCTCTGCCCCTCCTCTGCTCTCTCTGTCTCTCAAAATAAATAAACTTAAACATTTTTTAAAAAGAAATACATAGAAATTAACTTGGATTATTGACTAGTAGAATTATTAACCATCAGTTCACAGATATATTGAACTTTTCTACCTTAAAAATTGAACATACCTTCTTTTCCAATATACATTTTTACCAAATTTACCCATGTGTTATGTCTCAAAGAAATCTTTAAAAATTCAGAATCTAAATAAAGAGGATCTAAAATAAAACTGACACAAACAACAATTATATATGGCAGAGAATATAAATTTACCTAAAAACCAATAATGTCTGTATGTATAGACAATAAACAATTAGAAGTTTTCGTGAAAAATTTCTCTCACAATTTTTCTCCCTCTCCCAATATTTAGGAATAAAAGTGGGCAGAAGATTTACGATGAAAATTTAAAAGCACTTCTGAGAAAGACAAAGACTTAAACAGAAGGAGGTATTGTCTTTGGATAGAATATTTTCCAGTATCATAAAGAAATCAATTTTTTTCTTTTTCTTTTTTTTCTATTTTAGAGAGTGAGAGAGCGAGAGAGACAGCGTGAGTGAGGGAGAGGGGCAGAGGGAGAGAGAGAAAAAGAGAGGCAGAGAATCTCATGCTGGCTCCACACTCAGCACAGGGTCTGACACAGGGCTCTATCTCACGACCCTGGGATCATGACCTGAGCTGAAATCAACAGTTGGACGCTCAACCCACCAGGCCACCCAGGTGCCCTGATACCAATTTTTTTCAATTGAATGTATAAATTTTGTGCAATTCCCCCCAACCAACACACACACCCCTGATCAAGATGTTTTTAAAGATCATATGAAAAAAATAAGCAAGAATAGCTTGGAAAGGCCTGGAAAAGAAGAGAAAGCCTGGAAAACAAAGAAAAAGTAGCTTTATCAGATATTAAAATATGTGATCAAGTCTCGATTTAAAAAGTATGATATGGGCACATAAATTTACACACCAATGAGACACAATAGAAAGCCTAGCAATGCACCCAAGTGCCTATGAAAATTTTGTAAAAGTAATATCTCAAATTACTGGGGAAAATGTGGCCTTTTTATAAATTTGGGACAGCTGGACAACCATTTGGAAAAAAGATAAAATTGTATTCATACCTCACACAGTGCACCAGAGAAAACTCCAAATGAATCTGCAATATAAGTGTAAATAATGAGACCATATGAATACTAGTGGAAAACTTGGGGGAACGTTTTATGATCTTGGAGTGGGGAAAGCCTTTTTAACCAGATTCAAAATTCAGTTTCAATAAAAGATTGGTGTATTTTACTAAATAGAGACAAATTGCATGACAAAGAAACCATAAGCAAAACCGTAAGAAACAATGACACTGCAAAAAATCTAAAGTGTCACAGATAACAGATTGATTTCCCAATATGTAACAGATTTTTCGCTAAAAAGAGAAAAATATCAAAATCTGAGAGGAAAAGTAGCAAAGCCACAAATACACAACTCCATAAAAAAGATTTGCCTCTGATATTTATGAGAAAAGTACTCAACTTTACTCATAATAAGAGACATGCTAAGTAAGTCTACTGTGTATACGGTTTCTTAACTATCAGACTGGCAAAAATTTTAAAGCCTAACAACGCACTCTGTTAGTGAGGCTGTGGAGAAACCAGTACTCATAAATTGTTCATGGGAGTGCAATATGGTAGAATTTCACCAGAAGGAATTTGGCAATGTCTAGCAAAACTGCACACGTGTTTGCCCTTTGACACAGCAATCCCACTTCTAGGGATTTGCCTGAAACTGCAGTCCCACAAATACAAAACCAAAGTTATATAGGTGTCATTATACATGATAGCAACATATAGTAAATAACCCAAAGAGCCATCCATTCATAGGAGACCGAGCAAATTGTAGAATAACCATGAAATGAAGTAGTGTGAAATCAGAGAGAGAGAGAGAGAGAGAGAGAGAGAGAGAGAGAGAAACTGATATGGAGTTACTCAAGGATATGTAGACAAAAAGCAAAGTATAGAGTCATAAATATGCTTCCTTTTATAGTAAGAAGGAAGAGACAATAAGAACATGTATGTTGTTTGCTTTATTTTTGCTAAAAGAAGTTTAGAGATGATCAACTATAAATTAATGAAATGGGTGGGGAGGTAGGGAAAAAAGAAATCTGATACGGAAAGGGCTGAAGTAGATATTTTTATCAAGGATCCAGCCAACCCTTGTTTGTTGCTTGCTTGTTTTTTTTTTTTTTTCATGATATTTTTTGTTTAATTGCTGTTTTCTGACTCTGATTCTCCAATTGCTACTTAACTAGGTTCTTCACTGCCCCCACAGCAAGGGGCACATTTCTTTTCATTTGGACTTCAAAAATAAAGTCATGACTTTGTTTTTCCCCCCCAAGCTGAATTACACCGCAAGATTACCAAAGCAAATTTTCCCTTTACTTTCAGCTTTTCATCCTGTAGGTTTACATGTGTTGCGAAACACAGAGACTTTCTCGGGTTGTGAAGTGAAGAAACCTAAAATGGATTTTACTGAAACGTAGTTAAGTTGGAGTCAGAGAGAGGCAGGGAGTATCTATGTTTTTTTATTGGGTAATGGTAAGAATCTAATACTAAATCATTGAGCTAGGAAACAGCACACCTACTTTTCTCTTTTTTTATGAATATTCTGTGGGTATTTCCACATAAGCAAAACACATTTGAAAACTGATCAGCAAATTCAGATATCTACACGTAAGCTCAAAGACATTTTGCTAACTGCTTACATTCTGCAAGTATACCGGCTATGGCAAATTGCTGGTGTGGTAAGAAATACTCGATGGGAAAAGTAAAATTGCTGTTAGGACCTGCATGAAAGATTCTTGACAAGTTTTCTTCAGCCAGAAAAGAGCCACTGAAAGCTGACCTAGTGAGCAGGTCCTTAGTGGTATCATCTGTTTCTCTACCAAGGAGCCTCCTATGGGGGAAGACAGAATGACTATGGAGTCCTTTAGTAAATCCAAACTTCTTTCCACTGCCCGGAATGACCTGCCTCTACTTGTATCTGGACCCTATCTTGTATCATGTTTTCCCCATGCTCTAGCATGACTTTTTCCTCAAATGTATCACACTTATTACTACCTAAGGCCTGCCCAATGGCTCTTTCCTCTACCTGAAATGTACTTCTCACATACCGTTCCATGGCTGGTGGCTTCCTCTATTCTGAATTGCAGGTCAAAAATCTTGACCCTAGAAATGATCCCACCCCCACCTCTAGGTATCACACTGCTCCGTTTTATTTTTTTCATTTTATTTGTATTCGACCCAACTAGATTAATCTCCATGAGTGTGAAAAACAGATCTATCTTATGTTCTGTTGATTAAAATGCTAGCTCCCAGAACAGCACAAAGTTGTGCCAGCTCACAACCCATAATAGGCCCTCAGTAAGTACTTGTTGAATTGGTGACTGAATGCATCACAAAATGTGAATCTTTTTTAAAGGGCTGTGGTAGGCAGAATAATGACCCTCTAAAATGTGCATGTCCTAATCCCCAGAACCTGTGAATATGTCATTTTATGTGGTAAAAGGGGCTTCTAAAGATTTTGAAGGAGATATCCTGGATTATTCAGGTGGGTGCAAGGTAATCATAAGGGTCCTTACAAGATAGGGGTGCAAGAGAGGGGTGCCTGGGTGGCTCAGTCCATTGAGTATCTCTCAGTTTCAGCCCAAATCATGATCTCACACACAGCTCAAGTCATGACCTCATGGTTCATCGGTTCAAGCCCCAAGTTGGTCTCTGTGCTGACAGCGTGGAGCCACCTTGGGATTCTTTCTCTCTGCTCCTCCCCCACTTGTGTGTGCTCTCTTTTTCTCAAAAATAAATAAATAAACTTAAAAAAAAAGATAGAAGCAGGAGAATCAGACCAAGAGATTGGAAGATGCCACACCGTAGGGTATAAAGGTGGAGGACGTGGCCACTGGCAAAAGAAATCAGGTTGCTTCTAGAGCTGGGAAAGACGAGGAGACCAATTCTTTCCCAGAGCCTTCAGAAAGACTACAGCCTTACTGAAGCTCTGATTTAGCCAAGCAAGGCCTGAGTCAGACTTCAGACCTCCATAACTATAGGATAATAAATGTATGTTGTTTTAAGCCGCTAAACTGAGTATATTTCTTGTAGTAGCAATAGGAAACTAATATAACGACAAGGTTGACTCTGCCCAATATATTACTACTATATCCGCATTAGTATGTGTATTAGGGTTCTCCAGAGAAACAGAACTAACAGTGTGTGTGTGTGTGTGTGTGTGTGTGTGTGTGTCTGTGTGTGTGCAAGGAGAGAAACAGAGATAGACAGAGACAGAGAGAGAGAAATTTATTTAAAGGAACTGGTCCATGTGATTGTGGAGGCTGGCAGTCCAAAATCTGCAGGGTAGACCAGCAAGCTGCAGGACAGACCCAGGGAAGAGCTCATGCTGCAACTTGGTTCCAAAGACATTCCATAGGTACGTAGGTAGAATTCCTTTGTAGGGGAAGATGGTCTTTTTCTCTTAAGGCCTTCAAGTGATTAAATGAGGTCCACCCACATTATGATGCTCATATTGTTGACTCAGAGTCTATGGATTTAAATTTAATCTCATCCACATAAAAACTTCCAGGAAACTCCAGACCAGAGCTTGAAAAAATACCTGGGTACTATGTCCTACCCAAGCCAACACATCGAATTAACCATCGCAGCATGTCAGAGTCTACACAGCTACTGTCACCTCAGTCACTGTGTTGTTGTTGCTGCCCTGTGTAAATGTTTTTTCTTTAGGAGTCTCAGAGACAGAGTACTTACAGAAACAAACGCCAAAATACAAATTATTAAAGCAACATTTTTCCTGCACTGCATCCTCCACTGGACTGGTGAGATCTAGCTTAAACTATATGTTTTCTATGACTCAGTACCCCATTCGTTCCCATTCATATAGGGAATATAGGTTTTCAGATTTCCTCCCAAATGGGGAATATGAGGAAACATCAGCAATCTCCACTTTTTCTCCTTGATTTGTATGGTAGAGTTTTGTGTGCATGCAAGTGTATATGTTCCTCAGAATCTGTTCCTTTTTTATTTAGCCAAATAATCTTGATTGGCTTCAAAGGAACAAGATCTCCAAGATATTATTCTGATATGATTTTGCAGCTGCTGGCAGCTGCCATATGAAGTCTGAGAATGAAATGGACCTGGAAGAAGTCGATCAGCAGATGGAGACTGGTGCACATCTGGGCATAAGTCCTGCCTGAAGCCAATGCTCTCCTGGACTTCTCAGTTATCTACATCAATACATTTCTCCTTTTCTTAAGCCAGTTTGAGTTGAGCTTTAATCATTTTCAAGTGAGAGAGTAAACACTATGTTAAAGTTAATTTCTGCCATGGTTTTTTACAAAAGTTAGAACCTAGAATGAGACATTGGCTGAGGTGAGGAGACAGGTCAATAAAAATTTCTGGGCAACAAGTAAAATAATTCCCAGGCCCCTGAAAATGTGAAGTGGGTTCCAAAGAGCATCTTGAAAGAGCATTATCCCCAGTACCCTTCTCTTGAGCAAGACAACGCACAAAGGAGATCCTTCCACAGACTAGAACCAGAAGCTATCAGAAAAAAAAACATGATGATGGACAATGATCTCAGAGAACAGAACCAAGGTCAACCAGACTGAGTGACCAAAGGAGTTTTCCCTGCCAAGGCAGTGAGTCATCGTTTTCCCTGCCCTTAGAATAAGATGCATACTATGAACTGGAATTCAATGTGCATTGTTTTCCACCCACCCTGTCTTCCAAATAAATGCTTTGGCTATAGTTACCTTGTTCTTTCTCCACCATTGCTCAACTGGTGTGTTGGGACATTAAACTTACTGGTTAGTCACAGAACAATGGACTGTCATTGCACGCTGAGTGTACGGGGCTAGTTAAACTTTCTCATTAACCATGGGTCAATGAACCATGAGGACCAACATCTTAATATGACTTGGGGGCACTGCACCTTACTCAGAAATGTTGTACTTAAAGATGGATACATTAACTCAGTGAGACCTTGAACTATTTCCCTTTGAGGTTTTGCATTCACATTTGGGACAAAACAAAAGGAATGTGTGGAGTTTTTATGTGTTGTTCTTGCCGCTTATTATCTATTCTCTCTTCTTATGGCCAGAATGCCCTGACTGCCCCACATTCAGCTTGTGTGCTTGACACGAAGCTGACTTCATCTTGATCTTCGGGGGTGCAATGTGGGACCAAAGTTAAGTCATCGGCTTGTTTCATTTCCCTGACTGTAGTGCTTGGGGCATGGTTAGGGGTGCAAGCCAAGCCTGTGCAATCGGGACGATGAAACTCAGTTCTAAGACTACTGATTGGGGAAGCAGACTCTCTCTTTTGTGCTGTTGTGGACCTGAATCTTTTAGGGCAGCAGGAGTGTTGATGAGAGAGAGAGAGAGAAAGAGAGAGAAGCCAATTACAAAGAAACAGAACCAAGAAATGAAGCTGGCGTCCTCATCTGAACCAGGAATCAATGTCTTCTCCAAATAATTTTCTCTCTCAAAAAAAATCTTTAGATATATCAGTCCTATATTATTTAAATCCTTTTGGCTTAAATTTTCATCACTTTCAAAACAAAAGTGTTCCCCTTATCCTGTGAGAATGACTTTTGCTGGGAAGGCTGAGAAGATGAAGTATTCCTGAGCAAGAGACTCTCCAACCTCATATTACAACCACTGGTGTTCACTATGGCTGAAAATCCTAGTGGCTGCTTCTGTCAATATCTTTCATTGGTGAAGGATGTGTCCCTTTCTGTTCTTGATGGAATCAATTCCCAGCCACTCTTCCCTTCTCACCTTCACCACAAACCAGCTCACAATGGGCCCTCTGCAAGTGATTGCTATAATGGCATAAAGGTGAGAATTTTTTTTTGCTTGTTTTTTAACCTGAAAGTTGTTCATTAAGAACATTGGGAAAGAAAGGCTTGATGATTCTCGGAATTTTACAGCTGGAATGTAATTTAGTATTTATCTGGCAGTCCAAATTTATGATTTACAGAGAAGAAGTTCATTGAATAAACCATGAAAGGAGAGTATCAATTAAGATTATGTACAACTGTGGGGGTACCTGGGTGGCTCAGTCTGTTAAGCGACCAACTCTTGATTTCAGCTTAGGTCATGATCTCACAGTTCATGAGTTTGAGCTCGCATCGAGCTCTGCATACTAACTGCATGTGGAAACTTCTTGGGATTCTGTCTCTCTCCCTCTCTCTCCATCCCTCCCCTACTCATGCTCTTTCTGTCTCAAAATAAATAAACTTAAAGAAAATAGATTGTGTACAACTGTGAACAATAAAAGCCCCAAATGCAGTAGGTTAACCAAGACAGATGTAGGTTAGAGATGTAGGGTTAAATAAGAGAAGATGATACCTTTCTATCATCTGGATAGAATATGAGGATTAGCAGTCTTGGTGGAGACTGCTCTTTGCTCACGAAAAGCTATTCTGCTACTATAATAAAGTTGTCACCGGGCATAGGAACTGAGTGTCCAGCATTTCTAAGAACTGCATTTCTTAGCCTCCTCAGCATTCAAGTGTGGCCAAGAAGCTATGGCCTCACCTAAACAATGTGAGGAGAAAGGACAGGTGCCTTCTGTCATTATTGGATGTGTCCTCTTTGTGCTCTATTATTTTCCCACTGCCTTGAAATGGTAAAAATTAAGCAGGTTAGAATCCACATATTGAGAACGACAGAGTCCCTGCCAGTCTGGGTCCCTGGGTGATTTTGAGGTGCTCCATCTTCTTATCGAAACTATGAAAAGGAAATAATTTCTAACTTGTTTTAGCCATCAGAGTGAGGGGCCCTTTTTTCTTTTCTTTTTTTTTTTTTAATTTTTTTTTTTAACGCTTATTTATTTTTGAGACAGAGAGAGACAGAGCATGAATGGGGGAGGGTCAGAGAGAGGGAGACACAGAATCTGAAACAGACTCCAGGCTCTGAGCAGTCAGCACAGAGCCCGATGCGGGGCTTGAACTCACAGACCACGAGATCATGACCTGAGCTGAAGTCGGACGCTTAACCGACTGAGCCACCCAGGTGCCCCGAGGGGCCCTTTTTTCTAAAGAAGCATGGACTTTATCATAAGTAATACTGCAGTCCAAAGCTAGTAAAGTACTAGTATGGTATCTAAAATCACAAACCTTCCAATCCTATTGCTCTACTCTGCTTGAATTCCATTAAAGACACCTGGTGACCCAAAATGGCCATAGAAGCACCCACCCTTTCATGTAAATTACAAGCAACAGGGAAACGTAGGGAAAGTACATATGAGATGATGCCTTCCTTTTTACAAGAGACTTTCCCAAAGTGCCATACCACACTTCAGCTTCCATCTTGTTGGCAAGTGCTTTGTCACTCAGCCCTACTTAGCTGCAAGGTAAATGAAACTTTAGATGGGTAGGAGTAGGCCCAGTCATAAAGTCAGGATTGTTTTACTAAAAGGGAGGGTGCCTTTAAGGAATAAAATAGCAATTTATCGTATAAAGAAAAAAATAACCTTTATTTCTCATCAAGAGGAGAAACCAAAAACAATGAAGTTCTGTACAGACATGGCAGGGGTGGAGAAGTCCTATCAAGATTGTCCTCACTGTAAACCACCAGAGGGCCAAAAAAAGGAAGTTCCTGAAATCTTCAGGAAAATCCTACTGTAAGGAGTGACAGGCAGCCATTCCACTTCCAGCATCTGCACTATTTTAAGGTAGACCTAATAGGTTGTGAGTCGGTTAGAAGTTCACGTAGACCAGGCCAAAGCTGGGAACTTTGCCACATAGACAGTGAAAATGAGGCATTTCTATGAAGAACTTTTTATTTGTATATGACCTAAGTTAAGGATACTCTGCAACCAAGGCTATCACACAGGGCCATCCACTCTGCTGCCCCCTTGGAGTATTTTGCTTTGTTCCAATGAGGATATATTTGTGTCGAAATTCTGTCTTAGGTTATGCTCTCATATTTCTTATTTTTAATTGTTTTTAATGTTTATTTATTTTTGAGACAGAGAGAGACACAGCGTGAGCAGGGAAGGGGCAGAGAGAGAGGGAGACACAGACCGTGAAGCAGGCTCCAGGCTCTGAGCTGTCAGCACAGAGCCCGACGCGGGGCTCGAACTCACGAACTGTGAGATCATGACCCGAGCCGAAGTCGGACGCTTGACCGACTGAGCCACCCAGGTGCCCCTATGCTCTCATATTTCTAAGGGAAACACTTCAGGGTATTTCAGAGTAAACCTCATCAATTGCTTCAGCATTATCCAAACTTTATTAGGAGGCAAATACTTGCAAACTGAGTCATAGTTTCAGCTCTAGATACCTCGATGGTTCTCAGTATAGATGTGCTAGATGTGCAAGAGCTAATAATGACCTTGGAACAACAGCATAAGAGTAGATAAAATGTAACCCAAGTATGAGCTATTTGGGGTCCTTCAGTTTTCTGCAACCCCTTAGAGTCTTCTCCAATGTCTCGAGACAGAAGATAAACAAATAAAGTCTCTTGATCCCACATAATTTAAAAGAGCCATTATTCCCTGTGCATATTTTCAAGGATTTGCAGAAACTTACCTTTCTCCTGGTCATCTCTCACTCCAGTTTCTTATACTCCTCCTGTTATTGTTTCTTCTTCCCACCCCATAGTCTCAAATATACAATACATCCCTTTTACCATGATTCTCCCCTCCACAAAAATAGGGTTAAAATAAAAATTCCTCTTATTTTATTTTGCAAGACAGTTAAACTGTCTTGCCCTCTTCTTCCTTCAAGAACTTCTTTGGCCTCCTCTTGACACATTCAGAAATGAACCTCAAGGTCTTTTGCCAAACAAAGGCAATATTCAAGTTCTTAACATTACAGTCTTGCCCTAAACATCATCACAAATTCTTAGGCACACCTGCATACCCCCATTGGTTTTTGCGGGTGAAAGAGAATATTCTGATTTATTCTTCTACAAACATGAATTACATCTTAACACAAAAAGCAGAAGTGTTATAATTTTTTTCATTTTGAATATTTTTTCTTTATATGAGAATCTTATGTACAATAACAAATACAAATTATGTTCCATAAAAATTTCTTAATAATAATTATGTAATCTTTATTTCAATAATAATGATGTGTCATGTATAACACCCCTGCCCCGTGTCAAGTACTGCTCTCACATCTTGCATCATTCACTCATTCCATCTTCACAAGTACCTTAAAAGGTAAGTCGTCTTGATTCCATTCTACTTAATGAGAAAGTTGAAAAACATGAAGAATAAGTCTGGGGATAAACGTAGGGTTTACTGCAACTCTAGTGTTTCTTGAGGCAGTAAGATGGCTTACATTGCTCCCTCTTAAAGTCCCTCTGGGCTCTCTCTAGCTACCCAGCTGTCTCTCTCAGCCCATGGCAGCTCAAAGAGTACAAATTCAGGAACAGGACCCAGTCATTAGCTTTAGGGTACTGTAAATTTTAAATTCAGTTTTGCTTCACTCTGGCTCATACTCATTATTTTTCCTGAGAAAAGATTAAGTAAAAAACATTTCTTACCTGATTGTACCCTGTCCCACCCCATGAGGTGCAGACCTCCTAGGCATGATGGAGACAAATGATTCAGTCAAGTAAAAGGGAGCTGAGCACTGTTCTCAGTTTCCCAGGACTGTCTTCCATCCTGTGCTGAAGCCATATTCTGGGGCTGTCCTGGTAGGGGTATAAATTTTACTACCCCCAGGAGCTGCCATGAGAGCTTGTTAAACAAGACAAGAATTATCATTTTCATTCAATATGTCCTCCCTTTGGAAATGCTTTATGACTAACTTGGGCATTTCCCCTAGCAACTCGTTCTCTCTTTTAGGGAAATGGAGATAAAATACTTGACATTTATTTCATAGAGTGATTCGAGATAACATTAAGGAAAATTCAGACACATTTCTCAAGCTAGTTGGAGAGAACATGGAGTGGACATATTTCTGACCCCCAGTGGGTAGCCTAAATGCAGGCTTTGCCCTGACATATTGGCAGAAGGGAACCATGTGGCCACACTCTATGCCCCTAAGTAGATATAATCTGGAGAAGAATAGAAAAACCTGGGTGACATAGAGCAGGAACACACATCTTCCCTGCTGATGATAAACTTTATGTCTCTGACTTGGTATTTTGGTGCTCTGGTGGACCCTTGACTCCTATTTGATTTTTACTCCCTTACATGATAGCACCTCTCCAGGCTTTAAAAGGGAAGAAGCAGTTTCTGGGACATTCCATTTAATTTAAAAATTTGACACAACTCTAAGATCTCCTATTCTCTCCAATTACAAAAAACATTTGAATTAAAAAAGTAAAACAACTAAGACTGAGAAAAACAAATGAAAGATATCTAGACAGTAGTGAGATTAGATGCCGGGTTATATTAAGCAGGGGCATACCCAACATAACTTCCGTACCTAAATATTTTTTAAGCATTGTAAACCTAATATGTACAAAAGCCAACTCATGATCTGTCCCATCATGTCTGGGGAATCCCCATTTCTCCCTGTCTCTGAAAATTCCTTACTAACCATCCAGTTGCATGCCCAGAAATCCAGGAGTCCCTCTTAACGTTATCCTGTCTCCCCAGTATTCAAGCCACCATCTAATCTTTTGATTTGACATCCAAAATATTGCTGGGATGTGTACACTTTTCTCATCTCCATCAGCCTGCCTTAGGCCAAGATGGTCTCCTGTACTTCTTCAGTAGCTTCTGTCTCTTGCCCTGTTTTAAATCTGTTATCCATCCCGCTGTCAAAATGACCTTTGACAAATGCAAATATGATTGTGTATTCCCTTGCTTAAAATCCACTAGGGACTTCCCACTGCTCTTGGGACAAATGTCAAAGTCCTTACATTAGTGTTATGGCCCAGCAAGTCTGGACTTACCTCTAAAGCTGTTTCTTGAGGCAATTTTCCTGTTAGTCTGTTAGAATGTTGTCTGTGTGTGTTTGTATACACAGGTGTGTATGTGTTTGTATACTTGATGGAATTTCTATGGTAAGGATAAGGAATTGTCATCTTTTTCTTTAGCCCTAGACCTGTGTTGATTCCCCCTGGTTTGTGTCTCAATAGCAGAGAAGGCTTAATGTCACTGAGAATTAACAATTGTTCCCTGGTGCCCTGCCAGGGTCCTTCAGGTCAATGACCCAGCAGCACCAAGTTCCAGCCCAGCGGTGCACAAGCCATTTTGGCCTCCGCTGTCCACTGTGCACCCTTATGAGGAGCAACCTTCTTGCCTGGAGTGTTAGCTTCAAGAAAGCGTTTATTAATCATGGCGATTGCAGTTCCTGGGCCTGAGCTTGTTGTTGGGGGCTGAGGGCTGTTTCTCAAGTGTAATGGCCCTCGACCTGTTAAGGCATCCCCCTCCCCCCTTTTTAATATCCTGTCATAAGATTAATAGTGTAAACGTGATGCCACATGCAAACATCCTGATAAGATCCTACTTAATGAAAAGCAAGCAGAGACTTTCTTTTGAGAACATATGTCTTTTGAGAAATTCAAAGCAAATTGGAGATAGCATGTAAAATGTCTCAGGAAAAGAAAAAGTTCTAAATGAGAACATTTATCATCATCATAGATTCATGCGGGCTGTCAAGGCACAATAAAGATTTTAACTCATTTTGTCTCCGGCAGCCTTTTCCACAAGGACCTTCATTAACAATACTCCCTGCTTGACCTGTTTCTGCTCAGCCACATCTCCCACTGTGGAGGACAGGGTGTGAAATATATCTTTTCAAATGGATGTCATTGATTTTAATATACCTTTAATAATATTGCGGCTCAGTGTTTTAATTACTCATACTTTTTGGTACTTCCGCCCTCCGGCAATTCTATCTAATAAATCTGATAAGTGCAGTAGACTCTGACACTCAGATATTAGATGTACAGCGTATGCCGTGGGGAGACCATTTTCTCTGTGGTGGACTCAGAGCTGGGTCAAAGGTGTGCCCTGAAGAGCCCAGTCACTCTGGCCTGCTGCCCACAGAAGGGGGAGGCTTTCATATGCTCAGCTGCAGTGGGACATTCTTCTCTGCTCCATGGAAACACCACCAGGAGAATCCTGGATCATACTGTTCAAATGACAGCTTCATTCCGCCAGGAGCCTCCTCTGCCCAGTCTACCCCAGTCATAAGGTACACCTCTCCTCTGTGCTTCGCTAGAACTTAGCACTTATCGTTAGTATTCAGTTTCTCATATTTTACTCCAGTCAATTTCATCTGTGTGCACTTTTCCTACTGTTACAGGTTGCACTGTGTTCCCCCCAACCAGTACATGCATTGGAATACTAACCTCCACTCTCTCCCACTGTGACCTTATGAAGAAATAGAGTTGTTGTTGATGTAATTAGCTAATTTAAGATGAGGTAACTTAGCCTAGCTAAATTAGGATGAGTAGATTAGGGCCTTAATCCAGTATGATGGGTTTCCTTAAAAAACAGAAAATTTGGACACAGGGAGGTATAGAGGAAAGGCAAAGTGAAGACACAGTGAGAACACCATCTATAAGCCATGGAATGCCGGAGGCTACCAGAAACCAGAAGAGAGGTAAAGAACAGATTCTCCCTCGCAGACCTTAGAAGGAGCCATCTGCATCAATGCTGTGGTTTCAGAGGTAGGCACCAGAACTGTGAGGCAATAAATTTCTATTATTCTAAGCTACCCAGTTTGTGGCACTTTGTTAAAGCAGCCCTGGGAAGCTATTACACCCACTAAAGTATAAATCTCTTAGGGGCAAAGATCTAATTCTATTCATCTTTGTACACCTGAAATAGTACCCACATGAGGTAGTTATTCAATTAATGGTTTATTGAACTTAATTATATGAGAGGTTAGGAATCACAAGGCACAAAGCTGATTTGTTGGAGTGTAAAACCAATGATGGTAAAAGGATGGACTCTTGCATTGCAGAGAGAGACAGAATAGGAGATACCGAGGGAGAGATACTTTAGAAGGGATAGTCCAGGATCCCAGCTGTGCATGGCACACATGTGCCTAAGCATACTTCTAAGATGTGTCTGGCAGTGCTGGGGAAGCAGGGGAATGGGCTCAAAAAATCATGCGCCCCTGAAGAGTGGGGCCCCCGTTGCACTTATTCAGCGAGCTTACAGTGAGACAATAAACTCAAAAACAGTGCTCTAAAGATAAGTTGTGGCAAACGCTGGGCATGGCCCAAGGGAAAACAGTGCTCTGACAATCAGTTCTTGCAAACACTGGAAGGGAAATTGTAGGTGAGACTATAGAACACAGAGGAACATATTGGTAACAAACAGCTGGAATTCTTCAGTCTGTCAGATACTGGTGACCATCAAAGGGAGCACCTGAGAAGCCTGTCACTGACCTGGTGCTGATCTGAAGGATGAGGATACAGTTTGCATTTGGGAGATCTGTCTCAAGATGGTCTTTAAAATGTACCGGCTTCCATAGCATTATAATAGACTTGCTAGAGTCTGGGATAAAGTAACTTGACACGGTGCATCTATTTTTAGCATCGGTTCACATCTAATTGAAGTGAATAACTATAACTGTAAACCAGTTGATTGACTAGAGAAGTTGCAAAGTGGTTGCTCCTATTATGCAAGCAGCCTGTAGGGGTTTTCTGTTAGGCCGGTATACTTGGCCCAATTTCCCTTTTTTTTGGAAGTTTGGATTAGGTGCCAAAATAACCACTCAGGAGTATTAGTTGAAATGTTGCTTCTCTCATTCCTGACACTGGCCTGGCCCCTGCCGTCATTTACGTGCCTGATCCTGGACTTAAAGTTTGGCATGGAACAAACTGATTAAATCCCTCTAGTTTTCCGTAACACTTTAAAAATTCTTTTCAAGTAAGATATAGAATAATGTTGGCCTAAATTGCTTTAATTTACATATATCTAAATGCAAATTTTAGGACTGGATCCCAGAGAAAAATCCTAGCTGTCCTACTTGTAACAAACATTTGCAGTGTAAAAATGTCTAGATGAAAATAAAGCATGACTAAGCCAGATGGACGGGGAAGTGACATAATTAATAAGAGTTTAAAAAAAGGAATTGGTTTGATGATTTTGTAAGTAACAAGTGAGAACGATAGAAAACTTGAAAATATAGAAAATTATGAAGAAAAAAATCACCAACAGTTCCACTACCCAAAGACAACTGCTTAGGTTTTCCCGTTTCTTCTCTCTGTGTACAATCCCATGTTCCTTTTTGTCTTCAAGTCAACTTTACTCTAAGGCTTCATCAGCAGAGTTGGAGGAAAATCTCAGTCATTATTAATCCCTATCTATATATGTGGAAGTTACGTGGAAGGATGTCTTCCAAAAAAGTTTTCGGTTCTCCCTTGCAGTTAAGAACATTCTAGAAAGATACTGTTTTTCATTCCATACTGGTGACTACAGTTATTCAACTCTTTATATATTTTTTAAAATTTTAATTAATTTTTTTGAGAGAGCAAAAGTGCAAGTGGGAGAGGGTCAGAGGGAGAGAGAGAGAGAGAGAGAGAGAGAGAGAAGGAGAGAATTTTAAACAGACTCCACACTAATCAGGACCCCAACACAGTGCTCAAACCCACGACCCTGGGATCATGCCCTGAGTTGCAATCAAGAGACGGTTGTTTAACTGACTGAGCTAAGTGTACCCTCAGTCATCCAACTTTTAAAAGTCAGGCATAGGAATCTTTGATATGGCCTCCCTGCCCACAGTTCTTAATGTTTAGTCCCTCTACCCCTGTTTCCCCCAGTCCTTGACCATGACCTTGCACTCTCCTTCCAGTCATATCATTAGTGGGTTAGGTGTCAGTATGGATGTGGGGACTGGTCTTCACATAGAAAAAAACAAAAACAAAACAACCCAGCTGCTTTCCAGTGATGAGAGATTTTGCCAATTCTCCTGTTTCCACCTCCTCTCTTCCCCAAACACTTGCCTTTCAGCCACCACCCCCCAAACAACCTGGCATAATCTCCTCTAGGAGGGCGGGGGAAGGTGGGTGTGGGAACCGCTCAGTGTCTGGCAACTTCTGTTTTTGACCCACAAAATCTCAGCTGAGTTAAGAGAGCACAGACACTTCGCAACCTTTTTGAAATGGCAAGAAAATAACACCCATAAGCAGGGGAACCAAAACAAATTAATTTCCGACTGAATTTTTCTGCCATATATGTTTGATATAAACAGGATCACACTATGCATGCAATTCTGAATTCTATTATTTACATTAAAACTAAGCATGTTCAATGTTGTTTAAAACTCTAAGCAAATGTGATTAAGAGCTGCATAGTGTTTAAGCATGAGTATGCATCTATACACATAATATTGTGATCATGTAGGAGAGGAAGCTATGCGACCAGATGATCTGGATTCCATCCCAGCTCTGCTACTCCTTACTAACATAATCTAGGTGAGTTCATTAATTTCACTGATTCTCATCTGTAAAATGGGGGTGATAACAGTCTGTTCACATGGAAATTAAATGAGCCAATATATGTTAAACCCTGAGAAGAGTGTCTTGCCCACTGGAGGAATGCTACCATTTCAGTGCATTGTCTTGCTGTGTCATCAACATATGGATTCCAATCAGCTAGTGCTCAATTTGAATCTCAGCTCTATCATCTGTGATCTTGGGTAAATTACCTGGGTTCTCTGAACCTGAGTTTTCTCACTTGTAAAATAAATAGTAGTACATCTTTTCAAGGTTCTTGTGCTGATTAGATCCAACATTAATGGTGAATTCCTAGCATAAATTAATTAAGTGTTCAATATATGATGACTTCATGTTTCCACATCCCCTGTGCCTACACAAAGCCTTCTAAATAGTAAGTACTCAAAAAATATTTGTTGAATAGATGTTCATTGATGAAAGCGCTGGGTCACAATGTACTTAATTCAATGCGCATGTATATAAAAGACCCAGAAGGATACCCACTAGCTTGGTTATAGAAAATGCTTGGAAGAGTCTACGCCCATACCACCCTGAACGCACCCGATCTCATCTGAGCTCGGAAGCTAAGCAGGGTCGGGCCTGGTTAATACTTGGATAGGAAAATGCTTGGAATAATGTGTGAAATAAGATTGGGAGAGGTAAGAGGAATTCACTTTTTCTCTATTCAAAGTTTATGATGAAAATGAACTCACATTTTACCTGTATTATTTAAAACTAATTTAAAAAATAATTAAACCTGAAAAAAAAGGCGAGAACAGAGTCCTGGATTTTGTGGTCGGTTACAATGCTACAAGCAGCACAAAGGAAGAAAGAGCGTGGCATATGTTTTCCAGGTCTTTCCAAAGATGCTTCAGATCTCACATTCTTTTGACCTTCCCTTTGAGTCCAAATCTACAGCCTACCCAGTGTGGTCAGGATTGTTTTTTTCTGAATGAGTAGTTTTCATATATACAAAAAAAGATTTTCGCGTAAATCGGGCCAAAATTTTTTTAAACATTATTTTTGCATAATCGTTCAAAGGACACAAATCCATCTTGGAGTCCTATCCTGTTTGATACACTCTTCTCCAGGTGAAATGCTTCCATTGTAATATATTCCATTAAGAACTTCTTCATGTTGAGATGGGTTGGTAAAAATTGCCTTGTGTTTCTACAGGAAAAGAGCTTAGCACAGTTGGCAAGATTTTCCCGGGGTTTGACATTTCTCTGTGTACTAATGGCCTTGCTAAAAGCACCGCCCACACGTGGACCTGGTGAAGAAATGACTGGTTAGCTCTGCAGTAAACTCTCTTGGGTGACGTAGGCCACTCCCAAGCAGCATTTGGCAGTAGTTATTCACAGATGAGGGCCCAATGTCCAGAGCAAGACATGACATCCATCAGAGGGTTGCTCACCCATTCCACCTATCAGATCACAGATGGAATGTTCTGGCCATTGGGTATGCGCTCCTGTCTCCCTCTGCCAGGCCCCAGTTCAGATTAGCTTGGAGTTTGGCCTCCTATCTCTTCCACATTATACCACACTCCTTTCTTTGGAGAAACCTACCATTTGGATGCAGGTAGATTTGAAATTGAGGCCTGGGACATTCACAGGTCCCAGAGAAATGAGAGAACCTCAGGTGCCAAGCCGACAAGAAGGCCTGTGTTCTTTGGCAAAGTATCTTATGAGTCTAACATTTCAGGGAAAATGGTGTGAGTTAGAGCAGATGCCATAGTATCAAATCAGAAATAAAAGAAAAGGTTTGGGCTGAATGGAACAAATTTTGGTAAAGAAAAAGTTACAAAGTCAACGTGTACAAAATTGTAGTAGGTAAAATGTTACCAAATGGCTTTCTGTCCCCTTCTGGTGGCCTTTATCTCTCTAAAGCTTTGTTATAGTGAGAAATGCATAGGACCCGAGGTCAAGCAGATACTGGTTCAAATTCTGGCAATGCCATTTACTAAAGGTCTGACTTTGGCCTTTTATCCTAAAAGGCCCTCAGTTTTCTTCTCTATTAAAAGGGAATAAAAATATTTATCTCACAGAACTGTGGGAGAAGAATAATGACATAAAGCAGTTAGCATCTGGTAGACATTCAATAGACATAACCATAATCATGAGTGGCTTTTACATACACTCAGAAGATAGGCCTGCCCAGTCCCTGTCCCCCAAAAACTAGAGGTCTTGCAAGCTGTCAACCAACTTTTAGATTTAATAACAGGATTGAGGCGGTGATTTTCACAGCTATTATATGTTAATAGAAGACATTTATGAAACAATTTTCTCTTTAATTTAAAATTTAAAAATCCCATTGAGATATAACTTCACAGCTACTACCATGGCTACAATCAAAACCAGGGGGAAATAACAAGTGTTGGTGAGGATGTGGAAAAATTGAAACATTTGGGCATTACTGCTGGGAATGTAAGAGAGTGCAACCATTAGGGAAATAGTTTAGCAATCCCTTGAAAGGTTAAACATAGGGTTCCCATATGACCTAGCAGTGCCACTTCTAGGTATCCAGTCAAAATGATTGAAAACAGAGATTCACACAGATACTTGTTCGCTAGTGTTCCTAGCAGCATTATGCACAATAACTATAAGGTGGAAACAACCTTAGTGTCTTTCAATGGATGAATGAATAAATAAAATATGTTACATGCATCGATTGGAATATCATTCAGGCATATGAAAGAAATAAAGTTCTGATACGTGGATAAACATTGGAGACATGCTAAGTGAAATAAACTGGACACAAAGGAACAGGTATTGTGTGATTCCTCCGATAAGAAATTTCCAGAATAGGGCAATTCATAGCGACAGAAAGTAAATTTGAGGTAACTAGAGAATGGGAGAAAGAACAGAAAGTTACCGTATAATGACTACAGAATTTCTGTTTGGGGTGATGAAATGGTTTTGGAAATTGATAGTACTGAGGGTTGCACAACATTGTGAATGTAATTAATACTCCTGAATTTTACACTTAAAAGTAGTGAAAATTGAAAATTTTATATTATCTATATTTTACCACAATAAAAAATGCTTTACAAACTCAATACTTAAGCGCATAAACATACGACCTCTAATTAAAAACAAAAATTGTAAGAGGTTACACATTCATGTGGTCCAAAAACAAAATCAATAAACAGAATTCTTACTCCTCTTCCTTATCCAATCCAATGTGTTCCCTTTACCACTTTCCACAGGTACCCACTGGTATTTGTTTCTTGAGTATGTTTTCAGTATACCTTTATGCATATATCCAGAAAGAATAAAAATTAATCTTTATTCCCCCCTTTATGTATACATAAATTAACATGTATGCATTGTTCTATGTCTTTATTTCTCCATTTAAAGACACATCCTACAGATGTTCCCAAATCAGTCTATAAAGAGGTGCACTATCCTCATGTACTGCTGTATAATATTCCATTCTGTAAATATATCGTGATCAATTTAACCAGTCCCCCAGTGAAGGAAGTTAAATTGTTTTGATATTTTGATATTTATTGTTTTTCAATGTGTAATTGTATATATGTTTCATTCATGTGTGCAGTTTTTACTGTAAGATCAGTTGCTAAGCTTGGGGCTGCTGGAGTCAAAAGGTGACTGCATTTGTAAGTTTGATAGCTTTTCCTGATTCTCCTTCACCAGGATTATACCTACCAACCATGCTATGAGGATTCTTATTTTTCCAAAGATTCACCAAGAAAAGTGTTACATTTTGTTTTTGTAAATCTTTTTGGTAAAAAGAAAATGGTATCTGAGTATGTTTTTAATTTATATTATCCTTATTATGAGTACAGTTTGACATCTTTTCATTTATTAAAGGTAATTCATATTTTTTCTATTGATCCAAAAGTTTCCAGAAACCAAAGGAATGAATGGCTAATGGCAGCTTTTCAGACTGGAGCAAGTAGGAGGGAGATAGGGAAATGGAGTCCCTCTAATTCTCCTACCCTCAACCGCATGGTACACAATCTAGACAGTTACCTCTTCCTAGGGCAAAATCTGCTTTCAGATCTCCTGGGGGTGGGTGGGCAGAGGGTTGCTTTTGGCTGGGGGGACGGGGGGTTGGGGGAGAAGACAGTCTGCCCTCTGTGTTCACTGGACCACAATTAGTATTAAAAGTGGGCTGTGAGTCAAGAAACCTAATAAAACCACTTTGTCTAATGTCCTACCAACATTTTCATGCAATTTCCAACAAGCTGCCTGTGAAAATCTCCTCAAGAAAGACCATCACCTGAGCTTGCAGATTTCATACTACATAGCTCCACAATTTCTTGGGAGAAACCACAGAGCCATTCAATCATTCCCTTTGAGATGAGAATAAATAACAACAATGCCACATAAACAGCATCAGTTGGCTGTGGGGGCAAGCTGTCATTTCCAGGAGAGGGCTGTGGTTTTATATCCAAGGGTGCAGCATATGATCATATTTAAAAATTCCAAAGATAGCAGAAATTCAAATGGGTCGGTTTTGTCATTAAGCTGCCTACAGGTGTTCCATTTAGATCAGATGCCACATTTGCAAGCCAGAACGGAAGAAGTGGGCTTTTGCTTAATTCACTGAGTCTTAGAAGAAAATGAACTTTTTTTTTTTCCCACGACAAACTGGAATTTGCCTCAGACGAGTTTGACATATCGCAGGCCTGTGGTCTAACTTTGTCTGAGAATGTCACTCCGTTCTTCCAAAGTTGCCAAGACCAGAGGCCAAAAAGAAAAAGAATGGGGCTTTTCTAAGACTGCCGGATGATATCTTCCCAACAATCCGTTCTGATGTGTCACTGCAAGTGTCCGGGTGACTAAGGCAGAGAGAAAAACAAAAAGAGAGGCATTCTTGAGCTCAGAAATGGCTTCTGGTAAGACAAAATAACCAAGGGACATGATGGGTTCAGGACATCTATAACCAACCTGGGCTGGATCAGCATTTCCAAGTTTTTAACCAAGAAATATTGATTTATGTTTATTATGCTTTATGGCACTTTAGAGCAATTTATAACACTTACATTAAGAAATGGATGGGCTGGGAGAAAAGCCAATACGGGCATGAAAAAAGATGAAGTGTTGTCAGGAATAGCAGCTTTCAAGTATCAGGTGCAATTTCTGGCTTTTGAATTTTATCTGAACTTTTTAACATGAAGCAAGAAAAGGGTGATTAGTTTTTAAAGTTAAACAAACAAACAAACAAACAAAAAATGAATAAACTGAAAGGAACTATTAAAATGCATACATACATGTACATACACACACACACACACACACACACACACACACATATATATATACCCTCAACCATTAAAACTAAGAAGCAAAAATGAAATTCGTCTCTATATGCTTATTTTAAAAATACATTTACGTGGTTTTATTAGGTAAAAATAGTACTGTATAAAATATGAGCTTTTATTTCAAATGTGAGTTATTTTAACAAAAAAATCAAGCAAATGCAGCAAAATTTTATGGATCTTTGCCAATATAGTCTCTTCTCTAATAAACTTTGATGAATCAGGGAAGACTTCAGAGACCAGAGACACTTTCTTTGTACGTATCTCGCAAGAGCAATTCCAGAACTGTAGCGTCAAATAAACAAATGAAAATATGCAAAGTAGTCTCAAGAGACCACAGTAATGTGTACTGAAAAATAAAGTTTTACAGGTATAGAAGTTGCTCACCCTTTTCATGATTATCTATTAATAGCATCACTAGTTGTTATTAAGAAACTCTTTCAGAGCTAGAAAGTTGCCAAAAACATTTACCTAATTACTTACTGTTATCATTAGCAATTTTAAATAGGATGACGTTTGCTCAGGTATACTGTACGTCTTCAAAACATGGCCCTATTTCAAAGAGCCCAGGCTGAGATAAGGATAAAATGGCGTTTGGGAGTGAGGTAGATCACAGTGAATTTTTTTAGAACGGTTATAATTTTCAATAACCTTAAATTGGAATTTGGGGGGGGTGGGCGGTGGGGGAGAATGTCCATGATTCTGCAGAAGAATTATAGACATCATAGAAGAACTGAGTTTCAAGCTGAGTTTGCAAAGGCTCGGATGAAATGATTTCATGATAGAATGAGATGCAGTTTTAAGAGAGTGCGGATATCAGACAGAAAGTCTGGGTTTGGTGGATGAGAGGTGGAACAAAGAATCTCTGATAAAACTGATCATAGTAGCAGGAAGTAGGTATGATTTTAGCAGGCAAAGTAGCACTAGCATAGGACACTGAAGACAAGATTAAATATGACTTCATTGCATGTGAACAAACAAAAAAATTTGGAAGGGAGAAAGCTAAGTACAAGGACACAGGAAAGAATATGAAAGAGCAGACCTCAACAGAAATCAGATCAGGTCTGGGAAAACTGGTCCATAAAAGGGAAATAAGTTGACCTCAAAGAAGAATATTATCTAAAAGCATGACCTTTTTCAGTTCAGCAACTCTACTGAATTTCACTTATTAGTTTGTTCTGTAGAATGTAGGCTGGCAGTCAGGACCCATCAAAGTGTGGTCTTAATAATGCTCTAATGATATTTTCCCAAACTCCTCACCTTTCCAGGCAATCTATTCCATTCATTGTCAAAACACACAAAGGATATCCACATATAAGGTGTGTGTTTATCGTTGAGTATTATTGGATTTTTGGATGCTTCGTCCTCTTCTGTCAGCTTCCCAGTCGCTCTCTTAGTCCCTGGAACCCTAACACTTCTTCACATACAGATTCTCTCTCTCCTTTTTTTGTAACGTTTATTTATTTGCGGGGGGGGGGGGGGGGGAGAATGCACAGTGGGGGGAGGGGCAGAGAGAAAGGGAGAGAGAATCACAAGCAAGTTCTGCTCTGTCATTGCAGAGCCTGACATGGGACTCGAACCCAAGAACCACGAGATCATGACCTGAGTCAAAATCAGAAGTTGGACGCTCAACTGACTGAGCCACCCAGGTGCCCCCAAATTCTCTTTATTAAAGTCCTATTGCTCTTTATTTAGGCAGTCCTTTTGGACGGAGATGTTTTCAGAATGGTTCCAGGCCAGCTTCATTTGTCCCATGGGAAAACCGAGCCTGTTGGGGCAAGTGCAGCTCCCTCCTGGGACTCTCCTGTTCCACCTCATTCTGCTTCACGATATGCAGCCTCAGTTAATCTTGTTTAAATTTCTCAAGTTTGTGTCTGAGCCCTTTCCTTATCCCTATGCTTCCCTCCACCTCCAGGGACACAAATCAAGCTCTCCACTCAGAGCTCAGACTTAGCTTGAGAAGGTGGGAGCAGACCACTCTGATTATCTCTTATTCATTTCTCTTTTCCTGGCTGGCCATACTGGTTCCATCTGCTGACAGAACCAGTGTCACTCCCTTAGCATGTCCTTTGCAGGTGCTCTGCCCTCTCCCCTCACTTTGGTATGCTTACTCTCAGCTTTGGTACCTAAAACCAATGTTAAAACTGAATTTAATGTCCAGTTACACTTAAATATTTAAATGTATCGTTCTTATATAATATTAGATGTAGAAAGACTCTTTGGTGCTCTCTAGTATATCTCTTTCTAAAGAATCTTTTATCATGTCATTCAACCTCCACTTAAATATATTCGTTGGCGTTGAGTTCATTACTTCTGCAACATCCACTTACATTGCGAGATACCCTACATGGCTAGATTTTCCTTGTGTTAACATGCCATTGCCTTTCCTGTAGTTTTTGCCTTAGCTGTCCTGGGTTCTGTCCTATAGAGCAAACACTGAATTTTCAGTGGTAGTTCCCAGGATTCCGTGCTTTGTAAAGTTGGCTAGGAGTCATTTGGGAGAAAATGATAGAAATGGGAAGAAGTGACTTAACCAACCAAACCTGGGGGGGGGGATGGTTCCTAAAAGTCATATCATCAAGATATGGCAAAGACAATACCGTTGTAAAAAGGAATTAAGGATGCAAGACAGAACGATATTTTTTCTGTGAGTGCGTTTGTGTGCATTAATGGGTTACCTAATTCAGGCTCAATAGCATGAGGACATGGCTCATACATGGCTCAATAGCATGAGGATGTACACAGACGAGACTGTAATAGCACATCCAAATGAAGTTTCAAAAAATGAAGTGAGGTTGGCTTAGCATACTGTGTGCTTAGGCAGGGAGAAGGGGGATTCAGTGAGACCAAAAAGTAAAAAAAAATTAAATTAAGATATTTTATGTTACTAAGTTTTAAGTAATGTATAATCATTCTTCACTAGTAAGAAAGAAGGGGCTTAAGAGAGCTGACCTGTCCATAATGGCAGGATGAGAGTGAAAGTTGGTGCCCCGTGAAGCCAAAACTTTAAAGAAACCTTCTTGCTGAGATCCCAAGAGTTTAGCAGGAGCTTGAGGTTAAAAAACATTAAAGACGTTCCAGTGCAGTGTTAAAATAGCAAGAGGCTTTAAAGCCAGGTTTTAAGAATCAAAAGTACCAGAAGATTAAAGAGCTGAGAATAGTGGTTCCAGTAGGAAAGCCTGAGGGTGATGGGCAAATATCTGAGATGAGTCTGATGCTCATAGTTGGATTCTATGATCTCTGAACTATGAGTGAGTGAATGTTTCTCTTAAAGGGCTGGGGCTGGTGGGGACTGAGCACAATAATCAGTTGCTTTTACTGAGTCATTTCATTCAGTTATGGCTGAAAGCTGTAAAGACAGAAAATTTCTGGAATTGTAGCAACTTATTATCCTGGATAGTCCACCTTAATAGACATGCTATTTTCCTGGTTGGCTGCTTCTAATCTACCTGATGGAGAAATGAAATTCCTGATTGACCTGATCCCTTGAAACCTGAGTTTCTAGGTCTGCTTTAACTCTTCTAAGAGGTGGCAGTCTAGGTGGCCAAAGGAGGAGTTGATCATTGAAAGTTTTGTTCCATGGTTAGATGATCGACTTTGACCAATGTTGTTTCCTCAAGACAGTAATGCTGGGAAGGAATTTCCTACCTCCTTCAAAACCAGAAGCCTTAGTATCTCTCTGTGTAGGGTCAAATAAACTAAGACTTCAGTAAGGGTTAACCCAAATTTTAAATACTGGAAACATAACAGATGTGACTAGGACTGGGCAAACCTTTTACTTTCCCAAGGAGGTTGTTTCTACAAAAAATATTAAAAAATGGAAAACAAGCCAATGGTAATTAATAGTGTACCCTACAGGTGACTGCATATCTCTAATCAGCTTTAGGGATGTTCCACCAATATCATGTCAGCATCATGCCACCATATTGGCCAGACAAAACATGACCCAAAAACTCCATTTGAATTCTTGAACACACATTTTTTTTTTTTTTTTTTTTTTTTTTTTTTTAGTGTTGGGCTTGGGGTTGTGCCCTTGCTTGGACCTGAGATTCTTGTAAGACTAGATTCATTAAACAGATCAGGATCTTGTCTAGACAAATGATCATGAGCCCTTGATCAAACGTACTTTGCAAAAGGAAGGACACCAGTCTAATGGCATTCAGAGTGGCTAAGGGATGTCTGGGTGTCTGCCTTTCATTCAATGTCCTTCCACACCCAGACAAGGTTGTAGGTGCCCCGAATACCCAATAATTTATTTGCCAGAGAAACAAGAAGAGGCCATAGCACCTTGATGGTATATCTTCTTTGGCTTGGCCTAAGGGAATGGAGAAGATGAAAGAGGAGATTAAGTTCTCCTACATGAGGGGTAACGATTTCTGCCAATGCACTGAAAACCAGGTGTGGAGAAATCACAACCCGTATCGTGTAGCCATACATGAGACCCTGACAGAGTCCAAGCATGGCTCACCTGAGTGTGGCCACCTGGGCTCAGGTCTTGATGTGGGCTGAAAGGGAACTTGTGTGTAGCTGTTACATAGATGGATAATGACCAAAAGTGAGAAATGACTTTGGGGTGACCAGAGAGAAAGCATCTGACAGGTAAGGGAGCATCCCACCAAACTCAGACAGCAGGGGTCCAGAAGGTGACTGTAGCTGCCAAGTGGGTTGAAAGTCAGCCCCTGAGAATAGAGTGGTACTTCTGGGGGAACGTGGATTCCAGTGGTGGTGCCCCTTGGGGGGGGTGCCAGCAGCCAGAGAGAACAGATTTCTTTTGCCATCAAGAATTAGCTCCATTCTTTCCTTTCCCCATGTATAGCCTACTCATGCTATCAGCAAAAGGAAATGTTTTATCTTTTTAACAATAAAAAAAAAAAAAAAAAACCTGTGTTTAATTTAAGCTAGTTAGCTATCTGTCTTGTTGGAACACTTAGTTTATAAGCAGGATTCTTTTTCTCCCCCCAAAAGTACTAGTTGCTTCTCTTTATTTTCATCTTTGTACCCAGAGACTCATTTTAGGCAAGATCTCAATTTGTATTAAAGAATGCCAATTTCTGACTTCTTTGCCAAAGGAAGTCTTGCCAAATGGAGATCAGTTTTGAAAAACCAAAGATAAATGTACACATCTTAAAGGTTTAATTGTATTATTTCCCTCTTTATACTTTGATTACTTTGACAGATGGGGCCTTCACACTATACTCATTGTTCAGCTGGAAACCCCATGAAGCTGTAACCTGAACCCTTTGTCCTGAGGCCACTAGAAGGCTCTCCATCCAACGGTGTTTGTGGACCCCAGTGGAGGAGTGGGTAAAGGGTTATTAAGCCACTTGAAATTGCTTTTAGTGCACTGAAAAGTGGTCAGGCCATTTCAGGCCATAGCAGCATGGCAGAGTGCCCAACTGCCTACGTCAAGCAGTGTTTATAAATTAGAAATTACCAGCCATTTGGTTCCTTGCTGATCAGTCAGAGTCCTGGAAGACTATGCTGACATGCCTGGGGCAGAGTTGTTACTGGACCAAACAAAGCATAGCTCTTGGTTAATCAGTCATGATTTGTCTATCTGGTGGTGCTATTGGAAGAGACTTGAAAGTATACGTCTCTTCAATTGCAGTGCTATGTGGCTAATTATTCCAACTAAAAGCACCCATGAAAATAATTGCTTGAAAGTTCTGTTGCCAAGCACTGAAAATGACAATAAAATTTAAAGCCAAAGATGGCTCCATAGGATTATCTCTAGATAGATTTATTTCACTTCTTTAGTCAAAAAAGACTTGTTGAGTACCTGTTAATGTGTCAGACGTGAAACATTACTAGACTAGCCCCACCCCTCCATTTTTTTTTTCTATTGAATCATTGCTAAGTACTGAAACTATTTTAAGCCTTTTATGTATATTAACAGATTTAATCCTTGCCACAACCCTGGGAGGAAGGTATGGCTAATGATCCCATCTCACAGTTGAAAAAACTGAAGCTCAGAGAGTTTAGCAAGTTTTCCAGGTGCTCCACAACTAGCAGACCATGGAGCTGTGACGTGAATGCAGCAGACAGACTCTGGAGATCATTCTTGCTTTTTGTTTTTTGTTTGTTTTTTTTTTTTTTTACATGTCTTGACTGCATGTCCCCTGGTGGTGAAACCGGGGCTCTGGACCACCTCTGGATTTGTTTAGAGTGTTTGAGAAGTTTCCCTGACCAGGGCCAGATAATCTCTCACCTTTACCTGTCTGGGAAGGCTGGAGCAATCCCCAGCCTGCAATCACTGTTGTTGACCAGCTACCTCCCATCCACTGCCCAGCCCATTATCCTCCCAGTGCGGTCCACATCTACAGCCTTTCTGAGCACGGATTGATGTTGCTGAGCTCAGGCCACCTTTGTCAGCTTCTCCCTCATTCCTTGTCATCTTGACAACCAGCCCTGCCATGCAGGCAGTCCTACTGTGCAGACCAGTATTCAGCCACAGCCACTGCTGTGGGGTAACTGGAGACTGGGAAGAGTAAAATGAGGGAAAGGGAAAATATTTTGGCCAAAGGGCCAACAGTTAGAAAGAAACATAAAGCAAACTTTAAACTAAATGTGGCATATTGAGCACATATGCTTATCTCCCCAAAGCCCCTACACAAAAAGAGCAAAGAGAAGAATAGCAGGCAACAAAGCAGATGAGTCCTGGGCAAGTGGTAACTCATAGATTTGAGCTTTCGGGGAATTTAGATTTGCGAATTCTGAGAATTCCTGAGAATGCTTGATGGAGAGAAGCCAACAATGACCACAGACCCCTGAAAAGACTTGGACTGGAGGTACCAGGTAACGCAGGAAGTGGGAAGGGAATCGTATCCCCTGGTGCCTTTTCTTATTCACACAACTGGTCAGCTTCCCCTCCCTCACTCTGAAACAAACTAAGGTTGTCATCAAGAGTCTCCTGAAAATGAGGCTCTAGGGGTGCCTGAGTGGTTCAGTAGGTTGCACGTCTGACTCTCGATTTCAGCTCAGTTCATGATCCCAGGGCTGTGAGATCTAGCCCCATGCCAGGTTCCACATTGAGCATGGAGCTTGCTTAAGATTCTCTCTCTCCTTCCCTATGCCCCTCGCCTCCGCTTGTGCTCTCTCTCTCACTCTCTGTCTCCAAAAAAATGAGCTCTGGACTGGTAGACACCAGACATACTGACTATGGAAGAGAGGTCAGCACTGAAAGAAGGCATTAGGTAATCATCTGTGTTCTAAATGGTAAGATACCTGGGCCACCCTTTCGCTTAGAGGTCCTGGATTGTAAGCTACCAGAATTGTATTCCATTTGGCAGGAGAATAGAGAACTAGCTTTAGAAGACTTTACTAAGAAAACACTTGCAATCATGAGTCTGGTCCCCATAGTTTATTCTCAATGCTTTAGAACATCACTTTGAAATGGAGTGATAGTGATTTGAGAAAGGCTGCTATTATTAAGTATGGAATCCAAAACAGAAAAAAAAAGGAACTAAAGAACTTAGAGGAAACAATAAAAATGGGGGAAAACACGTAAAAATTTTAATTAGTATTATCAGATAGTTAAGAAAAGAAATTGGATTTTTAAAAAAAGAACAGGGGTACCTGGATGGCTCAGTTGTTTAATCAATTGCCCAGTTTACTCTCAGGTCATGATCTCCCAGTTTGTGAGTTCAAGCCCTGAATCAAGCTCTCTGCTGTCAGCACACAGACCACTTTGGATCTTCTGTCCCCCTTTCTCTCTGCCCCTTCCTCCTGACTCTCTGAAACAAATAAACATTAAAAAATTAATAAAACAAGAACAGATAATTTCGGACATCTCTTGACTAGGAGAATAAACAGGAAAAAAAATTGAAAACAGGAGAGAAAAGGTAAGAAATTAGAAAATCAAATCAAACTCTCCAATAGACAATAATAGGAGCTCCAGAAACTGAAAACATATAAAACGGAAGGTAGGAAATAGTAAGATTTCATTCCTGTTACAAAAGAAAATCTCATAGAACTCGAGACATGAACTTTAAAATAGTTCCTGCATAGAGTGAAAACTTGACAAACCTTTGGAGCACAAATTCTAGAGTCCACTTACATGCAATGTAATGAATGAAAAGGACCTTCATCAGGAAAGCCTGAGATAAGAGAGTATCTTAAAAACTAGCAGAGAAGGATCACCATCAAAATAGTTTTGAGCTTGCCAATAGCCACCCTAGAAGCTAGAATTCAGTGGAGTAAAACCTTCACAATTTTAACAGAAAATGATTTACAACATGGAATTCTATACCAAACCAAATTATCGATCAAGTTGATGAGAGAATAGACATTTTCAGGTATACAACAAAATTTCTGAATAATTATCCAGGTCCCTCACCCCTCACATACACACATACACACACCAGACACACTCATTGTTTTAGAGAGAATATTGCCATACGTGTTTCAAATCAAGGCCACGAATCAAGAAAGACAAATGAACCAGAAACTGGCATTCAATGTGGAAGAGAAGCTAAGAGAATTCCCAAGATGAATATGGAGGAAGGTCCCAGGAAAACAAGTGTGTCAAAGCTAATAGAGCAATCAATCCAGCTCAGAATAGGAAAACAGAGGGTTCCAGGAGGGGGGTTATCAAGAAAGTCATAAAACCAGTATGCCTGGCTGCATTTACAGGGGTTTAGAGTTCAAGCAGATTATGGATGCATTAATGATAGATGCAAGCAAGAAAATGAAGCAATGATTAAATCCAGGGAGAACTACACAAGAAAGGAAACATAATCAAGTTTTTTACAAGACTCAATGTGAACAAAAATTTATCTTTTTTAATTTAAAATGTTTAATGTTTGTTTATATTTGAGAGAAAGATACAGAGCACAAGCAGGGGAGGGGCAGAGAAAGAGGAAGACACAGAATCCGAAGCAGGCTCCAGGCTCTAAACTGTTAGCACAGAGCCTGACACGGGGTTCTAACTCACGAGCAGAGAGATCATGACCTGAGCGTAAGTCAGACGCTCAACTGACTGAGCCACCCAGGCTCCCCCCAAAATTTACCTTAAGTATAACAAAGCAAACACTAGATATTGATTTTATTATTTTTTAAATTTTATTTTAAAGAGAGCATGAGTGCACGTGAAAGCTGGAGAGGAGCAGAAGAAGAGAGAGAGAATCTCAAGCAGGCTCCACATGTAGTGCACAGTGCACAGCCTGACTTGGAGCTTGATCCCACAACCCTGGGATCATGACCTAAACTGAAATCAAGAGTTGGGCACTCAACCAACTGAGCCACCCAGGTGCTCCAAGGTATTGATTTTTAAAAAAAAAAAAAAAGTATCATGGAACTATGATGGAAAGATGGGGTAAAGTGAAGTATGCATGTTGATATCAACATCAAAGTACTAAATCCTTGTCTTTTTTAGAATAAATTAAAAAGACAATTCTTATGAATTGTCAAATTATGAATTTGAAAAAGAAAATCTAGAAATAGCAGTATGAGCAATATAAGCAAATAGCAGTAGAATACATACAAACATGGAAGTAAATGGCCAAAGAGACAAACAAAGCAATAGGAAGTCATCACTCTGAGGTCTAGAACTTGAAGGTAGGAAGTATGAAACTATTCTTTGTAGTTAAAAGAGTTATACCACTTTCCCTTTTCAATTAAGTACACATATTTAGGTGGAAGTAAAAGTTAGATTAGAAAGAGAGAGAGAAACAAAGGACAAGGGAGAAAGTGAGGCAGGGAGAAACAAGAGACCATGGGAAAAAAATGGAAGAGAAAAGAGGAAGGATGGGAAGGGACTACCATTAGAAAAGTACTCAATGACCTGGTACTTAGTGCTTTGAATTTTCAAAGGCTGGAGAGATACACATGCTGAGGCAATCAAGAGATCTCAAGAGGAGGTGAAACTGTACAGATAAGATTTAGACAAGCAATGAGGATTATGAAGGGAGGCTTTCTGTAGCCAGAAGGCACATGGTGAGACAGTCATTGAAGCAAGATGCAGTTGTGTTCAAGTCTTCTGGGAGCCCATAGAATAATGCCTTCATATGAAATGAAAACACTTCCTCCAAGATTTTGGAAGAGTTTGAGTGATAGTATCGAAGAGTTTCATATTTGAAACTGTGCCCCATTGAGTTAATGAGGTTAAAACTGTCACCAGCACAATTCCCACTTGACAACTTCCTTTTGCACAGGAGTGTTAACCTTATATTTTAGAGGCAAACAAGAACTCTGGGGCAGGCTAGACCAGGTGAGTCAACCATGGACTCAAACCTGTGCAGATAGGCCATGGAGTGTCCAACAGACACCTATACCTCATTATAATGTTAAAAATCTTCATCCAGGGAGGAGAACAAGCTTCATTAACAGAAAATAGGATACCCCACGTATAGGCATGTTTTCTAAGTATACCTGTGCAACCTTATGTGCTTTCCTTTACATGCAGTGACAAAAGTCCCCTTTCTGAATATTCATTCTAATGCTGAATAAAAAAAATCCACTCACCCCTAACCCTAAATATGAGAAACCCACTGTGGAGTCACAGCTTTGGAAGTTATTCCGCATGATCTTATTTGGAGCAAATAAAGTTTCCTTTGGGTTAAACTCACCTGGTGTAGTCTCTATCCATAACTCACCAAGGAACAAACTCATGTTAGTTCTGTTACATCTTTATGATGTTGAAAATTTCCTAATTTAAAAGGAATAGTAGATAGTATTCTTTTAAATTAGATGCTGCCTTACCTCATGGGCAAAAGGCTTGTGAACAGATGGTAACCATCTGCCAATTTGAAGGGTGCCTCTTTTCCCAGTGAACACAGCCCCATACCAGAGCACTTGGATTGGTGAGCAGAATGTGAGTGGAATTTCAATCCCCTCAGGCCCCCTTGGTTGAGTGATTCCAAATTCCCCCTTCCAGGCCTCTGATCCCCATATCCTAGCCTGAGCCTGGGGAGGTCAGAAATCATAGCTAGTGAGCAGGCTAAAGAGGAGGATGTGTCTGCACACCCCCTCCTTGCTATAGGCTTCCAGGCACAATGTGTTAATGAGCTGTGAGTGAGAATGAGGACTAACTAGGCATGAGTTGAGAATTTTGATTTCTCTTAACTGGATATTTTAGTTGATAAAATGAGATTTTAAATTTGTCACTAGAAATGACTAGATGAGTTTTTATTATGTGAACACAAGATTTCATCCAAGAGGTGGGGAAAAAATGAGTTTACAGAACAGCACTAAAAGTAAACTGGACAAGAAATCAAAGTTGTTTTCTGTGTCCATCTGGTGCATTAAAATCATTATAAAATGATCTTGTTGTGTTAATGGAGGTATATCCATCACCATCAACTAAAAGAACAATAAAAGAATGGGATATCCATTGCTTACTGCAACTGCTGGATATTATGCCTTAATATGTAAATATTGCCCAGCATAATAATATCACAATTTTACTTACCTAAAGAACAATTAAGAAGAGGCTATAAAATTTAACATGGTAAGTAAAGAAAATCAAGTAACTCAGCAACAGTATCATATCACTTTGACAGACTTAACTTCATTTTGAGAGTGCTCAATCTGATTTTCATTAAATCAAAAAAGTTTTGGTTTAGGGGCACCTGGGTGGCTCAGTAACTTGAGCATCCCATTCTTGGTTTTGGCTCAGGTCATGATCCTAGGGTCAGGGATTGAGCCTTGCATCAGGCTCCGCACTGAGCATGGAACTTGCTTGAGATTCTCTCTCTCTCTCTCTCTCTCTCTCTCTCTCTCTCTCTCTTTCTCTCTCCCCCACCAAAAATAAATAAATAAACATTTTTTTAAGTTTGGTTTATACATCAGGATGTTTCAAATACATGCCTACATACATTTCTTAAAATATATGTAACATTTAAAAAATATCTCAGAAGTACAATGAGTTTAGAATTTCCCCCAACTTCTGACAAGGCTGCATGAGCCTTTGTATGGTTTTTGTTTTTTAAAAACATCTTTACTGAGATACATACCTTAAAATTCACCAAATTAAATGGTTTTAACACATTCAGAAAGCTGCATTGCCATCACCGCAATCTAAGTTTAAAACGTGGCCTTCACTCCTCCCCACAGATCTTTCATAGAAGTTCTTTGCCATCTCCCATGCCCATCCTGCCACTTCAAGGCACTCCAGTCTACATTCTGACACCATGGAGTTGCATATTCTGGACTTCCACACACATGGAATCACACAACATATGATCTCTGGTGATAACTTTCTTTCATTGAGCGTAATGGCTTCAAGGCTTATTCCTCCTATAGCAGCTAAGTAGTATTTCATTCTCTTTAATTTCTAAATAATATCCTGTTCTATGGACATACCATATTTTTTATCAGAAGATGCAAATTTACGCTATTTCCACTTCTTGACTATTACAAATAAGGCTGCTATGAACATTCGTGTACGTGTTTTTGTGTGAATGTAATGTTTTCATTTCTCTTGGGTATATATCTAGAAGTGAAATTGCTGGGTCATGGTAAAGCAAAACATATTATCTCTAAATTTATCTTCTGAGGAACTTCCAAACTATTTTCCAAAGTGGCTGCAACATTTACATTTCCACTAACAGTGCATGAGGGTTCCAATTTTTCCATATCCTTGCCAATATTAATTACTTTTTTCTTCTTTTTCCTTTCCTTTCCTTTCCTTTCCTTTCCTTTCCTTTCCTTTCCTTTTCTTTCTTTCTTTCTTTTTTTTATTATAGCTATTCTAGTGGGTATGGAGTGGTGTTTCACTGTGGTTTTCATTTGCATTTCCTAATGGATCATAATGTTGAGCATTTTTCATGTGCTTATTGGCCATTTGTATAGCTTCTCTGGAGAAATGTCTATTGAAATACTTTTCAAGTAGAATTTCAAAAACCCATTTTTAAATTGGTTTGTCTTTTTCTAATTTAGGTGTAGGAGTTCTTCATATATTCCAAAAACCAGTCCCTTATCAGATATATATATGATTTGCAAATATTTTATCCCATTCTATGTGCTGGATTTTCAGTTCATTGATGGTATTTACAGCTCAAACCTTTTTTTAATTTTGATGTAGTCCAATTTATCTACTTTTTATTTAATTGTTTATTCCTGTAGGGGTCTTATCAATAATCATTTAATTTTGGTCTGACTAAAGGTGCCCTCAAAGGAAGGGTATCTGGTAAAATTATAATAATGATGATCATCATCATTATGAAGAAATAAAGAAATTAACTTTAAAGACTAAGAAGAAAGGTATTTGTAATGCCTAGCAGAGGTATTTGTAATTGCCCTTGAATATGTCAGGAGGCCTCTATTCTGGTCTCCTCTGCACTCTGATTTATTGGTGTTGCACAATTATTCTCTCAGAGGAGGTGTTTCTCTGCCTGTAAACGGAGAGGAAATAATAATATATGGACATAACACATAATGCTCAACAAATATTTACTGACCCACCTATTATGTGTGAAGCCCTCTGCTAATATTGGACTTAGAAAATAAAATGGTGCTGGGGAGGTTCAAAGCTAAATAAGATGTAGCTTCTTTTCTTTTCTATTTTTTTAATGTCTATTTATATTTGATAGAGAAAGAAAGGCAGAGTGCAAGTGGAGGAGGGGCAGAGAGAGAGGGAGAAATAGCATCTGAAGCAAGCTCCAGGCTCCATGCTGTCAGCACGGGGAGCCTGACACGGGGATAGAGCTCATGAACCATGAGATCATGACATGAGCCCAAGTCGGATGCTCAAATGACTGAGCCACCCAGGCTCCCCTATGAGATGTAGTTTCTGACCTTAAATGAGCATATAAGGTATGATATCACTAGTGTGATAGAAGTATAAAGAGAGGCGCCTGGATGGCTCAGTCGGTTAAGCGTCCGACTTCAGCTCAGGTCATGATGTCACAGTTAGTGAGTACAAGCCCTGAGTCAGGCTCTGTGCTGACAGCAGCCTGGAGCCTGCTTTAGATTCTGTGTCTCCCTCCCTCTCTGCTCCTCCTCCACTCGTGCTCTTTCTCTGTCAAAAATGAATAAATGTTGAAAAAAAATTTTAAAGGAGTATAAAGAAAATATTATTCAAGTTTGCTCATTTCATTTAAGGCATGTTTCTTCCACCCTTCCAACTTGGATAACACTATGCATCCTTTACATTTCAGGTAACACATCATTTCTCTGGGAAGTCTTCTCCTCAAGGGAGGCATTCTCTCATGTGTCTTCATAGCATCCATATGTCACCTGTCATTTTGTCCTTATAGTAATCCAATTACAGTGGTGTGATCCAGTTTTATAGATGAAGAAACTGGTAGCAACTACAGTTATGAATTGAGAAACTATTATGTGTAAGGGGTATATTATGCACCCTACATGCATTCTATCATCAATTCATAACATAATTATGAAGTAGTAGCATTACTAATGCAATCTTTTTTTAAAGCTTATTTATTTATTTTTTGAGAGAAAGAGTGTGTGGGAGGGACAGAGGGAGAGAGAGAGAGAGAGAGAGAGAGAGAGAGAGAGAGAGAATCTCAAGCAGGCTCTCCACTGTCAATGCAGAGCTCGATGCGGGGCTCAAACTTGCAAACTGCAAGACCATGACCTGAGCCAAAATCAAGAGTCAGACGCTTAACCCACTGAGCCAGCCAGGTACCCCATTACTAACCCAAGCTTAACAAATGAGAAAGCTGAGGCTCTGAAATGGTGAGCAATTTCCCCAAATGTTATATAAGCAATGAGTTTTGGAGCCAATATTTGAATCCAAGTCTGACTCCAAAGCCATGGATTTTGGTGTTCTTTACTATATTGCTGACAAGGTTTATAAGCAGGTCATGATTTTTAAAAGGAGATGATAACCCTTTACACTATACATGAATTATATCATTTCATCCACGAAAGATCTCCTTGTGATTGTTCAAGCTAATAAATTATATTTATGTGTAATCAATGTAACTATTAAAGCTTTTGAGGATACTCATTGGGAAATCATAAAAAGAGTTGAGATGAAGGATGTCTTTTGGTTTACATGTATTCTTAACGAGTCCTAGATTAAAAGGCTTCGTCATGTAACTCTTACCAACTTTCGTCAGAGGATTCACCTTTGAGAATTAAATATACAGAGATTTCTCACCAGTATAACACATCTTTAAGAAAATAGTGACTTTTATTATAGAGAAGAGGCAAACAGTAGGAAGTAGGAACATATTTCTGGATTTAGAATTAAAGAGTAAAAAATATTTTATATTAACATATTTGTATTTGAACATGTAATGTATAAAGCAATACATAAAAACATAAAACATATTAAACAACGTGAAAACTGAAATGAAACCTGACATAAAAAAAGACACATATATCAATGGAACAGAATAGAAAGCTCAGAAATAAAGCTAAACATATATGATTAATTAATTTACAACAAAGGAGCCAAGAAAATACAATGGAGAAAGAACATTCTCTTCAATAAATGGGATTAGGAAAACTGGACAGCCACATGGCAAAACAATGAAACTAGACTACTATCTTACCCCATGTGTGAAAATGAACTCAAAATGGATTAAAGACTTGAATGTTAGAGCTGAAACCATAGAACTCCTAGAAGTAAACATAATCAGTAACTTCTTTGACATTGGCCTTGGCCATGAGTTTTTAGATCTGACATCAAAAGCAAAAATAAAATGTGGGACTACTTCAAACTAAAAAGCTTCTGCACAGCAAAGGAAACCATCAATGAAATGAAAAGGCAAACGATTGAATGGGAGAAAATATTTGTAAATCATACATCTGATCAGGAGTTAATATCCAGAAGACATAAAGAACATAGCCATCTCAATAAAGAAACAAACAAACAAAAAAAAAATGGGCAAAAGATCTGAATAGACATTTTCCAAAGAAGACATATAGGAAAAGATGCTTGACATGCCTAATCATCAGGGCAATGCAAATCAAAACTACAATGAAATATTACTTCACACCTGTTAGATTGGCTGTTATCAAAAAGACAAAAAATCACAAGTGTTGGTGAGGATGTGGAGAAAATGGAAATCTTGTTCTCTGTTGGTGGGAATATAAATTGTTGTAGCCACTATGGAAAACAATAAAGAAGTTCCTCAAGAAATTAAAACTGAAAATACCATAGGATCCAGAAATCTACTTCTGGGTATTTATCCGAAGAAAACAAAACCACTACCTCTTAAAAATCTACGTAATCCCATGATCACTGCAGTATGTTTTACAATAGCCAATATACTGAAACAACCTAAGAGTTCATTGTTGGATGAATGAATAAAGAATATATATATATATATATATATATATATATATATATACACATATATATATATAACAGAATATTATTCATTTATAAAAATAAATTAAAATTTTTGCTATTTGAGACATGGATGAACCGTGAAGGCATTATGCTAAGTGAAATAAGTCAGACAGAGAAAGGCAAATACTATATGATCTCTCTCATATGGGGAATCTAAAACAAAACAAAACAAAACAAAACAGAAAAACAAGCCAAGGTCGTAGATACAGAGAACAGTTTGGTGTCATCAGAAGCAGTGGTTGGGGAATAGCAAAGTGGGTGAAGGGGATCAAAAGATACAAACTTCCACTTATAAAGTAAATAAGTCCTGAAGATTTAACGTAGACCATGGTGACTACAGTTTATAATACTGTACTGCATAATTGAAAGGTGATAAAAGTAAGTCTTAAGAGTTATTACCAGAAAAAAAATTATAACTATGTATGGTAGCAGATGTTAACTAAACTTTTTGTGGTGATCATTTGGCAATAAATGCAAGCATCCAATGATTATAGTGTATACCTGAAACCAATATAATGTCACATGCCAATTATAGCTCAATTAAAAAAAAAGAATGTGAATCTGATTGTACCCATGTGATAACAAGAAAGGATGCTATATTTATGAGTCTGCCCACTCAAGATGAGGCTGGCTATGACTGGTAAGTATTTTTTGGTATGGGATAATGACACAAAAACCATAACCATTTAATTATTAATTTCTCACAAGAAGCCTCAGTCAGATTCAGAAGAGTGACTCTCATGGAACGTGAACTTATCCAAGCTCATCAACAGGCAATGGGAAAAGCGAATGGTTTCTGCAAGTCTAATATGCCCTGGTGCATAGCACATACACCATCTAATGTGAAGTTCACAGTAATTCTGCAAGGCCAGTGCTGCTACCCGTCTTTCCCAGATTAAGTACTGAGGCTCAGAGAAGTTACTTAATGTTTATTTATTTTTGAAAAAGAGAGAGAAGGAGAGAGGGAGAGATAGCACTCATGAGTGCACATGAGTGGGGGAGGGGCAGAGAGAGGGAGCCAGGGGATCCAAAGTGGGCTCTGTGCTGACAGCAGCGAGCCCTATACGGGCCTCAAACTCCCGAACTGCGAGATCATGACCCAAGCCGAAGTAGGATGCTCAACTGAGCCACCCAGGTGCCCCTCAGAGAAGTCATTTAAATGGCTCCAGCTTCAGAGCTGGTTAGGTAGCAGAGCAACAATCAAGGGTAAATCATACCCCGTCACTTGTGCTTTTGCTACTAGACTGTTTCCAACCTCAAGATACCCAGCCTCTGGCCCTTTACTTAAAACACTGGTTCAAGCTGCCTCTGGATGAGAATGTAATGTGTGGAGACACTGGATGCTTATTTAGAGAGTTTAGTCCTCTTCAGAAAGAATCAATTCGTCAAGAACCAGAGTGAACTCAAAAGCTCCATTCGGGGATGATACTGGCATCATCACCCAAAGTGGGCCCTCCTTGAACTGTAATAATGGCCACAGTAGTAAAATGTTCTTCTTCTGATGGTCAGTGTTTCTTTGAGATAATATTCCACCCTGCCTTCGTTAAGAAGTTGCATGACATCTCTCGTGACCTCTGACACCAGCTGTGACCTTTCTGTGGGCTGCTCAGGAAGCACTGGCGACACGAAGCATTTTCACTGTACCATTCCATGTTCTGTGGCTCTGAAACAAAAATAAAGATAGTGTGTGTCCTTTGTAAAAGCCTACAAAATCAAATTATCATATTACTAACTTTGTCCTAAACGAATTTACATGGTTTTGTGCATGATGACAAGAAGCCAAGCAGAGCTTACAAAACTTCCTGTAAGAATCTGTAGAAAAACGGAACCCTGGGAGTAATTTAGAAGTCAAGTTTGTGGCCAGTTTGTGAGAACAGAGAACCTTCCCCAGGAGAGTCCTAACAGAAGCTTGGGACGACCAGACGCCAGCCACAGACTATTCTAAACTTGATGTTTCCTAAAACCCCTCCCAGATGAACCCTGGCTACTACATCATTACCTCTTGGGACCTACAAGGTACGTTAGGTACGTTAGGTATGTTCCTCAGGAAATACCAACACGCCTTTTGTTTTCCTCCATTATCTGCTTCTTGCTGTGGTCCTTTTAACGTATGTGTCCACATACTTCGACGTCACATGAGACTTTGAAAACGCATCATCCAGCACCTTGTCTTCCTCTGTAGCACCTCCTCTCCTCAGTTCCACCCTCCCCAGCACAATCCAGACCCCACTATTGGTGGAAAGAAATTAATCTGCGATGGCAAACGCCAATCAAAACCTCAGCAGTCCTGGAATCTCCGAAGATGATCTGTTTGCATCCCCTTTACCCCTGTGTGGCTCATGTGCTGACCCTTCATTCTCCCCCCCCCCCATACCTTTGCTCACTACTAGATGCAGGTAACAGTGGAGGGTGGGACTTTGGGTGAAGGGGCCCCACTCTGTAGCTGAGGCCAGCCCTTGAAGGGGGTGCCAGCTGGAAGCTCCATGCTGACCACCTGTCTTACAGCTGGGCAGCATGTCCTTCTGTGGAAGAGAATCAGGATGGCACATCCAGGGGACAGCCATCCTTGCCATGGCACCCCCAAAAATATACTCTTCCCTACCAGGCACAGATTGACACCTACTGAAATTTCACCTTCCAGATATTAATTTTAATGCAAGTGCTCCAGAGACGTAACCCTTTACTAGTACCCTGCATTGATTTCTCAGTGAACCAACTTCCTTCCCTTCCCAAGAGAAGATTTAGAAGGAACCAAGAATGCATCAGACACAGAGCCAGAGAACGTGGTGCCGTGTGGGGCAGTGAGGGGCATAGTGTAGCGTTTTCGGGTTGGGTCAGTTCCTGGTTTACAGATGGGGAGACCATGGCCCCAACAAGTGAGGTGGCTGAGGCAGGGCCCTCCAAGTGGTGAGGCCAGAACTGAGCCTGCCCCTCCAAGCTCTTTCCCTTACCTCCCTCACCCAAGCACATTGAGGCTTGTAAGGCAGTCTACCAGCAGAGACGCGGTATTTCCCTTTCATGTGCAAAATGGTACCTGCACCCTGAAAGAATCATTTTGGGGGGCTTGGCTTGTAAACAGAATAGAGCTGTGGTGCCAGGGGAGTGAGCTCATTGCTATGCGTACACAGTCTGTGAGGAATAATGGTTTACTAGTGTGGGAAAAACCCAGACCAAGCACTCTCCAGCTTCCCTAAATCTTACTTCTTCATTGCTCAGGTGGGGATAATGAATCCCGTTTGCTTATTTCCCAGTATGGCTGTGAAATTTTAAGAAGAGCTAGTGAGTAGACAGTATATTCTTATTTAACAACAGGCAGGCACGTTATTTTAGAAATTCTTTTAAACCTGGTAATAATTAAAGTATTAAAGAATCAGGACAGCCTGTGTTCTCACCAATCTGAATGAAATCCAACTATAAATTCTGATCTAGCTACACCGTCAGTGTCTACTGGGTGAAAAGCAGGCTTTCTTTCAGGGTTAAGATTACTTCCCAACCCCCTTCGCCCACCACACACATATATAATCTTATTGTTATGACATTGCTGGAATATGTTTGTCTTATTGAAGTCTGCTGGGCTTAGAAATTACTTTGGACTATTGTGCAGCTATGCTTTGTGTTTGTCTATTGGATTTATTTTATTAAGGGAAATTTCTATCTATTGGACTCTTCATAAATGATGTTCCTTCCAGGCTTGTCAACCCCATTTTCTATTGAGCATTTGATATGCTTCAGATACTTACAGGTTTAAAATTATTTTTAGCACGTAAATATTTAGAACGGAAAAAGATGCTCTAATAAAGGCAACTATGAAAGCAAAAGTAACAACAACAGTGGTAACAAAACAGCAGGTTATATGGAAAGCAGGTGACACTAAAATAGCTCATGGCCCAGGCATCTCAAGAGAGGCCCTGACTATTGGCCCTAGATGTTGATCCTTCGGTAATTACAGAGCTCAGTGACCTGGGAAATAATCGGCAGTGAGCAAGCTTACCTCAGTCATACTTCCTAACCCCCCCCCCCAACTTGTGCTCATGCTAGCTGGGGGCCCTGAGCTGGTTTAAGTCCTAGCAAAAATCTCATACCAATGCAAATATTTACATAATACAGGGTATTTATCTTGGCTCCAAAGAAAGCTAAGCATCTTTCAAAGTTCACATGGCTTTAAAGGCATGCTTAAACTTGAGGTATTGGTCTGATGGAATGACCCCACATTGATGTATTTGTGGAGATTCAGGATTTGTTTTTGTTTTTGGTAATAGTGATTCACTACCCTTAACATCTCATACATTCTTGTACATTTATGAACTAGGAAGGAGTAGGGAAGAGGCACAACTTAAGGTCTTTGTCTAGTTTTATGCATTTGTTAATCACAGCACTGTAATGCCAATGGGCGACCTGCAAGGAATAATTATCCTGCTATCCTTCTTGTAAAAAAAATTTAATGCAAATGACCTGTTGAGAGTAAGGACTGAGCTGTGATTGTTCTGGATTCTTCTATTCTCTTCTGACTTCTCAATGAGAGCCGTGAAAGAAGTTAGGAGCCAGAGTGTGGCCACAGAGAGAAAGTATATTGCTCTGGCCTCGTTAACACAGTGTTCAAACCAAGTGAGTCGAACAGTTTAGAGAAATAATTCCCTTTTCAAGTCCCAAGTTAGATAGATTTGTAAAAATTACCCACGATCTTTGTGCCAAATTAGGTAAACAATAAAAAAATAGAGACCTAGTTCCTCACCGCTGAAAGATAAAAAGTCTCGGGGGCGCCTGGGTGGCTCAGTCGGTTAAGCATCCGACTTCAGCTCAGGTCATAATATCACAGTCTGTGAGTTCAAGCCCCGCATCGGGCTCTGTGTTGACAGCTCAGAGCCTGGAGCTTGCTTCAGATTCTGTGTCTCCCTCTCTCTCTGCCCCTCCCCTGCTCATGCTCTGTCTCCCTCTGTCTCAAAAATAAATAAAAACTTTAAAAAAATATTTAAAAAAAAGTCTCAAATTGGGGGAGAGGGAAAGAATCAAGTTTAAAAAAGTAATTTCCAAACTTCTGAAATTTATAAAAAGTGAGTGAACGTGTATTGAATGTGTAGGTGTAATTGCTTTAACAATCAACAAAATCTTCCAATTTAAAAATTTTATGATTCTAAAACGCATTCTATGTATTACCTTTCCTTAGAAAGATGTTTTCTCTCTGGTTTCTGTAGAACTTTCCTTTAGGTAGAAAAGAAGTTCTCTTCCTCTTAGATACATTCTTTCATCTATCATGCATGCACTCATCAGGCATTATCAAGCGGACATTCTGGTATGCGAAGATCAGTTGTAACTGTTTCTCGTCCTCAAGGAACTTGCCACGTAGGCAAAAATGGGTCATTAATTAATTCATCAATATTACTTACCAAAAGTTTCACAAATGGAAGAACATTCTCTACTTTTATTGTTACACCAAGATAAGATGTCACAGAGAGCTAGGAAGATTCTAGCCCAATCCTCATCTCCAGTGGAGACTAAAGACATTTCTTTTCAGAGTGGTGACATATTTCCATGATGCTTATGTTTTTATGAAGGTAGCTTATCAGTACATAGATTCCTTGACACCTATAAATGTTCAAAAATGGGGATCAGCACCACAATAAAAAGTATATTTTTTGGGGCAGAGTATATAGTACAATCAGTAGGGCATAGAATGGCTTGTCATTTTAAAAAATATGTAAGTCACGTTGACAGGGATTTAAAACAAAATGTCTTGGTCACTTTTAAATAATATAAGTGATAAACTACCTGCTGAGTAATTACTGGGTTTTTTATTTGTCCGTTTTTTGCGGGTTTTTTTTTTTTTTGATAGTTACATAGTTTAAATGGTTCTTAATTTTAAAATATATTTTTCCCCAAGACATTTAATGTTAAAAAGTGGCTCTTCAGCATGTAAGAGAGTACCCTAAGTACTTTTCATAAGAATTTTTATAATAAAGCAGCATCCATTTTAAACATTGTTATTTACCCAAAAGTTCTTAATGGATTTAATAGCTTATCAGATCAATAATCGATGTTCTTAAAAGTCACTTAATTCAAATTCATGTAATTTGCATTATGAAAAGATCTTATATACATATCTACATCATAACTCCTGGTGCTTTCTTCATAACTATTTGTGTCCCCGGTATCATCCTGTGCATCATTACGATGAAAATATTTTTTAAGACCAATACTGCTACGATATCAAAAGATTTTGTTGCGTAAACAAATATATTGGAAGTCACCTAAGGCTGTGACAATACCACTAAAATAAAAACATTCAGTTGAGTCTTCTTTCTTGTAATTTTCTTGATTATGAACTCTAACGGATCAACCATTGTGTGAAGAGAACAAGGAAATTCAAAAAAAAAAATTGTAAAAGAGTTCACAAGAAAATACTTGTAGTATCTTAGGTGTCTGTGAAAATGGCTTATACAGCCTTTGTTAGTCCTCATACAAATAAAAGGAAATTAAAGCCACCACGGCAACCCCAAATTATTTTAGAATCTGTAGAGATGAGTCTGCCATGAGCTTTTCAATATTTACAGAGTCAACTGTCACCTTATCACAGTTTTATACAACTGGTACCAGTTCAACACCACACACACATCAAGGGCCTTTGAAAAATATGTATTCACTTATATATGGAATCTAAAATACAAAACAAAGACACAAGCAAAGCAGAAATAGACCTCTAAGTGCAGAGAATAAACTGGTAGTCACCAGAAGGGAGAGGAAGTGGGGGGATGGCAAAAGGATTTGGAGTTATAAAATAGATAAGTCACAGAGATGAAAAGTAGAGCATAGGAAATTGAGTCAGTAATACTATAATAACATTGTATGGTGACAGATAATAATTACACTTACTGTAGTGAGCATAGCATAATGTATAGAATTGTAGTATTGTGTTGTACACGTGAAACTAATAAAACACTGTATGTCAAGTGTACTTGAATAAAAAACAAAAGACTACACACACATCCACACATACACACACACACACACACACACACACACACACACTGATTAGACCTGTCCCCAAATCTCCAATTTATATTCCACTTCAGCTTATGTGTTGTTCTTTGGGTTTTGAAAGTAGCAAATATCAAAACCTACTTCTTTTCTGGATCTATCTTTGAGATGCATTTTGACTTCTCTGAGTTTTTCACCTAATTATTACTCTTTTCCCCAAAACAAACAAACTGCAATTTGATACAGTTAACCCCTTTGAGTTTCCCATAACCAAAACATGTATATCGATATTTGTCCCGGACTGTAATAAACTTGTGCCCTGCACTGCCTGCCCCACTCCACCCGCGGGGAACCCCTAACAAGCAACTCTAAACCTTAAGAAATCTCTGATTTCTGGTTACGGTGTCTTTAAGGATTATATAAAACTTGGAATTCTTTATCTGGTTTTTCCTATTGTTCAAAAACAATCTCCTGTGAGGGATATCACACACCAAAAAGAACAAAGTTGTAAAAATATTTGAGTTTTTAATGACTTTCTTTTAACCTACCCTAACTTCACCCCAAGACCAAACTTTGTAATTGATGGCCTTCTTAGAAATGTTATATTATCAGTTCCTCCTCCCTTTCATTTACTTCTCCCTTTTTATTCCTTCAAGAGCCCTGTAAATCATATGATTAACTTTCAAGCCAAGACTGGTTGATGTGAGCAAAAGAAATCTAATTGGAATACAATCGCCCCCCTACTGCTTTTAACATTTTTTTGTGCATCTAAATGTGATCTGAATTTCAGATATGGTTTTCTATTTGACATTTATTTTCCTCGAGCATATATGTGCTGCATCCTTACCTAAATTGGGTTGTTATCTTCTTCTGCTCTTTTGAGCTTAACACTATAAATTAACCATTATCCTGCTTAAATAAATTCCTTTGCAGATTTTATGTATATAGAGAGTATTTCAATTTTATTCAAGAATAAATATTGAGTTATTATGTCCCATAGAGTAATGTATCAATCTTTGAGAATAAAAACTGACAGTACAGTGTCAAAAGGATTGTATTCTTAATTTTAGAAATAATATATCAAAGCACCTTTTTCACTTAAGGAAATATATGGTCATTGTATCAGTAAAATAAAAAAAAAACACGTTTGGATCTGAGAGAACAAGAATTCGATATTTGAAATATGTTGTTTTAAAACTAGAGGTAAAGAAATCCTTTGGCAAAATAACAGTGAGTGTTGGTAGTTCTTGAGACGGTTGTTTTGACTGGACATGGTTTTGATGCTCAGTCTATGGGCTCCCTTCCGGCTTCCATCACAAAATCAATTCTCCCATCCTAGTAATCATCTCTCTTGTAATTCATGGATTAAAAATTAAAGAATCATTACTATTGTGTAGTTTTATACTTAACAAGCTAAAAGAAATCCTTACTCAAAGAAAGAAAGAAGTATGTACCTTTAAATCAATAATGATGCAGAAATATCCATGATACCTAGACTCCTTTTCAAGAAGCAGCAGGGGATTTCAGTGACATTAGAAAGGATTACAATATATCTCAGGGTACAAGGTGAGAAAGAGACAAAGTTGTAAGTACCCAAAGAACCACAGAGAAAATTGTTTCATCTGATTAGACAACCCGTGAAACGGTATTAGTGTTTTTTTTTTTTCTTAAACTGTGTAAAACTAGAAATTTGCTACTTCTTTTTGCTATTAAGTCTCCATTTCATTTTACTTTTGGAATTTATACTAATTCCAATAATCTGGAAATCACGGCCAAGTTTGAGAGTTTAGGTAACAAAAGACGTGGAAATTTGTTTAGGGTTACCCAGGCAAAAGTAATTCTTCTACTACCTGAGTGCATATTTCTGTTGTTTAACAAAACAGATGCTGAAAAACCATTACTTGGCCAATGAGGTAGATTTATGGTTTCTTAGGAATCTACCACATGGGAGCATGGGGTCTTTGTGGTTAAAGACATCTATATAACAATAAGCCAGTATCACAAAGCAGGAAACAGACCTTGGCTCTCTTCAATTCGGGGTTATTGGGGTTTGGAGAGGGAAACTTATGCCTCCTGCCAGACACAATTTTTAAACATTTACAACTTGGTCACCCGTTATCACTTTAAACCACTTTGTCCCTGAAGGGTGACACTTGTGTGGCAAGTCATATTTTATTACTAGGTGAAAACTTTTTTGAACGAGTGAAAACATTTGTCTTTAATGGTGATTAAATGCCTGACAAGTTAGAATCTTTAACAGAGAATGAAATGAGCTAAGTGCAAAAACAGGTTTCTAATGCTGTTTCCCAAAATAAAGAAATAACAAATGAATGAAGGAGATTAAGGCACCAAGTATTTCTCCATCAGGGAACCCAAAACTTCTTTAAAATAAGTTTAATCATTTTTTCATAAAAATCTATAAAATAACAGAACAAAGCTATCCCTCCAATGCAATATATGTAATTACCACCATATTGATCATTTCTTTGCTTTTGTTTTTTTTCTGATTGTAGCTTGCTTTCATTAAACATTTTTACCCCTGGTAAAAAATATATATATTACCTATACTTCAACAGATACTTCTTTTTATTAATCAGTGCAACCTTTCTCTTCAATTCAGTAAAGGACCCATGAAGTATTTTTAACTTGGTCTTTTATTGAATTAAATCTATTTGAATGGAAACAAAATAGCAATTAAACCCCTATGAGATCCTTTGTACAAATCATAAGATTCATTGTTCAGAGTAACTTTTGAGGTTATCTTCTAAGACTGTGGAACTTACCATTGGTTACAAGAAAAAAAAAAGAAGAAGATAAAAGATTTTCTAAGTTGTCAGTATTTGGAAGAGGAAGTGAGAAAAAAATTCATGAAGCAAATAATCATGTTGAATGTGGACAGGATTGAAACTCATGAGTAAATATGTAGCCATTCAGGACATACCCTACATTTCTTTCCCTTTGGAATTCTTGGCTACATTAATTAAGTGAGCTTAATCTTCCACTTTAATTGCTACCTCTCTAGTTTGTTTTGCAGCCAGAAAACCCTGACCTAGGAGTTTAAACATGTGTTGTTGTTGTTGCTGCTGCTGAGAAGTAGAAGTTCTGGCTTTGCCATTAGCTCCGGCTTTCATCCCAGAGGAGGTAATGGACCTAAATCTAATTATTTGTAAAGCTTGCTCAGATGATTGGTGGATGATAAAGCAATATATACCATTAGTCATAAGGACAGTGGCACGAGAAATGAATCTGATAAATAAGCCAAAATTTTGTGAGTAGAATTTTAGAATTCTTTGAATAGTGCTATTAAAATTGGCAAAATGCATTGATTTAGGTTGAAGTCCTTTAGTTTTCGTGGAACCCCTACAAAACTTTATTTCTTATAACACTTAGAAATTTCAGTGTGCTATAATAATTTTTCTCTTCTATCGGGTAGCATCTTCCTTGAAGGTCAGACCCATGCCTGATCTATATTTCATCTCCATGCATCTGGAATTCTGTAAGTATTCAAGGTAGCCATTCAAACATTTGTTGAGTCCACAGCCCATAGGGCACCCTTTTGCAAATTGGGACTAAAAGCACGCCTCCTCTAGGAAGATGCCACACTGCATTAGTGTGGTTGAAGTGAAGTACTGTTTAGTCTTAAAACACCCATGTTCCTTGAGGCACCTGCCTCTCTTGTCCCCATTAATTAGTCTTTTTGAAGACTTTGAAATTAGTCCCATCAATTCAGGAATGAGAAAGGATGGTTTTACCATAGGTTATTTGAACGAAAGTAGTTCCCTATGCCAGTGTTTCTTAAATTCAGGTTCAAACAATGGATTAAGTCATTGGTGGGAAAAGTCCCATAGCATTCAAGTCTCATTTTTAGTATATCCAAAAGAAAATACATAATGTGTAATTTTTTTTCTCTTCAAATGTTTGGACATGAAATTAGGAGAATAGGATAGTTTAGGAATGATGGGCCCTTCTATAATTACCTGAATGTGCGTAGTCAGAGGGCCCCATGGTTTTGTGGAAGACTATGTAGTTGTTGCTGTACTTATAACAACCTGTAAACTCATCATCAGCATCTCAAAAGTTATGAAAACTCAGAGCTAATGACCATACTAAATTTTGGCCAAGCAATCCAATTTTGTGCTGTGCTAGATCTATTCTAGAGGCAATTAATTTTATGAAGTGAGACTTGACTCTGAGCAAAATACCAGCAGATAAGATACATGTTATATAAAGGGATGTCAACTCCTTACCTTGTTTTTTGTTTGTTTGTTTATTTGTTTTGTTTGTTTTTCCTCAGTAGAAATACATTTTGTCTTGTTGAAAAACTGGATATCAGATGTCATAAATTATTTAATGAATGTTGGAGATAAAAAGTATCGTCAGTACATCTAAATTCTTGCAGACAAATGGCCTCTAATCTGAAATTCCAAAAATAACTTAATCAATTTATTAACATTATTTTGTCAGTGCTCAAATTTTATTTTCTCTTTTCATACTCAGGACCCATTGTTCACAGCCAGATATTAATATATATATATTATAAATACAATATAAATATATATAAATATATATAAATTATATATAATATATAAGTTATATATTACATATAAATATATATAAATATAAATATATATATACATTTAAATTAATATGACATTAAATCTATAAGGATAATCAAGGTTTATTAAAAATATATGACAAAATATATAAAAATTTTGAGAATGGGGCATCCTTCAAAGATCCAACCCGACCATTTATATACAAAACATCAATGACAAATTTTTCAGTTATTCACTTTGTCATAGATTACCTTTCTATATGGGTTCATTTTCTAAATATAAGAGTTAGCATTATTAAATGGAAAATGGTCTTCAGAAACCTGCAAGTACCATCAGTAGGAAGAAGATAGAAACAAGCTAGTGGCTTCCCTCACTACCAAAATTCTTACATTTCAAAAAGACCTATTGTTCAAAGGCCAAAATTGTCCCCAAATCAATAAACAGAGGTTACCAAGGCTTAGTCATCCACAGTACAGTGGCTTGTTCAATAGGAAAGGGATTCGAAATGGAATAAAAAGAGACAGCGGCCATCTTATCCTGGCCCAATCCTTACTCACCCCCCTTCACCTAGGCCAGTACATGCCAAACAGCCACCAAAAACAACCAATAAATGAAAGGAAACTCAAAGGTCACTCGGGGTCATTATTTTCACATACCTTTGAATAATGAGAGCATCACATGTCAGCTAGAGGAGAACAAAATGTCACATTCTCCAGCTAAAGGTCAGCCTCGGTCAAAGGTCACAGAAGGGAGGCCAGGAAATAACCTAAGAGGTTAGGCCGGGTGCACAAAGAAAGGTCACCAAATGTCAATGAAAGCATGCAGCTGTTTGGAGATGAAACAAGTGAGGCGCCCTTTTGTGCTGACATCGGCTAGAAAAAATGTCTCTGCTGACATTTTTTTTTAAGCTGGCAGTTTTATAGGACATTGACATTAATGTACCCAACCCCGAATTAGCCTTTTTAAAAGCAACAGTTTGGAAGTTAAGTGCAGCAGTTTCCAAAGAGTCAGAATCATGACATTTTTATTTCAAATGATTAATCCAGCAATGGACTTCTAACACCAAATTTAGATTTCATCTGAGCTCTTTCATCGTGACAATGTGTTAGAACCAGGCCTGAGGACAGGTAGTAATCAGTAACCAGTATTTTCATATTTTTAAGAACTATTATTATTCTTTTAACTGAAAGGTGCTTGGAAAAGCCAGCCTGTTACAGGGTAGGAAGATATGAATGATTTCACATTTTACTGAGCTTGGCAGTTGGCAGTTCTTAATCTAGTAATAAAATCCATTCAAAGGAAAGAAAAAGGACTGACACATTTGCAGCTCCATTTTAAAGGAATTTGTGCAAAACATTTGCAGGCTCAATCCTTATCTGAGTATTAATCCCTTTTTTAAACTGATAATTCCCACCTGAAATGCCGGCTCTCAGAGTAACAATGTTCAGAAGCGGGGTAGTTCTTCCAAGTACTCTGGGACACCAAACTCTGCTGGAGAAAAGTTCAGGAAAAACAGGCACTCAATTTATTCAGCTACTTAACTTTCACTTGATCCCCTACTAAGTTTCAGTTTTCTGCGGGCCTGTGGGTCTGGTTGAGACACACACACACACACACACACACACACACACCTGATACTGATCCAGCATTAGCAGCTGTTTCCAGACAATGTTAGAACATTCCACATCTATAAACATCCTTTACTAATTCACGGGCACAAGACCATGTTTTAAATACATGATGCATTTACTTTTCCATCCTCAGGGTACCGACAAGTGGTCCCAGTTTATGACTTGGGCAGCTCCACGTCTGGCCCCAAATTATTTTGAAACAGTTGTACCAACCACCTTCTTAATGCCACCTTTTTTTCAATTCTACATGTTCTTTAAGGGGAGAGCATTGTGCATTTATATACAAATTAATAATAATACAAGTTCGCATAGAAAGAAAACTGTAGAGCCTGTTTTAAATGCAAGAGAAAACTCTCCATAAATATCTCTGTTCCGGATTCTTTTTCTTGTTTGTTCCTTCATAAAGATCCAGGGAGACTGCCAAACAATAATGTTCACCCCCGGATTATTTCAGGACTCACCCAGAGGTAAAACTACCTTCCTACCTAATGGACCCTAGACATATGAAGCCTGTCAGGAGAACATCATAAATCGTGGAGATGGGAAGGGAGGGGGCAGGGAGAGCTACACAAACCTTTTGCACTTAGGAGAAAGAGTTATTTAACACATCAGGGAAGTGCATTTAATAAATGAAGTCAGTGACTTGAACATGTCCTATTCGATCTATACAGAGGTTGCTGAACTTTCCTTAAAAAGTCATTTTTATGCTGGTTGCTTTTCTTATGAAATTTTCTACACCTCTAGTGTATGAAATGGATGTGTAAGCAGCTGATTGAGAAATGGCTAAGGTCAAAGTTAATAAGGAAAGCAGAAGGTCTAAAAGCTGGCTGTCTTCTTTTCCCCTTAAGAGTTCAAGAGGCTCCACATGATTTGGGCATGACATATTAGTGTTTCTGACACAAAGCTTTTTTTTTTTTTAATCTGCTTTCAAATAACTGATACTTGGGCAGTAATAAATGGCAGAAGGTGTTCTGTTGTTGGAATTACGAAAAAGAACTTTCTCTTTAGTTTTTTAATGTTTATTTATTTTTGAGAGAGAGAAAGAGACAAAGTGCGAGCAGGGGAGGGGCAGAGAGAGGGAGACACAGAATCTGAAGCAGGCTCCAGGCTTTGGGCTGTCAGCACAGAGCCCAGCGTGGGGCTCCAGAACTGGGAGATCATGACCTGAGCCGAAGTCGGACGCTTAACCGACTGAGCCAGCCTGGCGGCCCTGAACTTCCTCTTTCTAATTCCATCCATGGGCCAGTCTTTTTTCTTTAAAGGTAGAATGATGGAAGGGCTAGTTTGGGGGGATCAAATATTACTTCCAATTGTCAGGACCATACAAGCTGCAGGATGTAGAAACTGGTGAAGAACAATGAAAAAGGTGGGCATTTAGTATCAGGTGCCCTTTTGGAACACACACAAGAAAGCAAAATAATCAGCAAGTATAGCAACAAATACCAAAGAGCACAGCTAGTTTCCAAAGTGCCTTTGTATCCCCAGGAGTCTTTCTGGATCCCTTACATTTTAAGTTGTGAGCATCTCTGGGTCATTTTGTCACATAAAAAAAAAAAAAAGTGTAGCATCCCCATCAAATCAACAAATGGGTTTCCTGCCTCGTACAGGATTTAATTGAAACTTGGAACACACTCAGTGAGGTTCATCAGATAAACACGTGCCAAATTTAAGATTAATATTTACTCTAAAATGGATGCTATAGCTTTTCTGAAAAACTACCTCCTTCATCTTTAGATGCGATAAAGTGTAGCTTATTTGATGCTCTTGGACTTTGAAACAGAAACCACACTTTGCAGAAAACAAACATAACCCTGAATACCGCAAAGAAAAAAAAATCTCACTTGAGTTTAGAAGATTTGCAAATGCCACAGTTATCTTACTTAAGGTACGTGGTACCTATTGACAAGAAAAAAAAAAAAAGAAAAGAAAAAAGAAAATAGAAATCCTAGTACTTAGAAACTTGTATTTGCACACTTATGTGCAATTTATTCTCTAAATGCCTTGAAATAATTGCCTCTTCTGCTTTATATTAACTTGACATATTTTTTTTGTCAAGTCATGGTTCTTTTTCTAGTATCTGAAAATGTGCCAAACTAAATGTCAGTGCCTCCATAAGGAAGATTTAGAGTTCTTTTTAGAGCAGATAGAAGCCTCAAATGACAAACATGCTTATTCTGAATGTCCCTCCTGCGGGTGTGACTTGCCTCAGAACAAGGTCACAGAACAACATAGCAGAGAGAGCTACAATTTGTTTGACTTGACATTCCCAGGTATTTCCCTTTGTTACCCCTGTGTCATCATTCTGTGCAGAGAGAGCAAGGCAGGCGCTTTCTGTCGGGTGTATCTGGCCGGTAGCCCTACGTACCACAGAGAGCTGCTGTGAATTTCACTTTATGAAAAGTACCATTTGACTTTATTGCTGTTAAAGCATTGCAGGGGCAAGTTCTGAAGTCTTTCCCCGGGCCAGCCTCTGGCTGAAAAGTTCACCCCAACCTCCTCCTGGAACAACTCTTACCTAGACTTTTAGCTGAACTTTAGCGACCACGCACTGTAGCAGAGTGGCTGCTGTGACAGGCAAGGTGGGAGGTCCAACCAAGGCGCAGTCTCCTTGCAGCCATCATTCCTAAGGTAAGGGTAGGGAATGAGAGACCAGAAGTGGGAACGTTTTTGCACTCAGTCAACCTTTGCTATTTCCCTAGTAGAGGGCAAAACCAGTTCTCGGCGTTGGGAATATGAAGTCATGAAGTCATGTTTCCAATGTTCAAGGTGTTTAACAGAATAAACTAAGGCTGGAACCCTCTGCCCTGAAGATCCTAGAGATGCTGCCTACTATTAGCCTTGGCTTCCCTCTTGGGTCACCATGACCCTGGGCACCAAGGGGACAAGCATTTATCTCAGTGAAAAGCAATTTCCTCCCTCCCTGACTCATTGCTCTCTCTTGCCTTGACCTCACACAGTGTCAACACTGATGGTTTGGGACACATCTAAGGTAGAATTGGGGATTTTAAGGCTACAATCTCTATATAATATATGAATAGCACAAGTTTTTTTTTTCTGATTCTTAATGAACTTAACATAAGTTTCTGAGCTATTCTCCCTTAGGTACATTTCCTTGATCTCATGGAATTCTGGTATGTGGAAAAGGACATTCTCTCAGACTGTTCTCAGTCTTAGCAACAAGGCTTGGCACCAAGGAGAGCTTCCTGCCCTATTCTTTGGCTCCTTTCTTGACTTTATATCACAGCATCTGAACCTCCCTGCCCCTGCCCACTGTCCACTTATATGGCTTTGGCTGGAGACTATCCCTAGTCCTCTTTTCAACCTACTGACTTGACTTTTGTGACCTACCTATGCATTTACAAAGCAATCCCAGCAGGTTTCCACCACACATTTCCAACACTGAGAATGACACTGATTTTGATATGCAGCTACACAGCCTAGAGAAACTCTCTGAATACACCCAATCACACAATTTAGGGAAGTAAGACTTCTTTGACAGAGAGAGGGAAATGACCTATTTTAAACTAAAGTACTGAAAATTTCTACTTATTCTCATTTCAAAGGTGAAAAAGTGAAAAAAAAATGAGTCATAAAGAAAATGAATGATCTCCTCTTGTAACCCTTCCATTAGAGGAACGAACAATACTTGGGTAATGATGTTCAATTTATTCATAAGAAGACGAAAGGGCATTTTTTTCTATATGGCTCCCTTGTGAGAGGCCCTTTGGCAAGTTAGGATTTTCTAACAATATAAGGGACAATTTCTTTATGCAAGTCTGCAAGATCCCTTTCGCTCCTTCTAGCATTTTCCCCCATCTGTTTTTCATCTTTCCCTTCTAAATGAAATGGACGTCTATGTACATATGAGTTTTTTTTTTCCAAATACAAATGTGGAATGGCATGGAAGTCCCATATTACCTGAGCTTTAAATTGAAAACAATATTTAAGCAAGGCTGGTCTGGTCCTGGGTCCTAGTAAGATAGGGGATTCACCTTTCACAGGGTTTAAATGAAAAGATGTTAATGACAGAATTCCTTACAGTCCTAATCCTAATGTAGACAGGGTTTCAGGAACAAATTAAAGGCTAGTGGGCCATCCAGGGACTAGTAACATTACCATCTCTTGGGCTGAAGGGACAAAGAGAAGAAATAATGTTACTAGAACCCAGTAAGAACTAGGACCATGGGAAAAAGACTGTTCAGTTAGAACTGTAGTTTTGGAAGAACACAGCAGCTGCCCAATATGTGGTACTAAAGCAAGGGAGGAGTAGGGAAGAAATACCCTGGTTTTTCTCTCTTCCAACCTATCCATCTCCTGCCAGTGCATTCTATGAGCCAGATACAATCAGTCATCTGACAACAAACAGAGCTTCTGCAAGGGTTAACCTCCTGAGGCACAAAACAGAGAAGAGATGGGTGGGGAATGAGTTTGCAGTGAGGAGCACCAAACTTCCCCTTTCAGCATTTAGGGACTAGAATGAATTCATTATAGGGTCTATAACTAACTTGCAGGAATTTAGAGAAAACTCTATGGAAGGCAGGTGGTATAGACTGAATTGAACCCCTTTCTCCCCAAATTCCTGTGTCGAAGTCCTAAGCCCCAATGTGACTGGATCTGAAGATAAGGACTTTAAGAGATAATTAAGATTATTTAAATGAGGTCACAAGGATGGGGTCCCAATCTGACCAGATTGTGGCCTTATAAGAAGAGGCAGAGAGAGAGAGAGAGAGAGAGAGAGAGAGATTTCTCTTTCTCTTCTCCATGTGTGGACACAGAGAGAAGGCAGCTGTCTCCAAGCCAGGAAAAGAGTTCTTGCCAGAAAATAAATCAACCAGCACCTTGATCTTGGACTTCTCAGACTCCAGAGCAGTGAGAAAATAAATTTTTATTGTTTATGACACCTCGTCTATGGTATTTTGTTATGGCAACCTTAGTAGACTAATACAGCTGGGCCACGTGTTAGATATAGAGAGAATACAGGCTTTGAGACACACAGACCAAGATATTAAGGGTGATTCTCTCACTTACTAGTTGTAGATCACAGGAAATCTCTGAGCCTTTTTTCTGCTTTGAACAGTGAGGACACTAATTTCTCCATCACTGGGCTTTTTAAAAAAAAATGCCATTTCTTCTTGTACATTTTCCCTCTAGTATATATTCCTTTTCCCTGAGATGCATCCTTTAGAAGATCCTTTAGTAAGAGATTATTGCTAAAAATTCAGTGTTTGTATGTCTGATAAAAACTTTATTTCAACTGGCTTCACAACATGTATAGTTCTTTGATAGTTATTTTCTTTACTTTTTGAAGATAGTTTTCATCATCTTCTGGCTTCCATTCTAGCTTCTGTCATTCCTTGGTAGGTGTTTTGTCTGTGCTCCTTTATCTTTGGCAAGCTGCAACGTCACTAGGCATGTCTCCGGGTGTGTGGTGGGAGCTGTTGCTCTACAAGGTTGCAAGGAGCTTTCCTGAATCTGTGTTCCAGTCCGTTGTCAGTATTGGAAAGTGCTACTAAATTACTAGTAGCAGCCATTATTTCTTTCTATACTGACTTCTCTATTTTCTATATTCTTTTGTAGAATTCTGACCAGGCACGATCTAGACCTTCTAACTTTAATGCTCCTTGACCTCCATTTTATGTTTTCTTAATATTTACACATGTTGTACTCTGAAGCCATTTCTTCTGCTCTATTTTCCAATTGTAAATTTCTCCTTCCGCTCAGTCTGATATGCTATGTAAACGTTCCTTTGAGTTTTTAAATTCAGTAATTATATTTTTTTCGTTGCTAGAAGTTCTTTTTGAAATTAGATCTTCCTGATCAATTTCGTAATTTTTTAAAATTTTTTATTCATATGCTTAATGCCTGCCTTTGGAAAATTTAAACATATTGGACATGTTTTTATACTCTCAATTCCATTATTCCAACATCTGAAGCCTTATGAACCTGATTCTGCTCTCTGTTGTCTATGCTACTTCTTGGCCTTGGTGCTTTATTTCCTGCGGCATTTTGCTACTCTTGTTGTGAGTTCAGGCTTGATGATATTTTTCTATGAGACTATTCTGAATCCTACAGAGTGTATTTCCTCCAGAAAATATTTGCATTTCCTTATGCCATTCTTCAGCTGGTGCTACCAATAAAGGGGTGATGTAAATTTACAACATCAGCCCACATTGGGTCAGCCTTGTGATTGTGAATTCTCAGGAGAGGTATTTTGCGGGGGGGGGGGGGGGGGGGTTAGTTTTTTAATTGAAGTAAAATTCACGTAAATAGAAAATTAACTATTTTAAGCGTGCATTCCATGACATTTAGTACATTCACAATGTTGTGTAACCATCCCTTCTATCTGGTTCCGAAACATTTTCAGCACCTCAAAAAGAAACCCTATGCCCACTAAGCAATCACTCCTCATTATTCCCTCTCCCCACCCTGTAGAAACCACAAATTTGGTTTCTGCCTCTGTGGATGTACCTATTCTGGATATGTTGCATAAATGGAATCATCAGTATGTGATGTTTAGTGTCTGACTTCTTTCATTTAGAGTGATATTTTCCAGGCTCATTCATGTTCTATAATAGGTCAGTACTTCCTGTTTTTTTTTTTTTGTTTGTTTTTGTTTTTATGTCTGAATTCCATTGCATCTACATACCACAACTTATTTACCCATTCATCCCTTGATTGACAGTCTGGTCATTTTTACCTTTGATTACTGTGAATATTACTACTAGGAACATTCGTGTTCAGGCTATTGTTTGGATATCTGTTTTCAGTTCTTTCCGCTATATACCTAGGAGCAGAATTGTGGGTCATATAGTAAATCTATGTTTAACTTTCTGAGGAACCACAAAAACCATTTTCCACAGTGGTTGTATCATTTTCTATCACCATGAGCACAGGGTGAGATTTCCAATTTTTCCATATTCTTGCCAATACTTGTTATTTTCTCTTTTTGTTTATAACTATTCTATGGGGTATGAAGTGATATCTCACTGTGGTTTCAATTTGCATTTTTTTAATGACTAATGATGCTGAACATCTTTTCATATCCTTGTTGGCCATTGTATACCTTTGGGGTATCATTTGCCCATTTTTTAACTTTTTTTTTTTGTCATTTTGTTGTTGAGTTGTGAGAGTTCTTTATGTATTCTGGATACTAGGCCCTTATCAGATACTTGATTTGCAAACATTTTTACCATTCTGTACTTTGTATTTTCACTTTCTTGATAGTGTGCTTTTATGCACAAAAATCTTTAATTCTGATGAAGCCCAATTTATCTAATTTTCTTTGCTTGGGCTTTTGGTGTCATATCTAAGAATCCATTGCTAAATTTAAGATCAAGATTTACCTGCATGTTTTCTCTTAAGAGCTTTGTAGTTTGGGTTCCTATATTTAGGTAGTTAATCCACCTCAAGTCAGTTTTTGTATACGGTGTGAGGTAATAGTCTGACTACATTCTTCTACATGTGGATATCAGGTTATCCCAATACCATACGTTGAAGAGGCTATTCTTTCCCCCATTGAATGGTCCTAGTACCCTTGTTGAGAATGAATTGTCCATAGCTGTATGGGTTTATTTCTGACTCAATTTTATCAATTGGATTATATGTCTATCCATACTCTTGATTACAGTAGCTTTGCTACTACAAAGCTTGAAATCCAGTATATGTCTTCTAATATTGTTCTTTTTCAATAATGTTTTGGTTATTCAAGGTCCTTTGTAATTCCATTTGTATTTGAGAATCAGCTTTTCCATATCTGCAAAAAAAATGCCATTGGAATTTTGATAGGGATTGCATTGAATCTGTAGGTTATTTTGGGTAGTATTGACATCTTAACAATATTGTCTTCCCATTCATGAATATTAGATATCTTTCCATTTATTTACATATTATTTATTTTAGAAGTATTCTGTAGTTTTTAGCATAGAAATTCAATATCTCTTGGTTAAGTTTATTGCTAAGTATTTTGTTTTCTTTAATGCCATTATAAAAAGAATTTTTTAATTTTATTTTCAGATTGTTTGTCGTTTTGCATGTTGATCTTACATCCTACAACTTTGATGAATTTCTTTATTAGTTTAGTTTAGTTGTTGTTGTTTTTTTTTTTTTAATTTTGGGTTTTCCCTCCCTTCACCAAGACAAAATACAGAGTCAATTACCCTGGATGACAACTTTTACAACCCAGGGTTATTTTGTTTTGTTCTGTTTCTAGATAACCATTTCACTAAGAATCTTTTTGGAGTTCTAGCTTTTAAGAAGTTCTGACCCGATTCTCCATCTTTAGAAATCCTAGGTCTTGTCTGACAATTACATGTAGTATAATAATAGCAAGGTTCCTGCTTAGATGATTCTAGAAATCTTTGCTCTGGGTTGCTACTTCAGCTTAGTATGATTTTTCTCATCATCTCAACAATATGAGTGAGTGCAGTTGTGTTTGCACATGTGTGTGCATTTTCTTCAGCATTTTAAATGTTTCTCAATAGATGGGTTTCACAGCATGTTTTCTCTACTACATTGCCTGGAATGGAAGTTTCGCTCAAAGAATTTTTGTGGGAATTAAAAGAGATACATTTACAAAAAGCCTTAAGAGGGGACCAGTCACATAGTTCCCACTCAATAGATTTGTATGAACTACATACTTGTGTTGTCCTAAAATTTATGTGTTGAAATCCTAATTTCTAATATGATGCTATTGGAAAGTGTGGCCTTTGGAAGGTAATTAGGTCATGAGGGGGAGATCATTTATGAATGGGATTAATGCCCTTATAAGAAGAGGCCAGAGAACTAGCTCACTTTCTCTGCCATGTGAGGACGCAGAGAAGACTGCTGTCTATAAATCAGGAAGCTAGTCTTCATCAGACACCAAATCTGCTGGTGCCTTGATCTTTGACTTCCTAGCCTCTAGAACTGGGAGAAATAACTATTTTTTAATATGCACAATCTATGGTGTTTTTGTCATAGATACTCAAATTGACTAAAACAGATATAATTTTAGTAATATGTATGCATATATTACAGAATATGCAAGATATGCAAAATAATATATTGGTTATTTTAGCTTTGAAATATGAGTAACTTGAAACAACTGTTGTGGGAAATTGAGTGTAAACTTGAATCCTGCTTAAGGTGTCTGATTTTACTTGAAGCGGTCCCTCAAAGTTCACTGCTCCCCTCCAGTTTCCCCCTATAAAAAGGTTCACTGATCTGGATGACAACAATGGTGTTAAGAACATTGTATTATTTGTGATGTGCCTTGTAGAAATGAACATTCTGGTTTACCACTTTAATTTACATATTTTACCATTGTCCATTATTTAGTGTTGAGGCAAAACCAACTCAAATAACCTGAAGCTATGTTAAAATATTTTCCTCTGCAAATGTCTATGCCCAAAAGCACAAGAACACTCAAAGAAAAGCAGAAGAATTAACTTCCAAGGTAACTCCTACAGAGTATCTATAATAGGCAACCTCAGCCTAAGCCAACACAATGAAAGTCCGGGAGAGAGATAATTTCATCATGAAAATGACCAAAGTGGGACTTTAAAGTGAATTGAACCTCTAGTCTTCAAAGTAAAGCTTCTGTTAAAGCAAACTGCAAATGCCAGTTACTTATTGATCCAACCCAAGCATTGATTATCTTGTGTCTGTTCACCTCCCCACCCCGATTTCTACCTTCTGGAAGTTTAAGAAAAAATTTTTCTATGTTTATAATGCTTTTCATTCAGAATAGTTAGCTCTTCAGTTGGTTATCCGCATGCTTTATATGTAATAATTTTTAAAATGTTAAGAGATATTTTTATCAAATATATCAATTACATCTTAATGCTGATAAAAGTAATTTTTATTTGATGTCTAGTAAAAGGCTCATATACACAATCACACTACTTATTTTTTACCACTTGTAGGGTTAAACTGTTCCGTCTACTTACTACTTTTGTCCCATTAGCAGCAAATGTCATTGTGTGCCTTTGGGTTTGAAATATTTAGGGCTTTCTTTTGCTTTCAGACTTCTTGCTGTTACTACAGTTTGGGTCAGGCTTACTGTACATGAATGCAATAGTTATATCATTATATTATAAGAAGCTAATTGTATTGCTTGTGCTAATGAATTATTCATGGCATAATCACATAAATTCAATCCACACTGATGCTTTATTTTGCATACTAATTTGAACATGGTGCATTTTTCACATTTTGATCTAAAATGATCTCGGATAATGACCGGCTTGTGGATATAGAGGTTTACATTGACTTCAATATTCCTTTTTTTCTCTAAACATTGCTCTAAAATGCGTATACTTCACCAGGGTGATATAGGTCATTCAGAGTCAGAGACCTGCTAATAATTTCCTTTAAGGCCTTCCAGTTATTGCTTATTCACAGGATTTCCAAGAGAATTTCCTCAGCACAAGTATTGTGTTACCGAGGACCTCTAAAAAGCAGACATTCCTTCTTCTGTCTTTTCCTTGTAACTCATGATTCCCAAACTCATCACCCTCTCTAGTCTTCCTCAAGTCCCTGGACTCTCCATTTAATTGCCTTCTCTGACTTGCACTCTTAATCCATTCATGCCAACAAATCACTCACGGATAATGCTGAAGTTTTAAGTATGGAGTAATGACTCGCTATTGACCAGTGGCTGTGTATGTGAACTGTTTTCTTTGACTCGTCCTTCCCACCTCAAACCCTCACACAGTTATCAGATTAATTCTTCCAACTGATTGCAGCCCGTGCCTCCTCTGCCCTGAAATCTGCTATGACTTATTACCCAATACCCATGTTAAAACAGCTCTGCTTGGCTTTCAAATTTTTCTAGAACAGCTCTTCTTCCTAGTGATCTTGTTTCTTCTTCCATTCTACTTAGACCAGTCTACCTATTGCTTCAGAAGCATAGCAAGTTTATACCACTTGCTACAGCTTTGTTTACTCCACCTGCAATTCCCTAAGTTTTCTTGTACATATGAAATGCTGGCCACTTTCTCAAGGATCAGCACAAATGCAGTCTAGGCTGTGAAGCATTCTTGAACTATCACTGCCTTCGATGATTTTACCTAATTCCCCTTACACCTGCCATACTTCAGCATTTTATTATATGCTTTTTCGTTGCTTTTACTCTTTATTTTTGCTTCTTGTTCGTGTTCACTTCTGTTCATGTGTTTCAATTTTATCTTCCTAACAAGATTATAAGCCTTTTGAGAGTCTGCACCATACCATATGTTAATTCTATTTCTCCCTTTGAATGGAATGGATAAATTCTTGCTGCCCAGTAGAATCTGACACATCATAAGTGATAATAAACATTTATTTTATTTGACTCATTTTTAATGCCTATCAGGTGTTGCCATGCACCTAATACCATTAAAGAGGATCCAAATGACCCAGCTATATTTCACATTGTGGGTAGCCACTGTAAGCAAACATATTTACCATGAAATGGAGTCGTGACTTTTATTTATGAGAGTCCAGAGGTGGAAATTTCTTTAACATATCTTTCCTGAATTGGAAGTATCTAACACTGACCTTTTGGATGTGAGAATGATTTGCTGCATGATCTGCTACCATTTGATTACTGGGGTGGATTTAGTTTATCGCCAGGCTGGCCAGGTGTTCCTTTTATTTCTGGATGCTGGAGCTGTGAGGCAGAATCAAGAGGATGAGCATCTCACTCGGAGGAGAAGGTATTTCAACCATCTTTATATGTACTAAAAAGTAGTATCTATTCCTAGCTATTACACAGACTGGCAACGTTTTATTTTAGTCCTTGGATTTCAATGCCTTAAATTAATGAAAAGATGATTTTTAAAATAGTAAAGTTGCCTTGGAGATATGCAAGAGGTAGATTGCAAAAGGGAAGTTAGACACCATGTCTATCTTATTTCGCTGGTATCCCCAGAGTACAGCCCATTGTCTGGCACCTAATAGATGCTCAGTAAATGTTGCTTGGAGACATCAATGGGAATATACATTTAAGTGTAACTCAAGTATTGTGGACTCCACCCTCTGGTGTGTACAGAGATCTTCTCATTGATATTAATATTCTACATTTATTTTCCTGAACTATCCTCCTATTTAACTGTAGGAAGTCAAGTAAAGTTTTGTAGAGCTTCCTTCCTCAAATATTTCTCACGTCTTCAGGGGCACTTGTTAGTATTTATTTCTTGCTGCCATGGTTCGAACGTCAGAAATTTTCTGTCTTTGGCCCTTGGATCCATGGAAAAAATGCTTTCAGGTTAAAATACTGTTTCCATGACCATTGCCGTCATGGCCACCAGGAAAATCTCCCATGCAATGTGTCAGTTGAAATTGGGTCTATGCCCCTATGACTGAAGGTGAGTGGTCATGAAGTAGTAAAAAATATGCCCATCTATCTTAGGCTTAGCTAGGGCTCCTATAGCAATTTTGCTTGAGCTCCAAGTGTTAGGGCACTCAGCACCCCAGCACGCTCATTCACCCCCCACATAGCTAGGGAGCCAGGATCCCAAAGGTGCAATCTCAACAGCAAGACAACGAGTAGTAGGTTGAGATTCTGCTCCCATCACTGGTTCCCTGCCTGCACTCCATGGACAATCTCGCATTACAATGTCACTGAAATCAGAACTGACACTGTCTAAAATGCAAGATATTTCTTCTCTCCTTCTGGAAAATCTGCCATGCTTAGCATATGATTCAAAGACAAAACTCCCATTGGCACCCATGCAAACTGAGAGGTAAATTGTTTCTTCTCTGGTCTAACAAGCTAAGGATCCTAGAACTAGGCTGCTTGAGCTCTAAAGTGTTATCCTGTTTGATGGCTCATTCAATTGACATGTGAATTAGAATTAGTGAATTAGTTGGTCTACTTAGCTAATCAGCTGGCAAACTATACCCACATCCACTGGCTCCCTCCCTGCCCAGGCCCTATTGCTGATTCTGGAGCACTGGATTTGGCCACACCTTTCCTTCCTTTCTTTGGTTTCTGAGCTCATTCACTCTCACCTCCTATCCACCACCAATATGGCAGAATCCTCCTGGTGGATGCATTTAGGTCTTTCCTACACGCAGCTCTTAACACAAAGGAGTGGACACAACTGTAAGTAAAACGATGCCTAACATAAACTGCCGGAGTTCCACTATTTTAGAAGTAAATGTGAAACAAAATGCACAAAACACCTCACAGTGTAACAGGTCCATGGTTTGAGACTACTCAACTAGAAGAAAAATGCTGGTGAGGACTTTAGTGATAGATACTGTTCACTGTAAAACACATCCCAGGTGGTCCCTGCATTGCAGGGGTAGATGCCAGAGGATCAAGGAATGCTGTGGATCTACTCATTTTGTCTTTAAGTAAAACCTTATATGAAACCTTTGTAGAGTCGGCTGAATTTTTTAGGTGATATTGATGTAGGAAACAAAGGCAAAAGAGAAAATTAAATTTCCTTTCTACCTACAGCCCACTAACAAGTCCTTGAGACAGGCAGAGTGACATTCCTCTAGGAACTCAGCTGCCTTGATGGGGACACTTTGCTAAGGCCAAAAGGCAACCTTAGTTTAAAATTATCCTGACTTCCAGGATCCTATAAATCTACTTTAACATATAAAAACTCCTTTTGGAAATTTCGTTTATCTCAATCCCTCAAATACATGTGAGCAATCATCTTCCAAGCATATGGCCCACTGATATACATCTGAAGGGTCTTATGAATGAGTTTTTACTAAACAGTAATAAATGACCTTTTCCTAACAATAGCTAGTGCCCTCAGAATCCTGGAAACCTTGCTTCCAAAACCTTAGAGACTTATGCTGTCCCTAACCCCCTCCCAACCTGAAGTTATATAATCGGTCATTCTTCACAACTCTAGTGCAGCTCTTTTTCAGCCCATGGGCCCTGTCCCTGTGCTTTAATAAACCACCTTTTTGCACCGAAGAAGTCTCAAGAATTCTTTCTTGGCCATCAGCTCTGAACCCCAACATTTCTACATCAACAAGAGGTCATAGTACTTTTCTTTCATCAAGAATGGAAACGAAAGTTAGGAGATAGATATTTTTCAAAGAAAAAAATGAAGGCATACAAAATATCAGTGTGCTGGATGCGAAACTTCTGTCCTATTAGCTGTCAGGTAATTTAATAGATTAGTGGCAGAAGAGGCAGAATAGAAAACCATCCTCTGTATATGGCTATAGACAATTGGCATGAAGTGAAAGGGACATTATAAGATTAAGAACTACAAAGTAACCTCAGATGTCTTATGATATGTAGAAGAAAGAGAAAGGAGAGAAGGAAGGCTTGAATAATGCAGTGCAGGATTTATCACTAGAAGCAGGGATCAGCTCCTAATACTTATGCTCCCCTTATTGGCTCACAGCAGTTACATTCCCAAAGAAATGAATGGCATTTACTGTGTACCCACTGTGTAAGGCCAGATACTTTCACATGTAATACCTCATTATATCTTCAGAAACCTTCAGGCATGCTACTCCCTTGTTCAGATACTGGCGTTGAAGCTCAAAGAATTCACATGATTTCTCCACAGTCTCAGAAAGTAAGGGTCAGAGGTAGAATTCTAATCCAGGACGAACTCTAGCATTCGTACATTTTCTTTGGCCTTAATGTAAGGGAATAACTCTGAATTTTAAACATTTAATATGAAAACACCCATAAATTCTCAAATTCTAAAAAGGCATTTTCTAAAAATTATCATCATCATTGTAACCAGGAAGAAAAGTAGATCAATCATCTCAATGCACTTGACTTAGTGCTAACATTAGCTCTAAAGGAATTAATAGATTAATTCCCTAGACAATGGTTTCAGAATCATTAAAAAGACATTGAAAAACCAGTTTATTTTTCCCCCATTACTTTGAAACCCAACCTTTATTGGAAATGTCCAAAACTTTCTGTTCAATTCCTTAAGATATAGATTATGAGCTAAAAGCGGAAAAGGGTTTCTCTTTTGAAATCTTAATGACTGCACACACACACACACACACACACACACACACACACGTTTTGAGTTCAATTCAATTGCTTTAGAATAGGGCTCTGTATTTTTGTTAAAGCATTTCTTTTATTTAAAAGACATAATTCCATTATCAAACATGCCTCATGTTTAAACTTCTCAGAACATAACCAATTAGAAAGAAGTCAACTCAACTCAACTGAGCAGTTTTGGGCCAGCCTTGTGGGTAAGGAGAAAAGAAGGAAAAGGGGAGAAAGGTCTAATTATGGTAATTGGGTACCTAGAGAGCCTGGAGGTGAAGTTGCCAGATGTAGCAAAAATAGAGCCACCCCAACTAAATTTGAATTTCAGATAAATAATGCATATATATTGGGGCGCCTGGGTGATTCTGTCAGTTAAGCGTCCGACTTCAGCTCAAGCCATGATCTCAAGGTTCGTGAGTTTGAGCCCCACCTCAGGCTCTGTGCTGACAGCTCAGAGCCCAGAGCCTGCTTCAGATTCTGTGTCTCCCTCTCTCCTGCCCTTCGCTGCTCACACTCTGTCTCTCTCTCAAAAAGAAACACTTTAAAAAAATTAATAAAAAATAAAATAAAAGTAATGCGTATATTTTAGTGTAAGTATGCCCCAATTATTGCATGAGACATACTTATACTTAAAAAGTACCCATTGTTGACTTAACCTTCAATTTTACTGGGGTCCTATATTTTATCTGGCAAGCCTAGATAAAGGCAAATATAATTAGTGTTGGGTCCCAATTGCCACATGTCTTCAATGCCCAGATTGTCAGGCTCCTCCTGGACTAAGGTACAGGCTTAAAATTGAAGCTGCTTTTGCTCACTGCTTAATAGTGACAAGCTATTGATAGCCAGGCATTGCCAAATTCTCATTAGTTTCTAAAAGTCAGGAACTACATTTAGAAAAAAGCAGCTCACTTATGGAGAGGTCATCTATCCAATAACCTCAAGTACCAGGAACACAGCTGAAACCCAGGAAGCGAGGAAAAAAAAAAGGCTCTGAGGAACCAAAATAGAAACCATGTGCTAAAGCTCATGCTCTCTTCTCTGAGAAGAGGCCCTCGGACCTGCACTCAGTGTAATTCACTCTTTGAGGCACCATCTGAACAGGTTCAGTTGTCTGATTTCCCAACCAGTAGAGATAAAAAGCAGGAAATTACGAGGTGGGCAGAACATCTAGATGGAAGAGGGGTCAATTGCATAGAAGATAACCAGGAGGGAAAAACACCACTACATAAACAATCTCCATCAAAAACTCAGAAGAGGGGCACCTGGGTGACTCGGTTGGTTAAGCATACAACTTTGGCTCAGGTCACGATCTCACCATTGGTGGGTTTGAGCCTCCTATCGGGCTCTGTGCTGACGGCTCAGAGCCTGGAGCCTGCTTCGGATTCTGTGACTCCCTCTCTCTCTGCCCCTCCCTCAATCATGCACTCTCTCTCTCTCTCTCTCTCTCTCTCAAAAATAAATAAAAAATTTTTTAAAAATTAAAAAAAAACTCAGAAGAAACTATACCAAAAATGTCATTAGTGGTTATTACTCAATAATGAGCTTCCAAGTGGCTTTTATTTTCTTCTCTACACTTTTTCCGTGTTTTATAAACTTTTTGCATGCATGTTCATGATCTGAAAAAGCAACACAGATATGTTTAATACAATAACATATAAAGAATTATTCCTCAGCCCTCCCAGGAAAGTCCTAGTGTTGCATCTATTAGGAGCATTTATTAAATGGTAATTATAAGCCAAATGTTTATTTTTCACTCTCTTCCATCAGGTTGTAAGCTTTTGTGAGGACAGGGTTGGTGTATTCTCAGCCGTATAGTCCTGATAATAGCATAATGTCTAGCGTAATAAATGCTTGATAAGTTTGTTGAGTAAATGGCTGAAGTCAAAATGTATGGTGCTTCTGTGGGTACCTAGACCTTCAGTTCTCCACCCCTCAGTCTCCCTGGGACAGTGCTGTCCTGCAGCCTGTTTCCATCTTGACTCTTATTATGTTTCTAATGAGTCCATGAGGCAATTTAGAATCAGGGCTATAGAATTCGTTCCTTCAAGATTCTATCGAAATGGTTAACATCTTTTTAAAGTTTTGGCTTAAAAGAATAAATAGCCATTATTTTGAAAGCTCTCTTATCTAGAACCCCTCATGTACTCTGAGGCCTGGATGTACTGGTTAATTAAAGGTAAAGGGCTCAGAGATGGGACACGTCTTCTCGGAATTATACTGTAGAGCAAAACACCATCTGTGGTCTGTGGGCCGTGGAAGATGATCATTACCAGGTTTATATGAAGAAATGATAGACCAGTAGCCACGATACTTTATGCGACAGTTATGTAGCATGTACGTGTTTGCAAATTAATAAAAACGTGACTAGATCCAAAGATCAGCTTTTTTTGTGACTTATTCCTTTTAAAGACCCCTCCGGAGTGAAGCAGGGGACTGAATAAGATCTTAAAACGCTATTCTTTTCAAATAAGCATTTGTAAAAGGAATGTAATCATTTCTCTCTCTTCCTAATGAGTGAGATTAATCTTTGTTTGTGTTGAAACTATGGCTATTTAACCAGAAAGAAATTTATGAGTTTTACCGCACAGTGGATTTCACAGCAGAGTTATCTGACAAGAATACTATGATTCAGCATGTGTTATTTTTGTTTTGCAAATGATTTCGAAGCACATTTTAGTAACTTGGAAGGGACTCTCAAAGTGGGGCAACACTATTGCTTTCCCGCCATCACATTTTCGGGAAGCAGTTTTCCCAGTTTGCCCACAAATGTACCCAGAGCTCTGCCAGAAGAATCCCTTAACCCCAAGAGGCGACTCTTCAAAATTAAACTGCACATTAGGACATTTTTCACTACAATCAACTCAAGAGTCAGTGCTAATGAGCAACTGGGCTAGCACGGGTAAATCAATCCAGAGAGAACTTTCTATTTTAGCCATTACATTTGACTCTGTTTCCATATCCTTAAAGTTAATTCAGTGGTAAAGTTACCTGATTTGTCTTTCAGCTTTTCTTTTTTTATTTTCCACTCCTTGAATGCTGGGGGAAAAAAAAAAAAAAAACAGAAGAGAAAGCCCAAAACAGGTAAGAGGAAGGAGAGGGACAAGGTGATGTATCAATGATTCATCCCTGGATAATTTAGATTTAATGATAAATAAAGACTACTTTCAGCTAATAATAATAACTACCTATCCCCATAGGTAGCAAACCGAAGGTACTCAGATAAGAACTGTTGAGGCTGCAAGCATAAGTAACTTTAGGAAAGGCTTAGAATGCTATTTTGATTTTTAAAATATGTAGACTTATGTGGTTTTTTTTTAAATTTTTTTTTTTAACGTTTATTTATTTTTGAGTCAGAGAGAGACAGAGCATGAACGGGGGAGGAGCAGAGAGAGAGGGAGACACAGAATCTGAAACAGGCTCCAGGCTCTGAGCTGTCAGCACAGAGCCTGACGCAGGGCTCGAACTCACGGACCATGAGATCATGACCTGAGCCAAAGTCGGACGCTTAACCGACCAAGCCACCCAGGCACCCAATCATGTGTTTTTTTAAAAGTATAAATTATAGAATATATTCCTAATATTTCAAGCAAGTTAGTGAAGACTTCCTAAAACACACTATTGGGTGTCACTCCCAAAGACATAATAATTCTTTTGTGTTCCCCATGAAAACTGATAGCTGTGAAGTGACTCAACTATGCTGCTCTTGCCCAAATCACCACTGAAATGTGAAGGCTGGTTCAGTGCTCAGGAGACAGTTATTATGGTTACACAGAAAGTATCATGGCACACAAGAGTTTGACCAAAAACATGAATCTGTGAACACGAAACAGTGAATTTGTTTGCTAATCCCTTCCTGAGGAGGGAGTAACTTTTCCTGCCAGGGGTAGAAAGCACCCTTCCACCCCATTCTAGAGATGAGATGCTGATCCTACAGCTACCAAATGAAGTTTGTGTATCACTGAGTACCTCACAGCCCTACAGAGAAACTTTTAAGAAATAGTGAAGAAAAAACAAATGCTCCATGAAAGTCAAGTAAAGCCATAAACACTTTAAAACTGAATTTGGGATAAAAGCATATGAAGAATAAGTTATATTAGTAGGGTATTTAAAAAAAAAAACATAAATACCAAGGTTGACTTCTTGAGACAAAAATAATAGAAAAAAATTATTCTTTCAACCATGCTGGTTAAAGATTATCACCAGCTTATTACTGTAGAATAAATAGAGTGCCAAACTCCAATGCCCATATTTTCATAGTTTATCATGTCCAAGAAGGCCTGGTAAATTCTGCATAGCTCTCATTATTGATCTTTGGGTCAGTCACTATCAACAAATCCACTTGCCCACTTCATAAAGTCCTGAGTTAAAGAAACCATGGCTAAGGTTCTCTGGACGGATATCTAGAACAATGGCCTCAACAAATATTTACTGAATGAATGAATTCTGGCTCTCCATGCTAGACTTGTGATTCTTGTGTTCTGAATGGAGGAAGCAGGTAAAATATAATCTTTAAAGAATTCTTTTGCAATAGGGCATATTTTTGTCTGGATGTGCTACATACCATACTATGCTCTTCATATTCAAGATGAAATAAAGGCCACAGGGTAAATGTCCTAATAAACTTCACCTCCCTGGCCTTGACCTTTAAGTGTATTTTGGTTCTGGTCTTGGCATCTGGACAAGTGTCTATATAGAGCTCATCCCTTGTGGCCAGTTCAATCTGGCTGAACATAATGTCCAGTAGAGGGCTCCCAGAGAGACTGATTTGGACTAGATTTTGGAATGATTTGGCTCATTCAGTTGGCAGGCCTAAAGACTTTGGATAGGTCCACTCTGATCTTTCCAACTATCCCAGACCTCCTATAACCATGAAGATGCGTTGTTGTTGTTTTTAAGTATAGGCTCCATGCCCAAGGTGGGGCTTGAACTCAGGACCCTAAGATCAAGAGTTGCATGCTCTCCTGACTGAGCCAGCCAGGCACCCTTATTGTTATTGTTTTTAATGAGTTCTTTTGATCAGGGAAAATTGGTGTATTTGTTTCCTAGGGTTCTCATAACAAATTATTGCAAACTGGTGGTTTAAAACAACAAAAATTTATGCTACTACAGTTCTGGAAGCCAAAATCCAAAATCAAAGTGTCAGTGGGGCCGTGCTCCATTAAAAGTTGTAGAGGAGAATCCTTCTTGCCCTTCCCAGCTTCTGGTGGCTCTAAGTGCTCCGTGGCTCATGGCTACACAGCTCTAATTTCTTCCTTCATCTTTACAGGGACTTCTTCCATGTGCTTTCACCTGTTTGGTGTGTTATTAGGCCATTTGTCATTGAATGTAGGGCTAACCCAGATAATTCAAGATGATCCCATGTCAAGAGTCTTCATTTAACTGCTTCTGAAAAGACCCATTTTCCAAATAAGATCACATCCATAGGATCCAGGTAGGCACACCTTTGGGTGAGCCACCATTCAACTCACTTACAGCAGCTGATTTAGAACTACTAGTTTTTGTTGCATCCCAGATGAATCCTGAACATTGAAGAGGGAAGAAGTCTGTGACATTACATTTGGCATTCTAAAAACTTATTTAAAAAATTATCTGCTTACTTTAACTTTGTATCTACAACCTCTATATCCTCACATAATCATTTTCACTTAATATGACAGTATTATCATCTTCATTAGGAGTTCATCTACTCTAAGGTTTCCGAGCCTTGTCACTATTGACATTTGCGCTGGACAGTTCTTTCTTGTGAAGGGCTGTCCTGTTCATTGTAGAATGTTTAGCAACATCCCTGGCCTCTACTCTCTACATGCCAGTAGTTTTCCCCTTGGTTATGACAATAACACAGGTTTCTTGACATTTCCAAATGTCCCCAGGGTCAAGGATTGTTCTTGTTTGAGAACTCCAGCCCTAGATCAAACACTGTTCAATGGGACTATTAGAAATTATAGTGAAACATTAAAACGCATCTAAATCAAAACTTTGCTTTCTTTGGCTAACACTGGTGCCCTGAAAATATTATTTAAAAATGTCTTATTTCATTTCAGCCCATAATAATGAATAAATGGGACATTTTCCTAGTGTACCCACAGTTTTAGATGGTCCAGTCTACACTACCATACCAAGTGACAAGAAAGAATACAGCTCAGAATGTGCTTTCCAACTTATTTACCTGGTATTCAAGAGTAGGCAGAAATCTGGACATTTTAATGAGAAAGGAGAAACTGAATTGACAGAGAAATATATATGGTGGTAAAAAATGAAGTAAAATTTCAGAAAAACCTGTTTTATACTGAAGAATATAAACAACAGTGATTAATAGATTCTTTCTACTGTTAGGTTCAATATGGAGCATACAAGCAGTGGTTCTATTATTAATTTGGAAACATCCAAGCCACTTATGAGTTAAAGCAAAGTATTAGGCACAGATCTACAAGCTCTTGCTATTGTCTGTTTTAATAAAACATATCCCAAAGTACATTACTCAAAGTTACTCCTTAAATGTTGTAGTCACGTTAGTAAGCTACACAATTTAGTAAACTATGAAACCATCATTGTCCCCCTTCTCTAAACATTTTATGCCTGGAATAGGTACCAGCTTGGGCTACAAAAAGAATTCATTCTCTTTCTCTTTTTTTTTAATCTTCATTTATTTTTGAGACAGAGAGAGAGAGAGAGAGAGAGAGAGAGAGAGAGAGAGAGAGAGAGCATGAGCAGAGGAGGAACAGACAGAGAGGGAATCCAAAGCAGGGCCCAGGCTCTGAGCTGCCAGCACAAAGTCTGATGCGGGGTTCAAACTCATGAACTGTGAGATCATGACCTGAGCAGAAGTCAGACACTTAACCAACTAAGCCACCCAGGCGCCCCAAAAAGAATTCATTCTTGTTTGGAGTTATATCTTATTTTGAATAACTGGGTTTTATGTACTTATTTCCAGCATTCAAATCCACATTTAAAAGATATAATTTATGGATATTCAAAAAATGCCTAATCTTCCCAGACAATTCAAAAAGAGGATGCAAAGGGGTGCTTGGGTGGCTCAGTCTGTTTAGCATCTGACTTTGGCTCAGGTCATGATCTCGAGGGTTCCTGAGTTTGAGCCCCACATGGGGCACTGCATATCGCAGAGCCTGCTTGGGACTTCTGCTTTCTCCTCGCTTTCTTTCCCTCCCCAACTCACACTTTTTTTCTCTCTCTCTCTCTCTTTCCCAGAATAAATAAATAAACTTAAAAAAGAAGAGAGAGAGAATGCAAAAATATTTTGAGCAATGATAGCATCTCTGCAATAAATATAAGACCTCCCAAGGTAACCACTCGGAGAAGGTCAATATATTAAAAAAAAAAATCATTTAAATTATTTTATAAATCCTACCTGTGGTGACCCATTAGCTAAAAATTGTCTGAAAACAGAAGTCCGGTTTCTTTATAAATCTTCAGCTAACCATACTAAATAACAATAATAAATTATGATGGAGGATCATTTGGGGTGACTAATTAACCTAATTAAGAGGTAGCATAGCATACTGGATTAAATCGTGAGCTTGGTAGCTCAACTACCAGGATGCAATTCTGACTCTGCTACTTACTGTGTGACCTTGGTTTCCTAATCCATAAAATGGGTCTAATAGTACCAATCTCATTGGGTTGTTGTAAGTATTAAATTAGTTAACATGTGTAAAGCATAAAGTATAGGGCCTGGTGGGTAGTAGGTGCTCACTAAATGGTAATTATCACAGCTATAAAGCAGTAAAGCTGATGTTGTATTACTTTTTCCATGTCCCTTTTTATTTGATTTGACTCAGGTCCCTAAAGACTTCAATGTCCTGAAACAAAGAGGTTCCTTGTAATTTCTTCTACTCTGGTAAAAAATAAAGAACTTGAACAACAGAGATTCTCTGCAGGCCTTTCTTTTCATTTCTTGGTTTGTTTTTATTGGCTTTGGGGATCATATCTTTCTACTGCATTTTACAAGTTCTATTTCAATCACTGTTTACTTTCGTTATATATTAAGTCATATTGACATTGCACGGAAATGAATTTTGTTGGCACAGACTAGAGAACTTAAAAATCATTGTATGAATAAAAGGAAGGGAAGCAGGATTATTTTGTGTGACATGAATCAAATACGGTAAAAAGAATGCAGTGCTCCCTCATGGAAATAGAATTCCATTGAAGGGTTGATGATATTTTAAATTCTCTAAAATGAATATTTTTCCTTTGATACTGTTTGATACTGTATAGATATATATATAGATATATATATATATATATATAATCAAATTTTAGTTTACCTCATTCTTTTGAATGCATTTTTTAGGGTGGAGTTTCAGTGATTAATGTCTTAACATGTTTGTCAACTCCAGTGGGAGAAAGTTTCATCTCTCAATATTCATTAATAATAAATGTAATGTAACAGTATTATTGTAAATATTTTCAGTGACAGACATCTAAAATGAGCTTTTTGAGTGCAGCTTTTCTTAACTGAAGATACTGAGCAAAAATACATATATTATGTGGAAAATTACAATGTATTAGAACTCCCTGCTAGTCAGTTATTTACCTCAGAGGGGTAATAATTTTTAAACTTAGAAAGGATCTATAAAACATATTTAAAAATAATGTAGAAAATAAGACTACCAACATTTTCAGAATGAGTTTACAAAATATCCTTGAGAAAGAAAAACAAACCTGAGCGATTCTTCTTTCTCATTTCCAAAGCTATCTTAGTGATGAACCCTTTTGATTCTAAGGAAAACCACCAATTTAAATCTAATGTTGCAGGCAAAATTTCCAAAAGATAAGCAGGTTTTTTTTTTCTATTCACTAGGGCAGTTTTATAAAAGTTCCATCATAAGCAAATATAATTTTATTAAGCTCTTCATTCGAGAATAACATATCATAAGGAGAGAAAATGCTGAAATCTTGTAATCATTTGTTTATACAAAAGAGTACCTATCAAAGCAGTCTTGAAGATATCTTGAATTGGGACAAAGTCTTGAGGGATTTAGGCACATATCTGGAGGCTGCTTCAAGTTGTTTATAAAGATAGAGAAGAAAGAAGGTGATAGAGAAGTTATACCATTTGTACATAAGAAAGAATGAGGTTTCATACGATGCACCTATGCATTGTTCTTCTACCCAAAGTTCCAGAAAGAGACATAAAATGCACCTCATTTTTTCTCAGATATGCACTGTATCCCTGCTCTTTAATATTCTTAATTCTTCAGAACATCCTTTCAACCTGAATTTATCTGACTAGAAAAATGTCACAGTAAACATATTTGATAAGAATTTTATGTCTAGAATACATCATCTAGACCTAGAATACTATACTGAATAGTAAAAAGAAAAGCAAATTTTAAAAAATGAGCAAAAAATTTTGAATCAACAACTCACCAAGGAAGAGATTCAAATGGTGAGTACATAGAAAGATGTTCAGCACTATTATTCATAGGGAAATACCAATTAAAAATTAAAATTAAATCCTACTACACTCATTCTAGAGTTGATAACATTTTTTAAGCTGATAGTACACAAAGTACTGGTGAGAATATGGAGCATCTAGAACTCTATACATTTTGCTAGTGGCAATGCAAAGTGGGAGAACCAATTCGAAGCATAGGTTTGAAAAATAAACTCACACTTACCATATGCAAGCAATACCTCTTCTAAGTACAGTAAAACCTTGGTTTGCAAACATAAATCATTCCAGAAACATTCTTGTAATCCAAAGCACTTGTATCTCAAAGCGAATTTCAAGAACCATGCTCAGTTGTGATCATGTGATGTTCAGTGTCACAGACTACTCATATTGAAAGACATCACTCAGTTATCAAGTTAAAATTTATTAGAAATATTTACTCGTCTTGTGGAACACTTACAGAACAAGTTACTCGCAATCCAAGGTTTTACTGGATTTACCTAAGAGTAGTGGAAACATATATCCACAAAAGAACCTGTATGTGAATGTTTGTAGATTTCTTCTTTTTAATTTTTTTTTAATCTTTATTTTTGAGAGAGAGAGAGAGTGATCAGGGGAGGGAAAGAGAGAGAGAGGGAGACACAGAATCCAAAGCAGGCTCCAGGCTCTGAGCTATCAGCACAGATCCTGATGCAGGGCTTGAACTCATGAAAGCAAGTTCATGACCTGAGCTGAAGTCAGACACTTAACTGACTGAGCCACACAGGCACCCCCGTAGATTTCTTATTCATAATTGTCCCAAACTGAAACAACCCAAACATCCACCAGCCCGGGAACTGATAAACCAATGGCAGTAACTCCATACACTAAAGTTCCACTCAGTAGCAAAGAGGAATGAACTATTAAGTTCACGATGTGGATGGACCTCAAAAGCACAATGCTGCAGAAAGAAGCCAGATACAAAAGACTTACACTGCGTAATCCCATCTATATGAATGTTTGGAAAGGACAAAATTACATGGACATAAATCATAGTAGTGATTGCCAGGGGGTGGGGCAAGGAGAAAGAGGATTGATTGCATGGAAGAGTACAAGGAAAATTTTTGGAATTTGGAATTCCAAGAAATCCATATCTTGATAGAAGTAGCAGTTCTATATTGGTACATCTTCAAGATTTATAAAACTACATACTTTAAAAGAGTAAATTTTACCATATGTGAATTATACTTCAATCAACTTGACTTTCAAAAAATGATGCAACGTATTTGAAATCACCCCCACATGGAGGGTAGTTCATTCCAAACTCACCTAGGCAGAACCAAGTCATGATCAGGGGAATAGATGTACATTATCATCATTTATTTTGGCTTCTCATAATTTTTTAGTATTGGATGCAACCATCCAAAACCTGGTAGCACTGTTGCACTTGATAGGAAATTAACAATTTCCCTAAGGTTGCAGCATTAATCAGCATAGACCAGGTTATGCTAGGAGAGCAAACTTCAAATCTCAGTGGTTTAACACAGCAGACATTTATTTCTTGCTCATGTAAATCCTGCTGTGATTTTTTAATGACTCTCTAGAGCAACTGTTGTCCATCCAGCTACTCAGTGGTCTCCGATGATCTTGTCTCCACCATTCTGTAGCTGTATCATCTGTAGCCTGCAGTCTCTTGGTCAGTGCAGCAGGGAAAAAGAATGCTCACCACAGCAATCAAATGCTTTGGTCTAGAAGTGAAAACACATATCCTGTCTTCTCATAATATTTTTCCAGAAACTAGCCACATGGTCCAGCCTAACTGTAAAGGCAGAGAAGTATGATTTCCCCTTTGTGACAGGAAGAAGATGATAACCAGGTAAGGGTAAGCACCAGAAGTCTTAAGAAACATGGTTTCTTTACATTTTATTTCATTATATATTTTCTGCTATTTCTTATTCAAATAAATATTCATTCACTCTTATTCTTCTGAACTGTGAAGTAGCAATATATCGCCAGGCAGAAGCAGTATGGTGGCATATTCTTGCCCTGAATTTCATCGTTTGACTCTCAACATTGTTGTACTGGGGCAAATGAACCCTGCCAAGGGCTTAATGTTTTCTCCTGGGATTTTCCGTTGAGTTTTGGTATTTAGGGGCTGATGGGAATTAGTGTTGCACGCTTCTCTTAGTCTTCTTGCATCTGGGAATTTGGGAGCAATTAATGTCATCTTTTAATGACAGAGGGAATTAACTCTGGATGTTAGCTATGTTGATAGAATGTACTCAAAGGTTCAGATGGCAGTCTGAACTTCTGAACTTTTAGGGGCCAAATATATCCTCTGTTCCTTAGAGACCCCTGAAGACACAAAATGAAAGAAAGAAAAAAAAAACCTTTTCCAGCACTCATAGGTGGAGCTTTTAGATCTTTATGGAATAGGGTTGAGAATCTTCACACTGTAGGGAGAGGAGTTAAGTTTAGATCATTGATGAAGTAGAAGGTTTCAGGGAAGTAGGAAAAAGGGTGCTGGAAAAGGGGGATCAATGGTGGGGTAGGGATGTAGTACAAATAGGTGTTGATCTCAATTAAAAAAAAAACGGTACTTTGGAGAGCAATGTAAATTCAGTGGTCCTTGAATCTGTCCCAATTTATTATTTTCCCTTGGAAAAAAAATGAGTTAACCATTTTTTTAATCCATTATAAGAGAAGGCAACAGATAATGTGGTCCAAAAGGAAGTCATTGATGTAGACTGAACCATCCTGTTCTTAATAGTAGTCATTCTAGTTGGGACAAAAACAACAATAACAAAATGTGTGTGTAGGTGTGTGTGTGTGTGTGTGTGTGTGTGTGTGTGTGTGTTATCTGAGCACATGTAATACAAGTATAGTTAGGCAAAAAAACAAGTAAACAGATTTAAAAGAAGTAAGCAGAAAAAAAACTTTCAGAGATGGTAGACAGTTTCTGTCACAATGCAGCCCAGGTAGTTACAGCCTAATTTATAGAAGATGCTGTATGTGATTTTCATTCCATCCCCTCTCTTCTGCATATCAATGGAGACTGCATCAATGGCAGACAGCGTTAAAGAAACATAATTCTTTTTTTTCATGGATCCCAGACAAGGCCTTAGTGTCCCTTTCAGCCCAATGCTGGAAGTAGTCACAACACAAATCAATTAATTAATCATCAAACTTTGCATTCAATTAGAAAGCTATTTTCTATCAAAGACCAGCAAAGGTATTCTGAGTTTTGAATGGTGAGGAGTCTTTTCAGAGGTTTTGTTTCCTTTCCACTAAAAGCTTGGAAAGATTACTCACTTCCTTCTTTCTTTTCTTCCTTTCTTTTGTCTTTCCTTGAACAAACATGTATCAAGCCCTGACCATATGGCATGCATTGCACCAGGTGCTGGATGCAGTGACGATCAGGGCACAGTGGGGAATTTCTAAGTAGTGTTTATCACTCAAAACCATTTCCTTCTGGAAAGATTTTCTCCACTCTGCCAAAGCTACATGGACCTAGTTTCACCCCACCATTCTGATAATCCCTACCCCCCCTCTGCTGCCACTAGCCCAGCCTAAACTCTGTTATCTCTTGCCTTGGTTGTTGCAGAAGCCAGCTTGGTAACTCTCTCTATTGACTCTGACCTCATCCAATTCATTCTCCACACTAAGGCCAGAGCAATTTCACACCAGATCATGTGATTCCCCTGGATTTTCCTTGTTCTGAAGATAGAAGCCAACACCTCAAAAATGGCTTCCGAGGCCCTGCACACTTCATTCCATGCCTGCTTACTAGCTTTATCTACTGTTCCTCTTCTCTTCACTCTGTGATCCAAATACAATGCTTCTCTTTCATTTCTCAAACTGCCCCATTTTTTTTTTCGGCCTTGCAACTTTGAACATGTTGCTTTGGAGCCTAGAATGCTTCTTCTCATTCTGACTTACTCTCAGTCACTTTCAGATTTCGGATCAGAAGTCACATTCCCAGAGAATGCTTCTCTGATCACCTGGCCCACCCCCCAGACCAGTTTATTAAACTTCCTGGCAGTTTTCTTTCTTTCATTGCATTTGATGATTATATATTTTATTTGTTTGATTACTTGCTTAATGTCTGCCTACTTTATTAGACTATAAACTCAGTGACTACATAAGGAGTACAGAGAAAATGTCTGCTTTAATTGTGTGTGTGTGTGTGTGTGTGTGAGAGAGAGAGAGAGAGAGAGACAGACAGACAGACAGATAGGCAGACAGACAGACAGAGACCCATATCTAGCACACAGTACATACTCAACAATAGTGGATTCTTGAAGCTGTGAGTAAAAGATGAACTCACTGGTTGCACTGACGAACAAATAGATATAGCCTTCAATCTAATGGGGAATAGAAATAAGTAGATAGACTATTAGAATACAGTTTGATAAGTGCCATGAGTACAGTTTGATAAATGACAAGCACAGTGCTATAGGCAAACATAAGCTGGTGCCTAATTCCAATTTTGAGGGGCTACTATACTAGAGATAAGAAGAAATTATATAATCAAGAGCTAAAATACTCGTGCTGTAGAAATGGAACAGTACCGCCTTTTAGCCCTTGCAAGGCTGTACAAAGTAGTAAATAAGAAAAGATGGGGCGCCTAGGTGGCTCAGTCGGTTAAACATCCGACTTTGGCTCAGGTCATGATCTTGCAGTGTGTTGGTTCGAGCCCCATGTCGGGCTCTGTGCTGACAGCTCAGAGCCTGGAGCCTGCTTTGGTTTCTGTGTCCCCCTCGCTCTCTGCCCCTTCCCAACTCGCACTTTGTCTCTCTCACTCTCAAAATAACAAATAGATATTTTAAAAAATTTAAAGAAAAGAAATACAAGCTGTGGAAATTCGACTGAAAAAGGCTATATTTTAAAGTCTGAAGTTTAAATGATTGCAAACAGAGACTAGGAGGTCTTAGCATATCTGTCTTCATTCAAGGAAGTGACCACACTGAGGCTGGTTAACTTTAAAAAAGAGCACAGAGCAAGTCAACTAATGGCAAAAATCCAAACAATGACAGAATAAGAGAGTCAGAGTCAAAACTGGGGTATACATTTTTCCTTTGGTTGTTCATAGCTAGGAAAGAATAGTAGGAACCCCAAGGATCTCATTTTGGTTATAGCTGAGCACTGTTTCTAGGCACTTCGTACATATACATATATATATACACAGATACACTTCATGCACAGAACATAATAAATAAAATATAGTACATTCTACATTATGGGTTCAGTCATTCTCAATTCATCTTCTTTGTTGTTGTTACACAATCTCCATTTATAAAGTCAGTTACTATTAAACATATATTTGGACACAAACAAATCCAAACTATATAGGCAGTTGAGCTGATAGCCCAGCCAAGCAGCTCACCTACTAGATGGTCATACTTGATCAAGATCTATCCCTGATGGAAGGGGGGCCACTAGGCACCCACAAGTAAATACACACTCGAACGCTATGGATTTGCCATGTAGCTCCCAGAGCTGGGGAAAGGGGTCCCATGAGAGTCTTTTTTTGATGGTGGAGCCCAGCAGCGTTAGGGCAGAATGTGAATGCTAAGCCACAGAACCCATTTTTCCCTCACTGTGATCAACCAGATTTTGCTGTAGGGTAGCAAACAACTGCAGGGTCCAGTGGGAGTAGCCAACAGCTGTCACTGCCCTGAAAAAATGGAAGTCAGAAAAAACAGTCGGCAATGTCATACTGCCATGGGCTTGTTAGAAGCTGCCCCCAAGACCTCATCTTCCTCTTCATCCTCAGAAAAGGAAATTAAGTATCATTGGTGAGCACAGACCCTCCTTGATTTCACCATTACCTTCTCATTTCCCAAGATGCTTTGTGTCTTTTCTTCAAGCACTACAAAATGTCTAGTTATATCTAGAAATAGAATGTTTCCTGCTCTTTGGAAAACTTCACTCCTTTTCTTTTTGAATTTACATTTGCAGGGCAAGTTAACATCTTGGGACAAAAAGCAGATTATATGTCAAATTTAGTCTGGTGAAATTATCTTAATACGTATAAGAAATATATGTCCTTGGTTAAAAGCATCATAATTAAGGATAAATATAATGTGTTGTTTAATGTGTGGTATGCAAATGCAGAGTGCCATAGGTAAGTACGGAAGATGAACAGAAACATACCCGTATTCAGAATAACTGCCTCTAATCTATCTAGCTAAGTGTCCTTAAATAAATCGTGTAAGTACCATGGGTGTCTCAGAGGTAAAACAGAAGTAGAAAGTATTAACTACCTTAACAGGTTGATATGTTTATAATAATGTGAGTCTATGTTTGGGAAACTTTAAGGCACTAAATATGTAGATTTTATTATTACTGTCACCATCATCATTATTAAGAGCTGGAAAAATAATTAAGATTATCTTTGGTGCATCTTTAGACTATACATTCATTTTTTGTCTTAGTTTGGATTACATAGTGTTTTTCTAAGATGAGATTTGTAGTGCATTGGCCCTCAGGAATGACAGTTTGCTGAAGGATTGTTTTTGTTTTATTGTACTTTGAATTCTGAGACTTCATACATCTGTAAGTGACTTAGACTGTTCACTCGGTACCCACAACTTGTGCAAGATGCAATGTGTTTGTATCAGGTGGTCTCAATGCTCTGCTGAATGGAATATTTTTTCAGTGTTGTTCATTTTCAGCACTTAACTGACAGGCCCTAGGCATCTTGCTGACCATCCCCATTTATCCCAGGGGTAAGCCCTGGTCTTTGCATAGGTACACCACCGCCCTCTACTGGACAGATTAGGGCAGGAAGCCTTAGAATCTCCTGAAGTGTGGGTTTCTCACAGCCTCTCTACTATGTCATCAGATCGGAGTGGTCATGTACAGTCCCCATTAAGGGGGTTAGTAATGTTGGTAATTACAGAGGTTTGGGTATGCCAGAAAGATGCTTTGAGTAACACCATAAACAAGCATCTGACTTCTTAACTGGAGAGTAGGTTTCAACAATACTCATTACAAACCGATTCATATCCACATTGTGGAACACCTTTGCTTTTTGATTGACTCAGCACATCTTGCTGAGGTCTCTTCAAGTCAGAGAACTGTTTAACCTCACATGAATTGAAAGAAATAGTTCCTAATAAATTAGCATGATCTTCCAGTGATATATAGCTTCTCATTCTGAGTTAAGTAAACCCTGGTAAGCTATATTCTCAGAGATTCTGTAATCAAGTATTTATTGAAAATCTACTGTATAACCAGAAATCTTTTAGGTAATAGGAATATAGCAGTCCATAAAATATTTCTGTGAAGTTATATGCCATTAACCTTGTATCTATTTATGACCTGCTGAAATAGAATTTCTACTGTGAGATATTCAACTTTGTATGATGCAGAAAGAACTTAGGTTATGTATAATGAAAGAGCTTAAAACAAAAATGGAAATTAGGGGTGCCTGGTGTCTCAGTCAGTTGAGGATCCAACTCTTGATTTCAGCTCAGGTCATGATCCCAGGGTCATGGGATCAGGCTCCACATTGGGTTCTGTGTTGAGTTGCAGAACTTGCTTGGGATTCTCTCTCCCTCGCCCTCTACCGCTCTCTCCCCACCCCACTCTAAAATAAACAAACTTTAAAAATAAATGGCAACTAAAACCAGAAAAGAATACAAATGAAATCTATGAGAAATACAAGTATCTATCAGTCAGGTGATAAAAAAATCATTAAACTCTAAAACTGAAAGGATCTAAAATTCATCCAGCATCCAGCTCTTTCTATCTAAACAAAAGAGTTTCTAATGGATTTTGATGTGATTTATCTTCTGACATGTTATTCAAAAAAATTAGTCTATATTTTTCACTAATAAAAGTTACCCATATTTTATTTAAATACTGTCCTCTTAATTCTTATCATTTTGCTTTAAGATTGACAAAAAGATTATTTGCTGCTTGACGTCTGCTGAAATTGAGTGAGCCTTGAATGGCTTAACTGCAAGTTCCCCTCCTCACTTTGCTCCTGTGAAGAAAGACCCCAGACAACAACCCTCCTTACTGAGGGTCCCAGGCACAGTTCCTGCTTATCCCTAGATAGCAGGTTTCAATTTCCTGCCAGGCTGTGGATTATTGAAACAAGTCAATTATATTCTTTGGTGGGAACCAGAGTACTTCTCTCTCGTGATACTACAAGGCCTGTCTCCCATAGCTCCTGGCTGTTCAGTCTGCCTCTTAGTGCAACCTCTACATGACCATAGCATGTGGTGTCCTTCTCCACTGGTTTGTGAGTCTATGTGACCAAAAAACCACTGACTACCTCATCTGTCCAATGTTGAGTGTTGTGTGTTTGGCCATCACCATAACCTTTTGATGGGACAATGAGAATCCCTGGTTTACCAATGAAGTGAAGAAGAGGCAACTAAAATAATCTACACCTAAGAATTCATATACAAAGCTACACAATTCTTCAGGGTCTTCTGTTTTCAGGTAATTTCCACCTTCACCCCACAGAAACCACTGCTTGTGTAAAGCTAGAAAATTGCTCAAGTATAAAGTGACATGTGGAATAGATGTGCTTTTTCACTGGGTGCAGATGAGGACCACGTAGTCCCCGTTGAGGCATAAATGAACTCAGAGCTTTTATTTTTCTAATTTAATTTAATTTTTTTGAGAGGGAGAGAGAGACAAAGAGAGAGTGTACACATGAGACAGAGTGGGGGAGAGACAGAAGGAGAGGGAGAGAGAGAGAGAGAGAGAGAGAGAGAGAGAGAGAATTTTCAGCAAGGTCCATGCTCAGCATGGAGCCCAATGAGGCAGGGCTCAATCTCACGACCATGAGATCCTGACCATGAGATCGTGACAGTGAGATCGTGACCTGAGCCAAAATTAAGAGTCAGCAGCTTAACTGATGGAGCCACCCAGACACCCCTGAACTCAGAGCTCTTAAGAAGCCAGTGCTTCATGAGAACTAGAAGGACTGGTGACTAGATGGAGAGTACTCAGAAATTACTGAAGCCAAAGAAGAGTTGGACGAAAATACTCATTTGTTTACCAACGATTCTATGGAAAGGAATACCTAATTCTAAATTTCTTATGATATTAGAAGATACTATAGAAACCCATAAACCCACAAATAACTTTCTTCTCTATTTTCATGAATGGTTTAATTCTTCTTTCTAACCTAAACTTACTCTTTATACCCTGACTTACACCTGCTCCCTCCAGAAATTAATAAGCAAATGCACTGGATATAGATGGACATTGAGTCTGATTTCATAGAACTTCAACAATGGAAAGGATTTAAGAATTTCCTTAGCCCAACCATCCACCTTTCACTGAATTAATGGATGTGAAAATGAGGTTCAGTACACCATGGTGAGTGTCAGGTGTCAGGGTTAGACTTTCTACTCTCAGCCAGTTCTTGTACAGCCCCCACGTCCCACCAAATTAATTGAAAATTGACTCAGTTGCTTGGCCAGATTCCTAATGTGGTAGCTTAGCATATTCATTGAATGACAATGCACCGCATTAAGAAAGCAAAGTTTCCTTGTTACCCAAGGTTAGACTTTACTTCCCTGAGAATCTGAAGAACCAATTAAAATTATAACTATTAAGAAGACTCCGGAATTCATGATAGTCACAAATTAACTGCTCAATAATGTTATTTGTTATCTTTTAAATTTAATGAAACTTGAAATCCCTACAGTTAAATATCAAGGAAACATAGTTACACAAAATGTCAAACCTCTTAGGATCAACCCAGATCAGGATTTTACCTGTGTATTACATGCATGCACATGATAGCAAACTACAAAGAATAAAGTCAAACAGTAGAAGCATGAGCTGCGAGCCAAAATCAAACTGAAATTGGAACCCCAGGAAACAGAGCCTTTAGGAGTAAGAAACTGTTCTATGAAAATGATCCAAAATTGAGAATGGAATTCCTTGCAAGGCCAATGAGCACAAAGAAATTGAGTTAAATAAGGCCGTACCAAAGCTAAAAGAATTCCAAACACACACATGCATGTGCGCACACACACACACACACACACACACACACAACCTCTTCCAAAAATATATTTTAAAAATGCATCTCTAAATTATAGGGATAGAAGAGGAAGGAGATACAGGTTTTGTGCATCCTTTTACCACCTCAAGAAAATGTTGAGAAATGAAGTTGCTGAGAAATCCAGGTATTTTCCATTATGTAGATATAAATCCAGATTATGTCATGAAAGTTATGAGAAACCCAGAGCCACAGCTAACCCACAGGGAAGTGTATGAAACTGCGAAAATGTCTAAAATAAATTAGTTAATAATTCTTCTGGTAGATGTTAAGTCTGACAGATGTTAAGGTGAAAGGTAGCAATGTTAAGGAGGTTTTGATGGGATTCTGGTTTAAGAACATGAGAATGATTTTACGTACCTTCAACCTGGAGGAAGTCTCACCTTGAAAAGCTAAGAACAGTGAAGAAAATGATTGAGCAGCAGACTTCCACAAGTGGGAGACTTTCCCAGCCAAATTTCAGTGACAGCCAAAAAGACTAGGCCATTTCCAAAAAAACGAACTCACGAATTAATGGTGATTTATTACTCAGGGACCTGACATTAATTAAAGCAAATTTAGCAGTATCCTTATCACTTCAAGTTGATGTTATTGCAGTTGGCTGGTAAGAGAATACAAATTACTCAGGCAACGGCCACCAGTCAATCATGTCTCTCCTAAAATGCCTTTCTACCCCAGTAGAGAAGTTTCTGGAACTGTAGAACCCCCAAATTAAATTATGTTGGAAGGACCCTAGCCTAACTGTCCTCTTAATCTTGGTCATCTAAACTTCTTCCAAATGCATGACTTAGCTTTTTAAAATATTCCACAAGAAAACGAGTGATGAAAAGAAAAATAGCCAGAAAAAGAAGTGTAGTTGGATTATACAGCTCACTAACAAGAACACTACAGACTTGATTTTAATACCTACTGGATAGTAATTATATGTACACATTTTAATAGATAATAATTTAGTTAATGTAATAAAAGAAGATGATAACCTGTTAAGTAGGATAAATTTATTTTATTTGCTTTTGTGACAGACAGCAATCCTAATTCACAGCTCTTGGATACCCAAAGAGTCCATAGGGCAAAATTAGCAATAGGGGAACATACTGAGTTCCTCTGATACATTTTCTAATCATCACCACTATTGACTCCCAATTTCTGCCTACCTTCAGAACGGGATGCCTATACCTTAAGAGCTTAATGCCTCTGTCAGGTTTTACAAATTATACTCTAAGCATTCTGGTACTAAATAGGAAACTGAGCACTCAATTGCAGCATTTTTTTCACATATTATGAATTAATCATTCAGTGATATGAGATTTAACTGGTAGTTACATCAGAGGCTCTCACTCTCAGCTTAGAAAACCCCACTGCCAATATTTCTGCACAGGTCCTAGACCAGTGTCAATGGAGGTTAACATGCATTGAGCTCTTGCTATGTGGTCCAACTATGGATTAATTCACCGTATTGGTTCTCACAATAACCTTGTAAGGTAGCCACAACTATTATCCCAGAGATCACAAATACCGAATCAAGGCACAAAAAGCTAAAGTAACCTACAAATTTATAATCGCACTTCAACAAAGGAGTGAAGCTGAGATTTAAGTCCAGATGCATCAATTATCTATTGCTGCATAAGAAATTATCCTAACACATAGGGGTTTACAACACTTATTTCAGTTTCTGTGAGTGAGGCTTCCTTGTGGCTTAGCTGGGTCATCTGGCTCTAGCTTTCTCATAAGGAGGAAATTACTGTCATCTCAACATTCAACTGAGGATGGATCTGTTGCCAAGCTCATATGGTTGTTTGCAAGATTCTGTTCCTCGCTGGCTATTGGTCTGACAGCCTCAGTTCCGTGCAGGTTGCTGCCTGGAGGCTGCCCCTGTGGGCCTCTTGACAGGCTGGCACCAAACAAGGCAGCTGGCTTCAGAAATGAGCAAACAAGAGAACCCCAGAAAGAATCTGAAGAAAATGGAAGTCACTGTCATTTACAACATGATCTTGGAAGTTGCATCCCTTAGAAGCATGACATTAGGTATAGTGCCCACTCAGGGAAAGGAAATGGAGCAAGGTGTAAATACGAGGAAGCAGAGATCATTGGGAGCCATCTTAGGAACTGTCTACACTTTTTAAAAATGATTTTTAAAAATGTATCCTAAGCCTTTTGATGATATAATTTGTAAATCTACATTTACTCCACCTTAATCCTTCTAACAGATTGTAAAACCACCATTACCAATCACGTAGAAACAGAACTCCTACAATTTTATGTATTTTTGAACAGTTATTAAAGAACAACTCTGAATTACAACTTAGTGTGACTTAGTAAACAATTCAAAAGCAAATTTAACTTGCTAATACGTCTTGTAGCTCTGACTTTAAAAGCATCTAACCTTATAAAATCATCTATAAAATGTGATAAGTACTAAATATTCTTTATTTGCTGTTACATTTAAACCATATTAAAAGGCAGAATGTTATTTTTTTCTTTATCTTTTTTCTTCTTTTAGGTAGGCTTCATACCCAGGGCAGAACCCAACACAGGGCTTGAACTCACAATCCTGAGATCAAGACCTAACATGGATGGAACTGGAAGGTATTATGCTGAGTGAAAAAAGTCAGTCAGAGAAGGACAGATATCATATGTTTTCACTCATGTGTGGATCTTGAGAAACTTAACAGAAGACCATGGGGGAAGGGAAGGGGAAAAAAATAGTTACAAACAGAGAGGGAGGGAGCCAGACCATAGGAGACTCTTAACTACAGAGAACAAAGTGAAGGTGGATGGTGGGGTGGGGGGGAGGCGGGAATGGGTGATGGGCATTGAGGAGGGCACTTGCTGGGATGAGCACTGGATGTTGTATATAAGTGATGAACCATGGGAATCTACCCCAAAAACCAAGAGCACACTTTACACATTGTATGTTAGCCAATTTGACAATAAGTTATATTAAAAAAAAAAAAAAAAAAAGAACTAAGCTGAGATCAAGAGTCAGATGTTTAACCAACTGAACCACCCAGGAACCCCAAAGGACAGAAGTGTAGATGCACAGAATTTTAATGAGCTTGACATAAGAAAGTTAAAAAAAATAGAGTAAACATTGCTTCTTATCTTCAGCCTTTGTTTTAGACAAACTGATGAATACAAATTCAAACACAGGTGAGGCTTGCTCTGTTTTATGAGACAGTGAAGAGATTTCCTCTATATTTAAGTATATTTGTATAACCAGTTATACATACATATATATAAAATCAATCTTCTCTAGGTTGCGTGATGGCAACTAACACGCAGCCTCAATTTCAATAATATCTTTCAAGAGGGCAATAGTGATAGTAGTTACTAAAAATTTAAAAGTGTGATCATATTCATTTAACCACCAGCCAATTTTATTTAAATCAGGACAGTTCAACAAGAATATTCCATTATCCATTCATGATCTAATTCCGGTTTATCATATCAATTGCAATATGGCACCTTTAAAAAAAAAAGTCATGAGACATTTCTACCTTGTAACAAATAGGTAGTGGCAATTACTCGATACTAGCATTTTTGAAGCTAGTTCTCAAGTCAACTTTCTCCTTTCTTTTTTTTAAAAAGTGCTTATTTATTTATTTTGAGAAAGAGAGAGAGAAAGAGTATGAGCAGAAAAGGATCAGAGAGAGAGGGGGAGAGGGAGAGAGAGAATCCCAAGCAGGCTCCATGCTACCAGTTCAGAGCCCAATGTGGGGCTCAGTCTCACAAACAATGAGATCATGACCCGAACCAAAATCAAGAGTTGGACGCTTAACCAGCTGAACCACTCAGATGCCCTGCCCTCTCTCTTCTTATTAATGCCAGCTGAAAGGTTCAGGCATCTTCACGACCATCCTCATTTACAGCAACAACTACAAGTTCGAGGGTCTCCAAGACCATCCTAAGCTTTGATAATTTGCTAAAAGGACTCCCAGAATTTAGAAAAGTCACTATCCTCATGAGTGAGGATACAGGTTAAAATCAGCAGAGGAAAGAGTCCCAGGAAGCAGAGCTAGGCGACACCGAGGTGCAGAGCTTCCAGTTGTCCCTGGCAGGTGTAGACAGTGCCTGTTTCTTCTAGCATTGATGTGGGACAATATGAATAAGGTATTGCCAACTAGGGAAGCTCCCCAGGCTTTAGTGTCCTGAGTTTTATTGTGGCTCGGTGACATAGATATGATTGACCTTCCACCAGGCTGACCTTAGTCTTCAGCCCCACCACAGGTAATGTGATACTATGTTGCCTAAGGCCCTTACCATAAATCACATTTTTAGCATAGACTTCCCGGCATGGCTCAAGTTTCCAGGTAAGCAAAGACACCCATGTGAAGCAGGGATCCCAAGGGCTTGAAGATTACTTCCCAGAAGTGAGGGAAGTAAGCCTCTCTTTGGGCCAGGTTAATTCTTACCAAGTAGAGATCATTTTTGTTCCAGGAATACACTTCTTGGAATTCTCCAAATACTCCTCAGTGTCTCCTATTCCCATGTAATATATTTGTTCTTGTTGGCGTCTGTGTAAGAGAATCCAGGGCCAGACCTGTTTCCCACTCCAACAGACCACGAAGACTTGGCTCAGTTTTGTGCTTGCCTTTCCTTTCCATGGTGTGGCATTGGGCACACTTGTGAACAAAACTCCCCCAGCCCTCTTGACGTCAGCCATTTTAATTCACTCTCTGGCCACATGCACTATAAGGTTTCCAATTGAAAACCAGATGTGCCGCTCTCTCCTGGGCATGTTTTTAGCCACTACATTATTGTCTTAACTTGAGTTGTTCCAAAAGTAGCACTTGAGCTAAGAACTGAAGTGCAGGTGTTCATTTGTGAAATGATTCCAGGAAATAGGGGTGAGGTAGTAGGAAATGCGGGACAGAGAAGGGAGGAAATCCAAGATGAGTATGTGATTCTGAGATTGCTACTGTGCAAAACAGTGCATTATTCCATTGGGACCTCCTGAGAAGTCCAAAGAATGCCTCTCAGAATTGTTTACCTGAGATGGAGAAGGAATATCAATCTATTGGCCTATATAACCCATCGGTCAAGCATTACCCTACTGAAACTCACTCTGACCACAGTCTTTGGTGTTGGAGGAGGCCTGGGAAAGAAATCAGAGTCATCGCTGTTTGACAACTGGAATGTAGACTGGAACACTCTACTCCCGAAGATCCTGGAGCCAGAAAATAAACTGCGGTTATGTCCGCTGAAACTTTATTACCCATACTAGAGGTTCACAAATGTTGAAGATTTTCTGAATCACCTGGGGAGCTAATAAAGAACACAGAGGCCTAGATTCATAGAAAAGAAACAGAGCGTGTACCTCTTTCTTACTAAACTCCCAGGTGATTCTGATACCTACACAAATATTTGAGTACCGATTATGGCAGTAAAACCTCGGTTTTGAGAGCATAATTTGTTCTGGAAACATGCTTGTAATCCAAAGCACTTGTATATCAAAGCAAATTTAAAGAACCATTGGCTCAGTTGTGATGTGATGTTCAGTATCACATACTACTTGTACTGTAAGACATCACTAATTTTCAGGTTAAAATTTATTAGAAATGTTTGCTCATCTTGTGGAACTCTCACAGAACAAGTTACTCACAGTCCAAGGTTTTAATGTACTCTATATGAACCCTGTTGGGAATAGGCATCCTCACTAGGAATTTGAGGTTAATTTTTCTACTATTAACCTGAACTCATGGCAGGTTGAGACTGTGTTCCAGGCTCCCCTACACCCTCCCTGTCTCCAGTTGTATTGTTCTGTCCATGAAATTCATGCTCCTGCCTATTCAGCAAGAACCTTGACACTATCTAGCTCTTGTCAACTCTCTCTCTCAAAGGAAAGGAAAATTACATTTAATGAGCATTTGCTATGAACTGGCCAATTAGATAGGTATATCAGTGGTATGACTCCCTTTAATTCTGATGACAGTCTTGCAGAGTAGGTGGTATTATTCTCATTTTTTCAGGTGAAACAGAAATTAAAGCTCAAGGAGATGCAAAGTTATACATCTACTATGGACTGAATGAGAAAACCCGTCTACTCAACCGTAAAGACCTCTCCAACCCATCACACTCCTTTCATTGTGGAGAACTAGAAACAACAATCTGCATCAGCTTCACCTAGAACACATCTGTGCTCTCTTAAACTTGAAAGAGGAAGACACTAACCCAGTTAGGCAGACGTCTTAAGTTGTAGAGGTCAGACCAGTCATCCTGTGTGAAAAACGGTACCCGATCACACACTGACTGATGGATTTATCTGATGGGAGAGCATTTACTGAGCACAGCGGGCCAGCACTGGGTGCTTTGCATCCGTCTCTTTCCTTTAGTGTTCATTGTAACCAGGCGTTGCTATCTCTTTCCTGATCTCCCAGAATGGCACATGTATCTTCTTACAATAGAGTCCCAGCACCTGTATTAATCAGGAAATAGATCCTCACAAAACATTAAAGGTGATTAAATGCAGCAAATTTTATGCCGGTTTCTTGCTGGTTTTCTCAGATCTGCATAAATTTCTTTTGGAGACTAGACTAAGACAGCCCTTATTTTTGAAGTTCGAAAATTAGGACTGAACTTTATTTATTATTCATACCCTTTGAAAGAATTTTTAATTATAAATTTAAATGCATTATATGCCTTTTAAAGTGTTTAAGAGGAAGTTGAAATACATCTTAGTATTTAATGGCAGTCGGGGCCATACCTTTTAATATTTATTTTCATCCTCTATAGTCTAAATGGTTCTTTCTCATTTCCCATTAGCTCTTAGTAGCAGAGGACAGTCTTATGAGCATCATATGCCATGTGTACACTCAGTACTTCCTGTCTCAAAAACAGCAGTCCCATTCACTCTAGCACTCACATGTCCGTGGGAAATTGTTCATCGTTTCAGAGCTGCTCCGGACATTCTTCAAAGCAAATGTATTTGGTATATTACTTTATGTTCCTTGAACAGACAGCAACATAGTTTTTGACGGCCTATTTTCAACAGCTAAGCATGAAGTCATTGTAAAACAGTCTAAAGGCGTTTAGTCTGGTGTTAATGATCTGTTTTGACTCTATGTTGTCTACAGTGTCTGATGTTTCTGTTTCAACTTCTGCAGCAGAAGATAAGGTGACATTTGATACTTGGGTTCAGCCCATAAAAAGTTTAATTTAATTACAGAAGGGGCTGATTTGCTGGATTAAAAGGTCAAGTATTGTAAAATTCATTTTGGGGGACAGAGATTTGAGAGGGCTGCCCAGTGCAAAGTTCACTGTAGTCAGATGAGAGCAAGGCACCCGAGGAAATGAGGCGGAGTTAAAAACCGCTGGCTGGCTGTTTTCATTCCAGGAGACACATTCAAATATATCCAAAGGGTCCAACGTAATACTTACAATCCTTTATCCTCAGTATTATTTTTTTGGCTGTTTAAGAGTTTTGCATTAGGGTGATTTGCAAATAATAACAATAATAATAATAAAAAATAAATAAAGGCAGAGTTAGGGAGTGAAGCTAGAACTGTCTTTGTTTGTAAAATGCTACAAAACCCACTGTTAACACGAAAGGCCACTAGCATCTGCCCGCTCCTTTACCTCGACCACTGCACGCAAAACCCGCTGGATTTTTATAAAGTGTCATCAGGCTTAAAGTACGGCAGCGAATTCCAGAGAGCTAGGCTTTGCTCTCGGCCCGCTGCAGAAGACGCGGAACAACAGCAGCCAAGGCTTCTTTCTGAGTAATCTCGTTTAAGGACGTGCCGCGCCTGGCCAGGGGCGACCCGACCAGCTGATTCTAAAACCATTTGAAACAGCTGAGCGACCCTTCTCCCAAAGAATAAAGAGCAGCAGAGGTGCAGCTGGTTAGAGAGGAGTTCAGGGCTGCGGGAGCATCAACCACAGAGGGCAGGGAGGAGAGAGAGTGGGGCGGACGCTCACAATTTGGCTTCGTTCCACAGATCAAATGTTGACCAAAGGATAAAAGAGGATCAGAAATGACTCAAAGACTCCCGGCTGGAGCTGCTGAAAGAGGGGCCGCTTCATTAGACAATATGGTGTGAGGAATGTGAGCAGCCGGATCTCCGTGCCAGTAAAAAAACCTCCAGCTCACTGTGCGCATCACACTTGCGCCTGCATCCGGACTTGGCCGCACGAATTTTCACTGCGCGGGGAGGCGGCTCAGGGACAACTCGCCCCGGGAACTTGATCTCCTCCCTACCCACCACGCACCTCCCCTACTTTAAAAAAAAAAAAAAATCTAATTACAAAATCACTGGCTGAAGGGAACGTGTGGATGTAATATGCCTGGACCTCCGTAATCCATTTGACGCGGTGCCTTGCAAAATCTGACTTGAAAAATTAATACTAATTGATTTGGACAGAAGTGTTGTCACATGGATTGAAAACTGGCTCAAAGTCTGTAAACAAAGGATAATGACAAATGGCAGTGCAATCAAGGAGCACTAGTCGAGTTTTCCATAAGAGGGTGCTGTCCGGGGGGGGTGGGGGGGGGGCTCCCTGAGTCAGGACTGGGGTGTATTTTTGGTCAGTGCGGATATTACCTACAAAGAAATGAAGAGGGGATGGACGAAATCACAGCTGACTCTCAATAGGAAGGAGGGTAAACATTAATAAAAGGGGAATCACGCTGGGTCAAAGGAATGCTGGAACCATAGAAGGGGAAGATCAATGGGAAAAGAAAATCACTGTAAATATGAGAAAATGACAGGGAGACATTCTTTCCAAACACAGAAATTTAGAGCATACATGTAGTTTGCCTGATATTTTATCATCTCTTGAGCTTTCCGTTGATGCTCTAGCATTTATTTGAACAAAATAATGGTAGATTTCAGCGCAATAAATATTCTTACATTTGGAAAGCTTTATAAAAATGCTTACCGCCAGCCCTACTGCTTACAGAAACCAGATCTTTGGGTGTAGGTTCATTTGCATGCTGATTTACGAGCTGAAAAATCAGAGTAAAAATTGAAAGCATTTGTAGTCAGGCAACCAAAATGAAGCATAAAAAGAGAAAAAAAATGATAATGCAAATGCAGCTTGTATTATTTGCACCTGGAGCTCTCATGAGACCTGGTTTACCTTTTAATATGAAGAATACAATTTCCTGCCAAAATAAAATGAGTCAATCAACTACCCATTGATTGAGTTTCTATTGTGCGTCGAGTCCTTTACTAAAAGGTTTTTGTTTTTGTAAGAAAAGAGTTATTCCAAAGTAAACTGAGGAAAAACAAGGAAGGCACATTTCCTTATCTCTTCCCAAGTCTTAGAATTGCAGTGTTAAAAAGAACCTAAAAGTTCATGGATTCTGACTCCCTTCATTGTGGACAAGAACTGGACCTCACAGGTACATAAGTCTCCCCTGCTTCTGTTGATGTCTCCTGGTTGGGGACCTATGGAAGTTTCTGCCCAAATGCCTCCACACACCTGCGCATCCGTGAGGCCCAGTGGAAACTTTCACTTCCCCTACGCATCCATCACGCCTGAGATCTCACTTCACCACTGTCCTTCCAGCCAAGCTGAGCCAAGCTCAACAGAGGCACAACGTACTTTCCCCAGGCATTCCTTTTGGAACCCTGACCAAACCCGCTGACTGGGCCAGGCCACAGGGTGCAGCACCCATCGGTGCCTCTCTGTGCCGGGGTGAACAGCACTCTAAAGCCAGAGTCTTTCAGAACTTTGGGGCCACTTAATCCCACAGTGCTTTTCATTCTGGCCATCCTTGGCCTCCACCCAAAATACACGTTCCAGCAGTGGTCTGTCCTCTCACATCCTAATCCTCACCGTTCTCTCTGCTTCCTCTCCTATGAGTCATCTGCCATTTACACTTCACTTTCCTGTCAACCTCTTGGCTTTTGCTCCCATTGCTCCCTGGGCCTATCGGGACTTTCCCTAGGTACTTGTAAGCGCCCACTCTCCTTTGCAGGCCAGTTTCAATCACCATGCCCCTCTCTGCAAAGGAGAATCACCACCTACCTCCTCTTAGCTGCCTTGGCCTGTAGAATTGACAACTCCTTTCATTTTTTTCCCTTGGCTTAACAGAAGCAGAAATGGAAGAAACTGACAATTCTATGGGGCAAGGCAGTTACCATAATTCTTTAATGGTTCAAGAATGTGTTTGTATGTCTGTCTGCACTGGAATACAATTTCTCTGAGGGCCTTGACCTTGTTTTGTACCCCCTAATGTATCCTTAGTGCCTAGAACAGTGCCTCCTACATGTACTAGGCTCGTCCCAAATATTTAAATGAGGATCTCTACTGGACTGTTAGCTTCTTGGAGGCAGAAACAATGTCTTCTTTCCCTACCATCTCACAGTTCCTAGCACATATAGCTGGATAATCATACTGAATTCTTTCCACAGTGCCATCTGGAACCCTTCTTCTACTGTAAATAAATTCCCCTTTCACTGAAACTCTTTACTCAGCTCTCTCCCAATTTGCTTACTCTATCTTAAACCTGGTTCTCCGTTAAGATGAGACTTCTCTTTTTGTCCTCTTGAAAAGAGGCTACTCATCCACACAGCCTCTTTTACCTAGGACCTAAGGTCAGCCCACTCCTAAGTTCCCATTTCAACTCACTAACTGTCCTTATAAGCAAAATTATTGGAACAGTATTCAATATCCTTGTGGCAATCAGCCTCCAGTCCCCATCTTCACTGAAATGGCTCTTAGTAGAGTCAAATGTAATGGAGAATTCTTAAGCCCATTTCTGGCTACTTCCAATTCTCAGTTCATATATTTTCCAACCTCTCTATAGTATTTGACACTTGCTATACCTGCTTCATTTCCTCTCTGTTCTAACTTTTTCAGTGTTTTAAAAGCTGTCTGTCTTCCATCTTATCCTTTATCTAGCATTTTGCCCTCAGGCCTCTGAGCCTTATTCTCTGGTTAAACTATTACCTTTGCAATGATGACTCTCAAATGCATTCTTCTAAGACACAAACTCATTTATCCATCTGTCTCTGGAGAGCTCCTATTGGGTAACATAAAACACTTCAACATCAGCCTTCAGAAAGATGAATTTATGATGTATCCCCTAACTTTTCTTCTCCCGTGGCATCCTCTTAACTTAGTCAAAAGTACCCCCCAACTATCCTGTCTTCCCAGCTAGAAACATGGAGGATATTTCTCGACAGCATCCACTCTTTCCCTCTCAGTGGTCAATTGTTTTTATGCTATTTCCCATGTTATTGTAACATCTATCCCTTCCTCTCTATCCCTATAATCACTATGTGAAAATAGTCTCCGAACACAATGCTCCTGTTTAACAAAGATAAACATGATTTATACATGAGTCTTTTCAGTGTATCTCCCTCCTCCTTGCAAGAAATACTTAAGAGCCAGTTGCTATGCCCATAGTGGTAATGAAGCAAAAGAGTAGAACATTGAAAATAACCAGAAACAGGAGCCAGGGAAAGAAAAGTAATAGGGAGAAAGCACACCTTCAGGAAAGCAAGAACAGAGGTGGGGAAAAAATCCTGGAGCCCGCACCTGAAGTGAGGATAGAAGAAAGTTTTGGGTATAGTCGTAGGGTTTGAGAGAGATAGAAAGATGGATGGGGAAAAAAGATTTTTATAACACCATTCCTGAAATTTTAATAAAGTCTTATATTGCATTTAAATATCGTTGGCTCCAAAATGTGTGTTTATTTGACTGTGCTATCACAAAGAGACTGGGCCACATGAACGCCAAGGTTTAAATGATCTACACATAGATTATTGTAGAAGCTCTATGGAATGTCCTGGGTGCTTTCTTCAAACCTCCATCTGGATGTCAGAGTGACATTTTAAAGATAAAAACTTGATTATTACAATGCCTTGTTTTAAAATTTTCAGTGATTTATCCAAATGGTCACAAAAGTTCAAGCTGCTAATTTAGGCATGATTGTCCCTTATACTGTGACCTTTGACCAAGCATTCAACCAAAGCTTCAGCCATTCCTCAGTGCTAAAATCTTTCTGAATAGCTAGCAATCCCCCGAAGACATCACCTTGCATATGATTTGTTTCCTCTACTTCAAATGATCTCCTTTCCTTCTTCACATGACTAGTTCGTATATGTCTTCAAATTCTGTACAAATGACTGCTCCTAAAATGCCTTTCCTGGCATCCGAATCTGAGTCAGATGATTGCCCCCATCATCCCTGTAATCATGACCCATGCATTCTCTAACCCATCAACCCTTCCTTCTCCTTGAGAGAGCCAACATTACCAGATTGATGTTTGCCTGCAAGATCTTTTTTTCAGAGCATTTATAAACACCATACACAATGTGTATATGAAATATGTGTGTGTATTTTACAAAATTGGATTATATGTATTATAAAATCAATTAAGAATATAAATAAGACAATATCCAGGATTCTTTTCCGCAAAACAATAAAGACCTTCTATAACAAATAGTAAAATAGGGGCGCCTGGGTAGCTCAGTTGGTTGGGCGTCTGACTTTGGCTCAGGTAATGATCTCACAGTTTGTGAGTTCGAGCCCCACATAGGGGCTCTGTGCTGACAGCTCGGAGCCTGGAGCCTGCCTTGAATTCTGTGTCTCCCCCTCTCTCTGCCCTTCCCCTGCTCATTCTCTGTCTCTCTCTATCTCTCAATAATGAATAAATGCTAAAAAAGAAAAAATAGTAAAATACACAGTCTCAAAATGTAAACTGAGTATTGTGGACATATATGAAGTTTTATCCAGACTGGCGAATCTGTGCAGAGTCCATGAATAACACAGGGAGTTAGACATATTCTAAAGTCAGTATTTAATATCAGTGGATAAGAATGAGGCATTCAATAAGCGGGTAAGAAAAACTAGCTAAATATTTGAAAAAGAAGACGTAGGTTCCTACTGCAAAACAAAGTAGATCTTATGTGGATTAAACACTAGAAAGCAAAAATAAATCCATAAAAGTACTTGAAAAATACAGGAAGTTGTTTTTGTTATTTTAGAGTAAAAAAAAAAAATCCCATCTGAGTAAGTGTAACCTGAAGATTACATTCCTTAAAGGAAAAGACTAAATAGTTTGTTCACCAAACTGTATTTTTTCGTGGTAATTATTTCTTTTAAATACTGTGCAATAATGTTTTTTTTTACTTTGCCTCTAGCCTTTTCTCAGTGAAAATGACACTAGAGCTATTGTTTCAATCATACAATTCAAGGAAATCTTTATAGGTCATCAATATTATCCCAGATTTTAAGTTTCAGTATCTTCCTGAGTACCCTCCAAGATATTGAGCTCTATCTGGTTTATAGAATTTTTCCATCTTGAAATTCTGTGACTCTTGACAATTTTTTTTTTTTTTACTGTTTTATCCCAATCCTTATGTTTACCATGATTTTTTTCCACACCTATCTCTCTGTGGATATGCAAAACAACTGATTGCCCTTCTCCATTTGGAGAAAAGTAATGGAATTTAAGAATTTAGCAGTCCTACTTTTCTATTCACCATCTTCCCTTCAGATTCCCCTCCGGTTCCTATTATTTCCTACAGTGTCCTCTTAGATGTATCAACATGCTAAGTCCTTTATTACTTACTGTCTCTTGTTTGATCAGACATCAGAACAGGATGGGCAACCTGAGAAAGGAATCTAAGAATGAGAAGTTGGAAAATGTTTCTGAAGTTTAAGAATGGAGGGTCAGTGGGGTGCCTGGGTATCACAGTAAGTTGAGCATCCAACTTCGGCCCAAGTCATGATCTGACGGTTTGTGCGTTTGAGCCCCATGTCAGGTTCTGTGCTGATGGCCCAGAACCTGGATCCTGCTTCAGATTCTGGGTCCCCCTCTCTCTCTGCCCCTCCCCTGCTCACGGTCTGTCTGTCTCATTCTCTCAAAAATAAATAATAAACATTAAAAAAATTTTTAATAAAAAATGGAGAATCAAGGCTAACAGCCAGAATCTTGGCACCGCAAATGGAGGGCAAAAGAGCTAAGAGCCTCATAGAATGCATATAGGCCAAGCCAGTGAACGGGTACACCCAACCACAATCTGAAGAAAGACCAGTTTAGGAAAGAAAGTAAAGTCAAAAGTCATGACAGAGAGGTAAACATTTCTGTTAATGGCAAGACCTCGAGGAAGACTCAGGCGTCTCAGGCACTTAGAGGATGTGGAAGAGGACATGTGGGATCACACAGGAACGTGAACATGGTGAGCTTGAGCAGCTCCTGTGGCCCAGTAGTTCCTTCTGTTTTTTCTTGGTCAGTTCAGACTAACTACAGCCATCTACAGAACTCTGAAATCTCTCCAAGTTCTTTCTCCCTCTTAAATGATAGACGTGAACATGGAGGTTAACTTCAGTGTAATGAAATATAAGGACTTGCCCCAATTTCTTATTTGTCTAGAACAGGGGTCAGCATAATTTTTTTTTATGAAGAGCCAGATAGTACATATTTTAGGTTTACAGGCCATACAATTTCTATCACAGCTGTTCAACTCTGCTGTTGTAGCACAAAAGCAGCCACAGACAATACACAGAAGAATGGACACAGATATGTTCCAAAAAACTTTTATTTATAAAAAAAAAAAAGGCAAGAAATTTGCTAACTCCTTGTGTAGAATTTGCTTGTGGTAGACATTGTTGCTCACAATTATTAGATCCTGAAGCTAGGTTTGGGAAACATTTTTTATTACATGCAAATTTATATTGTAAAGATATTTTAGAAAGGATCTGATCTATGATGTTTTAGTAATGCTTTACCTAATATTAAGTGCAAGGAAATTTAATTCTGATTTTCATAATCTACTCTCTCATTTAAAAATTAGAGACATGATGTGCCTTTTCTATTTCAAATCTGTGATTTTATATTAGTGCTGACAAGAACAGCAACAGAAAGGATGAGTTGCAAAGCATTTTTCCCCTAAGACAATGAAGACCAGTGAAGTATATTTTTAAAAAGTGATGTTGGAAAGTGCCTTTTGCTGGTCATCTCTTTCATCTTGCACTGTAGCCAAAATAAGAAGCATTTACTCTTATTTTATTTATTTTTTATGGTTTCCAGTAAGAAATCATTCTCTAATTCCATCACCGCATTCAGGATGCTAAGTAAACCTGTAGAGACACATTCCATGAAGGAGTTCAAGAGGCCAAATGATCAATTATTTGCCAAAGAAGCAGAATATTGCTTACTTGCCTACAATCCTTTAAAGAAAACAAGAAAAATTAACAAGGGAAGAACAGTAAAGAAATTGAAAAGGTCTCAGAGTGTATCAAGCATCCACAAAACAATTTAATTTTCTCAGTCAAGATGCTGCAAATGGTAATGAATAAATCATGTCCCTATTTGTTAATATGCTCCATCAGGTTACTTGTTTTGAGGGAAAACAAGGACTCTGCTGCTAGAGTGTTTTCATTTATTCCATAGCTATAAATTTTTAGCATTTCTACTTACGTATCATTAACACTTTGTTACCACTTTTCATACTTCAAGAGCTCAAAGGGTAAATCAACTCCAGTTGGTTCACAATTCAATTCAATAAATATTTATTTATATATTTTTGAGTGCCTACTCAATATATATTTATTTGGTGCCTACTATGTACCTGATAATGATCAAGGAGATTGAGATTCAAAAACAAACAAAGAAGAGACTCCTTTTTTCACGAAGTTTAGAGTCTAGTGGAGACACACCAACCATAACTATAACAAAGAACAAGTCATGTATTTAGTAGATTAGAAGATGATAAACAATGGTGAATTCTGAAGCCTGGGGAGGGGGTAGATCGTTACAATATTTGGTAGAGGTCAAAGTGTGTCTCTCTGAGAAGGTGAAATTGTGAGCTGAGAATTCAAGGATGTAATACATTAGCCAGGACCGTATCTGGGCAAAGAATATTTCAAACAGAGGAAATAACTAGAGCAAAAGCCCTAATGTAAGAGTGTTTCTAGAAAATTGGAATTAAGACAACAGTGTGGCTGGAGTGGGGCAGGGACTAGTGGTATAGACAAGGAGTTCGTGGATTACAAGATTAAAAGATTGGAGCTAGGGCACACTTGGGGACATTCTGATGCCTTCTGCTCTGAGTGAAATAAGGAGCAGTTTAAGTATTTTGAACAGAAGGGAGATGTGAGGTGACTTGTAGTTTAACAGGATCATTCTGGCTTCTATGTAAGTAAAAAAGTAAGGAAGGGAATGGTATAAGGACAAACACCAATTAGAAGGCTATTGGCATAATCCTGATAAGCAATGATAGTGATTTTGGGTGATGAGAAATAGTCAGATTCTGAATAGAAGCCAAAGAGTAACCCTTGCCCTGATTGATGCATTTGAAAACCCAGCCACCAAATGGAATCGCTCTTATTAACTACACCATGTACTCAAGCACTCCATAGCTCATAAATACGTACATTTTCCTCCTGATATTCCCAAAGATTTGGAGGAAGATTGGGGAAAAAAGTTTTAATTCAGATTGCAGAGAGAAAAAAAGAAAAAAAAAGAACACCGAAAAGATGATAGATAATGCTAGAATAATGTGTCAGTCAAATCAGGCTGGATTTGTGTGATCCAAACATCAGAAGTTAGATCAACCTAGTATAGTATGGGTTTTGGGACAAGAGAGGATAGAAACCATGGCAAAGAAAATCCTAGTATGTATACATGTTTTACATTAAAATACATGAAAATTATATGTAAAACATTATCTTTAAAGCTTATTACATTTGATGCATTTGGCTATCTATCTATCATAGTATTATCTATCACTATGTAACAAATTATAGCAAAACTTAGTAGCTTCAAACAAGAGACATTTAATATCTCACAGCTTATGTGAATCAGTAATCCAGACACAGCTTGGCTGGGTGTCTCTGAGTCAGGGTCTCTCACAAAGTTGCAATCAATGTATTGGCCAGGGCTAAAGTCATCTCAACTCTGGAAAGATCTACTTTTGAGCTCACTTATGCGGCTTTCGGCAGACCTCAGATCCTCATTGGTTCTTCTCTCCAGATGTCATTTCCTTTTTGTGTGGGCTTTACCATAATGCTCCTCACAACACTATAGCTTACTTTCCCTGAAAAAGGGCAGAGAGAGTCAGAGAGAGGGAAAAAGAAACACAGATAGAGAGACAGAAAAAGAAAGCACCCAAGATGGATACCACAGTCTTATAACCAAATCTAGCAAGTGACATCCCATTACATCTGCTTTATTCTGTTCATTAGAAGCCCATCCTCAAGGAAAGGAGGTTATACATGGACGTGAGTGTCAGGACTCCAAGACTGCTGGCCATCTTGGAGGTTGCTGACTGCAGGACATTCTACTGCACAAGAATTAAGGTGATAGGCACCTAAATAGTTACAGTAGATTAATGCAAATCTTAGATAATTGGTGTTCTCTGACAACTACGTGAATCTTAAATTTCACTTTACTTGTATACCTGACAAATAAGTTCCCACTAATTTTTCTCAGCGAACTCATTCATTCATTGTTAAAGTTTGGTTATAATAAAATTCCATAATTTCCAGAAAACAAAAAGTTGAATTAAGTATGGTTATAATTCTGAGAAAGATTAAATACAATGCATATCAAATAATATTCTACATTTATTTCCTGAGTAGTAGAATAGTATCACAATATTTTGTATCACTTATAATAGGTACATAGAAGTTTTAATTTTTATTTTTTTCTATTTTCAAAAATGACGAATCAATTAGATTACTTACCAAAATTCAACATTTTATCTTCTAAAACCTTGTGATTTTTTTCATGGCAAAGCGGATATGGGAAGCTTTAATTCATTGCTTAATGTCTATATGCAATTCTCTAATATCCACATGTTTTAATAGAAGAACACATCTATAACCATTCTGAAAATATTTGAAATTTTTCTAATTGTAGTAAAATATGCATACCATAAAATTTATCATCAGAACCATTTTAATGTGTACAGTTCAGGAGTGTTAAATACACTCACACTGTCGTACAGCCAATCTCCAGAATTCTTTTCATCTTGCAAAACCGCAACTCTATATGCATTACACAACAAACGTCCATTCCCCTTTACCAACCCTTGGTGACCATCATTCTACTGTCTGTCTGTATGAATTTGACTAGTCTAGGTACCTCATGTAAGTGAAATCATACAATATTTGCCTCTTTGTGACTGGCATATTTCACTTAGCATAACGTCCTCAAGGTTCATTCATACCATAGCATATGCCAGAATCTTCTTTCTTTTTAAGACTGAATAATTTTCCATTGTATGTGATACCATATTTCGTTTATCCATTTACCCACCAATAAGCAATTGGGTTGTTCTACCTTTTAACTATTATGAACAATGCTGCTTGTTAACAATTCATGTTAACATGAATATACAAATAGCTCTTTGAGAACTTGCTTTCAATTTTTTTTTTTTTTTTTGCATTTATACCCAAAAGTGGGATGGACGATCATATAGTAATTCTATTTTTAATTTTTTGAGCAAATATCATGAAGTTGTCCACACCCCCTGCATCATTTTATATTCCCATCAACAATGTGCAAACTTCAATATCTCCATATCCTAACCGACACTTGTTATTTTCTGGTTTTTTGATAGGAGCCACCCTGGTGGGTATGAGGTAATATCTCACTGTGGTTTTAATTTGCATTTCCCTAATGATGAATAATGTGCATCTTTTCAAACACTTGTTGGCCATTTGCATATCCTCTTTAGAGAAATGTCTGTTCAGGTCCTTTCCCATTTTGAAATCAGGTTTTTTGATGGTGTTGAATTATAGCAGTTATTTATATATTCTGGATAATCCCTTGTTGGACATATGATTTGCAAATGTTTTCTCCTGTTCCATAGATTGTCTTTTCACCCTTGTTGCATGTTTCCTTTCATGCACAGAAATTCTTAATTTTGATGTTTTTTAAATATTTTTATTAGTTCTTCCAATTTCAAACTTACAACTTAGAACTTAGTGGTGTAATAGCATATAAGTTTGAGTCTAAATGTTTTTTTAAATCCTTTTGTAAATTTCAATAACCTGGGTGACAGGATTCCCATAAATTGGTTTATATGAGAGATTTCAACTTGCTTTAGCCAGCTAACTAGTAGGCTGGAGGACGGGAGCATATAGGAAAATTTTAGGAGAAATCTAGTGGATTTACATAGTCATGTGACACTTTTGAGGATAGTTATGTATCACTTTGAGGGGTGGTGAGTTAAATTATGCAACACTTGTGATTCCTTCCCTCTTGGCACTTGACACAATTATACGTTTATTAAATAAAGTTCCTTGTATACATTTATTAAATAAATGTTATTTAGTCTTCATTTTATATTTTCTCAATGAAATGTTTGTGCTTTGTGTTTGACTGAGTATGAACTTCAGAGGATAGAGGCCATGCTTAGGTAACCAGCCAAAGCTGTTTCACAGGGCATGCTTAGTGATAACAACAAAGGTAAAATTTCGAAGAACTATGCACCTGGACACTGTCAAAAGACTCCTTGGAGAAGCAGGCGAACAGATCATATAGGGACTCAACCAAATGGAAATAACATGGCCAAGTGCAGACAAGACATATAAGGACACCAAGGAATCTGCATTTTGATCTTCATCATATTAAACCTGAGGGCCTGAAGGGGCAACTCTTCTAACTTTTCTGACTATAATTTCTTAAGTTCCTGAACTTGATTTACATATTTGGTTTTGATCTCCTAAGTTCCTTGCCTCCTTTGGCTTTATTCTGTCTGCATCTTCCTATTCTTTTCTTCCTGCATTCATATATTGAATTATTATTAGAGCTTCCAATGTACCAGAGCATTAGAGTCAAAACAAACAATTCTTGCCCTAATGGAGCTGACAGGCTAATGGGGAATAAAAAGTCAAAAATAGAAAAGTACAATTGAAAAAAGTACAATAGAATGTGACAAGTATTATGAAAAGTAAAATGAATTGCAGTGGAAGCAAAAAGGCAAATCCCCAAACTAGTTCTAGGAGGAGAAAAAGCTTCCCAAAGGAAGTTATGTCTAAGCGAGACTTCAGTTGTATGTATAATTTAGCCAGAAGTAGTACCTGGTGAGTTGAGGCGGGGGCAGGGGTGGGAGTGGGTCGTGGAAAACTCAAGACAGAAGGAAGAGGCCTGCAAAGACTTAGAGTAAGGGGAGAGGGAGAGAGAAGAGAGTTCAAAATCTAAATGGTTGGGACATTAAAAGGCAAACAGAAGAATGGTAGAGAGCTCAGAAGGAAAAGGATCATATGAACCTTGTTAAAGAATTTGGACTTTCAGGGTAATAAAAAGCCATTTAACGCTCATAAGCATAGTAGTAGCATATGCATAAGATTTGCATTTTAGAAAAATCCCTGTCTGTGATGTAGAGAATAAGTTGAAGAGACTAGAGATAAGTTCTGGCTAGGGGAAAGGAGATTCCCTGTGAGGTGAATGAAAATAAGATGATAGACTGAATTAGGTGAGTAATAGAGGTAATAAAGAAAAAAGTGATGAATTGATCCATATCTAGGAATTCTAAAGTAAAGGAACAGGAGCAATCAAGGATGATGCTCAGATTTCCAGTTTTGACTAGGGGTTGGAAGTTGAGATAGAGCAGGTCAACAGAAAACATGAGCTCAGTTTTGCAACTATGCGCTTTGATGGACCCATTGTATCTCCAAGACACATTTTGTAGGAAGAGGGATTTCCAAATCTAAAATTTAGGAGACAGTTTTCCCCTGGAAAGATGAGCTTTGGGGTCATTTGCATATAGAGAGAGGGTTATTAAGGCCACAACAGGAAATGATGGAGACACTGAAAAATTGAAAGTGTGCAAACTGAAATGAGCAGACAATCTAAGACAGAATCCTGAGAAGTACAAATGTTTCAGGATTCTACAAAGGAATCTGAGATTTCAATGTTGGTGAGATGGAATGGAAAGGGCGTGATGTTAAGGATCACAAGGGGATGGTCAACACCGGAAAGAGGAGTAGAGATGTCAAACAAGGAAAGATTTCAATGATTCAGCAGTAAGAAAGTCAGTCATCACTGGCTTTGGCAAGAACAGTTTCTACTGGTGGCAAGAGTAGAGGCCATATGGAAAACGTGTGAAGAATGTGTGGAGCTAAAAACCAGGGGTAGTGAATGTAGACAAATCTTTCCAAAGCAGTGGTGATAAAGGACAGTACCTGATGGAAGGTGTGAGACTGAGGGACACATTTTTAGTATGTGAGACCATTGACTACGTTTATGGACTGATGAATAAAAGAAGGAAAGTAAGACTTGAAGATAAAGAAAACAGTATCATCTTAGTCAGCCCAGGCTGCCATAACAAAATACCGTAGGGTGGGTGGTGTACACAATAGACATTCATTTCTCACAGATCTGGAGGCTGGAAAGTCAAGATCAAGGTCTCAGCATGTTTAGTTCTGGGTGAGGACCTGCTTTCTGGCTGGCAGAGAGCCACTTCTCACTTCTCCTCAATGGTGGTGTCAAGAAGCCCTGATGTCTCATCCTTTTCTTACAAGGGCACTAATCCCACCACGGAGGCTCTAATTCTCTTGACATCATCCAAGCCTAATTACCTTCCAAAGGCCCTCACCTCCTAATTCCGTCACACCAGGGGTTAGGGCTTTGACATACGAATCTGAGGAGACACAAACATTTAGCCCATAACAGGTATCCTAGGAAGGCAGGAGACAGGATCACGAGTGCAGATGCAGGAATTGGCCTTCAACCAGGAAAATAAATTGTCTTTCCTGGGACTTCTGTTTGCAGATTTGGTAGCAGGAAGTTGGAGTTGTACTTTTCCTCTGATGAAATAGGCAAATTTATTGGCCAGTAGTGAGGACAACAAAATGAAAGATTTGAACAGAGTGGAGAAAATTCAGTAGGTAAATATACATAGTACTGAAAGCCTAGTTGAGTTTGGGCACCAGTAATTTATGGGTCATCAGCATGTATGGTTGTGTGATCATCTTCAATAACTCAGCTGTCTGGGTTACATCTACAGAAATGGGGCACCAGGGGTATAGCTCAGTGGTAGAGCATTTGACTGCAGAAATGGGGCACCTAGATTGAGTGCCACAAGAATGGAGAGAAAGGCAATAGGACTAGAATTTTTAAAAACTGACAACAGAATGGCTGAAACGAGGGTCCACGACATCAAAGCAAGACAGAGAAGGAAAAGAGGACAAAATAGAACCAACAGAGGAATGTAGAGGGATCCCAGGCTGCCAGCCTTGTGGAGTCAGGGAGAGGGTTGGTGAGAGTACTGAGTGGGAGAGTTTGTGGGAGGGGAGGTGTGATAAAAATGGCCATTCAGATTTAATGTGCCAGAGGTGGGACTGTTCCAACTGACGACAAGTTCCAGGTGTGGCCATAGGATTGAATTATGAAGGTGTAGATTAACGTGGCCGGAGATTAAGTAGTCAAGGAATAGAGCAGCGAAGAGTCAAGCATAGTGTGAACTAGAGTATAAAAACATTAGATGCTAAACCACGGAAGGCATGAGCGTGAGTACCCAGAAAATAAGTACGTGACGATAACAATCAAGGCTACAGGACACCATCATCTGATGCAATAATGTCAGAGTGCTGGACATCTTTCCCAAAGGCTAATGCACTAATGCTCCAGAAGCAGCACTGGGGGTAGAGGAGGATGGTTGACATGTGGAGTGTGGAAAAAAGTAGCCCCTGCAAGCAATGTCATGTCCTTTCTTATGAAAGAGTTGGGTTTCTGTCAAAGAAAGGGAAAGAGGTTTAATGAAGAGTTTGAGGGTGAAAAAGGGGTTTGGGGGGCACATGGGTGGCTTAGTCTATTCAGCGTCCTGCTCTGGTCATGATCTCATGGTTCGTGAGTTTGAGCCCTACATCAGGCTCTGTGATGACAGTGTGGAGACTGCTTGGAATTCTCTCTCTCTCACTCTCTCTGTCCCTTCCCCCTTCTCAAAATGAATAAATAAACTTAATAAAAAGAAAAGAGAAGAGGAGAGGAGAGGACAGGAGAGGACAGGAGAGGACAGGAGAGAAGAGAAAAGAAAAGAAAAGAAAAGAAAAGAAAAGAAAAGAGAAAACAGAAGAGAAAAGAAAAGAAAAGAAAAGAAAAGAAAAGAAAAGAAAAGAAAAGAGGGGTTTTTATTGTCCTTAGATAGGCACTGTAAAAGTGATCATTTACATAAGTAGTTTGGGTCAGGAGGAAAAACAGGTAAAAATAGCAAGAGGGGACATAAGATTGGAAGGGAAATGACAAGGCTAACCAGAATGGCAGGCAGGATGCAAAGTTTAAAAAAAAAAAAAACATATCCTAGGAGCTCCTGTGGTCTGCTGCCTGGTCTCTGGAGACTGAGGATGGCTGGGACAGAAGTCCTGGGGCTTGCGAGTGCATCTGCAGGTACTGAAGCATCTCAGATTTCGTGATAAAATATATCCATTCCTCCACCTCCTACCACATGACTGTGGACTATTGAAATGTTCTTTCAGTTCAAATGGCCATGATGTCCAACGTCAACTTGATAAAATGGCCTTAGTTTCCAATTACTTGCAGTTGTGCTCACTTTTTTTGACATGATATTTACTCTAATGACTTCGCATGCTGAGCTTTTTCCTGACACACTCAGTCGATGTTTGTCAGTGACCTAATCTATAACTAAAAGTAAAAAGGCCTCTGTTTTTTATTACCATCAACAACAACAATTGTCTGTAAATGTTTGTTGTTACAGAGGTAAAATGCTCCCTAGAAGCTTGGTTTCGATTCTGAACTTTGATAAAAGACTGAATGTTTAAAAATTCTTCCAAAATGTAGAAAGGCATTCCAGACAGAGGATATATTTATTTTTTTTAAATAGCAGAGAAAGCGTACAGAAACAGAATTGTTTTTTCAGATTCTGATTTTTTCTTTCCAGCTTTTTTGAGATGTACAAAGAAAATTATGTAGCTTTAAGGTGTACAATGTGTTAATTCGATACACTTACATATTATGAAATGATTATCACCCTAGAGTTAATGACCATCTCCATCACCACATGGTTACCATTTCTTCTTTGTGGTGAGAAATGTAACTTCTACCCTCTTGGCAACTGTCAACTATATAATACAGTATTAACTATAATCACCATGCTGTACCTTAGATTCCTCAAAACTTCTTCATCTTTTTTTTTTAAAGTTTATTTATTTGTTTGTTTGTTTGTTTATTTTTGAGAGAGAGGGTGTGCAAGCAGGGGAAAAGGCAGAGAGAGGGGGAGACAGAGAACCCCAGCAGGCTCTGTGCTGTCAGCACAGAGCTCGCCACGGGGCTCCATCCCATGAACCGCAGGATCATGACCTGAGCCAATATCAAGAGTCTGAGGCTTACCCCACTGAGCCACCCAGGTACCTCAAAACTTCTTCATCTTATAACTGAAAGTTTGCACCCTTTGACCAACATGTCCCCATTTCTCCACCTCTCGGGCCCTGGTAACCAGCAGTCTACTTTCTAAAGAAACAGCAATTTATAACACTCAAAGTTCTAGATATGTAAGATGATTCCAAAGAAGTTTGAAAGGATGATGTAAGCACCTTTTTTTTCCAAAGTAGTTTAGTCCAGTATCTACTAAAGTACCCAGAACAAAAGATTTATTTCTAATTACTTATGCAAAAAAAATTACTGGAAAAAATGAAATTAAAAAAAAACCTACATCAAAAATCTCAGTTTTTTTACTATCAAATTCAGTAGAAACTTTGCAAAAATTTCTAAATGTTTTTTCTCAATGTCTGTATTTATTTTATTGTGACTCAGTAATAGTTCAGGGACAGGAACCAGGCTGTGAAGCAAACTTTGAGTAGCACTGGCTTAGTGGTCTTCATCCAACATATTTCTAATGTTTACTCCTAATTCCTATAGAGATCTTTGTTTTGCAGAAGGAAAATAAAACTGAGATGTTAATGAAAATCAGTGCCTCCCTTTTAAAAGTAGAAATATGTTTATATGTTAATCTTAAAATTATATTGTATTATCTTTTATAACCCAATAATTTTTGTAGTTGTCAAGGAAAAGAAAGCAAACACAGAATGAAAAAGAAAGGTATCCTAGAGTTATGCTATATCATTGATTTATAGTCACGTGCAACATTTATATCTCATTTTTCTTTCTATGTAATCTAAGCAAGCATAATTCTTACTAGTACTCAGCATCCTGATAGTCAATTGGTTGGCATGATTTTCTTTGGAACAGGAGTGTTATTTTTCTACTATTTCAAATGATACACCATTGATTCTCTAAGCAATATCAAGAACTATTACAGATTTTAAGACTAAACTAATAGTGTGGACAATGAATGTAAGAATGTTTTAGTGACTTGTTCCAAAATTTGAGATGCTCTGATTTGCTTCTGGCAATTACAAGAGGTTAAATTGGCTTAATATTTTGTCTCACAGTAGAGGCTCATGATATTTTAACACCTTACGGGTGTGCCTTTCCTTTGAGGACACTGTCACCTCCCTTGATTCCTAGTTATTGAAGTGTTATGCAGCTTACTCCCTTGTACCCTGTCCCAAAAGCCTCTTGGCAGCTGTCCATGTGTATGGATGTGATGGTTTGGAATCCTTCCCTTTTGTCTCTGAATCACTTATTATCTTCCTAATTAAAGCACCTCTTTCATTAGCTTATGATGAACTATGTAGAGTAATGTAGGGCACTTTGTATTAAAAGGCACATTAATGGCAATCCTATTAACATAAGCAAGACTCTCTCCCAATATCAGTCTATATCTTCTGTTCCTATCTCTCTGTCCCTCATGCTCTTTCTTTCTTTCTTTCTTTCTTTTTTTTTTTTTTTCTAATTAGAATCCATTCTTACCTGGGGGGTGGGGAATGGCTGCAGTTCTCAACTTTTCCATTATTACAGTCAACCTGAAGTAGGGAAATGAGGTACAGAAAATAATGGAACTAGTGGCTCCTGGGTGGCTCAGTTGGTTAAGCATCTGACTTTGGCTCAGGTCATGATCTCACAGTTCATGAGTTCAAGTCTCACATCAGGCTCTGTGCTGACGGTCAGAACCCGGAGCCAGCTTTAGATTCTGTGTCTCCCTCTCTTTCTGCCCCTCCCCCACTCATTCTCTCTGTCTCTCTCAAAATAAACATTAAAGAAAGGTTTTTAAGAAAATAATAAAACCATTAAACTAAATATTTTTCTATATGAGGCTTCATGCAACTGGGACAAAATGAGTTAACCAAGCAAACTTTTTTTTAATCTTATCTTTTTTATCCTGTACTGCAGAGCTTTTATTCTACAACAAAGAAAAAACAATCAAAGTTGAAAAAAGATATACAATGTGTGATGAAGAAAATAAATACTCTTACAGAAATATGGATCATATATAATGTTGTATTTGTTGATTTAAAAATAATTATTGAGGACTTACTATGTTCTAAGCTGGGAATACAGCAATGAATAAAACAGATAAACTTACATTCTAAAGAATTGGTGCAGAAGGTATTATTCAATAATTCAGTAAAATATGTGTAGTATAAAAATAGAATTTCAGTTGCAACATATAAAAACAAATTGATTTTGTAAAATAACATTAACATTAATTGGATACCCAGTAAATTTGACTGCTTTTGTTTGAAATATAAGAAAATTATGGTATTCTGGAGTATGGTAGCTAGCTTCCTATTGGGGAAAAGTATAATTTGACCATGTGTGCTTAACATTTTTGGGAATTTTTATTCTCTTTAATTATCTCAATGTGGTTTCAAGCATTTAGAACTGCAAATCACATTAAGAAATAGCCAGAATTTGAACATGGTGTAATCATAATCATTATTTTTAGTCTAAATGTTTCTGTAGTTAAAGGATTTATTCCTTGAGCAAGGATTTGTTAAAGAAGACTGTAGAGGCCACTTTTAGGCAAACAGGCTTGAGTGGACCGACCTCAAAATACCCAGTGGCCCTAACTGACCAATGGGCTACTTGCATCTAGGCGCAGTTACCAAAAAAGGGAAAATTCCACATGTCGCCATACTTACTCACATTCACTCTTTAGAAACAGCCCCCACCCACTGCCGGGTGGCAGAGAGCCTTTCCTTTGCTCTCCTGCCAGCGGATCCTTCACGGTGTATTCAATAAACTTCTTTCTCCTTTGCTCTGCCTCAGGTGAATTCTTTCCCCTCCCGCGCCGATGGCTTCCACCCCATCTTCACCCCACATTTGGGGGCCCCCCATCCGATCAGGAGAGACACCACATTTAGACACCACAAAGACTTCCTTGTAAGGTAAATGCTACCGCAAATTCAGAAATAATGATTTTAATCGTGTATGAAGTTATTTTATTATGCGTATCAGATAACCACTATACCATATTTCACCAACAGAAATACAAGAACATTATCTGAGCGGGAGTGTTCCTGTTGATCAGATATGTATGTGAAGCCGCCAAACTCTGGTATCAGGGATTGTATTCTTCTGGCCACCTGGGGAAAGAAGCAGCCAGGAAAATCTGGCTGGGGCTGGAAGAAGACTAATGTACTAATATTTATTTATGAAAGGCTCATATATTCTGCTCTTCCAGGAACTATTACAGGAAGGGTTTCACTGCAGTGCACCCAAGGTGAAAATAGAAACTGCAATGTTTACTACATGGAAAAGCCACAACCTACCACTGAAGAAACGTCAAAGGTTTTCTCTTTGACTTAAAAAGAAAAAATTAAAACCAATTAATTATGATCTCACTTATTTGACAGTTAAGATAGAGAATTTTTAGCAAGATAATATGTTGTTACGTAAGCAAATCTCTTCATAGGCAAAAAAACGGTTTGCTGATGTTTTTGAAAGTTAATCAAGATTCCACATAGACATTAGATTAATATTCGTATCCACTAGAAAGGGAAAGGTTCAGATAGTTTAATTTAACCCTTTTCATCTTCCAAAGATTATTCATGTGAGTATCCTTGGTGAGCTCATTTTTTTATGCAAAAGAAGGCCAGCATGTAATCAAATGAAGGCTCTATGTAATCAAATGACCCATCAAATTAATTAGTAAGATTTTAATCCAGTGCAATTCGCATGCTAATTAACATGTCAAGTATGTACACACAAAATCTTCCCACACAAGTTATTTTGAAAAATCTTTACAAGTATGTATGTCTGGTTATAAGTGCATGATATGCCTCTGAAGCAACTACACAAGAACCTTCGAAGGAACAACAACCGTCTCCATCGAGGTAAGAAGTTGAGAAGTAGCTGAGAAGCGAGGAAGGCAGAAAAGGAAACTTTTTTTTTTTTAGTTACATATATTTGGTATTTCTAGTTCTGTTCCATATGTATGTATATGAGCTATACAAAACAAATTTTTAAATATTTAAGCTTTGCACAAGACTTGACAAAAATGACCGAAAGGAGAAGGTGAAAGAGGCCAAGGAAAGAAAAGGGTTATGGGAAAAGATTTAAGAAGGATGAGAGAAGAGAAGTAGGGAAAGGAAAGCATCTATAGGGTTTTATTTCTGTAATACTACCCTGGGCTGAACCCCCCTACCCTTTCTTACTATCCTTCCCCCACAAAGTCTGGATCCAGTTCGAGTTCTCTTTGTCTCTTGCCTGGTGGACTACCACAGATGCCTTTCTGTCTTCCCTGTTTCCAATGTTGTCTGCTCAAACCTACCCTCCACCCCACATCGCCTACATTATAACCTTTCAGTGGCTCTCTCTCTACCATCTGCAGGTTGTTCACTGCCTGCCTCTCCATCTCTCTCATTTCTCCTACCTTGAATAAACTCTAGCAACCCTCAACCATTTATTTTTCCTTCAGCAGTATGTGCTAGTTTTATTCATCCTGCTATCATTCATGTGGTTCACAACACCTTAAAAAAAAACATGCTATGGCCTTCCCTCCCATTTTTTAATGACATTATTTTATGATTATCTGTCTCTGTTACTGGTTTCCTCCATGGACTGCGATATGCCTTATTCCTACTCGCATGATTAGGACCCATTATTTGATCTGGCATGTTTAATAAGTGCTGACTAACGGTGAAAAGGAGAACACCCTCAACCTACCTCTGCTACCCTAAGAAAGGCATTTTACTTGATAACTTTATTTGTTTAATATAAGAGCACAATATAACTAAAGAATGTATCTCTTCTGAGATTTTCCATTAGTTAGTGTTTATATTGTGCCTAGAACCCAAAGGTGCTGTTATCCATATCATAACATCATACTCTGGCTTCCTCACTTTTTTATTATGGAAACTTTGAAACGTAATCAAAAGTAGAGAGAAGGGTTCCATGAGCCCCAGGTGTCAACATCTTGCCAATATTGCTTCATCTACCCTCCCTATCACACATGCTGAAAGCAAATTTCAATCATTCAAATATTTTACCTGTGAACACTTTATCATGCTTCTCCAACACATTCAGACTTTTTAACATAACGTTGATAGCAATGACTGGCATTTAGCCATGGTATTATAATCTGTCTGAAGATTTTGAATAATTATGTGAAAAAATCTAAATTCCAAAATCACTTTGGTTAGGTTTAAATAACTGGTTTGGGGACATTTCTCTTGATAGTAATTGGCCAGGGTTTGGTGAAAGTCAACAGTCTGCATTCTTGCAAAGAGCCACGGACTGTGTGTTCAGGTCGGGCCTGAAGGGGATTAAAGGAACTCCGATGTGGAAGTTTCAGACATTCTAGCTCTGCCGCTCAAAGGGATGTTGCCTGTCCCCCCACTCTCCTAGGCACTAAATTCCCATCTGCATTTTTTTTCAGGAAATATTAGTCTTTTTACTTCAATTAGCGAAGATAAGCCCAGAGCAATAAAAACTGTTGTGTTTCAAAACTCTCATGCTTACTGTGATTGCCACAGCAATGATCCTTTTCTAAATATGTAAGTTATTTTAAATGGCTCAGGACACTCGGAGCCACTTTTAGTCCAATTCAGGAACTTTTTTTTAAAACTTAGGTAAAATGGGTATATAAAGTTATATTAGCTTCAGGTATACAACATAATAATTTGATATTTTCATACACTACAAAGAGACAGACCAAGGAAGTCTAGTTACCATCCCTTACCGTACAATTGACATCTTTCACCTGTTCTTGCCTACTCTCAACTCCCTTCTTCTCTGGTAACCACTCTTTTGTTTTTCGTACTTAGGAATTTTGTTTTGTTTTGTTTTTTAAATTCCATCCATAAGTGGATTCATACGGTATTCATCTTTCTCTGTCTGACTTATTTCACTTAGCATAATACCCTCAATATTCATCCATGTTGTCACAAATGGCAAGATTTTCCTCTTCTTTATGGCTGAGTAGTGCCCCATTGTGGGTCTCTACCACATCTCTTTTATCTATCCATCTGTCGACACTCAGGTTGTTTCCATGTCTTGACTGTTGTAAGGAATGCTGCAATAAACATAGGGAGGCATAAGTCTTTTAAAAGTAATATCTTTATTTTTTTCAGATAAATATTCAGAGGTGGGATTGCTGGATCATATGTGAGTTCCATATTTAATTTTGTTGAAGAATCTCCATACTGTTTTCCACTGTGGCTGCACCAATTTACATTCTCACCAACACTGCTCAAGGAGTCCCTTTTTCTCCATATCCTCACCAATGCTTGTTTTTTCCTGTCTTTAAGGTTTTTTTTTTTTTTTTTTTGATGTTTATTTATTTTTGAGAGAAAGAGACAGAGCACAAGCAGGGGAGGGGCAGAAAAAGAGGGAGACAGAGAATCCAAAGCAGTCTCCAGGCTCTGAGCTGTCAGCACAGAGCCCAACGCGGGGCTCAAACCCACAAAATGTGAGATCATGACCTGAAACGAAGTCTGATGCTTAACTGATTGAGCCACCCAGGTGCCCCAGTTATTTCTTGTCTTTATGATACTAGCCATTCTGACAGGTTTGAGATGATATCTCATTGAGATTTTGATTTGCATTTCCCTGCTAATTAGTAATGTTGAGCATCTTTTTCACATGCCTGTTGGCCACTTACAGATCTTCTTTGGAAAAATATCTATTCAGATCCTCTGCTCATTTTTGATCGGATTGTCTGTTCATTTGCTATTGAGGTATATCAGCTCTATATCTTTTGGATATCAGCCCTTTATTGGATATATGATTTGAAAATATCTTCTCACATTCAGATTACCTTTTTATTTTGTTGATGGTTTCCTTCACTGTGCAGGAGCTTTTTTAGTTTGACGTAGTCTCGTGTGTTTATTTTTGCTTTTGTTGCCATTGCCTGTAGAATTAGAGCCAAAAAAAACATATTGCCAAGAGCTATGTCAAGGAGCTAAGTTCCTATGTTTTCTTCTAGGAGTTTTGTGGTTTTAGGTCTTACTTTCAAGTCTTTAATCCATTTTGAGTTGATTTTTATATATGGTATAAGATAAGGGTCCAATTTTAGTTTTCTTTATGTGACTGCATCCAGTTTTCCCAGCACTTTTATCGAACAGATTATCCTTTCCCCATTGTATACTCTTGACTCCTTGTGGTAAATTATTGCCCTTATATACATGCACTTATTTCTGGGCTCTCTACTCTGTTCCATTGATCTATATGTCTGTTGTCTGCCAATACCCTATTGTTTGATTACTATAACTTTATAGTATAGTTTGAAATCAGGGAAGGTAATACTTCCAGCTTTGTTCTTCCTTCTCCAAATTGCTTTGGCTATTCAAGGTCTTTAGTGGTTCCATACAAATTTTAAACTTATTTGTTATAGTTCTGTGAAAAATGTCATTGGAATTTTGACAAGGATTGCACCGAATTTATAGATTGCTTTGGATAGTATGGACATTTTAAAAAATTTTAATCTTCCAATCCATGAGCAGAAAATATCTTTCAATTTATTTGTATCTTCTTCAATTTCTTTAACCAATCCCTTACAGTTTTCAGTGTACAGCTATTTTACCTCCTTAGTTAAATTTATTCGTAGGCATTTTATTCTTTTTCATGCCATTATAAATGAGATTATTTTCTTAATTTCTCTTTCTGATAGTTCATCAGTAGTATATAAAAATACAATCAATTTCTATATATCAATTTTTTATCCTACAGCTTTACTGAATTTATTTATTAATTCTAAGAGTTTTTGGATAAGGTCTTTAGGATTGTCTATATCATTATGTCATTTGCAAATAGTGATAGTTTTACTTCTTTCTGTCCTATGCAGATGCCTTTTATTTCTTTTTCTTGCCTAATTACCACAGCCAGCACTTCCAGTACTATGTTGAATAAAAGTGGTGAAACTGGGCATCCTCCTATTGTTCCTGATCTTAAAGGAAAAGGTTTCAGCTTTCCACTGTTGAGTGTGGTGTTTTCTGTGGGTTTGTCATATGTGACCTGTGCGATGTTGAGGAGTTTTTCCTCTATCCTCACATTTTGAGTGGTTTTATCATAAATGGATGTTGAATTTTGTCAACCACTTCTTCTACATCTCTTGAGATGATTATATGGTTTTTATCTTTCTTTTCATTAATGTGATGTATCACATTAAATTATCTGTAGATGTTGAACCATCTTTGCATCTCTGGAATAAATCCCACTTGATCATGGTGTATCATCCTTTGAATGGATTGTTGAATTCAGTTTTCTAATATTTTTGAAGATTTATACATCTATATTCATCAAAGACATTGGTCTATATATATTTTTTATTGTCCTTGCCTGGTTTTGGTAGCAGAATAGTGCTGACCTCATAAAATGAGTTTGGAAGGATTCCTTTTTCTTCAAATTTTTGTAAGAGTTTGCAAAGGACCAGAAGCTTTACAAAAAAAAAAAAAAAAAAAAAAGGAAAGTTTTTTTTTAATTTATTTATTTACTTGGAGAGAGAGTGTGGGGGGGGGAGGGGCAGAGAGAGAGGAAGAGAGAGAATCTCAATCAGGCTCCATACTGTCAGTGCTGACCCGACGTGAGGCTAGATCTCACGAACCCTGATTGTGACCTGAACAGAAATCAAAACTCAGACGCTTAACCAACTGAACCACCCAGATGCTTCTCCAAAAGAAGAAAATTAAAGCCAATAAATCTAATTATGGACAACCTGCATCTTCAGCTAAGATAAATAAATAAACTTTCACTGAAGTGCTAAGAAATTTTACTGACCACAAACTCACTAAACAAAATACAAAATAATTTCCTAGTCTAGTAGTCAATGTCTACATCCCATTTAGGAGTAAGATGATGCCTAAGGTGATTTCATTGACTATTTAATGAGATACCTACCCAATTACAGAAGTAGTTGCTCAATTAATAAATAGGACCAAATTAGTTGTTCCCTTCCTTTCTTTGTGAGTCAGCCATTATAATTTTTGCCCCAATGGACTGCAAAGTTGGCCATGAAACAACACTTAATTATTTTACCTACTTCAATTACATAAATTTACCACTCAGTTATTCAGAATTAACCTGGAGAAAATTGGAGATTATGTCAGTCACAGTATAATGAGATATGTGCAGGTTTATGGTAGTGGGGGCAGAGAGGAGAGTGCCGACACTTCAAAATTTACTTCTCTGTAGCTTTATAAGGCAGAGGTTACTGAAAACTCAAATCAATTCTCCAGTGACAATATGCAGCGCCCGACATCTTTACATCTGTAAACATCTGTAACATCTTTACAACAGCTTTATCTTACAAAACATTACATAAGTAACTTGAGCATACAAAAATATTTCAGAGAGATTACAGAGGTACTAGCTGACATATGTTATCATGTCAAAGTGTATTCCAGCCACTCCTAAGATACAGAAGAGTCACATAAAAACATGCCTCATCCATTACTAATGCTGCCAGATCTGGTAGGACTTGAGCACTGGAACTAATGTATTTTGACCAGGGTTAGCAATCCTCCACAATGAAATGGTACAAATCTTTACAAATTGCATCTCTTTATGCATATCCTTACCTAGTATTCGTGGTATATGCAAGCACAATATGGACTGTCTCAAGAAAACGAAGGAAGAAGGACCTCACCTTGGGATTCTAAAAGTAAACTAAACTCAGATGACTTTACCCTCTTGAATAGACACTAAAAAAAAAAATCGTCTTAAGGTAACATGCATCTGGAATTACCCACTGAGTCTTCAGTCGTATCTCATTAGCAACTTCTCCTAGATTGAAATGTAATGTTTAGAAGTTATTGCGCTTTCTTGATTTTTTTTATTAATAATTACAGATCCCAACGATCAAAGGGCAGAATAACATTAGGATCTTTTTTATGGTTCACGCATACTGTCAGTTTTTGTTTGTTGGTGGGACTTGACATAATGTTAATGAAATAAATCCAGGCTTCCTGCCAGTCTTTTGCTTCTTGGAACAACAAAAATAAATGAAAGACATTTGTAGTAGGCATTCCTTTATATATAACCGATGACATGGTAGCATCACTGAAGCAGGGTTTTTTTTTTGTAAAGTTTATTTTTTTATTTTGAGAGAGGGAGTGAGCATGGAGGAGGGGCAGAGAGAGAGAGAATGAGAATCCCAAGCAGGTGCAGAGCCCGATGCAGGGCTCAATCCCGTGAACGTTGAGATCATGACCTGAGCCGAAATCAAGACTCAGCCGCTTAACTGACTGAGCCCCCCAGGTGCCCGTAGTATACATAAAAACAGTTTTGTGCTAGAGAGAGCAAGCAGGGCAGGATGACAGTCACAAAGCTACCAGTCATTGCCAGTATCACAGTCACCTGACCACTTTTATTTCAATTCACTATGTGTGTGTAGGTGTGTGTATGACTTGGACATATTTTTGTCTCATTCTGACCCTATGAGATACACTCTTTTGTGTCTTCCTCAAATGTTGGAACACCCATTCATAGCAAGGGTGTATCAACTAAAAGAGGATTAAATGGCAATCCTGAGTTGAATTAAATAGGGACTGTATATACAGTGTTAGCATCTGAATTAACTCACTTGGCATTTCTTTTTAGTGTATTTATTTATTTTGAGAGAGAGAGAGAGAGAGCATGAGAGGGAAAGAAAGACAATCCCAAATAGGCTCCTCACTGTCAGCATGGAGCCTGATGCGGGGTTCAAACTCACAAACCTCAAGATCATGACCTAAGCTGAAACCAAGAGCTGGAGGCTTAACCACCCAGGCACCCCTTGGCATTTTTCTTTTAATTTTAAAAAATGTTTTATTATTTATTTTTGAGGGAGACAGAGACAGAGCACAAGCAGGGGAGGGGCAGAGAGAAAGGGAGACAGAATCTGAAGCTGACTCCAGGCTCTGAGCTGTCAGCACACAGCCGGACGCGGGGCTCGAACCCACAAACCGTGAGATCATGACCTGAGCCAAAGTCAGATTCTTAACTGACTGAGCCACCCAGGTGCTCCATTGGCCTTTATTTTTTTATGCAATATCATGATTATAGTCTCTCATCTTAGCTTCTCACTTCACATATGCTTATGTAAAGTTCAGCAAGAACAGACAATTGTTTCTAACTTAGAACATCAGAATGATAAAAACCGTAATATACAGTTAGAAATATTATTTTCTCCAAGGCAGAAAAACTTACTGGCACAAACTCAAAAACTACATTTTCTTGGCTTTTGTCTTAAAGTAGAACTGACAGCCATGAGTTAAGGAAATAATTACGGGAAAGGATGCAGAGGAATATAACCCGAGAGAGAAGAGACATGTAATACCTATGAATTACAACTTTGTGTGGTCAGCATTTTTATTTGTAGAGATAGTCTGACTATGTATTATCTGTACATAAATAAATATGGTCACAGTACATGTAAAATATTTATAAATTATTTGTCAGGTGCAAGTACTTATTTATATTTGGTTTTTACTGCTCCAATCACTACACAATCAAAGCACTTTAAGGAAATTAAAAACACAAGTTAGTTCTAGCTGTATCTATAATAAATTCAGCTTCATAAAAATAATTAGTCCTGCATCCGAGATATAATTTTGGTGGATTGACTTCCTTTTCTAAATAATAAATATACGTAACCAGAGAAATGTTGTTTATAAGCATCCAGGGGAAGGTGGTAGATTACAGCTGCATCATTTAATTTCTGTCCCATGGAATTTAACAAAGTGAGAAAAACAAAACAAAAAAATAAATAAATAAAACCCAATCAAAAATGTTCACCCACAGCCACAAACAAGAACAAGAAAATAACATAATGCAATCTAAAAAACTAACTACAAAGAAAGGTTTCCGGAAGGGGAAGAAAAATGCCATATAAATGGTGTCAAGAAAATTCAATCTTTTTCTTTGGATTGAACACTAGTGGAAAGTGCTCCAGGAGAAAAGTGGATGAAGTCAGGAGAAAGGAACTACAGGGTACCTCTGATAGAAGTAAAAGCTCCAGGGTTACACAGTGAAAGGATCTTGACCTACAGTATCTTCCACTAGGTAGAGTTACTCTAGACCAAAGCCAGGGCAGAGGGCAGAGGAGAGAGTAGAGCCCTGAGTTCTAATAAAGATTCCATGACACTTCATCTGAGCTATCCCATGTGCATGACCACCTTCCCTCCTCCCAACCATCGGGCTACAGAAAATTGACCAGAACATGAAATATTCAGCTTTTAGACTCTAGCTTGGGAAAACAAAAAAGGATGGATCCAGAAAATGCAGTGCAGTGTTGGGCACTTTAATTTTTAAGGGAAATTAAGTATTAGAACCCAGCCATCCACATGTAAGCAAAATGAAAAGATAAGATTCCATCTCAAAAAAAAAGTATGAATATATCGTTTAAAAGCAGAAGAAAATTCCTTGTGATTGCTGCACTCAGTGCAGTGACGAGAACACAATGATTCAGTGAGAACACAAATTCGGTAAATCAGGCACTTAATGGCCAGTCTTTCTTCAAGCTCTAAGACCCACCATTATTCTGAAGGTCAGTACACCTGTGGATCAGCTCATCTCCAGTCCTCTCTGCATTTCGAGGCTGAATCAGCACTTGCCTCCACGATCTTCAATTCCAGTATTCTACTCCGATCACAACAACCCTATCCATCCAGTCTCCCACTGTTCTTAGTCTTCCATGTCCAGCCTCTACCTTTCTCCAGCTTATCATCCCCTCTCACTCTACCGTCCTTCCCTATCCAGTACAGATCCTAATCACCTATGACTAGGTGAGTCTATGATTCTAATCACCTCTTACCAACAACTCCATTCTCCTAGAAATGTTCGCTCTCTTGGTTTCCGTGAGTCCACCTTTCCTTGGTTTTGCTTCCTGGGGTCTTCTGCACTAGAACATTCTCCTCCCATTATTCCTAGTGGGGAGTCTTGCCTCAGATTTCATCTTCTGCCCTCTTTTTCCCTCTCCATATCTATTAGTTTCCTTTTGTTGCTATAACAAAATGATCACAAACTTAAAACATAAATTTATTCCTTTATGGTTAATGGAGGTCAGAAGTCCAAAACAGTTTCACTGGGCTAAAGTCAAGGTGTTAGAAAGGCTGGTGTCTTCTGGATTTTCTGAGGGAAGAATCAGTTTCCTTTCCCTTTCCAGTTTCTAGTGGCCACCTGTGTTTCTTACCTTGTTCTTTCCTCCATCATCAAAGAGCAATACTTCAACCTCTGTTTCAATAATCACATTGCTTTCTCTTGACTTTGATTCCTCCTGAGTCTGTCTTATAAGGAGCATTATATCAGGCCCACCAGATAACCCAGGATAATCTTAGTTTTATCTTAAAGTATCCTAATTTAATCACGTCTACAAAATCTCTTTTGCATTTAGCTAATAGTCACAGATTCCAGGGGTTAGGATGTAGATAAAAGTTGGAGAGGGAACATATTCGGAAAGTCATATAATTCATTATTCCTGAGGCAATTCCAAAGTCTTTTAACTATAATTCATATACTAAAGATTCTCTAAATTAGTTTCTACTGTTGAGGCTTTTCTGCTAAGCTACAGACCTACCTCTCCAATTCCTCCATGTCGAGTATTCCAGGCTCCTCGAACTCAAAATATCCAGATAGTTACCAGTCTAACTTTGTACCTTTTATATTAATAAAACTGTCCTCTCCTTTCTCATATATTTAAACTTCTCCTTCAATCTGCATCAATTTCATTAGAATGTAACCATAATTAAGGGACCCCTTCTTCCACTTACACCTGCTTCCTCAAAAAAAACTTTCCAATGCCCTCCGACTAGGTTAAACTTCTCTATTTTACACTTTCTATAAACATTATAAGCATTATAAACCATCCCATCTATAGTGCTTAACACATTATAATTTTACACAGAGTTATATTTTATATAAATTTATTGGTATGAATATTTTATCCATCTGTTTCTTCCACCAGACTATAAGCTCCATGAAGGAATAAACCATGACTGCTCTTACATAAAAGTGCATTTCACTAACTTTACACAGGTCCTGGATCATAGATGACCCTCAGCGGATACTTGTTAAATGAATGAATCATTAAGGACCTGTACTCTGCCAGAAAATGTGCCAGATGTTTGAAAAAAACAATAAACCATGCAAACATAAGCAGATTCCACTATTTTTTTACCTTTATTTTAGTAGTTTTGGGTTAATTTTGATTTGAAGTTTATTATTGTAGTATTTTTCCCTAAAAAATTAGTGCATACATAGGACTGGTATTTTTTTTTTCCGATTGAATTTTCTTGCTAAAGAATGCAGATATAAGTTTCTTTCTATTTGACATGCAGAGATGGCCTTAGATTGGAGCATCCTGGTGGTTCAGTTGGTTAAGTATCCAACTTTGGCTCGGGTCATGATCTTGCGGTTCGTGAGTTTGAGCCCCACAACGGACTCTGCACTAGTGCTGCAGGGCCTGCTTGGGATTCTCTCTCTCTCTCTCTCTCTCTCTCTCTCTCTCTTTAAATGAATAAATAAATAAATAAATAAATAAATAAATACTTTAAAAAAGAGAAAAAAATGGCTTTAGAATGACTAAGGCAATTTTTGCTCCTTGGCCAACACTTCCATATTTTGAGGGGAAATGGACATTAAAGACAATGCCACTATAGTAAATACTATTGTTTCAAAATGTATGAATCCATAGCCTCAAGGGTGTAAGATTTCCCAGAGTTGGAGCGTGATCAGCAATCAAGACACCTGCCATTTTTTGATGGTCACCTGACTTTGTGTTAGGAAACTGGGAAGAGAAAGATGATCTGCATCATTACCCCACCTTCTGGTAACCCCCTAATTGTGACACAAGGTCTTCTAACTTGATTGTGTGGATAGCATGAGTACAAAGAAAAACAACAGCCCCTAACCTGTGTAGCTTTAACTCAAATAATGCTCAGGATTGTCACAAAAAAATGCAATCAGTCTTTTTCTATTAAGAATGATTGCTAAAAACTTTAACTTCCCATCTCCATTCATTCTTCTGAATAATTGACTACTTGGAAAATACAAGCAGAAAATTTCATTTATCATATTTGTATTGAAAGTTAGTTAGTGGCAGATAAATTAGAGTAGTTAGGAAAGAGAATGCAGACATCAAAAACTTCAGGAAGTCAGAAAGAACACATTTCTGAAACCAGATTTCATGACATAGAAATGTCCTACATTGCGAATATGGTTATTTCTAATAATAAATCTGTCAATGGAAGCAAGCAATAACATTTCCACAATATTTGCACAACCTTTATTTGCCTATTTTACACATATCAACTCTTTGAGTTCAGGGTATCCAATATCCTAAGTGGAAAGTGGATCTACTGATTTATAATATGTTTTCTGTTTACGAGTACAATTCATCCTCGACTTCTCTAATACCTCAAGTACAATTCATAATCTTGAGGAGCTAGTGGCAAGTAACATATAAGAATCACATCTGAAAATCTCTACGTGTTCTGAATGGGGTCTTGCTAGAACTTCTGGCACCCAGCCAGCTATGGGATTTTTCATCTATATATAAGGCCTCCTACTTTTCTTCATTATTCAAGATGGTATACTTAAGGGCCTCTTCATCATTTCACTACAGCTTGGTGTTTGAAGAACATGGTCAAGATTTATTTATTGGGAATGAGGAGTTGCTTGAACTTGACAGTAATGTAGGGTTTACTTCCCTCTTCCTACCTACTAGACCAAAACTTCAACAAATGGCCATTGTGTCTTCATTACAAAACTAGTCAAACCCTTTGTATTGTCTAGTTTGGCAGTTAAGAGTTTACTCTAAGACCTGCTGCAGCTACCCATTGATAAATCCTGTTCTTTGAATTGGAGAAACTCACGAGGCTTGCAGGCACCTTTTTTTTTTCAATGTCTGACGCATATGAACGTTTAAAGAACTTTGACTAAAGATAATAAGGTGATACTCTTTTTTTCCTGGCTTTTCAAATTGAAATTAATAAACGATGTCTTTAGTTGATTAAGTCATAAAGCTAATTAATGCCAAGGAGTTCCTGTGAAATTAGTCAGATTCCATAATTTGAAAGAAATTTGTATATGGGATAGCACAATTCAATATTTATAAAGGTTTTTTTCTAAGACTAAAGAGATACCTGTTAATGGGTTTCCAAAAATAAAGAGATTCAGTAATTATCACTTAAACAACTCATTATCTATTTCAGAATTAGACCAGTCAATTTCTTTATCATTTCTAATTCATATTTAGAGAAGAGAGTAGCCGTGGTCACTCTTCTTTTCCTAAAATTGGCCCCCTACATCATATCACTTTTCCAAAGGTATGATGGAGTAAGCATGAAGGTTGTTTTTGCTTTTTCACAAAAGCCTTCACTTAAACTACCCAAGCCAGTACTGAATTTTTTTCAACTCTATTTTAGTCCTTTTCCCCCTGCTGCCACCTCATTGTTTTACAAGTAATGATAAATGTGATAATGAGTAATGACATCTATTCATGGAAAATGTGAAAGGTCTGAAGTTACAGTACTTTTCATTAGGAAAATGTGTCTCTAGCAGAGTCAGGCACTTTGACTTAATCAGCCCCGCTCCAGTTCGGTAAAGGGAATGAATTTTCCTTAAATTTCATAGAGTCTCTGTTTCTTCCTCCGCCTCCCACCACTTCAGTCCTATTAACTACACAAGATTTTTCACGGTAGTTTAAGTGTAAAGAAATGTTTCAACTCTTATTTTTATCCATTAAAATGCAAATGATGTAGGGCTTTCTGATTGTTTAATCCCCTGGGGGCTTTTGGATATGCAACATTGAGTACATGTTTTCAAAGTGCGTTCTTCTATATCCTTCATCCTCTCCCTTCCGATATGCAGGACACAGTGAATGATTAGTGTTAAGCCAGGAAAGCAAGATGTACGTAGAGATTTAAAATGACCTTGCTTTCTTGGTCTCCATTTGGGACTAGCGGTATGATGCACAGAGGCCATTTTAAAAACAGAAGCTGCACTTGTTATTTCTATAGTTCTTCCATATCAGAAGTTCACACTATTGATCTCTAAACTGACATAAGTAGTATGTTATTTGAACTTCAGCTAAAAAACTACTACCTGTGAAATTAATGTAAGAAATATGATCCACCACAAAAATCTGTGGGTTTAGAAATATGGATTTTTGTCAGTTTGACTTGCAAAAAAAAAGAGGTGTTACATATTTATATATCAAGCATTTACTCTTACAGATAGAATATATCTATATAATACCAACTATATATATATATATATATATATATATATATATATATATATAATGCTACCAAATTGAAATGTTAATGTCTACAAAAAGAATGAAATTAATTTATCTGTAGCACAGAGTGGGTAAGAATTTTTTAAAAGATAATATATATCGCTTTCATACTAATCAATCTGTGTATGTATACATATGATATACATACCCCTGTAGCTAATTCTAGATTTTTTTTAATACTGTAAACAAATAGACCATCTGGTATTATAAAACCTGTGTGTTCAGGAGTTTGTTCCTCTGAGATAGGTAATGTGTAGATTGCTGTATTTATAGCCCCTCCTTTTCCAACCATTGTGTTCTCAACCCGTTTCTGTACATGCCCTTTATTTCCAAGTGACATTTTTAGTCATTCACAATAAAAAAATTATCTCATATATATATGATTTATTATTACTTACATGATATAGATAGATATATATTATTTATCTTTACTTATATAAGTACATATATAATATATAATAAATAATATATGTACTTACATCATATATATATATATATATATATGTTTTCTCAGTCAGCTTCTTAACTTCCATTGAGTGATACCAACATGACTTTTCTTTAAAAAAATTTTTTTCAGTTTATGTAGTTTTGAAAGAGAAACAGAGCATGAGCATGAGTGGAGTAGGGGCAGAGAGAGAGGGAGACACAGATCTAAAGCAGGCTCCAGGTTCTGAGCTGCCAGCACAGAGCCCAACGCAGGGCTCAGACTCACAAACTGTAAGATCATAACCTGAGCTGAAGTTAGCCTCAGCTTAACTGACTGAGCCACCCAGGTGCCCCTCAACATGCATTTTTAAGGTGACCTACCTTTATCCAAATATCCCTTTCTACAAACCCAAGGGGAAACACTACACCAGTCATCTTTACTATCTTCCCTTTCTCCTCTCTTTTCCAGGAATACTTACCACCCAGGCCACATATGTCACCTAAACTTGGTTTTCCTTAGCTCACTTTATGCTTCATGAAAATGTCCCTGTTTTGTGTCCCACATCTTCAAGTTCTTAGTCAGTACTATAAACTAATCTACTTCCCACATTAATATTTGCATATATCTACATAGTATTCCATGTAATGTATAGAGGGAAGATGGTTAAAACCACAAACCCACTGTCATAGTAAGGAAGTAGGGCAGTCCGTGTATAAGATATTGGATTCAGTATCTTAATGAGCCCTTTTTTGGCTTCTTAAGTTGCCTGATATAATTATCTTTCTGCACTTTCAGAAAGTAAGATCTGCTTTGAAATGTGGAAATTCAAGTAACATATTCCCAAATCAATGGCCATAGCCAAGCCAATAGGCATAGCAATTATGGCTCTTTGGGGGAAGATTGTATCAAATGCAAGTTCTTGGATCTGCCTAAAATATTTCCTTTTCCCTGATCTTGTTTTCAATTTAACGATTAACTGTCAAAAACAAAATAAAATTCCCTTAAATTACTTTTGAGCATAATATTCGTCTTTTGATCCTAACAGGTAACACTCAAGCTGAACCGCTATCAACAAACCCCTCTTTGCTGATTTCTGGACCAGATTATAGGCAAGCTTCTCCACTTAGAACCATGCAACTATCTTGTAGTCACTTTATTTCCCAGGCAATAAATACTAATCTCAGCAAGTGTTTGCCTAAATAAGTTTGTGACCATTTGAAGACCCACTCTATGAATATCTCCACAATGCTCTGCCTGTTTAAAAATGACACTTCAGAGAAGGCTTTTGGTTCAATGAGTCTCTCAGTCCCAAAGCATTACTTCTTCTAGCTTTAAAATGCTTCCCTTCTTTTTGGATGGAGAGGATGGTAGGGTAGTTTCATTTCTGTGAGTCAAAAGATTTTTTTGTACCACTTGACAAAGTAACAATGCTGCCTTCCTGCCATCTAACTGAAAAATTTTGCAAAAGGGTTGGAAAATTAAATTCTTAATCTATAAAGATTTTTATGCAAATAAACGATTTGATTCAATAACACAAATTTAATTGCTCCTGGAGTTTGAAAAACATTGTTTTTATAATATGGTAATTAATTTAAACTCGTTCATATTATAAGCCATCCAAAGATTTTAAGCAAAAACTAAATGGATCATATCTGTAAAAGTAACAACTGGCGTTGCATGTGAATTTAGTCTTAAAATTATAGTATACGCTTCAAATTAATAAACACTAAACATTTACATAAAATTACATAGCATTTTTTTTTACTCATTCTCTTCCTTGTTTAACTCATCAATTCTGTTTTTTTTTCAGTAGCACACTTGAACTCTATGCCTATGTCATTTCATCATAAAAAGTAGGCTACATGGAACAAATAAGTAGAACAAATTTCTGTTGTTCATACACAAGTAAGAGCTTTCATAATACATTAGAATCTTCTAGAAAAAAAATTATGTCTTTCCTATTAATAGGCCCAAAGATACAAGGATGAAGAAGAAGCTAAAGTTTCCTAAAAATTAGTTCTTATATCTTGCACACCAAGAAATGTGATCCGATGCTATATCACAGGAGATTCATAGAGGATTCATAACAGAGAGAGCCACAGAAAGCCAAGCACTTAAAAAAATTTAACTTGTCAAAATTTCAAAAGCCCTTCTGACACTTACCAGTGCCACGGAAATGATGCATCTACTGGCACTGTGCATTCGTAGTCTGAAGAAATACAGTAAAACTACATGGATTTCTGATGTATTAAAAATTTCCCCTTTGCTAGGGTTTTAAGGCCAAGTAATACACATTAGGTTTGCCTGAGCTTGTAGCCCTAAAACTCTCCCGTCTATATTTAGTTAGTTTTATATTATTCTACACTAAAAGCTAAGTTGCTTTTGTAACTACTCACAATTCACTTTACTATGCACATATTATCTCTCTGAAAAAAACCCAGTATGGGCATACCTCAGGTTGGGATGGTATCTTTCATTTATTTGGCACTCTCCAACTGCATTGGAACCATCCAGTGCCTCTGGTACAGGCATCACAGTAGTTATCACAACTAAATCAGGAAACCAAGCCGCTAACTGGTTCTCTGACCCTGGGCCACTCATCTCACCTTCTGAGGCTTCCTCTGGTGCTTCTAAAATGAGGCGATTATACTTTTTCTAAGATACTTTCCAGGTATAAAATTCCATGGTTCTTTTCTTTTTTTTTTTTTTTTAATTTTTTGAAATGTTTCATTATTTATTTTTGAGAGAGAAAGAACACGAGCAGGGGAGGGGCAGAGAGAGAGGGAGACACAGAACCCGAAGCAGGTTCCAGGCTCCGGGATGTCAGCACAGCTGTCAAGGCAGGGCTCGAACTCACAAACTGTGAGATCATGACCTGAGCCGAAGTTGGAAGCTTAACCAACTGAGCCACCGAGGCATCCCTAAAGTTCCATGGTTCTTAATTAAGGGAGCAAGCAGACGAAGGGAGTCATGGCAACACGTAGGAAGGAGTGGTACCCAATTCAGAGCACTAGATGCCAAATCTTTGACAAAACTATTCATGTATTTGAAAAGCAGAGGGATGGTTGTGGAAAAGTCAGGAGAAACTAGAGAGAGATCCACTGTCTGAAGATAAAATGGTGTGGATCCAGATTTGTGAGTCTGATGCTTTTCTTTACCGAATGCATTGTCTAACCATGCGTAGCCTGGGTTGCAAAAATCCTCAAGTGACAAAATTAAGTTAAGGCAAAACTTGCAAAACAGATGAAAATTAGGAAAACCCCTAGAAATAAGAAAACAACAGAATGGTGATTCTAATGTCTGAACAACAGGGGGGGAGGCTGAAAAGCAGCAGTGGGAAGACATAAGGTAGATAGATACACAGCTGTATATCATGAAAAATTGGGGGGTGGAAAAAAATTTGTAGATTGATTCCCAGCAACTAAGCACCACCAGAAATAAAAGAAATCTCCCATCTTTGGAAGAATATAATGACTCTAGAGTTGCTGCAATGTATTATCTGTAATTTGCACGTTTTAACCCCAAATTCATCTATATACAAAAAAACCCCAAGAATCTATGAATTTTTACTCAGGAAAAGGAGTCAGTCAATAAACAGACTCTGAGTGGTCTCAGATATTAGATTAACAGGCAAGGATTACAAGGTAGCTATTATAAATATGTTCAAAAATAATAAACATGGTTAAATAAAGGAAAATATCAATGAATAAACAGATAATCTATACAGAAATTCTAAAAAAAAATATGGTTATTAAAATGAAAACTTTCCTAGATTGGCTTGATAGAAAAGTTAGACATGGCAGAAGAAAGAAATGGTGAACCTGAAAATAAATCAGTATAAATTACCCACTTTGAAGAACAGAGACAAAAAAATATTAAAGAAAAATGAACAGTACCTCAGGATATGATCTATTCTGGAGAATGTTCTGTGTGCTCTTGAGAAGAATGTGTATTCTGCTGCTAGTGAATGAAATGTTCTGTATATGTTTGTTAGGTCCATTTAGTCTGAAGTATGCTTCAAGTGCAATATTTACTTATTTTCCTTGTCTGAATGATGTACCCATTGTTGAAAGTGGGGTATTGACGTCCTCTACTGTTATATTATTGTATACTTCTCCCTTCATAGCTCTTGGTATTTTTTGAATATATTTAGGTACTCCAATGTTGGACGCATATATATTTATGATCATTACATCCTCTTGATGAATTGATCCCCCTATGATGAACCTCTTTGTCACTTGTTACTATTTTTGGCTTAAAGTCTATTTTGTCTGATATGAATATGGCTGCCCCTGCCCTCTTTGGGTTTCCCCTTGCATGGACTATCCTTTGCCATTCTTATGTGTGTCCTTAAAGCTACCTTTTGTGGGTAGCATACGGTCAGGTATTTTTTTAAAGTGCATCCAGCCACTTTATGTCTTATGATTGAATAATCCAATCCGTTTATATTTAGCAAATTATTGATAGGTGAGGACTTACTAATGACATCTCATTAATTGTTTTCTGGATATTTTATAGTTCGCTTGTTCCTTTCTTCCTCTCTTGCTGCCCTCCTTTGTAGATTTTCTGCAGTTGTATGCTTTGATTCCCTTCCCTTTAACTTTTGTGAATCTATTACAGGTTTTTGCTTTGTGGTTTCCCTGAGGCTTACATAAAACATCTTATAAATATAGCAGTCTATTATGTGCTGGTAACAACTTAACTTGCATTGCATACAAAAACTTTACACGTTTACTCCATCTTTTTGTTTTTTATACCACAATTTACCTCTTTTCATATTGTGTACTTTTTAACAAATTATTGTACTTGTAGTTATTTTTAATACTCTTACTCTTTAACCTTTGTACTAGAGTTGAGTGTTTAACATTCCACCATATTACAGTATTAGAATGTTCTAAGTTTGACTTTATATGTACCATTACCAGTGTGTTGTACATCTTCATATTTTTTCATGTTACTAGTTTCAGGAGATTCATGGATGAGATGTTCCCAGTGGCTCATAGGTAGGCTCTTTGATGGAGTCCATAATGCAGTTAGTAGGATCCATATCCTTTTATGCCCCCCAAGAGTCCTATCCATTGTTCTCCCAACCTTTTTCCACCCTCTAGTCATGTAGCTCAGGATTCGGTAATGTCTAATGGGCAAGACAGAAATGAGCTCCTTTGGCAACATCTTGGGTAAGCAGGATATTCTTTCACATGCTCTCCTTTTCCCCTGTGGGACAAATCATGGGCCAAGAAAATCTCTCTTGGCTCTGAGATGTGTCACCCTGGGGAATGGGAAATTTAGGTAAAGTAGAACTATTCCTCTTGCCCTCTCCTATGTATCCAGACATACTTTCGTTTGTTTGTTTGTTTGTTTTGTTTTTGCTCCAGCAATGTGCTGGAACTTCTCAGGAAACCTGGACTTCCACAAAGGCCCCCTTGTCCATGGGTGATTTTCTAAGACAGTTTTCCAGGAGTTCCTGGACAACAGCTGAAGGGCAAGAACTGTTCATAAATCACTGCAGAGTCCACAACTAGGATATCCACAATGTTTGTCTGCCTGTGGGCCAATGCACAGTTGGGCACAACTCCTGCCCATGTCCCTCGGCACATGGTGCTGGATTCCATGGCTCCCACAAAGGGACTGTGACTGTGGATGGATGCTGAATTTTTGCTGTTGAAATGAGGACCAAAAAGAAGAAATGTCTTCTCCTGCCATGATGCTGATGTCACTCTGAGTCCAGGATTTTCATTCGGGGCTGGTCACATTGGCACTTTTTCCCTACACAACAAGCCATGATTTCCAAAGTTCCAGACTCCCAGAAGAAAAGCAGGTATTTACTATGAATCACATTGTTTGCACAAACAATTTCGATAAGCTGGTACAGCAGGGTTTAGTGCCCAAGGCATGCAAAACAGTCTTATGATTTAGTAACAGGGAAAATTCCAAAGTCAAGTTTCCATATGCCACCCTTACAAGCAAGTTCTTCAAAGGGCAACATCAGAGCTGCTATATTAACTCCTTCCTACACGGGCACACTGGCACTGTTACTACACCCAGCAGAGGTATTTCCTTTCCTTAGCTACAGTTGAATCTGGTTGGGATTTTATTTCCACAACTTCCAGAAATAGCCTCATTACTCTGCCGAGAAACCAGGCACCAGCCCACTATCTCCATCTCTTCAGATGTCTGAGTTTCACTTCTACAAATCTCTTCCTTAGAGCTTTTAAATTTTAGTAATTCCAACCCCGTCTTTGTTCATCTTGACCTAGGAGTGGTCACTGCTTCCTGAAGTTACTATTTCTATGTTTTATGATTTTAGTGGGTTTTTTTCCCCTTTCACGTGACATTGTTAACCACCTTAGACTTAGCTTTAAGATAATTGATGTTCAGTTGTATCTCTTCAGGTAACTACTGTGCTTTTTGCTAGACCCTGACTGATACAAAAGCAGAGACCATCTTCCTTTGGCAGAGATGGTAAACAAGCAAGAGCCAACAGGATTTATTGATTCCTTACTCACGAGTCTCCCTTTTTGGTACCAGATTTGTGGTACCAAATCTGTGGTAAAGCAGCTGTGGTAATGGCAACAGTGACAGCACCAGCTGCAAATTTACTGACCTCTGATGACACTTATGGTAGGTGAACTTGAAACAAAATTTTAGCATCGGCCTCCCCAAATCTCCCTTCTCCAGTTCTTCCAAGGACACTTCAAGTGTTTTTGAAGTTTCTTCCTCCTTATATCACCTAGAGTAATTTTTGATTCCTGTGCTAAATTTTGATTGCTCTATAGGTCTACAGGCTATTTATTAAAAGACTACCGGGGGGCCTGGGTGGCTCAGTCGGTTAAGTGTCCGAGTTCAGCTCAGGTCATGATCTCACGGTTCGTTAGTTGGAGCTTCCCGTCAGGCTCTGCGCTGACAGCTCAGAGCCGGGAGCCTGTCTCGGATTCTGTGTCTCCTCCTCTCTCTGCCACTCCCCTGCTCACGCTCAGTCTGTCTCTCGAAAGTAAATAAACATGAAAAAAATAAAAACAATAAAATAAAAGACTACAGAAAACAAAAATTTAATGGTGAGACTTTAAAAATCTTCTCCATGATATTAGGTATGAGATGAGCGTGCTTGTTCTCACCATTTAAATTCAACATTGTATTGGAATTAGCAGATCTCACAAGTAAATGGAACATGGTTAATACAAACAAAACAAACTTGCAATTTGTAATTGATATGATTATCTACATAAAATCCTTACATAGGATGCATTTAAACATATGCAAAGTTTAAATGTACCAAAAAGGTTACTGTAGCCATATTGCACTCAGCACTGCATTGTGCCTACTTTCGTAAGACAGAAAAAGACACATTTGAAGTACTTTTGTGAGCTTTATTTCCCAAAACCAGATGAAATTATATTCAAAATGATCCATAACCTAGGAAATCTGGTAGTGTCTACTTTTAGATGGTTACAGTTGAATGGAAGCCTTGAGCTAATTGCGCAAAAGGGATTGTATCTATAAATTGGTCACGTGGCTTGTCTCACTAGAACACAGTTTAAAAACAAAACAAAACAAAACAGCTCTCCAATCACCTTGATTTTCAGAAAACCTATAATCTTGGCTCTTAAATCCTATTTTCATACAGATGAGCTGGAATGGATAACTTGAAATTGTAGAACCATTACACTTTTATAGAAAATAAGGATCAAAAGATAAGAATATGCTATGACCACAGTCACTACACCCAGGGATTTTATCTCAATGCTGTAAATCCAGAAACTCTGCTCTCGACCACGACTTACATCTATGGCCATTTCAGAGATGCATCTCCATGACATTTCCCTGAATTCCCCCCAATACAAGTTTCTACAGTAGGTAATGGCAGCTTCCAGAATAACCTCAGGTCACTGGAACACCCCAGTTCTGCAAACAACCCATTATAAGCCAGATTCCATCATGAAAATCCATCTTGCTACTGCTGTGGACATGCATCTTTATGACATTGGAGGAAAAAAAATGCAGAGGTATCTGGTGTTTCTCTGTGATGAAAGCAATGTTGTATCGGCACAGTTATTAAGAATTGGCTTTGGCACACAAGGGTGACTCAGGTGGTTGAGCGTCTGACTCTTGATTTCGACTCAGGTCATTATCCCAAGATTGTGGGATCGAGGGTCATGGGATCAAACCCTGTGTCCGGCTCCATGTTGAGCATGGGGCCTGCTTGGGATTCTTTGTCCCTCTCTTTCTGCCCCTCCTCAGCTGGTGCTCACACACTCGCTCTCTCTGTCTCTCTTAAGTAAAAATAAAAATTAAAAAAGATTGTCTTCACCTCTTGGTTTTTTCATCCCTTTCTGTCTCATGAAACTCTTCTAGGGAGTTACATATATGTTGTGTGACTGTAAATTAATAATATTTGTTCCTAAAATATAAAACTTGGTGTTTTTTTTTTTTGGTTTTTTTTTTTTTGTTGTTGTTGTTTTTTAACGTTTTATTATTTATTTTTGAGACAGAGAGAGACAGAGCATGAACGGGGGGAGGGGCAGAGAGAGAGGGAGACACAGAATCGGAAGGAGGCTCCAGGTTCCGAGCCATCAGCCCAGAGCCCGACGCGGGGCTCGAACTCACAGACTGTGAGATCGTGACCTGAGCCGAAGTCGGACGCCCAACCGACTGAGCCACCCAGGCGCCCCAAAACTTGGTTTTATCAAATACTTGGTACAAAACTTCCACTGTTCTCCTCAGACCGTTGTCTCCATCAGGGTCCCATAAGGGGATAGGAAGCATACCAGTTACTGAACAGAGAAAGTTTCACAAGAATGGTCACCTAGGTATAAAATTGTGAACTAGGGAATTGAAAAATGAAAAAAGAGCACTAATGTACCACAAAGGCAGCAATTGCAGGAAGCAGAGATCCCTGTGGTTGAAAGAACAAAGGAAAACGGTTGGAATGACTGAAATTTAGAACCTTAGAAGAGGGCCCCTGCACAGCCAAAACTCAGGCCTTTGAGGCAAGAGGGTAGTGGTTCAGTTGCTCAATGGGTTCTAGTGTCTCTGAGCTTGGAAGGGAAACCCCAAGAGGCTGGGACCAACAGAGGATAGGACCCTCTTGGCCAATGCTGGTGACTGTAAGTGTGACACTATGAGAGGTGATCCACAAGTATCGAAAAATTGCAGACTGCTGCTAGCTACCCGGAGAAAAACAGATGTTGCCTGCCGGAAATGGCAATGCCAAAGTGACGCGCACCGGAAGTCCAGGCAGACAGGAAGCCGGCAAGGAGCAAACAGAACGGGGCAAGTCCCTTTCTCCTGCAGCCTTCCTGTCTCCCTTTTTGCCCCCTACCGGCAGGATCTAAGGGGGAGTCAGCGGGCAAACAGAAATGAGGTTTGCAAATTCCCTGCCTCCTCATCACAAGATACTCCTAGAAGGGTGATTCGGAGCTCAGAGACGATTGCTTAATGACTGGCACAGCAATCCATACAAGATCCTTCTGAAATAACTGAAAATGGACTCATGATTACAGTTACACTGTGACAAATGGCTAAACTACTTACAGAGTGTAGTAGCTTACTGAGAAGCCTTATGACTCAGCACAGCCTCACAGTTTTAATGGAGAAAGACCTAAGAATTCAAATTCTAATCCCCACTCATTGTATAATACAACATAACACCGTGTATCTCAATGTCTGTTTCTGACTCTTGTTTAAGGAATATTGAACCAGCGAGAGTAAAAAGTGGTAAAATAAATTGGACACATATTTAACAGACATAAAAAAAGTAAGAAGTTGCGGTTCTCTAAACCAGACCAAATAAAGCTAATCTCAAATGAAGTTTGTTAAAAATACACTCACTCTCAGTCCTCTCAACACCATCCCAACATGAGCTACATAACTAGAAATTCTCAATTCTACCTGCATCAAAAAAAAAAAAAAAAAAAAAATCAAACCCTGGTTTTGGACACTGTGTGGAAACATATGCTGCTATTTACCATTAGTGAGAATTTCATTCACATCTCTATGCAGGAGGGCAGTTTGCCTATATGCATCATAATCCTCTAAAATATGCCTTGTTCTTTAGACAGAAAACTCATTTCTAAAAATTTACCTAAAGGAGATAATCACATGGGTATAAAATTAATTTAGCCCAAGATAGTTCTTATCAGTGTTGTTAAAAATAAAGTAGAGCTAAAAATAAACCTGAAGCTTTATCCATAGGAGCCTGGTTAAGGAAATTATACAAGTAATGAAATACTATACAACCTGTAAACATGACTAGCTAGACAATCTGTATCAGCATAGAAAGAACAAGTTCCAGAACATCCATCCATTCATTCACTCAAAGCCTGAGTTTCTGCATTGGCCAATGAACCTATCACTGACAAGGTACTTGCCTATTATAAAAAGCTCCCATTTATGTAAAACTATTTATGGAGGGGCCCCTGTTTATGTAGGGTAGCTCAGTCAGTTAACTGTCTGACTTCGGCTCAGGTCATGATCTCATAGTTTGTGGGTTCAAGCCCCACATAGGGCTCTGTGCTGATGGCTCAGAGCCTGGAGCCTGCTTCAGATTCTGTGTCTCCCTTTCTCTCTGCCCTTCCTCTGCCTGCACTCTGTCTCTCTCTCGAGCTCAAAAATAAATAAACATTGAAAAAAGGTAAAAAAAAAAAAAAACCTATTTATGTATACTTATCTGAACATATGTAAAATTGTCTGGATTTCCTCAAAAATATTAAGAGACATTGGCTAAGAGAAAAATGTACTTGTCTCTCAGTGATGAGGCCGTAGCTGATTTCTACTTTTGTCTTTGTACTTTTGTATATAGGGTGCTAGTGTGAAATTATTTTTACAAAAACAATATAGCCACTTTGAAATATCCCACACTTATTCAAAATCTAGGGCACTACCTTTTAGCAGAGTTCCCAGTTGAATGTGCTTTCTCTTTTGCTCAGAATTACTTGATCATTTGGTCCGTGTCATTCTTGGAAATTTAACATTTTGTCCTGAATTATAATTGGCTTGTGTTTGTCATCTCCCCTTATAAGATTGCAAGCATTTGAGGACAGTGACACTATCTTGTGTAATTTTCCTTACAGCATTCAGAACAAAGATTTGATTTTAGTGTCGCTCAGTAAATGTTGTGTTGCATTCCTAATTTCACTCACCATCAAATTGCACTGGGCATTCATCAGAGTAACTGCTTTGCCCATCGAGTTTATGGGTGATCATGCACCACTTATAGCCTGTCCTGAGGAGCAGTCTTAGTGAGCTATGGTTTATAATATACAGCCTTAATCCTCCAGACAACGCTGATTGTACTAAGGGTGGACTCTTGACCCAAAAGCAGCCAGTCCAAAGCCTGGCCACAGACATGACCTGGAATGAAAAGTTGATCAATAGGCCATTCACAAGAGAAAAAAAAAATCAGAGTGATTATAGACCTATGAAATTATTCTCAGTTTTATTAATAATCATGGAAATGCAAGCTAAAACAAAACAGAGACATGATTTTTTACCCATTGGATTATTTTAAAAAAGGAAAGAAAAAAGACAGTGTCCCATATCGAAAAGAATAAAGAAAAGGGGTCACTTCCATATACCACAGGTGGGAAAATAAATGAAGGCTTATTTTGGAAGCAGTTGATGGCATCTATCAACATTTACATTGTGCTTGTCTTTTGATGTGGTTATTCTGCTCCATGAATGCAAACTGCAGAAATATCCCCATGTGCACAGAGATGAGGCAAGGATGGTCTTTGTAATTTTCATTAGAGAAATATTTAAAATATTTTATCATTAAGAAAGAAGGGTTAAGTAAACTACATTATATCCACACTATAGAAAAAGAGACAGGAACTGAATAAAGTTAATAAAATCAAATCCAGGGGCGCCTGGGTGGCTCAGTCGGTTAAGCGAACAACTTGGGCTCGGGTCATGATCTCACTCTCCGTGAGTTCGAGCCTCGCATCAGGCTCTGTACCGACAGGTCAAAGCCTGGAGCCTGCTTCAGATTCTGTGTCTCCCTCTCTCTCTCTGCCCTTTCCCCACTCACACTCTGTCTCTCTCTCTCAAAAATAAATTAAAAACATAAGATTTTTTTTTAAATCAAATCCAACATCCTTACTATGACCCACAGTCCTGTATAATCTGACCTCTGCCTCATCTCCTCTGTCTCCCCGCACTACTTACCTTGTTTCAAAATCCATGAATATTTGCTCTTGCTTATTCCTCTACTTGTATTATTCCTTCTCCAGACATTTTGTTGGCTGATTCCTTCCCTCCAGCATCTCTGCTTAAACATCATCTCATAGAATATTTTCCTGACCATCCTGAACTTAACCCCTCTATATCTTATCCTTTCTCAGTTTCCACCCTAGAATTTACCAATTCTTGACATTAAATTTTGAGCTACATTTTTTAAATTATCCATCTCCTTTACTAGAAGTAAAACATCTATGGCAAGGAAATTATCTATTGGTTATTATCAAATCCCCAGTGCCTAGAATTATGTCTTAATGAATAAAAATGTTAAATTAACTAATTATTTTAAAGGTATGTGTTTAAAAGAACTATGTGTTTTAACATGGAAAGATATCCAAGATATACTGAGGTTGCTGAAAAGATACAAATGATGGGGCCCCATTTATGTAAAGATGTGTGTGTACATGTGTGTGTGTATGTGATACACAAATGCATGCAGATACCTAGTCAAAGAACTAAAGTTATACACACCAAATTCTTATCTGACAAGGAGAGTGTCTATAAGAGGCAAGGAAAAAGAATTTTCACACTTTACGTATATCTATATTAATTAATATCTTTATGAGAATAGATTTACATACTTTTCATAAAAGGAAACAAAAAAGAAAAGGAAGAAAAAATGATCAGTAATAATAAGAAGAAATAACATTTTTAAGATCTTGTCTCATAATACAATATATATTCTTAAATGTCTTTTTATTTATTTTGAGAGAGAGAGGGAGACTGGGAGGGGAAAAGAGAAAGGAAGAGAGGGAGAATCCCAAGCAGAGTCCTCATTGTCAGTTCAGAACCCAACACAAGCTAGATCTCATGAACTGTGAGATCATGACCTCACCTGAAATCAAAAGTTGGACACTTAATTGACTGAGCCACCCAGACTCCCCTCCTAACACGATATTTTGACACTACAGATGTAGTAGCTCATTTACACTTGACCTTAGCCAAAAGGCCAGTAGTAGCTCATTTAAATATCACAACAACCCTGGAGGATATTTATTATTATTATTATTATTCCCCATTAGGAATAAAGCTAAGGAACAGAAGAATTAAGTAGCTTAGTCAAGATTATTCAAGCTTTAAGTGGTAGAACCAGGGAAGGAAATAAGGAGGAAAGGAAGGAAAGAAGAGAGGGGCAGTAAGGGAGTAAGGAAGGATTCATTCATCAATTGATGGACAGAAGACTAAATTTGGCAAAAAAAAAAAAAAAAAAAAAAAAAAGTGGTTCCAGTTGTCAATACTTGCTATGCAAAATTACAGGTTATTCGAAAGAGAATGAAAGAGGGGAAAAATGTTCAGCTCCTGTCCTGTGGTGCTCAACTCTTCCAGAATTCCTTGACCAGATTACTCAGCTCTTTTTGGATTCCTATGCATGTATCTCTACAAAAACTCTGTGGTACACAATGACTTGAGTGGGGCTCTGTTCTTTGCCTAAATCATGTACATTCCATATAACAATGTATGTTCTTGACCTAAAGAAATAATGCCATGTGTCAGAAAACAAACTCCCCTAGTCTTTTAAAAAGGAGAACTAACCTAATTAAGCTCAATAGTGGACAGCAAAGTATGGACATTTTAGAGATTTTCCAAGAGACCAACAAAATAATCTGCGTGTGTGTGTGTGTGCATTTATAAACTGATCTTTCTGCCTATTTGTCTTATGCTTATTTGATATGCCATTTGTCGCTTTTAATCCTGCAGTGTGGTGTAATCTAACTGAGTGAATTTAAGGTAAGTCGTATGAAAAAGCACAAAGGAAAAAGAATATTACAAGAGAAAATGTTATAAAAATAGATGTGCCTGATGTTAAATTAAAATACTTCATCCAAATTTCTTACTCAACACATCAGTGCATCAGGATAGCTTGCCTTATGCACTGCATTTTACTGTCTTAGAGCTTCTCCATGTGATGATGGAGAAATCATGGGTAAGCATTTCAGAGAGCTGTTATATTAGGTCTCCTCTTATCTCTTTAGCTATTAATAGTTCACTTATTTCTATTACACTGATATTGAATCATACCTGTAACTCTCCTATCATAAGCTTTTATCATCTTTAAGGTTTCATGTGGAATCTAAGTAAGATTGATCACTGTAGTCATCATAATCTTTTAATTAAAAACACTGTGTTATGTTTACCCATAAATAAACCCCGAACATGTTCACACCGTCCACCATTGGCATTACGTTACAGGGGACTCCACTTTACCAACAATTTTGAGACTACCTTGTGGTTTTTCTGCTTCAGAGCATGAGCTTTATCTCTTGTGAATCATGGGTAAATCTGAGCGTATCTGATCACAAATGCACACATGGCAAAGGTTGGCTTTCACAATTCAAAGTGTCGACATATAAAGAACTGCTCTTTTCAGAGCAGACTGGGAAAAAAAATAATAAGGTATCATATGTCATTTGTAGATTTTGTTCCTTCCTCTGAAAGAAACTGAAAGATTAGGTCACACTGTTCTATGAAAGCATATTCCCTTTTCCACTGAGGCAGAGATATGATTTAAGTGTGCTCGTCACCATAGCTATGCCTTTGATGCTGTGAGCCATTGAAACATGAATACTCCACTAATTCTTTGCAACTACTAGACTGTAAATCAAACATGCCACTTAGTAAATGACCCTTATTCTTCCTTTCTCTTTCTTACTGGAGAAGATCACTAGCTATTTGTAGGTACTACAAGAAAACATAGGAAGTTTTGAGGAAAATGCTTTTAACCCACCATTCCCCTCAGGAAACTGGCATCATTTGAAGCTCTCAGAGTAATGAAACAAACAGCTAGTTGAAGGGTGAAAATTTTAGTCAAACAATTTTTACAGGGTTTATATCAGTATTCCTTCCATAGGATACTATATAATGGATGTAAATGATTTTTTCCCCCACGGAATTTACCCATTGTTTTCATGGTCGGTCATTAGAAACACAAATTCATTAAGAAATGAAATGGTCGGTAAAGTGATGATTTGTAAAGGTAATTCTTCTTGGAGAAAAAAAAAGCAAAGTTTAGCAGTAACATTTAAAAAAATGAATTCAGCCTAACCATAATAATAACAACCCCAATTTACTGAATATTTGCTGTGTACCGGCTGCTCATCAGAATTTATCACCTCTGGCCAGCTCGGAGCTGAGAGCCCATTGGGTTTAGCAATAAGCAAGTCATTGTTATGTTTGCCAAACTGAATCTCAGAATCAGTTTCACTGGGGGTGGAAGCCAGGTTTCAATGGATTGGGGAGGGGTGGGAGAGAAGGAAGTAGAGTCAGCTACCATGGAAACAAAATTACTCATGAGGGGGAAAGGAGAGATACGGCAGAAGCTGGTTGGAAAGTGGACTTTATGAAAAGAAGTTTGTTTAAGACAGGGGAGAACTGAGTATATATCAATGAAACCTGGAACAACACTTGGAAGGTACAGGAGACAGATGAAGTAATATACTGAGCAAGGCAACGGAGGGATCAGAAGGAGGAGAAGGAATTCGGGAGAATACATCCTTTCTGTCTTCTGATCCCATCAAATCCTACTGGACATCTGGCCTTGAGTATCCCACGGGCAGAGAACTTCCAGTTCAGCATTTCCACCTTTACCCCCAAACTTATTCTTTTGCTTCCTCTCTTAACAAATGGCACCCTTTTCTGCCTACATTCCCAAGCCAAAAATCTAGACACAGTGCTGAATCATGCTTATGCTCTCAACCTATTGCCAGGCTCCATCCATTTTATCCATTTAAAAAATAGGCATATCACATAACTCCCGAGGATCTTTCCCTGACTGTCCAAATCCAGGTTAGGTGCCCTGCTTTATTAGTCAGGATCCCACCAGAAACACAGAAACTACTCTAGACATCCCAGCAGAGGTGACTTAAAACAAAGAATTAATTCCACAGAGGAAGGAAGAATTGAGAAGTTGAGGCAACTAAGGCAATAACAGCAAAGAGAGCCAGCCACCACCCCTAGAGTTTGAGGAAAAACTTCAAGAGATGGTGTCACTAGACCCAGTGGCATGCTGGTGAATGTTTAATATCCAGTTCCCTGGGAGAATAACAAAAACTGTTTGCCAATTTCTGTAGTATAGGTATCCCACCATGGCTGACTTCAAACTACCACCTCATCGCTAAATGCAGAGTTGGGAAAAGATACACACATTCAGCTCTTGTGAACTCACATGCCAGAAACTGGAAGCTGGACCCGTCAAGCAGAATTTCAAGCTATAGAGAAGATGCAGCTCTTTCCAAAGACGCTGCCTGGGTGGGGCAAAGGGGCAAATACCTGAGCTTCTCTAATTCTGCCACCTTCCATTCTCTCTTCAGTGCCCCTCTTTGGCCAAAGACTTCTTAAAGTCCACTTTCCAACCAGCTTCTTCGGCCAAACCCAGCCAAAGTTCAGCTGAGCCTGGGAAATGCAGCCTGAAAGTTCAGATCTCTTCTGATACAGAGCAGATCAGAGAAGGGCAAGGAATGAATCCAAGAACAGTTGAATAAAAAACTCTGGGAACACTTCTAACTCCTTTATAACCGGCCTACTGGTCTATAAGCTCTGTGAGGACAGGGACCACTTCATAGAGTCTGGAGTTCAATAAGCAGCTCATATTTTGTGAAACAAATGAGTGACTGATTAGCAAATATAATGCCTGCATTTAGTAACCAGAATATCTGTGTCTCTTTGTGTATATATATATATATATATATATATATATATATATATATGGCTGTCAAATCACATATATTGATATGGTGAAGCTATAACTTAACAAAATCGTATAGAAAGATATTATACTACTCGATTTCTTAAACTTCTTGCTAGGACCTCAGCCCTTTGAGCATATCTCATACAACTTGCTGCAGAAATGAAAGCTTTTGTGTGGTCTCATGACTGTTGTAGTTTAAAAATCTCCATGGTGCCTGGGTGGAGTTGGTTAAGTGCCTGACCCTTGATTTCAGTTCAGGTCACAATCCCAGGGTCATGAAATTGAGCCCCGAGCTTGGGACTCTCTCTCCCTCTCCCTCTGCTGCTCACCCCCAACTCTCTCTCTTTCTCTCTCAAAATATATAAATAAACACTTTTTTTTACTCTCCAAATTTTTACAAATCTGTGTTTTAGCAATTATCATTCACGTAGTACATCCTACAAGTTTCCTGCTTAAGCGTAGGCTCTTCCTCCAGCAAGTCCAAAGCCCTTAGTTAAAATCTTCATCTCTATCACTAGTTCCCACCAGCAGGCAAACTTCTTAAATTTCCACCAGTCCTCTGTCTTGTCCAACTTCTATTGCTAACCACCTTCAACAGAGTCAAATAGATTTCATTTGAAGGACTGTCGTAGAGTTTTCCTGTGTATCTTACTCCAGTAGCTTCTGCTTTTGTGGCTGCTTTTGATCATAAATATATTTAGAAAGATCTGTAAAGTCTTGTCAGAGATAAACCAATCTGGACACTACTAGAGTGGTAAGGACAGATTTCATCAGTAATATACTATATTGGGGATGTGGTATATTACTACGTTCAATAGGATAAAGAACACAATGTGAACTGACCTCCACTTCTATTTGTACAGAGGTGACTGGACGTTTTAAAGGGAGAATGAGGGACCAGGAAGGGGGGTGGGGCAGTGAACAGGGGCTCAGTAGAATCAGGAAAGTGAAAAATTACAAAAAGAAGGAAGAGGGGGGTTGGTGCACTTGAAACTCATCTGGGTTTGTTAGCTGGTGCTTCAAACCAGCTTGGTTTGAAGTCTTGAAGTTGGACTCTTACCCTCCCACAGAGGCTGGAAAACAGGGCGCTATCTTCAGGTGTCTGTTGGAACAAACAGGCTTTCGGCAGACGAGTTTTCTCAGGCAGGTGCTTTAAGGGGATTAGCGTCATCATAGGGGTATAGTCTTTAGCTACTAGCTACTAGATTCTCTGTTAATGTTTTGAGTGTGTCTTTATAGACCAACCTTGAACCTTATCCAGAAGAGGGCTCGGAGGAGCCCTGATGGCATTCGGTCAGGGAGAGAATCATTCAGTCTCAAGCCAAATCACATGCACCGTGATTCACTCTTACCAGGTATTCTATTCATCAAACACGTATGAGAAGGCCATTAAATCAGAGAGTTATGTCTCTTTTCCTCACCTACAGCATAAACTGTCTTAAGAGCAGGGATAAGGTGTGGTTCCCTTTTGAATTACTCCTCTTATGAATGTATGCATTTTTCTCCACATTCAGTGCCACCCAGAAGCAGACCAAGTGGTGGGTGAGGTCTTCCTCAGGTGCAGGCAATAAAGGGGTGTCTTACCTATAGAGACTTTTAAAACATATATTTTTTTAAAATTATTCCCATGTGCTGGCAATTCTAAACAATGTCAATGATAAAATTACTCCTGCTCCCTAAAATGTTTGTTGATCTAAATTTGAAATAATTGCTCTGGCTGATGTTAAGTTTTGTTAATATATATGTAAGCTTCAAGTTAGCACATTTCTATCACTTATTCTTTAATAAATATTATATTTTTAAAGGGGAGTTAATTTGGAGAATTTCCAGTTGTAAAGTCAGCTTTCAGCCCTTGTGGACTCAGCACATATTTTCATTTCAAAATAACTTTGTAATGGTTCAGAAACCATTTGAACTCACTTTGGGCGCTGTATGTAGCTTTCATCATTTCATTTATACAGCAGATTCAAAATATACAATGACAGTGCAGTGATTATAAAAACAAAGAAACAGAACTTGAGTTACTTCAATTCTGTCATTCTCCGTGACTACTTGGAATCTACATTTGTGTAAAAACATTAAGAAGTGAAACAAAGTTGTGAACCATGAGGTACAGTATTCTATTTGCTACATACAAATTTTATTTCATACATTTTGAACAGTATCTTTAAAACTGAAATTCATTATTCTTGGATTAGTAATAGTTTTAAAACTAAACTTTGAATCAAGGGGAGAAAAACCATTCTATTAGAATGATCACTGAGTTGTTGCTTAAATGTTGGTTGTAATTAAATTCACTTACTAATTATCAGAAGAGTATTTACATAAGAAATTGTAATAGAACTATAACTGATTATTGAAGTTCAAACTGTTAAATAGCTGTAAAAGCAACTGAATGCATAGCTGTGTGTTTACCCATTTTGGTGCTGCATTTGTATTTTATCTTTGAATTTTTATTTTTTGTTTATTTTTTTTTTTTTAATTTTTAATGTACTTATTTTTGAGAGAGAGGGAGACAGAGTGCAAGTGCGGGAGGGGCAGAGAGAGAGAGAGAGAGAGAGAGAGACGGAATCTGAAGCAGGCTCCAGGCTCTGAGCCGTCAACACAGAGCCTGATGTGGGGATGGAACCTCACCCGAAGTCAGACGCTTAACTGACTGAGCCACCCAGGAGGCCTTATCTTCAATTTTTTTTTAAATTGGCATGATACAAAGTTTAATGAAAGAAGTTTTTTTCTTGTCTTTTTTTTCTAGCCATTATCATTGTAAGCTCTTTGTTTCACTTGATTAGTTCTGAAAAGAGCTTTGTCACAGAGGAGGTATCAAAAAACTGAGACTCTCGGGTGATAAATGTTCTAGATAAGCCCCTGCTGCAACCGACCATCAGCCCCTCCCTGTCCTCTCCCAAACCACAGCACCCGCCTGCTGTCTGGGCCTCTTCCCACTCAGGCACCCTTATGATCTGTTTCCCATATAGGGATCAGAGTGACCTTTTTAAAATACAGATCTGATTATACCCACTCGATTCTCTTTAAATCGGCCCATGGCTTTGAAATGTTCTTAAAGACCTGGCCACGACAGCAGCCCTGCCCTTCCCCGTCTCCCCCCACCCCCAGGCTCCCGGTGCTCTCCCCACTCGTTATGCCAGCTTTGCTCCAAGTTCAGTTCTACTTCCGCATTCCCTCTCCAACTGCAGACCATGTTCACTTTGCCAAAAAGGCTAGTTCCTCTGCTTTTTTTCTAGGTCATCTTACTCATCCTTCAGAGTTTCACTCAACTGGTCGTTCTTCAAAGATGTCTTCTCTTGGTCCCCTGTGGCTGGATGTAAACACAATTCTAGTCTCCAATCGTGTCTTGTGTCTCTCCTTCCAACCCTGTCACAGAGTTACAGTTTCACAGGTGTTGGATACTTACTGATGAATGTTTATTCTCCTGTTAGATTCTGCTGTTTGCTCATCATCGTACGTCTAGAGCCTGGCTGGCACTATGCATTGCACATGAAAGAGAGAGAGGGAGAGAAGGAGAAAGGGAGAGGGAGAGAAGGGGAGAAGAGAGAAGTTGAAAACCTCAGGGATAGAGAAAGAAAAGTGTGACAAAGAATTTTAAAAACCTAGACAATTAGATAAAACGTTAACTGCCGGATGTTAGAATGGCATGAGATCATTTGAAATGAAACTCTTACTGTAAATATTCCATGAAGTATTCAGGAAAAGTGAATTCACTCTCAATATTTATTTAATATAATCTCTCATACAAGTCTCTTCTCCAGTAATTACTTTGTAATCACCTCATCTTAAAAAGGCATGGTTCAAAAAAATGCAAGAAAACACCAGAAACAAGTAAATCGACAAACACTGCAAAAATTGTGTTTTTAAATTATATTACAGATAAAGTGTTAATTTTCCTAATACAACCTTTTGAAAAGAAGAAAAAAAAAAAAAAGACTAGCTTCCCTTTAATCTAACTTCTATAGATAAATGGGCAAAAGATATGAAGAAAGAATTTACAAATAAACACAGAAACATGCTTAATCTTGCTCATAATGAGAGAATGCAATTAAAACTGCCTAGGCGAGATTGGCAGAAACCCAAAAGTTTGACAACCTACTTTGTTGGGGTGGCTGTAGGGAAATAAGCTCTCACATTTTGTTGGCAAGAGCTATCTACAAGGATACAGTCCTTATGAAGGGAATTGGGAATAACAAGCAACATTGCATGCGTATTAATCTTTTGATCACCTCGCAATAAAAATATTGTCGAGAAATCTACTTCAAAGATACTCTGGGGGAAGGGTATATGAGTGAAGGGTACATGGGGTTCCAATTTCCTCCTCTCTACTTTAGTGATTATTTGTAAATATCCATGATGAAAAGGTTTTAACAATCGGTATCTACTGATGTTTTCTTGTGACTGCAGTATTCTAATGCCTTAGCTTGGGTTTCCCCCAAAACAAAGCCTAAGATAAAGGCTGCCACATGAATGAACTCTTTAGAAATGATGAAGAGGTATGGTAAACAGGGAGGAAGGGAGAGACCTCACAAAGGCGCATTGTTGAGTTGGCCACCACAAGAGCTTGCTCAAATGGAGGGACTTTCTGAGAAGCCTAATGAACTTCAGAAGCAGGTACTCTCAGCCTCAGTGAGACCCCAGAGCAGGATGTGAGCAGTAGTACCCCTGTGGTACCTGAATCCATACCCTGTCAAGTGACCCCTGTGAGAAGTCAAGCCTGTCCAGAACTTGTTCCTGCATCTGTGGCTGGACAAAGAAATTCAATACAGTGTACCAGATGTGTGTGCTACCCTGAAAAGGGATTATTCACACATCTAGGTGAATTTTAGGACCTTCCTTTATTATGTTAATGGTGTAGAAGTATCGTAAATATATATAATATAATATAATATAATATAATATAATATAATATAATATATCATGTGTGTGTATATATATATATATATATATATGTATGTATATATACTAAATCTGAAAATTCTATAATAAAAAGAGAGGGAAAGTGAGCTGGCATATCGTATGCTCCACAAGCAGTTATTGAGGCAGTGATAGAACAGCCAAGTGCTCATTCTAAAATGCTGATTATTTCTCTATGCCAGACAGAAGTGGGAATCAAAATGATTTACTCTAAGAACTTTGACTGTATTACTGTGAAATCATTTATACACTGTTAAATGATTAGAATACCCACAAAATCTATAAGTCCCCAAAGCATGGTCTTTTGCATTTCCCTGCATTTCCTCCACCAAAACCAGATATTATGTGAAGTAATGAGTCTAGAATTCATAAGCAGATAAAATTTTTGTTGGTTTCAATCATATGGGCTGGTTAAAAGGTTGCTGTCTCCTCAAAATGGTCTTCCCATCTGCATTAGTTTCCAACTGCTGTTGTTAATTACCACAATCTTGGTGGCTTAAAATACCAGAAATTTGTTTTCTCACAATTCTGGAAGCCAGAAGTCCAAAGTCAAGCGGGCAGCAGGGTCATGCTTCCTCCTGAGACTCTTGAGGAAACTCTATTCCTTACGTCTTCAAGCTCCTGGTGGTTGCTGACATTCCTTGGTGTTCCTTGGCTTGCAGGTTGTATCATTTCAATTTCTGCCTTTGTCTTCACATTGACTTCAAATCTCCCTCTACCTCTTTCTTATAAGGACACTTGTGATGCTATTTAGGGCCTAACCAGGATAACCCCAGGTTATCTCTTCATCTCAAGATCCTTAACTTATTGTTTACATCTGCAAAGACTCATTTCTTCAAATAAGGTAACATTTACAGTTTCCAGGGATTAGAACCTGGTATCTCTGAAGCCACCATTCAGCTCATTATACACCAACCATGAGTTAATCTACTGAGATTCTAATTTCTGTCTTACTTATTGCTACTATAGAATAACAGTTGAAAAGGAGATTCTGTAGCTCTCACACTTATCCTTATACCCACCCTAAGATTAGCCATAATTTTGTTTCTAAAATCAGCACACTTTTTCTACAAAGTAAAATTTGTAACTATTTAATATTATCTCTGTCACAACTATTTAACTCTGCCATTATAGTGTGAAAGCAGCCCTAAGCAATACACAAATGAATGTGTTCCAATAAAACTTTATTTTCAAAACCAATAAATGGGCCAGATTTGGCCCGTAGACTGAAGTTTGTTGACTCTTATTATAAGGTCTAGGCTTTTCTTGGGGAAACCAAAAATATATTTGTATTTCAGCGTTTGTACTACAGAAACACTCTTATATTTTTGTAGCTACCCGGAAAGAGGGAAGGGTGGATATTCTGGAGCTGAGATAGAAGGAAGGCAAACTGTGTCAGAAACATAGATATGAAGTGAAGCATCTCATGTTCAAGGGAAAGAGATGTGGCAGCCTCAGGACTGCATCGGTTTCCTACTGCTACTGTCACAAATTACCACACACTTATGGTCTAAACACAAATGTATTATCTTACAGTTACGTAGGTTAGAAGTGCAACAGAGGTCTCAATGGGGCCAGAAGCCCGAAGTCCAAAATCGAGATGTCAGCAGGCTCTTTCTGGAGGCTCTAAAGCAAAGTCTGTTTCCTGATTTTCACGGGCTCCTAGAGACTGCCCACATCCCTTGGCTCCTGGTCCCTTTCCTCCATCTTCAAGGCCAGTTGCCACATTGCAACACTTCAATCTTTTTTTCTGCTAAACTCTTCCACGTTTAAGGATGCTTATTATTACATTGGTCCCACCCAGATAATCCAGAAAAATATCTTTATGTTAAGTCAATTGATTAACAACCTTAATTGTTTCTGCAACTCTGGTTCCCCTTTTCCATATAATGTAGCATATTTAAGTTCTGAAACTAGGATGTAACATCTTGGGGACACCACTATTCTGCATCTACAAGGAACATATAGGTCTGTATTCTACCCTAAGCAAAGCTCAGGAGGAAGTAGAACTTCCAAAAGGTGATGAATATAAGGATCCAAGAGGCCGAAAACTAAACGCCCCAACCTGGAGAGTTTCTTGTGGCAAAGAGAACCACGTGAAAGATGTCTGTCTCTGGACCTCAACAAGAGAAGCTTTTCTGGTCTGTCTCCACAGACTTGTCAACAGTAAATTAACAAGAAAACAATGGTGGCTATCATAAACGAAGGACCAGGGACCCCCTCCCCATTCTTATGGAATTATTCAAGTTCCAGCTTCTTAGAAGAAAGTAAAGAGTGAGCCCTGAAAATGACTGATAATGGATGTCCTGCCAGTCAGATGATTGGGAACTCAGAGATAAGTTAAATATGATTTAGAAAAAATAGAAGAATATGACAACCTCATTATCCCTGGGGTAACACAGAATTTATTCATACTCACTACGTTATTTTTCAAAGTATAAGTGTTCAGGGGTGACTGGATGGCTCAGTTGATTAAGCGTCCGACTCTTAATTTTGGCTCTGGTCATGATCTCATGGTTTGTGAGTTCAAGTCCCGCATCAGAAGGATTCTCTGTCTCTCCCTTTTTCTCTGTCCCTCCACTGCTTGCATTCTCTCTCTCTTTCAAAATAAATAAATAAACTTTAAAAAAAGAAAATCAAAAAAAGTATAAGTATACAACAAGTATGTTTTCTTTCTGTCCTCCTCTGACCTAATATTATAATCCTGCTACTCAAAAGCCTTTGATGGTTCTGAGGTTAGCATTAAAGATCCTCCCCTACCAAGATCTGATCAAATCCTACCTTTGCAAATTCATACTAGATATTAACTTTTCCATATTGATGATTTCCAACATACTTACAATATTTTTCCTATTAATGAGTATTTTTCGTAGTGCTTTCCTGTCTTGGAAAGTTTTTTTCAGCCCCATCTCTACACCTCTAAATCCCACTCATATTCAAGACCATTTGCAAATGCTACTTTTAAACATAAATCCTTCCCTATCTTCCCCACTGAATTATTGGAGAATCCCACTCTATTTACGTAGCCCTCCAACTACTATAGTCTTCTAGCAGTGTAGCAGTCAGATGCCTTCAGAAAACAGAAACCACAATAAGCATTTTAACAAAAATGATTTCATTTAAAGGCTGATTATACAGGTGTTTGAGAGCTGAAAGAGCAATAGAGAACATTAAGGATTACCCAGCGATAACAAGCAGCTACTACCCATAGTACTGATAGAATAAAAAGGAAGACATTAGATTACTAGAATTTAGGATCTCGAGTAGGGGTCTTTGGTTGGCTACAAATTACGCAGTCAGCAATCTCAATCTCAACAGTCTTGGTTGAGCAATCACTATGTAAAACAATGCAGTAGTCACAGAAATAATTATTTTGGAAAGACAATGTTAACACATACTCTTTAATTATATAACTAATGATAGAAACCTCCCAGTGAAAATTTTGGAATTCATAAACAAGAGGAAAGAATGAGACTAAAAGTATCAAAAAACAAGACAAGAGATAGATGTTGAGGGATAATACAAATTTCTTAGACAAAAGGGACAGGAGAAAAACAAGGGAAGAGGGCACTCCAGACTGAAGGACAACGTAAGCAAGAGAAAGAGGCAAAAATGATCATACTGACTTTTGGGGGGATGCAAAGGAGATAGGACCACTCATACTTCAGGGTGCACCTGGGAAGTATCAGAAGGTCCTTGTTAGGATGGCAGATGCTTTGTGGATGGATGCAAACGAGCTGTTGACCCACATCCAAGTTACTCTGGAAATAACAGTAAATATAAGTGTAATTGCCATTTCAAAATGCCTAGTCATTGTTTTGAACACTCTTCCTGCCTCTGAGATCACATACTGATACCATTAGTTTCCTTATGTTCAAAAATTGTGTTTTTTATTTAACCCAGTTTGTTTTACTCTTCATTAAAACACTAAGTATTTTGGGGTGCCTGGTTGGTTCAGTTGGTTGAGCATCAGACTCATGTTTTCTGCTCAGGTCATGATCTCACGGTTTGTGAGATCGAGCCCTGCATCAGGCTATACGCTGACAGTGTGGAACCTGCTTAGGGTTCTCTCTCCCTTCCCCTCCCCCACTCACGTGCACATGCACACACGCATGCACACTCTCTGTCTCTCAAAATAAATTCATAAACATTTAAAAAAATAAAACAATAAGTACCTTTACATCAACTTTGCTTAAGTCATATCTTTTCTCATTTTGTATAGGATTTTTCTTTTTAAAGTGAAGTGATCACTTGAGTCTCAGTTAAGATACTTTGGTCAGCAAGGAAGAGGAGATTTAAAAATGGCTGGCACAGATAAGGAAAATACAATCTGCATAAGAAGACCTAAGGAAGCATTTCCATGGTTAGTTATTTCAGGTGCTAAACTACAGCATCAAGACTGGATGGCACCTCCAGTAAGGACTCTGAATGACTGCAGCAGCTTTGGGCATCCCATGTTTAACAACAGCATCTAAAGTCCAGAAGAGAGGAGAAGGCGCCTCCCTTCCACGTGTCTCTTTTTAAAACAGAGAAACATTTTTCAGTCACTCCCTAGACAAGACTTTCCCCTCATGTCTCTTTGGCCAAAATGACATCATGTGCCCATCCTTAAACCACTCCTTTAAACATGAATGGAATAACTGGGATACATTTAAAGTAATCAAGATTCAACTCTTAGGGTACAGGAAAGTTACACTCACCCTTGAAGCCAACAACCACCCAGTAACTTAACAAAAATCAGGGTTCTGTCACCACAGAACAGGGCTTGAGAAAGGCCCAGGATTGCTGTTGAGCAGGCAATGATTGTACCTGCTCAGTCTTCCCTAGGCTTTCATTCCTCCTTAATTATAGTTGTTTCACACTCTTCCAAGTTCTCTTTTTGTAGCTTTCCAAATTCGATATTATTTTCCCGATAGAACATTCAATATATTTTTAAAAGGTTGATAATATACATAAAAATGAGTGTTGATTTGCTCTCATCTATCATTCCTTAAATAGTCTGTCCTACATACCAAGTTTATCCTTTATTATTCTTCCTCTCCCCGTAGCCTGAACCCTGTACTGTCCTTAGCATCTTTCACATGCATGGGCTTATATTAGAGGTTCAACTACCTCACATGCTCTCCATAAATCTGCTTGACTCCTTTACATGGCCCTTAGTGACTTATGGTTTCTGCCATCTTTCTCACATATCTTGTAAAATCTGAGCTTACTAGAGGCCCTTCTTTTTTTTTTAAGTTTATTTATTTTATTTTGAGAGGGGGAGAGGGGCAGACAGAGAGGGAGAGAGAGAATCCCAAGCAGGCTTCACGCTGTCAGCACAGAGCCTGACACAGGACTCAATCCCAAGAACCGTGAGATCAAGACCTGACCCGAAATCAAGAGTAAGACACTCAACCCACTGAGCCACCAGGAACCCCACACGAGACCCTTCTTATCACTATCTGATTCCTCTAGGTGCATCTTTTTCCCTTGCAATTTTGAGTGTTTTGTCAAAAGTTCACTATCGTGATCCTTTTATCTTTCTCCAGCCATCTTCCCTTTTAAATCTCTGTCTATAAAATTCTTAAACATTTTCTCTGAACTTCCTTAGGTCTTTTTTCCAAACATTTATGTTATATGACTATCTTCTATATTTTGTAGCTATCAGATACATGCAGTAGAACAGTCACTTTCTTCCAAAATTCTGGTTATTTCCACAGGAAGCTTGAGTAAAAGAGAAAGTACCTGAACTGAGTTAAAATTTTGGTGTTTCCACTTTAGTGATTAAAGAAATGACTTAACTTCCTCCAAGTCTGGTTCCATACACATATAATGGTGATACAAATAACTGCTTCATAAACTGTGAAATTAAATAATGGTGTGTGGGTGCATGCAGGCTTGCGTGTGTGTGTGTGTGTGTGTGTGTGTATGTGTGTATTACCTCACTCTCATGTTTTTTCAAGTGTGTAAGGGTTTGAAATGTCAAACTGTAAAGTTCTTCAAAACTACCATAAAATAGGAATTACATATTTGATTGGCCTTAATGATCTGGCCTCTCACTGTCCTCTCTGCAGCCTGCAGCCTTCTCCCTTCAAGTTACCATGGAAGCCCACTCGAGTAGTTCAAAGTGTGTTTGTGTGACAAAGTCCACATTTGCCACATTCTCTCAGGACCTTAGAAAGGTCAGACTCCCCAAGGTCAGGGCCCCTCTGCAACATGGAAACATCTTTGAAAATTGCAGTAGTTAATTTGTGGTCCTGCTTGGCTTTTCCCTGTGTCATTTCAAGTTCAGAGTTTATTATACAACTTGGATTGGAATTTTTTTTATTATTTTTTTTCCTTTTCCCAAGAAGAGAGATCCCTCTAGTGGTTCATGTGAGTCTGTATTTTTCAGTGACCAAATGGATAACAGGCAGAGAGAGCCTGTTTAGTTTCTAAGAGCTGTGTGAGTTGATGAGCTGGGAAGAGAGAGAGGTGAACTGCAACAGTAAGACACAAAGAAACGAGACATGACAAGATCCCTTTCTTTGTTATATGGACAGCAATCAAGGAATTTTATAGACCTTTAGAGACTTGTTAGATCCTTGCCATGGATCTATAAGGATCTTTCCAATTATCATTTATGATCATTACCATTTATTATACAAATGATATATATGTATTATTAATTATATATTATGTATAATATATAAAATATATATTATATAAATTATCACTTATTATAATTTTCTCAGTCCCATTTAAGCTCATTTCTCTCCTACCTGCATTGCTTTGGGAGGATGCAAATCCCTGTCATATAACTGCCAAGTTCACGTACAGCATCCCACGCATAATTCTGGATGGAAGTAATTGAGGACAAAGAGTTGGTTATCATTCTTATGTTTGTATTAAAAGAAATAGTCAGGAAAATCCATGTAGAAAATCCAAAATTATTCCAGCTTTGTGGCTATTACTTCATTCGGATGAGAGAAGAGGGTCATGGGGTCATTTTCCCTCCCCTCAATTCTGGTGAAGCAGCTGGAGAGATACAAAAAATCATTCTGCATAGTCAAAACCAATTAAAAGAAGAATGCTAGCTACCTGCAGTTATACACATTTAAGAAAATGATACCTGAGATCTAATTGGATACATAAAATCAACTCATATATCAATAATATTTTAATCAATTATTCCACTGCAGATGTTTTGGCCAAGTACTTCATATGTTTGGTGTTCAGTGTTTGAATGGTCACGGTTTAGCCTGAGCCAGCACTTCTGTCTCCTGCAAGCATACCTCCCCTCAACTGTGGCCAAGCGGAAGATCTTAAGAATGAGTGACAGATCCACAGTTCCGATCTGCTGGTTCCTGAAGTGACCCTGGTGAACAGAAAAGAAAAATCCCCCATGTCCATAGGACCTTTGTATAACAGCTGAGCAGCTTCAAGTGTCCCAGATAAAGAGACTAAGCATTGTTCATGCAAATTATCACTTATCTAAAAACTACAGTCATCGGTTACAGAGCATTGTTTGGATGCTCTGGCAATAAATCATTTTTGTGAGTTAATGTGTTGAAACATACATTGTCCTTCAATATAAATAATCAACAGCAGCGGTGTTTTTTGTTCCACTTCAAACTGCCGGTCCCTGGGAAATTTAGAGAACAAAATGTTTCAATGTCACAGTATGTGTTTCAGAAATTCCCATTTCTCCCTCTTCAGTTCATGTTGAATGAATAAAAAGGCAGCCAGTAAGTGGAAGAGGCAAAGCAAAAACAAGAAAGTAAACTGGCAAATTCACGAACCAGATAATCTAATTGCATTAGTTTAAGGATGGCTATGAAGCGACAAGGACTGCCACCTAATATTCTTTGTCAATCTTTTATATTTTAGCTACATTACAGATTAATACTATAGCCCACTCTCACGATCAAACTTCTTTTCGAAGCATTGTTATCTGGTAGGTTTGATTCTTCCTCATTATTTTAGTAATAAAATACCAACCTCATAATAAAATGTTGAATACCCTCCAAATCCACAAGGAAAATCTGACACATGGGGCTCCTAGACAAGATGCTCGATGGGTTCTCTGGGTCCCTTCCATTCTAGGAGAATGATCACGATCCTATGATGAGGTCACAAGCTTCGGTATCACTTATTTATTTAACAAACAGTATCGAGCAGCCATAGTCATTCATATTGTGTTAACTTAGCTAAGGCGGAACCCCATTTCCCAGAATTCTCCTCACTGTGTAGTTTCAACTTAGTGTCAGCCACAAGTAACATTTGGATATCTGAGAGATGGAAGTGAAGCAGCAGCCTTTTTGTTTTTTTAGCACTTGGAAGGTCTGTGCAGGTTCTCTCCAAGGCACCACTGGAACTCACACCCGTTGTGCAATTGCTACTTCCCCTTGAAGGTGTGGGACAGATCCCAGTCTGCCCCTCCTCTTGCTCCCATCAATACCCCTTTCTGCTTCTCCTACTCCTGGGACAGGTGAATGCATAGTTCTGTGATAAAGGGCTCAAGTTTCCATTGCAAGTCACCTGCACCATCAAAATTGGAGACTTGGAAAGACTGACACGGGTTCCAGTCCACTTTTATGGGTTGCAGTGTGTCCTTGCTCTTTGCTGCTTCACCCCAAGGTTTTCTTCCTAGGTTTTTGCCTTTCTAATTCGGACATATAGACAAGAGACTTTGATAGCCTGTTTAACTAGTTCCCACAGTTACGTGTCAGCTCCCCATAATAAAATATTTTATATCACTCTTGGTGGTTCTGTTTCTCAGACTGAATCCTGATGATACAGATACATATCACTACAACTGGTAATAGGGATTTAAAACACGAATAAGTCAATCTAGTAAAGAAGACCATTAGTTTGCTAGGGCTTCCATAACAAAATACCGTAGACTAAGTGGCTTAAACAATAGAAACTTATTTTATTACAGTTCTGAAGGCTAGGAGCCCAAGATCAAAGTGTCAGCAGGTTTAGTTCCTCCTGAGGTCTCTCTCTTCGGCTTTTGGATGGCTGCCTTCTTACTGTGTCCTCATCTGGTCTTTCTCCTGTGCATGTTTATCTCTGGTACCACTTCATCTTCTTATAAGGACACCAGTCCTATTGGCTTAGAGCCTCACTCATAACCTCATTAAATTAATGTCAATTACCTCTTTAAAGGTCCTATTTCCAAATACAGCCACATTAGGGGTTAGGGCTTCAACAGATGAATTGAGGGAAAACACAATTCAGTCCATAACAAAGAAATAAGTACACAGGAAACTGTTATTGCATGAAAAATGCTAGGTGAAATTATAGAATGCCATGGAAGGCCACAAGATGGGTATATAGCACAGTTCTGGGATTGTGGGTTCAGAGATAGGATAATTATATAATGTATCACACAAAATGAGACACTTGTGAACATGGAAATGTGCCTCACTGGAGGGTGTTATGGTAAGTGAGATAAGTCAGTCAGAAGAAGACACATATCATAGGATTTCGCTCGTATGTGGAATTTGAGAAACTCAACAGAGGAACATAGGGGAAGGGAAGGGAAAATAAAATAAAAAAATAGAGAGGGTGGCAAACCATAAGAGATGCTTCAATACAGAGGACAAACTGAGGGTTGCTGGAAGGGGGTGGGTAGAGGGATTAAATGTGTGATGGACATTAAGGAGGGCACTTCTCAGGATGAGCACTGAGTGTCACATGTTACAGATGAATCATTGGGTTCTACTCCTGAAGCCCAGAGTGTGCTATATGTTAACTGACTTGAATTTTAAAAAATAAAAGTAAAAATAAATAAACATACACTGATAGATCTCTATCAGCCATACTCTAGAACTGCCCTGGGAAAGTAAGAGACATAGACTCTCTGTTCAGAGAAGACCTCATGGAGGAAATAACATCTAAGGCAAGACCTAAAGAGGGATAGAAGTCAAGAAGACAAGGATAAGCGGGTGGGGAATGTCATAAGCAAAAACAGAAACCTGGAGAAACATGGCATTTGTGTGGAACTACAAGAGATTCCACGTGGCTGAAGTTTAGCAAGGGCTGGGGGCCAGAAAAGAAGCAAGATAAGAAGGATTCAGAAGATGGGTGGCTCAGTTGGTTAATCATTGGACACTTAATTTCAGCTCAGGTCTTGATCGCATGGTCATGAGTTCAAACCCTGTATGGGTCTCAATGCCCAGGGTTTAAAAATAAAGTATTTAGAGGCTAACGGGGTTCTTTAAAGAGTCTGGATTTGGTTTGAAGGCAGGTGTGGGTCATTATAAGTTTCAATCATGGAAATGGCATAATCTGATTTTCATTTTAGAAAGATCTCTCAGAAATTAGATCAAGACATGGTAACTATACTTGATAACACAGTATGGTATAATTGTGCTAAGAAAATAGAAATTACGTATTCTTACTAAAAGAAAAAAAATGATAAATATGTGAGGTGATGGATGTGTTAATAACCTGGATGGGAGAAATCATTTTACATTATTATATATATAAATTACCACGATGTACACTTTAAATAACTTACAATTTTTATTTGTCAATTACACCTTAATCAAGCTGAATTTTTTTAAAAAAAGAGAAATTTGATCAAAGCAGCCGACCCTCTCAGTTTCCCCCACAGACAAAAGAATATTGTTTTAAAGTCCAAATAAGTAACGTCCTTGGAAAACAATAAGAAATTCATCTATAAGAAAGAAATATGGAGAATTAAAACAAAAACAAAAACAAAAACAGAAATCAAGCAGGAGTAGGATCAGATAAACAAAGGAACTATAGTTAAGCACACAAACCCCCAGCATCCAGAATGACTAAGGAGCCAAGTTCAAAGGCTCTCACTCACCAAAGAGGGGACAACTTGAATGTCAAGAATGATAGTAACTACAATAGATTAAAACACATCAAATAAGTTTCAGTATATACATCTATAATGATACTGTAATAAAACTAATTGGTTACCACTGAAGAGTATCAGTGAATTATTTTTAAAACTGTTAAATAAAGAATCAAGGATTTTGTTTTGTTTTGTTTTGTTTTGTTTTGTTTTGTTTTTGGCCTTTCCTATATGAACTGTTTGAAGGAGTAAACAATACTAGATGAGGGAAAGTTTCTCTTTATAGAAATATCCAGCTAATAAATGAGGAATGAATTATTTAATTAGTGTGCCACCACTGGAGTTAATGGAGGTAGGTATTGTTCAGCAATACCTGCTAAAACTACAAAGGAAAAGCACCTAGGCTTGAAATGCCTCCTGATAGAGCATAACACTACCTGTGAATTAATTCTGAAAAAAAAAAAAAAAGTTAAACTTGACACTAATCAAACCTCCAGAACAGTTACTAATGGATGGGAAATTTAGACACAGATTACGAACAGCAAAATTGACATATATTAAAAAAGAAATGGAAAAAAAACTATAGATTGGAAAAGTATTCAGGGGCATATCTACCAATCACCATGGGTAGACTTTATTTATATTCTGATTTAAAGAAATAAACAATAAGACAAAATTGTGGTAATGATGCCACACTGTAAATCCAAACACTCACCAGAATATGTGATGGTTAAATATTTTGAGTTTGGGACATATGAGGAGATATTTCTAGGGAGCAGTTACATGAGTAAGTCCAAAGCTTTTGAGACACATCTGGACTAGGGATATAAATGTTGGAATGGGAATCATCTATAGATTCTCACTTTACACATGGAAGCTCATGAGATATTAAGCGGTGTATAGAGTTGCTCATCCTCCACACTATTGAGACCTGGGACCAGAAAATTCAATGTGGATGGCTGCGCTGTGCATTGCGAAAGTTTAGCCGCCTCCATGGGCTGTATCCAACCAGAGGCCAGTAGAATTCCTCCACTCAGTTTTTACAACCAGAAGTGTCTCCAGACGTTAGTTAGAATCGCTAATGTAGAGTGAAAAGAGAAGAGGGAGAAGAAAGAGCCTCAAAGTATCAAAAACGCCTGTGATTAAATTGTAGCCCCACCACTAGGAACTGTGGTCATCTCCTCAGGCCTCACTCTGCTCATCTATAAAATGGAAATGACATTGTATAATTCACTAAGTAGGAGTGCGGCAATTATTTACTGTGGAAGACACTCCATTAATGAGAAAACGCTCCATGTGCCTCCCTTCCTAAGTGCCCATTGCTATTGGCTTCCTTTTCTTTCCTCTCTCCCCCACAACTCCTGGTCCAATTTAGCTCCACAAAACTCCAGAACATCACTTCTCTTTCTCTTACGGCCAAAAAACCTGGAGTCTGACTTTGTAGCTACTGTGCTGAGGCAATACTGCATCTGTAAAGCTGCCAATGATCCCCCAGAAATTGAATGTGAATGTCCACCTTCACCCCTCCTGAACCATCCACAGGAAGGTACTTTTCAATAAGAGAAACAAGCAAATAGCCTCAAACAACAAAGATGAGAGACTGTTCTTTCTGGGGTCTAAAATCAAAGTCCATACAGGCACTTCTCAGAGAGCTCTCCTAAGTTAAGAGCCAGCACAGATTCACTGAAGTTCCTTAGATCAAAAACTAAAGATAAATGTATGGTTGGGGTGAATGAAAAAGATTTGGCCAGGGGAGAGTCATTCTGTCATAAATAAGACTCCATTTCTTACTTAGGTGTTGAGAAAAGTGTCTTGAAGTTTATGCTTTACCTCGATTTACCCAATGTGATTTCCTTCCAGCAGTTAGTAACTCTTTATTAACAACTCTATTGAGGTACAATTTACATACGGTATAATTGAACCATCTAAAGTGCGTAATGCAATGGTTTTTAGCCTATTCACATACATGTGCAACGACCACCATAGCAATTTTAGAACATTTTTAACCCCACAAAGGGAAATTTGACACCACTTAGCTATCACCTCCCTAACCCCTATTGCCTTATTCCTAAGTGACTATTTTCTATTTTTTATTTCACTAATATATTTTCTGTTCTTATATATTTGCCTATCCTGGATATTTCGTATAAAAGGAATCATATAACACATCGTCTTTTGTTTCTGGCTTCTTTCACTTAGCAAATTATGAAAAATACAATCTTTTCCAGGTTCATCTATATTGCAGCTTGCATCAGAATTTCATTCATTCCTTTTTAAGGGGAAATAATATTCCATTGGATGAATATAACATATTTTGTGTGTCTGTTCATCAGTTGATGAACATTTGGGTTGTCTCCACGTTTTGGCTATTGTGAGTCATGCTACTGTAAACATTCATGTGTACGTTTTTGTTTGAGTACCTGCTTTCAATCCTTTGTGGTATGTACCTAAGAGTGGAATTGCTGAGTCATAAGAGGAACAGCCAAACTGATCTTTACACAGTCATGAACAGTCATGAACTCTTAAGAAAATAATTTTAGAAAGTAGGATAAATACTTCCTAACACTCTGAAACAGGACATCCCTGCTTGGTTTGGCTGAGTAGCTGAGTCAAGTCTCCAAAGAGAAGAAATGGTAGGCATGTAATACAAGCACACAATCATTCTGAACTATTCTGCACTTATGAGGACATCTTCTTATCTATTTTCTTTATCAAAGTGTTTGTAAACTGACCTAGTAAGCAAAATATTGCTTAAAGCCTTGTTTCTGTGGAGAAATGTATTCTGAGTTAAAATTAGAGTTCTAGAAAAATTCATTTGCCTGGTTTCACAGAGCCCCTGGGGCCACTCGACCAGGAAGGCTCACCTTCCCTTTCTCACCCAGCAGCTTCAAGGGACTCTAGCAATCTGGAATTGCAAGGCTGAGTGGGTAGATGGGATTCTTCTTTCTTCATTTTCTTCACAATCTAACAGGCTCTAACTACCCACCACACATATACGTGGAAGTTCATGGACATACATCTAATTCTTGAGGGATTTCCACTTCTCTTTCTTCTCCTTTTTGCATGGGATCACAGACCCTGCACATATCAGAGATACTCGTCAGGCAAGTGTTCAATAACCAGAGAGTTCCCTGATTCCAGGTGAATCCCTTAACTTGAGATTATTCTAGTAGGGAAGTTAATAAAGTATAAAAGGGAAATTAATGTCTTCAACTAAAGCAACAACAGCTAACTGGCTGTGAGAGATCATAAGGGGTGATCTAAGAATTCAAGGCCAATGATTAGGAGTATAGTGAAATCATAAATAAAATAATGGCCTGAGTTTGTAAAAATAAAAAAATAGGTGTGGGGTGAAATGCAGAATAGGTCAGGGTATATGGATCAGGACAGAGGCTATGAATACTCGGGTGCTTGCGGAAGGCAGATGGTTTTCCCAGATCTCTGTCCCCTGATTTATATGCCTTGTGCAATTCCTCCCCCTGTACAGACAGAATCTGTGATTATGATGAGAAACGAATCTCATGATTAGGTTACATTATATGACAAAAGGGAAGGGATTTTACAGATATAATTAAGGTCCTTAATCAGTTGCCTTTGAGTTAATTACGAGGGAAATGATCCTGGGTAGACCTGAACTAATCAAGTGAACCCTTAAGGCTGGCCTTAAGGCAGTAAGTTGTCAAGTGGTGGGAGGGCCTATCAAAGGAGCCCTCTGACCTATAGAAAGCATCCTCTAGGATCTGAGCGTAACTCCTGGTAGACAGCTTGCAAGAAAATGGGGACCTCAGTTACGCAGTTACAGGAAGATAAATTCTGCCATCAACTAGAGAAAGCCTGGAAGTCAGTTTCCTTAGCTGAGCTTCCAGATATGGGTGCAGCCAGCCAAGACTTTCATTCCACCCATGTGAGACACTAAGGAGGGAACCCAACTAAAACCTGCCAGATTCCTGACCCACGGGAACCGGAAGACAGCAAATTAATGTTGTAAGATGCTATGTGCTGTTGCAATTTGTTAGGCAGCAATACAAAATTAATACACTGCCAAAGACCATAGCACATGGGGGCGTGCACACTTTGTGCCCTATGAGAACCTAGTGGTTTTGAAACACTGGGCAGCACCTGACACATATTCTTACTGTTCTATTTGCCTTTGGTACAGTTATCCTTGACTTACATTTCACGTCTAAATAGCTCTCTGTCTACCTATCTTATATGCACACCTTCTATAATTAAATGTAATAAATGTTTTTTTATTCCCACCTTGATGATAATATGATGATCTATACAAAGGATCTGCACGTTAATTTGTTTTGTCCTCTGAGGTAGAGTTCTACCCCAAAGCCTTGCAAATGCTTTTCTGCTTTGAATCCCAAATTGCACTTATAAACACAATAAGAAGTAGAAGAAATTAGAGAGTGGCTGCAGCGGGATTTAGAGTTCCTAGGGGAGTGGTAAACCTCACAGAAAATCTGTAGTTTGTCTGCGTAATCACACAGGCCATTTAGATGTGGGTGTTATTGTTTAGTTAGCCCAGAATTATATAGAGGCCTTAAGCAATTTTATTTTGGTGATTTCAGAGTACAGAGCGGTATGTATCTGTGTCATCCGACTGTAGCCTGAATAAAAATACACTGCAAGATAGACACAGAGCCCTCTATTTCAACTGCAGTGCCAGTATCAAAGCTCCCGCGTTTCATCCAAAGACAGATGGACAGCAAATGTCCTTCTGTTATTGGTACACAGCTCAAACCGAATGGGATTTATCAGGATTTTACATCTAATCCTTCTTCTTAAGAGACTCTGGCTGTTAGCTTTGGCAGGCAAGAGAAGGGAACCAGATGCTCGAATGCTGGAGGGCAGAGTTCCTAAGCTAAAGAAGTTTTTTTTTAATGGCTTTCGTTTTCTGGTACTTGCGTGTGCCCATCTAAGCATGACCACCTCCAATGAATATCGCTAGATTTGAATTATTAATTGATATAATTAGCCAATCCCTCCCCTTCCAAATAAAACCAAAATATGCCAACTAAGCCTTTAGTAATAGGCATATCTGTGCGTGTTACCCTAGAGAATAAGGCCAGTATTAAAATTTCTAAATAACACTGATAAAAAAAAATGTATTCAGGAAATAGAACATTTTTATTTTAAAATTTCCATAAAATGCATTCTCCCCTGGCATGAACATCCTGCTTATGAAAGTACTTGCAAAGCCTCCAGCTGTTTCTCTTAATTTTCCCCCCATCAATTCCAACTATCATCTTAAAAAGGCACAATAGGATTTTCCCAAATAATCACCAACACATGATGAAATTACTCCTTCAGATCTAAAAACTCCAGCAAAGAATTTGTAGGGGATTACTATCTCATTTTGTAATAGTGCTCTATTCAGATGTAGCTACAACTACCCTACAGTTACAGCAATAATTTTTCGTTGCCACACCTCAGGGGGTATCCAGTTATCTTAACAACTGTCATGAAAGTCTAAAGGAAAAATTAATTTAAATCTGCTCTCATAAAAAAGTGACTAAAATGTATTCTATTATCCTTAGGAGTTGGAAGGGGAGGAGTCCTCAAATCAGAAATAGAAAAGAAGATACCATAATTGCAAAAGGTCCAGCTGTTCTAGACAAGGGCAGTGACTCCCAAATGGGGCTGTTCACAAAAATTGCTTGGAAACAAGTTTAAAATGCATATTCCCAGGTCCCACACCATACCTTCTGAATCAGAATTTCTGAGGTGGGATAGAGAATCTCCATTCCCAAAGCAATCTTCAGGTATTTCCAATGCAGTTAGTCTATAAACCAGAGTTTAGGAACCACAAAAATTAGGAGATCTATCAATACATCTGATTGATTGACAGAGTATTAGCTGTAATGTAATCTTGATAATAAGCTATTCTAACTACTTAAAATTAAAAAGACAGGCTTTTGATCTGAATCCTTGCATTTAACTTTTCATTCTCCCAAATTAATTCCCAGAGGAATTAGAAAGTTGTGGAAAATGTGTTACCAGCTCTGAAAAATCAGAAAAACAAACCAAACTATTGTGGGAAAAGTCAAGGCATTTCTGCAAAATATATTGCAAACGAGACTGGACCAGGAGATGTCCCACTCACTGAACAGACTCGAAACACTCAGCAGCCTCCCCTCTTGTGCCCCCATGGGTTTCCCAGCACTCAGTTCCCACCCCAGTCCTACATCCAGAAGGCCTTCTCCTGCCACAGCCTTCTGCAGGCCAGTTCCACCGAGGGCGCAGAATGGTATGGACTTAGCTCTCCGGAACGTCCACCCTTTCCACCTCTTTGTTGATGCAAGTAAGGATTATATCCATATAAAAAGTCAACAGAGAAACATCGGGAAGACTCTTACTGCCCTTCAAGAAATCAAGGGATAATGATTTACGATAAAAAAGAAACTAGTGAAGCCATTGAAGAAGAAATTTGCCAGCAATGGTACTGTAATTGAGCATCCAGAAGACGGAGAAGTGATTCCGCTACAGGGTGACCAGAGCAAGAACATATGCCAGTTCCTCCTAGAGATTGGACTGGTAAAGGACAGCCAGCTGAAGGTTCATGGGTTTAAGTGCTTTTGGCTCACTGAAACTTAAGTGAGGATTTCCTTGCCATGAGAATTTCCCTTCTGTCCCTTGTCAAGTTTAAAAACCTCACAGCTTGTATAATGTAACCATTTGGGGTCTGCTTGTAACTTGGACTGGTGTAACTCCTTCATGCAATAAACTGAAAAGAGAAAACAACAGTAACACCACAACTGGATTGGGAGAATTGCTGGCCAACCCACAATTCACAAACCAAACCCTAAGCACAGAGCAGCACTGCCCAGAGTAAAAATGGGCATTGGGACAATGATAGGTTTGGGGAGGGCGTTGCAAATCTACAGCTAACAAGGGTGAGATTACTCTGCATAATTTGCTCCTGTTTTACCCTTGAACTATAGAGTAAGCCAAGTAGAATAGGGGCAGTGCCACAGCTGGCCTCTAAAGAGACAGGCTGTGCCAGTTAGAGAAGAGGGACATTATCCCCGCAAACAAAGAGGGAATAGACTCTCTTTGGCATAGGGGCAAAACTCCCTGATGTGACTGTCCCGGATTTAATTCACACCCTGCCCTTCAGAGGTAATTGCCCTGTAATTAGATTATATAAAACTGTTAACCCTACCTTCATTTTTCTTTCCCCTTCCTTCCTTCCTTTCTTCCTTCCTTCCTTCTTTTCCCTTTCTTTTTCTCTTTCCTTCCCTTCCCTTCTTCCCTCTTTCCTCTCCCCCTTACTTCCCCCTTTTTTTTTGATTTATGACAAAACAGTCTTTGAGAGAGATCACATAAATCCCCAAATAAGGACAACCTTATAATCTCTCCCATCTTTCTTTTCCAATCACTCCCTCATCTCCTTTCCCACCCACGCATGCTTATTCCTAAGGATAAGCAAAGATAAAATTATAATATAAAGATTAAGTGGTTTAACAGAAGGCAATCAAGCTGAGTAGGCACAAGAAAATGTGCCCTTTAAAAATGGCTTTATTGGGGTGCCTGGGTGTCTCAGTCAGATAAGCATCAATGACCATGAGCTCAGGTCATGATCTCACGGTTCCTGGGTTCAAGACCCACATCAGGCACTGCGCGACATGGAGCCTGCTTTTATTCTGTGTCTCCCTCTCTCTCTCTCTCTCTCTCTCTCTCTCTCTCTCTGCCCTTCCCCCACTCACACTCTTCTCTCTCTCTCTCTCTCAAATAAATAAACATTAAAAAACTATTAGTTTAAAAATGGCTTTATTAGTGCAAGTCAAGAGAAACTATAGAAAATCTCTAATGTGTAATTTTCTAAAAGATTCAAGAAGAAATTTTATCTACTTAGCAAAAACATGAAGTTATTTTTTTTTAAGGTATAATCTGGGGCCAGGAAAAATTGCTTTGAAATGAAAAATATTACCATTAATTTTTTTTCTTTTTATCTTTTTAACATTTTATTTTATTTTTGAGAAACAGAGAGAGACAGAATGCGAGCAGGGGAGGGGAAGAGAGAGAGGGAGACTCAGAATCTGAAGCAGGCTCCAGGCTCTGAGCTGTCAGCTCAGAGCCCAATGTGGGGCTTGAACCCACAAACCGCAAAATCATAACCTGAGCCAAAGTTGGACACTTAACCGACTGAGCCACCCAGGCACCCTGACTATTAAATTTTCTAACGCAGTGGAATTCATGAACACAAGATGAAATTCTGTAGAGTATGAATTAATAGACCAAAAAAATAAGCTCAAGAAATTCTTCCAGTTCTAGGAAAAGTAGAAAATTTTGCCAGAAAAGTTTAAAACTTTACAAGACAGATCCAGGAAAGCTAAAATAAATTTTATAAGTCTAAAAGGGAAGAATTTAACAGATGGAGCAGCAAAAGTAAAAAAGGGAAACAAAGAATGGGTGGCAATGGTCAAAAGGTACCAACCTCTTGTCATAAAATAAATAAGTCAGTCATAAGAAAGAAAAGTGCATCATGGTGACTATAGTTAATAATACTGTATTGTTTATTTGAAAGTTGTTAAGATTAGATCTTACACGTTCTCATCACAAGAAAAAAAAAAAACTGTAGGGCATCGGTGGCTCACTCAGCTAAGCAACCAACTCTTGGTTTCAGCTCAGGTCACAATCTGACAGTTTGTGAGTTCGAGTCACACATTGGGCTCTGTGCTAATAGTGTGGAGCCTGCTTGGGATTCTCTCTCTCCCACTCTCTCTCTGCTCCTCTTGTGCTCACCTTCTCTCTCTCAATAAATAAATAAATAAACATTGAAAAAGAAAAAAATGTGTAACTATGTATGGTGATGAATGTTAAAAGGGGTTAGTGTAGTGATCATTTTGAGATATATGCATATGTCAAATCAGTATGTTGTACCCTTGAAGCTAATATAATGTTATCTGTCAAAACAAGGTAGATAAGATATGATATGTCTATACGTACATCAAACCTAGGTGATCATGGTAAAACAATAAAACATTTATAATACAACAGTGAAGAACATCTTTGTGACTTTATAATGAACAAGATTTTTAAACAAGAAATGAAAGCATCTCTTCAAAGGAAAAAAAAGTGATACATTGGATAATATTAAGATTACAGAACTATGATCATCAAAGAGATACCATTGAGATAATGAAAAAAAAAACCTACAGAAGATACTCATGATACACGTATATAACAAAGATCTCATATCCAGAGAAAATAACTTTTAAAACTCAATGAGACTTAACAGTCACTTAGCAAAAGAAGATACCTAAATAGCCAATAAACTATGAAAAATACTAACTTTGTTAATCATCAGAAAAATGCAAGTTAAACTCATGATAAGAGACCATTTCACACTTAGCAGAATGGCTAAAATTAAAAAGGACAATTAGTACCAAAATTTGACAAGAATGTAGAGCAAAACAAATATCCCAACCATTACTGGTGGGAGTGAAACTGGTACAATTGGTTTGGAAAACTGGTTGGTAGTATCTACTAATGCTGAATATGTATATTCCAAGTATATTTCCAATGAAAAGTCATCTATATGTTCACTAAAAGGTATAATAACACTATTTAAGAAACTCTGTAATTAGAAAGATCCAAAAATAAAAAAAAATGATCCAAATGTCCATCAACAGTAGAATAGATAAGTACATTGTGATGTATTCACAGAATGGAATATTGTACAACAATGAGAATGAGTAAATTATAACTGCACATAAAAATATTGCCAAAGCTCACAAATAATTGTTGAGCCAAACAAGTCACACAAAAAGACCATAAACTGTATGTTTCCATTTATATAGAGTACAAAAAAGGAAAAATTAATCTTGGCTGTTAAAAGTTAAGATATGAGTTACTCACGAGAGGCTTGTCACTAGAATGGAGGGTTCTGGGAAGCTGGGTGTATCTATTTCTTGATCTACATGGAGGTCACACCGGTTTATTTAGTTGTGTCTACTTATATGAGCATGTGCAGTTTGTAAGAATTCACTGAGCTTTACACACAGCATGTGCACTTTTCTTTATGCACTGACAGCATGGAACCTGCTTGGGGTTCTCTCTCTCCCTCTCTCTCTGTCCCTCCTCTGCTCATGCTCTGTCTCTAAAAATAAAGAAATAAACATTTTAAAAATAAAGTAAAAGTAACAACAAAATGAAACTAAGAAGTAGAGCAGAAAAGGGGAGTTAATAAAAATTAAAAGCCATAATTAAATTAGTTATAAAATATTAAAAGGTGAAATTGATCAATAAATCCAAGCCTTAGATTTTTGAAAAAACAAAAAGATAAACAAAGTTTTAGAAATGCAAAATGAGAAAAAACAAAAATAAAAAGTGGAAGAAGAGGCAAAACCTAAATTTGAAACATGACAAGGGAGACAGAGGATATTATTACAGGTCAGGTTTTTTCAGCTTTGGCACTATTTACCTTTGGGCCAGGCAATTCCTTGTTATAGAAGGGGCTGTCTTCTGCATTGTAAGATGTTTAACAGCATCCCTGGAGCCTACCACCTAGATGCCAGTAGTATGCCCATGCCCAGCTATGACATTCAAAAATCTTCACATATTCCCAAATGTCCCCTGAGAAGGAGATCACCCCCAGTTAAGAAGCATTGCCATAAATCACATTGTTAAAGAATGTACAACTCTATGTTAAAAACATTGAACATCTGAATGAAAAAGCTTATTTTCTAGGAAAATATGCATTATGAAAAACTGATTGAAAATGTGGTAGAAAAGCTCAATAAATAACAAAGATATTGAAATTTTTATTAAGTTCTCATTATCAAAATATGCAAATCCTCTACTTTCTATACTGTTACATTAATTTGTCTGTCTATTCATTCCCTGGTAATTATGGTAACAGACAATTCCTTTCAAACTTCTAAGAACTAAACCACTCATCTCCTATTTAGAATATTATAAAGAGGAGCCATGCAATAGAAATATACAGAAAGACACATATAGGATGCCCCTTTCTTCCAGGTATAGGTAGGGCACCTCTCAAATGAAGTTTATGACCTGTTCCAGGGGAGAAGGGCAAGACTGTGGGAGGTCATGGTGACCTTCCTGCTTCTGCCATTTTCTCAAACTTGTTGAGCTTAAAGTATTCGATATGCCAAGGTGCCGTATTTTGGAGCAGTCTGTCCTGAACTCCATCAAAACCATTTTATTCAAACTTCTAAATAGCCTATCCATCTAAACTTTGAGTTAAGGGAATGAATGATCAAGGAGAAAAACAAAAAGTTATCCTGACGCTAAAAGTAAATCCTTACGAAAGTGAAAGCATATAATCAAACTTACACTTCTTTCTCTTCCAATAAGCTTCTATGTACACAGCAAGCATGTACAATACAGACTTGTTCTTTAAAAGGAGACCTACTTCTCTGCAAACACTGGTTTATAGACTTATTTTCTTGACTAAAAAGTCAGCTCCATGAATTGTAGGAGCTTAAAAAAGCACTCAGTGTGAGCTCCCTGGGGACAACAACTGTGTCTTATTCAGTGATGTTTTCCAAGAGCCTTTGGAATAGTATGCAGGCACGACTGCCTACATTTAACTGAGAATATATTCCATAAAGACCGACGGGCACGTGTTCTCTCAATGTCCATCCACATGACAAAACTGTGGGAAGAATAACATCTCAAAATTGCTCATTTGGTGGTTTTTCTTGGTACACGAAAGGACAAGAGCCTAAAAATACACTCTCTCCTCTGAATGCTATTTGCCTCAGGTCAATAATGTGCAGAAAATACAATCACAGGACAAATGAATGTCGTCTTGCCTCCAGCCACAGCACAAAAGGAAGAGAAGGATATGACTTTTGTCAAATGTTCTCAGTTAAGATGCATTGCTTTTAGGGAGCTTTCTCTGGTGCCTTCTGTGGTTGTTTCTATTATATTCTAGCAACTGCTAAGATTGAGATGTTCTAAAGTGAAACAGAATGTTTAGGAAACATGGGCCTTATGATTTGTTAACTTATTAAAATGCATTGTTTCTTCTGGACAAAACAAAATGAGGACTCTTAATACACTCCCAATATTTTTTAAGTTTTGCAGTTCATTTGCCAGATTGTAGAATATTCCAGATTCAGATCCTTCCTCACTTCTTACTCCAGGCCGGACTTTAACCTGAGGCCTGGTTGAAATGGTTAATTGCCTTAGAAGGCTGGTTAGTTTTAATGTTTATTAAATATCAAATAAAAGTGAATTATTCTGCTACATGCTTTACATATTCTACCCAAATGCCCTTAAATAACCCTTCTGAGGCATATGGGTTATTTTTTTTTAATGTTCATTTATTTATTTTGAGAGAGAGAGAGAGAGAGCAAGCTGGGGAGGGGCAGAGAGAGAGGGAGGGAAAGAACTCCAAGCAGGCTCTGCACTGTCAGCACAGAGCCCGACTCGGGTCTCCATCTCACGAACTATGAGATCATGACCTGAGCCCAAATCAAGAGTGAGATGCTTAACCAACTGAGCCACCCAGGCGCCCTGGCTTATGTTTTCATTCCTATTTGTAACTGAGGAAACTAAAAGCTAAGAGACCATATAACTGCCCCTACCCCACCCTTAGCCAAACAATTCTAAAGTTGCATGTTGGAAGCCCCATCAGAGTTCATGATCCTTCCATTGTACCAAACCTACCTCCATGTTGATCCAACCCATGGTAGTTTCAAATGTCATCCTCTTTATAAAATATGGTCAAACTAGGTGTTGCTCCCCCCGCCTCCACCTCCTCACCCACTCCCGTGCCCAACAAGAATTCCAGAGTATGAAAGTTGTTTGCCTTATTCCTTCAATCCCCCAAGTGCACCAACCTGAAACAAGTACAGCCAAAAGCAGCTGGATATAGTGGGAAGCTCTGTGCCAGCTGAGGAATTACATGACCTAGTTGCATCCACCCCAGGCTTAACTGGCTGTGTGCACTGTGCCCAACTGCTTAACATTCTTAGCCTCACATTCTTCATCTATAAATGAGAAGGTTAACCATCCAGTTCCATACAATATTATAATTTGATTTATAACTGCATTTCTAAGAGAGTAGGTATATTTTGTGAGTTTCCTTTAAGTTAGAATCTAATTAGTAAATTACAGAGTAGGGACATTTCCCATAACCTTAAAAAAGGAAATCGTAGTCTCTCAACTATACTCTAATGTCATTTAGATTATGTTCCTCCAAAATCCCTTTCTTAAAAGAACGCCATTATTTTTAAAGACCTCATTAACATGTTTTTGTTTATTATTTGGCATTTAAAATGAGCTGTTCCTATATTGAAATTCCTATATTCAAAGCCTACCAAAAGAGAGTGGATTCCTTAAGATGTTCCAAGCACCAGAGCACTTGGAATCAGACAAGAATAAATCGGGAATGACAGATAGTGCTGACCGTGGTGCATTTCATGGTAAGAATGGTAAGGACTCAGCAGCTCCCCATTAAATTAATGAGAAACCCCAGCCTTTTTGGCCAGTGGGAGTAAGCAAGATAATGGAGACATCTGAACACCTTTCTACCACCCTGGGAATGAAAGGCAAGTTTGAAAGGACAACCAATTCAGTTAAGTGTTTGGCTTTCCTCACGGTGATCCCCTAGATCGGGCTGTTACTCCATTATTCCCTCAGTTTGGTTTTCAAAATCAGCAGCCACTGAAAAAGCCTTTTAAAGGTATTTTATGTTGTTTGAACCCTTGTCTCCTGAATAAATAAGAAATACAAAGACCAGGAATCCCTCCAGGTTTCTAACACTGTCCAATGAAAGTATCCTTTTAATTTGGCTTCATGAAGCAGGACCTTCATGTTATGGTCTGCTTGCTTTTCCCATCAGTGACTCCTTGGGCTGCTGTGTAAAAGAAGGCATAGCAATTAGTTAAAGATAAATAAATAAGCTGAATCTAATTATGGGGTTTTTCTTGAGGCAGAATGCAAAAATCAAAGAAATACTGGATTAGGAATTAGGCGACTTTTGCTTCTAACAAGCTGTGCAGCGGCCAGGAACGATGCATTCACTCTCTAACTCTTCAGTCTCATCCTTGGTAAAAGAACTGATTGGAAAATATGCTGTGTCGGTTTTCCAGCATTTTGAAATAGACTGCCTCTTTGAAAAGGAAGAAAGATATGGCGAATGAGTAAGTAGCTGATACTGCTGTTGAAAACATTCCATGGTTTATCTTTTTTTGGACACAGATCCTCACCTGTAAATGGGAATAGTATTCTATACTATCTATCTTCCCACTGGACACAGATTACAATCCATGAAAGTTCCGTTTGTGTTTCGAAGAGTAGGCAGAGAACCTTCCTCACTTCCCGCTATTAGTACTCTTTGCCTTGACTTGCATCACCTGTGTAGTCAACATTGATCAACTAGTCTGGGTACAATTTGTTTCTTTTTTGACTTACTTTAGTCCATAATGTAATTCCCTTGGACCTCAAGAAAAATAGTCCTTAGACATCACCTTGGAAGAGTTTATTTCCTATAACCTTTTTAAAGATAGACCACAGGGGCACCTGAGTGGCTCAATCAGTTAGGCGTCTCATTCTTGATTTCAGCTCAGGTCATGATCTCACGACCCTCAGATCAAGACCCGCCTCGTGCTCCATGCCAAGCATGGAGCCTGCTTAGGATCCTCTCCCTGCCCCTACCCTGCTTGTGCTTGCTCTTTCTCTCTCTCTCTCTTTTTCAATATTAAATGATTAAATAATTAAATGAATACTTAAAATAGAAAATAAATTAATAAGTAAATGAAGGTAGATCATGTAGTGACTGTATTTGCATTTCGTAGATTAATCTATGTCTTTTCTAATTCCTTAGACTACCTTGTCGTGTCATGTCAATACACATGAACATGTTATGGAAGGAAATTTCAAAAAAGCTGTTACACACTGAAGATAATTGATAGGTTTGGATAAAAGTTCCAGATTATGAAAAGCTGCAGCATTAACATTTCCAGGAGGAAACACACAGGGGCTCGCTAGACATGTGTGTTCTATAGACTTCGGCGAGATCTCTAACCCGAGGAACATAAATCAAAATTTAATATTCAAAGTTCTCTTCTGGTTTGTATAAAAGTCTGTGAAGAAGAAAAATAGCAACCTTGAAGGCCTACTATTTACCAAGCACTTTACGTGCTTTTGCTTGTTTTATCTCATATTAGCCCTAAAAGTGTTAAGAGTTCTGATTTACAAATAAAGAAACTGAGACTAAGTAATACTAAGTAATGCATGCATGGCCTTATAGCTGTTAAACAGCAAAATCAGCATTCCCACTCTGGTCTTTACGCCTCTGAAAATGATGTTCTTTCACTGTATATCACTGCTTCTCTTGCAAAAAACCCATCTGATAGTCCCCTTCTCTCTGTCCTTTGTACTTGTCTTTCTCTTTCTTTAAGCTCAAGGTGAAGGCTTTTCTATTTCAACTGTTTCCTGCCTGCCAAGATTCTGAATCTAATAATAAAATATTTTATTATTAAAGGCAGCATTTTTGAAGAACTATATGGTCTAAGCCCTTTGCAAACATCCTCGTATTTAATACATGAGAGGGGCAGATGCTTTAATAGGTGTTTGTTTACAGATTTGAAAACAAAGGTTTAAGGAGGATTGGCAATTTGCCTAAAATAAAATTGTTGGTTATTTCTAAAGAAGAAAATCAATCTCATATCTGTCTCATTATAAAGCATGTGCTGTTGGCCACTATGAAGAAATGTAGGATTGAGGAAGAAAATATACGATAAAATTTCTTTTATTGCAAGTAGGAATGATTTAATTATATTCAATTCATACTTTAAAAAAAAGATTTGGTTGTTGATCTTTATTCTAAAAAGTCTTTAATTTCTTGTTCTTCAAAATCTACTTGTTCTACACCTAGGAGAAACAAAAACAAAAGAATGACGAAACCAGAAAAATGCTACTGAAATTATGATAAACCACTGCCATCCAGTGGCCATGGAGGGAAACACATGGCAAATGTTCCATGGCTGCAAAGGCCCATTACTGCAATTATTTAAATATGAAATGAAATGTTGAGGTTGAAAGGAAATGCTTGGTAGTAAAGTTAGAAGTTATTATTTACCCTGCACCTGAACCACCTCAAAGTGAATTAAGTGACTCTGTGTGTAGCATGATATAAATGTTAGCGTTAGAGCCCTTTAAACAATTTTCAAACATGAATAAAAGAAAACGAACACACCTCTGCAATTGTGAATTTCTCTTTGAGTTTTGTAAACTTTTTGATTCAACACAATTTGGGGGTAGCTTACACGTTTCAAAATCATTTTTGAAATCGCCTATGTGAATGCAGTGCTGATGTCTTGGTGATCGATGTGTACACACTGTGCAAAACCATCCAGTCACTGGTTCTCAGAGCATGGACAGTAGTGTTGAACACGGCACCTTGAATTTTTTATCACATGTAGATTAATGCACACACTTCATTTTGCATTATTGGCTGGCTTTGTTCTACTTGTCTGTTTGTTCAGACATTTTTTTTATTCGTTGGTTTACCACCAGTACCAACCACGACAATCCACAAGGAAGGACAGAAACCACAGCTTTTGGATTCAAATGTTTCAAAGCATGAGTTGGAGGAACATTTGATGGCTCATGTAGCAAATGTTTGTTGAGTTCTGGTGAGGTGCTGCAGGTACAGTAAATGCCGCAGGTTCTTGCCATCAAAGTAATTACTGTTCACTACAGAAAACAAAAACACAGACAGACACAGTGCAACATTTGCAATGTGAGGAATAGTCATGTGACAGGGTCTCCCTCTTTTTTAAGTTTATTTTTTTTAAGAGAGAGAGAGAGAGGGAGGGGCAGAGAAACCAAAGCGGGCTCCTCCCAGAAGTCTCAGATACTTAATGGACTGAGATACTTAATGGCACTAGGTGCCCCTGGGGTCTCCCTATTCATGTGAGTGTCTCAAGAGGCCAGCAAGTGCTTCACACATGGTAAAGACCCAATTATTGATGCATGAATGAATGGAGCAGTACAAGGTGTCACAAGACACAGAGTCACAAATTGAGAGGCCGCAAGAGTCTGTCTGGAGGAAGAAACTGGACTAAGGTGTGACTAGGCACGAGCAGTCAACAGAGTGAGGCGGAGTAATGTGTTTCAGACAGAGATCAGTGGGTAGAAAGGTCTGGAGAGGACCCTAGAGTTATGCAATTCAAGTCATTTGAAAAGTAAGGATATTACATGTAGGTGACTTGCCAAAAGTCACGTGACGGGCAGTGTCACAACCGAATTTACACTGGTGTATAGATTCCCTCTCTAATCTACTTTGCTGCAGACCAGTGAATGAATTTTTTCAGGGGGAAAAAGGAATGAGCTTTATATGGCATGCTAGTGAAAAAGGCGATAAAGGGCCTAATGAGAAAGACAAGTTGAAGGAAGAATCCTCAGCACTCAACTAACGATTGGACACAGACGGACACTTAGGATATTCAGCTTACAAGAGACAGAGCAATGAGGAGAAGCAAAGTGAACGATCAGCTGAACCTTGAGAGCATCCTGTCTGTTAGGGATACACCAATTCATTAATGCTACTACTGTGAACGAGAATGAGAACCACCAGGAGGGGAACAGACCTGGAGGGTAATATCGCCAAAGGGTTGAGGAAAAGCCCCTGAGGCATAATGCATTACAGGCAGTATTGGCTCAAGACAAACCTATTGAGGGCCTACAACACAACGCCACTATCAGAGAAGCAAAGAAAGTGGAAGAGATGATTCCTCCTTTCAAGTAACATATTCAGTTTGAAGATTTTTCTTTAAATACCTGCAGAAATGGGCTATAAAAAAAAAAAAAAAATCCCAAGGCAGCAATGGCCCAACCAGGGTGACATCACTGTGCACGTGCACTGGCCTTACTCTAAAGAAGCCCATGTTCTAGTTCTGGCTCTGCTCCCACAAAGCTGCCGATCCAGGCCGCTGTGGACTCTGCTGTGAATGGTTGTCTTACATTAGTATTGTTGTTGTGAGAACTTCTGGCTAATGAAAGGGAAATCTCTCTCTTTTTTTTAATGTTTATTCATTTGAGAGAGAAAGAGTGAGAGAGAGAACCCCAAGCAGCCTCTGTGTTGTGAGTGCGGAGCCTGACCCGGAACTCAATCCCACTCACCGTGAGATCATGAGCCAAAAGCAAGAGTTGGACGCTTAACCCACTGAGCCACCCAGGCGCCCCTGAAAGTGAAATATCTTTAAGTATAATAGGTCTTATTAAAATTATCACAAAAATCAAGGGGCCTGGGTCAGTGTGGAGCCTGCTTGGGATTCTCCGTCTCCCTCTCTCTCTGTCCCTCCCCTGCCCGTGCTCTCTCTCTCTCAAAATAAATAAATAAACTTTAAAAAAATAAATAAATAAAATAGAATTCTCCCAAAATAGCCAATTTGGCAACTGAGAGAGCTGCCATCCCCTGATCTCTCTGAGCTTCGGGTTCTTTGCCTCTAATATGAATGGGTTAGTCTTTCAATGACCTCTGTCAATCCTCTTTTGACTTACTATGTTAATATTGTACAGATGCTTTCCCTAGCTGTGGAGAGAAGGTAAATGGAGAAAAAGATGAACATACTTTTTGTAGCTCCTGATCAGACTAAATGTGGGTCTTCAACGCCTGTTCCCTTGGTCAGATGTGACCACCTGATCATCTGCACTGACTTCTCACAGCCAGCCTGCACCTTGAGCCCTGGCGATTGGTTAACCATAGTACTTCAGAGGCTGGTCCTCCCACTATGGCTCCTCCTCCCTAATCATGACTTGTAATTAGCATCCATATCCTAATTGGCGACTTGCCTTTTACTCTGACATTTGTGGACTGCAATTCCTGTTCTAACACTTGGTTGAGAGAATAGCTTGTGCACAGATGGCATTAGAAGCTCTTCTTGGCTGAAGGTAGGGAATTCTTAGAAAAAAAAAAAATTTGATAGCGGTAATTAAGGACAGGCCAGGGAGTTAAGGTTTATTTAATATACAACTTGGACCCTCAGGAGATATTTGTAGTAATGGCTAAGGGATTTTGTGATGATCACACAGCCTTATGTAAGAGGGTGTGTGCGAGATGCACTGAAATGTAAAAATGCTAACAAGTGGGAGGTTTTTGCTCTGAAGTTTTACAATCTGATGGTCAGTGACATGGCTGAAAACTAAAAGAGGTCCACACAATAAGTGGTAAGCCAGGCTGATGACTTTGTGTTGTCAAGAAGAATTCAAAACAATTCCAAGGTTGGAAATCTGAACACCTATAAACGAAGGTATGACTAACAGAAATAAGGGGGCTCTTTTAAAAATGATGGTGATTGGGGCACCTGGGTGACTCAGTCAGTTAAGCTTTTGACTCTTGATTTTGGCTCAGGTCATGATATTGCAGTTCGTAAGATCAAGCTCCTCATGGGGCTCTGTGCTGACTGCATGGAGCCTGCTTGGGATTTTCTCTCTGCCCCTCCCCTGCTTTCACTCTCTCTCTCAAAATAAACAAATAAACTTAAAAAAAATATATATGATGGTGATTATCTCAGTTTCAGACTTAGAAAGTCTCAGGCAAGAGACAGACAATAACCTGAATATGAGCTCAGAAAAGGTTAAGGCGTGAACTACGGCAGGAGCTAGAAGGTTCAAGGCAAAAACGATACCTATTTTTTTGTATGATTTTGGAGAAAAGTCTGTTGTTGGTAACCATGGAAAGTAAGTCTTCTATACAGTGGTACATTCTAGAGACTGACTCAAGACTCAACGGTTATTAAGAAAGTCCACATGGAAGGACTTGAAAAGTCAAACAGAGAGATTAGAAAACACATCATCACGTTAAGGAGTAGCGGCCATGTGGTGGACAAGAGAGTGAGACCTGGGAGGAGAAAAAAGATTAACTATGACCCATGCTTGACTGTCAACATCTGGTTCTGGTGGCTTAGATGTATTCTTCCACACAAATTGTATTAACTTTAGCTAATATTTATTAAGGGATCATTCTGAGCCAGAATTCTACATGTTTTATATCTATTATCTCATTTAATCATTATGCCATTTTACGGATAAAGGAAACTGAAAGGAGTTGTACAGAAAATAGTTAACATAACAAGCCAGTCATTTTCTGAAAAGGCTCTTGACTGGCATCTGGAAACTGTGTTTTGAAGGGTTCCCACCATTCCCAGAACTGGTAAGAGTGGCTCACTCTGCCTAACTATTTACACAAACAGTCTGGCTTTTGATGAACACCTGCTTTCCTTCTGGGAGCCTAGAATTTTAGCAGATGCTAGGGAGAAGGTGCCTACATGATCAGCCCCTAATATAAACCCTGAGCAAGGGTTCTCTAATGAGCTTCCATATTTGACAAGATTTCACATGTATTGTCCCAACTAGTTCCTTGCAGGAATTATGTACATCCCGTGTGACTCCCCTGGGAGAGGACCTTTGGAAGCCTGCACCTGGTTTCCTCCAGACTTTTGTCCCAGATGCCTTTTCTCTTCACTGATTGTGCGAATCACTTCCCTTCACTGCAATAAATCATACCTGTGAATACAGCTATATGCTGAATCCTGTAAGCCCTTCAGGAGAAATGACGTGACAGTGCTATGTGACCCTTCAAACTTGTTTGGTTAGGAGAGAGAAGGGGCAAGTGGTGAGTGATAAGCTGAAAATGTATAACCTAACTCCTGGATAAAATACAACCCTCTTTCCCTTACAAATTCTGTTTTGCTGAGTTTTGCCTTAGGAGAATGAGAAACTGGTTTCTGGAGGGCATTGGTCTTACAAAGGAAAAGTGTCACCTAATTCAGTGATTCTCAAACTTTAGATACATCAGAATCACCTGGAGGGCTTGTTAAGCTACTCTGGGCCCCACCCCCAGGGCTTCAGATTCACTTGGTCTCAGGTGGGAGCAAGAATTTGCAGATATAACAAGAATTTGCTGACGTTGGTAGCCAGTAGACCACATTTTGAGATCCACAGGTCTACTAATTCACTACCATCTCTGAGGTCATATTGGCAAGGAGATGATGCTCTACTTTGGTAGAAGAGATGTTTATACCACAGGATCCTTCCCGGAATGCAAACACACAGAACAATGGATTCTATCCACAGTTAAACAGGTATTTGTTTTTTAAACCGGACCTTTAGTCCTTTGAACTCCAAAACATTTTTCTGAATGACTTCCTGTTTGCAACAATTCTACGTTGGGAAAATGTCTGAAAATAAGAATAGCTCAAGAAAATACTGGAATTCATTATCTGATGTGGATTTCTATACATTTTATATATTACATTTTGCATGGTGAGTTATGTAATCATTTAAGCTTCAAACATCAATGGACTTGTTCTCAAATCTGTGACATTCCTTCTCACTTTTGGTATGAAATCTAATGATTTTGAGTTTGAATATTTAAAATTAGAATAGTTTTTCCCAGTTTTTAGTTTTGACGATTTAAAATTTATAATTAAAAGTCAACTTTGTTCTGTCTGTTTTCTAATAGTAAGGTTAGAGGTCATGAGAATGGGCTTGCCTACTTCAAAAGCACCTCTAAGGCCCACTTGCCAGGGTCCATGAAAAACCTGGATGTTATCTGGATGAATCAGGGAGTGGGGGTCCCAGGGGGATGGGTGGGGAATGATATGTTAAGTCACACCTACAGAGACTGACTTCGTTGTTCATAAAGAGTTGTTTAGTGATAAAGCGTTGATGTGCTCTGTAAGTTGACTTGAACCCCATTCTTCTAATAGTAAAAACCACTCAAGTGGATTCCTGTCTCTAATTTGAGGTCATATCCTCAGACCCCTCAAGCACTGATGTGATGTAGTTTATCACTTAATACTGGCTGAGTAATTAGACATCAGCTATAGCTTTTTCTTTCTGTCTTCTGTTTCTAGAGGAAATCTAATGGCATAAGATTAATAAAAATGGCACATTTTATTCTTGCAAAACTTCTTTTTGTTGGGGCACCTGGGTGGCTCAGTTGGTTAAGCATCTGACTTCGGTTCAGGTCATTATCTCACAGTCTGTGAGTTCAAGCCCTGCATCAGGCTCTGTGCTGACAGCTCAGAGCCTGGATCCTGTTTCAGATTCTGTGTCTCCCTCTCTCTCTGCCCCTCCCCTGTTCACGCTCTGTCCCTCTCTGTCTCAAAAATAAATAAACGTTAAAAAAAAAAAATTAAAAAAGAAAAAATTTCTCTTTTTTTATTCTTTTTCCCTTCCCTCCCATCATTCATTTCCACCATGGACATTGGCAAATGTTCCAAGCCAACACTATTTTTTCCTATCTTTTTTTTCCTCTGTTGGTGATCCGGCCTCACACATGTATCAGCACATCAATGGTTGTGATCTTACATGTCACTACTTGTATCTTGAGAAAATCTCTACACCTCACTAGGCCTCAGATCTTCATTGAAGAAGGAGCAACGTGATGGTTAAATTTTTATGTGTCAGCTTGCCTGGGCCCCAGGGTGGCCAGATATTTGGTCAAACATTATACCAGGTGTTTCTGGGAGGGTGTTTTCGGATGAGATTAACATTTAAATTGGCAAACTGAGTAAAGCAGATTGTCCTTCATAATGTGGGTGAGACTTGTGTAGTAAGTGGAAGGACCATGTTAAACAAAATGTGGACTCTTCCCCGGGTAAGAGAGGATTCTCTTGCCTACAGGCTTTCAAACTGGGGTGTCTGCTCTGAAGACTTTGAACTTGTCAGTCTCCATAATCTGTCAGTCAATTCCTTATGATAATCTGTTCATTGGTTCTATTTGTCTGGAGAACTCAACCAACACAAGGAGGTTGAACTCAGGGGATCTGAAATCTTTGAATTGCGAGCTTCTAAATAATGCTGACCATGGGGCGCCTGGGTGGCGCAGTCGGTTAAGCGTCCGACTTCAGCCAGGTCACGATCTCGCGGTCCGTGAGTTCGAGCCCCGCGTCAGGCTCTGGGCTGATGGCTCGGAGCCTGGAGCCTGTTTCCGATTCTGTGTCTCCCTCTCTCTCTGCCCCTCCCCCGTTCATGCTCTGTCTCTCTCTGTCCCAAAAATGAATAAAAAACGTTGAAAAAATAAATAAATAAATAAATAAATAAATAAATAAATAATGCTGACCAGACAACATGGTACTGAGTGTTCTTTTAAGATTCCTTCCAGTCTTGAAGCTCTAGTTTATACTGATATTTAAGTTTGCGGTCTCAAAATGCAATTGCATCTAATAAAACCTTAGTTAATAGGAACCCAAGATGAATTTGGAAAGACATATCTGCAGTTAAACAAAAAGATAAAGACAGTAGCAATCCCTTAAAAATTAAAAGAAGAATAATCATTGTGGGATAACCATCTTGTTTGACTTAGCTTCAAACCTAGGAAAATAGTGGGAAAATGTGGTCAATTTAACAACTTCAATAAAATGGATAGTGCAGCACAAGTGAACTGTCTCAGCAGGGTAAATTGGGGATATGGCTGTAGTCAAGTCCAAGTTCCTGTCCCTAATCTCATAAAAGTGACTTTGGAAGAAGAGAGTTCTGATCAGTTTAATATTGTGTTTTGAGACAAGTTATCTACTGAATATGTCTGTCTTCCCCCAAATTCATATGTTGAAATCCTGACCCCCAAAGTAATGGTGTTAGGAGGTGGGGCTTTTTAGAAGTAACTAGGTCATGTGGGTGGAGGCTTCATGAATGGAATTAGTGTTCTTATAAAAGGGACCCCAGAGAGTTCTCTTGCCCTCTTACCGCCATCTGAGGATACAGAGAGAGGAGAGCAGAGTACAACCAGAAAGAGGGTTCTCACCAGAACCTGACTGGGCTTGCACCCTAATCTCAGACTTCTTGCCTCCAGAACTGTGAGAACTGAATTTCCAGGGGCACCTGGGTGGTTCAGTCGGGTAAGCGTCTTACTCTTGGTTTCAGCTGAGGTCATGATCTCACAGTTTTGTGGGTGGCACTCTATGTGTGCTGATAGCACACAGCCTGCTTGGGATTCTCCCTCTCCCTCTCTCTCTGCCCTTTCCCCATTCACGCTGTGTCTTTGTTTCTCAAAAATAAATAAACTTTGAAGAAGAAAGAAAGAAAGAAAGAAAGAAAGAAGAAAGAAAGAAAGAAAGAAAGAAAGAAAGAAAGAAAGAAATTGTTGTGTATAAGCCACTCAGTCTGGAATTTTGTTACAGGAGCCCAAATGGACTAAGATTGGGTGGTTGGAGAGGTAGGTTACCCAGTCAAGAATGAGTACCTATAGGTATTCAGTGTCTAAGATACAATCAGCTGCCTTGGAGGAAGTAGCTAAATCTTTTATATAAATATTTGTACCAGATATTTTGTGTATAGTATCTTAAGTATCCTTTAAAAAGTCATATGATCCTGCTTTTACAGAGGAGGAAATTGAAGCTCACAGTTAAAGTAACTCCCCCAACTCACAGAGGCAATAGTAAATCCAGGACAGAAAACAGACATGTCTGGCTCCAAACTCAATCTTTCCCCCTTTCTACAAGAATCTGAATAAATGTGGGACCTCCAAAATAATAGTTCTAGTTAAAGAGAGAAATAATAGTTCAGATCTCCTGTAGAAGCAGAAGGGTCACTACCAATCATAGTTGGAGTTCAAACTTCTAAGCAATTAGAGATTAATGAACATTTATTGAAGCAATTTTGGTTGGAATGTCTCCTGCCCTTTGATGGTCTCTTTTATACCACACTAGTTATCCATCCCTACCTAGCCAGTGCTTTAAAATTCTAGAGTAATGGTCAGGAAAGGTATTTGGAAGAGAATTCCATAGGGAAGAAAAGTAGAAGAAATAGACCTTGAAGTTTACTTTAATCTGTTTTTCTCCACAATCTGCTCAGGAATTGATTCTGAAGCATGCGATATTATAAATACACATCAAAAGATCAAAGACAATAAGGGCACCTAGCTGGCTCAGTGGCTAAAACATGCAACTCTTGATCTTGGGGTTATGAGCCCAAACCCCACATTGGGTGTAGAGATTACTTAAAAATAAAGTCTTAGGGGAACCTGGGTAGCTCAGTCGGTTAAGCGTATGACCCTTGATTTGGGCTCAGGACATGGTCTCATAGTTCGTGAGTTTGAGCCCTGCGTTGGGCTCTGCACTGACACTGCAAAGCCTGCTTGGGATTTTCTCTCGCCCTCGCTCTCTGCTCCTCCCCCTTTTGTGCTCTTATCTCTCTCAAAATAAATAAACATTTTTTTAATAAAATAAAAATAATTTTTTTTCAAAAAAACAACAAAGATTATAGCTAATAAAGTACATAAATCAGTGTTCCTCAAATTTTGGTCATTCTCTGCATTCATTCTCCATTGTGACCATACTACTACTTAATAAAACCTCGGTGGCATATGATAATAAATATTTGTTTTCCCTCCTTGAGTCTGTGAGTCAGCTGGATGGTTTTGTTGATTTGAAACAAGTCCCAGCTGACCTTGGCTGGGCTCAGGTATGCATTTGCAGCTGGTGGGGGCTCGGGCGGCGGGGGAAGGGGGGGAAGGACACCTGAGAGCTGGTAGCCCCGCATGTCCATATCTGGGAAGACGCAGCTCAGTTTCATTTGTTCTCTCATAATCCACCAAACTAACTTCTGCAAGTTCTAATTTCTTGGCAAGTTTTCAAAGAAGCAAGTCTTCTGAAGCCTCAGTTTGGAACCAGTGTCTTGTCATTGCCACCACTTTCTATAGGCCAAAACAAATTACAAGGATAACTGAGATTCAAAGGCGGGGAAATGAACACTGCCTCCTGATGCAAGGACTGGTGAAGTCACATTGTGAGCAAACGGGAACTGTTTTTATCATCAGCCTACACATCCATCTACTTATTCGTGAATTTCAAAAAAAATCCCTTTATCTTCTCACTAACATGTCTATTATTCATGATGCCCATGTTACCATAACCATATTTGTGAAATCGTGGGTTTCATGCTATTTTTATATGCACTAAAAGTCATAACAGTTAAAAATGGAGGAAAGAAACTCACCACATACCAGTTAAAATTCTCTAGTGAAACACACTGAATTAAGGTAATGAATGTTCAGAAGCTTCTATAGGGTCCAGAGAGCAATAGAAAACTCTAACATGTAGTGCGATATTCAAAGTGATGTTTCTAATAAATCTAGGCTCCCTATTTTAACTAAAGCACACAAATAAATTCATAGAAAGATACTAAGAGCTTAAACCCTGTCTTAGGAGAGTTGGCAACCCAGGGCTGCAAACAAAATCATCCTGCCTGCCACAATTGCTAACCCTTACTGAGTAGAAACACCATGTATATCAGAGAGAATAATTAAATGGTATTTCAGAATAAGAAGTGATCAAATAAGAATGAGGTGTAGAAGAAGTCGTGGATGGAATTGGCTTGGAAATAAGCCTTTCTAATATGGGCAGGAGAGAATAAGCAACTTTCAGATAGGGAGGCTCTTTAAATTGGAAAAAAGCCCCAACCAAGGCTCAAAGGCAATCAATTAATAAGCACAATTACAACTCAGCAAAATGAGATAAATAATGTTAAAACCAACATTACCCACATTACAGTGTGCAAATTAGATTTCATAAAACTTGACTTTGATCTTCAATACAGTGGTCATTGTGCACATCCAAATTTAAGAGACACAGGAAGCATATAAAAGAGTTAAGAAATGAAGATGAACTCTATTTCTGGTAAGGTAAGAATACATTTTTTGAAGTTTATTTATTTATTCTGAGAAAGAGAGAGAGACAGAGACGGAGAGTGGGGGAGAAGGAGAGAGAGAATCCCAAGCAGGCTCCGCACCACGAACTGTGAGATCACGACCTGAGCCAAAATCAAGAGTCAGATGCTTAACCGACAGAGACACCAGGTGCCTGGTAGGACTACATATTTTGAGCCAAGATTGCTAACAGAAAAAATTGAAACTCAATATAAAAGCATTAGCTACACAACACTGGAAAGCTCACAAAATACTTAGTCTTCCTTACACATAGTTTTGCTTTCCATGGTGTCAGTTATCCAGGGTCAACCTCGGTCTGGAAGCAGATGATCCCCCTTCTGACATGTCATCGGAAGATCAGTAGCCTGATCTGTCACACTGCCTACGTCATTCACTTCCTTTCATCTTATCACATGGGCATTTTATCATCTCACATCATCACCAGAAGGGTGAGTATGGTACAATAAGGCATTTTGAGAGAGAGAGCACATGCCCATAACTTTGATAACTGTATATATTGTTATCATTGTTCTATTTTATTATTTGTTGCTGTTAATCTTTTACTGTGCCTCATTGATCAATTAAACTTTATCATTGGTAGGTGTGTATAGGAAAAAACATAGTATATACAGAGTTTAGTACTATCTGCGTTTTCAGGCATCTGCTGGGGGTCTTGGAAAATATTCCCCACAGATAAGAGGGGAACTACTGTAGTAAAGAATTAATCAAGTCAGTATCCAAAAGAAGATAAAAGTCCAGAATGGTGACCCTACCTTTGGGGACAAGTTTTCCTCTGGATACATTAACTACTGAGAGCCTGACCAGCAGTTTTGAGAGCCTCCCAGGGATAAAGTCACCAAAGGTAAAGACCAGGCCCACATTTTCATTTGCTGCCTAATAGCTTCATCCTGAATCAAGTTCAAGTAAAACTGTCCATCCACAGACTACAGCCTCGCTTCACAGCAGCTGTCTCTGAAATAGTGTCCAGGGCTGCTAGCATTTTAGAAATTTTGCTTCAAGTCTGTTTTGTTTTACTTTTAGCTGAGTGCTCCTTCTACTGGACACAGATGGAATCTCAATGAGAAAAGACATTCATGAAACTCCCAAGATAATATAAAATGACTTACCATTTGTACTGCAAAAGAGAATTTTAGCTACCACACGAAAGGATTCAGAGCAAAATATTGCGTCTTTGCTCATTATAAAAACAAAAACAAACAAAAATAAAGCTATTTTATAGGAATCCAAACATGAGTCATTCATATATTTGGCTTTCTTTTGTTATCTTCTTTACTTGACAATCTGTTGAAATGACTTTCCTAACGTGTTGTATGTGGGAATTGGTTGCAAGATGTAGAACGAAAATAATTCTGAGTTGCACATGAATTATCAAGTCCTATCAGAGAGAAGCCGATCCGGTTTCTGAAGAAACAATACAGTTAGCCTTGTACCATTAGTTTGGGCGGAGGTGGATTTTCTTGAGACAGGGATATTTGCAGAAGTTCTTGATACACAATTCTCCAGGTATAACTAAGAGTAGGCTCTGCTAAGCAACAGAAGTGACTTGTAACACATGACGGTTACTATGTAGGTTTATAATCTGCTACTCTACTTAAAATATCCTGCTATGTCTTCCTGTTGAATTCATTTTTTCTGATTCTCAATATGCCAGAACAAAATGTTCTCATTCTTTCATCTTTGGGGACACAATTCTTATTTGTACAATTTTAATTAGTACTTGTCTACTCTGTTCTTTACACTATTTTTGTATGTAGGCTGCTGAAGTGATGAAGCAAAGCACGAGCCACCAGATGCTGAGTTGCAGAAAATCATGGACCTAATGGATTCATGTACATTCAGTAGAAAAATCTGCCGTGGATGAATATTAGAGTACAATGTACTAAACATTCTTCTGTATATAACAGATTCAAAATAGTTGTAAATATTTAATAAAATCAATTGAGAACAATGACCATAAGAGAAAAGACCACCAGCAACTATGAGCAGATTAGATACACATTTTTCTTTCTGAGGCACCTGGTGACTCGGTTGGTTAAGCACCCATCTCTTGATTTCAGCTCAGGTCATGATTTCATGGTTCAAGCTGCCAGTCAGGCTCTGCACTGAGTGTGGAGCCTGCTTAAGATTCTCTCTTCCTCTCCCTGTGCTCCTCCCCAACTTGCACACATGCTCGCTCCCTCGCTCTCTTTCTTCCTCTCTCTCTCTGTCAAAACATAGTGTCCTTTCCCCCAAAACCTTCTATGATGGTTAATTTTATGTGTCAATTTGGTTAGACGACGGTGCGCAGTTGTTTGGTCATACAACAATCCAGGTGTTGCTGTAAAGATATTTTTTAGATGTAATTTGAATTAGTAGATTTTGAGTAAAGCATATTATCCTCCAGAGTGTGAGACTCATGCAAACAATTGAAATTCTTTTCTTTTAATTTTTTTAAATGTTTTATTTATTTTTGAGAGAAAGAAAGACAGCACGAGCAGGGAAGGGACAGAGAGAGAGGGAGATACAGAATCTGAAGACAGACTCCAGGCTCTGAGCTGTTAGCACAGAGCCCTATGCAGGGCTCAAACTCATGAACCACAAGATCATGACCTGAGCCAAAGTTGGACGCTTAACCGACTGAGCCACCCAGGCGCCCCCAAACAATTGAAATTCTTAAGAGCAAAGACCAAGGTTTCCCAAAGTAGAAGGAATTCTGTCTTCAAACTGCATTATAGAAATTCTACCTGAATTTCTGGTCTTTGGACTCAAGATTACATCAGCTCTTAGCTGAATTTCCAGCTTTTTTCTGCCCTACGGATTTTAGGCCTGCTTGCTGCCACAATCATGTGAGTCAATCCCTGAGAATATTTTTCCCTCTATATAAATATGTATATATCCTATTGCTTCTGTTTCTCTGGGGAACTCACTAATGCACCCCCTAAGTTATAGAATGAAGGTGCATGCAATAAATTTCCAATAGGCAGTTGTAATACAGTGTGTAAATTTATATGATGTATCTAGCATGCATTCTCAGAGTGATCGTGTAAAATTATGTCTTTGTATTTTTTTAAAACAAGGGCATAATACCACATACTACAACCTACTTATATGTGTAATTGTTTTCAATTCTCCAAGAGGATATGTACTTTTGACCCTCCTAGGTTTCTTCTCTGTCTTACTCTTGTTTTCATACTAATTGTTAAAGAGCATTAAGGGTATTCTTTTTCTCTCCTAGTAAATGAAAGAATTATAATTATGTATCTCATGGTCCTTTGTAGATTTCAGGCCAATGGTTTTCCTTTTTTTCATTCATGAAAACAACTACTGCCATTTTTTTTCTATTTTGAAAAACATTAAATCGCAATATGTTTAAATTGATGGAAAGAAATATTGCCCATTCTCTAAAACAGTTCACAGAGAATTATTATCAAGAGCAATGTAGCAAAGACTTGAGTGTTAGGACCATCACAAGGCCAATGTTTGTGGTGAGAGAAAATAAAAATACTTTGTCGAAAAAGAAGAGTTTGGAATGGAGAAATCTAGAACAGAGGTTATTGATGAATGTATGAGAACAGGTTTTGATATTTTCATTCTCAACTCTCTCGTCCTGTGTGGCCAGATGGAAGGAAAGATGAGTTTCAACCAATAGGATGAAAGAATTCTAAAAGGTACGCAAGTCTGGCTGCTCCTTAATTCTTCCTTGAAACCTAATGAGACTGAATATATCACTGATAGTTGTGATGGAAAATAAACCAAGTGTAGGCGACCAAAGGGAGGATACGGCAGGACTGAAAAGAGAACAGCTAACAAAATGTTCAAAATTGCACAATCCATCAGACTTGTAATTTTTCAAATGTTTCTTTATATAGTCCCTTGGAGATGATGATCAACTAACTACATTAGTTTCTCTGAACACACATGAGAAAGTTTTAACAAAGTTTTACAAATATCAATGTTCACAGTATGGCAAGAGAGAGTTTTACCTTAGCAGCTGGTATTGGTGATCTAAAAATGTTTCAGCTTTGTGTGAGCACCCTAAAATCTGTTCTTATACAGATCCCCCAGGTTTTTTCCAATTAGAGTCACGACTGTGATTCTTCTTCATGTATATGACATCAACCCAATTTGCAAGGTTTTACTTGTAGTTTATGTTTTTTGCTATCCTGACACCTAACTCTAGTAACAGGTCTAGATAAAGTATGCATGGGGACTGACATGCAGGTAATAGGTTTCCTCTCTATGAAATCACTAACTAAGGTGAGATGGTAACAGAATAATCTTCAAGCAACTGGGAATGAACCATGAGGCAAGAAAGGGGAATCTGCTTCAGAGGACAGAGGATGTTTCATGGAAGGTGGGCAAAAACCACTTAAGTATCCTATTTCAAGCTCTCAAAATTCAGATATTTGAAACTGTAATTCCTTTTTTTCAAACCATCTGATTCTATCAAAAGGAACCATGCCACCATGCAGTCCTTGAATTTCTGCTGTCACTCTCTGGTGGCAGCAACGTCGTCTCCTAGACCTTGTCCTCAAATGAACACAGGAAGATTGAAGTGGAAGTTTCACAACTCTTTGCCATGGATTAGTAAATTCCCCTACCAGAATATTATAGGACTTCTAACTGTATGCACCCAAAGCAGATAATCTCATTTTTCTCCATATTTCCCCAGGAATATTTTGCTTATGTTGGTGTAATCTATGTATCAATTACATTGTCTTACAATAAGTAGCAGCAATATGTTGAGACTAGCTTAAGGTGATAGATAGATAGATAGATAGATATTCAAGAATACGCCTGTATTTAAGTGTACATATATTTAAGGAGATTCAAGCATATATATATATACATATATATATATATATGTATATATATACATATATATATGTATATATACAAACAAATGCATATATATATATATATATATATATATATATATATATACATACATGGTATCAGGAACTAACTACTTTGGTAGAAGACTCACCTAAAGGGGTATCTCTTAACATCTCATCTAACCCAGATGTGGGACTGCTGTTTAGAATGGCTTGCTTCTACCTTTGTATGTATCGCAGACTAAATATCCCAAGCCATGTGTGGAAACATCCAATTGAAAACATTAAATCGTTATCACTACCTGAGTACCAGGGTATACCCTGTTCTCATTCCCCTATGTAGCAGGAAGTAAGATACTGCCTCCCAACAAGGTTATATACCATGGGACATTAACCCCAAATAGGATACTAGACAGCCTCAAAATGCAAGTGAGTACTAAAATTTTAGGTATCTTTATAGCAGCATAGTCCCCACATTGACTAAAATGCCCTCTAGCATGGCTAACTTTCACATGTCTTAGAGAGAGCTCTGAATTACTTCCATCCTGGACATGTCTTGACCTTTCTCCTCCCCCTAGCAAGGATCAAGAGTAAGTTTTTTTTTTTTTTTTTCCATTGTAATTGTTCAGTCATCATGAACATATTAATTTGTGTTGATTTGCAAGGCAGCAGTCAAATGGCTGTCATAATAGCAAAAGCTAAGTCTTCTTTAGTCACAGAATCATCAATAATACCCATTCACTGTTCTCTGGCATGCAACAATTACTTTCTACTACAAAAGGGCCATCTTAATTGAACCCGTATTTCCTGTTTCCCAGGCATTTTGAGTAGGAGTAAAGCAGACCTTCTCCATCATCTAACACAATGGCTTGCATCATCTTAATTTGGCTGGAGCCTTACACCCCCTAGATCCTGATTGTCTACATTCCAAACTGTGGGGCGTGGCAAATACCCCAGTTGTTTTAATTCCAGAAACGTTTGATGAAGTTTCGTTAAGCTTCTTTTATTTATACACCCTCATGAAGGGTGGGAAAATTTTGAACTCTGTGCTGTAGCTCATATGTTATATTTATTGAATATGTAAGTAATCAAAGCACGTTTGCTTACTCGATTTTGACATTTCCAGACACTTTGTGATAATTTTTTAACACATGTATATAGAATCCTAAATGAATCATCACTTGTTCCTGATGAAGTTGAAGAGAGAAGTGTTTGAGATATTTAGGGATAGAAGATCATATAGTAAGTAACAAATGAGTAGACAGGTAGCAGCAGGAGTTAGAACGAATTTTGTTGTTGGTAGCAGTGGTGGTAAGGATGAGTTAGCTCCCTCCCCCAAGTTCTGCTTCAGAGAGAGAACAGGGTTTTTTTTCTTCTTTATGTGTCTTTTTCTTATTATTTTGACTTGTAATACTGCTAGATAAATGTTTCTGCCTTCCTTAACATAGGGGGAGACGTATTCTGCTATTACTGGAAATATCTGTTCAAGCCCAACTTTGAACCCCAAAGCTGAATCTGTTGCATGTGATCCCTTGTAAGTTAAATATGTATAACTGGGCATTACACCCCCATTTAAAAACTTGGGGGGGAAATCTCCAAATTGCTACATTCAGGTAAAAGTATCTGAGAGTGTGACATGGGGCATTAAGACTTTTTTGCCCAAAGCCTGAGAGGAACTGCCTCTGTTTTCAGAACACACCTCCATCTGGAAGTTAAAAATCCTTATAAAATGGATAATTTTATCGTGCTATCTATGTCCATAGCTTAAGCTGAATTGTGGGGTGATACAAATAAAGAAACATCTTTTTAATAAACTGTAGCATTTTCCAGTATGATCTCCAGGGTACCCTCCCTATAGCCCTCTGGGGGAGTTTTATGAGTGTAAAAGAATGAGCAATAAAGCCTTGTTGGACTGGTTCATGCTCATTCTGCAGCACCTAATATTTTGTCTGATAAACGCTACCACTTGAGGATCCCTCAGTGTCAAGTACCATACTGAACAGATTATGGGAACGTGGGGTGGAAAAGAAGGAAATTCTCCAAAATATTTTTGCAAACCCTACATGCTTCCAATGGGACTAAAACTTCATTCTTAAATCACAACAACGACAACAAAAGATTCTGAGATCCTATAATCCAGTATCACCGCTACATTTTTTTCTCCGAAATTCATAATATAATGAAGACTTGCCCTTAAGCTAAAAACACCAGGTGAGCAACAAAGTGGAGAAAAACAAATTTCCCAGAATTGCTGGGGCTATTCCTTGGTGGAGAAAGCCCAGTGAGAGGAGAAGCCTACACTGTATTTCCATTGTCTTTGTTTGGAAAGTTGTCAGGGAGTAGCGGGATCCTTGGAAGAACGCGAAGGGAGGAGTCAGTAAAAACAATGAAGGAGATATGGTTTGTGATACGATGTCCCCCTTCTCACATAATTAGGAATCTGAAGGGGTTTGCAAATGCCGGATGATATTGAATTGTACAGATATTTCTAGTTACTTACTCCTAAGACACTGCTTAATAAAGTTTATTGAATAAAATCTACTGTCAGAGACTTCTGGCTTCTGGTCAGTGACACCAGCTTAGAAGTTGCCACTGTATCCTAACAACAGTTAAAAGTGGAACCAACTGAAAAATCAACAGCCCTTCTTAGATCCCTAAGAGAAGTGAGGTCATGGAGCAAACTGCTGTCTCCAAAACTGAAGAGACAGACAAATTAAGAGAACCACAACTTAGTAGGGTAGAAACCGCCATGGGAAGCAGTCTCGTGTTTGGGAAAACTGAGCTGCAATTGTTGAGTTGCTGGAGGTTTAGTGTGGACAATTCCAAGAGATTAAAAACTCCAGAGGGACCCAGCCATCAGGGGGCCCCCACAATTTTATGACTGTTACCTTCTGGAGCTCTACCAAATTCTCACAGTAAGTAGAGGAGAAAAATCTCTTTGTGCTTCCAGTAGGGGGACGGGAAAAATCATGAAACAACCATATCATTCTTTACTTCCCTCAGGAGAAACTATTTAACCAGAGCCTCACTGACTTGTGGGAAGGGAAAAAAAACCAACTCCAGTCAACTCTAGCCATCCTGTCTCACCTTAGGGGTAAATTCATAGTCCAGTGCGTAGACTCATTAAACTAGACTGAGACCTAATCAGGTCCGTAGAACATTTCTATTCCCTCCACACTTTCCCACTACATTACTAAAAACTGGTTCTCAGCAATTCCTTTTACCTTATACATCATGTCCTACTATTGAGAAAATTACAAGGCATGTCTAAAGACAAAAAAAGAAAAAGAAAAAAGAAAAAAAAACAAACAAAAAACACACACATGGTCTGCAAGACAGAACCAGACTCATCTCACAGAGGTGTTAGAATTATCAGACCAGGAATTTAAAACAATTATGTTTAATATATTAAGGGTTCTAATAGGTAGACAGTATTCAAGAATAGATAGGCAATATAAGCAGAGAGAAAAAAAGTATAAAAAAGAACTAAAAAGAAGGGCTGGAGATCAAAAACACTGTAACAGAAATGAAAGACACATTTGATTGGTTTCTTCACAGATTGAACATGGCTGAGGAAAGACTCTGAGTATGACGACATCTCCATAGAAACTTCCAAAACTAAAAAGCAAAGATTAAAAAAAAAACTGAGGAAAACAGAACAGACTATCTAAGAACTATGAGACAACTACAAAAGGTGTAATATATATGTAATAGAATCCTAGACAGAGAAGAAACGAGAAAAAGAGTAAGTATTTGAAGAAATAAAGGCAGAGAATTTCCCCCAAATTAATTTTTATGTATTTATTTTGAGAGAGACAGAGACTGCTGGGGATTCTCTCTCTCCCTCTCTCTCTGCCCCTCCCCCATGTGTGCTCATTCTTTCCCTCTCTCTCTCCCTCTCTCTCTCTCGAAATAAATAAACTTAAAAAAAAAAAAAAAGAATTACATCTGGCTTTCCAGAAGTCATGCAAGCAAGAGCAGTGGGCTGCAACATTCCAAGTGTTGAAGAAATAAAGCATGAACCTAGAAATCTATAACCTGTGAAACTATGCTTCAAAAGTGAAAGAGAAATAAAGACTTTCTCAAACAAACAAAACTTGAGGGAATCCGTTGCCAGTATACCTGCCATGCAAGAGATGTTAAAAGCTGTTCGTTAGAAAGAAAGGAAAGAAGAAAGAAGGAAAACAATGCAGGCCAGAAACTCAGATCTATATTAAAAAAGGAAGAGGATCAGAGAATGAATAAGTGAAGTTAAAGTAAAAACATATTTTTTCTTATTCTTAATTTGTCTGGCAGATACTAATTTGTTCAAAATAACAACAGCAACAATAGATTCAAACATATATGAGTGAAATGAATGAAGCAATGATACAAGGATGGGAGAGAAGAATTAGATTAATTTGTTATTATAAAGGTACTTACACTACCCATGAAGCAGTTTAGTGTTATTTGAAAGTGAACTTGGGTTAGTTATGTGTATATTGCAAGCTCTAGAGCAACAGCTAAAAATAAAAAAGAAATATAACTGATGTGTTCAGAAGGGAAAGAAAATGGATTCATATAAAGTGTTCAGTTAAAACTACAAAAGACACAAAAGAGTGGAAGACAAAATAGGAACAAAGAATAAGGGCAACAGTAGAATATAGTAATAAATGTGGCAGATATTAATCCACCTATATCAAGAATCATTTTGAATATCAATGGTCTAAATGCATCAATTACAAGACAGAGATTGTAAAGAGGATCAAAAAATAAGACCCAATGACATGCTGTCTACAAAAATACCCTCACAAAAATGCGAAGCCACATATAGAATAAAAGTAAGTGGAGAAAGATATAGCACATTAACACTAAACAAAAAAAGAGGAAATAACTATATTAATTTTAGTCAGAGCAGACATCAGAGCAAGGAAAGTTATTAAGGATAAAGAAGAACATTGCATAATGATAAATGTGTCAAAAAAAATGATAGGTGTGTCAATTCTCCAGGAAAACATATATGCACCTAACAACAGAGCATCAAAATATGTGAGGCAAAAACTTATAAAACTGTATGGAAGAAATAGATGATCCAGTATTATAGTTGGATACTTCAATACCCCTGTCAGAAATGCAGAGACAGCAGGCAGAAAATCAGTAAGGACACAGTTGAACTCAAAAACACCGTCAATCAACTGGGTATAATTGACACCTGTAGACTACTTCATCCAACATCAACAGAATACACATTCTTCTCTGGGTCCCATAACACTCATCAAAATAGACTACATGCTGGGCCATAAACATACCTTAACAAATTTAAAATAGCATGAATTATACAATATCTGCTCTCAGACCACAATGGAATTGAATCAGAAATCAATAACAGAAAGATAACTAGAAAGTACCAACATATTTGGACATTAAAAGAACACACTTCTAAATAACACGTGGATCAAAGAAGATATCTCAAAAGAAAATTTAAAATATGTGAACCAAATAAAAATAAAAATGCAGTTTATCAAAATTTGTAGGATAGTGAAAGTAGTGGTGAGAAGGAAATTTAGAGCATTTAGAATGCTAATATTAGAAAAGAAGACCCAGAATCAATAATCTAAGCATTTGCTTTATAAAACTAGAAAAAGGAGAGTAAATTAAATCCAAAGTAAAGATAAGGAAAGAAGTAATAAGAATTTAAGGGGCGTCTGGGTGGCTCACTTGGTTAAGCATCTGACTTCAGCTCAGGTCATGATCTCGCGGTTTGTTGGTTGGAGCCCCGCTTCGGGCTCAGTGCTGACAGCTGGAAGCCTGGAGCCTGCTTCCGATTCTGTGTCTCCCTCTCTCTCTGCCCCTCCCCTGCTCATGCTTTCTCTCTCCCTCTCAAAAATAAAATAAAAACATTAAAAAAAAAAGACAGGGAGGAAACTTAAACGCATATACTAAGTAAAAGAAGCCAATCTGAAAAGACTACATACAATATAATTACAACTACGTGATATCTGGAAAAGACAAAACTACAGAGACAACAAAAAGATGACTGTCTGAAGGGATGAACAGCCTGGGCATCATAGATTTGGGGACAGTGAAAGTACTCTGTGTGATACTATAATTTTAGGTACACAGCATTATACATTTGTCCATAGGATATACAACACCAAGAGTGAACTCTAATATAAACTATGGACTTTGGATGATAATGATGTGTCCATGTAGGTTCATCATGGGTAACAAATACACCACACTGTGGGGAATGTTGATAAGGAGGAAGCTGTACATGGATGGGATGGGAGATATGTGGGAAAATCTCTGTACCTTCTGTTCATTTTTACTGTGAACCTAAAACTTCCCTAAAAAATAAAGTCCCATAAAAAATTTAAAATCGGGGGTGTCTGGGTGGCTCAGTCGATTAAGCATCTGACTCTTGGTTTCAGCTCAAGTCATGATGACATCATAGTTCGGTTTGTGAGATTGAGGCCCACACTGGGATTCTCTCTCTCTCTCTCTACCCCTCCTCTTTAGCTCACACACTCTCTTGTGCTCTCTCGCACTCTCTCAAAATAAATAAACTAACATTTTTTAAAAAATTGAAAATCTGTATTATTAACCACAGACCTGGGCACTGAGGCCCATGGATAAAACTTTCATTTCAATAAATGAAATGTGAAGAGAACACAATGCAGGAGATATAAAAAGAAAATACATGAATTAAAGTGTTAGTAGCATAAAATGTCTGGAGAGGTAGAGAAGGACCTTCCTCATTTCTTCATGAAAGGACTGAGGACTGAGCCAAACATACAGTGGTGCTCCTGGTTAAGCTTCTTGGAAAGGACTTCACTGTATGAAGCAGAAGAACTTTATAGTCCTGGACTATAAACAGAAGCCTGTGGAGGTTTGTACTGGGTGAATTGTCTTAAAAGTTTAGTTCCTGAGCTTGTCTCCCTCTTGAGATGGCATCTCAGGCAAGGTAATGAAAAAAAGTGGTGACTGGACCAAGTCAGATAGCAGTATCTGCACACATGAGAAACTTCTGTCCCCCTAGAGGTCTGCTGGGACACCGAAAGTCTTAGGAGGCTTGGTAGGTAAGGGGAACAAAGATAAGAAGAGAGAACCACTGAAATCACGCTTGCTGTTACTGTACCCTCTGACAATAGCTAACCCAAAGATGAAATAGGCTTAGTATCTACCTCAATTGTGTCTCATCATTTTTTGCCTGAGGTTTTAAAATAGTCTCTAGTCTTTTCCATTTATGGTCTGTATTTCATGTTTTTGTCTGAAATCATTCTAACTTATGAATAGGAATAGTGCCTGGTAATAATAAGCACATTTTTTGAGTAATTGAAGTTTCCTCTGATGATTAAAACCCTCCCATGCCTTCTAGTCATCCATGGTATAGAGTCCAAATTCTGAGCATGATGTCTAAGACCTAATGACTTCATGCATCCTCTTCTTTTCTAGGTTCTTATCACATGTACCTCTTTGTGATCATAACATTGAAAAGTTCTTTTATGTCTCAAATAGTTTACATGTGCTATTATCCCTTGCTGTCATGCCCTCCTTCCTATTCTGTCTTGAATGTTTCTACTCTTCCTCAGGCCTGTTCCTCAATGAAATCTTGCCTGAGGTCTCAAAACAGAATAAGTTGAACCCACAGAAAGCTCCCATGCTACAAGCTTACAGTTAGAAGATGAATAAATTCTGGAGATCTAATGCACAGCATAGTGATTATAGTCAATGATACAGTATTATTTACTTCAAAGTCACTAAGAGACTAGATCTCAAATGTCCTCACCACAAAAAAAGAAATGACAATTATGTGATGAGACCAAAGTATTACCTAATGCTACAGAGGGAATATTGCAATATATAAATATATCAAATTAACATATATCTTAAACTTACACAATGTTATATGTCAATTATATCTCAATAAAAAAATAATAAAACAAATTTTTTAAAAGTTCCCATGAAACTAGTAAAACTTATCCTGCTTTTCAAGTATATGGTAAGTGCTTGTTTTGTTTTGTTTTTAAATAAAGATTTACATTTTTAAAATGTTTTTAATGTTTATTTATTATTGAGAGATAGAGACAGAGCACGAGCATGGGAGGGGCAGAGACAGGGGGAGACACAGAATCCAAAGCAGGCTCCAGGGTCTGAGCTGTCAGCACAAAGTCCGCCACTGGGCTCGAACTCACAAACCGCGAGATCATGACCTGAGCTGAAGTCGGACGCTTAACCAACTGAGCCACCCAGGCACCCCTTACAAGTGCTTGTTAACATATTTGTCTCTCCCTTTAGACAGCATTTTTGAAGGCCGAGAACTCAGCTTAACTGTTGATTTCAAGGCATGGAACATGGTAGAACAAATAAAAGTAGTGATATTAGGCAAGCCTAGAGTAGCCTTCCAGCTTTCCCTGTTTAGTTGTGTGGCCTTAGCAAAATTAATTAATTTCTCAGAAGTTCAGTTTTCTTCTTTACAAATACAAAACAAAACAAAATAAAACAAAAACTATCTTGACTGGGTTAGCACCTGGCAGATAAAATACCTATTTCTGAATAAAATCTAGTGAGAGAGAAGCAATGTGTGTGTGTGTGTGTGTGTGTGTGTGTGTGTGTGTGTAATTATCAGATTTCCAGAGGACTATTTTAATGTTTAATGATTTTTACATTTTTATTGTCAAAGCTCTTGTCTCTGCATTGACAGAGCCTACTATAATTATAGATATTTGAAGTACCTGTAATTCTTTATGAAAATGAAAACAGACTTATGAAATGTGTTTACAGTTTTCCTTCAAAATAGCATTTCTGAAATGTTTGCTTCTGTCATCTGACTTAAGTCATTTGCTTAACTTGAGTTTTAGGATCAATGGTTACCATTCAGAGAACCCAGTAAGTCTATTGTAGCATCACAGAAAGTGAATATACCAAGTCAGTAACGTAGGTATGCATTGACCCGATTAAAGTCAAAATATAGAATTATAGTCAATTAAGAAGTTAGAATCTTACACATGAGCCAAACTTGTGCCTGGTCCGTATGGAAAAAGTGATTAAAAGTTCATCTAGTTCCTGGATGAACTAGTTTCTCATTCATTCCAAGTTTCTCATTCATTCCATTCATTGGAAGTCATTGGAAATCATTCATTCTCATTCATTCTTATTCATTCCAAGTCATCCTGGTATACTTGTGTTCTATTTTTTAACTCTTAAATGTGAAAGTGAGGCTAATTGGAGAAAAACTAAGATGAAAAACTCGTGATTAAAGATTTCAAACTAAGTATTGTACACAAGGCCATGGAAATCCAAAGCCATTCTCAAGCATGAAATTTGTTGCCAGGCCCATGAAAAAGGATGTTTCAGTTTAAATTCAATGCGTGGTACCTCTTTGTTATAAAGTAATTGCAAACCAATGCACTTTGGGTGTCACATTTTAAACATAGAACACCGATCAAAATGTAAAATTTAGCCTCATTAAATTCTTTACCTTTAGGGATTTGAATTTCCTTTTACTCTGTGCATAGGGGGAAAAAGAAATAAAATCAAAGCTCCCATTAAAAAATATATAAAAAAAAATAAACACCTCCACAATATGAAATTCGGTTATTTTCAAAGGGTAAAATTTTTGCCAAATGGATGACAAGCTGTTGTCAAGGCATAATGGGAACCTTCTGTGGGAGTGTGCAAGGGATTTATGCACAGGAGTTCATCACATTTTGAGTGCACACACTCTTTGAAACAGAAAAAAAATCTAAATTTCAAAGTGTTTACTAATGTTTCTCAATAACTGTGGCACTTGTTAATAGATGTCCGATATAAGTTTGTGGCATTAATCCTAGAAATAAAAACATGAACTTTTTAAATTTAGTTTGAGAGAGACAGAAACAGTGTGGGTGGGGGAGGAGCAGAGAGAGAAGAGAGAAGATCCCAAGCAGGCTGCCAGCTCAGAGACCAAAGCGGGGCTCAAACCCATGAAACTGTGAGATCATGACCTGAGCTGAAACCAGGAGTAAGACGCTTAACCAACTGAGCCACCCAGGAACCCCAAAATATGAACTTTTTAAAGAAATATTAAACTCATTTTCAGTGTCTTTTTATTGCCTTACTTTCTTGGAAATCTAAAATAAGTCAGTATGTCAAAGAAATAAAAACACACTTATCTTACTAAATTATTTTTACATATTAATGCAAAAAGATTTCCCAAATACTAAGATAATAGGATATAGCAGAAAACAAGACCTACTGATCATATTGTGACCAATGACAAAGATTCTTTGCTTGACTAACTTTAGCTAGGTTCCAGAACCTTCTCCTAGCTGTGTCCTTCCCTGTAAAGTCCAGTTTCAGTAAGAACCCTACTAGACCAGTTTAGCAAGAATCCCCCATCCTTTATGTCTGTTCAGCCTCCATATCTCATGGGGTTTCTCATCCTCCAGCATCACCCAAGTTATGTCCGATCACCCTGGCCTATCTTCAGCAACGATCCTATTAGGTCACTTTGTCTGTCTAAAGTCTCCTTTACCTCCAATGTTTTCTCTTAATAATTCTTCATCCACTTCCTTCTACCCCGCTCCTTGGCTAAAGATTCCCACTTGCCCATGCTGTATTTCGAGTTCAGCTCACGTCTACAAGGAAGTCTTTCTTCCTCTATAGCAATAGTTCTGAATAAAATGTTTTTACTGTTTTAATTACTATCCAACTCTGGTTTTTCCTTGATACCAAGGATCATTAGATTTTTTGCATACTACTGAATTCTTACATCAATGACTAAGTATGCTTTATTATCCTCACTTGAAGTTTAGAGACTAAAAGATAAATAGATGATGGCTTACTGAAGATCAAGTAACTAGTGGTAGAGAAAGAACTCAAACCTGGGGTTTTTATGGATTTTGAAAGCCCTACTTATTCCAAAAGTTGTGTCATTTCTAATTTTTACCTGGTGTTTCAGAAATTTTTCCAAATATAGGAAACATAGGACCAGTTAGGTTGAACAGGCCATTTTTACAATATGGGAGATGTAAAGAGCTTCCCGTTCTAAGATATAGTAACCTCATCTTAGTATCGACATGTTTTGGAAAGACGCCATTATTATACAAGGGAGTTCCCAGAACTGAGCCAAAGCAGAATCCTTGAAAATGGAATCATAAACCTTTCATTTGATATCCTCTGGGGAAATAAGTCAAGAATCTTCATCCCACATGGTAATGCTCCCTGCTGACCATCCCATCTTTGAGAAGGGTCGTGCTGCATTCCTGAAATGTTTGAGGTTATTATGAAAGATTGGCTACATTCCATCCACACCCATAATTAAGGAAAATAGTGTTCATATTCAGCTAGCTGGTGGTTACAAACTAACCCTTTATGACATAGAGCTCCAGTTCCATTCCTGAACTTACAAAATAGCCTTCAAAGTAACTTTATAGAAATAGCCTATCACTGATTTCTAAGGAATCTCATTTTGTTGTTGATAATGATGATTTATTGTCTGTTAACCTCATAATAGCCAGGTAAAATAATTTAATTATTTGGTTCTTAGGCTCAAACGTGAGGCATTTTATCTCCAATCTGAGAAAGGTATTCTTCAGATGTGGAAATGTGGCTCTACAAAGAGCACATACTTGCCATCACTTAGGTTGGCTCATACATGTCTTTCTAGTTTGTTGAGATTTGTGTTTAAGAAGTCAAGAGAATCCATTCTATGAACTTTGTTAATTAGGAATAGCATGTGCAATATCACATTCTGGCTGTTTATCTCCTCAAGTATATCATTTCTGTCTCTTATTCAAAAGGCCATGGTAAGGAACTTGAACCATGGCCAATATAGTGGAAGAAAAATAATCTTCCTCTATCCTCTTAGATTCTGTGGCCGGTCTGAGAATTAGCTGGACATAACACAGATTAAGAGAAGAAAAGCATAGACATTTTATTTAATATTTTCATGTGCACACAGGAACCTTCACCAAAATAGAGGAAAGATTAAAACTTGAAAAAAATAAGACTAGAAACTTATATGATTTTTTTAAAACAAAGAATGATAAACTTGCAGAAAAATGACAAGACGAACGCAAAGAGCTGAAGCTTTGATGGGCAGTAAATTATGGGAACGTGACTAAGAAATATACAGGGAAAACTAATGGAAGATTAGAGTTACTTTAGTAGAATTGTTTGTCCGGGTCCATTTTAGCATCAACTCCCAGTCGCCAGTGATAATACTCTTTTCTTCCTAGTGTAGTCCAGGCCCCTTTCTCATGGAAAATATTATGACCTGCTTTTAAGTAGAAAGGGGGACATCAGAGAGTCCTTCCTCCATCTATTTCTCAAATGCCTTCAGCTCAAAATAATCAATATGTCAAAGGGCATATTGTAGGGTGGCATGTTTTGAACACATTTACCATCGTTAAAAATGAAAGAAAAATGCACTTTTGGCTCTTAGAATGCCAGGATGTCAGGAATTATAACATAGGACTGCTGTTAAAATAACACTTAACTTATGCTCACCATTAAGTAACAAAGAAGTCACTAGAAGAAAAGCTAGGGAGAAACATTAACCTCTAATTTAACAGTACTTTTTACTCTAATAATTGACCTCCTTGGAGCTCAAGAGTTCAAACAAGCGAATTGTTGCAATGCATACAACCAACAATGGAGTACTTTTCAGGGAGGAGACATGGCCAATAGCAAAAGGGAGAAAAAGTGTGTTTTCACAGCATGATTCCCAACACTCAGATGCACTATTTTATACCACAGCTCCCCATTTTTCTGAATTAACTAGACATCTGCCATATTCTGGAACCATTTGCTGGTTGACTTGAGAGCATGTGAGTAACCAAGGAAGGAGTAGACTGAAATAAAAAGTTTGGCTCTATCACACCTATCATAGGACAAACAGTACAGAGCACTCATGAGCACCTATTTGGTCAAAAGTCCAGTGAAGAAATGCAAAGATGACAAAGATACTCTGGAGAACTTTATTTCATGTGTAAAAAATGAGCACAGTTGGAAGAATGAATATGGTAAATGCTATAATGAGTACAGTTGGGGTTTTATATTGATCCTAACAATCAGGGTTGGGGAAGACACTTGAGAGTAGACCATTCTACCATGAAGTCTTCCTGAACCCAAATTCCAAACTGAGACCACAAATGTGAACCTTGGGTAGGTGCCAATACAACATCTATTGGGCAGTCAGAGCACATAATTTTCTACATGATAAATGCAAAGTTCTTTTCTCCCCTGGCAGTATTTAATTTTAGAAATGCCAGGAATCCATTTTAAGGAAAAGAAGTTTGACAGGAAAATGGGGCACTTGAATACTTAATGGAATGTGTAAAGAAGACAACATTATTAAATGAGTTCACAAAACATGCTATACAACTCTGAAAAAATACAGCCAAGAAATGGCTAGAGTCAGAGGTTACTTATGCATGACATTTGATTCAAATACAGACGTTTTTTAATCAATTAATTCAATCATTAAAAATGCCTAAAGCTCAGAATTAAGAGAATTGTCTTGTCTGATCATTGATTCATATAAACATTACTGGGAATCACCTGTTTGGTTATCTTTCAAGGGAGCACATGACCAATAGGAGTTTTCTGAGGGATGTCATAAAATTCTTTTCACATCACAGTACTCCTAGGAAAACAGAGGTATTCCCCCTACCTTCCCCCTTATACCTCAATTTTCTCCATTTTAATAAAGATCTACCAAATAAAAATTATGAAGTTTTCGCATGTTATCGTTGTAAGCCTCTAAATCTTCAATTGACCCCACTATGGTTGGTGTGAAGAAGCATCCATATGACCATATGGAGCCAAGGTCAAGCCATGGCCGACCATCTGTCTATGAGAAATGGACTGGGAGGTCGTTCATCACTGACCAGGCATGTCTTGGCACTAAGAGCAGAAGCTGGTCATCTTCTGAATCAAAGCAGTTGTTTGACGCAGGAAATCATTTTCACATTAATGTATAATAGGTCATCTGCAGGGGGTCATTTTGAATAGAAATTGCCACTTCTTGATCATGTAATGCTTATTACAGCCCCTGCAGGGTGATTGCCATGAAGTCAGCTACATGTTTAACTGTATCTTAGGGCCTCGAAACTCATTTCTGTCTTTTTGCTGCAATTCCTTGAGCCTCTCTCCTCTGTATAAGAAAGAGAACTTTATATAAATTAACCAAATTCAAAGAAGTCTAGTGTGTATTCTAGATGGTGATATTGTAAACTCGACTTTGTCAAGGGCTGTGTACCAATACCTCAGAAAATCCCCAGAAAAACACAGATAAATACATATTAATTCAGTCTCTTGGCTTTCTCAGAAATTTCATTTTTCTCAAAAATCATGTCATTTCTGTTTATTACAATATCTACTTTGTACTCAAGTTTAACTCTCCCCTGAAGGCCTCAACAATATTTGGCCATCCTTGAAAGTTACCACAAGAGGTAGAAAATAAGAAAGAAAGAACAAAACTTGATGGGAGTACTGGGTAGTGACCTAGAATCATTTACCAGGTAAGGGACTGTCTCAGCTCATATTGTGTGATCAAATTTATGTCTCAGCCAAATTGAAGATGACTGACAACAAATGACTGTGTTTAGGTATTTGTGGAATAGTCAAAATCATCTTAACCACTGAGACTCTGCTTGACATTCATTCACACTAGAAAATAGAAAAGATATTCTTGTCTCCTTACATGCTGGCCTGAGATCAATATGAGGCATTACCGAAGAGTGCCTTCTGTGTTTTTGGAATCCTATTTGTTCTATGTGATCTTTCTCACCACCGGCTAACAACAACCACATTGATTCTGCTTCCTTGACCTGATGTTCTCAAACTTGCTGTCTTTATTCGGGCTAACTCTACCAATTTAGGCCAACAGTATTTGTTGCTGTTTTTGGTTTTGTTTTTCATTTTTTTTGTTTTTTTTGTGTACATCGTAACTCCCAATGTCCCAACATGAATGTCTACCTGCCCATATATCATCCTTGCTGCTGTTATGTGAAGCCCTCAAAGAAGAAAATGGGTTGATTCGATAAGTCCGTGAGCATATGGACTAGGGTTTATGAAGACTTCATTTATCACATTCCTTACTCACTAACAGTGTGCCACTGGACACACTTAAACACTCTTGACCTCATTTAACTTAGTCATGGAACAGACAACAACATCATTCTAAATGATTAGGGACACCAAATGAGAAAAAGCCTTATCTTCTCAAAAATGAAAAGATGTTATTTAAGGCAGCAGCAGAATACTAGGGGTCTATGAATAATGGTGAAAATGATGCCTGTCCTATTTACTCTGGAGAAGAGATAGGGGCAGGATGGGATGATACCAACATTCACAGAAATCTGAGGGAGGGAATTTTTCGGGAAAAGGGCCTTAGTTGTTTTCTCAGATTAAACATCCATTCTTGGTATTTCCTATGTATCCCAGCTAGCAAACTCCCTCTCTGGTTTAAGTGTATTTGCTAAAGGAGCCCAACTTAAGAAAGAAAATTATAGTTTTTAAAAAGATACTGCACTTACTTTAATAGAAATTAATTCAGAATCATTCTTTAGAATCAGTCACAGTCATTCACACGATACTAAACTAATCCCTGACAAATTATATTGATTTTACTTTCTCTGTGTTCCATTTGGGAAGAAAGTTAATATCCAATGCTCCTCTTAGAATCCCCAAACTTAGTCTGATGGTATACTTTAATTAAAGAAATACCCAACTCATACCCACTCTCTCTCTCGTCTAATTTCCCACTTCCACTTTTACACCATTAATATGCCTTTGCTGGCTTCCAAAGGGGTTTGCCATTCCCTTATGTTCATTAGTATTTTGTCCAGATGAAAAGAACAAGGCACGGAGGAAGAGGCTTTATTTGCGAACTCGCTGTTCTCTCTTGAATAACCAAAGCTCTTTCTACTGAGATCTTTGGGAAGAAAAATATTCTAAGCATAAAGAATGCAAGCACAGTTATGCTCTTTGGTTGGTAGACCTTATTTGCTAGAGGAGTTTACAAGACTTGGATTAGAGCCTTCAGACAGAATTAAATCAAGTGTAGACTGTCATGGCAGATACTGTCTCAAACTTTATGCAATTAAGGGTTTCATTTTAGAGATTCCTATTATTTGTGGACTTTCTTGCCACATCGTTTCCTGTTATTTGATGAAAACCAAAGTATAAAATGCAATGTCAATATTTTTCCATATAAATCATTGCAGCACTTATTTGTCCGTTATTGCTCAGCTAGCTTTACAACCGTTTATATATATACACGTATATATATGGTCAAATGGAAAGTGCGTCCCTCACTCACCCTTACCCCATTCCCCCTTACCTTCCACTGCCGTGCGGAAGCAAATCCTGATGTTAAAAAAAAAAAGTCAGAAATTGAAGCAAGAGTTTCTGTAATTAGTTCTCATTTATTCATTCTGTGACATTTCCTTGAGCTCCAAGATGGTTCTGCCCTTTCCAAAGGAATAAGCCTTTTCCAAATAATTTAACATTTTTTCTTAATATTTGCATGCCACAAGCTTGATATATATCCACACATAACCTATTCAATGGTTTGGAAAAGATGTTTGTGTTTCTTCCTTTCCATTCCTTCGGCAGAACTGATAGTTTCTGTTATTAACAGAGTCAAATTAAGTATTTCATGGAAGTGTAAACACTTGCAAACATCAATAACCTATCTGGAATGGGCATGATAACCACAGGAAGTGTAATCTGGCATGTTTCCACAAGAAAAGCTCCAGACTAAAATCTTCAGATGGTTTTTCCGCTTTTCCCATGCTCCCTGACTCTATGGCAAATTTTCAGTTAATATTATGCACTTGAGATTAAAATTCTTCAAAACGGTAAGATAATAGAGGAATAGCTAAGTTTCCTAGACAGAAGATTTTTTTAACATTCATTTATTGAATATTTAACAAGTCCACGCTCAGTGACAATATTGGAGTTGCGAATATGATTAAGACAGAACTAAAAAAAGAACATATTGTGGATGATCTGGGAAGGGTTAAATAAATGGTGGTTATAGTTACTTGATAGCATCCTATGCAGACATTAAAACCTGATGGTTTCAAAGACATGAAATGGGAAACTACTTGATACTAAGTTAAGACAGGAGGAAGCAGAAGGCACTTATATGTATTTTAGGATTACTGGATTTTTTTTCAAACAGTTCTACACCGTAAAAACCCATAATATGAAAAACAAAACAACAATAATGGGGTTTTCTATAAGTAAGGAAATAATGGATGATTTGTTTCTCTTCTTTATATTTATCAACTCTATGAAAACATTACAAGCAAGGAATGAGCGATATTCTGGAGGCCTGAACAAAATGCTTAGCGGGAGCACGGATAGAGACACTAACCCTGCCTAAGGCAGTTAGTGGGAAATCACCAGAGTGTTGAGCTGGCATTTAAGGAGAAACCAGCCAGTCAAAAAGGGAGGAGAGGACATTCCAAGCATAAAATAGTAAAAGCACCTCGTGTTTTCAGGAGCAATGTTAGTATGTCCTGTATTTGGCTTAAACTTATCACGACTAAAATGCCTGAAGCATCATTAGGTAATAATCAAGGCACGTCTCTCCACACAGCAACCTTAAATAAGCAAATAGGAATTTAGGTTCAAAAATAAAAAAGGATTTCTTAAGACATTGCTATGTATGAAGCTGATGTAAAGTAATTTTGGCCATTCTATTATGCTTCAATAACTAAACTCCTGTCACTCTCCTACTTGGGATACTACAGGGTTACTTGTCATTTGAAAATATACAGTCAAAAAGAATCTCTGGCTACCATCATCAACTCTTGTGATGCTGGAAAATCACCAAACAAAATGTTTATTTTCAAAAATGTATATTTTATCTGGCTAACACAAGTGTTAATACAGCTTGAATGTGTGGAATGTTTCCATCTTTTCCCAAGGCTACTTATTTTTTTTGAGTTGGAATTTCTTCTTCGTAATGAAATAATAATGAAAGAGAAGAGATGTATTTTTTTTTGGCAGAAGCTTTTTTTTTCTCAATTCTGAATAATATTTGGATCCAACTTTTAAAAAATGGTTGAACTAAAATCTTTTAGATATAGTGTTAAATAGGAATAAAACTAAAGATACATACTTCATATTTATAGCATATGTTGAGACATAAAGAAAATTTCAAGTTAAGTACAACCAAACCAATATTTTAAATATTCAAAATCATGATTAATGACAGATGATACTGAGTAATAGACGCAGCCTTAGATTTGTTCTAGATTTGATCTGTTTGTATATTTTTACATAAATCCTAAAATGTAAGAATTGTCTATTCACATATGTATATTTTATGAAGTATAAAGTTTCAAGCTCAGAATAATGACAATCTACTCAACAAGCAATCTTCAAATGCCAATGTAACACATGAAAAATGAGTAAACCTGTTGTGTTTACTTAAAGTTCAGGTTAAGATTGTGGCTCTGTTGAAATAGACATTTAATATTCTTCCACAGGCACACATCAGAAATATTGCAGATCTGGTTCCATGCCACCACAACAAAATGAATATCACAACAAAGCAAGGCAAATGAATTTTTTGGTTTCCCAGGGCCTATAAAACTTATGTTTACACATACTGCAGGCTATTAAATGTGCAATAGCGTTATGTCTAAAAAAATGTGCATACCTTAATTTTAAAATACTTTGTTGCTGGGGCGCCTGGGTGGCTCAGTAGGTTAAGTGTACGACTTCGGCTCAGGCCATGATCTCATGGTTCGTGGGTTCGAGCCTCATGTCAGGCTCTGTGCTGACAGTTCAGAGTCTGGAACCTTCTTAGGATTCCATGTCTTCTTCTCTCTCTGCCCCTCTCCCGCTCATGCTCTGTCTCTCTGTCTCTCAGAGATTTAAAAAAAATTAAAAATATTTTTAAAAATAATAAAAATAAAAAAATAAAAACACTTTATTGTTAAAAATGCTAGCCATGCATCTGAGCTTTCAGTGAGTCATAATCTTTTTGCAGGTGGAGGGTCTTGCCTCAATGTTGATGGCTGCTGACTGATGAGGGTGGTGGTTGTTGAAGGTTGGGGTAGCTATAATAAAACATCTGGAAGCTTGCTGCATTGATTGACTCTTCCTTTCACAAACAATTTCTCTGTAGCATGCGATGCTGGCTAGTAGCGTTTTATAGATGGTAGAACTTCTTTGAAAATCGGAATTAATCCTCTCAAAACTTGTCATTGTTTTATAAACTAAGTATATGTAAAATTCTAAATCTTTTGTTGTCATTTCAACAATCTTCACAGCATCTTCACCAGCAGTGAATTCCATCTCAAGAAACCACTTTCTTGGGCGCCGTTCAGTTGGTTAAACATCTGACTCTTGGTTTCAGCTCAGGTCATGATCTCACAGTCTGTGAGTTCGAGCCCTGCATCATTTGGCACCACATTTGAGCACTACGTGCACTGACAGCATGGCACCTGCTTGGGATTCTCTCTCTCTCCCCTGCTCAGACACTCTGTCTCTCAAAATAAATAAACTTAAGAAAATTTTTTTTTCTTTTTTTTTTCTTTTTAAAAAAATTTTTTTTAACGTTTATTTATTTTTGAGACCGAGAAAGACAGAGCATGAACAGGGGAGCAGCAGAGAGAGAGGGAGACACAGAATCTGAAACAGGCTCCAGGCTCTGAGCTGTCAGCACAGAGCAAGATGCGGGGCTCGAACTCATGGACCGTGAGATCATGACGTGAGCTGAAGTCGGACGCTTAACCGACCAAGCCACCCGGGCACTCCGAAAAAAATTTTTTTCAAAACCACTTTCTTTGTTCATCCAGAAGAAGCAACTCATCATCCATCCAAGTTTTATCATGATTTACAACCATTCAGTCACATCTTCAGGCACCTCCTCTCATTCTCGTTCTCTTGCCATTTCCACCACATCTACAGTTACTTCCTCCACTGAAGTCTTGAATCCCTCAAAGTCATCCATGAGAGTTGAAATCAACTTCTTCCAAACTCCTGTTCATGTTGCCATTTTGACTTTTCCCCTTAAGTCATAAATGTTCTTGATAGTGTCTAAATGGTGAATATTTTCCAGAAATTTTCCATTTACTTTGCCCAGATCCATCAGAGTAATCACTATCTATGGCAGCTTATGAAATATGTTTCTTCAATAATAAGACTTTAAAGTCAAAATTACACCATGATCATCAATAGAATGATTATTATGTTAGCAAGCATGAAAATGTTAATCTCATTATTTGTCTCCATCAGAGCTCTTGGGTGACCAAGTGCATTGTGAGCAGTAATATTTTATTTTTTTAATGTTTATTTTATTTTTGAGGAAAACAGAGACAGAGGATCTGAAGCAGATTCTGCGCTGACAGGAAAGAGCCCTACGCGGGGCTTGAACTCACAAACCATGAGATCATGATTTGAGCCGAAGTCAGAAGCTTAACAAATTGAGCCACACAGGCTCACTTTGTGAGCAAAAATATTTTATTTTTTTTTAATATAGGAAATTTATTGTCATGAGCAAAAATATTTTAAAAGGAATCTTTTATCCTGAGCAGTAGGTCTCAAAAGTAGGCTTAAAATATTCAGTAAACCATGTTGTAAACAGATGTGCTGTCATCCAGGCTTTGTTGTTCCATTCACAGAGCCCAGACACAGCAGATTCAGCATAATTCTTAAAGGTCCTAGGATTATCAGAATGGCAAATGAGCATTGGCTTCAACTTAAAGACAGCAGATGCATTAGCTGCTAAAAAGAGAGTCAGTCTGTCCTTGGAAGCTTTGAAGCCAAGCATGGGCTTCTCCTCTCTATATATGAAAGTCCTAGATGACATCTTCTTCCAATATAAAGCTGGTTTGTCTACATTGAAAATCTGTTGTTTAGTGTAACCACCTTCATGAATTATCTTAGCTAGAGCTTCTGGGTAACTTGCTGTAGTTTCTACACCAACAGTTGCTACCTCACCTGAAACTTTTGTTATGGAGATGTTTTCTTTCTTTAAATCTCATGAACCAACCTCTGCTGGCTTCAAACTTATCTTCTACAGCTTCTTCACCTCTCTCAGCCTTCATAGAATTGAGGAGAGTTAGGGCTTTACTCTGGATTGGGTTTTGTCTTAAGGGAATGTTATGGCCGGTTTGCTCTTTTCTCTAGACCACTAAAACATCCTCCATATCAGCAATGAGGCTGTTTCGTGTTCTTAACATTTGTGTATTCACTGGAGGAACACTGTAAATTTCCTGCAAGAACTTCTTTGCATTCACAACTTAGCTGTTTGGCACAAGTGGCTTAGCTTTGGCCTATCTCAACTTTTGACGTGCCTTCCTCACTAAATTATTTCTAGCTTTTGACTTAAAGTGAGAGATGGTGTGTCTCTTCCATTCACGGGAACAGTTAGGGGCCATTGTAGGGTTCTTAATCAGCCTAATGTCAATATTGTTATGTCTCAGGGAATAGCAAAGCCCAGGGAAAGGGAGAGAGAGAGATGGGGAAATGGCCGGTAATTGTAGCAGTTATATAGTTATTGATTATGTTGGTTATAACGGTTAATAGTTATTGACTAAGTTCACCAACTTACATGGGCACGGTTCATGGTGCCACAAAACAATTACAATAGTAACTAACATCAGAGATCAGAGATCACCATAACAAATGTAGTGATAATGAAAAAGTTGGAAATTTTGTGAGAGTTTCCAAAATGTGACAAAGAGACATAAAGTAAGCAAATGCTGTAGGAATAATGATGTTGATAGACTTACTTGACACAGGGTGATCAAAACCTTCAATTTGTAAAAATCTCAATATCTGCAAAGCACAATAAAGCAAAGTGCAATAAAATGAGATATGCCTATATTTTGTTAATTGCAAAATTGAGAGCAGCAAATTTCTTCAATGCACATTTAGTGCCCACTTACTGTTGCTGTTATTGCAAGTCAGTATTAGAAACATTTGCGTAAAGCAACTGTTTTCCGCAGAATGTGATGGAGATGTACTGATTGACTCAAGTCTCCTCTATTTCAAGTGCTGTGAAACCTTCATTGTGCAGTGATTAAGCTTTTGTGTTCCACAAACACATTATCATATCCCAGTACAGATTTGGGCAGTGATGTGACTGGGTGTTTCATTTTAAGGTGAAAATCTAGACGACGCAGAATTTGTTGGGAGCAGTTTGGGAGCCTTAAGATACCATTTGCTGGCTTCAATAGGAGACAATGTGGTCTAAAGTAAATTCTAATTTGTGCTTATTTATGAGAAAAACATATATGGTTCCAACCTATAGTTCCCTTTTACTATAAGATTAAAATTATGGCTAAGACAACAGAAGAAGAGAATATTTGAGATTTATTTCCTTAGAGAAAAAGAACATAGTTAATTAAGCTAGACATAACTAGAGTAAGGGATAATAGTTGGTGAGCAGACAATATGTAACTTAGATAACATGGAGAAAACTGACATGGCGGTCTGTTGCTAGGACACAACCTTTGTGGAGTTGAGGCAAGAAAGAGGCTATAATGAGGTTAATGAAGAGGTTAAAAAAGTATATACACATGTATTTTGTTAACTGTTCTTGTTGCTTTTAACAGGTTATTGGGGAAAAGACTACAGAGAAAGGAAAACAAAAAAAAGTTCTGTCTTTCACCATAAAATAAGTCAACCCCTGAGAATTATCTCCCCAATTTACACAGAATAATGCAGGCATATAAGAGACATGTTCCCTATAGAATACATCCCAATGAAAATTTAATGTGTGAAGTCCTCAGGAAAGCTCTATGTTTACACTGTCACAATAGTTACAACAGCCATGACACCATTAATCACCCTTTGTTTACTATTTCTGTCCTAATGGCCTTTGAGAAATAGCTCAGGAAGGATCTGTTTAGAAACACCTCTGATCCAAGTGAATTATCCTGACTGGAAAAATGGTATGACCCCATGAGTGAACTACAGACTCTTACATCACGTATTTGTTTTTTAAATCACTTATTGTCAACACAAGATGATCATTTTGGAGTTGTGCATTCTTCCCAGTGATTAAGTCAGTTGATCAAGGACTGAAGTGTATGACATTTATTCCTCAGAAAATTTGCTCTTTTTAAAATCTCAGGTCTTGGGTTTTTAAAAATCAATTTAAAAATCATTAACTCCCTTCTCTGAGGTGATTGGTGATGTCTTCCCAGTATTTCTTTTAATTTTACTTGTAGTTTTTTGAATAGTGATTATTTGGTAGTAATATCATTTTCTTTTTATGTCAGAAAGCCATTCCAACTCAGATACCTGAAAAATAACTATTGAAACTTTCTTATTCTAAATTTTTTTTAACGTTAACTCTTTAATTCATCTGAATTCTCAGTTGTGTGGGGTGCAAATGCACATCCTGTTTTAACATGTCTCTCTTCCATCTTAGAACTTTTTGACCTCTCGGTCCTCTATTTTTCCACCAGAACTCTTGACTGGCTTCTGGCTTCCTTCAACTGATAATGATATCAACTCTTCGAGAGTTAGCTTTCAACAGGGGATGCTGGGAAACCCAAACAACTGGGTGTATAAGAAAAGAATTTGTTTAAGTTACAAAAGATAAGGAAATATCTTCATATTTTTTTATTGGACAACTTATCTAGAAATCCTGAAGTCCTACTAACTAGTAGTCAGTGTGTAAACAAGCTATTTTTCTCTCTCTTATATTAAATCCTCCTGAAAATACACATTTTCAAAACTCCTACATGTAATATGTGAGCATTTGGAAACTACTCACAGCCTTAACACTGATTTAGACAATGCCAAACATTAGGCATTTTAAATGTTAAAAAGGAACCCACTCAAGTAGAAAATTGGACAATCTATTAGTTTCTTTGTTTTAATGCATTCTTGAAATCCACCACTTTTGTAAATATCTGTAGTTAGCTTACTGGCTAAAAGCACTGGATTATTTCCACTTTCCTTATTATTGTGTATGCATGTATACATACATGCACACCTGTATGTGCAGTGAGGAAGCTTTCCAACTTTGTCGATTGGACCAAGTACTTGCTTTAATCTAGGAGTTGTTTACCTGTGTGTAATTAAAGCACTATGCAATGGACTTAAACTATAATGAGATCTTTGAAATGGACTTTCTTCCTAAAAATCTGGAATCCTTTGGGCAGGGTAGAGTTCCAGGAGATATTAGCATCTCTCCTGTACTTAAACAACATGTGACTGGAAACCAAAGTAACTGCAGAACAAATGGATCTGAATAGTGTCCAGCCTCAGAGGTAAATTTCTGGACATTCATATATAGTAATTCCAAGAAGTATGATGGTGACTAAAAATATCTGCTTCAGAATCTGTGTTTCTTGACCTAAATGAAGATTTTTAAATAAAATAGAAATCAAAAGAAAAAAATTACAAAAAATAAGAACTGCCTGTACTCAGCTGAAACTGCATACCAATTCTGCAGAATGTGTGGGTAACAGAATGTGCAATCAAAATATGCTCAATTTCATCTAGTCTATATGCAACACTCCATCCTGGTATAATTGACCCTAACCAAGGCCAATTTAACTGACTGCCATTTTGTTAAAATATTAGAGCGACGGGGCGCCTGGGTGGCGCAGTCGGTTAAGCGTCCGACTTCAGCCAGGTCACGATCTCGCGGTCCGTGAGTTCGAGCCCCGCGTCAGGCTCTGGGCTGATGGCTCGGAGCCTGGAGCCTGTTTCCGATTCTGTGTCTCCCTCTCTCTCTGCCCCTCCCCCGTTCATGCTCTGTCTCTCTCTGTCCCAAAAATAAATAAAAAACGTTGGGAAAAAATTTAAAAAAAAATAAAATAAAATAAAATAAAATAAAATATTAGAGCGACACAAAATATTTGTGTATCAAAGGACACTATCAGCAGAGTGAGGAAGCAACCGCAGATTGGGGGAAAATATCTGCAAATAACATATCTATCTGATAGGGGTCCTGATATAACATCCAGAATATATAAAGAGAAGTCAACACCGACAAAAAGACCTAATTAAATAATGGACTAAGAACTTGAATCTACATTTCTCAAAAGAAGATATACAAATTTCCAATAATCACATGAAAAGATGCTCAACATCACTAATGAAGAGAGAAATGCAAATAAAAACCACAATGAGATACCACTTCACACTAATTGAGATAGTTGTTTTTTTTTTTAAAGGAAGATGACAGTGTTGGTGAGGATGTGGGAAAATGGGAGCTCTTGGGCACTGCTGATGGGAAAGTAAAATGATGCAGACACTTTGGAAAATAGTTTGGTGGTTCCTCCGAAAGTTAAATATAGAATTGCCATTGATCCAGAATTCCATTTCTTGGCAAATACCCAAAAGTAGTGAAAGCAGGGACTCAGATATCTGTACACCCATATTTCTACCAGCATGAGTCACAAGAGCCGGAAGGTGAAAAGAAGCCAAGTGCACACTGACAGATGAAAGGATAGACAAAATGTGGTATATCCATGCAATGGAATATTATTCAGCCTTTAAAAGGAAGGATGTTCTAACACATGCCAGAATACGGATAACCCCTGAGGACATTATGTTACATGAAATAAGCCAGTCACAAAAGAATAAATATTGTATGATATAAGGTACCTAGAGTGGTCAAATTCATAGAGACAAAAAGTAGAATGGTGGTTGCTGGGGCCAGAGAGGAGGGACGAATGGGTAGTTAGTGTTGAATGAGTACAGAGTGTAGTGACAGTTTTGCAACATGAAAAAAGTTCTGGAAATGGATAGTGGTGGTGGTTGCACAAAAATGTGAATGCCAGTGACCTGTATGCTTAAAAAATAGTTAAAATAGTAAATTTTGTGTTGTATGTCATTTATAATTTAAAAATAAGTTAATAATAACATAATTAAAAGTAAAATAAAATATTAGGAACAAGATTTGGGCTTTTTAATATGCCTGTGGTTCCATGAGAGTGGCTCTTAATATGTTAATGTCTCACCTAGAAAACTCTTCAGCTTATTCTTGTTTTGTCAAACGAGATAGTGATATTTGTGCCATTTCTGCTTCTTCCAAAATAGAAATACATTTAATGACTCTTCAGGGTTATAATTTACTGAAATCTCCCATTTGAGAAAGTATCTGTAAGCAGATTTGAGTTTCATGATCTAAAGATGACTAATCACAAAAGCTATCTCATAATCAGTATTTTCACAGTTTAGTCTTCAAAGTGTTTATTTCTTTTCTAAAACAAAAAGCTTATTTATTTATTTTGAGAGAGAGAGAGAGAGAGAGAGAGAGAGCAGGTGAGGGACAGAGAGAGAGGGAGAGAGAATACCAAGCATGGAGCCTGACGTGGGGCTCAGTCTCACAAACCTGTGAGCCAAATCATGACCTGAGCTAAAACCAAGAGTCAGACGCTTAATGGACTGAGCCACCCAGACACCCCTAAAATGTTTGTTTGTTTGTTTGTTTGTATCTCAAAAAGTTTTCCTGCATTTCAGGAATTTCACTGGGTGATAAGATGTCTTTATTATATATTCCTAAAAGCTTTGTCCCCTGCTCAAAATGATGAATTTCTAACAACCCATATTTTTAAACCTCTTTTTCATTAAAAATACATTTTCATTGTTACAAAGGCGGAAATCAAGCAAACATCAAAGATGGCACCCAAATATTTAGGGATTGGTAAAAGCAAAATTAGAAAATAGTTATCTTTGTCCATTTTCTACTAATAGTAATGATAGTTACCATTACCATTTGTTGGCTATTTTCTTCAGATAATTAGTGCTGCTGTCTGACGTTCTTCATTATCTTTTGACTTCAGAATTTCTATAGTTGCATTTTGTATGTCAGGTCTAGTTTAGTATTGAAAATATGTGGTCTTCATTTTGGTTTTGCAGAATCTATGCAATCCTAGCTTAGCATTAACGTCACATTTTTAGGGGGATGCGAATAGCTCTGTGCAGTGCTCAGAGGACTCGGACTCTTAGAGTGTCTTGACACACACGGAAGTTTTCAAATACCGATTGTTGATGATGTGTACTTGGCATAGCAATGACTCAGGAAATCACCAAATGGGATTCTCAAAGACAAAGTCCAATGCCAACTCTGAGAGTTTCCCTGAGAGCACTCTATTTATGGGATATGGGTTACATAAGTGATGAGGCCAGGAACAATTGAGAAGGGAATCATTAAAGAAGCTGCAGGGTGGGAAAGACCTTGGCTTAGTTAAGGTTTATAAATCCTCACCTCTTTGAGATGGGTTTCAAGCATAGCATCTCATGTTGCCAAGACATTGGCATGCCTTATGGGGTCAAGCACAAGCTGGTCTTTGATTTCACAAAAAGTCATGACTACCATAAGAAGAAGACAATAATACTGATAATAGCATTTATTAAGTTAAGTGTGAATAAGAGAAAATTGCTTTAGAAATATATTTATTTTATGGGAGCCTGGGTGGCTCAGTTGGTTGGGTGTCCAACTTCGGCTCAGTGAGTTCGAGCCCCGTGTCAGGCTCTGGGCTGACAGCTCAGAGCCTGGAGCCTACTTTGGATTCTGTATCCTTCTCTCTCTTGCCCCTCTCCAACTCACACTCTGTTCTCTCTGTCTCTTAAAAATGAATAAATGTATTAAAATTTTTTTAAAATATATTTATTGTAATATATATTTATATATATATTATATATTTTAATATATTTTAATATATTATTTGGCTCAGTCAGTTAAGTGTCTGACTCTTGGTTTGGGCTCAGGTCATGATTTCATGCACTGACAGCATGGAGCCTGCTTGAGATTCTCTCTCTTTCTCCCTCTCTCCCTCTCTCTCTGCCACTCCCCTGCTGATGCATGCATACATGCATGCATGTTCTCTCTCTCTCTCTCTCTCTCTCTCAAAATAAATAAACTTTAAAATATTTGTATATTATTTTAATATGTTTTAAATGGTAAATCTCTTGCAAAATATTCTAGCATTATTTAACTTTTTTAAAGCACACACCCAAAGATATCACAGAGAAAATTATTGCAATAAGACTGATTCCCCATATATTGGAGGCTTGACTTAGTTGAGGATTATACGGAGCTTTTAAAAGTCCTGATGTCCAATTTCACATTCAGTATAAAATGTCTTCTAAAGCATCCTCTATACATGTTACAGAAACTCTGGATATCTACAAAGATAGAGCATATAGCCTTCTAAGAAAACACTTTACAAGCATGTAAATTGTATAATAACCATTGTTATCAGCCATATTTTGTTGTTATACTTACCTATGATATCCATCTCTTCCAAGATTGCAAGAAGTAATCCTTACTTGTGGAGGATTATAGAATGACTGCAGAAAAGGAAATAGAAGGGAAATATACAAGAAAATCAGTTTCTCTGGTTGCCTCCTCCTTCTCTTCATAGATGTGCTACCACAGATTTAGCAAATGCTTTTAGCATTTAAAATAAACCTAATAAATTTTTTCTAACAGCTTTATTGAGATATAATTTACATACCATAAAATCCACCCTTTTAAAGTATACAATTCACTGCTCTTAGTATGCTTACAAAATGGTGCAACCATCACCATAATCTAATTTTAGAACATTTTCATGGCCTTAACATAAATAACATTTTAGTTCTTTTCGTTCTTACTTTAGGAATTCCGTATTTCTGGATAAACATAAAAAGCATTTTATTAATTTGGCAGTGGCTGTGTCAAACCTACAATAAGGAAAAATAAGCAAAATTTTAGACAGTTGGCAAGAAGGAGATAATAAAAAGTAACTATTTTTGTTGAAGGCTTTAGAAATGTAAAGGTTTCTGGTAGGGATCCTCAAATCTTAATTTTCAGTAATGGAAATTCTAGAAAGTAAAATATGTCACACACCAAATATTATGCAAAATTTCTAAAGCCATAATAGGCTGTGTTAGTAAGGTAAATTTCTATGTAAGCTTATAAAGGCTTTTCTTATAGATCACCTTTGAAGGATTTGTACTATTCTAAAGAGAAAACAAACTCTCTTCGATGTAATCCCCTAGCCTTTGGCTCTGCCAATGTCTAACACATGTTATCATGTGACTGCGAAGTAATAAGAGTGTTTTTATAGTGCCTATTCATACAGAAAATGTTCTTTGTAGCCCTATGCAAACTGTTATAAACAGGATAGATGCTATATTTCAGCATCTAATCAGAAAAAAGGTATCCACTTATTTTACATTCATTAGTCTCATATAATCTTTACAAATCTTTATAATTTGTGTTATTTATTTTATTTTTATTTTGAGAATGAGAGTAAGTGGGGGAGTGGCAGAGAGACAGGAGAGAGAGAATCTTAAGCAGACTTCACGCCCAGTGCTAAGCCCAACCCAGGGCTCAATCTCAATCTCATGACTGTGAGATCATGACCTGAGCCAAAATCAAGAGTTGGATGCCTAACCGACTGAACCACCCAGGCACCTATGTGTGATTCATTTCAAATTTGCATTGCATGAGTTGGAAGAAAGATCAATGGTCAAGTTGTTTGGGAGGATTAGTCATTGTTCATTACTATGGTCATTGCTACACTGGTTTAAATTGTCTTTGATAGTCTTTTCTCCAACATTATTTAATGTGCTTACCAAATCAACAATAAAAATGCTTTTTAACAATTCAGTCATTCGAACTTTCAGATATTACAGAATTTTTCTAATTTTTGAGTATTGCCTTCCCCCCAATAAAAACCCACTTTTTAAAACTTTTTTAAATAGTTGAAACTTTTTAAAAATAATAATTCCTGTGTCAGTCCTGCATATTGAAACAAAATCTCAGAGTTTAATAAGTTGAGAATCTAAACTTGTAATAAACATTCCAGGCAGTTTCTTATGAAGTTGGCCTACACCTTTCTGAGACAGAGAATTTGGGAAAAACTAGAAGAATGTTGTGCAACAAGATTTGGGAAGCAACTTGTTCGGAATTTGGAGCTATGGTGTTTCAGGACAGGAAATCATTAAGATGAAAACACACTGAAAGCAGGCATCATCTCTGCCTTGCTCCTAATACTTATGACTACATCACATGCATGCACATATTCGTTGAAAGAATTTGTATGAAAGAATTTTCTTTATGGACAGATCTCAGGTTGAACTTGAAGCTACTTCAGAAAAAAAAGTAGGCGTGTAGACACAGGAATCTCAGATGAAATGAATCTTTCATATGACTATTTCAACCAAGACCTTTGGTTACGTTAGAGTCAAGAAAATTCTAGACATTTTGGTGAAAGGTACTGTGATTAGATTCACCTTTCTGGATGTCCACTAGATCAAAAGAACATGGACAAAGAAAATAAAGAGGAAGGCAGAAGACTTTCCTGCACCCTTAAACATTTATTTGGAAAAAAAAAATCAGTCCTTACAGAATGTCTAAAAGAATGATAGGAGGCTAGCCTTAAAACCAGTGTTTGCCTGGTTGCTGTAGTTGAGGGAACGTTGAGCAACACCTGACTCACCCAGCAGGACCTGTTGGCCTTCTTCACTATTTAGGGGCACAGCCTCCCCTCTGTCTGAAGAACAGAGAGAAAACAGGAGGAACAGCACAAGGCGTTCCTCAGACAGCATGGCTGGAATTCTTTCTCAGCTTTTGTGTTCACATAGAAATGTTATCTTAATCTCAACTGACAAGAGTGTTCTTAAGACAAAACTCAGAGGTGGAAAGCTGGAGGAATGCATCAGGGATATCTGAGAAGAACCGAGTGAATAGGATCTCACAGCAATTACATTTAGAAACTGAAACCCGTTAACCACGATTTAGACACTAGATGGAAAAAGACGAATTGATCCTTTCTATTTGGGGGTGAAGATTATAACAGATCACAATAGTGGCTTTTCACATGAAATCATGTTTTCCCATTTCTGTAAAAATGCTTGAATGTCGAAAAGGAAGGAAAATCACTTAGTCACCTCATTGGGAAAAAATGAAACTATGTAGTGGCAGTAAATCATTTATTCCTCCAGCTCGCAGTTCCTAAACACCTATTGTGTGCCTGGTTTGGGTCTAGGCAAAGAAAGAGGAGGAGAGATAGTTGTCATAAGGGCTTTAAAAGAGAAACTCAGCTTAAATCTTCAACCAGGGGGCACCTCCAAACAATGACAGGAGAGAAGGGAGGGCTTCTCAAAAGAGATGAATACTTGTAAGTGGATAATATGGAGATTTTAGAAATTGAAGTTTAAAACATCTTAGAGCAGTATCATAAAGTCATCTTTCCATGTAAATTTAGTTAGTGTTCTTACCCAAATTGCTGTGTGTCCAGGGCATGTACTCACAGAAGAGTAAAAGCTCAGTGCAATGTGTGGGAGGAATTTCAATAATTTAAGAATGTCTGATAATCCAACCTCCATTAAAAATAACTATTGATCTTCACCTGGTTCAGACATTATGCTGATAACTGAAATTAGGAGAAAAGAATTTTTTCAGGAGTAGCGGGGATGAGCAGTCTTACATTATAAAACTTTGTTTGCTTGTTTGTTTTAAAATGTAGTGATTATAGAAGCCCCCTTGGCGGCTCACTTGGTTAAGCATCCGACTTCAGCTCAGGTTATGATCTCAGGAGTTCGTGGGTCGGAACCCAACGTCGGTCTCTGTGCTGACAACTCAGAGCCTGGAGCCTGCTTCCCGTTTTGTGTCTCCCTCGCTCTCTGCCCCTCCCCCACTGGCTCTATATCTCTGTCTCTCAAAAATAAACAAAATGTTAAAAAAAATTAAAATTTAGTGACTATATTGGAAAGAAGTTTCATTTTATTCTCTAAGAACCCAAGAACTCTTTAAATTTTCCTTCTCCCTTCCTTCCTACCTTCCTTCCTTCTTTCCTTCCTTTCGTCTTCCATTTTCTTCTCATTCTTTCTCTTTTGTCTCTTTTCTTTTGAGTAAATCTCAGATCTCTAAGAAAGAAACATGACACAACTACCAGCAGTTGCTTGTTGCATCCACTCTACACGTGCCATCGCATTGCCTTGGAAACATTATCTCTTAGGCATTCACCGATGATTGGGGAGGAGCGGAGATGGGAGCCCACATGCAGGAAGGTAATTGTGGTTAGCACAGAAGGGAATCTGAGCAATGAGACCAAAGAGTGGAAACCAAATATATTAAACATCTTGTGTTCAATACTATTGATGCTGTCTTCTATCCTTTCTACTAAGATGCCAGGTTTAAAACCATAAGTGACAAATCATTGCTAGCAATATCTCTAAACTCTCTTAGCCCCTTCTCTATGACTCTGTCCTTATGATAGTCCCAGAGTCAGGAGACAATGTAGACTGCAGGCTAAGGGGAAAAGAATAATCAAGGAGAAGAATTCCAGATGTGGTGAGAAGGAAAATTCCATGGTCTTCAAAGCAACCTTGTTTCCCAGTTTGCGGCTGGGAGGGAGAAAGAAGGTAAGATTGCAGCACATCCGATTGTCCAACCGCTGCATATAAAGCAAGGAGTTCCCACGTTGAGAACACGGATGCTCTCAAACACCTGTGCTTACAGAACAGGAAGGGTGCCGTTGAAAACGTAGAATACTATAGGGGTGCCTGGGTGGCTCAGTCGGTTAAGCCGCCGACTTCGGCTCAGGTCATGATCTCGCGGTCCGTGAGTTCAAGCCCCGCGTCGGGCTCTGTGCTGACAGCTCAGAGCCTGGAGCCTGTTTCAGATTCTGTGTCTCCCTCTCTTTCTGCCCCTCCCCTGTTCATGCTCTGCCTCTCTCTGTCTCAAAAATAAATAAACGTTAAAAAGAATTTTTTTAAAAAGAAAACGTAGAATACTATAAATTCCATTTAAGTGTTTCTGACAGCATACCTCTTTGAGAAACCCTGGGTAAGAGGTGAAATACAGGTTTCTTGGAACAGACGGTAAAGTCTGTTGAGGAACTAAAAGAAACCAAGTGAAGCACTTACTAATCATCGGGTGCTTTTGGCAAATTCGACAGCTCCCAGCGATGAGAGAGAGGCCTTGGCTGGCAGTCCTCTCTCTCTCTCTCTCTCTCTCTCTCTCGTGTAAACTTGCTACCTCACGGTAGGTTAACAATGAAAACAAGTTTGAGAATAAGCCCTATGTAAGTAACATTTACTAACGAGCAAGTATAAATAGTCATGTAAACCATGCTTGGGAGTTCCGACCACCAAGGCTGTTAAGACACGCTGAACGCAGACCAGCCAACCTTCTGGTTTGAGTCAAGCAACACTAGCCTCTCTGAAGTGAGGGTGCCTGGCCAAACGGAGCTGTGAACCTCACATGTTGCTTCAAAGCTACTAGCTGCTACCAGATTCTTATGTGCCATGTTCACACATCAGTGTTGCCTACTGGCTCATCCTATGTGCTCACATAACTCAAGCACAACTCATTTTTAAGACAACCCTCTGGTGTATATTTTGATAATGATATTTAACAGTTTTAAATTTCATTTATTTATTTTGAGAGAGTGCGCACACACACAAGCAGGGAAGGGGCAGAGAGACAAAGAGAAAGAGGGAGAATCCCAAGCAGGCTCCATACTGTCAGCACAGAGTCCGATGCGGTGCTCGAACTCACAAACTTGGAGACCATGACCTGAGCCTAAATCAAGACTCTGACACCTAACTGACTGAGCCACCCAGGGATGCTTTATGTTGGAAGTTTTTATGTTGCTACTCCAAATTTTAGACATACTCTTAGCACATTGAACATAGTAAGCATTCAAATGTTAGCTAATTCTGTTTTTCTTGTAATTACCCTGGTTGTTATTTTCATCTGTTATAGTATATGACACATGCAGCTATTTCTTTACATATCTTACTTAGTTCCTACACTAGTGCTTTTCAAACCCATGAGGGGGTTATAAAATCAATTCAACAGTTTCTACATAGCATTTGTTAAAATAGACCGGAAGAGAATAAAAAATATTGGAGCATATCAAGCTTTGGTTCAGTCTTATAAAGGTACAAATACTGAGTTGCAATGAAAAAAATGTGCAATGAAAAATCTGTGGGTCATAATCACAAATAAAAGATGAAAAGGAACTATAGTACATGATATGCCTCACAATAAGGGAGTAAGGGACTTCCCATTTATGTTGTTATCTGCACTGGTGAGCATATGTTTTAGATGCTTACTGTTCGATTGAATGAATTCTCTTTTTTTTTTTCTGCTAAGATAAATTTCACTGTAAAATGCAACCAAAGATATTTAAACCTTTTGCAGAATATGAAGCAGGGCGTATGTAAGCATTTGTAACTGATATTTGTAGAACCAAAGAGTAGAAGTATTCTCTGCTGCTCTGGTTTGAAAAGAACTGTAATTATGTCCCTGGAAATCTTTATAGCTCACTTTCTCCTGTATCACAAGGTTCTGCTTTTTTTTTTTTAAATTACTTACTTTTATGAAATGTATGCCTGTGCCCTTCATATTAGCTTCTTATTGTTGCTACAACAAATTACCACAAAGGTAATGTCTTAAAACAATGCAGATCTATTATTTCACAGCTCTCTAGAATAGACATCTGGCATGAGTCACACTGGGCTAAAAACAAGATGTCCACAGGGTTGCTGTATTTGAGGCTCTGAAGGAGAATCTGTTTCCCGGCCTTTTCCAGCTTCTACAGGCATTTCTTGGCTCCCGGCTCTTTTCTCTGTTTTCAAAGCCAACAGTGAAGCATTCTGGCCTCTGCTTTGATGGTCACATCTGCTTGTTTGACTTTGACTGTCCTGCTTTCCTCTTTCGTTTATAGCAACCCTTGTTATTACATTGGGCCAATGCAGATAATCCAGGATAATCTCCCCATCTGAAGACCGTTATTTAGTCATGTCTGAAAACTCCCTTTTGCCATTTAATATATACAGGTTCCCAGAATAAAGCTTGGGCATTTGGCGGGGACAGGGGCATTATTCTGATGACCACATCTATCAATTCCATCATCTAAAACTGCCCCACAGAATGACCAATTGCAAAGCATTTTTAGTAATGTTTCTTCTACTTGATTATAGACATCACTATCCAGGAAACTTCCTATAAACCTGTTTTCTGATTTCATATGATTTGAAGGACAAGGGCTAATACACTACACCTTACATCTGTGATTTTAGTATTTTTGGTTTTGAAAATTTGATGAAATTTATGTAAGAATACTAGTTTTTATGTCGGAATTTTTAAGTTGATCATTTTTTTTTTTATTTTTTTTTAAATTTTTTTTTTTTCAACGTTTTTTATTTATTTTTGGGACAGAGAGAGACAGAGCATGAACGGGGGAGGGGCAGAGAGAGAGGGAGACACAGAATCGGAAACAGGCTCCAGGCTCCGAGCCATCGGCCCAGAGCCTGACGCGGGGCTCGAACTCACGGACCGCGAGATCGTGACCTGGCTGAAGTCGGAGGCTTAACCGACTGCGCCACCCAGGCGCCCCAAGTTGATCATTTTTAACATCTGTATTGTTTAGTTAATAATCTTAAAGGAAAGAACTAGAGAAACAGAAGTACAATGAACACACAAAATTCTAAGCAAGTGGAGGATGGTTCGATAGTTTGTAAAGATGCATTTCTGTGTAATATTTGAGGAAAGAATACGGGTGTCCACCAAAACATCATTGCTGTGTTTCCTGAACAATTGAGGAAAGTGATTCATAAGAGCTGCTATCTGTTGCCAGAACATTCTAACCCTGTCTACTGTGGTTTGTTTTTGCAAAAACAAGTGCCTAACACTGGTTTTTGGTGACCAGCATTTTAATTTTTTTCTCCAGCTCCCTATTTTCTATGAGAATATTGTCTCGCCAAGCAGATTTTTGCCAATCGTGGGAATTGTCAGCAACATAGATCTTTGGCCAGGAATTATGTTCCTTTACTTAAAATGTTTATGGATTCTCTTAAAACGTGTTCTGCAGAGTAAAATTCAAAATCAAACATCTACCAAATGAGTAGGTGTTTCTCATTACCTCGCGGATGTTAAACTGCTCTTATAAATTAGTTTCCCATCGTCTTTTCCATGATTTCCTTGGCTTTAATAGCAGGGTGCACTTGCTCATTTCACTCGGTTTATTGCTTTCCCTAAAAATAATTTTAATAGCTGAAGTAGGCTTGTAAATTTGATTCTCTCTAATAGTTTCATCTATAAGTGGTCACATTTTCTCTCTCAAGCACAATTTAGTATTTCGATCGCAAGTCAGGCAAGGTTTGGTTTTTAAATTGCGCACCTATCTCAGTTTGAAACGACTATTGTTCATAATCAATATTAGATGAGGCAGATGTAACAGAACATACCTTAACAGCAAATGTTTCTCGGAATGTTTATACTAATGGTTCATTGAAAATTTGTTTGAGTCAGAAGGATTAGGTTATAAAGCCCTTCAACTAGCATCTGGAAGAAATCAACATTGAACTTAGAAATGAAACTTAGAAATGAAATGAATCTGACTTTATTGCTGTTAGCTGTGATTTGGAGTAAGTTATTTGTTGTCTGTGAACCTCAGTTTTCTCATCTGTGTGAACTGGAAAGTACCTATCTTGCAAGAATCATGTGAGAACTATACAGATATAGGTGATTTTTAGCACAGTAAGTACCTAATCAACAGGGCAGCTGTTGTCACCTCAAATGTTTTACTTTGGCTTTTAAAAAATCCCAAGTATTCTTAAAAGATTTGTACTTGATATGTGTTATAAACATTTCTCAACATCCACAAAGAATACACAGTATACCAAATAGCTCAATACCACAGAAAACATTAAATTTAAAAAATTCAATAGATGAAAATTACATCGATGTCATTTTTAAATTATCAGACTGGCAAGAATTTTTTAAGCAAACTTTCTTCTGAATAGACTGACATAGCAGACAGATGTGTATGTGGGGGGATGGGTTTTTTTCTATGCAGATGCTAAAACAACTAATAATCTGTATCTAAAAGAACAAAACTGGTCCCAATCTCACACCATATTAAAATACCAATTCCAGATACACAAAAGACTTAGATGTGGATGAAAAATATGAGGCAACCCAAAGTAAAAAATGAATAGACATGAATGTATACATAAAGATAAGTGATTGTATAAATCAACTGGGAAGAAGAGACAAATCTTCCTTACAGAGGAATTCCATTTACCATACGTAGATATTCCTCCCTTGAGTAGATAGAGCCTAATCACCACTACCCCACCTGCTGTGCAGGCTGGATGTGGTGACTTATTTCCAAGGATTAAAGTAGGAAAAGAGAAAAATAGTCACTTTACAGTGGAGAAATCTGGCAGCAGTTACTGAACAAAGTGATTAAGGTTAACCTAACCAGGGATGTCTTATAGATATTATATAACCCTGGATATTCTGGGATAAGATATACCTATATGCTATTTTTTTTTCAAAAACTCTTAACCCCACTCTCATCATGAGGAAAACATCTGAAAAAAAAAAAAAGATTCAAATGCATTCTACAGCATAACTGGCTGGTATTCCTCAAACTGTCAAAGTCAAGAAAATCAAGGAAAGCCTAAAAGCTTGTCACAGATTAGCAGAGATTGGGGAGAAATGACAAAGAAATGCAATCTCACCCAGATTAGATCCTGAAACAGAAAGAGAAGATACTGGTGAAATCCAAATAAAATCTGGAGTTCAATTAATAGAAATTTGCTAATGTTGGTTTCTTACCCTCAAAAAATGTACAATTGTAATGTAAGATATTAACAAAGGGTGGAACTGAGGAAGGGATATATGAGGACCCTCTGCACTATTGTTGAAAATTTCTGAAAACATAAAATTATTCCAAAATAAAAAGTGTATGGAAGAAAGACTGCAAGACTTAGAAAACAATATCAAAAATATCTTTATATTCTTACAATATAGAGAATTTCTTAACTGAGAAAAAAAAAGTGTAGGAAAATATTGGTGAGTTTGACTACCTTAAATCCTAGATTTAAGAATGTCTTTAATCTAGATATTCTAGAATGTCTGTTCATCCAAAGACTCTCAAAGAGAGCAAAAAGTCACAAAGTGGGAGAAGATATTTACAACAAACACATTTCAACAGCAGAGATCTCTTGCAATGCAAATTGAGAAAGACAAGCAACTTTGTAGAAAACTGAGGGAAAGACTTAACTAGGCACTTCAGAGAAAAAGAAATCCCAAAGATCGGTGAATATATAAAAGATGTTCAATCTCATTACTATTCAGGAAAATCCACCAGGGGATATCATTTCATGTTTGCCTGATTAGAAATTTTAAAGCCTAAGAATTCCACGTGTTATCAAGGACACGAAACACCAAAGCATTTATACACTACAAGTGGGAGTGGAAGGCTATATTGTCACTCTGGAAACAATTGGGCTGTAGCTAGAGTTGAAGATGTGTCTATCTTACTTATGGCAGAGCAATTGCACTCCTACGTTTACACCCTAGAGAAACTATTCTATATATGGACAAAGAAACATGTACCAAAATACTCCCCAGAAGCTTTGTAATAGAAAAAAAAAAAAAAGGAGGAAAAGAAAAAGCTAGAAGCAACCTGAATATCTATCACAACACAATCCGTCCAACAATGAAAATACAATGATAACAAGGATGCATTTCAATAATATAAGCTGGAGGGGCAACTGGGTGGCTCAGTCAGTCAAGCGTCTGACTTTGGCTCAGGTCATGATCTCATGATTTGTGAGTTAGAGCCCCTCATCACGCTCACTGCTGTCAGCACCATTAGTGCAGAGCCCTCTGCAGATCCTCTATCTATCCCCCTCTCTCTGTCCCTTCCCATATGCTCTCCAAAAAATAAATAATTAAAAAAAAAAAAAAAGAATATAAGTTGGAGGGAGAAGAGGAAGATTCAGACCAATGCACCTGGCACGACCTCATTCCCTAACAGTTTAAAATGGAGAGTTAGGGGCGCCTGGGTGGCTTGGTCGGTTAAGCGTCCGACTTCGGCTCAGGTCATGATCTCAGGGTCCGTGAGTTCGAGCCCCGCGTCGGGCTCTGTGCTGACAGCTCAGAGCCTGGAGCCTGTTTCAGATTCTGTGTCTCCCTCTCTCTCTGCCCCTCCCCTGTTCATGCTCTGTCTCTCTCTGTCTCAAAAATAAATAAACGTTAAAAAAAACATTTAAGGGGCGCCTGGGTGGCGCAGTCGGTTAAGCGTCCGACTTCAGCCAGGTCACGATCTCGCGGTCCGTGAGTTCGAGCCCCGCGTCAGGCTCTGGGCTGATGGCTCGGAGCCTGGAGCCTGTTTCCGATTCTGTGTCTCCCTCTCTCTCTGCCCCTCCCCCGTTCATGCTCTGTGTCTCTCTGTCCCAAAAATAAATAAAAAACGTTGAAAAAAAAAAAAAAAAAAAAAAAAAATTTCAAAAAAAAAAAAAAAAAAAAAAAAAAAAAAAAAAAAAAAACATTTAAATGTAGAGTTAAACAATTTTGTGTTTAGGATGACAAACGTGGGAAAGCTATAAAGAAAATTAGGAGAATGGTAAACATAATTCTTACAACTGGTATCTTTATGGAGGTAAGCACATAAAGAATTTTAAAAATAATGTAATATTCTTTGTTTTTAATAGGATGGTCAGCTCACGGGTGTTTGTGCTGTTATAATCTATACATTGCCTATAGTATAAATATTATTTTATATCTAACTAATAAAAATAAATGAAAAAAAAAAAGAATAGGAGAGAAGAGGACAGAAAGAGAAAAAGAAGAGGAGGAGAGAGGATGTGGCTTATCATTCCCACTAACAACCATACCCAACCAAGAAGCATGGTTACCCCAACATAGAAAGGGATTCCCAAGTTTTGAACTAAGTGTGTTAGTTTGGTAGATTTCACTGCCTCTTTTTATTGTGATCCCATATTAAATCTCCATTTAGATTGGCTGGGCCCAAGGTACAGAAAGGAAAACACCATTATTTACTTCCTCAGAATCAGCCTCTTTGACACACTGGGTTCCAGGCCCTGCCCCAAGCCAGCTTTGGCAGAATCTCAGTCCTCTGTCTTCCTCCTCTCGTTGCCACAACAGATTCTAATGTCTCTGTCTCTAAATGTACTCTATCCCACTACACATCTTTTATTATTGCTCTCGTGGCTCATACACCTGGGCTCCTGGATGCTGTAATAAGCCACCCTTCCTGAGAACTCATTCCCCAGAGCCTGGGCTGCCTTTTCCTCCCTCCCTAGGACTTCCTTCCTCCTCACTTTGTCCGAGGCCATTGATGCAGTGGCAATGGAAGATTTCTAATGAGAATCTGGCCAATCACTGCCAGAAACACCTCTTATCTCTTCCTGTTCATGGCAGCTGTCAGGAATCCTCAGAAAGTGGCCTGAGAGAAATACAGATTTCTTTTTTTTAAATGAAACGTTCCATATTAGATTTGAGTGTGTCTTATTTACTTAGGATGCCAGAAGAAAAATGTTGAGCAAGTGTAGAGTTAGGCAGACACATGGGCTAGTCCAATAGAGGGGATGGTCTGAACCAAGGCAGTGGATGTGGCAGAAGTGGAAATAGGAAGGAGAGGACAGATTTGAGAGAGATTTGCCTGGAGACTTCTTAGTCAATAAAAAGCAATCTAGAAGGAGTGATGTGCATGTGAGCCATAAACTCCGTGAAACAACAGTAGATGGACAGATTTAGAACTTTAAACTCTAAACCTGCTGCTACAATGAGGCAAGCAGAAGCTGAGTATGTATGAAAGTTATTGGATTATTGGAGCAAAATTATTCATGGAGGACCAGGCTCTGCTAATGCCTGCAGGAAGCAACAGAGAGAACATTGCTTGTAACCTAGTAAAACCTTAAAAAATCAATGACTATCAGGGAGCCTGGGTGGCTCAGTACGTTAACTGTCCAACTTTGGCTCAGGTTATGATCTCACGGTTCATGAGTTTGAGCCCCACGTTGGGCTCTGTGCTGACAGCTCAGATTCTAGAGCCTGCTTTGGATTCTGTCTCTCTTTCTCTCTGCCCTTCCCCTGCTCACGCTCTCTCTCTCAAAAATAAATAAACATTAAAACTTCTTTAAAAAAAGAAATCAATGACTATCTTGTTCATGGCTTGCTATAACTATTATTATTATGCATGAATTGAACAAATTTTAGTATTGTACAAGGATTTAACCTGTCTTTTTGACCATTCTCAACTACTCACATGTATCTTTCTTATTCCACAGTAAAGAAAAGTAAACTATATTGGAAAATATGAATATGATTCATAATATTATTTTAGCTCAATAATTTATTCTTTTAATAATTAAAAGGGTTTTTGAAAGGATAATAGAAAACTTTTAAGAAAATATTACAAGTGTAATTATGTAAATGATGGTAAAAGATCTGGAGAAAAAAAAGAAAAGTGGAAAAAAAGAGCTTAGTCAGCAACTCATACCATGGACAGTTTTTAGAACTAAAAAAGAATTCTCTAGCAACAAAGAGAAAAGTTCAGCCACATTGCTTTCATCAAAGAGGCAAAGGCAATATTTAAACCAGAGAAGAAAGAAATTAGTTAAGTTTATTTTTTTACTCTGAGTTTAGCGTTTAAAAATAGCCCTTCAATTTCAGGTATATAGTTTCTTTTCCCATGTGATAAACATATTTTTATAACATAATTTGGCACATTTTATGGCAAAAATAAAGCATGCAAAAATATACTGTTAATGTCAATGATAACTCTAAAAGAAAACTTCATAGGGGAGAAAAAAGTACCCAAATATCTATTAAATAGAATTCAAGATAAGTGTAGAGTTTTTTTCCCCTCCTACATGTAAATGTTTATGTGTTGTATCTTTTTAAGGTAGATTAGCCCAGAATGTGTACTCTCTCAACAGAAGTTATTTCTTTTGGGGTGCCTGGGTGGCTCAGTCGGTTAAGCGTCTGACTTCGGCTCAGGTCACGATCTCTCAGTTTGTGAGTTCAAGCCCCACGTCGGGCTCTGTGCTGACAGCTCAGAGCCTGGAGCCTACTTCAGATTCTGTGTCTCCCCGTCTCTCAGCCCCTCCCATGCTCATGCTCTGTCTCTTTGTGTCAATAGTAAATAAACGTTAAAAAAAAACTTTTTTAGGGGCGCCTGGGTGGCTTGGTCGGTTAAGCGTCCGACTTCGGCTCAGGTCATGATCTCACAGTCCGTGGGTTCGAGCCCCGCATCGGGCTCTGTGCTGACAGCTCAGAGCCTGGAGCCTGTTTCAGATTCTGTGTCTCCCTCTCTCTCTGCTCCTCCCCTGTTCATGCTCTGTCTCTCTCTGTCTCAAAAATAAATAAACGTTAAAAAAAAAATTTAAAAAAAAAAAACTTTTTTAAAAAGAAATTACTTCTTTTAGGCCTATATATCTCTTGTGTTTTCACTGCATTGATAACAATAGCCCAGCACACATCTTTTATTATTGTTCATATTACATGACACAATTTTTTTTTTAGTTTGCTTTATCCCCTAGAATGTTAATGCATTGAAGACAGAAATTGCCATTATTATCCGGAATAGTTTTTTGCACAGTGCGTGGCACACAGTAGTTTCTCAATAAATATGTAATGAATTGATTTACACACATATAATATCTTTTCCCAGGATATTTTAATTCACCTAAAAATTGTTAGCTCTAAGTATAGAGTTAGATAATACAGATGTTCTTTATAAATGCCTGCTTAAAATCTGTGTTTATGTATAAGTGCTGTTGTGAAAACTTTGTACAAGTACTGTAGTGAAAACTTTGATTCATCCCTCTAAAACACTGTGTAAATTCTGTAAACCAAAAAAAAAAAAAACCTCTAAGTATTTTTTCTTCGTGAAATACAATACCATTAAATGACTTTCTTATATTTTGGAGAGGACTATGTCATCCAGAAATGTAATAGAATATAATGAATTTTAAAATTTTCATAAAATGAAGCACATAGGAGTGTGAATCTTCTCTTTTTCAGGCAGGCATATTCTGCTCTGTGGGTTGCTAAGATACATAAACTTAAAAGTACAGAAATGTGATTTAGCTCTTTAAAAATAGGCTAGGCAGCTTTCTTATTTCTGGCAAAATTAGCCTCTAGAGAATATATACAATCTCAGTACCATCATTTATTTTAGTTACTTTCTGGATTACTGAATTAAATTGTGGTTTGTAAAGATTTTAATCTTAAATTTTAATGCTGAGATCAGCAAAATTATTTGCAAGCATTAACCAAATGCCTCTGACTTTGGCTTCCCATCACCCCCCTCCCTTTATTTTGGCAGTTGGTAGAGAACAAGCCAGACCCATTTCAGCGAGCAGCCACTGATTTCTATTTCTGCAAGTAGCTAAGTCACATTCTCTTCATTTCTTCTCCTTTTCACAGAGGAAGAAAGGTTACACCACAGAACCAACCCCTCCCCGCCTAGTTTTGAGGTAAAGTGGTACTGAAAGTGGGTGGGGATACCATGATGAATTCTTAGATTATGACAAATCTTTGGCAAATTTTGCCGGTTGCCCCAGATAACAAGCATTATGGAGATCTTTAAAAGGTTCAAATTCTGTCTGCCGTGGAGCCTGACCTCAGAACGCATGACTTGTTTTCAGTTGTCAATATTTTTTTTAAGTTGATTTATTTATTTTAGAGAGCAAGCCGGGGAGGGGCAGAGAGAGAGAATCTCAAGAAGGCTCTCCACTGCCAGCGCGGAGACCAATGCAGGGCTGGAACTCCCGGATCGTGAGATCGTGACCTGAACTGAAATCAAGACTCAAGACGCTTAACCGACTCAGCCACCCAGGCGCCCCAGTTATCACTATCTTCAAGCTGAATGACACCCTGGTCATGTCCCTGGCCACAAACCTCACAATATGCTCATGATAGAAACAAACACAGAGTTGAGCTTTTACAGGAGTTTACCCTTAAGTAGAAGGTATGAAAGGAATATATAAAACTTGGGTCTACGTAAGTTTGAAAGCAATACGTATATAACAAATTTAAGTAAATACGTGTAACAAGTAAGATCGCTGGACCTAGCAATGGTAGCTTCAGATCAAAAATCTCTGCCATGTCCTGTCTCTTAATCCTTGAATGTGTTTCTGTTTTTAGCCCGGGCACTATTTCACATCCCCTTGTTTCCTCTCTTAATTCTACGTAGAATTTGATTTCTTCTTCATTTCTCTTTCACATAGCACCTCTCATTTTACCTACTGCACAACTCCACCTTTTTTCCTCTTCCTTCCTCACTGCACACTTAGTCTAGGTGAATTCATTCACTGTCATGTTCCAGTCAATGCCAATACGTGAGTGATTTTACATATTTCTCCCAAGCCCATACCTTCCTCTTTTATGCTGTCAATTCCCATCTCTAAAGCTGTTTTCAAATGGAGTATTCGTAAGACCAAACTCATTCTTCAAGATTCCATATCTATTCCTTCTCCTCTGTTCCTTACCTATTATCCTTATGATTCAGACACTGATATGGTCAAGACTGATGGTAGAGTCTTCCAGTAATGTTTCCTTACCCAGGATAAACCCTCCTAGTACAGACTCTATCTACCTGCATGCATTAATTACTTGCTCATTTTACTAGATAATGCATGAACGAGGCACAAGGTGCAAAAGATACAGGCTCCCTAATTCCCCTCCTCATAGTAATTATGAACAGTTCCTGAACTGTTATAATTCTTTCCAAGATGGTCTTTTTCTCTGTAAGTATGTACGTGCATATATCAGTGTGTGCGTGTGGCAACAGTGTGTTGTTCTTCACCTTTCTTTTTTTTTTATTTAACAGTATACTTTGGAAAACATTTCACATAATTCATAAAGTGGTTCCTTGTTTCTAAAAAAACTGGTGCAAGTTATTCCACTAAATGTAGTATGAATGGTATTCCATTAAGTGTAAAAAAGCAAAATGTAGATCACAGTAGTGCAAAGGGTAGGAGAGAAGAAACGGAAATATACTATTATAAAGTTTTCATACTACACATTAAGAGGTATGATACCACTTTAAGCTGGATTATGATATGTTAAAGATGTATACTCTAAACCCTAAAGCAACCGCAAAGGTGTTATCTGTTCAAAAGGGCTTTTCACAGACACTGCCAACAACAACCCATATAGACCAAATTAGTTGATACAAACAAAAGAACTATGTACACCTTACTCTACAACAAAATAAAAGCAATTCCTAATAATAGGAATAAATGCAAATATTAACAGCAGAGACCACTGAACATTTTGTGGATAGGAGCTCCTCAAGACAAATGGAGACTCTCGATTTAAAATTTTGTTAATGTTTATTTATTTTTGAGAGAGAGAAAGAGTGCGAGCAAGGAGGGGCAGAGAGAGAGGGAGACACAGAATCTGAAGCAGGCTCCAGGCTCTGAGCTGTCAGCACAGAGCCCGAAGCGGGGTTCGAACTCACAGACTGAGAGATCATGACCTGAGTTGAAGTCGGATGCTTAGCTGACTGAGCCACCCAGGGGCCCCATTTTTTTTTTTGAGACTCTCAATTTAAAAGAGCAGATACTGCCTTTGTTCCTCTTTTCTCTTTTCTAAAACCAACTAATAATTCTGTAGAACGTCATCTTATTTCTTGCTCTCCTCTTCTCCTCTGATGAAAATTTCCCTTTCCTAGTCACCCTACTTCATACATACATACCAAGTTTCAGGCCTAACTGGTTTCATCATTTCATTAAAGCTGACATTTTCCTTTCTGTGTTTTTATTTGCATTGAGTTAAGATCGGTTTCAGAAAAGAAAAACAAGAAAGAAACGATGTCTGCTGTTTTAAGACTTCGGGTGCTATTTCTCCTTCAGGAAAAAAAAAATTCTCCTCACAAAAAAAAATTCAAAAGCCTCTACCAGAGATATTTGTATTTACTCACAGCTACAGCTGCTACGCTTAATGTTTTGGGTTTTCTGCCTTCAGGGTACTGTGCTTGAAAATCTTTATTATCCTTAAAGTTATATGACAGTCTAATTATGCAGGTACAAGGGAAAGAAAAAGTAACTGATTCTGTGATTTATAAATTAAAACTATTCTTCCTTTTTCTCTTGCCACCCATACATCTTTCCCATGTTCCACTAGGCAAAACAACTACTCCCAAAGTCAGTTCCAAAAATCCAATATAAAATTTCAAAAACGTTAAAGAAATACAATACACTCTGCTTTCGGACTGAGAATTTCAGGACACACAGGCAAGGAACTATCTGGGTTGGTACAATCCCACCTTCCACGGTGTTTCAGAAATCAAAACAAATGATTTTCACTTGTTTTTCATGTCATATATTTAACAATTGTTTTGTGCCACCAAGTCAGATTTCTCAAATATCGGGCCCAAGTGGATTATAGAAAGATTCTTGAATGTATCGCATACTTTTCTATTCCAAGTTCCTCTGGGTTTTTCTCACCGAAGGTCACTTTGTCAACCACCCCCAAGTGATGACTTCTTATGTTTCTGAGACCTGATGCTGCCCTGGGATGCCCATAACACAGCTGTCACCACCATCTGCAGATTTTCATTATCTCCGGGAAATATTTTTCTCTTATCCATGTGATATTATGACCTTTCCTGAGTATTCCAGTGGGGTAAAATATTATTTCCCCATCAGCATTATAACCTGGTCAGCTGACAGCATTGACTCATTCTCATAGTATTCTGGATTCCAACTTTTGAATTACTCTTTATCATAACTTTCATCTCCTAAGGACTTGGGCAACAGTCCAAAGGGGAATAGCTCACAGGTCAAATTGAGTATCACCATGTTATGTATCCATTATGAAAATAAATATTTGAGTTTTTTTCCTTCTATTACGTGTCATTGGGTAAAGTTAACCTTCCCATAGTCTACATGTAAATAATCCACATTGTTGGATCATCTACAATAACATGTTATGTGTTTGTATCTCAGAATACATTAATTGCTCCCTTCTCTGTGTTCTTTACAATAGTATTGACAGACGGCAGATCATTATTTTTGTGTGTTCGCTTTTAACCAGTGTTTTCAGCAAGGCAGAGGATCTGCTGATATTTGTCAAGTGCTTCCTCTGGGCTGGAACTATGCAAAATACTGCACATACTTAGCTCTCACAGCGCTCATTTAGTAGAAGTCTGTACGATGACGGTCCCATTTTAGAGATGGAGAAATGGAAGCACACAGAGGCTAACTAATAATTTGTCCACACAGCAGCAAGTGTAAAGCCAAGACGAAAACCCAAGCAGTGCAGCTCCAGGATTTACACTCTCAACTAGTGCTAACTGCTTCTCGCCATAAAACACACACAAGCCAGTGATTTCTTAACCAAAACCAAATTAATGGACATTTAGGTTGATTGAAATCGTTTGCCTTTATGAACGATGTTACAAAGAACACCTCTGTACGTATATCATTTTACACATGAGAGTTTATCTATAGAATAAATGTCTTGAAGTGAAATTTTTTTGAAAGAGGGAGAACGCAAGAGGGAAGGGCAGAGGGAGAGGGAGACAGAGAATCTTAAGCAGTTTCCACTCCTAGCGCGGAGGCAGATGCGAGGCTTCATCTCACCCCCATGAGATCATGACCTGAGCCGAAATTAAGAGTTTAATGTTCAACCCACTGAGCGACCCAGGCAGGCACCCCTTGAAGTAGAATTTTTTTAATCAAAGAGTATGTACCTTTGACATTTTTCTAAGTATTGCTAAAGTATTCCCTGTAAGCAGTAGTAAGAATTTATATTTCCTACACCCATGTATTAGACTAAAGCAATGTATTTTACAACTATTCAGTTATTTTTGGAGGGTATCTCCATGTTCTTTGCTTTTCTTCTCCCTCAGGTTTCCTCCCACACTAAATTGATGCAATTATTCAAGGACTTGGGCCTCAAAGCATTTTGTTCAAATATTCAAAATCTAGGCAAAAGTATGTTTTTGGTACTTCTGAAGGATAGGGAAGGAGTTACATAAAGTTATCTGGATAATTGGATCTGTCTCCCCATTTCAACTGGTATGTCTAAACTTACAGATGTTAAAGAGAAGGCCAACTTTATCATTAGATTTTTTGGAAATCAGATATTAACCATACATGAGAAAACTTCAGTTTTTCCATATATAAATTGTGAAATATCTGAAATACATTCAAAGCAAACTAACCACAAAATGATTTATGGAAATAAACCTTAAAACAGGGGGAAATTAAAATGGAAAATTTGTCTCAAAAGAAAGAAGCAGCAATTAAGCACTTTGAAGACTTTTTAAGGCAAAATTTTCATCTCACATATTCAAATCTAAGTAGGAAAATTTTCATACTTTGATTTTTTTCAAAATGTTAAACGAAAATTTAATTGACCCTAGTGCTGATACAGAAAAAAACTAGACAATTTATGAAAAGCTATAATAATGTTTAAGGACATACTATATCATTTGAATTAAATTATACAAATACAAGTTTCAAAATCAATCTTGGGTTTCAAAATGAGTCAATTGCACTTTAAAATAATCTAATTTGCATTATGAAGACATATTTAGAATGACTGTTAATTGAGTGACTAATAATAATCCATCTCTTTTCATGTTAGCTCACTTATGACCCACAACAGCCAGGTGAGATAGGAATTTTCATCTCCCTGTTACAGATAAAATTGGAATTCAAGAAGGTAAAGTGACCTACAGACATGCACAGGCAAAAACAGATATAACCATGCCACGTCTCAAACACCACAAGTCTGAGACAGAAGACATAGTTGTGAGTAACAAGAAGATATTCTGTCTGATTCCTGAATGTCAGTTGAATTCGCAGTAGCTATTTAGGGGTACTTTGACCCCAGAGTTTGAATGTTGATTATTTTAAGTTCCTGCTATCTTGATTTTAATTGTCAAAAATAAACTGGAGGAAATACATTATTTTTTAGGAGTAAATTACTTAACTCTCTGCACTGCTAAGACCTCCAGACATAGATATCAGGTCACCACCAGTACCTGTACCAAGAGTGCCTGAATATGCTTTCATTATTACTGTTGGAAAGAGGGACAACTTACTATTAAAAACTAATATTGTAACTTTCAGAAGTCACAAGTTCAGTGCCTTCAAGAGTCACAATTTTAGGAGCAAGCTAGAAAAAGACTATGGGGAGTAATAGGTCCAGAGGCATATGGAAGAGGCATGATTTTATAGAGATACCCAACTTCAAAGATATTTACAATCAAATATGCAGACTAGGCCTATGGTTTTGGTGTCAGCACCTTGGCTATTTTACTAGAATTGAGCCTGAATAGTTATGATATCCAGAAATATAATAGAAAGATGATTTAAGTTGGATTCCAAAAAACAAACTGTCCATTAATCATAACACCTAGTAGAATAAAGAATATTATAAACATATGTAAATAATATACTATAAATAAACATATATTTATTTTCAACCTTGCTTGGAAATAAAATCTACAGCATTCCCTACACAAATTTTAAATTTAAATACACTGTTACTCAGATCTAACAACACAAGCCCAGTTCTAGATCTCAAAAGAGATGTAAGCTAAAAATAAGAGAAGAATATGATGTTGCCCACAGTCTCTGTCACCTTCTTCAGTTTTTCCTATCTCCTCTCAAGGGAGACTTCACAGTGCTGCAGGGTTTGCAATGACAATAGCTCTGAAGGTGGTTTCTCTCCTCTAAACCTCTGGTCTTTTTCTTAGAGTACCTGTTCAAGGGGAAAGTGAAGTTCTGCAAATTTTTATACAGGGAATGATAGAATAAAGGAAATCCACCAAAAGCAAAAAAAACAAGAAAACTAACAAACAAAAAAAACAATGCCATATTGATGTATATATGATATAAAGGTCTATAATATCCTATACTTTCTAAGTGAAGGAAAGCTGAATAAATTGTTCATTATTTTAGATGTGTCCAAAAAAAAAATGTTTTCAGATTCTAGTTAAAAATCCAATTCACTAGCACTTAAAATACCTGGCAGAAGAAATCCTTAGACCCCTATTCATGACCAAGACCAAAGAATCTCCTGTCATTTAATATATCCACTCCCAAAGTCATTATCTTTCCCTGTAAAGCCTTTCCTTTGTCTTAAGTTGTTAGCGTTGTTCAAGGTGCAGCTTAAATAATTACCACCCCCCATGACATAGGTTGTGATAAACCTGATGACAAGATCCCTCTCTTTCTCTTTCTCCTCAAATTCTCTAGCGTTTGCCTGCGATATTCAGATACTTTATTTAATCATAGTTATGCGTACATATTCACCATCACCAATGACACTCTAGGCTCTAAAAAGACAATGGTAACGTTGTTTCTCTTAATTGTATTTTACTAAGGACATGAACATAAGCATAGTTAATATAAGTTCCTGGCTGTCAAGGAACCAGTGGTCTGGTTTCTCAAAGCATCTTACATATAGTAAATGCTCAGTAAAATTTTTGGAATTTTTTAATGGGTTCCCAAGCCCAAAATGATAGCCAGGAAAGGAATGTAACCAACAAAGATTTTTTTTTGGTTTTTTGTTTTGTTTTGTTTTGCTTTTGTGGAATATCATTTGAACATGGCAATTTGATAGAATAACATAAAAGTTACAGTATTAAATGGAGAAAAGACAATGAGTTAATACTTTCAATTGTATTCACGTATTTTGGGATGGGGGGAAGGGAACCACAATGAATAATGACATTGCAGTTTCTATTTTCTTGATTTATTCTTTAGCTTTAGTGTTTAAACAATTAGTAAGAAGAAATGTTAATATTATTTAGATTTAGTAAAATATATCATATAAACTAAAACAGGCACTTAGATAAATCTTATTACACTTTGAAGTTCATACTTTACCACCATTTAAAGCTGAAATACAAGAAAAAATTATAAACGGTCACATAGAAAGTTAGAATTGAAATAAGTCAGGTGCTATCTCTTCATATTTACAGCGTACTACCTCGTTCATTTTGATCCATTGTTTAAATTTAAGGATCGTGCTGCCGTAGGAGTTAAAATGAGGAACTGTATCCAAAGAAAATTCCAGTGAGACCGAAATATTTATTGCAAACCCCTAAAATGAGAGTGGGTACCAGAGTCCACGGGTGTATGCGCGTGTAAGGGGGGAGGCAACCCTATAGAATTTCCCAAAGGTACTTCATAACGTTCATCGAGAGGTAAGCAATTTTTTCAAATGTGCCAATGTGAAGCTTGCCCTCATGTTATTAAGCCCAAATAGTTGCCACAGCAATTGTTTAGAGTTTAAACCAACAAGAGATGTCTTTTGGGCAGGAGCATTTTATTGACATTGGATCGAGATGCTGATGCCTGGTAAGAAGCAGACTAACTTTAGTCAGCTTTATTATTATTGTTTGGTTTTGAAATTTCCCCATACAGCGCAACCCTTGATTCCAGCTGTGCCCTCGTTACTGCACTGCCTAACAGCTGCTATCCTTACCTGAGATAATGAATGTGACACTACCCGGCACCAGGCCCCGATGGGTCATTTTATGGTGGGGATTGCAGAAGTGAGTGTTAATCATTGGCAGAGGGTATTCTTTCCGAAATACGTAGAGGCTTCTTTCTAAGCCAGTTTCAAGTTTAGCATGTCAGATCAGGATTTTTGTTTGGACTGTTAACTGCAAATCAATCTTGATCACTCTCCGGATCACTGTGGATTTTTTTTTCTTTTAATGATCAGATGCATATAAGTCTTTAGCTGTCAAAATTAACTAGACAAAGAAAAGGCCTCCCTTCTTGCTTTTCACTGGCTGTAACATGTATACAATAAAGATATTGAGTGTGGTTCCAGAATAGGGTTTATAACTGAGATCCTCAACCAAAGCTGTGGCTCCTTTTCCCCAATTTCATGAGCTTTGAGCCGTGTGACCTTGGGCAAATTTCTTAACATCTTAAAGCCTCAGTAAACTGGTTATTAACATCAGTACTTGCCTTGATAAGATTGTTATAAGGATTAAATTAAATAATCCATATAGAGTAGACTGTACCACCTCTGGGATACTGAATGAAAAACATTCAAATGATTAGCTACTACTATTAACATCATAACATTTAGATAAATCAAGCCAAAGAGTTCCTTATTTCTTCCTTTCTCCTTCTGCCTCTCCCTAAATTTTATATTGCTGCCACCACAATGAGGATTAAGTTGTCAGGGTTTAGTGTTATTTTTTATTATTGCTATTATTATTATTATTTGCTGTCTCTAGTTTTTAAAAATCCTTAATGTCTCAGACAATTCTTTATCACTGCAAAATAGCAGTGTTTTTATGTGATGTTGCTTACACACATTGTTTGCAATTCTGGTTGTAGTTCCCTCACAGACAGTGCTACTTTAAACACTAAAATGCCAACCATTTGGTCAGTGGATTACCACTAGATTTAAAAAATCTGACATGTGAGTCGTTTATGTTTTGGGGACTCATTTTAAGTCAAGGACTTAACGTGTTGAAGAAGGAGAAGTTGGAAGAGGAGGAGGAGTTGAAACCATGGGACAATCTGCATGCCTGGGCGGATCGGTCCAGAGTGAATGTCAATTAACAACAATATCCTGGTGTTATCAAAAGTCACAACAAGAAAAGTCCTTTTTCTAGTCCAAAGACTTTCAGACCAAATGGGATATAAATGTGAACACAGAACTGCAAAAAAAAAAAAAAAAAAAAAATCATCAATGGATCATGAAACTAAAGGAGATAGCAAGCCCAAAATGCCTTATTGGAAATAAAACAAAACATCCCAGCTTGACACCAATAAAATGTTGCAACATTTCCAAAAGCAAAACGTTGTTCAAAAACCACTTCACGAAGTTATCAAATGAGATACAGGATTGTTGAAGATGGTGTCAGAAGGAAACACCCTGATTGGCTAAAAACAAACTCAGTATAACACCCACACCCTCAACTAGTTTAAAATCAGAGAAAGTTTTTTATTAGCAACAGGATTTTTTTCACAAAAACATGTTCATTACTCAACTGTGACACAATTGATTCGTGTCGATTTAAAAAGTCAATAATATTCAATTTTTAATATATCGTGATTACATTTTCCTCGCTGGATGTAGTGTTAACTCTATTTTTCATTAAAATTTACTTTTATTAGTTTTACCTGCTAATCCTTTATATTAGAATAATAATAGTATCTATTGATTGATATCAAACTTAACTTATGTTACGTGGTACCTATAAAAATGTTTTGTAAAAAGTAAATGTCTACCTACAAATATTTTATAAACTTGTACATAAAATGTGTTATATTTCTAGCATGGTAATTTTATTTTATTAATTTAATATCTTAAACTCTCAGAATGTGAGTGTTGCAGCCACTCTGGGCATGCTGTCCTAGCTTGCTCTGGAAAAAAAGAGAGTACTGAAAATCTTTCTTCAGCTTCTCTTCAACTCACATGACCTCATTTTATTTCTGGGTTAAGGAACTTGCCAGAAACATGCCAGGTTAGAGTGTGATTATCAACATTTTTTTTCTTCTACATGAACTTTTTTTATGCTTTTACAACTCTGTTCTCTGGTTTTTCGGTACATTTCACGGAAAATCATCTAGGCAAATTTAGACGTGTCCTGAATCTTCACTTGTTTCTGCACACAAAAGCTGATCAAATGTCTGGTTTTCTTTTCATTTTACAAATGAAAGCATGTTCTTATATATTAGTGTTGAAGGAAACAAGAAGGGATTCCATGGAATGTTTTTTTATGTCACCTTGAAGAAATTGTCATACACCATCTGCTGGTTTATTGAGCATACAGCATGGCAATGTTGATGAATTCTTCTTTAGTAAATGATACGTATTGACATAGCCACCAGCCATATCCTAATGACCAGCAGCATGCCAAGGTGCTTTGAAATACATCCAGCTAAAATTACCCATAGGTCTTTTGTATTTATAAAGTGACTAATATTCTAAATAATCTATTTTGGTTGGTGCTGTGCTTCATGTGTCCATGCTGGTAAATGTCTTTCAAACCAGCTCACAAATGGATTGCTTAACAGTCTTCCCTATCTTCATTGTCCTTGTGGGTTGTCATCTGAGAATTCTTGCCCTGTTAAGAATGGACAGGATGAAAAAAGGTCATCAGTCTAGTTGAATGTCAAAAATAATTTAGAAACCATTCTCTCTGTCTTATTCCTTGGATTTACTAACATGAATACGGGAAGGAAATTACAACTATAGCCTAGAAATGAGAATCATTCCATAAGTCATTAAGATCAAAGTCTCAATGATTCCCAAACAAGGAGGAAATTGAATACAGCTTCTTAAGCAGAAAAAGTTGGGGGTCCAAGGGTGGGTGATGAGGAGGGAGAGGGATTGCTTATATAATTAATAAAGAGCCAATTTTGAAAATTGAGGAAGGAGGCTTTTATGAATCATGGAATAAATTATGGACTACGGAGTCATGGGAAAAAACATGGAATGTGTCAGAATCTCAATTCTATAACCTGGTTTATGGATATGTAGGCTGGAAGACTCGAAATAAAATAGAAACCTGCTGTCAAGCATTGGATGCCCAGCATTTTAACATTGCTTCATAATTAAAAATATTAAATAGGGTTCAGTTCAAGAATTATAATCACTTTAGGTACTTTAAGCAGGAAAGGAATCAAATCAAGTAATTCTATAATATCTGTAGAAGAATTGGAGGTGTGGATTGATCTGGGCCTCTAAATTTGACCTCCGTCAGAATCAGAAAGGCAGGGAAATGGGAATCACTGATGAAAGTACTGAATTAAAAAAAAAGATGCCACCACTGCTGTGCTCCAAGGATAAAAAAAAAAAAAAAAAAAAGGCACCGCCAGAGCAATGCCCTTGGCTCCCACAAAACTGGTGATGGAACTCTGGCCCCCAGACACCAGCTGCCTCCTTCAGGGCAATTTCCTCCTGACATCATTAATTCTGCTTCTCAAGTGTGCCTGCCAGCAGAACACAGCATCAGGCATGCAGGAGATGTCTCTAGCTCACTTCCACCTCCCTGGGGTCTGGCATCTATGTTGGGGGAGCTTATTTTCAAATATAGCACCGTGGATGCCAGAGAGCCTGGGTGGTCTTCCAGTCTCTGCAATGCAGAAAGCCTCACTGGAAAGAAGCAAGGATGGATGTCAATTTTACACCAATTAACCATATTCAATATATTTACAAAGTGTTTTCATGGTCAGAGTGATGCGCACTCCTCCTAAAAACCCATTGAGATAGATAGTGCTATAACCACTTAACAGAGGAGGAAACTCACCATGTGAAATTGTCCCATGTCTAAATTACAGATGGAAGAAGGTGCTTGGAGGAGTAATTTGGTAGCACAGATTTGCTTTTGAACCCCTCCGCATTAATGTCACACTGTCTCTACTGGGGTCTGCTGAGCAGAGCCATTATCTGTATCTTGATTATCAAGCATCCATAAAAGAAAGATGTGTTAAGCTAAAACTTAAAGGAGAAAGACCATCTGGTGAAAACTAATATATATATATCTATAATAAATATGAGTAAATGATGTTCTGAAATTGAATATGAGAGTACACTTATTGAATCAAAGAAATGGATTGCCCTAATTGACCACCCAAAGAAGTAGTTGTGTATCAAAAATCCTGATGCATAGGAAATGTTCACTGTAAAGTAGTTTTAAGTGACAGAAGTAGGTTATGACACGCTGCAAAGAAAGGGATATGAAGACTATATCAAAATTAAATGGCTATGTCTGGATAATGGTAATTTGAGGGTCTTTATTTCTTTGTGATTCTTCTCCCTTTTCATTATTAAATGAAAGTCGAATCCCACACATTTGAAACACTGAATTTTATCTTATATATTTAGAAATGGATAACTTTATTTTTTATGCCAATAAACTAGAAGTAGGATAACACATATTTCCTTTTGGGACCTTGAAAAACCACACACACACACACACACACACACTCACACAGTCACTCATATAAAACAGCTCTGGTTCAGATAATGTGATTTTTGAAAGCATATCATCTTGGCTGTGAATTATTACACCAAAAGGATATAATTAACCAATCATTTATTTCCTTAATGAGTATACTGAAAACTACTAAGCTATTCCTCAAACGACCTTTCAGACATTACCTCTGGACCATAGCACACTGCTCTACGTTGTGTTATTGATACCCTGGCACTGAATTGAACTCCAATTTGAGGAGGTAGAACAGGCTGAAGAAATAAGCAAATACTGTACATAAGTACAAGCCTAATATCCATGGATAATTTATAGCTTCCTACGTCAAATGTTGATGGAAAGCATTTGAGAATAGAGTGCGGATTAAGCCGAGATGAAATTTCAAGGGGATTGAACAGGGATTAGCTGCTACTGTTTTGGAATCTCAGGCCTACAGAATGCTAGACTGCTCCACTCAATACTCTAGCTCAACAGATTTCATAGTTATTAGTTCCACTCACCCCAATGGCCTCTGTCATCTCCAGAGCAGCTCCACATCTATTTCCTAATTGCTTATTTTTTCTCCCCAAAATATATTCTGATCCCTTTCGGGAGTGATCCTTGTCTTCTCCCAAGCTCAGCAGTCTGCCCTCTGACTTCTCTATTCAGAAATGGACATTGGCCAAGACATTCTTAGTAGATGATTTGTAGTCTCCATTACTGCTCCTACTGACAGCGTTGAAAACCTAGATGGGCACAGAAGGCACTCCTATGGTGATCACGCTGCGTCACTATCGCGGCTCATTCACTTTGCTTAACTGTCCAAGTTAAGCACTTTTTGTTCTCACTCCCCCCCACACACCCACGCAAGTTATGAACTGTCTGTATATTTTAGTAGTCCTGTATATTTAAAGAAGGCAAACAGAATTTGACTATTCGCCCAAGCAAAATATTATCGTGTAATCTATAAAATCATGCCATGACCAGCCCAGAGAATACAGATTCACTTATTCATTATTTTTTGGAAAAGTTATATTTGCTTACCATCATGAAATTTTCAAATTGGGACAATGTTGCTCTTTTATCTGATAATAAGTAAGAGATAACAACCAGTATTAAAAAGATTGCACATGTGAGTTTGAATCAGATGAGGAGAATTGGCAGATGTAGGCCGAAGAATTAAATTTCCATAAAATTGTGAAACCAGAGAAATATGCTTCCATAGATGTCACTAAGCACATCTTCCTTCCTTTTTCCATTTTTTTCTCCCCATTCATTTAATTTCTGCAACCTTAAAAACCTTAGTGGTGAGGAGAGTTTAGGGAGGGAATGGGGAGGTGGGGCAGATTAGGGAGAAGACAGTGGAGAAGGACAGGATTTGGGGAAGTTTGAGGAGAAGTGAAGAAATGAAATTCCTACTGTCACTGGAAAATCAGACTGAAGGGACAGCAGGAGCTCCTTCTGTGAGCAGCATAGCTGGTGATTTCATTCCAAAGGCAGCTGGGACAGAGCTCTTTCCAAAGAAGGCATCAGTAACTGTTTATAAAAAGGGCAGAATTGCTCAACTGCAGTCCCAAGAGAGTTACCCTACCTGTTTGTAAGATGAGTGTCGGAATGTTTTGGGACATCCCTCACCATTCCAGGTCACCGGAAACAGGTTAGCATTGGTGGGGGAGGGTCTGGGGAGAAGGGCTTGACACACCTCTGCACGCCTCTCGGACAAGGACAGAACAATTTTTGTATTGGTAATGTGGAAGAAATGTCAAACGTACAAAAAATCAGTGAAGTGTGAAAGTGTCATTGAAAAAATTGGTAGTATACCAACCTAGAAGTGCTGTTAGCACTTCGATCCAGAGTATAAAAATATTGAACAATTGATACAGATGGGTAATGACCACTGCAAATAGACACAACACAGAGTGTTGGAAAGGAACTTACAAGGCCTGGGGGTCCGGTGGAAGTCTGGGGAGACCCAGGCGTTAACAAGTATTTCAGTATTTCATTACTGTAATGACCTGTACAGACAAAACAATGTCTATGGCCTGAATTTCAACCCTGCCGTGATATAATTCAAATGTTGATAACATACTATTTATGGTCTCTAGCAGCCTCATATTCTGCCTAAAAACCAGAAGGAATTTGCTTGTTCACAGTGGCACATATCTTTTCATGATTTGCAATATATGTCTTTTACTATACTTCAATCATTTTGTGCTTTAACATTGGCTAGTTACTGTTTTTTTTTAATCAGATATCTTGATTCATATGAAAATAATGTTAAAACAATCCTGTTGTCTTTCACAAATAATTCTAAGAGTTTGGCTACCATATTAATCAAGGGTACTAATGTGTGAAATAATGGAATATTTCATCAAATGTTTAGTCAGTCAATGTACAGCCAATACCAATATAAATATATCTAATAACAAGATTTCATACCAGAAGTCTGCATCAAAATTTACCAGTAAAGACAAAAGATCAAAATAAAGTTTGAAATTTTTTTTTTTAAGAGAGAGAGAGTGCGAGGCAGAAAGAAAGGGAGAAAGAGAATCTTAAGCAGGCTCCATGCTTAGCATGGAGCCTGATGTGGGGCTCAACCCCATGACCCTGAGATCATGACCTGAGCAAAAATCCAGAGTTGGAGGCTCAACCAACTGAGCCACCCAGGTGTCCCAAAGTTTGAACTTTTAAAGAATATTTGTATTAAAACTTCAGTTTTTATTGAGATATAATTAACATGCAACATTACATTGGTTTCAGGTATACAACATAATGACTGGATACTTGTTTATGTTGCAAAATGATCATCACAGTAAGTCTAGTTAACATCCATCAATACACATAGTTACAAAAGTTTTTTTCTTGTGATAAGAAGTTTAAGATCTTCTCTCTTAGCAACTTTCAAATATACAGTACAGTTTTGTTAACTGTAGTTACCAGGCTGAACATTATATCCCATGACTTATTTATTTTATAACTGGAGGTTTATACCTTTTGAGTCCCTTCACCTATCTTGTCTAATCTTCAGCCCTCGCCTCTGGCAACCACCAGCCCTGTATCTATGAACTTAGATGTTGGTGTGTGTGTGTGTGTGTGTGTGTGTGTCTGTGTGTGTGTGTGTGTGTGTGTGTGTGTGTGTGTGTGTGTTTTGGCTGGAGATTTTTTGTTTGTTTGTTTGTTTGTTTGGGGGTGACTTTTTTCTTATATTTCACATACACATGAGATCATATGGCATTTGTTTTCTCTGTCTGACTTTTTAAACTTTGCATAATGCCTTCAGTGTGCATTCTTGCTGTTGCAAATGGCAAGATTTCCTTCGTGTGTGTGTGTGTGTGTGTGTGTGTGTTACATTTTTATTATCCAATAATATATTAATGGAAATTGAAGTAGTTTCCACATCTTGGCTGTTATAAATAATACTGCAACAAACATGGGGGTGCATATATGTCTTGAAAGTAGTGTTTTTGTCTTCTCTGGTAAATAACTAGAAGTAGAATTGCTGGATCATATGGTAGTTCTATTTTTAGTTTTGTCAGGAAATTTATACTGTTCCATAGTGGTTGTACCAATTTGCACTCCCACCGACAGTGGACAAGAGTTCCTTTTTCTCCACATCTTTGCCAGCACTTGTTATTTCTCAAAAACTTCCATTTCTTAAATTACTTTATATTGTCTTATTCTATACATGTAAACTGTTTTGACATGCTTACTCAAGTTCAGTTAGGTGTGGTTTTTATGTTTTCAGCCAACTTACTGTTAAACATACTGTTCATAGTGAAGACATTAACTTATCAAGTTAATAGTATCAAGTAACAAATAGGTTATTTATAAGAATTCTGTATATTTTTTCAATGCTTGCCGAATCTGTCTGAAATCAAGCTCGGAATTTCACACATTGCTGTATTAAATATATCCAACTATTTTACACTTAAGAAAGTACATAAAATTGTTTATGAGAGTTTCATGCCTTCCAAAGAATTTTTACAAGATTTAAGTTTTAAAAAGTAAAAGTATAAATAATGCCAAATTCCTTTTGAGAACTTTAAGAAGAAATATACATAAAATAGTAAAAGAGAACTCAGATGAACTAAAATCAGGGGGAAACTCTTTCTCATCTAAGACAGAAGTAGTACTTGAAGGAAGCAGAGAGCAATTGGAACCAAAGAGCCAGTTTCCACACGACAAGTTGATATGAAAGAATAAACCTAGAAAGGGTGTTCCCACCATAAGTGCTAATATCAGTTAGAATACTTTGCTTGCAAATAATAGAAAATCCAACTCAAAGTGACTTAACAACTAAAAAGAATGTAACCCCAAGTCCAAAGATATGCTTGTTCAGGACAGACTTGAGCTACAGGTGTATAAGCACTTCGCCAAGGATCCAATTTCTTTGTCTTGCCAGCCCGCCTTCTGCCGAGCCAGTTTCCTTCTAAATATGCCTCTTCTTATAATAATACCATGATGGAACCATATGGATCCACCTATCCAGCCTTCAAGACCACCAAAAACAAAGCAAAATGAAACAAAACAAAAACAAAACAAAACCTGAGACTATGAGGAGTTGGTGCTGGGAAAGCATGCAACAAATGCCCTCCAAAATAAATACTCTAAACATAATAATTGATGTCATGAAAAACTTTCTCCAATTAGTCATACACAATTCACAGGATTTTGATCATTGGATACTAAATATTAAATCTGAATATGATGCGGACATTATGCCTGTAATGAAATATGTAAGTTGATATAAAAAAACAAAGTAATATTTAATTAATAAACACTTTGCCGGAACAGCATGTTTTTCACCGATTATAACTACTGATATAAATAAGTAGAGCTTCCCTGTACTCAGTGTTCTGCCAACAAAAATTCAGTTATGAGGAAAAATGGCAGTTAAGGGCTTTATTTGGATAAAGGTTCTAGGATACCCTAAAGACTTCTAAGCGGAATGCATTTGAAATTAGAATTTTGGAAGAAATATGAAAACTATCAATAAAAAATGTTAGGGCATTTTAAATAGATTAAAGAACACAGAGTACATCTGAAATCTATATGTAAAAATGGCAGTTAGTAGAAAATAGTGCTTACTCTCTTATGTGGATCCTGAGAAACTTAACAGAAACCCATGGAGGAGGGGAAGGGAAAAAAAAAAAAAAGGAGGTCAGAGTGGGAGAGAGCCAAAGCATGAGAGACTCTTAAAAACTGAGAACAAACTGAGGGTTGATGGGGGGTGGGAGGGAGGGGAGGGTGGGTGATGGGTATTGAGGAGGTCACCTTTTGGGATGAGCACTGGGTGTTGTATGGAAACCAATTTGACAATAAATTTCATATATTGAAAAAAAAGAAAAGAAAATAGTGCTTACTTACAAGAAGCGTTGATGAAATAAATCTGAGAACAAAAGTAAAATTTTTACAAGTAGAATCTAGAGTAAAAGATGAGGACAAATAGAAAACCAAGAAATGAACCCACAACTATAAGGTCTACTAATCAACAAAGCAGGAAGAATATCCAATGGAAAAGAAGACAGTCTCTTCAAAAAATGGTATTGGGAAAACTTGACAGCAATATGTGGAAGAATGAAACTGGACCACTTTCTTACATCATACACAAAAATAAATTCAAAATGGATGAATTACCTAAATGTGGGACAGGAAACCATCAAAACCCTAGCAGAGAACACAGGCAGCAACATCTTTGACCTTGGCTGTAGGAACTTCTTACTATACATGTCACCAAAGGCAAGAGAAGCAAAAACGAAAATGAACTATTGGGGCTTCATCAAGACAAACAGCTTCTGCTTAGTGAAAGAAACAACCAACAAAATTAAAAGGTAGGCTACAGAATGGGAGAAGAAATTTACAAATGGCATATCTTATAACTGGTTAGTATTCAAAATCTATAAAGAATTTATCAAACTCAACACACAAAACACAAATAATCCAGTTAAGAAATTGGCAGAGGACATGGACAAATGTTTTTCCAAAGACATCCAGATGGCTAACAGACACATGAAAAGACGCTCAACATCATTCATCATCAGGGAAATATAAATCAAAACCACAATGAGATATCACCTCACACCTGTCAGAATGGCTAAAATTAACAACACAAGAAACAACAGGTGTTGGCAAGGATGTGGAGAAAGGGGAACCCTCTTGAACTGTTGGTGGGAATACAAATTGGTGCAGCCACTCTGGAAAACAGTATGGAGGTTCCTCAAAAAGTTAAAAATATAACTTCTCTACAATCCAGCAATCACACTACTAGATATTTACCTAAAGGATGCAAAAATACAGATTCAAAAGGGTAGATGCACCTAATAGAAGCATTATCAACAATAGTCAGACTATGGAAAGAGCCCTAATGTTTATTGACTGCTGAATAAATAAAGGAGACTTGATATAGATACATACACACACACACACACACACACACACACAAATGGAATATTACTTGGCCATCAAAAAGAATGAAATCTTGCCATTTGCAATGACGTGGATGGAGCTAGAGTGTTTAATGCTAAGCGAAATGGGTCAGAAAGACAAATACCATATGATTTCACTTATATGTGGAATTTAAGAAACAAAATAGATAAACGTATGAGAAGGGGAAAAAAGGAAGGGGGGGGTACAGAGGGAAACAAAGCATAAGAGACTCTTAACCATAGAGAACAAACTGAGGGTTGATGGAGGGAGATGGGTGGGGAAGGGGCTAGATGGGTGATGGGTATTAAGGTGGGCACTTGTTATGATGAATGGGTATTAAGGCGGGCACTTGTTATGATGAGCACTGGGTGTTGTATGTAAGTGAGGAACCATTGAATTCTATTCCTGAAACCAATATTGTACTGTATGTTAACTAACTAGAATTTAAATCAAAATTTAAAAAGAAAAAAAAAAAGATGAAGATAAAATATTTTCACTATTCTTTTGTATACAAACTTAGAATAATAGGAATAATGAAATCCAACCTATTGAATCTGAACCATATTGTCCCAGTTTATTTAACAGGTAAATGGACAAATTATGGTACAAAAGAGTAGCTGTGAATTAGTTTAAACTATGAGTAGAAACCCTCAAAAATATCTTTAATAAAGAACGTCTCAAGTTTTAGCTATGCTGTCAAAATAAATCACTGAGGCTAAGTTTTACTATATTAATAATAAACTTACCTTCAACAAATTAAATTATGGCCTTGTTTATAATGGACCATTTAACTGTAATAAAAAATGTAAAGACTGCCACATTTGAGATATATATACATATGTATATATATGTGGATATATATACAAAATATATATATATTATATATATTTATTTATATATATTATATATATTTATATATATAATTATTATATATTATATATATTTATATTTATATATATTTTTATATATTATATATATTTATATATATTTATATTATATATATTATATATATTATATATTATATATTATATATTATATATATTTATATTATATGTATTTATGTATATATATATATACACATATATATATAATGTTCCACAGACATATATAATAGCTTTGAGATTCAGCAGTAATGATATTTCGTGGACAAGAAATAACATTAAATGCTTTCAGTGGTATCAGTTCTTTATCAGATTATATACATACAAAAAGACCAATTATTTTCCAAAACATTTTTAAGTGAACTTAAGTTTAAAATTATAAGCACTTCTGGCTAAATAATATGCTATTAAACAATGAATGTGTCAACCAAGAAATCAAAAAAGAAATTAAAAAATTACATAAAAGCAAATGAAAATGAAAATATAACAGTCCAAAATCTTTAGGATGCTGTAAAAATAGTTCTAAGAGGGAAGTTTATAGCAATACAGGCCTATATCAAGAAGCAAGAAAAATCTCAAATAAGCAAGCTAACCTTACACCTGAAGAAGCTGGAAAAAGAAGAGTAAGCAAAACCCAAACCCAGCAAAAGGAAGGAAATAATAAAGAGTAGAGCAAAAAACAAATGATACAAAAACTAAAAAGCAATAGAACAGATTAATGAAACCAGGATCTGTTTCTTTGAAGAGGTCAACAAAGTGGATAAACCTCTAGCAAGACTCATTAAAAGAGAGAGAGAGAAACTAAATAAACAAAATTACTAATGCAAAAGAAGAAATAATAACCAGCACTATAGAAATACAAGTGTAACAGAATACTTTGAAAACCTATATGTCAAAAAATTGGGCAACTTAGAAGAAATGGATAAATTCCTCAAAACATATAACCTACCAAAACTAAAGCAAGAAGAAATAGAAAATGTGATTAGACCAATCACCAGCAATGAAATTGAATCATTCATCAACAACAACAACAACAAAAAACTCCCAAAAAACAAAAGTCTGGGACCAGAAAGCTTCACAGGCAAATTCTACCAAACATTTAAAAAAGAGTTTATATACCCATTCTTCTCAAACGATTCCAAAAAATACAAGAAGGAAAATCTTCAAATGCATTCTATGAGACCAGTATTACCATGATACCAAAACCAGCCTGATAACCAAAACCAAATAAAGACACTACAAAAAGAAAGAAAGAAAGAAAGAAAGAAAGAAAGAAAGAAAGAAAGAAAGAAAAAGAAAACTACAGGCCAATATCTCTCATAAGTATAGATGCAAAATCCTCAACAAAATATTAGCAAACTGAATCCAACAATATATTTTGAAAAATCATACATCAGGATCAAGTGGGATGTATTCCTGAATGCAAGGGGTGGTTCAATATTTGCAAAACAATCAGCGTGATATGTTACATTAATAAAAGAAAGGATAAAAACCATATAATCATTTCAACAGATGCAGAAAAAGCATTTGACAAAGTACGACATCCATTTGTGATAAAAAAAAAACCTCTGCAAATAGGTCTAGAGGGGACATACTTCAACATAATAAAGGCCTTATATGAAAATCCCAAAGCCAAAATCATACTCAGTGGTGAAAATCTGAGAGTTTTCCCCCTAAGATGAGGAAAAGACAGGAATGTCCGCTCTCACCACTTTTATTCAACATAGTACTGGCAGTCCTAGTCACAGCATTAGACAACATAAAGATATAAAAGTCATCCAAATCAGTAAGGAAGAAGCAAAATTCACTATCTGCAGATGAATAGAAAACCTTAAAGATTTTACCAGAAAAAAACTAGAACTGATAAATAAATGAATTCAGTAAAGTCACAGGATACAAAATCAATGTACAGAAATCTGTGGCATTTTTATCCACTACTAATGAAGCAGCAGAATGTGAAATTAAGAAAACAATCCCATTTACAATTGCACCAAAAACAATAAAATATGTAGGAGTAAATTTAACCAAAGAGGTGAAAAACCTGTACTCTCAAAACTGTAAAACACCAATGAAAGAAATTGAAGATTATATAAACAAATGAAAAGACATTCCATGATCATATTTTGGAAGAACAAATATTGTTAAAATGTCCATACTACCCAAAGCAATGTACACATTTAATGAATCCCTATCAAAATACCAACAGCATTTTTCCCAGAACTAGAACAAACAATCCTAAAATTTGTGTGGAACCACAAAAGACCCTGAAGACACAAAGCAATCTTGAAAAAGAAAAACAAAACTGGAGGTATCACAATTCTGGATTTCAAATTATACTACAGAGAAGTAGTAATTAAAACAGTATGGTACTGGTATAAAAATAGACACACAGATTAATAGAATTGAACAGAAAACCCAGAAATGAACTCACAACAGTATGGTCAATTAATCTTTGACAAAGGAGGAATGAATATACAATCCAAAAAAAGTATCTTCAACAAATGGTGGACTGGACAACCACATGCAAATTAATGAAACTGGACCACTTTCTTTCACCATTCACATGGATTCACATGGATTAAAGACATAAATGTGAGACCTGAAACCATAAAAGAGAACACAGGCAATAATCTTTCTGACATTGGCCATAGCAACATTTTTCTAAATATGTCTCCCAAGGCAAGGGAAATAGCAAAAATAAACTATTGGAACTACATCAAAATAAAGTTTCAGCACAGCAAAGGAAGCAATCAACAAAACTAAAAGGCAACTTACTGAGTGGGAGAAGATATATGCAACTGACATTTCTGATAAGGGATCAGTCTTCAAAATATATAAAGAATTGATATAATTCGATACCAAAAAAGCAAATAATCCAATTAAAAAATTGAGAAGACATAAACAGACACTTCTCCAAGGAGAACACAGACATGGACAACAGACACGTGAAAAGATGCTCAACATCACTCATCTTCAGGGAAATGCAAATCAAAACCACAATCAGATATTACCTCACAATGTCAGAATGGCTAAAATCAAAAATACAAAAAAACAAGTGTTAGAGAGGAGGTGGAGAACAAGGAACCATTTTACACTATTGGTGGGAAGGCAAATTGGAGCAGCCATTGTGGAAAACAGTATGGAGATTCTTCAAAAATTTAAACTACCCTTGGGGTGCCTGGGTGGCTCAGTCGGTTGGGTGTCCAACTTTGTCTCAGGTCATGATCTCACGGTGTGTTAGTTTGAGCCTCTTGTCGGGCTCTGTGCTGACAGCTCAGAGCCTGGAGCCTGCTTCAGATTCTGTGTCTCCCTTTCTCTCTCTGTCCCTCCCCTACTCGTGTTCTGTCTCTCTCTCTCTGTCAAAAATAAATAAACATTAAAAAAATTTAAAAATTTAAACTACCCTATGATTCAGGAATCACACTATTGGATATTTACCAAAAAAAAAAAAAAAAAAGCAGAAACACTAATTCAGAGAGATACATGCACCCTTATGTTTATTGCAGCATTCTTTAATAAAGCTCAATGTTTTTGTTTTGTTTTATTTTTCATTCTCAAGTTAGCTAACATACATGATAGTCTCGGCTTCAGAAGTAGACTCCTGAAGTAGAAGTAGAAGTAGACTCCTGATTCATCACTTGCATTTAACACCCAGTGCCCCTCCCAACAAGTGCCCTCCTTAATGCCTATCACCCCTTTTTGCCTCTCCTCCCCCACCCCCACACCCATCGACCCTCAGTTTGTTTTCCATACTTAAGAGTCTCTTATGGTATGCCTCCTTCTCTGTTTTTATCTTATTTTTCCTTCCCTTCCCCTCTGGTCATCTGTTAAGTTTCTCAAATTCCACATATGAGTGACATCATATGATATCTGTCTTTCTCTGACTGATTTATTTCGCTTAGCATAATACCCTCCGGTTCCATCCATGTTGTTGCATATAGCAAGATTTCATTCTTTTTCATTGCCAAGTAGTATTCCATTATATATATACCACATCTACTTTATCCATTTATCAGTTGATGGACATTTGGGTTCTTTCTATAATTTGGCTATAGTTGATAGCGCTGCTATAAACATTGGGGTGCATGTGCCCCTTTGAATCAGCACTCCTGTATCCTTTGGATACATTCCTCATAGTGCAATTATTGCAGCATTATTTTCAATAGCCAAACTATGTAAATGGTTCAAGTGTCCATCTATAGAGGAATGGATACAGAAGATGTGATATATATATATATATATATATATATATATATATATATACACACACACACACACACACATATATACATACATCTGTATATATATATACATATATATATATATATGTATATGTATATATATATACACACACGGATATATGTATACACAATGGAGTATTTCTCAGCCACTAAAAATTAAAGAAATCTTGCCATTTGCAATAACATGAATGGAGCTGGAGAGTATAATGCTAAACAAAATAAGCTAGAGAAAGACAAATGCCATATGATTTCACTCATGTGGAACTTAAGAAAATGAGCAAAGAGGAAAAAAATAGAAAGAGGCAAAGCAAGAAATAGACTATTAACTACAGAGAACAAACTGATAGTTACCAGAACAGAGGTAAGTGGGGGATGGGAGATATAGGGGATGGGGATTAAAGACTACACTTATCATGATGAAAAAACAAAGTAAAATTAAATTAAATTAAATTAAATTAAATTAAATTAAATTAAATTAAATTAATTTAAAAAACGATAGGCACCTCTGTCATTGAAAATGAATCATACTGTTGTATCATTGTGCTTTATTAATCATGATTGGAAAGATTAATGAAAGATCATTGAAACATGTGGTATTAAATGGCTTTTAAACAATACATGTTCATTTGTAAAAGTTCACACAGTACCAAAGTGTACGCACTGAAAAGTAGGTCTTCCTTTGTAGGTGCTTGCAAAGTCTTGTGCAGTTTGAACTTAGCTTAGCGATTGCTACCTCCCCATTCTCCCCCACACCCTCGGGAGAACCCAGTATCTAGAATCTAACACAACATTCCAGTGAGTACTGGATCTTTCAGCCCTTCCCTTTATATAGGCGGTGGTGATGGAAGGGGAGGGAAGTGGAATTAAGAGGTGCTACAGTTATGTCTGCCAGATTTTATATCTTGTCTCCTCACCCTCACCTAGCACCATTTCCAGTTTGCTACCAGATAAGACATACAAACCGAGGTTCTTGTAAGGGGACCATGAACAACTTTTCCTTATAGTAGCTGTTATCTCTATGGAACTTGCCTCATCTCTGAAATGGCATGACATACTTAACCAGGAAATTTACAGAAGGTTGAATTTGCATGTCTGCTTGTGCAAGCGGTGGGAAGTGTTATACAGATTTTTCTTTAAAAGAAGAAAGGCCTGTACCACCAGGGAGAAATTACAAAGATTTAAAAACACTTGGGATAATGATACCAAAAAGGAAGCTCAAAATAATTTATAAGTTGAAAACAACTTACCTTCACAGAAAGATATTCTGTGGGAAAAGGAAAAAAAACAAAACAAAACAAAACTATACTACTCCATGTATTACTTTCTCATCAGAAGCATAGTATAAAGTTAATATTTATTCCCAAGTTACTGGATTTTTGGATTTATATTAAATTTATCTTTCTACTCTGTAGCATTCAGTTACTTTACATGGTGCCATGTGGTAAGAGAAACTCCATTTCCAGGGCTTCTTGGCTAGAATTTGTAACCAAAGCCTGGAGCCTTGAGAACCTAGTGGTATTGTGAGTAGTTAGGTGCATCAGCTAAAGGACTTTTGATGTTGCTTTCATATATAAGGATTTTGAACTTCTGTTGGTCTGTACGTATAGTTTACATCTCCCAGTTAAATTATGGATATCCCAATGCTCACTGTCATCATTAGAGTTGGCTATGATGTAGTCATTCTTACTTTATCATAATAGTCATATAACAGTTATAAATTTTTTTCTTTTGTATTTTTATCACAAATATAATATCCTGGTTATGCCATTTATTAAATAGGCTTCTGTGGGCTAGCCTGGGAACTAGAGTGTTTACAATGAAGTAACATGTTAACATGTCCTTTGCTCCAAATAATCAACTTAGTTTAGTTTTATTTTCTTATTTTTTTTAAGTTTATTTATTTATTTTGAGAGAGAGAGAGAGAGAGAGAGACAGCACAAGTGAGGGGGGGCAGGGAGAGAGGGAGAGAGAGAGAATTCAACTGTCAGCATGCAGATCAACATGGGGCTTGAACTCATGAACCATGAGATCATGACCTGAGCCGAAATCAAGAGTCAGATGCTTAACCGACTGAGCCACTCAGGCGCCCCAGAAGGTTACCTTTAAAAAATAACTAATTGATATGCTAAACACCTATATCAATATACAGTTGTAAAAAGGATATGTTTATTACTACATTTTAGTGCTTAGTAACACTGAACACTCTAAATCAAATTAAATTAAATTGAGGCCTTGTTTACTTATTATAGATATTTTTACCTGTTGAACTCTCCCTAGTGTTACTTTGTTTCTAGATTAAATAAAATCAAAGGCATGACAAAATATTTGTCAAGTGTAATAAGTTTTGTTTATTTCTGAAGAAAAAGATTTCCCCCCCACTTTGGAGTATCCATTGATGCCTTCCCCTGGCATCTAGCTTATTCCCCTGTCTCAAAAGCATTGACACACTCACAGAGGAGCGACTCTGTATCAACCATGTTACAGATTACCCTACAGTTACCCACATGAGGAAGGAAAAATTCAGTCCATTTCTGTTTTTGATAAATTAAACTGAGTCATCTCCCTCACGATCCTTTTGGTTTTCTGTTCCAAAATGATAATTCGGTCAGCTAGAGGATCTTCTGTCTAGCACACACACCGAGTGCCTTATCTTTTATGGGAAGCATTTTGCCTTCTGTTTACACGTCTAGTTAGATGTAACCACTGGTATGAGGCTGTCTTGAATACATTGGAGTCCTTTCAGAAACCAAGTGGTCCTTTAGGGCTTAGTTGTTCTTCACTGTATTAAGAAGAGAGAAACATATTTCACCAAATGCATCGAATAATGCCAAGTTAGACATTAAGATACAAATTATGTATTAAATATCTTAATGTGCAGAAATAGCACAATGTAATGAAAATAGCACAATGTAATGTGTTCAGAGGTACACAATACATAGTGTGCAATATGCATTTACAAAAAGGAAAAAGCATTTGATCATGAAAATATTCACTACTGAGTTCAAATCTTTTTCTTGGAGTTAATTAATTGTAGTTAAACTTTGTCATTAATTAATCGAATGAGGTCTTCATGGATCATGTCTGAGCCATGTCTGTGTCTATATTGTAACAAGTTAAGTAATTTAAGGTTAAACTGGTTTCAGCAACACCAATCGTGAATGAAAACTTTCAATGATTTTTTCCACTTTGATATGAAGAGGGGAAGTAAAATCCAAGATTAGTTCATTCAGGTTTTATGCTTGTTGATATTTTAAGAAGGGTGTCTTAGTTTTCTAAGGCTGCCATAACAAAGTACAATGGATAGGGTGCTTTAAAATAATGGAAACTTGTTCTTTCAGTCTTAAGGCTGGAAGTCTGAAATCAAGGTGTTGGCAGAACCTTGCTCCCTCTGAAGCCTCTGGAGGACTCTTCCTCCCTCCTCCAGATTCTGGTAGCCCTGGGTAGTCCTTGGTGTGTGACAGCATAGCTCTACTCTGTCCATTTTCACATGGCTGTCATCCCTATATATCTCTTCTCCTCATCTTACAGGGACACCTACCAGATTGGACTAATGTCACACCCTACTCCAGTATGATTTCATTTTAACTTACCTAAAGAAATCTGCAATGACCCCACTTCCGAATAAGGTCACATTCTGGGGTACTGGTACATATCTTTTGGGGGGATATCAATTGAACCCATGATAGGGAGCGACCAACAGAACACATTTATTTGCGTTCCACATGAGTTCTGAACCAGGTGAGAAATAAATCTAAAGGGAAGACAAATGGTGAGTAACATATCACTTTTATTGGTGCTAAAGCTCATTCTGAGAATCTGACAGTTCTGCAGGCAGATGAGCATGGTAATAGGAAACACTGACATTACATCCACTTACCTGTTCAGTAGCAGACAGCATTGGACGGCCACAGATCTCTTCATGTGATTGCTTGCCCCTGAAGAACGAAAAGCATGGAGGAGCAGAGCAAATGTGTCCTTTTTTCAGCTTAGGCTGGCTGCTCCACAAACACAGCAGAAATAAAAGAGAAAGAGAGAGAAAGGGAGAAAGGAAAAAAAAAAACCCTCAAGTGTCATGTTAGTATTGGTCTCTCCACATAAAAGAAACATCAGGAACAAGGAATAAGCTTCCCCATGACAATAAATGTGTAACCTTATCAAGACATTTTCAGGGGCTCCCGGGTGGCTCAGTCAGTTAAATGTCTGACTTCGCCTCAGGTCATGATCTCATAGTTCATGGGTTCAAGCCCCACGTCGGGCTCTGTGCTGACAGCTCGGAGCCTGGGGCCTGCTTCAGATTCTGTGTCTCCTCTCTCTCTGCCCCTCCCCTGCTAGTGTGCGCTCTCTCACTCTCTCTGTCTCTGTCCCTCTCTCTCTCTCAAAAATAAATAAACCTTAAACAAAGAAATTTTTTTAAAAAGACATATTATTGTGAACAGCCATCAATAAGGCTCAGAACATTTTTTCCTGGAGCTTGATTTTATTTTATTATTTTTTTAATGTTTATTTATTTTTGAGAGAGACAGAAAAAAAAAAAAAAACGAGTAAGAGTATGGAGGGGCAGAGAGAAAGGGGGACAGAGGATCCAAAGCAAGCTCTTTGCAGACCGCAGAGAGCCTGATGTGAGGCTCAAACTCATGAACCCCGAGATCATGTCCTGAGCCAAAGTCAGATGTTTAACCAATTGAGCCACACAGGCACGCCATTCTGGAACTTGATTTTAAAGATTTTTTTAAAAATATTTGTATTATGAACGGATATATAATTTGTTCTATATGTTCTGTAGAATTATATGTTCTGTTTTGCAGAATTTTAGCCTAAATTTAAAATAAAACTGTCTAGAATATTTTGTATAATAGAAAAAGGTTTAGAATCCCACATCACTAAACCCATTCTACATTGAACAACTTTGAGCTTGTCACAAGAAAGTTTGCCAGGAGGTTCATTTGGCTAGAACTGCATGTTCAGTAAGGGCCTCAAACATTGACTTTTTATATATTTTCCAAAAGGAGTAACATAAAATCTTAGAAGGGTAAAAGTTTGTGTCTCTTAGCTTTACATGTGTATCCTGGTACTAGACCATGCCTACTAGACTTACTAGACCATACCTACCATAAGCTACCAGTAGTTTTTGTAAATTCTGAAATTAGCTTGTTAAATAGAAAAATAGATATATTTGTGTCCTGAAAAGGTTAGGTTGTTTAATGTAAACACACAGATGAATTACAATTTTATTAACTCCTTTTTATATACCTTTATTTTTAATATGTTAGAAGTGTTAAAAACTAAAAAGGGAGGGCTTTCCTCTCCAAAACTCTAAAAAATACACACACTTAGAAGGCTTTTGTTTCTGAGTAGGGAAATTTCTACTAAGGGGAGGATGCGGTAGGCATCCTCCAAGATGACTTCCTATCATTCACCCACCTGTATGCAATCCTCTCCCCTTGAGTGTGGGCGGGACTTAGTGACTTGCTCCTAAGGAGCAAGTCTCGTCCTCTATCTGATGGATATCCCTTCGAAGATGAAGTTTCAAAAGTCTGTGGCTTCCGTCCTGTTTGCTCTATCATACTATCTCTTGGATCACTTGCTTTGGGGATAGCCTTGTGGAAAGATTCATGTTATGAGAGACCTTAAAAGATTTCCCCGCTTTGAACCTTCACGTGAGACTGCATTCCCACTCGACAGCTTGACTGCAACGTCATGAGAAGCCGTGACCCCAAGGTACTCAATTGAGCTATGCCCAGGGTTCTGATCCACAGAAACTGTGAGATAATAAAGGTTTGTTTTAGTTTAAGCAACTGATGTGCGAAGGAATTTATTATGCAATCAGATAGCTAAAAGGGGAAAGGGGAAAGGGGAAAGGCCAAAGATTCTGTGTAATTTAGTGTTAAGATTATGGATTTTAAAAGCCAATTTGTCCAATAACTTAGAAACATTTTATTTAAGTAATACATAATATTTTCTTGTCAAAAAATCCAAATATTAAAGAAGTATAAGCAGTAAAATTCAATCTCCAATCTCCCTAAATTCACATCCCTCTTCTGAATAAATCATTAACCTGTTTTTCTGGACTTTTTTCTCTGCATTAGCATTTCATAAATGGAGTTTCATTTCACAGAAATAAAATAGAATATTCTGTAACATTTTTTTTAAATATTTAACTTGTCCTGAAGATCTTCCCACAGCTGCACATCGATATCTAACTTACTCTCTTACTCTATGGTAATCTATAATATAACCATAACACAACTTTATTTAATCCACCCCCTACTGATACACATCTGAGTTGTTCCTAATATTTCACTCTGACCAAAACTGTTGCAATTAATAGATTTGTCTTTATCTCTTTGTGCTTGTGAACTAATATATCCCTTTTCTAGACGTGTAGATGTGAAGTTTCAAAGAGCATGGGCATTTTTTCTTGATAGATTTCTCATCTTCTCTTTAACACAATAACAATTTACACTGTCACAACAGTATATTGAAATATAGGTTTTCCCCACACCTATGTCAATCTTAGATACTTTCCATCTTTTGAACACATTCTACCTTCTTCTATCACCCTACCAATTACTATGTGTTTTATGTTTCTTCTCGTAGTTTTGTTTTTAAAATGTTTAGATCTTGGGATGCCTGGGTGGCTCAGTCGGTTGAGCGTCCAACTTCCACTGAGGTCATGATCTCGCAGTCTGTGGGTTCAAGCCCCGCGTCGGGCTCTGTGCTGACAGCTCAGAACCTGGAGCCTGTTTCGGATTCTGTGTCTCCCCACTCTCTCTGCCCCTCCCCCACTCATGCTCTGTCTCTCTCTCTCTCTCTCTCTCTCAAAAATAAATAAACGTAAAAATAAATAAAAAGTAAAATATTTAGATCTTTAAACCACTTGTCAGTTTTCTAACAATGTCTAGTTAACTTACAGATCAAATTTGGAGAAGACCATAACAACAAGACCACTCTTCCAAATATGAAAACAGGTAATATTCTTAATTGGCTTTAAATTAAACCATAGAACGCAAACCCTGTTGAATTCCTCATTTTCTTCTCATTAGAATATCCTGCAGTTCTTCTACATAGTTGGCAATCAATAAATGTTAATTTCATTTAATTGATTAAATTGCCTATGATGTCTCACATCAACTACCATTGAAATATAGTGACCACCCAGAGCTCAGATCTTTGTTCTAAAAACATGAGCTTCCTTAGAGATATGACTGAATCCAGAGCTGGTGGAGGGGAAGTACAAGATGAACCTGGAACATCTTGTAACAGAAAATATGGAAAAACTCAAAGAATGATGGGGACATGCCAAAACAACACAAGATCTGGCTTGATTTTCATGATTTTAATAATTGTGTATCCTTCTTCTTGGGAAATACACACTGCTACTTAGGAGTCAAGTGGCAAGGTTTCTGCAAATTGCACTCAAATGCTTCAGAAAAAGTTGACTGATGATAGATGATACAATGATAAGATAAATGGAAGCAAATATAAACAGCCGATCAATCTGAATCAATAATATATAGGAGTTATTCATAAGATTTTTATAACTTTTCACTAAGTTTGAAATTATATCAAAATATAATTTACCCCAAAAAACAATGTTTGGGGTTTGTTTCTTATAATATTAGTAAACAATATCCTTTGAAAGTGGAGATCTTTTTCTCAAAGCATTTTGGCTATAATTCTGTCTCTTAGATACTTAATTCAACACAAACCTCACCATTTAATTCTCTAAAAAACTTGGGAGCTCTTTCCCACAGCTAAATTTTCATTTCATACTATGATTGCTATGAAATTTATGATTTATAGATTTCAAATTGCTGCACATCACAAAGCAGAACAAAATTAGTTGAAAAGTTTTCACTGTTGGGAGACTAGACTGATATTCTAAAGCCCTGAATTCTGATCTTACATTTGAACATTGAGCAATGTAAATTAGCACCATTTTATTCATATAAATACTATAGCTTACTGTTCTTGGACTCTTTTATAATGCTGTTAACTATTTTTAATCAAAATTATCATTGCTTATGTTGAATTTTAATATATAAAAGAAAGTAAAGCTCCTCCAGGAAGGAATATTAATGTAGGTACATGTGTAGAAATATTTTTAGTCGTAGAGCAACAGAAAAAGAACAGCCCTTATTATTCCACCCACTGACCAGCCTTCACTGAAAACTGTTTTTGTGCATATTAAAATTCAGAAAATAATTGGGGAGAAATATCTCATTCCATAAAATATTACTTTCAAATTTTCATTCAGGTTCGAATGTGAAAAATGCAAATCGAAAATATTATTGGTTCAATATTGTTAGTTAAAATATTCTGTGTCCATGAGTTACAGTTTTCTATGCTGTACACTTTCAGATATCCAAAATAACAATGGATATATAGGGTATATTTTCAGGAATGTAGTGTTCATTACTTAAAAAAAGAAGGGGATTGTGGGTGGCTCAGTTGGTTAAGCATCCAACTTCGGCTCAGGTCATAATCTCACCACTCCTGAGTTCGAGCCCCGCATCAGGCCCTGTGCTGACAGCTCAGAGCCTGGAGCCTACTTCTGATTCTGTGTCTCCCTCTATCTCTGCCCCTACCCTGCTTGCGCTTTGTCTCTCTCTCTTTCAAAAATAAACATTCAAAATTTTATTTAAAAATTTAAAAAGAAGAAATTTTGACATAGACATTTTTGAAAATGGATAGATGATACTGTTTGAAACTGAATGGTTATGGTCCTGAATATGAATGCAATTCGTTAAATAAAAATAGTTATTTCATGAAGACTTATACTTCAGTGGAAAATATGATTGAGAAATTACAATTCTTTAAACATCATTTACTGCTACTAAAAGTACTTGTGGTTTTCTTTAATAGTCTTATAAATTCAATCCCATCTACGATGGCAATGTAAAGGCCATCTATTACATAAATTCTAATTTATGAACTCAACAAAATATTGGTGTGTGTTATACTCTGGTGATTAACAACCTTAATATCTTTGGCCATTAAAGTAAAATAGGCTTGGGGCACTTGGGTGGCTCAGTCGGTTAAGCATAGGACTTCAGCTAAGGTTATGATCTCACAGCTCGTGGGTTCAAGCCCTGTGTCAGACTCTGTGCTAACAGCTCAGAGCCTGGAGCCTGCTTCAGATTCTCTGTCTCCCTCTCTGCTCCTCCCCCGCTCACATTCTCCCTCTCTCTGTCTCTCTCTCTCTTTCAAAAATAAAAGAAACATTAAAAAAAATGTAAGTAAAATAGGCTCCAATCAAAGCCCAGCATGAAAGGTTTAACCATATTATCCAGGTGATTCTTGTATACTAAAGTATTAGATGCTCTAATGTAAGAAAAATAGATGCATTGTGGCACCTGGGTGGCTCAGTCGGTTGAGTGTCCAATTTCAGCTCAAGTCATGATCTCACAGCTCATGGGTTCGAGCCCCACATCAGGCTCTGTGCTGACAGCTCAGAGCCTGGAGCCTGCTTCGGATTCTGTGTCTCCATCTCTCTCTGCCCCTCCCCCACTCATGCTAGCTCTCTCTCTCTCTCTCTCTCTCTCTCTCTCTCTGTCTCAAAAATAAATAAACATTAAAAAAGAAAAAAGAAAAGAAAAATAGATGCACTTGTCCACAAGTATTTTGAACAATTATTTGGATCACAGGGTGAAATAAGAACTAGAAAAACATTCTGTTTTCTAAATACTGTTTGGTAGTACTTGGATTTAGAAAGTACATTTCAAACTTAAAAAACTCAAGATACTAATAGTTTTTAGTTGCCTTTACAGTCTCTAATTAAAAGATATTAATTTTGTCAGGGTATGAAGTTACCTCTATTTTTTTTCTAGAAGGAGTGCCTTGACGAGGCACCATTGTCATTACATCTCTTCATTAACCGAAGGTATGTGTTTTCAGAAAGTTATGATAGGATCATGTTGATCCCTTTCCAATGCCTTGGCCTAATTAGAAAGATCACTGGCTGAACTCAAACTACTGTCTGTTAACGGAATCTATCTATGAAATAAATCTATTACTTTAGTCACAACCGTAACATGATTTCATAAAATGGCCTGCGGAGAATGGCAGTTGCTTAATGGAATACCTTCATGTCTAAGAATTCTGATTCATTTGCAGTGTTTATGTGTAGAGTTGCCTCTTGATCCCAAGGACTTCACCCCAGATCCATGGCTACTGCCACAAAGCAAGCTACTAGAACGTCTTCCTACTGCAATATCCAAACTGAGCTCTCTCCATCTTCTCTCACTCAATTATAATTAGTTTTCTAGGTAGCACCAAAGTAATTTTTTAAACGGTCCCTCACTGCTGCTCAAAACTTATCTGTGGTTTTTCAGTGGCACTTAAAATTCAAACCTACATGAACTGGCCACAGCCTTCCTCTGTAGCTTTGGGCTATTTGGCTCTCTTTCTGTTTCGGTGATATGCCAACATGGTTTCTGCCCTCAGTCTTCAGCATTCCTTGTCCCCACTGCTCTTCCTCCAGCTCTTTGCAAGGCCTTCCTCCTGACATTTGGATCCCAGCCCAGATGTCTCCTTTCCAGAGCAGCCTTCCCCATAACTATCTCAACACACCCTTACACAGTCATCATCATATTTGTGACTATCATTCATCATCTTGTTAGTTTCCCCTCCGAAAAACAAACTCTATGAGTATAAGAACACTTGTCCCTAGGAGAATGGAAGAGGATGTCTAGCATAAAAGGGGAATTCAATATTTGTTTTATGAATGAATTTTCAGTGTAGGTATCATTTTTCTTCTGAATAGAAACTGTTCATTTTGGCGAAATCCTGAAGTCTCATAAAGTGCCTCCTGACTGTACTGTAAAAAACGGTTCCTTTGGGCGACTGGGTGTCTCAGTCGGTTAAGGGTCTGACTCTTGATTTCAGCTCAGGTCATGATCTCATAGTCATGAGACTGAGCCCAGCATCAGGCTCTACACTGGACATGAAGCCTGCTTAAGATTCTCTCTCTGACCCTCCCCCCCAGCACATGCACACGGTGTGCGCACTCTTTCTCTCTCAAAAAAACAAAATAAAATAAAAAAAAGTTTCTTTAAAACTAAAATAGATGCCTTCAGATTTTTTCAGGTTTATAATTTCATTTCTTCTAAAATTAAGAAATATATATAGGCAAAACCTGTTTTGTGAGGCTAGGGGAAGCATCAAAATGCCTGCGGTGTGTTCAAATTCAGATACGATAGAAATGTTATGACTCTGGTGTTATAAAGTGTGTAGGTATTGTTTTGTAAGCATTTGCATAACACACATTCTGATCATTGTTGAATTTGCAAACATCACTTAGTTGAGAGGAAGAGGTGGGAAAGGCTACGTCATGCTTCATTGAGGTAGAATACTATTTATCCATCCTATTGTTTAAAATAGAGAGCAGGCAGGCGATCCACACAGATGTTTGTCCTGGAAACAACATGAGTCAGATTCTAACCCTGCCCTGGCTGCATAGTCTCCATTGTAATCATAGGTTTAGACACAAACAAAAACTGTGCATAAACCTCTCTCAGTTCACTTTAGCATTTCACAGTCAACAGGGGATATGCCCTTAGGCTCAGCTGCCCAAAGAAAGGAGACCAGTTACTTTCATATCCATACTTCTAACACCTGGCATAGTACCTAGCAGCAAATGAAAACTGAATAAACAGGTCATATAGGTAAGAATTGATAAACCTAACATATTATCAGTCATCAATGAATTAAAAAGCTTTGTTCTACAATTTCATTTCCAAACCACCCACTTTTGTATTAGGAAAGATGTCCCTGCCAACCGACATGTGAAAAAATGCTCAACATCACTCATCGCCAGGGAAACACAAATCAAAACCACAATGAGATACCGCCTCACCCCTGTCAGAAGGGCTAACATTAACAGCTCAGGCAACAACAGATGTTGGCCAGGATGCGGAGAAAGAGGATCTCTTTTGCATTGTTGGTGGCAATGCAAGCTGGTGCAGCCACTCTGGAAAACAGTATGGAGTTTCCTCAAAAAACTAAAAATACAACTACCCTACGACATAGCAATTGCACTACTAGGTATTTATCCACGGGATATAGGTGTGCTGTTTCCAAGGGACACTCGCACCCCCATGTTTATAGCAGCACTATCAACAATAGCCAAAGTATGGAAAGAGCCCAAATGCCCATCGATGGGTGAATGGATAAAGAAGATGTGGTATATATATATATATATATATATACAATGGAGTATTACTTGGCAATCAAAAAGAATGAAATATTGCCATTTGCAACTACGTGGATGGAACTGGAGGGTATCATGCTAAGTGAAATTAGTCATAGAAGGACAAAAATCATATGACTTCACTCATATCAGGACGTTAAGGGACAAAACAGATGAACATAAGGGAAGGGAAATAAAAATAATATAAAAACAGGGAGGGGGATAAAACAGAAGAGCCTCATAAATATGGAGAACAAACTGAGGGTTAATGGAGGGGTTGTGGGAGGGGGGGATGAGCTAAATGGGTAAGGGATCTACTCCGGAAATCATTGTTGCACTATATGCTAACTAATTTGGATGTAAATTTTAAAAAATAAAAAATGAAATTTAAAAAAAAAAAAACGACCTCCAAAAAAAAAAAAAAAAAAAAAGGAAAGATGTCCCTGGTTCAAATTTTAGCTGTCTAAGTCCATTAAAAAAGCAATTTTGCCTTCATTCCTTCATCAATATTTATCACATGCTTTCTCCAATGCTAGGCAATATGGGTATAGTGTGGGAGAAATAGACATAAACCTGCTATCATGACACATATGGTCATCTAGGGAGAAAAAATGTGATCAGACAATCACCCAAGTATATAATTATGAACTGTGATAAGTGCATTTAAAGAAGCTCTGAGATCCCCGTGAACTCCTTATTTGCTGCAAAAAAAAAAAAAAGTTTCCTTTGTGTGAAAACTCCAAAAAAGGAAGAGGAGAAGGAGGAGCAGGGAGAAGAAGAAGGAGGAGAAGGAGGAGGAGGAGGAGGAGGAGGAGCTCTGAGACTGCATGGAAAGACGTGTGATTTAGTCTGAGGAGTCAAAGAAGGCTCTCATGAGAACATTACTTTTGAGTTGAGATTGGAAAAATGGTTAGGAGTTAAAGTGAAGAGTTTGGGGGAGAGTTGTATTTATGGAAAGTGAAGAGCTTATATAAATATAGGTTTCTGGTGGGAAGGAGAATGGAGTACTGGAAGAACTGAAAGAGTAGCAGTGTTGCTGGAGATGAAACAAAGGAGAGAGACTGCCACAAAGTGAGACTGGAGGGCTAGGCATCAGCTAGACCGTGGAGGGAGGGGGTCCTTGTAGGCACTGTCAAGGGGATATTGATACGCTTTGTGTCTAGATAACAGGACCAGATTTGTTACACCATTGTTCCCGTAACATGTTGGATGTGGGACCCTGCTAAATGCAAGGCTCCTCCTGAAGGCTCAGAAGCTCTCAGTCAATGATAGCAGTAGAAGAGGGAGCTAGCTAGCTAATGACATCTGACTTCTCTATCCTGTCTTTTCCTCGTGCACAGATCAACAGTTCCTTACAAGAAAATAGTGGAAGCCTCATCTGAAGCATTTGCTTAATGCACACACTTGGAGAGGACACAAAGTTTGTCATGATTATGGGGTTATTGAAGCAGAATTGCTTAAGGGTGCCATCAGCAATCGCAAGTAAAATTCATAATCTTAAGGTCTTGACATAAAAGGATTTTAAATTCCAAATAATAATTTTAAAGAATTTTCTCTTTGTCACACAAACTATAATTTAGTGAATATGTACTTTTGTTATGTTTAATTTATAAAATCATAGAATTCAGCCATTATATTCTACAATGACCCTTAAGGTCCCCTATGACTTTGCTACTTGAAATGTGGTCCAGGCATCAACAGCATCATCATCATCATCACCTAAGAGTGTATTAGCAAGCTAGAATCTTAGAATCACCCCCAGCCAAAACCTACTGAGTTAGAATTTGCTTTTTAATAAGATCCTCGTATGACTTGTTCACAAGTTAAAGTTTGAGAAGGATTGCCTTAGAAGTTTATTCACATTCAGTACAGAAATCTCTATTTGAATACTAGAAAGCGTTTAGTTATATGATGTTTAATTTCATTAAATGTAATACTCTGTCCTTTTGATATGTAGGTATTTAATGTTGACTTGTAAGAGTCAAACTGGAAAAGTTTGGGAAGTCAACATTAAAAAATTCTTATTCATCAAACTTTACTCTCTTCCCTTCATTAGACACATCATTTATATATTCCTATTTAAAATGCCCAGTGTAGTATACACAAACATATTTTATCATTTTTTTGGAAAAAGGATATTATTTCTAGAATCATTTTTGGACAGTATATTTGTGACAGAAATGAAAAATGTCATAAATATGGTAAGAGAGCTTGATGGGGCTCAACATCATGATTTCACGGTTCATGAGTACAAGCCCCATATGGGCTTGACAGAGCAAACCCTGCTTGGGATTCTCTCTCTCCCTTTCTCTCTGCCCCTCCCCCACTCACTCTCTCTGTCTCTCTCAAAACAAGTAAATAAACTTAAAAAATTTAAAAAAAAAAAAAAAGGGAGCTTGAGCATGAAAGGGCTCTTTCCCCTTCATCATAGGGATAGACAGCTGTTTTATAAAGGAAGGTTTGTTAATGTTGTTTTTAATTTGGCAAAGGAAGGTCCCAGAGTTTAGGCTGGAGCAGATTTTGAGTGAAAAGATTTAGGACACTTCACACCAAAATGAATTTGGATTTGTTGTCTTGGTTTTGTGTTGTCTTGTGTTCTTTTTGCTACTGTAATGAATTATTACAAACTTAATGACTTAAACAACACAAATTTATTATCTTACAATTCTGTAAGTTGGAAATCCAACCCCAGTCTCAGGACTAAAGTCAAGATGTCAGGAGAGCTGAATCCCTTTCTGGAGACTTCAGGAGAAAGTACAATTTCTTGCCTTCTCTAGCTTCTAGAGGCTACCAGTATTTCTTGGTTGTGGCCCCTTCTGTCTTCAAAGCCAGGAATGACCAGTGGGGTCTTTCTTATATTGAGAACTTACAGTTCTCTTCACTTTCAAAGACCCTTGTGATTTCATTGGATCTTCCTGGATAAGCCAAGATATTCTCCCTATTTTGAGGTGACCCTGATTTGCAGCCTCAATTTTTCTTTGCCATGTAACATAATGTATTCACAGATTCTGAGGATTAGAACATAAACATCTTGGAACACCATCATTCTACCTACCACAGTCCTTGAAGGGAGGAGTGAACTCCATGGCATGGGGGGAAAAATTCAGAGAGAGGGAAAGGAGGGCAGGTTGTGTTCTAATGAGAAAGATATCCAGGCAGAATTTCCCTATCATAGGGATTGATTGCCAATGAGGCTTTAAACTGGTTTTTATCATGTTTGTTTTTTTAATATTTATTTATTTTGGGGAGAGTGCAAGTAGGGGAGGGGCAGAGAGAGAGGGACAGAGGATACCAAGCCGGCTCTGCACTGGCAGGCTCACAGCAGTGAGCCCGATGTGGGTCTCGAACTTAGGAACCACGAGATCATGGCCTGAGCAGGAGTCAGACACTGAACCAACTGAGCCACCCAGGTGCCCTATCATGGTTTTTAATACCCCACTTTGTGTTTATTCCTGTTCTATGCATTTCTGCATTTTTCCATTAAGCCCTGATGTGTAATAAAAAGTCCGTTACTTTAAGGTGACTTTTGGAGTGAAGAAAGAGAAGAGATGGAACCACGTTCACAGAACCTGGACTGAAGCCAAGACCACGGAGAAAAGAGCTGCAGGGCAAAGATGATTAGAAGGGATAGTGAGTCAAGCAAGCCAGGAACAGAAATTTACAGTAAGAGAGGACAGGGAGATCACCTACTATCTCTGCATCCTACCATTCACTGTGTCCATAGGACATATGCCTATGGCAATTCATTTCAAAAAAGCAGAAGTGACTATTGATTTCACAAAGCTCTACATGTGGATTAGGCTCTGAGATACAAATGCTAAGCTTCTACCTTCAAAGCGCTTGCAATCTAAAGGAAGGGACTGGCAAGTAAATGTCTATTTTTCGGACAAAATATGCACAGAGCTCTGTACAGGGAGCATCTGGGAGCACAAGGAGAGATTTCCAAAACAGATTGCACATGTCAAGGAAGGCTTTCCAGAAATGATGTTGGAGCTATGTATGGAAGTATGGGTGGGAGATATGTGTCCATGGAGGAAGGAAGCTGGGTATTTCAGAAACAGCAAATAACAGTGTGTAGAAATGTGTAGTCCTAATATAGATCCTAGAGGCATACTCCTACTTTACCTTTGTTGCCCATTAATCCTTCCTCACTTCTGTCACAATGGTGCAGAATGGTTCTTTTCCTATAAAAATGTATCCAGTCTGACCCCATCCACTCTGGCCACCCAGGGGTTTTTCTGCTGCATTGGGTATCCTTTTGCCCATTTGAGTCTTCAATCTTTCCCTCTCTTTATCTTTTTCTGTACTTAAGCTCTCTGATGTCTCCCACGTTAGTAATTTTGTAGCCTTTGATCCAGTGCCATATCTCCATTCTGCTACTCCCTCCCTCTGTTTTTTCCCCCAACCAATCTTCTTGAAAGGACTCCAACACTAGATTTTTCTACTTTCTAACATGCTGCTTACCTTCAACACTCAGCTGTCTGAGTTCCAAAGGCTCCCTGCAAATCTGCCCAACACTGCTTTCACTGAAGCAGTGAAACTTTTGTGTTGAAATCAGATGGCATTTTTCAGTCATAAATTTTCTGAATTCTCTGACACATCTAACACTATTACTAACTTCCTTCTGGGAATGTTCTCTTCCTCTTTCTTCAGGGATGACAAGATTCTGATTTCCCACCTGTTTCTTGGCCATGCCTGCATCTCTTTAAAAATCTATGATCTGGGGCGCCTGGGTGGCTCAGTCAGTTAAGCGTCTGACTTCGGCTCAGGTCATGATTTCACGGTCCATGAGTTCGAGCCCTGCATCGGGCTCTGTGCTGACAGCTCAGAGCCTGGAGCCTGCTTCAGATTCTGTCTCCCTCTCTCTCTGACCCTCCCCCGTTCATGCTCTGTCTCTCTCTGTCTCAAAAGTAAATAAATATTTTAAAAAAAATTTTTTAAACCTATGATCTAAGGTACATTCATATACTTTTTCTATTATTAGTATAAAAGTATTAAATGAAATAGGTTTCTTGTTGAAAAAAATATTTGAAGGGTGCCTTAGAATTTATTCTACTAGGATTCAGCCTATACAAGTCTGCTTCAAAAATCAAACATTTCTTCATATGGCTGACATTGTAATTAGAAAAGCAAGTGAAGTCTACCAAGATTACAAATAGTTTTGTTGTGAGAAACATGATTTATGCTTGTCCACAGCCATGTTTTCTCTCAGACACTTCTGCTACTATTGTTTTAGGAAAGCAATTAGAATTGGAAAATTCTATTCAAGAGTGTGGGCACAGGACAATGTAATGGAGAGGAGAGGGCATAAAGTAATCATGGTTATGAACTTCAGTTTGAAATACTTAATGAGTGGCATAAAAATAATTAACAGTAACTAGCTAATAACCTTTAAATATAACTCCTATTTCATTTTTTAATATTTATTTATTTTTGAGAGAGAGAGAGACAACAGGAGCAAACGAGGGGCTCCTTTTTTTGCCCCTTTTTTGAGGGAGAGAGGGAGAGAGAGAATTCCAAGCAGGCTCCACGCTGTCAGTAAAGAGACCCACACAGGGCTCAAACTCACAAACCATGAGCTCATGACCTGAGTCAAAACCAAGAGTCTGACGCTTAACTGACTGAGCCACCTAGGTGACCCTTATTATTATTTTTTTAGTGAGGGGCAATTTTTCAGAAGAAAATATTAAATCATCAACATCAAAAAAAAAAAAACTACCATCTCTACTTGATTGAAGTTGATTTTTTTAAATAGAATATATCCTTTTAAAAAGTCAGGAGTATATTTTCTGGCATTGAGAAACATTTTGTTACTTCTAAGAATCAACCACCGTTCTCTGCTCACACAAAACATGGTTTTGAAATAAGAGTTCATTTTCTTAAGAAAAATAAAGTGCTTATACAGAGCTAGCCAAAACAAGTCTCCACAGATTGAATAGATTAAATTGTTGGGAGTACTGTAACTCCAGAAGTGCCTTGCATGGGGAATTCAGTGTGAATGAATGGAGATCCTGGGATGAAATACTGCAGCAATACTTGTATGGTTATTCAGTTATTCCACATATGCTATAGAAACATGATTTTGTAGATACATCCTTGTCGGTGGGGATACAATGGTCAAATGGTGTTTACGTTTTGACTTAAATGCTATAGAAATGTAGCAATTACACTAAACTTAAATGGCATTTTGCCCAATTGATGTATACCCCAAATTGTGTTGGTAAGTTACAATTATTTTGTAAAGGTCATTATTTTTCTAATATTCTAGATAAACTCAATATTTTATTGAAACATTGATTCTTCTCAAGTTTGAATTTATTGGATCCTAACGTATCTTATAAGTATGAATTCTTTTTATGTCTGGCTCAAGCTAAGATTTCTATTTGTAATTTACAGTGGAGTCAAATTTAAAATTTTTTTTTAATGTTTATTTATTTTTGAGACAGATAGAGACAGAGCACGAACGGGGGAGGGTCAGAGAGAGAGGGAGACACAGAATCTGAAACAGGCTCCAGGCTCTGAGCTGTCAGCACAGAGCCCGACGCGGGGCTCGAACTCACAGACCGTGAGATCATGACCTGAGCCGAAGTTGGACGCTTAACCGACCAAGCCACCCAGGCGCCCAGTGGAGTCAAATTTTAGGTAAGAGCTTGGTTCTGAAGTCAACTTGAGATGTGAAAAATTGCATACAGTCAGCATTGTCCTTGAAAATCCCTTAAAGTGCTGGTAAAAATAAAAGGGCATATGACTTAGTATTGTAAGCCAAATTAGAGTATAATCTCCTGTATCTAAAGTCCAGTGTGAAAGAGCAGACCTAGGCCAGCCGACTAGTGACTATGTCCCTGACATGGCCGCAGAAAGAGGTTCCCGCTCAAACCTCAGACCACGCCTCCTCCCCTTGAGTAACTTATGTTTTCTAAGAAAGCAGGCTGCTGATTGATGCATTCTTCCGAAGTCTGAGGTGGGAGGAAGGGGAGTGTGAGAGGCGTAGGAAGTGTGAGTAGAAGAGGGAGGGCTTCTCTCAGGTAGCGGCCAAAGGTAGGAGCCCTCAACCCTGTCCAGGCTTAGAATGACCTGGGAGCGTTTTACTCCTCTCCAAACCAATTAATCAGAGTCTCTGGGGATGGTGTTTGGTGCTAGGTATTTATATAGCACAGCAAGGCTGACAGCCAATGGTTAATAGGTGACCAGTGAGAAACGTTCTGCATACATGGAGGCCAAACATGTTAGAGATCCTCAGACACAGTGGTTCTTAAACTTCAGGTGCATCAGAATCTCTTGGAAGACTTGTTCAAACACAGATTGCTGAGCCCCACCCCAGGAGTTTCTGATTCAGTAGGTCTGTAGCCACCAGGCCCAACATTTACATTTTTAACAAGATCCAGGTGACGCTGATAATTGCTGATCTGGGACCACACCTTGGCAGGCATTGTTCTATCCTTCCCCAGCCAATTGGCTGAAGCCACGACCCTTCCCCAGCCAATTGGCTAAGGCCATGATCCCTATAAAACCTTTGTACTTTTTGAAACTCGCTCTCACTCTCCTGTATCTCACCGCTTCGTCAGTGCATGTAGGAGATTGAGCTCGAGCTAGCTCGAATAAAGGCTCTTTGCTTTTGCATCGGACTCGGCTCCCTGGTGGTCTTTGGGGATCACGAATTCTGGGCATAACAAGTGCAGTCATTTCTCCTTGAGCTTTGGACCAGATTTTTGTTCTTCAGATAACAAATAACATACTTTGTTTAAGTTTAGGACCACACTGTAATAAAAATGTATATATTTAAATGTTAAAATCACAACTCAACGAGGGAGATGCTTACAACATGAGAGGCTCATGAGAACAAAATAATTGAGGAAACAACAGATAAAATCAACCAAACTGGTTTTTTTGGCCTATCTTATACAGTATATATTAATTTGCTAGGACTGCCATAACAACGTCACATAGACTGGGTGGCTTATACAACAGAAATTTATTTTCTCATAACTCTGGAGGCTAGAAGTTTGAGATCAAGATATCACAGGGTTGGTTTCTTCTGAGGCTTTTCGTTGCCTTAGAGATGACCCTCTTTTCTCCGTGTCTTTACATGGTCTTCCCTCTGTGTATATTGGTGTTTTAATTTCTTCTTCTTATAAGGACATGAGTCATTGGATCAGGGCCCACGCTAATGATCTAATTTAACATTAATTACCTTGGTAAAAGACCCTTCCTTCAAATATAGTCACATTCTGAGATACTGGGAGTTATGACTTTAATCTGTGAGTTAAGGGGGGGGATAATAATTCACCCCATAACGCAATAGTGTTTAATAATATTGTGTCTGATTATATTAGATACATTTCTGATGCACTAAAAGATAAGGTAGCCTGGAAATAAAACGGCTTATTTCTGTGATTTGTGCAAAAAGGCCACCCCACTACTATTATCTCTATCTCCATTACCACTACACCATCACCACCATCATCTCCATCATCAACACAACATGGCCACCATTCCACTACCATCACCACAACCATCACCCCTCCCCCACCCAGTAACAGCTACCCTGGATAATTCAGCCTTCAATTCTAAAAGAGGAATTTGAACCAACTGTTGACCAAGTCAAAAAATTTCCATGGAATAGGTCAGATATATCAAATCTTCAACTTGGATTCTAAAGTAATACAGACAATATCTCTTGGTTAGTGATAGCTTCTCTAAAACATGACACTGATACATAAATTATAAAGGAAGGTATTGATAAATTTAATGACATAAAACCCAACATCCTTGGCATGTCAGAAATATCACAAATAAAATTCAAATACCAACAAAAATCCAGAGATTTTGTTTGTTACATGTATGTCAAAAAGGGTTAATAAAGTGCATTTATAGGTTAGCTAGAGTAAAGATGTCTAGCGCTGCAATTTATTGATAAGGAAAATCTTGGAGAGAATTAGTTATGGGAGAAAAACCAAAAATTTTATTCAGGGAATACTAGAGTTGAGATGCCTATTCAACGTACAGAGATACTAGGTACAAAATTGCATATCATATTTATGTAAGCCAAATGACATTCATATTATTATTTTTTTCACTAGTAAGATTTTACTTCTAATAAACCATGAATATCTTGATTTTATATTTTTCAAAGTACATTTTCAGGTGCATCTCTCAGCCCTCCAAAGATTGCTCCCATTCACTTCATGCAATAAAAGATGCTGTCCTTCTGTAGTTATATAGTTCTGTCCTCTTTCTGTATTATAATATTAATAATTTTAGTTGCCACACATCTTTATCTGATTAAAAAAAGAATTTACAAATGTTATAAACTTTGTTTTGAGGGGTGCCTGGGTGGCTCAGTCAGTTGAACTTCCAAGTCTTGCTTTTGGCCTTAGGTCATAATCCCAGGGTTGTGAGATTGAGTTCCACATCTGGGCTCTGCATTGAGCTTGGAACCTTCTTAAGATCCTCTCTCTCTCTCTCTCTCTCTCTCTCTCTGTACCTCTTCCCCCACTTACACATGCTCTCTTCTCTCTCCTCTCAAATAAATAAATAAATAAAACCTGGTTTTGGAACACTTTCATTAGTTTTTAATCCAATCAGCATTTTGTGGTTTAAAAAAAAAAAAAAAAAAAAAGCAAGACAACAGTTTGAACTCACAGTTTACTGGCAAAGACATTTCTGCTGAGGGAAGGGTCAGATTGAAGAGAAGCAACTGTTCCATTTCTTCATTGGCCTCAGAAGTGTGTGCTGCCCAAAAGGATGCATCAAAATGAAGCCCACAATGATTATTTTGAAGCTTAGACAGCTGCCAATTTTTACCCCAAATAATGTGAATAAGAAACTAACTGTATTTGCAGATACTAACTATAATTGTACAGCTTCTTAAATCATCTAAGAAGGGGCTTACATTCAACAATCAAGAAATCATTTTAATTTTTCTTTAAAATTTAATGTCTTTAGGGAGAGAGAGACTGAGCACGAGTGGGACAGGGGCAGAGAGAGAGAGAAAGACACAGAATCTGAAGGAGGCTTCAGGCTCTGAGCTTTCAGCACAGAGCCTGACACAGGGGTTTAACTCAGGAGCCATGAGATCATGACCTAAGCTGAAGTCAGACGCTTAACCAACTCAGCCACCCAGGTGCCCCGAGAAATCATTTTAAACTAGTAGTTATTTTCATATAAAGAGAAGGTTTCCCTTTTTTCTACAAGTATTTCTCATTAAAGAATGTGTTTTCTTACACCAATGTCATACGTATTTGAAGAAGCAACAATAGTCAAAAAAAAATTGGCATTTCTGTATACAGTTGCTCCAAAATATTTTTCAATTTCACAAAGCTATTATCCAGTGTGGCCATAAAATAGAGACTATAGAGTCTAGGTAGCAAGGATTATTTCTAAAACCAATGTTAAGTCAAAGAAATACAAAATACAGCATGACACTAAATTTCTGGATTTAGTGCAGTAAGAGTAAACACCTAAGAAAAATTTCCTACTATTTTCTAAAAGAAACAAAGACCTGCAAAGGCTGGTTTCTGGTTGTACAACATGCTACACACTGTATGGATATGCAATTTAAATAGACATACACTACATTCATCTCTGCCCTATTTCCTATGTCTCGCCCTTTCCACCCCCAACAATATACTACCTTTTGCCAAGTTACAGATATTAACCTAAATCATCCCACATGGTCCAGGGAAGAGTTAATGTAATGCATTGATGTAAAATGTGAGGGTAAGAAAGTCCCTTTCAGTCTTCTCAAAAGCAAAATATGTATATTTCATAAGGCTCTCAGGAAACACTGATGTCTTTAACCTCGTGATCATGTCTTTTTCCTCATACTATACTTGAATGTGCTTGTCTTCATCAGCTGGGGATACTATAACAAATTACCATAGATTGCATGTCATGTAAACAACAGAGATTTATTTCTCATGGCTCTGGAGGATGGAAGTCCAAGATCAGTGTGCTAGCATAGTTCTGGTGAGAACCTTCTTCTGGATTACAGACTACTGACTTGGATCCTTACATGGTCGAAAGAAGGCAAGAGAGCTCTCTGGGGAGTCTTTTACAGAGGCACTAATCTAATCTAATTAATGAGGGCTTTACTCTCATGACCTAATCACCTCCCAAAGTCCTCACCTCCTAATGCCATCACATCTGGGGTTCGGATGTCAACCTACGAATCCTAGGGGAGCACAAACATGCAGTCCATAATAAGGGTTCATACAAGTTCTTCCGGCTCCTGCAACTCTTCCCCTGCCACTTCCATTCCTCTTCCTTGGCCACGAGCTTCCAGACATCATCCACTTGACATCTGAATCAGTACTCCTAAGGTTGGCTACTTGGCTGAAGTCTGAAGATTTTCATGACTTGTTTGAGGTAGCAATACTGGAAGCAGTGAAGGTTTCTGCTGATTGATGTATCTCATCTCAGTCAAGGTTGATTTCATAAAATTTCAAGAGCAAGTCCTACAGAATCTGCAGCTGTAGCCACTGCTCAAGGCTGAGGAAACCAGTTCTCACTGCCCGAGGAAGTCAACCATAGCCTAACTTTCTCTGTTCAGGACTTCCCATTAAAAGATACTTCTACAATTGCAGACAAGCCACAGACTGGGAGAAGATATTTGCGAAATGTATATCTAATAAAGGACCTGCGTCCAAAATATAGAACTCTTGAAACTTGACAATAAGAAAACAAATAACCCAGTTAAAAAGTGGCCCAAAGATCTGAACAGACACCTCACCAAAGATGATACACAAATGGTAAATAAGTATTTGAAATGATGTTCTAGGGGTGTCTGGGTGACTCAGTTGGTTAAGCATCCTACTACGGCTCAGGTCATGGTCTCACGGTTCGTGAGTTCAAGCTCCGCTTCGGAGTCTGTGTCTTTCCCTTTCTCTCTGCCCCTCCCCCACCCCTGCTCGTTCTCTCTCTCTCTCTCTCTCAAAAAAAAAAAAAATGAACATTAAAAAAAATTTTTTTAAGAGAACTGATGCTCTCCATCATATGTCATTAGGGAATTGAAAATTAAAATAACAATGAGATACCACTACACATCTATCAGAACAGCAAAAATCCAAAACTGACAAGACCACTGCTGGCTAAGATGTGGAGCAGCAGGAACTCTCATTCATCGCTGGTAGGTATACAAAATGGTATAGCCACTTTGGAAGACACTTGAGTGGTTTTGTACAAAACTAAACATGCTCTTGTTATATGACCCAGCAATTGCACTCCTTGGTATTTACCCAAGGGAGTTGAAAATTTATGTTCCCATAAAAACCTGCACATGAATATTTATGGCTGCTTTATTCACAATTGCCAAAAATTGAAAATAACCAAGATGTCCTTTAGTAGGTGAATGGGTAAACAAATAGTGGCACAGACAGCGGAATATTATTCAGTGTTAAAAAGAAATGAGCTATCAAGCCACAAAAAGACATAGACAACTGTGAAAACGTATTACTAAGTGAAAGATGTCACTTTGAAAAGGCTTCTTGCTGTGTGATTCCAACTATATGACATTCTGGAAAAGACAAATCTATAGAGATGGTAAAAAGATCGGTGGTTGCCAGAGGGAAGGAGAGGGGGGGATGAATGGGTGGAGCACAGAGGATTTTTAAGGCAGTGAAACTAATCTGTGTGATACTGTAACACGGGATATATGACACCATACATTTGTCAAAACTCATAGACCTGAACAACACAACGAATGGCCCCTAATGTAAACAAAAGTGTTTAGTTAGTAACAATGAAAGTATCAATATAGGTACATAAGTGATAGCAGGGGTATCATACCAATGCAAGATGTTAATAATAGGGGAAGCTATGGTATTGGGGGGACAGAGATACATGGGAGTTCTCTCAATGTCTGCTCAATTTTTCTGTGCACCAGAAACTGCTCTAAAAAATAAAGCTTATTAGTAATTTTTAAAAATATAAAGTAAAAAAGTACTGCTCTGTCAGGGTTGTTTAAACCAGCTCATTGACATGATTTCATTGTATATTTTAGGGAGAGGGAGAGAGAGAATCTTAAGCAGGCTCCACGCTCAGCATGGAGCCTGACACAGGACTGGATCTCATGACACTGAGATCATGATCTGAGCTGAAATCAAGAGTCAGACGCCTAACCGATTGAGCCACCCAGGCGCCCCAATTGCCATATTCTCATGAGGCCAACCTGTCACAAGTACTCTTGTTGCATCTTCAAAAAGGTTTTTACTGAGAAGAACCTCCTAATGTGCCATTCGGTTGGTATTGGGCAAGTGCTCACTGAAGTCTCCACTGGCTTTTGTGCAGGTTTGTCTCATTTAGTTGCATTAGGAAGTGCAGATTCAGAAGATGCTGTCCCTGCTGCCTGAGGAAGGGGTACAGTTGCAGAAGTGGGAACCAAAGCAGAGACAGCAGTTGGACTTGAGCTACAGCTACTGCTGGGGATGAACCGACTGGAACAGTAGTCACAAGATTTGGTCACTGGGTTGTAACTGGGGCTGATATTATTGCTTTGGAATTTGTCACCATTATCATCATGAACTTTTCCTCATCTTGATTATTTATTTGAAGGCAGTTATCATAGGGGCATCTGGTGGCTCAGTTGGTTAAATGCCCTACTTCAGGGGCGCCTGAGTGGCTCATTCGGTTAAGTGTCCGACTTCAGCTCTGGTCATGATCTCACAGTTCGTGAGTTCGAGCCCCGCGTCGGGCTCTGTGTTGACAGCTCAGAGCCTGGAGCCTGCTTCAGATTCTGTGTCTCCCTCTCTCTCTCATCCTCCCCTGCTCACACTCTGTCTCTCTTTCTCTCAAAATTAAATAAACATTTAAAAAAAATGCCCTACTCCAGCTCAGGTCATGATCTCTCTGCTCGTGGGTTCAAGCCCTGCATTGGGTTCTGTTCTGACAACTCAGAACCTGGAGCCTGCTTCAGAGTCTGTCTCCATCTCTCTGCCCCTCCCCTGCTCATGCTCTATGTCTCTCTCTCAAATATAAAATAAAACATTTTTAAAAATGTGAAGGCAGTTATCATTAAGGGGATTATCATTATTAAGGACTTTGCAGAAATTGACATTTTTCCCATTACCCAAAATGCATGATTCACCTTCAAGGCTGTTACTACAAAGCTGCAGCCAACTCCGAAGGGTCATTTGCGTGAACTACATTGAACTCTGGCACCAAGGCCTTGACTGAGGCTGGAGCCCACAGTTCATATCACATTCACAGAGCCAGAGTGCCCAATTCCCCATGTCACAGTGTATTATCCAGGCCTCTAGAAAGCTCTCTTCTCAGACTGACTGCTGCACACAGCCAAAATTACCTTTTAAATGACAACAGAGTCAGTATCTCTTGCTTCAAAAAGAAAAAAAGAAGAAGAAAGTCCTCCATTAGCACGTTAGTTCTCACCACCCTAAACTAAGAGAAATTTTCAGTAAAAGACGCATAGTTCACACTGGAGAACTTAAATCATACTGTATTTTTAAAAACAAATTTTACACAAATCATGTGATGACAGCTTTCAGAGGAGACTGTTTTTGACCCTGTCCCTGAATTTACAGCTGAGAGAACACGGCAACCCAGAAAACCAGGAGTGGAGGGTGACCCTGCGGGAGAAAGGGGTTCATCATGGCAGATGACCTGAAGCGATTCCTGTATAAAAAATTACCAAGTGTTGAAGGGCTCCATGCTATTGTTGTGTCAGATGGAGATGGAGTGCCAGTTATTACAGTGGCCAATGATAATGCTCCAGAGCATGCTTTGAGACCTGGTTTCTTCTCTGCTTTTGCCCTGGCAACAGACCAAGGAAGCAAACTTGGACTTTCAAAAAATAAAAGTATCGTCTGTTACTATAACGCCTACCAGGTGGTTCAATTCAATCGTTTACCTTTGGTGGTGAGTTTCACGACCAGCAGCAATGTCAATACAGGATTCATTGTCAGCCTAGCAAAGGAACTTGCTCCATTCTTTGACGAACTGAGACAAGTTGTGGTAGCTTCTTAATCTGGCAGTGGTTTTGATGTTCACCTTATTTTCATTATAACAGACACAATATCAATTCAGCAATCTTTAGACACAGCAATACTTGTATCCATATACTCAAGAAAGGGCCCCTTTCCCACCTTCCACTAAAGAAAGAGCCTATAGATATAATTTACGGACAGATTGTTATCTTTTCTTGTGTAGGGACTTTTCTTAATTTAGTGAGTTCAGGGGTACCACAGAAATGGTTCAGTACATCACAGCTCCCATGGAGTTAGTGCAGTCACCAGATATGCATGAGATTCCATTCGGTGGGTCAGAATCAAAATCGTACTTTGATCCACTTGAGCCATGAAGTGCTCCCTATAATATAATATGCCCAGGCCTACAGAATGAAGCAGACCTTTTTTATTGTGAAAAATAATGAGGACGTATTTTCTTTATATTGTTTTATTTCTTTGTATTGAGAGTGACAAAGATAAACTGACTTAGTAAAAGTAATAAAATCAGTACAATCACTAAAAAAAAATTACAAATTAGAAAATAAAAACAAATTTTAACTACTAAAAAAATGGTTTTAAAACTACCTTTCTGTTTTTTGGCATTTAGTACCTGGCAAATAATAGCACCCAAATGTATACAATGGAGGCTTAGGGAAGAACAGATCTAATCGAGAATTTAGTTTTAGACAATCTGTGGGTCAGGTACTTGTAGATATCCACCTGGAGTTGTTGAGTAGGCAGACATTAATTTTTTATGGCATGAAAGCCATGGAACTAAATGACATTACCTAGGAAGTAAAAAAAAAAAAAAAAAAAAAAAAAAAAAAATATATATATATATATATATATATATATATATATATATATATATAGACAAAGAAGTTTTCTGGGGCAGACCAACTTAGAGATTACCAAGGCAGAACCAGATCTTACAAAAGAGACTGGTAAAGAGTGGCCAATGAGACAGATGACAACCAAGAGCAAGAAGAGTCCTTGACATGGAGTAAAGAAAGTATTTCAAGAAAGAAAGGCTAATCATTTGTGTCAAAAGCTACAAAACCATTTGTGTAAGCCAAAAGGTGCTTACAGGTACGACAACATCCCAACTGAGAATTGACTTGGATTTGGCTGCATAGAAGTCATTGGTGATCTTTAACAATCAGTTCTTGAGGAAGGAAAGAGACAGAAACAGTTTGGAGTAGATTCAAGGGAGTGTGGGAAAACAGGAAGGCAAGAGAATTAGTATAGACGATTGTTTTTAAGAGAATGTGATATGCTGCGAAGGGAAGCAGGGAAATGGAAAATGGAGCTGAAGGAGATGTAGAATCAGGTTGAGGTTGTTGTTAAATGGAAGAGAGAGGGGGGAATTGCAAACATTAAGTCTTTCAGCAGATGAGAAGTGATGAGAGTCAGTACCCCAGAGGAGGAATTGACTTCAAGACAAAGTACTACCCTTTGTGTTTAACCATAGGAGGTAATATAGGATATAGGATTACAGGTGCAGATTGGCAGGTTGGTATTTTTCTATGAAATAAGAAACAAGACCATCCATTAAGAATGAGGAGGAGGGAGGGGTGTCTGGGTGGCTCAGTCTATTAAGCCACCGACTTCAGCTCAGGTCATGATCTCGCCGTCGGGCTCTGTGCTGACAGCTTGGAGCCTGGAGCCTGCTTCAGATTCTGTGTCTCCCTCTCTCTCTGCCCTCCCACACTCATGCTTTGTCTCTCTGTCAAAAATTAGTAAACATTAAAAAAAATTTTTTTTAAAGAATGAGGAGGAGGAGGGAGAGGAGTTAAGATGGCTGAGAAGTAGGGGGACTGGGCTTTCCCTCACCCTCAAACACAGCTATAATGAGGTCAGATCACTTGGAACACCCAGGAAATCAATCTGCGGAGTGGCAGAAGGATCACCACAGGGGGAGAGAGACAGTTTGGTCAATTTGAGGCCCGTGTATGAGAATTGGGGGAAATAAAACGACATAGGCATGGAAGAGAGGGAACCCCTTCTGTGGAGAGACAAAAGGGAAAGACAGAGAGACTGGGGAATTGTGGTATTGACAAGATTAAAAAACCTCTCAGGACCATGGACTGGGGAAGGAGAAATATGGACAGTGTCAGTTTCTATTTTGCAAACAGCTTCAGGAGCTGAAGATTGGAGTTTTCAAAAGCAAAAGTGCCTCACTTTCTCTGGACAGGAGCTGCCAATGTGTGCATGTGCCTGTGGGGTAGGGAACCAGCCCCGGGGCAGTAGCAATCTCAAGGGTGCACTGGGAGAGAACAGTCCACTTCCTCGAGTGCTGTGGGAAAAGGGTCCATTGTCTCCTAAGGACAAAAGAACATGCAGGTGCCAGCCAAAGGCATTTTATCTGCAGGACTGAATGGCGCTACCCCAGAACAGGGTCCACGTGGTGCAGGGGCCTGGAAGACTTCAGGTTTTGAATCCCAGCCGAGCACCTGGGAGGCACAGGAGACTGTGGATCAGGACAAGCGGCCGCCCTCGCTACTCTATGAGGGCTGCCTGAACAGTGTGGTTTAAGACACGCAGTCCAAGGAGGAGAGACTGGGGTGTCTCCATTTTTCTCCCCAACAAGAACAGCAATGTGAGGCTTCAGGGAACAGCACAGCAACCTCAGCTGGGTCACGAACAGCCTTCAATAAGTATAAAAATATTGAGATCATACCATGTATATTTTCAGATCACAACACTATGAAACTTGAAATCAACCACAAAAAATTTTTTGGAAAGCTCCCAAATACATGGAGGTTAAAGAACATCCTACTAAAGAATGAATGGGTCAACCAGGAAATTAAAGAAGAGATTACAAAAATATATAGAAGCAAGTGAAAATGAAAACACAGCATTCCAAACACTCTGGGATGCAGCAAAGGCAGTCCTAAGAGGAAAATAAATTGCAGTTCAGGCCTATCTCATGAAGCAAGAAAGGCCCAAATACACAAACTAACCTTACACCTAAGGGATCTGGAAAGGCAGCAGCAAAGAAAGCCCAAAGCCACCAGAAGAGAAATAATAAAGACTAGAGCAGAAATAAACAATATAGAATCCAAAATAATAATAATAATAATAATAATAATAATAATAAAGAAAGAAAGAAAACAGTAGAACAAATCAATGAATATAAGACTGTTTTTTTTTTTTTTTGAAAGATAAATGAAATTGATAAACCCCTAGCCGGACTTCTCAAAAAGAAAAGAGAGAGAACCCAAATAGATAAAATCATGAATGCAAGAAGAGAGATCACAACCAACACCACAGAAATACAAACAATTATTAGAGAATACTATGAAAAATTATATGCCAACAAAATGGGCAATCTGCAAGAAATGGACAAATTCCTACCAAAACTCAGTGGGAAAAAATAGAAAATTTGAACTGACCTATGAAGAAATTGAATCGGTTATCAAAATCTCCCAACAAATACGAGTCCTGAGCCAGATGGCTTCCCAGGGGAATTCTACCAGACATTTAAAGCAGAGTTGATACCTATTCTTCTCAAATTGTTCCAAAAAATAGAACAGAAGAAAAATTTCCAGACTCATTCTATGATGCCAGCATTATCTAGATTCCAAAACCAGGCAAAGACCTCACTAAAAAGACCTCTCACTACAAAGGAGACGGACAGACCAATTTCCCTGATGAACATGGATGCAAAAATTCTCAACAGGATAGTAGCAAATCAAATATAAACATATATTAAAAGAATTATTCACCATGACCAAGTGGGATTAGTTCCTGGGCTGCAGAGTGGGTTCAATATTTGCAAATCAATCAATGTGATACATCACATTAACAGAAGAAAGGATAAGAACCAGATGATCCTGTCAATAGATGCAGAAAAAGCATTTGACATGTACAGCATCCTTTCTTAATGAAAACCCTCAAGGGGCACCTGGGTGGCTCAGTCAGTTAAGCTTCCGACTTCAGCTCAGGTCACGATCTCACGCTCCGTGAGTTCGAGCCCCGCATCGGGCTCTGGGCTGATGGCTCAGAGCCTGAAGCCTGCTTCTGATTCTGTGTCTCCCTCTCTCTCTGCCACTCCCCCGTTCATGCTCTGTCTCTCTCTGTCTCAAAAATAAATAAACGTTAAAAAAATTTTTTTAAATAAAAACTCTCAAGAAAGACAGGATAGAAGGAACATATCTTAACATAATAAAAGTCATGTATGAAAGGCCCACAGTTAATATTATCTTCAATGGGGAAAAACTGAGAGCTTTCCCCCTGAGATCAGGAACACGACAGGGATGTTCACTCTCACCGCTGTTGTTCAACATAGGGTTGGAAGTACTTGCCTCAGCAATCAGACAACAAAATGAAATAAAAGGCATTCAAATTAACAAAAAAGAAGTCAAACTTTCATTCGTCACAGATGACATGAACCTCTACGTGGAGAACCTGAAAAACTCCACCCAAAAACTGCTAGAGCTGATACAGGAATTCAGCAAAGTCACAGGATATAAAATCAGTGTACAGAAATAGGTCACATTTTTATACACCAATAATGAAGCAACAGAAAGAGGTATCAGGGGATTGATCCCGTTTACAATTGCAACAAAAACCATAAAATACCTAGGAATAAACCTAACCAAATAGGTAAAAAATCTGTACGCTGAAAGCTATAGAAATCTTATGAAAGAAATTGAAGAAGACACGAAAAAATAGAAAAACATCCCATGCTCATGGATTGGAAAAACAAATATTGTTAAAATGTCGATACTACCCAAAGCAATCTACATATTCAATACAATCCCAATCAAAATAGCACCAACATTCTTCACAGAGCTAGAACAAATAATCCTAACGTTTGTATGGAATTACAAAAGACCCCAAATAGCCAAAGTAATGTTGAAAAAGAAAACCAAAGTTGGAGGCATCACAATCCCAGACTTTAGCCTGTATTAGAAAGCTGTAATCATCAAGACAGTATGGTATTTTCACAAAAACAGACACATAGACCAATGGAATAGAATACAGAACTCAGAAATGGACCCACAAATGTATGGCCAACTAATCTCCAACAAAGCAGGAAAAAGTATCAAATGGAAAAGACAGTCTCTTCAGCACATGGTGTTGGGAAAACTGGACAGCAACATGCAGAAGAATGAAACTGGACCACTTTCCTACACCATACACAAAAATACATTCAAAATGGATGAAAGCCCTAAATGAGACAGGAAACCATCAAAATCCTACAGGACAAAACAGGCAGCAACCTCTTCGACCTTGGACATAGCAACTTCTCACTTGACATGTCTCCAAAGGCAAGGGACATAAAAGCAAAAATGAACTATTGGGACCTTATCAAGATAAAAAGCTTCTGCACACCAAAGGGAACAATCAACAAAACTAAAAGGCCACCAATGAAATGGGAGAAAATATTTGCAAATGACACATTGGATAAAAGGTTAGTATCTAAAATCTATAAAGAACTCACCAGACTCCACGCCCAAAAAATAAATAATCCAGTGAAGAAATGGGCAGAAGACACGAATAGACACTTTCCAAAGAAGACATCCAGATGGCAAACTGACACATGAAAAGATTCTCAACATCGCTTATCATCAGGGAAATACAAATCAAAACCACACTGAGATAACACCTCACAGCAGTCAGAGTGGCTAAAGTTAACAACCCAGGGAATGACAGATGTTGACAAGGATATGGAGAAAAGAGAACCCTCTTACATGGTTAGTGGGAATGCAAACTGGTGCAGCCACTCTGGAAAACAGAGTGGAGGTTTCTCAAAAAATTAAAAATAAAACTTCCCTACAACCCAGTAATTGTACTACTAGGAATTTATCCAAAGGATACAGGGATGCTGATTCAAAAGGGCACATGCACCCCAATGTTTATAGCAGTGCTATCAACAATAGCTAAATTATGGAAAGAGCCCAAATGTCTATCAACTGATGAATGGATTAAGAAGATGTGGTATGTATATATATATATATATATATATATATATATATATATGTATATATATGTATGTATGTATATATATATATATATACATATATGTATATATATATATATGTGGTATGTATATATATATATGTATATATACATATATGTGGTATGTATATATATATATATGTATATATATATGTATATATATATATGTGGTATGTATATATATATATATATGTATATATATGTATGTATGTATATATATATATACATATATATATATTATATTATGTGTATATATATACATATTATATATATATATGTATATATATATAATATGTATATATATAATATGTATATATATATATACACATTATATATATATACGTATATATATATAATATGTATATATATAATATGTATATATATATATACACACACACATACATGCACACACAGACACACATGTGTATATATATATATATATATACACACGTGTGTCTGTGTGTGTATGTATATATACAATGGAATACTACTCGGTGATGTAAAAGAATGAAAATCTTGCCATTTGCAACAACGTGGGTGGAACTACAGGGTATTATGGCTAAGAGAAATAAGTCAGAGAAAGACAGATATATGATTTCACTCATATGTGGAATTTGAGAAACTTAACAGATAATCATAGGGGAAGGGTAGAAGAAATAAGATAAAAATAGAGATGGAGGCAAACCATAAGAGACTCTTAAATACAGAGAACAGGGGCGCCTGGGTGGCTCGGTCAGTTAAGCGTCCGACTTCGGCTCAGGTCATGATCTCACGGTCGGTGGGTTCGAGCCCCGCGTTGGGCTCTGTGCTGACAGCTCAGAGCCTGGAGCCTGTTTCAGATTCTGTGTCTCCCTCTCTCTGTGACCCTCCCCCGTTCATGCTCTGTCTCTCTCTGTCTCAAAAATAAATAAACGTTAAAAAATAATTAAATACAGGGGCGCCTGGGTGGCGCAGTCGGTTAAGCCTCCGACTTCAGCCAGGTCACGATCTCGCGGTCCGTGAGTTCGAGCCCCGCGTCGGGCTCTGGGCTGATGGCTCAGAGCCTGGAGCCCGTTTCTGATTCTGTGTCTCCCTCTCTCTCTGCCCCTCCCCCTTTCATGCTCTGTCTCTCTCTGTCCCAAAAATAAATAAAAAACATTGAAAAAAAAATTTAAAAAAAAAAAAAAAAAAAAATTAAATACAGAGAACAAACTGAGGGCTGATGGGGGCAGGAGTGGAGGAATGGGTTAAATGTGTGGTGAGCATTGAGGAGGGCACTTGTTGGGATGAGCACTGTGTTTTATGTGTAAGTGATGAATCACTGGAATCTACTTCTGAAGCCAAAACTACACTGTATGTCAGCTAACTTGAGAATAAATAATTAAAAAATAAAATTAAAAGGGAAATAAAAAAATAAGGTAGAAGAGAAGAGAAGAGAAGAGAAGAGAAGAGAAGAGAAGAGAAGAAAAAAAGAAAGAAGAGAAGAAAAGAAAAGAAATGGGATAAGGTGTTGAAGGCTTTTGTAGAGAGGAGAATGTGTGAAATAGCTTTGGGAGATGGAGAGATTAAGCTGACTCAAAGAAATCTCACAACCTCTGTCTAGGGGATTCTCAGACTGATAAAATAGTTTGGGGCCTTTCTGCAGAGTTCTGTTTCATTGGAAGAAGTGAGAAATCCCAGTTAGTCTCCATTCTTCATGAACTGTATCCAAAAGTTCTAAGCTCCAAAATTTGCTGTCTTCATTGTCCTACAAAATTTCAGGGTTGTAGTTTGCTTTGGCTAAGAATACAACACCATTTAAATGTATTTCTATTTAAGCCTATACTTACAGAGCAATTCAAGAAACCACAAAGGTGAGTCATACAGAGAGAGGCACTCTGCTTCCCAGGACTGGCTGATTGAAACCACAGTGCCCCATCTCTGACCCACAATTGGCCTGGCATATAACACAAAATAACATATTATAAAATAGAGCCACTCAAATGAGAACATCTTCCTTATAATATACCAATATGATTATTTGAACATGGAGAATGTTGATAGTTTGTTAAGATATCTGTCAGTGACCACCACACACACACACACACACACACACACACACACAAAGACAAAAATAAAACTTTATTTGTAATGTCAGGGAGAAAAATATCTTTTTCCCTCTACCTTTCTAGGTTCTTGGGTGGATCTCTATAACAAAAGACAGGCTAACAACAGAAAAGCATAGACATTTATTTAATGTAAGTTTGATGTGACAAAGGAGCCTTCATGAGAAAGTGAAGATCCAAAGAAGCAGTTAATCTTGACTGTTTTTATGCTAGTTTTGATGAGCAGTGACAAGTTGTGGGAAAATGTGATAGGACAAAAAGGGTATGAGCTAAGTATAGTAAGCTGGGGGAAAGTTATCAAGACCCACTCACTCACATTCAGAGATAAAGATACTTTTCTTCTGGGGTGGGGGGCAGGCACCTCTCACATGAGGGTCTTACGACCTGCTTCAGGGAAAACAGGGAGAATCCTTCCAGCAAATGCTCTTTCTCACATTCTTTCAGCTTAAAATATTCAATCTGCCAAAGTACGATATTTTGGGGTAGTATGTTCCGAACCCTGTCAGTAACAATATGTTCCCTCTATTCCAGAGAAGCTTCACTAATGAAAATAACTCTGAGATTGTGACACCAAATGTAATTTAAAAATATTTTAGGTTAAGAAACCAGTACAAATAGTTTCATAAATATAAGGTGATATGCAAACTCAAAGTTTCAGATGTGATTTATGTAAAAAAAAAAAAACCACATTAATGCCTGAAATAAACTGACAAAAAATTGGGAATAAATATTACTCAATTAATACGGTAGTATTCATAATGTAGTCTCTGAGGAAGATTTCATGAAATGGCAGATTAGGATTGCTATATTTATTAACTGAGAAGTGATTGTTTTATAAACTAAACAAAAACAATTTTCACTATCAACAATAAAAATTGGCAAAAATCAAAGCATTAATTTCAACTAATATTAAGCACTGTAAGCTTTTTAATTTTTATTTATTTTTTTAATTTGTTTTGAGAGAGTGAGAGCACAAGCAGGGGAGGGGCAGAGATAGAGAGAGATGGAGAGGATTTCAAGCAGGCTCCACACTATCAGCGCGGAGCCAGACTTGCGAACTGGGAGATCATGACCTGAGGCAAGATCAAGAGTTGGATATTTAACTGAATGAGCCACCCAGGTGTCCCTACACTGACAGCTTTTAAATTTTTTTTTTTTTTTTTTTTTAGGTTTTGGGGCACCTGGGTGTCTCAGTCGGTTGAGCGTCCAACTTCAGCTCAGGTCATGATATCTCAGCTTATGAGTTCGAGCCTCACATCAGGCTCTGTGCTGACAGCTCAGAGCCTGGAGCCTGCTTCAGATTCTGTGTCTCCCTCTCTTTCTGCCCTTCCCCCACTCATGCTCTGTCTCTCTCTCAAAGATACACAGTAAATTTTTTTTAAGTTTTCTTTAGGTTTTCAAATATGGTTAAATGGCAAGATATTTAGTTCCAATGGAAAACTTAAAATCTTAAATTGCATTTGCCTAGAAGTTTAGAAATATACAATTAGAAATAACTTAGGCTTCTGGTTTCAGCTCTGACACATAAAAAACTTGGAATTTGTCACTGCTGTTCTTACAACATGAGAAAACTGGACAAATTGAACATCCATGAGTATCCTGGAGCTCTTCAGAGAACTGAGGTCTCAGGGCAAATTGCCAACCAGAAATCTGAACAGGCAGGTTCATCCAGAGAGGCGAAGGTGACACTTGCTGATCTGGAGCAGAAACCACAGGAGCCATAAACTGGTAGGAACACTGTAAAGATAATTTTGGTGAATGGCTGAAAGCTGAGTATGGACCAAGGTAAGAGTGAGAAACTTCTGGGGATTGCCAACTTCAGAGGGTCTCATATTTTCATGGGCTTTGATTCTAATACCTGTACTAGGTTCTCAGCATGAAGATCCAAGAAAGATCGCTGTGGCCCTGGCCGGGGAAAGGGAAGACTAACCACTGTGAAATAACCTGGCAGTTTTAACCGTAGTGAAGGACTACTCTCCTGGGGAAAGGACTTTTTCAGAGCTTTAGCCCAACTGGCGGAAGGGAATTCCCTTCACTCCATTCATCTCCAGGCTTTCTGTTTCACCTAAAGAGGCAAAAGCACAACCAAACCAAACTCCCTTGACCCTCAAAACATAGTCAACAGGGATAGGGCTTCAGGGAAATAGATTCGTATAGCTGCAGCCAGAAAAGGGAGTACAGAGTGGTAGGTAGGGGAAGCTATACCACTAGAGAAAAACTCATGGAAGTCATAGTCCAAGGACAAAGGCTCCCTAAAACACTGAAATTTTAAAATTATAGAATGCTCCCCCTTGCCCACACCATCCCCACTGCACCATACATTTAGTGGATATAACAGTGGATTGCACCTGCAAGTTCTACAAAGAGCAGGCTCTCTGATGTGACATACTTAGGGAAGGCCAATGTCAAGAAGGGAAATAAAGACATTACAGGAATTGGAAGCTTCTAGCACTCATAGCTACAGTAAAAATTAGCATAAACCCTCACACTCATGGCCTATTTACCTCAGTTTTATTCGTACATTTCATATTCACCTTTCAATAAAAAATTACAAAGCCTACCAGAAGCAAGAAAAAGCAGTCTAAAATGACAAAGCAAATGTCAGAACGAGCCTCAGATATGACACAGATTTAGGGACTATCATGCAGAGAATTTAAAATAACTATGATTAGCCTTTCTGCACTACCCACAGAAGGGTCCATACAGCATTGTTCTGGGTTCCTGCCATAACTTAAAGGGAAACTTTCACAACATCCTGAGGCCTTGATGTCCTGCAAACGAAGGAGGGGGATGTCCTCAAGTTCCTTGCAGCAGGAACCCACTCAGGCGGCAGTGACCTTGACTTCAAAATGGAACAGTACAGCTACAAAAGGAAAAGTAATGGCATCTATATGACCTGAAGAGAACCTGAGAGAAGCTTCTGACAGCTCATGCCACTGTTGCCTTTGAAACCCCAGCTGATGTCAGTGTCCTACTGTCTAAGGATACTGGTCGGTAGGATGTGCCGGAGTTTGATAATGCCACTCCTAGTGCTGGCCACTTCCTCCTGGTACCTGGGACCAGGTCCAGGCAGCCTTCTGGGAGCTGACGCTTCTGGTAGCAAAGGATCCCAGGGCTAATCACCAGCCTCTCACAGACACATCTTAATGTTAACCTGCCTGTCCCTGTTCAGCGTAACACAGACTCTCCTCTGCACGATGTGAACGCTGCCATCCCGTACTCAGTGGGTCTGATGCGGCAGAGGCTGGCCCAGGAAGTTCTACACATGCGTGCCACCATCTCCTATGAACATCCATAGGAGGTCATGCCCGATTTCCACTTTTACAGAAATCCTGAGAAGGGATTAAAAAGGAAGAGCAGGCCACTGCTGAAAAGGCTATGTAACTAAGAAAAGTTTCAGAGTGAACAGACTGCTCTACCTCCCAAGTTTACTGCTACCCAAGGTCACAGGCTGATCCAAAAGCGTGCAGGTGTTCTCTGTGCCTACCCAGAAGTTACTCACTGAAGACTGGAACACTCAGCCTGCCACTGAGGACTGGTCCACAGCCCCCGCTGCTCAGGCCACTGAATGGATGGGAACAACCACTGAGTGGTCTTAAGTTGTTCATCCACAGATTCTCAAGAATAAAATGGAAAAATGTGGGCAGAAAATAAAGTTTTCTTAAAAAAATTTTTTAAGTTTATTTTTTAATTTATTTTTAATGTTTATTTATTTATTTTGAGAGAGAGAGAAAGAAAGTAAGAGAGCATGAGCAGGGGAAGCAGAGAGAAAGGGAGAAAGAGAATCCCAAGCAGGGTCTACACTCAGCACAGAGCCCAACATGGGGCTTGATCTCACAAACTGCGAGATCATGACCTGAGCCAAAATCAAGAATCAGATGATGGGTGTCTCAGTCAGTTATGCCTCTGACTTGGCTCAGAACATGATCTCACAGTCCGTGAGTTTGAGCCTCTGTGCTGACAGCTTAGAGCCTGGAGCCTGCTTCGGATTCTGTGTCTCTCTCTCTCTCTCTCTCTCTCTCTCTCTCTCAAAAATAAATAAACATTTAAAAACTTTTAAAAAGAGTCGGATACTTAATTGACTGAGCTACCCAGGTGCTCCTAACACTGACAGCTTTTTAAAAGTTTTTTAGGTTTTAAAATATGGTTAAATGGCAGGATATTTAGTTCCAATGGAGCACTTTAAAAACTCAAAAATTTTTCAATAAAATAAAATAACTGATTAATATCCTAGTGGCCCTAATGGAAAAAAATAGACAACATGCAAGAGCAGAGAGGTAATATAAACAGAGACATGGCAAACCTAAGAAGAAATAAAAAAGAAATGCAAGAATAAAAAATACTGTGGCATACATGAAGAATGACTTCTATGGGCTCATTTGCCGATGTGACATGAATGAGGAAAGAATCAGTGAGCTCAAAGATAGATCAATAGAAATAATTTAAAGAATCTAAGGGATGAAAGAGACATTAAAAGTTGCCCAGTATATTTACTCACTTTCCTTTTGGAAACTTGGATTTAAAAATAGTCTTGGGGAGCCTTGGGTGGCTCAGTTGGTTAAGCATCCAACTTGTTTTTGGCTCAGGTCATGATCTCATGGTTGGTGAGGTTGAGTGACACATTGGGCTCTGCATTGACAGTGCAGAGCCTGCTTGGGATTCTCTCTATTTCTCTCTTTTTCTACCCTGCTAGAGCTCTCTCTCTCTCTCTCTCTCTCTCTCTCTCTCCCCCCCATCTCTCAAAATAAAAATAAATAAACATTAAAAATGTATTCCTTTTCTGATGGGATGTCAATGATATAAATAATCATCTAACTCTTGCTGTCAAGACTTTTGCAAATAGAAGCATATACTTTAACACAACTAGCATAGATGAAACAATTTTAGACATTTAAATACAATTTGTCTCTAAGGATCAATGCAATACACAAGTTACAGGCAGTTATGCTTTAATTAGGAGAATTAGAATAGGATCCTACATTTTCCCACTATTTTATAGCATGCTGACCAAATTTCTTTAACATATTTGCATTGTCATTCTTTCCCCAAATGCCCTACATTCTTCATGCTGTATCCTTTACACTTGTCCTCTGCTGCTTTGATCCTTTCTGGGATTAAGGATCAGTTGTCAAACATTGAAACTAAAAGCTCTTATTAATGGCCCTGTCTCCTTGATTCAAATGTTTAACATCCTTCGGTCAGTGTTCAATTTCAGTCCTGCTATTCATGTTTGCAAATTTCGGTAACTTGTTTCCAAATATTCATTATGTTGAAACATTGAAGGTCAAACTACTGCTAAGTGTATTTTTTAAACATATATTGTAACATCAGATAAAGAATAGTGTATCAGTTTAAGATTAGTAGCTTTTCCTACTTCCATTGACTGAAATTGGCATTTGAGCTCATATTTACATATTTCACATGCTCATATTTCACTTCTCTTATATGTAAAATTCTGTGCCGGTGATGAAGTGGCTAAGAAGAGGTTGCCCTGTCTTTAGGGCATAATCAGGCTATAACTGTATGTTAGAATTACCTTAGAAGCTTTTTAAAAAAATTTCAGTCAGGCCTGTTTGAAGTGGGTCCTGTTGAGTTGGGGTCCAAGTACCAATATTTTTGGGAGGTCCCCAGATAATTTTAATGTGTAATCAAGATTAGAATTATTGAACAATACAATAAGAAAAATATCATGCAGATAGACTTGAAAGTGATAGATGAGGGGCGCCTGGGTGGCTCAGTTGGTTGGGCTGCTGACTTTGGCTCTGGTAATGATCTCACGGTCCGTGGGTTTGAGCCCCGCGTCGGGCTCTGTGCTGACAGCTTGGAGCCTGGAGCCTGTTTCGGATTCTATGCCTCCCTCTCTCTGACCCTCCCCCATTCATGCTCTGTCTCTCTCTGTCTCAAAAAAAAAAAAAAATTTAAAAAAAAAAGAAAAATAAGAAAGTGATAGATGAGAATGTCACACACACACACACACACACACACACACACACACACACACAAGATTTTAGAGGACAAGGAGTTCATTTCCCATGGAAGAATCAGCAACAAAGGATTTTGGAGGGTAATACCTAAGTGGAGACCCAGTCTGGCAGGAGAACACTATGACTGAAAGAAGACAAAGAAATGTACTAGATAATGACCTTTTTAGATGATGCAGAGAAAAGATGGATCCAGAGGAAAATAGGGTAAGGAATTGTGGGAAATAAGATGAGACAGAGATCCCAAACTGAGAAGACCTTAAAATTTTCAGGATGAATATCAGATTGCTATCATTACAAGGTATTTCTTGCATAGTTTTTTTTTTTTTTTGTATTAAGTATGCAGGACCTTAAATCTATGACCCTGTTACCTAGCTTAAGAATTAAACGTTATCAATACAGTTGAAACCCCTGTGCTTCCTTCCCTAATAATAACTGTTCCACCCTCTGCAGAGGTAATTATCATCTTAAATTTAGTATCTATTATCGTCATGCATTTCTTAACACTTTAGATACATGTGCTTATGTTCCTAAACAAAATACATTTCCAAGCTAAAAAAATACCTTGTAAAGTAAAGAATAAACATGGCATAATGAAAAATGTGTTTCAGGACATTGGGCCCAGTGGCAACACAGAAGAGTCATGAAGGAAGAACTGGTTTCTGGGATAGTAGATGTTGTTTTGTGAAATCGGGACCTATTGACCATTCCCTTATCACTAAAACACTCTCCTCCCCAGTCTTCTGCTGTACCTCTCTTTTGACTTGCTGACCTCTCTCTTCTTTCTCAGTCTCTTTCATGGCATCCTTTTTTTGTCCACCTCTTATAGCTCTTGCTTTCCAGAGTAGACTTCAGAGCCTTAATACACAAAATACAGATGACTTGCAATTCTGTATGATCAACATGTGTGCCTCCCCAGTTCTAGGCCTGAATTACTAATTGCCTGTAGTTACCTAGCACCACAGCCACTTTCATAGTGTCCCAAATCAATCTTGGTGCCATCGTATTCTCTTCCTGCTTTATTCATCCCCTTTATGATGTATTTCCTCTACCTTTACTTTCTGTCTCTACAAATGGTTACAGGTATTTGTCTTCTTACCCAAGCTAGGAAACTGAAAGCCTTTCCCACACTTCTCCCTGAACTTCAGTTGTGCCCACTAATGCTTTGTCTTGCCAAGTCAACCTCCTTAATCATGTACGTATTGTTTCCCTTCCCAATTCTCTCCACTGCCCTAATCTCAGGGTCATTTGTCACTTCTCCAGTCTGAGTCTGTAAGCTTATCTCCCCAGCCCCATTTTGTCCAAGACCTACTATCTGTATCCCATCTTCTCTCTGAGTGATTTTTTAAACACAAATCTGATTATGTTCTACCTCAGGTGCAAAAAAACAAACAAACAAACAAACAACAACAACAAAAACACCAAAACTCCTCTAGCTTCTACAGAGGCTTCCCATTTGTTCTTTTGAGCCCTAATTAGGATTCTACAGAGTTGACTCAAAGACAACCAACAACGAATGATACCAAGTTAGAAGCTACCAGAGCAGACGAATCTTTTGGAAAGACATAAAAGAGTTGGGTTTCAAGTCACAGACGCTTTTCACTACTATCCTGTTGCTAAGTAATTTGTCCACCAAATATTTTTTTATTTGATAAATTTTACCTGCAATAATTTGTAAATTTAAGGTTTATGGCATATTACTGTGCACAGTAGATCTCTATGGCTTCTTTACTACTCATTACAACTTTGCACCCTTAAATACTGTCAATATTATCCCCCCCATCTCCCCCCCCCCCGGTATTCACCATTTTACTCCTCAATTGTAAATGTATACCACATCTTTTTTTATCCATTCATCTATTGATAGCCATTTGGGTTGTTTCCGTAAGTTGGCTATCATTCACCAAATATTTATTGACACCTACCATGTGCCAGACACCCTTCTCTGTGCCTTTATATTAACTCTTTTAACTTTTATAACAACCCATGGAGGTAGGTAATACTATCATTCCCATTTTACAGATGAGGAAAGTGTGGATGTCAAATTACCCAAGGTCATAGCTTGGTGCAATCTGGAACAAGGACTTGAACACAGGCAATTTGAGTCTAGAATTTTGTCACTCAACATGGGATCCTTGGACCAGCAGAATTGTTTCACTGGTAATGTTATTAGAAATGCAGATCCTCTGCCTCCATTCTAGTCCTACTCATCAGAATTTAACTTTTTTTAAGATTCCCAGGTGATGTATATGTTCATTCATGTTTGAAAAGCACTGTCTTTGAGTCTGGGCTTTTAACCATCATATTGCTCCCCTATATCAGAAGTTGGCTCATTCTTTCTTCTTCAGAAACATCAGTTGTCTCTTCTTTTCGTGAGCCTGACAAAAACACAAATAACAATCCCAATACTTTTCTCCTTTACTTTTCACTGAAGGGGTGAAGGAAGGTGAATGCTATATACATATGCTCTGAAGATGGGGAGCCCCATGGAGCTGAGGTAAGTCTCCTCCTTTTTATGGCTGCTTCATCATTTGTCCTCAGTCTGGCATCTGTTGCTCTCAACACAGTTAAGACAGGAAATTAAGAAGCTGAAAGTTTTCTGGCCAGGGGAAATATGAGCTCGTATCCCTATTTGTTATTATTCTAATCAGTTCTTAGGGTGGGTGAATTTTATAGCTCCTAAAGAGGATCTGAGGGACTGATGTTCACAATGACTCCTGGCAACTTCATGGTTGTTCATTCTTGGTATGAATTTAGTACCAGTTGCTAGCCAAGCAGGAGGAAGAGGTAAAAGCAGCTATGACTAGGAGTCCAAGTAGCAAGGAAACCTGGGGATCAGATGCCATTATAACTCTAATGGATATCACAACCTTAACAGTGAGTTAATGTGACATGTATCTTCTAAGTGAATATTGGAGGAAGGGGTGGGTTTCAGAATAAACTGTAAATCACTCTGTCTTCCAAAACTCACTCATGGAAGCTTCCTGGCCAGCCTCACCCTTGGCTCCTCATCTACCTGGGAGCTGTCTTCAGCATGTTGTTGGTTCTCTCACAAAACACTCAAAACTCTGTCAAACAATAATGAGAAATGGATGGTTTACTAAGGTTTTGCTGAGAATGCACCATGTCACATACTACACTGCAGACACTTGAGCAAAATCTTCATTAGACATAAGTGTCCATGTTTCTCTTTCTCAAATGCTTTCTTCCCAAATAGTTTTCCCCCACTCTTCTTTCTTTCCTCCTTTCTTCTTTCACAAAATGTCTAGCAAGCCACTGTTTTGTACCTAACATCAACTCCAATCCCAAGTTTCAATAACCTGAGGAAAACATAAACTGGAGAATTAAAAAAAAAAAGGGGGGGGGGGTAATGCATTTCCTAGCTCATTTCACTAGCCACTGCATCCAACCTCATTCTCAGGACCCTTTCGAACAAAAGCAGGTCTCTTCCCAGGTGGGGGTAGAGATGTCTAAAATAACAATAGACACCTTCTCCATATGGCTACATTCTCCTCCCTTGCAGTTCTACTTCATGTTTTTTATAGAACTAGGAATAAAAGCCTTTATCCTGTTGGCAAAGGGCTGAGTGGACATGCCATCTTCAAGGTTGAAAAGACAAGGTGCCTGCTCTTTGAATGTACGTATTTATGTGGCCAGCATTTGAAATAGGTTTTTTGTATCACTATGGTGACTCTCAGTACCTTACGCTCAATCAGAGAAGTCTCACTTATATATAATTTCATAAATTGGCTTTCCACATGTATTCCTCAGGAAAAGTAGCTCAAATTCTAGAAGTAGTTCTAAAAATATTGAAAACAAGTAACAGACAACAGAAAGTCTTACAAGTTTAACCTTCTTTGCATAGTGAAGAGCTCTGTATTACTTGGCCTCTACCAGCCTTGCCGGCCTTAACCCCTCCTCTACTCTTCTTATTCCACCATCCTGCATCCTGCCAAACAGCACTCTTGACCCAGAAGACCCCGATGCTTCAAGTTTCTGTGCTATTTGATGGTGCTGTTCTGTCCATCCAACTGGGAGCACTTTACATCCCTCTGGGATACAATGTGTCATTGCTATTACCAAGACTTTACTTAGCCTTGGTCTGTTTTGGCTGCTGCAACAAAGTCATAGACTGGGTGGCATAAACAAGAGACATTCATTTAATCACCACTGTCAATGATGGAAGTGCAAGGTCAGGGTGACAGCATGGTCAGGTTCTGAGGAGAGCCTTCTTCCAGGTTCAGACTGCTGACTTCTCATTGTACCTTATGGTTGAAAGAGAGTAAGAGAGCCCTCTGAGGTCCCTTTTGTAAGAGCACTAATCCATTCATGAGGATTAGTTCAATTCATGAGGTCTCTGCCCTCATGACCTAATCACTTCTCAAAGGCCTCTTCTTCCTAATACCATTACAAGTAGGATTAAGGTATCAACGTACAAATTTGGGAGGTGGGGGACACAAACATTCAGTGCATTGCATTGATCTGCCCCCTTAGAAGTGATCACTTCTGTTTTTGTTACCCTGAACATATTCATTCCATTGCATCTATCCTCACTTTGTATTTATCAGTGTTTTAACTCTAGTAGAAACTAAGCTTTTGGACAGCGAAGACTGTTGTCCTACTTTACTTTTTTTTTTTAATGTTTATATTTGAGAGAGAGAGAGAGAGAGAGAGAGAGAGAGAATGAGTGGGGGAGGGGCAGAGAGAGAGGGAGACACAGAAACCGAAGCAGGCTCCAGGCTCCAAGTTGTCAGTGCAGAGCTTGACGTGGGGCTCGAACTCACGAACCATGAGGTTATGACTTGAGCTGAAGTCAGTCGCTTAACCAACTGAGCCACCCAGGCCACCCTGTCCTACTTTACTCTTGAACCTCAGCCACTGCATGGCTAATGTAAATATCCTATGAATCTTTGGATAAATATTCATTTGGATGTTTATTTCCATACTTAAATGACTACAGACTTTTATAAAGGAAAAGTAGTTTAAGTGTATAGTCTGCATTAAGGCATAACTGCTTGAGAGGAGTCAATGTGTCATAGGTTTTTTTTTTTTTTTTTCATTCTTGTATTCTATTTTTAAAGTGTCTTGGGTAAGTATACAACGTTAATAGTTTAATTAGAACTCGCATCACTAGTGTATTACAGGATATAAGTGTGATTTTCAACTACTTCATAAAGTCTGAGATGGCTCTCTAAATTCTCAAAAAAGAAAAGAAACAACAACCTGTGAATGAGTTCCAATTAAAAAAAAATTCCTGAAAATCTCTATTCTGTTGACAAATAGAATTATTCTTAATTAAGAATAATTCCATACATCTCCAGCTATAGTGTTAACTTATTAAGAAAATAAAGTTAACTTTCCCACTATCAGAGTGTTTATAAAATTGGCATATGTATATATGTATATACAAAAACATATGATACTTAGCTGGTAGCTGTCTTCTAGAAGGGTCATTAATGATCTAACATAGTATCAAACTGATAGGCAATATTTCCCTTGTGTTACAAAAATCAATTTAAATTTTAAAAATATGGTTAGGATGTCGAGGCAATTGATAAGCAATAAGGAAGGCTTATAAAATAAGTCCCATTCTAAAAAATAGGGCATACATTTGTGTTTGAATGTATGTCACTAAAATGGAATGTCTCACAGCACAAGAATATTGCGAAAACTTATCACTATCTCTTAAAAATGAGAACAGTCTAAGTTAAGGCAATAAATTAATGCAGAACAGACCACTTATACTCTGGAATTAGCATAGACCTGAATTAAAACTTTGAGATTGCTAGAATTCTTTTTGAATTTTGGTGACATGGGAAAAATCTATTTCTAGCCCTGTGATTTATTCACATTCGTTGTATGACTCAAATTTATGATTACATTTGGGACACTGGCTGGTTATTCAAAAAGATATAAAGAAAAGAGAAAAATATCCGTTTATCACCTTAAGAATAGAATTAGCAAACAAAAATTAAAATGTGGAAAATGAGCAATAATTAATATGCTATTTTATCCATAATATAAAAGGAAACTACTTAACTTTGTAAATCTGATAAATGCTACTTGTGTTACAAAATACAGGCAGAATATACTCTCAAATATGATGTTCAGGAAGGACCAAAATATCAAAAAATAAAAACAAAATGTCTGAAAAATCTTTCTACTTCCAGATAGAAGACAATAATTCCCACCCATGTACATTTTACTTGCATTCCACAACCTAATTTAAGAATGAAGAAGTGCACTAAGTTTTTATTTAGCTGAGTTCAGGGATAAGAATATGTAAAATTCCCTGGATTTTTAGTTATCAATCTAAATATAGTGTATATATCTTATTTATGGCTTTGAGAACATCCCTGAGTGCAACTTTTTGTCATTAAGTTTTATTTTTCTCAGTTGTTCCCAAAGAGAATATCAATATTGAAACACAGAAAACAATTTCAATTTGTTTTAGTGCACGTCTAGCATCAGAGAGGTTTTCTATTTAATATTTAAACACGTTAATAAATATTTAAGCAGCAAAGTGCTCGTGCTGGGTAAATTCTAACTAAAGTAAGATGGAAACTATTTTACTGTTCCAATGTTACTCACTATAAGTTGGGGATTCTCAGATATGAGGCTTTTTGATCTATGTGTGTGTGTTTGTATGATCATTTCAGTCCATTCAATGTAAAATATTTTCCACATTAATTTTGCTCCAATAAAATTTATTTCTTGATGAACAAACAATAAATCTAGTTGGAAAATTAAAATGACTCTTCTTAAAACTTTAGTTATATGCTTTTTAAAAAATACAAATTTCAAGAGGAAAGTAAAACTCTTTTCATATCCAAATTGGTAGTCATCGGTATGTATGTAAGTTTACTTTTATTTTTCTTTTGCGTATCTTTGATAATAAGTTAATATATCACCATTACACATATAGATTAGAGTCTTTGGAGTTTGAAGTTTGAATATTTGCAAACAAAATCCTTTGCAATTCTGTCAACTGTTCAGACAAATCAAAAGTGGAAGTTATAAGAAGGCTAGAATTTTATGAAGGTTACTTATTTACTAAGTCTTTAGGACAAAAGTCCCAGTGTATTTGCCAGTCTGGTAAGAATTCTGTATTTTAAATAACAAAACAAAAAACAAAAACAAAAACAAATTGCAAACTTAGATTGGTAGGTAAAGATAAAGAGAATGTGGGTTAGATGGAATTTGATTAAATCAGTGTGGCTCCAGGACAGAACTGCCCCCTTTCAATGTTGGTAGAGCCTAAGGCACACAGAAGATTTTTACCAGTGTATTCAATCTGTTGAAATACTTTGAAAGTGTGTGTGTGGTTTTTTTTCCTATCTTTTTTTACCCATCCCCCACCCACCTCTACTCTGGCAACCTCCAGACCTAATCACATGAAACCTGTTAGAGAGGGTTAGAGCCTCTCTCTTTCTTACTGATCTGGAAGAGGAAAACTGCTGAGGCTTTACAGCTGCAAGGAAATGTATTCTGCCAACAGCCATGTCAGCTTGGTAGATGGCCTCAATCCCAGTTGAGACCCAGATCCTGGTGACTCCTTGATTGTAGCTATGTGGGACCCTGAGCATAAGGCCCAGGTAAGCCAGCCTATACTCACAGAAAATGTGAGATAATATGAATGAGTTATTTTAAGCCACTGAGTTTGTGGTAATTTATGCAGTATTGAAAACGAATGCACAAACCTATAGAATATTATAGGTAACTATGACATCCTTGTATCATCACAATAAGATTTTTACATGTCTCTATTTTCATACACTCCTTGAAAGCTGGACTCTTCTTGAAAGCTGGTTCTCTTTGTGTTTTCCTTCACTTAGACATAAACACTCTGTGAATGTTCTTTGAATGAATAAATTAGTGGATGAATTCCTTTTTTTGTAGTACCCTGGTTCTTTTTATGTTCAATCCTGCTAAGACACTACTCTTCCTATCTCCTAGTTTTAGTCCCTCCTCTGACTGTTCCCAACTGGGAATGAGTTGTATCCATGAACAAGCAATGTTTTGGTTATAATTAGCAAGCATTGGAATTGCAAAGTGTAGTGAAAGTTTATCCCCTTGGGCTTGGGAGTCCATGTGAACATCTCAAATTAATGTATCTTTCTTCATATTCAACCATTAAGACATTCTTCCTTTGGGATGCCATCACATGTCACTTAACAATTGTTAAGAAATTCTTAAAATGCATTTCTCATAGAAATTTTCCAATTAGAAGTACTACAAGATGCAATTACATTATACATTCTGTTACTTAGAGGAAACTGGGCCAGTCAGGGTTTCTTGTTATAAGTGACAGAAATCAATTCTGCCTTTAAGAAAAAAAGTGTGTTGGAAACCTACTTGGCAGCTGACAGAATAAAAGGTAGAATAGAGAATTCAGCTTGGAAAATGAACAGGACCCGAGGTGCGGGGGAGCCTATAACTCCAGTTAAAGAGATGACCTTCAAGCCAGTGCTGTGCGTTGGTACATCCTTGGCTCGATCCTAGGCACCACTCATGAAACCCTCACCACCACCACCTTCCCATTCCCCCCACCACTCCCACCATTAGTAAGAATTCTAAATTGTCTCTTTCTTTGCTTCACTAGCTAGAGATTCAGTGAGCCTGGGGGAGCAAGTGATTGGCAGAGTTTCTATGGCTCTGAGAGAACAAGTATCTGGCATTTTTGGTTTCTGTGGCAGTAGGTGGGGCCTTACCTCTCACCAAGACACAATAACCAATTGCCTAAACATAGGGTTTGGATAGTGGGCTGCCTTTCCCCCAAAACATAACCCCTAATACCTCCAATACAAAGTGTTGGCATTTTCAAGAAATAGGCTTAGTTTGATTGTATTGTTGATGAAAATAAGAAGCAGATAAGAGTTTCAAGAAAGACTGGAAATGAAGTCAGAGAATTTTAAAACATCACAATAAGATTATTTAATATCCAAGTATATGGCCACTTTTGGCGATAGTTACATAAAGAAGGAGATGAACACAAGATGGTTCTGGAGACTTCTTGTCTTCCCAGAAATTGTTATTCATATGCACAGCTATGGGTGATCCATTTAAGTGACATAAAGGTTCTGCAATGTTTAAAAAGTAGGATTCCCATTCTTATGGGTATCCCCACCTCCCGTCCGTATCCCCTATTCACTAGCCTAACTGTTATAGAGACTATGGCAACAGGACTTCCTGCTCATCACATGCAGGTAATTGGATTAAAACAAATACAACAGGTTCATGATCTTTTACTTTATTTTATTTTTATTTTTTTTATTTTAGGGAGAGAGAGAGTACTTAGGAGAGGGGCAGAGGAAGAGAGAGAGAGAATTTCAAGCAGGTTCCATGCTCTGCACGGAGCCCAACATGGGCTAGATCCCATGACCTTGGGACAATGACCTGAGCTGAAACTAAGAGTCAAACACTCAACTGACTGAGCCAACCAGGCACCCCTCCCTTCAAGTTTCTATGAGGCAAAGGTAAAGATTAAGTTTTTAGTAGGCTGGGACCTGAGGACCCTGCTGTCAGTTACTTTTACTTCATACATTTTCCTCCAACACCTATATCAAATGTCACCTCTGTGAAACCTTGCTTTATTTTCTCACACTGAGTCCATTTCTCCTTCCTCTGACTTCCAGTAATTTGTAAATACATTTGCTTATTAACATCTCATGTTCCTGATTTCCTCATCAGATTGTGAATTTGTCAGAGTAAGGATCATCTTATTTGGGAAGAGTTAGGTTAATTCTATTCCTAGTTCCCTCATTACCATGAGGTTGTATTTATAGCTGACTCTCCATCAGGCTAAAAGCTTTTTGGGGGTAGAGATTATTTGTTTTCTTTCCATCTTTGTCCATGGTACTGAAATTCTAAACAGCCAGTAGGGTGGGATCATTGGTTTGTCTTAAGTGGACTTGTCGTAAACAAGATGTATACCAAACTCCCCTTTATTTGGCAATTATCATGCTTTTTGAAATTCCAGTGAAAGCCATGTGTGTGTATGTATGTGTGCATGTGTTCCTGGTTTTTAGAAGTTAATCCTCACATGCCAAGTGAAAAAGAGTTAGCATTACATCCCTTACTCTTTGAAGATGGAAAAAAGTAAATTTGAGGATTGAATATAAGCCCTTAATAAAAGAATGCATATCATCTTCATCTATTATTGCTCTCCTGACAAAGATATGCATAAATGAGCGGTAAATGAATACCATAAAGTGCCTTTTTTGAATTCATTTTGAATAATGTTGGCAAATGAGGCAGTGTTGCAAAATACATTCCCCTGAGCTAAGACTGGACTAGAAGTTAAAAGATCCGATGTTTTTATTTTTTTATTTTATTTTTTTTTAACGTTTTTATTTATTTTTGAGACAGAGAGAGACAGAGCATGAACAGGGGAGGGGCAGAGAGAGAGGGAGACACAGAATCTGAACTAGGCTCCAGGCTCTGAGCTGTCAGCACAGAGCCCGACGCCGGGCTCGAACTCACGGACCGTGAGATCATGACCTGAGCCGAAGTCGGACGCTTAACTGTCCAAGCCACCCAGGCGCCCCTTTATTTTTTAATTCAATAAATATTTGCTGAGGTATTACTCTGGGTACAAGTTTTAACACAACCATATACTTGCAGTTAACTTTTAGTAAATCATTCAACCACTCTGAGACTAGATTTCTACATTTGTAAAATGAATATAGAATATGTCCTGCAGTGTCTCATAGCATAGGTAATGGAAGTCAAAAGAGACACACTGTATATTCAAGTGACTTATCTATGGTAGGGCACTTACATGTAAAGTTATTATATTTATTATATTATGCTAGTTATAATATAGTAATATGTTATGTTAGTGCAATAAAATTATATTTATTAAATAGCACTCTGGTTATCTCAAAGCCAATTCCTAACTTCCATCATTTCATTACTACGAAAATACATCATTTCATTACTACCAAAATATTATACTAACTTAAAACAGTATGCATTTGAATTGTTTTTTACCATCTTCAGAGCACTTTCCAATAATTCATCTTTGATCCTTTCAACAACGGATCCTTCATTTTTTCATTTTGCATTTCACACATTTCTAGGGCTCTATTTTTCTACATGGTAATATTTAAACCTAGAGATACACTAGCTTTTGAATGGTACTTGGATAAGGAAGACATTTTGATTCAATTTATTTCTACCTCAATTTCTTGAAGGATCACAATGATGATACATGATACCTAAGAGACACAAAAAGCTGTCAGATCAGTTTTATTACTAGTTCTTGCAAAATGACTGATGACAATGGAAATCTAAAGCAGTGACTCTCAACATTTTTGATCCTAGGGCTGCTTTACACTTTTAAAAATTATTGAGGACCTCAGTGAGGTTTTACATCTGTAAATTATATCTAATTACTCTTTATGGTATTGGAAGTTAAAACTGAGAATTTTCAAACATATTTATTTATTATTTCACATAAAAACAAGAAGCCCATTACATTTTAATGTAAATATTACTTTTACAAAAACACATTTTTCAAAACAAAAATGATTAGTGAGAATAATGAAACTGTTTTACATTTTTGCATATCTGTAATGTCTGGTTTAACAGAAGACAACAGAATTCTCTAATCTGCTTCTGCATTCTATGTGTTACCATATACTGTCTGTGTTGAAGCAGAAGAGGAAACACACAGAAATATAGTTGGAAAATGGAGAATCTTGACAGCCCCTGAAAAGGTTTTGAGTACCTCCAGGAATCTATCAACCACACTTAGAAAATGGTTGGTCCATAGTGCAAGAGATTTGAAGTCAGATCTCCTATCTGGGTTCATACCGGTTTAACATGTTTTGGTTGTGTGTCCTTGGGCAATTTACTTAATAAACCACAGCTTCTTCCTCTGTGAAAGGAGTGTAGTAATTTCAACATCATGGGGTTGTTATAAAAGTTGTTTGAAGTGTGAAGTGCTTAGTATGGGTCTTGGCACATAGTAAGTATAGAAAAAGTATTAATTGGCTCTAATAGACTGTTTCCCATAGTCCCCTCAAAATAGAAGGCCTCGACTAGCCATTCCAACTCACCTGACAGTACAACCAGTCTTAGAGCAAAGGTTCTGAAATCAGAACCAGTAGAATCTAATTGTAAAATGTGCTACCCTATTTGTTTTTACATTTATTCCCAGTCAGTATTTCCATAGAATTATGGATGTTTATAATATGCTTACCCAAACTGAAAACTATGGTAGATTTGAACAGAACAAAATAATTTACCTTCACATAAAAAAATTCCATATGTTGTTCTTGATGAAAAACAGACCAAATTAATATATTGAGATAAGAGATTATTGTTTATATATCTCATTTTATAAAATGATATCAGATAGACTAAATATACTAAAAGCATTTCCTGAAAGCCTGAAAGCATGAACGGAGATTTTAAAATTTTGTTTTCATTGTTGTTTATAAATTCATTTAAATTACACTTATTGAGCACTCATTCAGTATGAATGTCATTGTGCAGAATCCAAAAATGAGTAGCATTTTTGCCTAATATTTAAGTTTTTCATTTTGTTGTGTTTTTACTTGCTAATAGCTTTGTTCATCCAAAAATATATTTTTGATTTGCCATATCTTTAGTATGTATTTTTTAAAATTAAAGGTATTACACTTGAAATTTGTGTCTTTTCAACCATCCAAAAAAGAACACAAATACTCACCAAGGGTCTAAAATCAGTAGTAAAGTAGCTGCCTATGAATAACTAAACAAGTTCTTCTGTACATGATTTGATATGAAATCATTAGAGAAATGGCAATGGAACAGTCCCTTCTTAGACTGTAAGATTTGGTTAACTGCCCTCTCTTAATTCTGCTTCATGTATCGTTTTTCTAGACTAAGAATATTCAACCCCAGCTGACTAATTCTTGGTGCTCACCTAATGGTTTTCACTTTTCAATTTATAGGTCACAAGGAAGGCCTAATAATAATAATAAAAGCAAAACTAATAATAATAATAATAATAATAATAATAATAATAATAATAAAAGCATGAACTTACATTTATTATTCACTCACTTTGTGCCTTACTCTGTTTTAAATACTTTATATGTACTTATGCATTTAATCATCAAAATAGCCCTAAATTATTATTCTCATTTTGTAGATGACAGAACTGACCCAGAGAACATATGTCAGTAAAATTCATGTCAGAAAAACGGAATACTCTTTAAATGTTTAAATCAAGGGATACTTAATCCAAAGAATTGGTTATATAGGTAATGAAAGAACTAAAAAGCCAAACAGGGACAGGGAGTTAAACCAGTTTGGCAACAGCAAGAAATCATTATGACTCTTAATTTGGAGGGGTGATGGAAGGAGACAAGATTTCCAGAGCTCAGGGACCTGCCTCACCAGGAGGACCTTGAGACAGGGTAGAACAGTTTGATGTGAGCTGGGTCCACCAAAGATCTACAGCCCAAGGAGAAGCAACCCAAGGGAAGAGGGAGAAGAAGAAAGAGAAATAGCGTGAGTTCTCTTATTCTCTCACCCTCCAATCCTCCAACTATGCTAAATCCATTCTGAAGCCAGCTGACCTCAGAGCATGGGACATTCAAGGATAGTCTTTTCTGTGATTCAGAGAAAAGCAATAGAAATGCAAGGAATGTGTACTGAAAGCAAATAGGCAAGGATTATGTTGAAGGTTTAAGCAATTTGCCCAAGATTACAGAACTATCTGTCACTGAGTTGTTCTTTGGGATTTGTATATATGTAGCAATCATGTGCTCTGAATACAGGGGATAGAGGTCTTAAGGAGTGACAGTAATCACTTTTGACTCCATACTTTTCTCTGTCCGCATACCTTATAGGGTAACTTCAGGAAAATGTGTGACTACCACCACAGAAGCAGAAGAAAGGCAAGAAATGAGGAAGGGTCTGGGAACTCTACGGCATTTGCAGTGTCAGAGTATGCTTTGGGACTTATTTAAAGTAAAGGGAGCAAGTGATTCATGCAAGAAATCTGTACTTTTGTGCTGTCTTTCAGTTGATAAAGAATAGCTTTTTCTCCATGTAGACCTTATTTTCAAAGTAGATCTTACAAAGAAACAGTTCACATTAGATTAGATTCCTTTTTCAATTCACAGAACTTTTCCCCCAAAACTATTCCAACTGGAAGTGTGAATATTGACAGAAAATGTGGAGTTACTATCCTTAAATGTTTTAACACATTTCTTACTGATCTAAGGGGTTATGGGATGGAGCAGGAAAAAGGATATTTGATAGTACATAGGTATGAAGTGTAGGATTAACTGAAATAGATTGAATATGACCGTTATGGGCTAAGTGTGTCCCCCCCCCCCCAAATTCATATGTTGAAGTTCCAATCCCTAGTACCTTAGAATATAACTGTATTTGGGAGTAAATTCTTTAAAGAGGTGGTTGAGATAAGGCTATTAGACTGGGTCCTAATCCAATATGACTGTGTCTTTATAAAAAGAAGAACAGACACCAGAGGAGTGTGTACACAGTGGATCAACAATACATGAAGAGGCAGGAAGAGGGTGGCATCTACAAGCCCAGGAAAGAGGCTGCAGGAGAAACCAACCCTGCTGACATCTCAATCTTTGACTTCCAGCCTCTGTGAGAGAATAAATTTCTCTTGTTGAATCCACCTGGTGTATGGTATTTTGTTATATCTGCCCTAGAAAATGAGCATGCTGACCAAAGAAGCAACATCTGGAGACTCTCAGTGTGTGAGGCCCCACTACCAGCTGGAGATACCAATATTGATACACTTTGTCAAATAAAACAATATGGCTGCCAGGACACCAGAGCTGTCCAGTTGGAATGAGAAGTTAGAGTTAGCCATTCTCTGCAAAAGCATAGATAAACTTGCTTTCTTTCCTTCATGACTTCCCATTTAATTCAATAAGCATTTAATTGTGCATGTATTAGGCAGATAGTACTCTTACAGGTTCTAATGCATGAACACCTCATCAATGAATGGTACCATTGTGACATTATAGAAACCTCCTCTTTCAATGATTATATACGGTTCCCTAATTGGTGGAAATAAAATCATCCCAGAATGTAAATGTCAATGTCAATACACCTAAAGAAGGAAAATAATTCTGATTTTCCTCAAGAGGAGATTTACAAACCATTCTTTTGTCATGGAAATAGTTCAAGTCTATACTATGCATTGAATGTTTCTCTTACTCATGTCTTACAAATGTGCTTTGGCAAAGGTGCCTGGGTGGCTTAGTCTGTTAAGAGTCTGACTCTTGATTTTGGCTCAGGTCATGATCTCATGGTTTCGTGAGTCTGAGCCCCACATTTGGTCTCTCCACACTGGCCGCTGAGCCTGCTTGGGATTTTCTGCCCCTCCCCTGCTCACACTCTCTCAGTCTCTCTCTCTCTCTCTCCCTCTCCCTCTCTCTCAAAAAAAATAGACTTTTGGTGTTCAGAAATGGATTTTCAGGCTCCTTCTAAACAAAGAGAAATAGTCAAAATAGAATACCAGTTTCCCTGGTTCACACAAGGCACAATACTGAATATTGTTAGAAACATCATCTTGAAAGCACCTGAATGGCTCAGTTGGTTAAACCTCTGACTTCTGCTCAGGTCATGATCTCATAGTTCATGAGTCTGAGCCCCACATCAGGCTGTTAGTGCAGAGCCGGCTTTGGAACCTCTGTCCCCTTCTTTCTCTGCCCCTCCCCCATTCATTTTCTCTCTCTCTCTCTCTCTCTCTGTCTCTCTCTGTCTCTCTCTGTCTCTCTCTGTCTCTCTCTCTCTCTCAAAAATAAATAAACATTAAAAAAAATAATCTTGATCCCACATAGAAAAACAGAGTTGGTGTTAAAAACTAAATTTTTAATCTTAATGAAATCTGGCACTTTAAGTGTTTACCTGAGTGTCAACAATCCAGAGTAATACAAGTTAGGAATTACTCAATAATATCCTTAGGTTATATAATTCCGACAACTATATATATTGAGGCTGACTCATGAACAGAAAAACTGACATTGGGACATATTGTTAAAATGAATTTGGATATCTGGCAATGGATCACATGTGCATATTTATCTCAAATTTTCAAATTTTCGTCCTCTATTCATTCCAATTATGTGCTTTCTAAAAAAGAATGTCTATAAGGAAACTTGAAATTTTCTTTTCATACAAAACAATTGAGATTTAAAAAATTTCAGTAGGAAACCATCAGAAGTAAGCTGGAAATAAATGATCAAAGTGGGCAAGTATGACTATAAAGATTTATTTAATGATTATCTAGTAACCACTGGTAATAATATTTTTGTGGAATTAAAAAAATTAACTCAGAGGAATATTTGTTTATTTGTTTATTTTATTTATTTTGAGAGAGAGAGAGAGAGAGAGAGTGCATGCATATGTGGGGCAGAAAGAGAGGAAGAGAGAGAATACCAAGCAGGCTCTGCATTGTCAGAGCAGAACCTGATGCCAGGCTGGATCTCTGGAAGTGCAAGATCATGACATGAGTAGAAGTCAAGAGTCCAGCACTTATCCAACCATGCAGGTGCCCCTCGGAGGAAATTTATTGTCAAATTCTTGAAACTAAACTTAGTATATGGCGATCTCTCTCTCTCTCTTTTTTAACTACAATACTAGATTTTTATGTTAAATTTTACTTTTTTATATTCAAATGTCATAAATCGTGAACCGAGTTATTTTTTTAAAAATCCATATTACAGAGAAACGTGAAGGTGACATGTTGGAAAGCACTTTGGGCTATAAATGAGGTAAAATGGGCTCTAGTATGTTCTCTCTGCCAAATAACCTTCTTTGGGTCTCAGTGTTCTCATAACAAAATAGTGCATTCTCTCAGAACTGTTGCATTATTCCTAACATTCTAGTTTTCGAACCATTTCACAACTTTTCAAATTCCTTTGGCAAAAAACATAGGATATCAACAAAATAAAACTTGTAATATGTCAAAATCAAATGCGCAAATAAATATGAAGACTCAAGGGAAAGATCTCAAAAGGTGGTTGAGTACATCCAAGGTGCAGAGTAAAGACGGTTGTAAACTGCACAGATTTGTTACAAAGGCTACTATGATCCATGATTATTAAATAAAACCAGATAATATTTCAGTGATCATTTTCTACGCTTACTTTTCTTGCCATCAGATTAAAAATTATACCCGGATTTGCATATGAGTGTATTGCATTTGTGACAATATTCACTGATTATTATGCCCCTCTTATTGCTGCATCCTCACCTCCTATTTCCAGATTAGCTGGGGAAACTCAAGATGTTTTTGAGGATAGAGATAACTTATCTCGAGGCTAAGTTCTTCTTACAATTCCATATACAGTCAAGTATTCTATGCAGGAAGGTTAATTGCTAATTGTTTGGCAACCGGTATATTAGAATTATGTACCATCTGGGCAGTGATACTTTCGTTATGTTGTCTGTTGTATAGACCATATTTCATTTTTATCAAATCTTCGGGAAATAAACCTCATTTCTCCAGAGCCTCCCAGAGACTGGCACATGCTTTAATGAATGAAGTAGACAGAGAATGTCAATATTCATTTATGTAATGATTTGTTATGGAGAAAAGTACATTGCAGCAAAAGGACTTCTGACAGCCCTTTGCTTAAATCACACTTGCCTTTTCCCTTCGGGCAAGTTTATTGCTTGCGAAATTCCTAGAAAGGTTAGGGGAGAGGACCGGAGACATAGAAAGGAGCTGAGGTTCAGGGACTCAGCACGGTTTTGGGACGTTACCAGACCTAGAGGGAAAGGTTTTGTCTTGGAGGAGTTCGGAAAGCTGGCGAACCGACAAGTCCTGGGTACAGAGAGAACGCTGCCCTTCGCCTCGGCTTGGAACTTAGCAGAGCCAGGGGAAGGCTTCGCGCAACCTGCCGCAGGGGCGGCTCCGAGGCAAAGCCCGCGGGGCGCGCCCTCGCCCCACCCCGGGAGCGCTGGGGCCGCGCAAGGCGGGGCGGGGCCGGGCTGGGGGCGGGGCTTCGAGTCAGCCCCGCCCCGCCCCGCCACCCCGCGGGTCACAATATAGGGTTAGGGAGGCCGGCGGGCGGGGCTCGGCGGGGGAGGAGTCGCCGGGCGGGGGAGGTGACGGCGGTTGGGGGAGGGGAGGAGGAGTCGAGGAGGGAGGAGAACAGCGCCATTCCAGCCCGCGGCTCCCTCCGTCCCTTCTCCCTTCCCCGCAGTGGCCCGCGAGCCTCCAGCGAAGGAGCGCGCGCGCGTGACGCGGCCCGGCTTGCTCGCGCCCTCTCGCGCCCCAGCGTCCGCCGCCCGCTCATGGCCCGGGCCTCGGCGGACGAGCCGCGCTGAGGCGGGCCGCGCGAAGTCGTGGGGCCGCCGCCGTGGCCCTCGCTGTCCGCGCCTCGCCGCCAGCCCGCGGTGCCCGCGCACGCCGGCCGCCATCGCCTTCGCGCCTGGCTGGCGGGGGCGCTGTACTCCCCGGCGGTCCGCGCCGTTCCCTGGAGCTCGGCAGAGCGCGGCTGCCAGGGCCGGCGGAGGCGCGAGGAGCCGCACGCCGCCGCCCGTGTCGCCGCCGGCACCGCGGGGGCCATGACCGTGGAGCAGAATGTGCTGCAGCAGAGCGCGGCGCAGAAGGTGAGGCGAGCCCGGGAGCCGGCGCGGCCCGGTCCCGCTCCTCCTTCCGACGTGCCGTCCTCACCCGCTCCCGGCCTTCCCCCTCCGCCCCTCGGGCCTCCGCTGCCCCGCGCTTGCTCCCCCGCCGCCCACCGTCCCTGCCTGTCGCCTTTGGGGGCGTCGCGCCCTGTGCGAGGTTGCGTGTGGGAAGTGGGGTGTAGTTAGTGGGTTTCAAGCCACTTCCTTGTTTTCCCGTAGCAGACAGTGCTGGCTGTGTATTGAGAGCGACCCTCACATTCCTACACTCCTCTGTAGGGCTTCGGAATTAAACTTTATTCACCGCCTCCTTCCTTTAGAAAACGGAGTAGCCAGTTGTCATCCTTCCCGAACACAATTTGTATTTCGAAGGTGGGAGCATTCCAGGCCTGCTAGTTGGCAAAAGGGTCTCCTTTGACTTGAACTGCCTGCCTGGCGGGGCAGGTACATTTACCAGGTGGCCTCTGTGGAAGTAGAGGGTTTGGTTGGTTCCTTTTCCTTTCTGTGTTTCTTTTTCTTTCTTTCTGAATATAGAAACTGCCTCTAAGAAAGGAAACCTTCCTGGCCATGTTTATTCCAGGAATCTTTTGTCCCCTCAGTTTGACCTTATTCCCTCCTTCACCCTTTACTCCTGACTCGGTCACACATTCAAGTGGTCACTCTCTTCAACAAAGTAAAATAAAATCTGCGTGAGGCTTCACATCCTTTCTAGCGAGTGGTGAGAGAGGTTCCTTTTAGTCGAGATTTCCTTTCAGAATCTCAAGTGCACGATCATGGCTTGCACCATATCCTGAAGAGTTGTTGGCCATGACTTAATTGTATTTATTTATTTATTTATTTATTTGTTTATTTATTGGCCTTGTCATTTTGTGAAAAGCATGTTGGGCAAAAAGAAAACATTGCTTTAGTCGTTTTGAAATTTGGGGGATAGCTAGGGTTTACCGCGAGCTGCTCCCAAAGCTGTGTTTGGTTTATCTGGGTGAGTAATGAATGCCCCACCCTATTGTAGTTTTGGCGTAGTTTGTATCCTACCTGGGCTTGATTTTAGAATAAGGCCTGCTGCTCTCAAAGGAACTGTGTGTATACTCACTGTCTGCTAAGTTTCTGCTTTGTCCGCTAAGTTTTTGCTTTGAGATTATTTTTAGAATTCTATGATAGTACTTGAGGTAATTGAAGATGCTCAAGAATTTTGGAAAGCAGGGATCGTGTGCATTGTTATTTTAGGCACTTTGGGAAAGTTGTTTCTGGAACTCCTGGTGTGTTAGTTAACTGTTACTGGTCAATTGGGAAGATTGTTGCAGACTGCAGTTCATTTACAGTGAAATGATTCTAGATTTAATAATGGGAGTTTAGAACAGTTTATCTCCTAATCCTTTCTATTCTACTTTGAATTCCTTAGACTTTACTTTTTGATGTTGAGTATGTGACAAAGTGTTAATACTTAGAGCAGGATCTTATGTTCATATGTATGCTAAGCAGTATTTAATAGGTTTGGTATCATTTTTGTTTATAGTTCTCCTCAGTGTTGCATATTAAAGCCTATTTGTTTCAAAGTTGGACATTTCAAAGTGGCTCCTACTTTTCACATCTTTTAAGTTTGAACTGTGGCAAGAAGTTTGTCAGTTTTTTTTTTTTTTAATTGATTTTGACTAAAGTACTTCTTTAGCATAGACTCAGATAGTGCAGATCTTCCTGGTTCAGAGGTTTATGCATAAAATTGTGGAATCAAGAATCAAATTATTGCAAGTGATCTTGGCCATCAAATCCAATTTACTAGTTTAATGAACTCCCTCCTTACACAAAGGGAATAGTTGTTAATCCACAATATTACCATTATGATGCTATTTTTAGTGTGTGTGTTAGATCATTTTAGTGATATAGGGGAATTTTGGGGGGGGGGCAATATTATGCATTTATTTTTATACTTCTATAGTGGTATTTATGTGTGTGTGTGTGTGTTTTAAAGAAACAATGTGTTTGCTTTTCACGTTAATAAACTATTACTTTGTTATTCATGGTAGAACTATTTAAAAATATTTACATAGTTATAAATACTTTAAACCATCCACTATAAACGAATAGATAGATTTAAATTCACCAAATTAGTAACTAGGAAGTGGACTTCAAGCTAGTAACTAGGAAGTGAACTTCATACTTTAGAAGAAACAAAAGTGAAACTCTTTGTTTTCACTTAGAAACTTTATGAATTATCAGGAAAGCAAGAAGTGTCTAGTTGCATAACCAAAATTTCAGCCTATTTTCTGCTTTCCTTAAAAAGTTATGTGATTGCACATGTATATTTGTTTTATGTATATAGTTCTATTCCAGTAGTTGGAACAGTTTGCTTTATTTTCAGGATTCTTTTTTTTCTTTCAAAAGGATGATTAGTAATCTTTTTTTTCTTTTTAATAGCACAACACAGAGCTTTCATCTATCTTTTGTTCACCTGCAAAGTAGCTTATCACAGTATAGGACCAGGGGCTGTCTTTTCCTCTGATGTGTTCTTTGCTTGATTGCTGAAGTTTATGAAATGGTGTGGAGTGATGAGATGTAGTAAAAACTGCAGAAAGCTTTTTTGAGCTTTAGGTGATACAGGTCAGATGGTCAGTGATAGATTAGCTGTAGTTAGGGGCACCTGGATGGCTCAGTTGGTTGAGTGTTGGACTCTTGATTTTGGCTCAGGTCATGATCTCGTGGTTCATGAGATTAAGCCCTGTATGGGGCTCTGTGCTGGCAGTGCAGAACCTGTTTGGAATTCTGTCTCCCTCTCCCCCCTCTCCCCCCCTCCCCCCCTCTCCCCCCCTCCCCCCCTCTCCCCCCTCTCCCCCTCTCCCCCCTCTCTCCTCCTCTCCCCCTCTCCCCCCTCTCTCCTCCTCTCCCCCCCTCTCCCCCTCTCTCCCCCTGTCCCTCCCCCTCTCCCCCCTCTCCCCCCTCTCCCCCCTCTCCCCCCTCTCCTCCCTCTCCTCTCCCTCCTCTCCCCCCTCTCCCCCCTCTCCCCCCTCTCCTCTCCCTCTCCCCTCCTCTCTCCCTCCCTCTCCCCTCCTCTCTCCCTCCCTCTCCCCTCCTCTCTCCCTCCCTCTCCCCTCCTCTCTCCCTCCCTCTGCCCCTCTCTCCCCCTCTCTCCCCCTCTCTCCCCCTCTCTCCCCCTCTCTCCCCCTCTCCCCCTCTCTCCTCCTCTCCCCCTCTCTCCTCCTCTCCCCCTCTCTCCTCCTCTCCCTCCCTCTCTCCCCCTCTACCTCTCTCTCCCTCCCCCCCCTCGCGCTCTCTTTGTCTCTGAAAAACAAATAAACATTTTTTAAAACAATTAGCTAGGGGCGCCTGGGTGGCTCAGTCGGTTAAGCCTCCCACTTCGGCTCAGGTCATGATCTCATGGTTTCTGAGTTCAAGCCCCGCATAGGGCTCTGTGCTGACAGCTCAGCCTGGAGCCTGCTTCAGACTCTGTGCCTCCCTCTCTCTCTGCCCCTCTCCTGCTCATGCTCTGTCACTTTGTCTCAAAAATAAATAAAAAACATTAAAAAAATTTTTTTTAAATATTTAAAAAATAAAATAAGATTAGAGATAGTTAAATCCTGTGCATAATTTTGGTTTTGAACATATACCTTCAGTATTTGTGCTTGATATTTACCTAAATGTAGGATCCTTAGATCTCAAAAATCTGATACATACATAGATTCAAGTCCTAAATGAGGGATCTTGAGGGCAGCGATAGAAAGCTTCCTCCTAGGGACCAAATTGATTTATAGAGTGAAGTGAGCTGGATGCTATTTACATTAAGTGCATTCTTCTGAGTTGAATAAAATATAAGATTGATAGGGCAGGTATTTTGCCTATTTTGTTTTACCCTAGAACTTAGAATGTTTCTTGCACACAGTAGGTTTCAGTAAATATTTGATGAGTGAAGTAATGAGTGAATGTTTTCTAAAAGAAATGCAAATGCAGTAGTTATTTTAGTTTCTTAATGGAATCTCGAGATTTAATTATTGAGAAACCGTGGACAACTGTGGAATATAGGCTGTGTAGTGAAAAGACCATAGAGTGTGGGTTAGGTCTAAATCACCTTTCTGTGACCTTGGGCAAGTCATTAAGTGACTCTGAATCTTCCATTAAAGACTTAAAGTTAGTATGATTAGACGTGAGCGACTCTTTTAGATCCTGAGTGTTTGGTGGAGGTAAGCATGCATTTATTTCTGGACAGGGAGGACAAAAACGAAATGTTAGAGGATGGAGGCAGAAGGAATTTAATGGGTCAGCAGTCAACTTTCACTTAATTACAGAGGGGTGTTAGGTGGGAAAGATGTCATAGATCAACCAAATTAAGAGTTAAAGCAAAACTTGGAAAAATAATACAAACTGACTGCAGGGTAAATATTTTAGTTAAATTAGTATTTTCTAATTTAGCTATCATTTAAAGTCATGAAAATATAGTACAGCATTTCAAGGGACAGTTAACATTATGTAAATCACTGTAAACATTACATAAAAGGGATATTCTTTAGTACTAAATAATTGGTTATGTTGTTATTAGCACAAGACTTGGTTTGGGCAAAGAAACAGGATCCGGGTACTTACTCCCTTCTTATTCTTTCTCTTTCTCACCTAATTTTGATTTGTATCCAGCATTGGATAACATTGTATCCAGCTGCCTTAATGAATTTCATCAGTTTCAATAAATATTCTGTTGATTTTCTTTAATATTCTATGTTTATAGTTATATCATTTGCAAGTAATTATCATTCTGACCTATTCCTTGTTAATACTCATACTTTTATTTTCATTGTTATTGCTTTAGCTAATATTACAGAATACTGTTAGGATTAATGTTAGTTTCTGTTATGTATTGTTTCATTATGGTGTGGAGATTTCCTTATAGCCCTCTAAGTTTTTTAAATGTTTTGAAAACAGATTTTGATTTTTTTATCAAATGCCTTTTCCTTTTTCCTTTTGCAATTACCTATGTGATAATTTGTGTGTCAGTAGTAAAAACGACTGTAATAGATAACATATGTGAAATATGATATATATTTCTATGTTAAGGAATTGTGCTTGGAGTTTTAAAAACTTTTTATTCATTAATTTTTTTCCAAACACATTATTAGGTGAGCACAATTGTTTTTTTTTCCCCCTGAATGTTGTGGTTGAGGAAAGAGTATTAGGAAAGAACTAAAACAACATTTCATTGCTAGTATGTGTTGAGGTGGAATTTAAATTCATGGTCATTGCAGGCAGGTTATGAGCCTGCATTCGTAACCATTATGCTATATTGCTTTCTGGTAAAATTTAATTTAGTCATGATGCCTCCAAATTCGATATACTAAATTTTAATCTGGAATTTAGTATCGATATTCTTAGATGAGATTGGTTACACAGTTTGCTTTTCTGCATATGGGCTATCGGGGTAAGGTTAGCTTATAAAATCATTAGAAAGTTTGTTGAGTTTTCCTATGCTTTTGGAATTGTTTAGTGTAGGGTTAGGTTAAATCATTCAAAATTGTTGGGTTTTAGCCATTTTTTATTGTTAAATCTAAGTACTTGTTACTTTGAAGGTTTGATGAATATGACTATAGCAGGCAGACCATTTTATTTAGAACAAGTTTTAGATAAGCCTTCCAAATTTTGACTATTACCTTTTAGGTTTCTACCTCTTCCAGCATCAATTCCAGCATCAATTTTAAAAATGTTTATTGATTTAGGTTTGATTTCATTTAGATGTATATGTGTACGTATGTACAGGTCTGATTTTTTTCTTAAATCTGGCTGTGTAGACAGATCCTTTTCTCACTCCTGTTTGTTTTGTTTTAGTCTCAGTTTTGCCAGATGTTGATCTATTTCACTGCTCTTTCAAAATCCACTTCTTTGTTTCCTTTATAAGCTCTGTTTTATCTTCTAATTCATTAATTTTTGCTTTTTGTCTTAAGTATTTTCCACCTTTCTCCTTTTTTTTTTTTTGGAGGTTATTATTGCTCTTTTTATACTTGGTGAGTTTCTTTTTTTTTTTTTTTTTTTTTTTTTCAACGTTTATTTATTTTTGGGACAGAGAGAGACAGAGCATGAACGGGGGAGGGACAGAGAGAGAGGGAGACACAGAATCGGAAACAGGCTCCAGGCTCTGAGCCATCAGCCCAGAGCCTGACGCGGGGCTCGAACTCACGGACCGTGAGATCGTGACCTGGCTGAAGTCGGACGCTTAACCGACTGCGCCACCCAGGCGCCCCACTTGGTGAGTTTCTAATAGAGTAATAATGACAGGTATTTTGGACTGTTGGTTTTCTTTGCTTGAGATTTGACTTCATTTTCTTTAAAAGTTTTTGTTTTTTGTTTTTTTGTTGTATGTCTCAAGATGTTGCATTTTTTTTAAGTTTATTTATTTATTTTGAGAGAGAGAGCATGAGTAGGGGAGAGGCAGAGAGGGAGAAAGAGAGGATCCCAAGCAGGCTCCACATTGTCAGCACAGAGCCTGATGCGGGGCTTGATCCCACGAACTAGAGATTATGACCTGAGCTGAAACCAAGAGTTGGGTGCTTAAGGGACTAGACCACCCAGGTGTCTCAATGTTGCATTTTTTAAGTTGTTGATTTTTAGTTTGAATATGCTGTTTAAACAAGATGATTTGTAATAGTTTTAGAAATTAAGATTTTTGTATGACTAAGTACATAAGGTATTAATGAGCATATGAAAAGGATGTGTATTTGAAAGTTACAGAGTTCTATGTTGATATATTCAATGTACACATAGTGTGGTTTGAGTATTTCGTGTTTTTTCCTTGTGTCTTAATTCTGAGAGATGTTGAGGTACTTTTAATATAATTTCATCAGATTCTTTTTATTTCTAATATATCTGAATCCAAACTTGTGTGCTTTTGCTAGTCTTTTAATACAATTTCATATGATAACTCATGAATTTTTTGTCATCTGAGTTTCTATTGTTTTCCCCACCCAGCTTTGATGGCTTGATAAGTTTTCATTCTATCACCCTCCCTCTCCCCCTTGCCTCTTATATCCTCTATGATTGGGAAATCTTTCTCATTTCTGCCCTTTGTTTATTTTAGAAAGTAGGAACATGAGCAGGGGAGAGACAGAGGGAGAGAGAGAGCCCCATGTGCCCTACCTAGCGAGGAGCCCCAAGTGGGGCATGATCTTTTGACCATGAGATAATGACCTGAACTGAAATCAAGAATTGGATGCTCAACTGACTAAGCCACCCAGGTGCCCCTCATTTCTGCTCTTTTAATTTTAAATATATATTTAAACATAGTTTTCTGATGGTGCCAAAATGAATAGTTTTCTCTGTTTTCCTCTGTCCTCAATAAAATAGGCTTTTTCACATATTTTTATGTATAGTATTCCTGATTTTGTTGGGATAATATGGAATTGTAATTCTAAATAATGGCATCTTAAATTTCTTAAGATATACCTTACATCAAAAGTATTACTTGCGTTATAGACACATTAGTAGCCAATTAGTTTTTAAAAATTTGTTATTTATATCCTTTGGTGTTATATGCAAGTGGTGAATCTTTGGGTTCTACTTCTGAAACCAGTACTACACTGTATATTAACTAACTTGAACTTAAATACATTAAAAAAAACAATGAAGAATTTTTAAAAAATTCGGTATTTAATATTAACTAGGTTTTTCTGTAAAATATAATACCGTTTGGTGTTACTCTACCAAAGTAGATAAGTTGTAGATAAGTTGTTAGTTAACTTTTTTTTTTAAATTTTATTTCAATTCAAGTTAGTTAACATACAGTGGACACAATGGTTTCAGGAGTAGAATTTAGCACCTGATATATGGGATATAGCATTCGTATCCAAAATCTACAAAGAATGTATCAAACTCAACACCCAGAAAACAAATAATTCAATTAAGAAATCACTTACATATCACTTACATATAACACCCAGTGCTCATGTCAACAAATGCCCTCCTTAATGCCCATCACCCATTTAGCTCGTCCTCTCACCCACCTCCTCTCCAGCAACCCTGTGTGTTCTCTGTATTTAAGAGTCTTTTATGGTTTGCCTCCCTCTCTGTATCTTATTTTTGCTTCCCTTCCACCCGTTCATCTGTTTAGTTTCTTAAGTTCCACATATGAGTGAAATAATGTGATATTTATCTTTCTCTGATTTATTTAGCTTGGCATAATTCATTCTAGTTCCATTCATGTTGTTACACATGGCAAGATTTCATTCTTTTTCGTCACCAAGTAATATTCCATTGTATATACGTACCATATCTTCTTTATCCATTTGTCAGTTTATGGACATTTGGGCTCTTTCCATAGTTTGGCTATTGTTGATAGTGCTGCTGTAAACACTGGGGTGCATGTACTTCTTCAAATCAGCATTTTTGTATCCTTTGGATAAATACCTAGTAGTGCAATTGCTGGGTCATAGGGTAAGTTCTATTTCTAATTTTTTGAGGAACCTCCACATTAGTTTCCAGAGTGGCTGCACCAGTTTGCATTCCCAGTTTGCACTAGGGTTCCCCTTTCTCTGCATCCTTGCCAACATCTGTTGTTTCTTGTGTTGTTGATTTTAGCCTTTCTGACAGGTGTGAGAGGGTGTATCATTGTGGTTTTGACACGTATTTCCCTGATGATGAGTGATGTTGAACATTTTTTTATGTGTCTGTTATCCGTCTGGATGCCTTCTTTGGAAAAGTGTTCTTTTGCTCATTTCTTAACTGAATTATTTGTTTTTTGGGTGTTGAGTTTGATACGTTCTTTGTAGATTTTGGATACTAACGCTATATCCCATATATCAGGTGCAAATAACTTCTGTTGGTTGTCTTGTAGTTCTGTTGATTGTTTCCTTCACTGTGCAGAAGTTTTTTATCTTGATGAGGTCCCAATAGTTCATTTTTGAAGTTATTAGTTAACTATCTGTAAGCTTGTAAGATTTCCCCTTTGGTTTTAGAAACCAGAAATTTTACATGTGTGTGTTCCTTCTTAACAGTCCTGCCTAGGAATTTTGATCTGAAAAGCTTCATGTTCTTAGGGAAAAGATATACATTCTAAAATTATCAATTCTACTCAATTCCTTCCCCCCCCCCGCCCTCCTTCCATAACTGAATTGTTTGAATATTCGATACCATTCATCTCTCTTATTTGCTATAAATTTCATTTTATAATTTCTTTCACTCCTTTTTGTTCTATATGCTGAGATAAATTTTTAGTTAGATTGTACAAATTATTATTTTTGTAGTACCAGTTCTAGATGCACTACCTCCACAGGTGGTCATATAATATTTTGAGGACTTTTAATAATCTACAATACCAATTGTGAGGTAAACAGAATTGAATTAATAAATATTGGTTTATGATCAGCTGTCCATGCAAATATGTTTTCATTTATTCATAAAATTGCTTATTAATGTTAATACTTACAAATTTTTACTTTTTAATAATAAATACATACGAACTCTACTTAAAACAAAAGCTATACCTTTGGAAGTAACCTATATCTAACTAGTCTCATTTTCATTTCTGTCCCTGTATTTGCATTTGAAATTATAATTATCTTGAATCCTATGTTTATCTTCCCTTTGATTTCCTTTTTAAAAATTTTTTAAAAATGTATATTTATTTTGAGAGAGAGACAGAGAGAGAGAGAGAGAGAGAGAGAATCCCAAGGATTCTCCACCCTGTCAGCCCTGAGCCCTGTGGGAACCCAGGGACCGTGAGATCATGATCTGAGCCCAAATCCAGAGTCAGATGCTTAACTCAACTCAGCCACCCTGGTGCCCCTCCCTACCTTTGATTTCCTTTTTATTGTACCTTTATGAATTGTCGAAGGTACATATTTTTAATTTTCATTGTTTTAAATTCAGGAACTTTTTTCTACTTGATAGCTAAAAGATATTCATCTGTGTTTTCCACTGAGAGTTTTAAATGTTGTTTGCAGCATTTAGACCTTATTCTATCTCAGTTGCTTTTTGTAACTTGTGTGAGGTGGGGATCCAATTTAATTTTTATCATATATTTTTGTTTTGTTTTGTTTTTGTTAATTTTACCTTATTGAATAGGTAGGGCTCTATCTCACTGAACTGACATGCCATTTGTCATATACAAAAGCTTTATTTAATGCTCTTTTTTTCTTGTGCTGTCTTTTGTTTCATCATTCATTTTGTGAATACCATCCTGTCTTCATTGTTGTAGCTTCATAATAGTCTCTAGTACTGGAAAAGTAAGTTTGCTTCTCTTCCAAAATATCATGACACTCTTCTTCCTTAGAAATTTTAGAATAATCTTGCCAGTTTCTCTGAAAAACTCTTGTTTGAGTTTTTTATTAATTCGATTGATCGTATAGACTATTTTGGGATAATTAACATATTTATGATATTGAGTCTATCCATGAATAGAGTATACTTCTTTTCTTTAGGTCTTCTCTAAGATCTCTTATTCGGTTTTTAATTATAACTGTAGAATTTCTGTACATTATTCGTTTTAGATAGTTGATCATTTCTGATAATTATATGTGGTACTTCCAAAGATTTGCTGTTGTTACTTGTTACTATGTTCACTTGCAAATGGCTTTTGTATATTGATCTTCTATCCATAGAAAATAAACTTTTTTATTGCAATACTTTTCCAGAGATGATTTTGGATTTTCTATGTAAAATTATATCATGAATAAATTTTGACAATTTATTTCTAATTTTTATGCCTGTAATATCATTTTTTTATTATTGTACTAGGTTAGACCTTTAATAAATGTTGCTTAGAAGTGATAATAATGGATATTGGTTTTTTTTTTTTTATTTGTTTTAATGTTTATTTATTTTTGAGAGAGAGAAAGAGAGAGACAGAGTGCAGGCAGGGGAGGGGCAGAGAGAGGGAGACAGAATCTGAAGCAGGCTCCAGGCTCTGAACTCTAAGCTGTCGGCACAGATTCAAATGTGGGGCTCGAACCCACTAGCTGTGAGATCATGACCTGAGCTGAAGTCAGATGCTCAACCGACTGAGCCACCCAGGCACCCCTGGATATTGTCTTATTGCTGACTTTAAAGGACAGTTCCCTACTTCGGTACCTGATGAGTTTCTAAAGTATTTACATGTTGTTAGTTGTATGAACTTATATGTCATAAAAAGGGTTCTGTTTCTGAAGAACTAAAGAATATTGTTGTATTTTAAATTTTGATGCTTGCATGTACTTTTTCTTTTGAGTCCTGGTGACTTGTGAAAGTTTCGGTCCAGACCTCCTGGGTGGTGTGTGGGGAGGTAGTTGGTTTGTCAGAAGATAGTTTGTCAGTTACTTCTCTCATCCTACCTCTTGTAAGATCAGGCAGTGCACTTAATTTTTATCATGGGCCCTCCCTTTTCTTTTCCCCCAGGGAGCATTCCATAATTATTCATTCCTGCCCTGATGTGTTTAGAGTAGGGGTAGTTACTGTAATCTTTCCTTCCCTGACTCTGCAACACGTTAATACTCTGTAATGTCATAGAACTGACTTGAGCGTAACTTGACTGCAGCAGTGGTCTGCCTTTTTCCTACAAATAAACATGGTGATATGGCATCATAGCTTATAATAATCATTAATTTATGTAATATATGAAAGGTCAAATTTGGCTTATGAAAGGCATTTTGGAATGTCACTGTGCAGTGTGGGTTAAGTAGATGAAGTAAAAGTTGAACTTATGACCACTTGTGTTTATTTTGGCAAACTTGTATTAATTTCCAAGAATATTCTCCTTGTCATGATACCTTGTTTTGTACATGTGATAAGTAGTTTTTGAAAGGTGTCTTTTTTCTCCTCTCTATTAACTGTTTTAGTACAGTCTATCTACTTTTTAAAAATTATTTGGTCTGGGGGCACCTGGGTGGCTCATTTGTTTCAGCATCTGACTCTAGGTTTTAGCTCAGGTCACCATCTCATGGCTTCGTGGGTTTGAGCCCTGCATCGGGCTCTGCACTGGCTGTGTGGAGCCTGCTTGGGATTCTCTGTGTCCCCCTGTCTCTCTGCCTCTCCCCAACTTGTGCTGTCTTTGTCTCTCTCAAAATAAATAAACTTAAAAATTATTTAATATTTAAAAATGTCTAGCAATGTTTTTCTTGTCTCTTTAGCTTTGTTGATAGAGGTTTAGGTCAGAGTTTCTTACAGTGTGGTTTGTGGACTATTCATTTCCTGTGGTACTTGCTAAAACTGTAGAATGCTGTACCTCACCTCAGACTTACTGTTTCAAATCCAAGAGTTGGACTAGGGCATTCTCAATAGGAATCACAACTGATTCTTCTGTACTTAAAGTTTGAAGACCACTAGTTGAAATTAATTAGTATTCTTAAAGATGAGAATGCTTTTTCAGCACTTGTGTGAATTGACTGCAGGGCTCCTCCAGGGTTTGAATTATTACAGTACACCCAACTTAACAGGGGAGCAGAATCTCTTTGAACACATAGGCTTTCTTTTGTTTCAGGTGTTTCTCCCCATCAGTTCACTGATGTGCTGTCCTGTCTTACGGGAAGTGCCTCCTCCCTCAGGCTTTCAGGGTCAACATCTGTATGGAAACTCAAAGCTTCAGGTGCATGGATGGGAATAATTGCTCCCTGCCCCCTCGCCCCCAACGTCAGTAGGGCAGATTTAGTCTTGTTTTTAGCCATTGACTCATATATCAAGGAGTTGGGAAACAACTATATATGCTAAGGATACAGTCTTCCTGTTTCTCTTTTTGGGGTGTGTGTATATGAATCATTTCTGAAAATTTTTTTGCGTGTGTGTGTGTACCAAAGCATATGAAAGCTTATGTACACTTTAAATAAATATAGTAAGATTACTACTCTTTGTACCACCCTGGACATGAAATAGAACATTTTATTCTAGAAATTTCCTTTGTGTCTCCCTCAAACTGCCCCTTCCTTCCACATCCCACTAGCTGCTATCTTGACTTTTCTAAGTTAATGTTACTGTGGTATATTTACAAAAATAAATAAATAAATAAATAAATTAAATAAATAAATAAATAAAATGGAAACATCCATTTAAAGTATATAATTAGATGAATTTTGACAACTCGACAAGATTCCCTTATATCACCCTTTCAGTTTAGTATCCCTACACTCCCTGTACCTGGTAACCATTGATCTGATTTCTATTACTATAAGTCAGTTTTGGCTGTCTTAGTTCTTCACATAAATGGAATCTTAAAATTCCTTTTTATTACATTTAACATTTTTTTGCTCAGCAAAATGTTTTTGAGATTCAGCCACGTTATTACATGTTAGTAGTTCCTTTTTGTTGCTGAGTAATATTTCATTATATGAATATTACAAACTGTGTAAACATGGTTCTTTTGGTGGGCTTTTGGGTTGTTTCCAGTCTGTGACTCATATGAGTAATATGGCTACATGTACATTTGTAAGTAGATCTTTGAGGAGACATATTTCATTTCCTTTGGGCAAGTACAGAGGAATATAATTGTTATAAACTATTACTAAGTGGTTATTCAAAGTGGTTGTACTATTGTACATTCCTATCAGCCAGTGTGTTAAAGTTAAAGTTGGTCTACAATTTTGGCAACACTTGGTATTGTCAACTTTTATGTTTTAGCCATTTTAGTGAGTATGTAGTAGTACCTCATTGTGGTATTAATTTGTAGTTCCCTAATGACTAGTGGTTTTAAACTTTTTTTCATATGCTTATTGGCCACTTTTGGAGGAGTTTTATATATTGCTTCTCATATACAGTTGACCCTTGAATAATGTGGGGGCTGGGGTGTTTAGCCCCCATGCAGTTGAAAATCTGTATAGCTTTTGACTCTCCTAGGATTTAACTACTAAAAGCCTACTGTTGACTGGAAGCCTTACTGGTAACATAGTTGATTAATACAGTAAGCTAGGGAAAAGAAATGTTACTAAGAAAATCAAAAGGAAGAGAAAATACATTTATAGTACTGTACTATATTTCCTGGAAAAAAAAAAAAAAAAAGCCACATATAAGTGGACTTGCACAGTTCAAACCTGTGTTGTTCAAAGGCCAGCTATTCAACCCAGTTTCACTTGGGATCAGCACTAATCATAACTAAAAAGTTAAAGATGTTGCTAGAGCTACGTTTTAGAAGCAAGTACTGATATGCTCACAAAACAAAATGAAACTGCATAATTGTCCTTCATTTTATCACTTTTTAAACGCCTGTTAAAAAGATCACTGCTGAAGAATGAAAACCCTCTTCTTCATGCCTCAAACTAACATTAAATTAATGTCTTTGATAATTAATTACACAAGAGAAATCTTTTTTGTTGCACAGGGTACAGAATATTTTGTTGCACAGGGTACTTTGTTTGCAAGTTTGGAAAGAACTTGCAGGACCAATGGCGGGTGGGCTGAATTGTGGAGAGGTAAGCAGTTGGGTCAAGAAAGATTTTTATTACAGTTTTGGTCCATGGGAGTACAAGAAGGAAGAGACTGATTTGAACTGGAAAAGGAAACAGCTCATACTTGCTGGGTTTTTGTTGGTGCTGTTCAGCCTTGAAATGGGTGGGGTGGAGATAAGTGGTACTAGGCCTGAGGCAGGATTGGCTGCTTAGCCGAGAGCTAGGTCGTCAGTGAAGCTGGAAGGACGTGGAGGAGAAGAGAGGGACCAGGAATGAAGAAACATTAGTGGCCAAGTCCATTACTATGGTAACACTAATGTGAGAACAATGCTACACTCTCATATACACAAGTTTATGTGTTATAATTCATGCCAGAATACACGCAAAATCAAATATCTTGTTTCTTTGAGGTGGAGCTACTTTGGGCTCCACAACTTTGGGTTGATGGTGTGGGGCTTGCTGTGTCCTTCACTGAGCATTTGAACTGGTCTGGGTTTCTCATCAAGAACACCCTTGAAGTCTTCTCATGAGGCCTTAGACAAAGGCTATGGGGCAGAACAGGGCTGAGGAAGAGGATTTAAAGAAACCTGCAGCAGTCCACTGTCTCAGGTTTAAAATTCTCAATTTTTAGACAGAAGAAGCAGCTCTTTGCACAAGCTTTGTGGGGTCAGTGGACACTTTGTGTGCCTATTCTGGTCATAACATACAGATTCTCAGAAGTGGCTTCTGGGCTTCTTTCCTAGGGGGCCAGGGCTTCAAATAGTGATAAGACTGCAGAACTAATAGAAAACTGACAGCATGTATTTCCATTCCTGCTGGTGGCATCAGAGGAGTGGTACCCTTGCACCTGAGCATGTTGCTGGGTAGATGAAGGCAGCATATGGGATGGCTGGGTTCGATGTAGGAATCACAATAGCCCCCTTAGGGCATGGAGTCCTGTGTGAGGACATATGGTCCCAGGAGCCTGTGAATATTGGTTTTCTTTGGTGTTGCCATTGGCTTGCTCTTGGCCATCTTGAAGTTGGCTCAGGCAAACTCTAGCTCAGGGTCTGTAGTTTTCTGATGGAAATGAAAACATTTCCCTGCATTCTTGGCTGTGCCTGTGGCAGTCAGGAACCTTCTACCCGTTGCACTGCTGGAAGAGATAGTAGAGTTCATAGAGCTGTTTGGGTTTAATGCGCAAAGGGAGGGGGCCAACCAACAGAACCTTTGTTCTTCCTCTCCCTCCTGTCTTAGGGTTTCAGGGGGCTTTCTGTGGAGAAGAGGGAATGGGGCTCTGGGAGGGTCTGGAGGTAGGCAGGGAGTGTGATGGGGAGGTACTTTGAACTGGCTGTTTTCATGTATTCCTTACTGATCATTTTTATATCTTGTACAAGTAATCTGTTTATATGTTATACAAATAAATGTTGTTACTGAGTTGTAGTAATTTATATATTCTGAATGCCATACATATATACATACATATAATTTGTGTATATATCTATATTTCCCCCCTTAATGTGTAGCTTGTCTATTGCTTATCAGTTTATTTGAAGTCTAAACTATTTTAACATTGATGTTCATTGTTCCTTTTTTTTTTCCCAGTTAGTGCTTTGACCTAATTTTCTTGAACCTTAGTTTACAATTTTTTTCCCCTGTGTTTTCTTCTAAAATGTTTTATTATTTTAACATTTACATGTAGGTCTGTCATTTATGTAGGGTTTATTTTATTTTATATTTTATTTTACTTATTTTATTTTATTTTATTTTATTTTATTTTATTTTATTTTATTTTATTTATTTTATTTTATAGAGAGTGCAAGTGGGGAAGAGGGGCAGAGAGAGAGGGAGACAGGCTGTACACTCAGTGCAGAGCCAGGAGCGGGGCTCGACCCAACGACCCCACGACCCTCAGATCATGACCTCAGCCAAAATCAAGAGTCAGGTACTCAACTGACTGAGCCACCCAGATGCCCCAACAGTTTATTTTTGTGTGTGCTTTGAGGTGTAAGAGTCAAGGTTCATATGAAATAAATAAACCTTTGAGTTGCAGTTCATTTATACTTCTGGAAACACCAGAACTTAACTGTCCTAATGCTGGTAAGTTATTCAGTTACCCCCACCCCCCTTTATTTTCAGTTTATTTATTTAGTTTTGAGAGAGAGAGCACAAGTGGGGAAGGGACAGAGAGAGAGGGAGAGAGAGAACCCCAAGGAGGCTCCGTCAGTGCAGATCCCAACATGGGGCTTGATCTCACGAACCTTGAGATCATGACCTGAGCCTAAATGAAGAGCCAGATGGTTAACCGACTGAGCCACCCTGGTGCCCACAGTTACCTTTTTTTTTTTTAAATTTTTTTTTAACGTTTATTTATTTTTGAGACAGAGAGAGATAGAGCATGAACGGGGGAGGGTCAGAAAGAGAGGGAGACACAGAATCTGAAACAGGCTCCAGGCTCTGAGCTGTCAGCACAGAGCCCGACGCGGGGCTCGAACCCACAAACTGTGAGATCGTGACCTGAGCTGAAGTCGGACGCTTAGCTGACTGAGCCACCCAGGTGCCCCAGCCCACCGTTACCTTTTTATCTTTATGGACGATTAAGACTTTTTCACATTTGTTTCTCTTGTTTTTTCTTTTTTCCTTTTTCTTTTTGATTTGAAGGAGTTCTTTATAGTCTAAATACTTTTTTTTTCTACTTACATATTTTGCAAGTATCTTTTCCCATTTTCAGGATGTCTTTTTACTCTCCTTATGGTGCCCTTTCATGAATAGAAATTTATTTTAATTTAGTCTTGTGTAATTAGTTTCCTGAACTTCCATACCCTGTTTTATAAAGATATTTTCTTTTATTGCCCCCTATTGTTTTTCTTGTTTTGCCTCCAGGATTTAAGTCTTATTCTACTTGGATCTGAATTTTATACATTGTTTGTGTAGGTGGCCAAATTCACTTTTCCCCTATGGAGAACCAACAGCATTTCCGAAAAGTTCTCCTCCTGTCCATTAATACTCCACCTGATGACAATACTTTTTTTTTTTTTTTTTCTTTTTAAAGGAAAGCAGGTCTCCAGGACTCTCCAAGTATTTTTTATTATAGTTTTACTGAAGTTTGCATAAATATAAGTAGGCATAATTTTATTATGTTCTATTGTATCACTATTATGCACTAAAGCCAAAAGCCAACTAATGACTTAGATGTAAGCAGTGCTAGGAAATTAGTAAAATTTAGATTAACAAGGTTAATTTGACAGATGGTAGTGTTTCACAGAAGCTAACTTAAGCACTTACAACTTCAACCAAGGAAGTAAATATATGTGTATCAAGATATTCTTGTAATGTATTATTGTTAAACTTTGGAAGTAGATTTTATTGCTGTTGTCATCCACATTACATCTGTGATCCTGCTAGTCAGTTGATAGCCATTGTCTTAGAGTGGTGTTCTCAGCTTTTTTGTTGTAAAATCTTCACAGATGTGCCTCCAAATTTGATCATAGTTTAAAACAAGTTTGTCTTTTTAAAAATTTTTTGCTAAAGCTCTGTAAATGTAATTACTGCAGTATCTCTCAAGCAGAATATTGTGTGATTTAGTGTTGAGTGGAGTATACTTGCTGTGAATAACAGGTAACAATTATAGCTTACTTTTAAGTTAGTGCCCGATAAATATTATTTATTAGAACCTGTGAGTACTTTGCCTTGTGAACAGATCTTAGGACCTGGACAATCAAGAGGGTGAGCTAATGCTATGTAGTGTGATAACTGCTTTTGCAGACACCTTGAAACAGTATTATATACTGGAGTAATAATTGTGTTGTAATTGTTACTACCTCTTTTAGGGGTTGTTGCACTCTGTTGCGGTGAAGGTTTTAGACCTTTTCAAGCGTGCTGCACAGATATTTAGTATTTGAAAGCATGTTACAAGCTCACAAAAAATTTAGAATTATTTGGTAAGAAGACAGCAGACAGGCCTAGCTGTTGGGCAAGATTTCTGTGAGTTTGTCAGTTTGTGCTATGTGAACTTTCAATACATATATTTAAACTGTTCACATTTGGGTTATGTTGTACAGTAAAATTTGGCTGCTAATACAATGTGTTTGTACTTGTTAACTGGGGAAATTTTCCAAGGTTTACTCTTTGATTTTCTGCTTTCTTTGTAAGCTGTCTTGGAGAGATCAATGTATTTTCTCACTCACATATATGTTCATTACTACCTAATTTGTATATTCAAAATTAATTAAATGTTACACCCTTACATAAACTCTAGTTTCCATTGCCTGTTGTACATTTCTGCTTAGATATTCAGGCATTCAAGTATTATTTCTTTGTGTTAAGCAAATTGAGAAATAAGTAGTACACTAAAGTCTTCTAGTTTGGTGATGCGGGAGCCAGAAATGCATATATGATATTAGACGTATTTATAAGACGTATTGGTAGGACCAAGGAGAGGATATAAGAATAGAAAAGGCCTCATCAAGGTGGGAGTGCTTGAAATGAGCTGTGGAAGACAACCAGGCAGATTGACAGTATCATTCTGGGCAGAGAAGTCCATGAGCAAGGGAAAATGGAACAATTTGGTGTCTTCTGTTATCTACCAGTAGCTTTATGTGACTGGATACTGTATAAGAAAAAGTAAATATTTAGTCTTTCCCTGATTCCTGCTGCAGAGCTTCTAGAATCCTCAGAATTTACTGTCTTTTGTATGCTAATGAGTTAACTCCTGGATGGGAGACTAGGCAGCTTCAGAGGCTGTAAAACCAGCCTCAGAAAACCAACCACTGTGATTAGAGGGTTAGAACCCTCAGCCCACTGCCAGTCCAGGGGCCGGAAATGAGGGCTGGAGATTGAGTTCAGTCACCAGTAGCCAATGATTTTATCAATCATGCCTATGTAATGAAATCTCTGATGCCTTCCGTACTTTTCATAACTGCTCAGTTAATCGTAGTTCTAGGATAGGACTTAGCATATATATGATTAATTTTTCCCTTTCTAATTATTTTTGGGACTTACTCTCTTCAAAATACAGAATTACAACATTAATATGTTGTTAGAGTATAAAAGTTGCTTTTGAGGAAGTTGTATTAATAAGGACCCAATTAGGACCCAAAAACCACACGGCAATTTGAATGTCAGGGAAAGTTTAATACAAGGAAGTATTGACCAGTAACATGTGATTAACTACAAAAAATATGAAGAGAACTCTGAAGAATAAAAGAAAGAGTAAATTTGGGAGAGGTCTGTCCTAAGACTGAGATTCAGTTTCTAATGTAGAATTTGTGATTGAAGCCCACTGGGATGGGGGACATGTTTGCTGAGGTGCTGAAGACTGGGACATTTCTGCAAATAGTTCTTTTGTTTTTTTTTTATTTTCAGAGACAGAGTCGTGTACCTCACATGTGTGAGGGCATGTAATTGGGGGAGGGGCAAAGAGGGAGGGAGAGAGAGTAAATCCCTAGCAGGCTCCATGCTGTCAGAGCCTGACACAGGGGCTCCATCCCACAAACCATGAGATCATGACCTGAGCCGAAACTGAGACCCAGACGCTTATCCGACTGAGCCACCCATGTGCCCCTAAGAATATATATTTTATTTAAACTGCAAATTTTGTAGTCAAGATTATGACTTGATTCACAAAAGTTTTGATTACCCACATGTTTTCCAGAATGTAGGTGCTCTAAGTTACTGTATCCCAGGGCACCTGGGTGGCCCAGTGGGTTGAGTGTCCAACTTTGACTCAGGTTATGATCTCACATTTCATGGGTTTGAGCCCTGCCTCAGGCTCTGTGTTGACATTTTGGAGCCTGGAGCCTGCTTTGGATTCTGTGTCTCTCTCTTCTCTGCCCCTCCCTGGCTCATGCTGTGTCTCTCTCTCTCAAAAATAAACATTAAAAAAAAAATTAAAACACTGTGCCAAAATATTGGTATACTTGGGTTTTTGGAACTCAAAATGCATGTATTTAACTCTTTATAGACTTATATGATAATGCTGTGTAACAATACTTTGGGGGAAATTACAGGTAGAATTTCTATTTATGATGCATTTCTGTTATCTGCCAGTTAATAAGGTTGGGGGGGGCGGTTCTGTTAGGGGCATGGATATCATGCAGATGTTAGATTTGTTGTAGGCTTGGGGTGGCAGGAAGGGATATGAACTCTGAGGTGAGGAAGGATAAAAACCAACTATATCTTTACTTCCTTTTTTTTTTTTTTTTTTTTTTTTTTTTGTATTACATGAATGCTTAAGATTGTGGCTCTGGGATTCTATAAAACAATAGGGAAAATCTTCTTTCTAAATTTAGAACTTTTGGAATATTTAAGCCTAAATGTAAATAGTGAAGAATGAAAATGCATGCCTTCAGATTTGTATACCCGTAGAGGTTTGTGGTTTGTTTGTTGTAATGCTAAAGTTCTGTTAACCCAAAAAAAGATTGAGATAAGCATTGACTCCAACCATTCATGGGGTTATGATATAGATAATCTGCATTTGGAAATTTCAGCAATATTGTACTTAGACTCATGTTACTATAGGATTGAGAAGACCAAAACTAGGAAATGAAACTTTTTTATGGAATTCTAGATAGAATGTGGAGAGTGTGGAAAGTTGGCTTGTAAGTGGGCCTGATTTGTGTATTCTTCTTGTTCTATCTCCAGTAAGCAGTTAGTACGTCTTTCCTGTAGATGAGTTCAAGCCCTATGATCTACTTACTCCTTCCTGTTCACCTCTGCAAACTGCTGTATTCATTTATTCAGTCAATAATTGTTGAGTGCCTAACACATGCCAGACACTGTACTAGTTACTAGGAATACATTTATGAACAAAATAGTCTGTGCTGTCTTCAGACTTAGAGTCTGGTGATTAATTAACCATGGTATATTATTATAATCTGTGGCAAGTGCCAGAAGACCCTTTAATCTTAACAGAAGGCAAGTGGTAGGTAAATTCGGGTTGGTAGATAGGGATAAAGAGGATTTAGACCATGAGAGACTCTTAAATACAGAGAACAAACTGATGGTTAAGGCGGGGGTGGGGGGTGGAGAGGCGAAAATGGGTGATGGGCATTGAGGAGGGCACTTGTTGGGATGAGCACTGGGTGTTGTATGTAAGCAATGAATCATGGAAATTTACCCCCAAAACCAAAAGCACACTGTATACACTGTTTGTTAGCCAACTTGACAATAAATCATAAAAAAAAAAAAAAAGGATGTAGAATAGATGGGATCTTTTGAAATCAGTGTTGTTCTAGCACAGAACTGCCCCCATAGAACAGTAGAAAAACCTAGTGCACATTGAAGGTTTTCACCATGTCTTCAGTCCATTGAAGTACTCAGAGTATGTTTTTGCTTTGTTTTGTTTTGTTTTGTTTTGTTTTGGCTTATATAGCTGGTTAGAGGCAGAGGCAGGTTTGGGGCTTACAAAGAAGTTACATGGACATATTATGTGTTTGGAATTATCTGTCTAGGAAGTTAGGGGATTTCTTGTTATGATAAGAGATAACACGAACTAGGGCATATCCAGAAGGTATTTGCAAAAATAGATATATGTATGGTTATGTGCCTTGAAGGCAGCAGTATAATTAATTCTTTTTTTTTTTTTTTTAGTGTTTATTTTGAGGGGGAGAGAGCGCGAGCGCGTGCGAGTGAGTGGGGGAGGGGCAGAGAGAAAGACACACACAGAGTCCGAAGAAGGCTCCAGGCTCTGAGCTGTCAGCACAGAGCCCGATGCAGGTCTCAAACTCACAAACTGTGAGATCATGACCTGAGCCAAAGTCAGACACTTTACCAACTGAGCCACCCAGGTGCCCCTAATTAATTATTCCTTGATAGGTGACTTTGAAGTACTACATAGTGCCTAGCAATGGTTTTAGTGAATGTGATCCTGAAGTTTAAGAATGTCTTGGGATTTTCTATCAAATTAGTATTTTGTCCCCTTTTTCTTAAAAAACTTGGAAGTGTTTTTAGAGATCATCTTCAGAGTTGCCTTTTTTTCTCCTGAAGATGGAAACCTTTGACTTTCTTTTGCACGAAACCAAGTTTTATTTATATTTGGAAATTCAGGAGCCAATGGCTGACTTATGAGTTATTCACCATTTAATGTAGAAAGCTTTCTTGTCTTGTTGTCAGTGGGGCTCTAGTTTTTTTTGTACCATTATTTAAGTATTTTACTTGAACATAGTATTGGATTTTTGCACTGAGTTTTCACTTTTCACTGATTCTTTAATCTCCAAAATCAAATATCATAGAGAAAATATGGAAAGGGTGTGCATGTGTGCACATATTAAGTGAGATGATAAACTGGTAGCAATTAAAACAGTCTGGCATACAGCAAGAGCATAATAAATGCTTACCTTCTTTCTTTGGTCTAAGCCAGGGATCCCCTTTTTTGCATCCTCAGAAGTTATACCAATGTTAAATATGGTGTATATTTACTGAAAAATATTTAAAACAGACCCAACATTAGGTAGGGTCAACTGTGGAGGGAAACAATTCATGTGGAACTCTCTGGTTCTTAATTTATATTGAAATTACTGATGCTTCTTTTTCCCAGAAGTGTGTATAGTATTCTGTTTTGCACATAGTGGGCACTTAAGGATGTCATCATGCAATAAAAATAACGTTAAGGAAGGAATCTGAAGGCCTGCATGCAGTCTTGGCTTATTGATTTCTATGGTGTTTGCACCTGCTGAATTTCTTTGAACATTTTGTCTTGCCTTTCTTGGTCCAGCACTGTGAACAGATTGCACCCTCCTCCTTATACTTTAGTATATAAATTCATACTGAAAAGAGGAGCTCAGAAAAGGAGCTCTAGAGAGGGAGGTTGGTTGTATCCATCTTGGATCAAAATTGCTAGTCCAAGAGGAGAGAACCATATGCAGGACATTTTTAGTTGAGGATCAGGGTGTATGCAGGCCAGAAATTCAGTAAATAGAAAGGTGCAAACCTTGAAAGAAAGACCAGAGTCTTAATTACAACAGAAATAGCAACGACAACAACATATAATTGTAGGAAATGAAGGTGCAGGTTTTCAAAGACAGGAAAAGCACAGCTGGATGATGCCAGTAACAAGAGAAAACTACAAATGAGGTGGCTTCTGTACCATAAACTTAGATTTTTTTCTCATAGCTCATCTCTTTTGATCTTTCTCCCATTTCTTGCTAACTAAGCTAAGAAAATTTTTTCACCTTTTCTCCTTCCCACTCAGCCTTCTTCCCCACACCATTTTCTCCTCATTGTTTAATTTTCTCTCAAAATTCATATGATCACAAACTATGCTAGAGATACTCCTGGATTGTTTTTTTCCCTAAGATACTTAGCTGACTTTTTTGTGAAAGAGAAACAAAACATCAAACTATAACTACGAATTAGAAAATTTCAAACACATTGCTTCTGTTTATTAAATACTCAGTATTCTTGCTGCACTCTGTATCAGTCAACTGTCACCATAACAGGCCACTCCAAAACTTAGTGGCATACCAAAATACTATCATCGTGCTCACAGATTTGCAGGTTGGTTGGGGTGGCTCTTCTCCACACATGCCTCATTCTTCTGGGCCAAGTGGGCTACCCATGGTCATGTTCTTTTTAAGAAAGTTGCAGAAGTTCAGGACGGAAGCCCATCCATGCAAGCACATCTCATATCTGTGTCCATGGCTATCTTTAATATGTTATTGATCAAAGCATGTAATATGGCCAAGCCCGTCATCAGTGCAGCAAGGAAATAAATTCTCTCTAGGGGGAGGAACTTAAAAGTGGCAGAGGGTGAGGATATAGAGATGAGAGAATTAACACAGGCTCCTGTCTTTTCTGAGCTTTACATTTATGTTTACATTTTACCTTGTAGTCATTAGTGTGTATGTATACTATTTTGTGTTCTGTCACTTTAATATGATTTTGTAAAGATAATTTCTATGTAGGTTATATATTTTGGTATTTAAAAATATGCAGTTGTTTGCTTAACTCAAACTGTGCCTCTTGGTCCATCTGTATAAAAATAATATGAGATGCTTATTAAAAATATAGATCCCTTAGCCTTAACCCTGACTGCTCTGGAATTGGGGTCGGGGCCTGAGAATCTTCATTATTATCAAACTCATCAGGTCATTCCTCTGCACATTCAAGTTTAGAACCTCTTCCTTAGTGGGAGGACATCTGTATTGTTTCCATTTTTCTAGCATTATAAATAATAGCCAGCAACATTTGTATAAATGACTGATTTGGGGGGAGTATTCAGTAGTCTTTCCCTGATCCATGACCAAGTAATTTGCAGTTGACAGAAATAATGTTCCTTGTAAAGAATGGAGTTTGGAGGGCTGCTAGTGGTGAAATTACAAACAGGCTTAAGAAATCTGTTCAGTTTTTTTTTTTTTTTTTAATTTTTTATATTATTAGAGAGAGACAGAATGCTGATGAGTAGGGTAGGGACAGAGGGAGAGAGAGAGAGAGAGAGAAAGAGAGAGAGAGAGAGAGAGAGGCAGAGGCAGTGAGAGAGAATCTCAGGCAGGCTCCATGGCCAGTGTGGAGTCCAATGCAGGGCTCAATCCCATGATCCTGGGATCATGACCTGAATTGAAATCAAGAGTGGACATTCAACCGAATGAGCCACCCACACACCCCAAATCTTTTAAGTTTTTTAATGTTCACTAAAATAAGACGTTGAATTAGATAAGAAGAATTTCTGTAAATATTTTCTGCATCTTTAATTTGTGATGTTAGGTATTGAGTAACATAGTCATGGTTCCATTGCTAGTTCTTGGTACTGTTTTAAATGAACATAGAAAAGTTGACAAGTTTAAAGAGAATTTTTTTTCACCTCTGTAAATTTGGCAGTTTGATATTTTTACTCAACTATTTTATTCTTCCTGGCATTTTATGTGACCTTGTTTATATACTTTATTATTTTTATTTTATTGTCAGATAGTCTTGGTTATTTCAGCTCTTTAATAAGGTTATTGGAAATGAAAATGCACTGATACCATGGTGGATACTGCCAGTGTTTATCCACTATGCGTTCTTTTCTTTTCTTCACAAACAGAATCTTGATTTCATTTTTATTTTTATTTTTTAAATGCTTATTATTATTTTTTTTTTTTTTGAGAGAGAGAGAGAATGAGAATACAAGTGGGGGAAGGGCAGAGAGAGAGGGAGATACAGAATCTGAAGCACGCATCAGGCTCTGAGCTGTCAGCACAGAGCCCGCTGTGGGGCTGGAACCCACGAACTGCAAGATCATGATCTGAGCCGAAGTCGGATGCTTAACCAACTGAGCCATTCAGGCTCCCCTAAATACTTCAGGGTATATTTCTTAAGAAAAAAGATGTTTTCTTACATAACCATAGTGTAGCTATCAAATTCAGGAATTTAGTAGTAATAAAATATTACTAAGCAGTCCATATTCATATTTCTCCAATTGTCCCAGTAATGTCCTGTATAGCATTTAGTGTTAGATGCAATTTGGTTTCCCACATTACATTTGATTGTCATGTCTTTGTGGTCCTCATTAATCAAGAAACTCATTCTTGGTCTTTTATGGTATAGACATTTTAGATATAATAGAGTAATTATTTTGTAAAGTGTTCCTCAGTTTGGATTTGTGTGATGCTTCCTCAAGTTTAGATTCAGGCTGTGCATTTTTGGCAGGAATACCTCACTCAGGTGATATATTCTTCTTGGTGTATCACACAACATGAGGAGACATATACTGTCATTTTCTCAAGTTATTGGTAATATTAAATTTGATTACTTGAGGTGGTGTCTGTTATGTTTCTTCATTATAAAGTTATTCTTTCTCCCTTTAAAATTTATAGTAAGAGAGTTTGAAACTATGCAACTATACTGTTTCTCATCAAACTTACACCCAACAGTTTTAGCATCTATTGATGATTCTTGATTGAATTATTACTAAGATGAGTGCAAAATATTTTCAAGAAATATTTCAGCAGATCCTTTTATTCTAGTGTGACTTATTTTTCCTGTCATTCCCATTGAGCTTTCTCTGTTTCATGGTGCTATCTTACAGTTTGGGGGAACTTAAGTTTTAAGAAATATGGAGATGTAGGAAGGAACATGGTCCTAAGTAGGGATGTTCAGGGAAGGGTTTGATAGTGGAATCCCATCCCTCTTTTCTCTTTTCCTCTCTAACAGAGTATAAGAGATCATATAGACCAACAGATCTGAAGTAAATGGGGACAAGTGATTAATTCTGTTTAGGATCTTTTATGACAGATTAGAGAATGAGATGATCTTTTTCCTCAAAGAGATCTTAGGATCCCCCTGATGTCATATACCTACTTACTGCATAGCCTGCCTTTTGACATGTCTTTTTCAAACATCTCAGGTGCATGAATGCTGACTAGTTAGAGCTGCCTGGGTTTCATTCAGTGGCCCCAGCCCCTAGGTAAAGTAGTCCAATGGATAAACCTGTTGTTCTTAATTTTGCTCAGGGTTAGCCATTGTGCATCTCACTCCATTTCTTATTAGGAGGGATAAATTAGGCAGTGAAGAATGGGCCAGAAACTGTTAATTCAGTAAGACTTCTTGGGAAGTAATATAGAAGTTCCCTTTTGGAAACATGGGAATGGAGTTAGGGCTCCCCACAGCATGGTTTATTCTTCATAAAATAATGAAATTTGTTGAGTCTCTCTCAAGTTCTATATTTTTTCTTCTCTATACTAGTTTATTTTTTGTCCCTTCCCCAAAGGTCATTTATTTTTTGTCCTTGAATATTTTCAGATTTTAAAATGTAATGATTTCGGTTTTTCTCCTCTAGCACCAGCAGACATTTCTGAATCAGCTGAGAGAAATCACTGGGATTAATGATGCCCAGATACTACAGCAAGCCTTGAAGGTATGGCCTCTGTTTTATGGCATATAGTTTATTTACTCCCTCATCTCTACTGCATACCTTATTTGAAAGGTTTTTAGTTACATTATGTGGTATAGTAGTAGAGATATAGGAAAGAAATTTTATAATGTAAGAGCCTTACTTATGCTATAATTTTGAGCATGTTAGTTTTCACAACCCAATGTTTCAAGATACCTTGGGGGTGACAGATGATCTCTGTCAATATGAAACACTTTTCATGCAAAATGGAGGGATATGAATCCAAATGCCGTGGCTAGAGTGGGGTGGAGTGGAGAAATAATGGGGACGGAGAGGAGGATAAAAAATAGGAGATTAATAGAAGGTCAGAAGCTTACATTTTTTTCTTTCCAAGAAGAAATAAAACTTGACTAACGTTTAACTAATTGCACCTTAAGAACATGCAGTCGCAAAGCTGTTAGTATATGCAGTAAATGAAGGGCATCGTTCTGGTTGTATCTTCTGAAATTCCCTCATTTCCACATGGAGAAGCCCGAATGAGTCAAATCACATGGATATGCCCATTGAAAAAGATCAAGTAGATGAAAGATATTTAAGAACTAGAACTGCATTTTAAAGTTATTTCCATATTGCTACTAATGGCTAACAGCAGGATGACATTTTTGCTACTGTAAGGCATACATACAGCTTCAATCCTTTGCAACGTGTTCCATGAGACAAATTTAATTATGTAATTTTTGATTCTGAGCCAAAAGTTTGTCATTTGTTTCCAGAAATAATTTTATCTTTTTAGATGATTGTAATCATCATAATAACTAGCAGTTATTAAGCACCTATAGCACTAGGTGCTATTCTAAGTACTTTATGTGGCTAACATCCTCCAAGTAACTCTGTGAGGTAGGTGTTACATTCATCCCCTTTTATTTTTTTTTTAATTTTTTTTTTTTTTTTAACGTTTATTTATTTTTGAGACAGAGAGAGACAGAGCATGAATGGGGGAGGGTCAGAGAGAGTGAGACACAGAATCTGAAACAGGCTTCAGGCTCTGAGCTGTCAGCACAGAGCCCGATGCAGGGCTCGAACTCACGGACCGCGAGATCATGACCTGAGCCGAAGTCAGCCGCTCAACCGACTAAGCCACCCAGGCGCCCCCCAATTTTTTTTTTTTAATGTTTATTTATTTTTGAGACAGAGACAGAGCATGAATGGGGGAGGGGCAGAGAGAGAGGGAGACACAGAGTCCAAAGCAGGCTCCAGGCTCTGAGCCGTCAGCCCAGAGCCTGACGCGGGGCTCGAACTCACAAACCGTGAGATCGTGACCTGAGCTGAAGTCGGACACTTAACCGACTGAGCCACCCAGGCGCCCCCATTCATCCCCTTTTAAAAGATGAGTAAACGGGTTAAAGTGACTTGCTCAAGCTCACACAGCTGAAATGTGGAAACCAAGCAGCCTGATCTTGGAGTGCCGCACTTAATTTCTGCTTTTACTGCAGTCTTTGCTTCAGCTTTTTTTCCTGTCAGCAAAATGATGAAACAGTTTTGTTTAGAGTGTTAATGCAGGGTTTATGAAGCCACTGTTAAGTATTTGGAGAGGAAGCAAAAATGTCATACCTCAATTTTTATGATTATGACATTTAGATGATTGCTAGTCCTTTCTTTATCCTGATGAATATGATTCCATCACTCTGTGTCTGTTTTCAGAAAGTGCCTTTCCCATTCTCTGTCTCTGAGTGTGAGGCTGTCCCCTTACCTGGTCAGAGCAAGTTTGGGAATTCACTTTTTTTTTTTTTAACCTGGGAACTGTGTAGAATATGTATGAATGTAAAGATTCAAATTAACTATTGTCATCATTTTCTTTGAGGTACCTTGTGTGACTTCAGGTTTGTTTTTTTTTTTTTTTTTGAACTTTGGTTTCAGTTAACAGTAGTTGGGGGGAGGGGACTATTCTTAAACCTTAACTATTACCCGGTATAAATTTGTAAGATATTTAATAATGAATCAGCTTTCTTAGTAATATACTGACAAGGAGTCTGCTTTTGGGAACCACAAGGTCATTGACTGATTTGAGTACTTTTATTTTAAGAATCTATTTTTAGCCCTCCAAAGTAAGTGATTTTCAAGAAATCCCTGTTGCATTTAGTTTATTATTATTATAAGAGTATATAGAAAGCAATTAGCACATTTCTTGGCACATAGAGTTCGATAATGTTAGTCATGGTTATTGCAAATTACTTTACAACTATTTAACTCATCTAACATAGATTATGTTATACTCATATTTTTGGTGAGTCATTTAAGAGTTTTATAATGGTTGTGATAATAAAGTTTAAAGCAGTGATGCTTTGGGGTGCCTGAGTGGCTCAGTCAGTTGTGTCTAACTTCAGCTCAGGTCATGATCTCGTGGTCTGTGAGTTCGAACCCTGTGTTGAGCTCTGTGCTGACAGCTCAGAGCCTGTAGCCTGCTGAAGCAGGCTGAAGATTCTGTCTCCCTCTCTCTCTGCGCCTCCCCCGCTCACAATTGTTTCTCTCTCTCTCTCAAAAATAAATATTGAAAAAAAATAAAAATAAAGCAGTGGTACTTTTCCAACTGTACTTTTACTTTTTTTCTCTTCCTGGCTAACTGGAATTGGAGTTGGGGTGGGGGTTGGGGATCTTATTCTTGCAGTTGTTCAGACTTCAAACCTTGGAATCATCCTGATCTTTCTTTCACATATTTAATGTGAGAGCAAATAATGTTGGACTTTCTGCTTCAGTCCTTTCTCTCCCGTAGTGTATACTCAACACAGCCAGAGTGATCCATTTAAAATGTAAGTCATACCATATCATTTCTGTCCAAAACCCTCCACTAGCTTCCTATTACAGTCTGTGTGTATGCTGGAGTTCATGAGGCCTTCATAGTCTTAGGTGTTCTGGCCTTCTGTTAACAAAGATCACTTCATTATTAATATCTGGGTTTCCTAATGTTGTTTCAGTTATCTGTCCTAGAGCTAAGTCTTCTATTTATTAACTCTACAGACTGTAGAGATAGAACTGGTCATGTCTCTTTTCATTGTTTTGTTGTAAAAATTAGTTTTCTAGCATCTGCTTCCTCCTAAATTAACTTCAGCATAATTTTATTCAGAAACGTTTTTGATGAGAACTACATAAAATTTATATATTTAATTTGGGTAGGATTGTTATCTTGACAGTATTGAGTATTTTTGTCTAGTTCTCTATGTCTCTGTACTATCAAGCTTCAGAATATTTTGCGATTTTCTTCCTTCAAGTCTGACATTTACTTAAGTTTGCCTCTAGGTATGTATTCAGCATATATATTACAGGGGAATATCTTTTATAGTTCTTCTTGTAGAAGTAGTGTTTTAAATATTCATTTTCACTCTTTTATATGGCAGGTTCCAAAACCGTTTTTTAGTTTGTTCATTTGTTTAGAAGCATAAATTTGTGATTGACTTTTGTTAAGGAGAAATGAAAGTAATGGAAAACTAAGTAATTATAGAATTACTACTTATGTCATGTTAGTTGTCTTAACAGAAAAAGGAATTACTATTGGTAGAATATATTGTTTACGATCAATTTACACTATAAAATAGTATGAATCATTCAGATAGAATGATTTCAAATCTAAAAGTGACTTTTGCTATTTAAGTATTAGTTGCTATGGAGAAATTCAAATAAATTGTGTGAGAATGTATGGAGTTATTCCAAAATGTTTGATGTTCCATTCTTGATATTTGAAGGATAGTAATGGAAACTTGGAATTAGCAGTGGCTTTCCTTACTGCAAAGAATGCCAAGACCCCTCAGCAAGAGGAGACAACTTACTACCAAACAGCACTTCCTGGCAATGATAGATACATTAGTGTGGGAAGCCAAGCAGACACAAGTAAGTTTACTTCTCTCTTAATATTTTAATAAGAATGTAATGAAAAATTTTCCTTGGAAATATATTAATTTTGTTGAAGCAGAGGTGAAGGACAAAGAACTACTTAATCTTGGTTGTTTTTAGTGTAGTTGAAAAGAGTATATGTTTTTATTAGTTGCATTCTTTTTTTTTTTTTTTTCTCCCAGTCCAGGAGTAAAACATTGTATTTAAGTTGTATATCTTTTCACAGAGCATTTCATTTAGTGTTCATTGTTGGAATATAGAACAGCTGTAGGTGTTACTCATTAAAGAAACAAACATTTCAAAGGTTTTACATGAGCACAAACATTTGTTTTATAGGTTTTAAGTGTTGGTAGAGGACTTAGTATTATTTTTGAAGGCAAACTATTGTTTCTAATTACTGATAGGTTTACCACTTACCAGAATTTCCCTTCCTTCAACCCTTGTTCCTCCCCCAAATTAAGATTTTAGAAAAAAGTTTATTACTGTGTAACAAAGTAAACACACATACTCACACAGACATACATACATATGTAGGGAAAGGATTATATGGGACTCTACTTTTTCTTTATAATATGAATATATATTTTCAAAATATGTTTAATTACCTCTGTGCTTCATTTTGGTGTAATAACTGCACCATATAACATGTAGATATTTATTTTTATGCATTCTGGATTTACGGCATTTGGTTACTAACTAGTATTTGAAGAGAAGAAAATTTCTGATTTTTGTTTTTTAAAGATTTTATTTTTAAGTAATCTCTACACCCAACATGGGGCTTGAACTCACAACCCTGAGATCAAGAGTTCCACGCTCTACCTACTGAACCAGCTCGGCACCCCTCTTATTTTGTTTGTACACTTTCTCAAAGTTAGGAAACGACTAGGAAGAAAGAACATATAAACATAGATGTTTATAACTGTTGGCATTAAAGATTAGTGTTTGTTGGTAAAATATTTTAATTTCACAATTTTGGGATAATCTTAATATTTTTTGTTCCACAAATGACCTTATGTCACCCAAAGCTGAAATACTCCCATCTCACATAGATAATAGGCAACGGATGAAGTTTTATAAATGTGAAACAGCCCCAAGTGTTTTTCTGTGTAAGTTGAAGACAAACTGTGGTTTGGCTCCTATCTACATCTCTAACTTCATTTTCTACTGTTTTTCTCTTCTCACTTTATATGTGATAACTCAGATGTGGCTCCTATCTACATCTCTAACTTCATTTTCTACTGTTTTTCTCTTCTCACTTTATATGTGATAACTTGAAGTTCTTATCATCCAGTGCTGTTTAATTCTTCAGGTCTTTATATTGCTGTTCCTTCTGTTGGGAGGGCCTTCTAGCCTTTGCCCCCAGCCTCATTACCTCTGGTGTTGTAAGACTTAGGTCAGGAGTTTTTGCTGTAGCAGGTGCTTCTCCAGCACCCAGAGCATACTTGGGTCTTAATGAGTACTGTGTAATTTTGAAATTATTTGCTTGTGCCTCTCTTTCTTACCAAACAGGAAGCTTAACAGGGCAAAAGACCATTGATGTTTGTACCATCATGCTAGATTTGCATGGTTACTCAAAAAGTGTTTGTTGAATTATTTTTGATAATACATGTAAAAAAGCTGTTTCAAAACCAATGAAAGGGAATGAGATTGAGAAGCTTGATGCAAGAAGTTGAAAAAAAGAGAAGTAATATGAGTAGAGAAAGAATTAATGTGTGAGAATAGCATCTAATATCTTTCAAGGTTCTGAGACTTGGGGGGAAATGAAATTAGGTACAAAAAAGAAAAAAGTTTTTGGTTGAAGGCAGTTGGTTCACGTGAAGGCAGCAGGAAATTGACTAAACATGGTTCACTGTTCTAGTGGAAAGAATGACAAGACTGATAGCTGTGAATTCTTAATATAGATGGTAGACTTTGTGACATGAGGTAGTGTGTGTATATATATATATATATATATATATATATATATATATATATATATATATACTACATGAGGTAGTATATATATATATAGGTAGGTAGGGTAAGTAGGGTTATAAGACTGTCCTGAATAAAAGAAGAGGTGTCATTTGTTCTGTGAAAGTCTGTGAATAATGCTTAAGCCAGATGTTATACCTGTTCAACACTGTTGACAAAGAATAGTGAAAATGTTATGGACAAGAGAACTTCAAACAGATGTTCTTAGGGAGAAGGCACCCAGATTTCAGAAGGCATGTGTCCTATATAAATAATAATTAAAAATTGTGTGTGTGTGTGTGTAGCTCCTGAAAAATATTCCTTAAGCAATTTTATATTCCATGTGAAATGGTAGAGAAAGGAAATTTCAGGTTTGATTATAACTGATTATCATATTGAGCAAATTGTGTGCTGTTGTAATTTCTTTATCAATGAAACGTGCTATCCTTCTCACCAAGGTGCTAATTTATACTTAGTAATTCAATAATTTGGATAGTGTGTCCATAAAGTTGTTTTCAGATTGTTGAGAAAAACCCTTGTAAAAATAGAATGTGGTGATTGTATCATAACAGTATCAAACTGGGGAAAAAATATCTGATGAAGTAACCATTCTTTTCCATTTAACAGATGTGCACCATATTTCAAAAAGTTCTAAGTGTGATTGCCATTGGGAAATAGTCTTGATTCAGTATTTAAATTGGCAGTGTCATACTAGTGTTATATGTTTTCAAAATGAGAAAGTAAGGAGATGTCATGCATTCAACAGATCAGATTCTTTAAATCACTGTGCTATTATTCCTCAGGAGAAATGAAATCTTTTGTGTATTTTTAATTCTTGGAAGAAGTGGTAAAACATGTGGGGCAGAAAGATAGGAAATAATTACAACTATATATTCAAATACAGGCCTCTGCTGAGAAAGCTGTGTGTTGCAGGAGCATGGCATATTGAGTGATCAGAGTAAGGAAATTCTCAAGAGATTGTTCTAGTTATGAAAACCCTTTCGGAGCATTTTCTTAATTTTGTATGAAATACATTGTTATTTAAGAATTGACCATAGTTTAGCTTAATTTTTTCAAATATGGCTTGTTTTTTTTTATTTTTTAAATTAAAAACAAATTTTATTCCTTCTTTTCTAAGTATTAAGTCGTTACAACCAGGGCTAAAACATAAACAACACCTTGCTAACTTCAAGTGTGTCATCTGTTGGTTGTGGTGCTAACAAAACATCTACATTTTGAAATAAAAGTCTCTACTGCTAAATACATAAGATTCCTTGTGGCTATAAACTCTTAGAAGGAATAAAATGTATCTTTTTTTAATGACTAGAAAAGTTTAGCTTTTAACATAATATCCCATAGAAGTCACATTGGGGGCTTGTGGGGAAATTTTCTTTTATGCATAACTGGGTATGTCAGGAAAATAGATCACTTGATTTGGAGATTCAACACATATTTGTGAACCTTCATTTAATATTGAAGAAGTAATTACATTTTCAATAGTAGGGCTGTGAGTGGGCTTTTTAGTGCATTTTTACCTTTCCTTTTTGAGAGAAAAAGAAAACATTTCAAGGAAAGCTTGTACTCTGCATAATAAGGAATTAAGTAGTAGTGTACCTGGCATCTTTTTATTGCTTTGGTAATTTTCCATACTGTAATTTAATACTCTCTTAAATTTTGAGAAAAGGTCTAAATCATTCGTGGTAATATTAGCAAAAATTTTAGACATCTTTTTTCACTACTTGGATCTCCTGTCCAGATTAGATATTGTGGATTGTCCAATAAATGCTTCCCACCTCCAGCTTAAATTGGAAATAAAATTGTTTTGGAGTTTTGCAGTAAAAGGTACTAATGCAAAGGGAACAAGGAGAGAGTGCAAGATATTGAGATATCATAGGTATACTTAATATCCTGTAAGTTTTTGTGTCATGGCAAACTCTGTCATTGACATGACCATACAAGGCTTTGCCCAATTTGAAATCAAGTAGTAATCTTCTTTCTTTCATGACCATTAAATTCTTTTGAACTTTTTTAAAACAGGAAAAAAGTATATGCCCACCAGAACAAGATGTGCTACAATTGAGCAATCAAAGTATGGATCAAAAGATGAGAGGGATTTGGGTAGGTAATTTTAACACAGAAAGTAATGCCGCATATTGGCTTAAGTTTTGGAGAAATAGGTATAACACATTGGAATAACTGTTAAGTGGTCGACCCTTCACAAATTTAGATTCAGTGTATCCCACCCCCACCCCCCCCCGCCCCCCGCCAAAAGAACTGAATTATTAGGTGAGGATTGCAAAGAAAGTGAGAGGCTCTGTCTTAGAACTCTGGTCTTGGTTATATTGCTTGGCCACTCTAAAAATGATTTAAAGCACAAGTGATAAATAGATCCAAGTGTAGTGTTGTCATCTCTCCTGAGGGGTAAATCACTTAATGTTAAGCAGTTTTGGATATTATTAATTGAACAGTAATATTTTTCCTGTTCTTCAAATATGTTAAACAAGTAACTGCAGATAGAGAAAAAATAATGCAAAGAAAGTTAAATCTTTTTCCATAGAGATTTCTAATGCATAAAACTATTTGGATGATTCACAAAAAGTCAAGGTTAAGCTAAAAAATAAGATGTTACAGTGGTGTGAAAGTTACTTATAACTGGTTGGATACAACTAGGCTAGGCTTACATTCTAATCTAAGCATGTACTTAGAATTCTGTTAGACATGTACTGCAGAATGACTTGTGTAAATTTATGAATTATATATATATATATTTATATATATATTTGTATATTTATGAATTATATATATATATATATTAATGTTTATTTTTGAGACGGACAGAGAGAGAGAGAGAGAGAAAGAGAGAGCATGAGCAAGGGAGGGGCAGAGAGAGAGGGAGACACAGAATCCAAAGCAGGCTCCAGGCTATGAGCTATCAGCACAGAGCCTGATGCGAGGCTTGAACCCATGAACAGTGAGATCGTGACCTGAGCCGAAGTCAGACGTTTAACCAACTGAGCCACCCAGGTACTCCAAATTTGTGAGTTTTCTTAAATTTTACTGCCAAATGATAGCTGTGCGCTATAACTTTTGTTGACTAATACTGAATGTTGTTGTTGTTGTTTTTTCCCCACAATCCAAGTTGCAAAACAATGAAGTTTATGACAAAATTCAGGAATGGCTGCTGTACTCTTCACTTTTGTTACCAGTACTGCCATTATAATGTCAGCAGCTATTATTAAAAATAGAACAAGACCATTTTGACCTGAGCTATTCAATACAGTTGCCTGTAGTCACATGTGGGAACTTAAATTTAAAATATAAATTAAAATTAAATAATACTAAAATTTAGTTCCTCTGTTGGACTAGACACATTTTCAATGCTCAGTAGTAGTCACATGTGCCTAGTGGCTACCATATTGGACAGTACAGATTAGTACATTTCCATCATGACAGAAAGTTCTATTGGACCTCGCTGTTTGAGAGAGTCTGAATTCAGCAGTGAGAAGATTGGAAAAGTAGGAACATCTTTGGAGCTGAGTGAGAGCAGAGGAGAATGGGAGAATGCAGTGGGAAACATTTGTCCCCTTGAGCTGTGTTACACTGTGTATGTCTTCTTGCTTTTAAGTACTGTTCTAACATGATACTTGATTATGCTGTTGGTCCTAGAACTTACTAGAAAAAATTTTAGGTGGATGAAGCATATGTTCTTAAGTCTTCTAATTAGTCACTGTGAAGATGACTCACTCAGTTTGTCTCTATTCCATAGTCGAGATTTGGCTTTTATTTGTTTAATAAATATTTATTGATTCCCTCATCTGTGTCAGGTACTTTTTTAGGCCTTTAGAAAACAGAGTCTCAGTTTACATAGGGGAAAGACAGTAAACAATAAATAAATAATGTCAGGCAGTAGTAAATTCGTGAAAAACAGTAGAGCAGGGTGAAGGGATGGAGGGTGACAAGGATGTGGTTGTAGGTCAGGCATGAGTTGTGCCAAACAAGGGGTCAGTTGGGGAATATCTGTTGGATGAGTTCTCATTTACGAAGACACCTGAGTGAAGTTAGGGAGTAAACCTTGTGAATGTCTGAGGCAGGTACATCCCAGGCTAGGTAGGAGTATATTGGGCTCAGGAGCTGAATGGTGAGGATCCATGGTGAAGCAGAGTGAATGATGGTGAGCATGGTAGTGCCCTTACTTCCAGTCTGCTGACCATCCTTTGATCATACTTGCCTGTCTCTCCTAAGGCATCCCCATCCTTCTGGTGGCCTAGTGATTTTTATTTTTAGTTTTACAAGCTCTTTGTAATCTCCCCAAACAGTTCTTTGTACTCATCACTCCCTTGCCTAGAAATCTTTGCTAGTGGTGAAGGATTTCCCTTAAGTTTAACCTTATGTAGGTAAAGAAAACAATGGAAGAGCTTTTTTCCTCCTAAATTCAAAATCTTTGCATGTATTGTAATTCAACTATATTATGGGCTAAATTGGCTTTTGTAAACTAACTTGGAAGCCTCATGTCATTTAATATACTATTTTCACGGGAAAATGAATTCTGAGTTATAAATAATTCATATATTTGTAAGTCTAATTCATTGTTATGTTGATGACTGCCTGTATTTTGGAATAAACAGAGAAATGTTTTGGAGCTGGTACTTAAGTTTTACTCAAATGGTAATTCTTTGGAGAGTGAAAGATTTATTAGGGTAAGTGTTATGTTCTGGTATATATATTTCTGACTGTATAGAAAAAATGTTTTAATTTGGGCAGACTTGAAAATATTGGAGGTTAATGTTTATAGGCTTTTGTAACCTGTGATTTTCTATAGTGTTACTCAGCTAACAGTAACACATTTGTGCCCTGAGCTGTGTTCACACCTAGTACTAGAGGGAGGGTTGGTTGAAACATTTTGGTGTTTTACTGAGATCCTCCCTTGGCACAGTTATAAAAATATTCGTAATACTCTGATATTTGCTTGGATTTTTACAAAGGCTAAATTTTTATAATTGAAATTATAAATTGTTTCATTTAGAAGTTGTTTATAGCTATGCTTATTCTCTGTTCCATTTTGAGTATAAGCATATAAGAAACTCATAGGGTGCTAGGCTCCATTGTGAAATTAATAGTTCATTACATGTTTCTTGTTTTAGGAGAAATTGTTCTCCTAACTCCAGAAAAAGAAACTCATGTTTAAGCATTCTATTGAAGTAACATTTAATTTGCTAATATCTAGTCTTAAAATCATGTGTATTTGGTGTAAGAGTAGGTTGTAATAGTCTTTGAGGATTGCCCTATTGTTCTAAAATATCCTATGGGAATAAGCGTTATGCAGTAATGGGAACATCATGGAGAAAACTATTGTAATTGTAGTAAAACTACAAATAATGAATAAACCTCCTCCATTGCTTAAAGGAAAAAGCCCCAGCTTTTCAGCTAAGGACCAATAATAGTCTCTGATCAACCTATCTTTTTAGCATTGAAGACTACTGTTGCTTGTTTATTCCTCTCCTTACACTCTGACACCAGATATGTGCATTTTTCCCACCTCTGACAGATTCTCCAACACCAACTGGGTATCCTACAATTCAACTCAATTCTGAAACTGTCTACCTGGAGTTAACATCGGGTTCCATAAGTTAAGAGCTCTCAGTCCCACAAGACTGTCCCCACTTTACATGCCAGTCACAAGTTCTACATTCTACACAGTCCACACTTCTGTCTGACTTGGCTACTGATTGGGGGTTCTCATAATCTCCTCCTTGATTTTGATAATTTGCAATAATGGCTCACAGAACTCAGGGAAACACTACATGGACTGGTTTATTGTATAAGGATATGATAAAGGATACAGATGAACAAGCCAGATGAAGAGGTATATAGAGTAGGATCTGGAAGGGATCCAAGAGCTGGAGCTCCTGTCTCATGGAGTTGGGGTGTGCCACTGTCCCAGCAGGTGAATATGTTCACCAGTTCGGAAGCACTCTGAACCCTGTACTTTAAGGATTTTTATGGAGGTTTCATCAGGTAGGCATGGTTGATTACTAACTTAATCTCTAGCCCTTCTTTCCTCCCCAGGGAAAAAAGTTCCTCTCAAAGTTCCAAGCTTCTCATCATGGCTTGGTTTTTCTGGTGACCAGCATTCATCCTGAAGCCATACAGGAGCTGGTGAGCATCGGTTCATCCTGAGCTATACAGGAGTCCCCCAGGAGTCATTTCATTAGAACAAAAGATGTTCCTGTCACCCAGAAAATTCCAAGTGATTTAGGAACTCTGTGTCAGGAAATGGGTCAAAAACCAAATATAGAAACTAAAGATGCTCCTAGCATCTTTGTCACTCACCTTGCTCTTTGAATGGATTGTTTACCGATGCATGATTTTATAACACCACAGAAAAGATTTCCTTCCAAACGTTGGAAGAATGTCTGCTTTACGAAACAAATAAAAATTGTTAGTATCACTTGATTTCACCAGAAAAGACTTTAAGTGTTGGGAAGATGTGTGCATAGTGATAGAAACAAGTTTTCAGAGGTACCATTTTTGCTTGAAAATTCCACATTAATCATTGGCAGCACATATTCTCATTTGTTCTCCCTCAGGTGACAGGATCACTTTGTTTATTCTAGAGAGAATATCTGCCAAATTTTGAAGTTTGAGTAATCATAGTTTGTTAGTTGTTTTTTTCAAGTAAAAATAGTGCTCTGTGAAAAAAATATCTGCCAGTTCAGCTGGCTTGCAACTCAAGCATTATACTAACATGTTTTGCACATGCGCAAGCGGGGGAGGAGCAGAGAGAGAGAGGGAGAGAGAGAATCCCAAATAGGCTCTGTGCTGTGAGCGCAGAGCTGATGAGGGGCTCAGACTCACAAACGGAACCATGAGATCATGACCTGAGCCGAAATCACAGATCGGATGCCTAATCAACTGAGCCACCCAGGCGCCCCACACAAGTGTTTTTTCTGGAGCAAAAGCTTACTTTGGAAGCAGCAGAAGTACTATGCATACTTTGTATTTTGTCACATAGGGTTAAAAGAATATGTAAATCAGCGTTTGAGATTTAGTAAAATATTTTCCTTTATGTCAAGGATCTAAGAGAAACAGGCTTTTTTTTTTTTTTTTTTTTTTTTTTTTGAATAGTGAGTATGCTTAGTTGTGACAGTGAATTGCTCAAAGAACTTGGTGCTACTGCCTCAATTTCTGCAGATGCAGCCGTTTTATCCATCATTGTTTTGCATCATCAGTGCAAATATGATCACAGGAGAAATGCCAGATAACATGTTGGAGAATGATTTTTACCTATGGGACCCTTTTCACTTAGGTCATGGGGGAATCCTGAAGGCTTTATTGACCACTCTTGGAAATTTGCTACTATGGAGGAAAGATTTAATAGTTAGAAGACATAAATTTAAAACCTGTCCACCATTCTTTATTCTTATGATGGTATACTTCGTTTCTCACAACTGCAGTTATCTTTGAAATAGGTTTAAAACATCTTGACTTGTTTTTTACTTTTGTGTTTCTTGGGTTACAGTTCAATTATAAAAAGCTCTAATTATAAGTTGTTACTATTTCTAAATGAGTTTTTGTTCTAGCCAGTTTGCTTTACTTGTCAGACATGAAACAGTAAATACTCCAGATAGTTTTAAAGAAGAAATTTAATACAGGGGATTAGGTTCTTACAAAAAAACAAAACAAAACAAAACACTGGAAGTACTAGAGGTGGGATCTCCAGCTCAGCCTTAGGAAATGATTCCCAGGTTCTTGCAGGACTGGCCACCCAGGGAAGCAGCTCCCTCTGCCACAATCAGGAAGATAGTGAATCAGGAGGCCGCCTCTGGGACTACTGAGTTCAAGAACTTACTTCTGCAGCTGCAGCCCAGAGAACAAGCAGGCAGGGTTAGGTAACTGCCACTGAGCTGTGCCTGAACATTGGAATGCAGTCTAGTTGCCACTTCTCTATCTCTTGACATCCCGAATCTGGAAATTGGACACTGGAATGCTATGTGGAACAACACGTATCTGTTCAGTCATGCTGGAGAAAATAGCCAAAAGCAGCAGGATAATGGCTTTCCCCTCGCTCCTTCCTTCTCAGTCTCTTGTTAGTGCATCTGACTGATGCAACCTAAATTCTATTCGGAACCATAGCTACAAGTGAATTGGGAAAATAGATTTGTTTAATCTTCCTAGCTTTTGTAGCTGAAGAAAGCACAGTAGGAGGATGAGAGACTGGAGTCTGAGGGCTAAGTAATCATATCTCCCATACCGGTTTTTCTGCTTCTTTGTGATTTTCATTTTTTTTGTTTTGTTTTTGTTTTTGTTTTTTTTTTACTTCCATTGTTCTTTCTTTACTCACTTGCGTTCTAGTCATTTAATAACCACGGTAGTTCTCATTTTTTGGGGCCCATTCGTGCCTCTCTAGTCCTAGCTTCTTCAACAATTTTTAAGCTGGACTGGATAGCTACACCCAGGGTGACATCCGTCTGCAACTGTTGTCTAGATGGACTTGGGTGTTGTAAGCAAGACTTAGGAAACTTTCGCTTGCTGGTATATGTAGGCATGCTCCATCATTTCAGTTACCTTGCTATATTCTGTTCTACACTTTACCTGACTGAATTTTTTTGTATCCTACTTATTACATTTTCATGAAGTTTCATTGTACTCTCTTAACGACATTTAAAAAACACCTTCCATAGCCAACAAATATTTCTAATATTCTTGTAAGCTGTTGTTGAGAGAAAAAAAGTGTCAATAACAGTAGAAGTAGACTTTTGAAACTATCAATATACATTATTTCTTTCTCAGTAAGTATGGCATATTCTTTTTGAGTAACTATAACCCTACAGTCAATTGGTAAAATACAGGCACCTTATTTTCCCATCCCCAACCCCTTTTCATGTTTCCACTCTTGCAAAATTCTTTTCTAAGAGTTACAAAGAAACAAATTAATTTTTAATGTGTCTCAATATAAAACATTCAAAATACCTGTAACCATAAGCCCAACCTCACAAAGATAAGGTAAAACAGCTATAGCTTTTTCTCTTTCTTACTGTATTGTTGTGCAGTCCCCTACTTAGCAATGCATTATGGTTCTTATGATAATGGAGGTATTATTGCCATCTTTTGAGTGAAGGAAACTGACCAATATAGAAAATTGGATTAAAAAGTGTTTTTTTCTGAAGGTAGTAATAGCTGTAGCCATTATTCTTTGGAAGAAGAATACTTACAGCATCAAGACTGTTTTCTTTCTTGCAAAAGAAAATAGTATCATTTATTTGTATATTTCTTGCTTTTTGTGAAATGAAAATTTTTTTTTAAATGAAAAGGACTGCATGTTCATTCATTAATTCGGATGGTAGCAAAGTGTTTAAAGTAGAAAGTGAAAGGCCCTGATACTTCTAATCCCATAACCCTCAAAATTAATTACTGTTAACAGTTTAGTACATTCTTCTAGTCTTTAAAAAAATGTATATATAAACATATATTTATGGTCAGTTAGTTTCTGAAACATAATTTTTGAGATCTCCTTTATTATCATACTTTGATAGATAATGTGTAGGTGGTAGTATGTATGAATTGTAATGAGTATATGATTGAATTGACTTCAGAAAGCATAAATACAACTTTAATTATGTTGATTTCAATTTTTGTTGGGAAAGAACCAATTTTTTTTTTTTAGCATTCTTCTGCTTATTAGCTTTTAATCAGAGGCTTCCCAGTAAATACTGAGATTCCTCTGCAATGAAAATTATTTATGCTCTTATTGCTTTAGGTATATTTTCTAGGGAAGAACATTGAGTTTTAAAACATAACCAATTTAAAATGTGTTTGCATTCTCTTCAGAGAGGCTCTTATGGAGAATTAAGTTGGTGCTGACTTTGGTTTGAAAGGATATATTGGGTATAAAATCCCCATGATAAGAATTACCTTCATTTTGTTTGACTTTTAATTTTGAGAAAGATAGTTTTGCTTTTCAGATGTGATTGATCTCACTGGAGATGATAAAGATGATCTTCAGAGAGCAATTGCCTTGAGTTTGGCGGAATCAAACAGGGCATTCAGGGAGACTGGAATAACTGATGAGGAGCAAGCCATTAGCAGGTAAAAACATAATTTGTATAAAGTAGATATAAGTACTATTTATAATAGAAATAATAATTGGCTTTAATTAATTTCAAGAGGCACAAAGATATACTTTGTTATTTTAAATAAATCATTAATAAACTTCAGTACTGTTGTTATATTTTCTGTAACCAAAATTTTCATATTCTAGTTCGATTGTATTTGGAGCTTAGATTTTTAGGATTTTGGAGTGGCATTATGAGGCGTTAAAATTTAGATGTATGTTTTCATATTGTTTTGATTGTTTTCTTACCCTAATCTCTTTTGGATATATTGTCCAATTCAGTTTATAGTCATTTATAGCAGGGGTTAGCAACCTTTTTCTGTAAAGGGCCAATAGCAAATGTTTTAGGCTTTATTGGCCATATGGTTTCTGTCACAATTACTCAACTCTAGTATTATAGTGCCAAAGCAGGCATAGATAATATATAATTTAATGAGTGTGACTATGGTCCAATAAATCTTGATTTTAAAAACAGGCTGCCGACTGGATATAGCCCATGGGCCTTAATTCTCCATTTTCTGATCTATAATATGATAGTATGTTTATAGGTTTGTTTGTTTGTTTGTTTTTCTTTTAAAGAAATAGGCAAGATTCCAAGATGTGTGATAGAATGAATCTTTTGATTTAATAATGAAAACTTTTTTAGTTTGAAACATTTTGATTCATCAGTGGATCAAATAAAAATAAATTTGATTTTTTCATGAAACAATGTTGATTTAAAAAAATCTTTATAATCTTCTAAACAGCTTTGTGGAGGTAATGGTAACTCTTTTATTGAAGAGGAAATTGTTCTTTTAGGAGGTTAAATGATTTTCCAAAGGCACACAACTAAGGTAAATCTGACGACGCCAGTGTTCTTTACCCTCTAACGCAGTTGTTTGGTAGCAGAATGTACTAGCTTTCTCAGATAATTTCCCTTGGCACAATATCAATAATGCATTTCTTTGTAGGTAATCTGAGATTACTGTATGGTAGGAGATGCCTCAAAATGCTATGTTTAGCAAAGGCACATAATTTTTCTTAGTAATACTTCTTAATGTCTTTAAATGTTACTTTGTAAGACATTAAGATGGAAAGACTTAAATTAAGATTTATTGTCTTTTTCAGTTGGGGCTAATTTCAGTTAATGCCAGTAATTTTAAATGAAAAACCAAAAATTCATACATTATCTTTAGACATTTTAATTAGGCTTTTTTTTTTGTGTGAAGGATTTAGAGAAATTGTAAAATTAGTTTTTGCCTCAAAAAAAGGATCAGAATGAAATAATTGTCTTGAATAATTATAAAACTTGGCAGGACTTAAACTTTGAGGAGAAATATTTTAAACATGAAATAGGCGAGTTGGATTTCATATTTAAGGGCAATGATCTTTTAAGTGTAAAAGATTGTAAGATAGAATATATATTATAATGCAAATCTTGTTTGTAAAAGTATATGTATATTGTAGAAGCGAATTTACACGAGTATACAACAGAAAAAAGTCTGGAAGCTTATATACCAAATAGTGTCACTAGTTTTTATATCATCTGTTTTCTAATTGAAACAGCATGTACCAGTTAGTTAATAAATAAAAATAACTTGAAAGTTAAGGATTAAAACTTATTCCTAATCTGTTACTTAATGTATATGTTATGTATTGCTCTAGATACTCATTTTTGTCCAAATGGGAACCTATATCTCTTAAGATAATGTTCTTTTTTATTCTTGGTCTTTTAAATTCTAATATACTCTTAAAATAGTGAATACTTTATAAATATTTTTATTGTACATAACATTACCGACATTTGGTGTGGTGTAATATACCATGAAATTTTACATAAAATTATATTCTGTAGAAGTAAAAAATCATACTAATTTAGTTGCAAAATGTAAGTCTTTTCTGGTATGTGTAGATTTTATAATTTACAGCTAACAAAAATATGTCAAGTGTAAAATGTGCAGTTAATAAGCACATATGTAAATCATACTGTGTCAGACAGGGGCACCTGGGTGACTCAGTCGGTTAAGCCTCCGACTTTGACTCAGGTTTTGATCTCACGGTTCATAGGTTTGGGTCCCGCATCTGGCTCTGTGCTGACAGCTCAGAGCCTGGAGCCTGCTTCAGATTCTGTGTCTCCCTGTCTCTCTGCCCTTCCCCTACTCGTACTCTGTCTCCCTCTCTTTCTTTCAAAAATAAACACTAAAAAAAAAAAAAAAAAAAATCAAAAGGGAATAAGAGAATTGTAGCTAAATATATGGCAAAGAGATATTTATATTTGTTCCTATGGGTTTTATGAAGGTTTAGGCTTCTAAATTCAAAAGAGAAAATGATTTTTAAGAAACAGTTTATATATCATGCATCAAAGTAAATTTAACTATTTGCTCATTACTTATGCTCAGATAGCAAAGTTTTACCCAACAGAATCATTTGACTATGATTATATTTCAGCAGACGTACTTTAATATGAGTTCATACATTTGGAATACTACATTATAATTATATGAGTTACAGCATATCTTTTTATATCTCACAATCCTCTGTGTAGGCACTCACAAATTTCATGGTAAATTTCTTAAGTGGAACATTTAAAAAGAAGGTTTTTTTTTTACATTTATTTATTTTTGAGAGAGAGAGACAGACACAGGATCCCAAGCAGGCTCTGCACTGTAAGCAAAAGAGAAAGAGAGAAAGCAAATTCTAGGGAGTATGCTACTAAGCTTGCCACACTTAGAAAAACAAACCCACAAACAAAACCCAGGTGCTCGGGGTATCTGGGTGGCTCAATTGGTTAAGTGTCTGACTTCGGCTCAGGTCATGATCTCATGGTTCATGGGTTCAAGCCCTGAATTGGGCTGTGTGCTGACAGCCCAAAGCCTGAAGCCTGCTTCGGATTCTCTCTCTCTCTCTCTCTCTCTCTCTCTCTCTCTCTCTCTCTCCCTCTCTCCCTCCCTCCCTCTCCCTCCCTCTCCCTCTCCCTCTCCCTCTCCCTCTCCCTCTCCCTCTCCCTCTCCCTCTCCCTCTCCCTCTCCCTCTCTCCCTCTCTCCCTCTCTCCCTCTCTCCCTCTCCCTCTCTCCCTCTCTCCCTCTCTCCCTCTCTCCCTCTCCCTGCTCACTCTCTTTCTCTCTCTGTCTCTCTCTCAAAAATAAATAAACATTAAACAAATTTAAAAAAAAGAAAAAATTGGATGCTCAGCCAACTGAGCCACCCAGGCACCCTGGGGAATTTAGTTTTGGATGGTGTTGTTTTTGTGTTGTTTCTAGGTTCTGGCAGAATCAAAAGTATATTGTCTCTCTAGGAGGGTGTCTTTATCCTTGGCCTCAGAGAACCCCTTCGGTAGCTTTTGAAGCTCTGTAAGAACCCACCCTGAAAATTACCACACACACTTGGAAAAAAGAAAAAAAATACCGTGAGAATCAGCAAGAGCAATAGGCAGTACACATGTATTTAGATATTGTGATTGATAGAGTTATGCTTTAGCTTTTATAGGATATAAGAAATCCTTGAAAATATGACGTAGTACATTTGAAAAAGAATGGAAAATATCTTCTGGAAATGAAAATTAGGATTACCAAAGTAAGACCAGAAAAGAAAACAGAATATAGGTTTAATAGGTTAGAAATAGCTAAAGAACGGGGGAGGAGGCAAGGGAGTCACGATCACAGGGTCACGGGATTGAAATCTGCATCGGGCTTTAGACCAAGCATGGAGCCTGCTTGGAATTCTCTCTGCCCCTCTCCCCGCTTGCACATGCATGCGTGCTGGCTCTCTCTCTAAAACAAAATAAAAACAAAAAACAAAACAAAAAAGAATTGGCTAAAGAACATTAGTCTGGAGGGTGAATAGGAGAAGAAATTCTCCAATTTGTAACAGATAGCTAAAAAAAAAAGAAAAATACGGAGATAGGTTAAAAGACATGGAAAATAAAGTGAGTAGGTCTAACATACTTTAATTGGTGTTACAGAAGGAGAGGAGAGAGTGGCTCAAAGGCCATATTTAAAGAGATAATAATTTATAATTTTTCAGAAGTGGAAAAAATAACCTATAATTTCGCAAAGCCCAACAAATCCTAGTTGGGAAAATTAAAAGAAACCCACACCAGAGTCACGATAATGATACTCCAGAACATTTAGGACTGAGAAAATCTTTAAAATATTCACAGAGAAAAAAGGAATCATCCTAAAAATAGTGACAGTGAAGGTGACAAATGACACAGTTGACACAGTAATAAGACACATGAAAATCATGAAATGATTTTCAGTGAATGAAAAGAACTGCCAGGATTCTTTGCTCAGTGAAACAGTGAGGGGTAGTCTCACCAGGGCACTTTTCCTTGTGTTTCAGGCTCCAAGGGCAGTTCTGGAAGACTGAGTGTGGGGTGGTTATACTGCCTCCACTGCTACAAAATCAGTATGTCCCATTCCGGTAGTTGTAATTTTACCTCTTTTTGCAGTAATTTTCTACTTGAACCTGACCTTTCATCTAGAAGGGTAAGTGCAAGAGGAAAAAAATTTTTACAAAATTTACAGGGGCTCATTGTGGCTCCCACATAGGCCTCCATGGGCCATTGTAGAGAAACTGATTGAGCCGTGTATTCAACTGACTATTGACTAGTTTTATACTCCAAGACCATTCAGTCCAACAAGGAAGTCCAGGGGTCTGAGCTGGAGTTAAGTTTGGGAGCCACCTGGGGTAGGGGGTTTACCAACCAGAATGGCCTGCCGTTGCCCTTAGGGAAAGAAAAAAGCATCATGTCCAGGAGCAGTTAGGGTGGGATTCTGAATTTTTATTACATTTCTTTATTTTTGAGAGGCAGAGAGAGACAGAGCATGAGTGGGGAGGGGCAGAGAGAGAGGGAGACACAGAATCCAAAGCAGGCTCCAGGCTCCAAGCTGTCAGCCCAGAGCCCGATGCTGGGGTTGAACCCACGAACCGTGAGATCATGACCTGAGCCGAAGTTGGACACTCAACCGACTGAGTCACTCAGGCACCCCGGATTCTGAATTTTTAAAATAGTTCTCTTTTTTTTTTTTATTAAAAAAATGTTTTTAATGTTTGTCTTTGAGAGAGAGACACACAGAATGCAAGCAGGAGAGGGGCAGAGAGAGGAGGAGACACAGAATCTGAAGCAGGTTCCAGGCTCTGAGCTGTCAGCACAGAGCCCAACGTGGGGCTCAAACTCATGCAACAGTGAGATCATGACCTGAGCCAAAGTCAGTCACTTAACCAACTGAGCCACCCAGGCACCCCTAAAATAGATCTCTTAACTCCTACCCTTTTTATTTAGGAAGCTGTGTGAGAGGAAACTGCATTAAGAAGATGTGTAGGTGAGGCAGTCAATTATAAATCTTTTTAGTTTTGTGAAAATAATAGTAAGGCTCAACAATACCAGATACCTGTGGATCATAGAAGACCCATGGAATGCTTTAATTTCTATTTAATTACTATTCATTTTTTGAGTCATTTCTGACATTGTCAGAGTACAAGTGGTCTGGAAAAATTGAAAATATGAAACAGATTAGTTTCAAGGAATGCAGGACTGTGGCCAGAATTGACTGATTAGATGGGAACAGCAACACTGTAACTTGAAACAGTGTCAATAGTGAGGTACCACTGCTAGTCCCAAGAAGGGCAGAGGCCAGTAAGTGGGGAGAGCTGAGTGGCCAAAGGTTCTTTGTAGTCAGTCTTCCAGAATTGACAGGCAGGAATCCCCCATACAGTGTGTCCTACCTCACCACAGGAGAAACAGATCAACTTTTGGAAGAGTCACATGTCTGACAGGCAGGCAGTGGTAGCCTCTGTGTCGGAAACATAGAATCTCTTAATTTGTATTTAACATACGATTATTGACATGTTGCCTTGTTGGCTGTAATGATAGATTGCAGCAGTGGCGGCCGTCTGGTTAGTGCACACTTGCCAAGTCATCCCCTTAGAGAACAGGCCCCACTGTTCCTCCATCACAGAGGCTAAGATGGAAACAGCAGGACTATACCAAATATTGGTAAGCACGTGGAGTACCTGGAACTGTCACATATTGTTGGTAGGGGTGTATAACGGAATTACCACTTTGGAAAATCTGGAAAACTGGGTACTTATAATGAATTTCAACATATACTATACTACTACTTAGTGTTTCCATTCCTAGGTATAGACCCTTGAGAAAGGAGTCCATTAGTTTTATTGATAATAACTAAAAACTGCAAACAATTAAAACTTGATGCAAAAAAGTGACTGCTGTATGATTTCATTTCTGTGATGTTTAAGGACAGGCAAAACTAATTTACAGTGATAGAAGTCAGAATGGTGATTTCCTGGGAATCACTCTTGGCTATAAAAAGGGTATGAGAGAATTTACTAGAACGATGGATATTTTCTGTATTTTTATCTGGGTGGTAGTTAAATAGGTGTATAGATCTGTAAAAAGTTTCACTGAGCTGTACATTTAAGATTTGTGTATCTTATATGCAAATTATCCCTCTACAAAGTACTCTTTCCAAGAAAAGCATGCTTTGAGCTATGTTGATTGATAATCAATATGCAAAAATTATATTTCTATGTACAAAAAGAATGATAGGGAGAAATTTTAAAAAGCTACCATTTATAACATAAAACTGTCAAAGACAAGAGTAAATTTAATGAATGTGCAAGAACTTCCAAGAAAATTAGCAAATATCATTGAGACACATTAATGAATATGTAAATAATTGGAAACATATTGTATTTCACAAATTGGAGGACTGAATGTTGTAAAAATGGTCAGCTTTCCTTAAACTGATTTATGGATATAGTATGATCCTAATCATAATACCATTTTTTTCAAAAAAGGAAAATTACAAAATTATTCCTCTCTTCCTTCTTTCCTCCCCCTCCCTCCCTTCTTTCTTTCCTCCTTCAGTCCTCTGTCTCCTCCCTTCCCCTCCCTTCCCCTTCCCTTCCCCTTCCCTTCCCCTTCCCTTCCCCTTCCCTTCTCCCTCCCTTCCCTCTTTCCTTTTCATTTTCTTTTTTGTTGGTCTATACAGCCTAAATGATATGTATGTTTTTCAGTGAGTGTGATGTTTCCCTAAATGTACTCAGATGATCTAAAGTGGGATGTTTTCAACATTACTGCTACGATGCAATTTAAATAATTTAAATATAATTAACACCACAAACATAATAAAACTAGCAAAAACCCAAAAACCAAAATCAGTACAATAAAAATTTAATGGGAAGGTGAACATTTATCATAAGTAAGTGCTTTAAATATTCCATGTAGAGTGTAGAAGGAAAAGAGCAAAACATTTTATCATCTTTGTGTATTGCTGCATGGTCATGACCAGTGTTGGGAAGATAAGAAAGCAGGTGATGGGTAGTGGGAATTGGTTTTTGATTTGTGGCTTTTGGGGTTGCATCTCTCAGCATGCTGTGTTTTGCTATAAGCTATTTCTAAGCTCTCTGAGATTTACAGTGTTGTTTTTTTTGTTTGTTTTTGTTTTTTGTTTTTTCTCTCTACTGGCAGACTTAATATCTGGATTTGTAGCTATTGCATACTTTATACTTCAGAGCATGGATAGTATCAGTGGCTTTACTTTGGTGAGGTCAGGGAAGGAACTCTTATTTATGTAGGACCTGGCTTTATAGAAAGTTTATATTCATTTTGCCAATACTAGACTATAAAAAGGGATGGGGTCTTGGGAATAGAGTAATATTTGGGCTAGAGATTGGGCTTTTGCCAGAAAAATAGAGAAGCAGCAGCCACATCTAATATCTTAATCCTTTCACTGTAAACATTTGTTTAGCCCTTAGTATTTATCATATGTGCTCTAGGAATGAAACAAATCTGTTTTTACCCTCCAGATGCTGATGCGAGAGACTGGCTGAGTAATAAATATTTTTGGTGCAGTGTGATAAATGTATTAATAACTTTTTAGGAGTCAGGAAGAGGTGGTGGGAAACTTAGTGAAGTGTGTTGTAAGTCCCTGGTGATACAAAACTGAATGTGTTATAAACTGTAAATCAAGGTCACAGAGTCATGGCATTCTTCCATCCACCATCTTTTAGTATGATAGCTCTACCATGTGGTGTGGTTAAGGAATGTTACAATAAACCTAGTTCTTTAAAACCCGTATTTTTTGTTATAATGAATGAAGAGATCTACATATGACTGAGTTGAGTCTTCTTCTTTCCTGTTTGTGGTATTTGCAGCTTTCCCCAGAACTCATTGCTTGTTTTAGTTCATTCATCTCTAATTACCAAGGCTGAAATAAGTTTCCTTTATTTATACTCCTAAATATGCATCTGCGTTACAAAAAGAACAAAATTGTCAAAGGAAAGCACTCTCATTTGTAAAAGTCAATAAAAAATTAAATATACCTTATATACAGCAGTCTTTTGTGTTATAGTTCCCTTTTGTATACTTACATTAAATAATTGCCTTGTACAAAATCAGTTCTAATATATTATTATTATATTGAACTTTACAACTTGAACAGTAGGGAGTCTTTCAAGTTGGCTTTTTTACTTTTTTTTTTTTTTTTTTTTTTTTTTTTTAACGTTTATTTATTTTTGAGACAGAGAGAGACAGAGCATGATCGGGGGAGGGTCAGAGAGAGAGGGAGACACAGAATCGGAAGCAGGCTCCAGGCTCTGAGCTGTCAGCACAGAGCCCGACGCGGGGCTCGAACTCACAGACCGTGAGATCATGACCTGAGCCGAAGTCGGACGCTTAACCGACCAAGCCACCCAGGCGCCCCGGCTTTTTTTACTTTTTATTTCCCCCTTACGTTCTTGAAAACTTCATAACAATGGGCTATTCTAGACAAATTCTTACTTTCTTCTGCCCCAACTCACCTAACTATTTCCAAGGATTCTGGTACCTTTTACTGGTAAATAGTTGATAAGAAAAAGCTTCCCATGGGCTGTGGTTGCATGTGAGAGCTGGTTTTTGGGCACAGTACTGTTGCTAATACTGGATCACTTTTAAAAGTTACAGAGGTATTGCAAACTGTTTGTTTTTATTTTTATTTTATTTTTTTATTTATCTTGAGAGAGAGTTCACATGTGTGCAAATGGGGGATGGGCAGAGAAAGAGGGAGAGAGAGAATCCCAATCAGGCTCTGTGCTGACAGCGCAGAATCCGACATGGGGGTCTATTCCGTGAACCGTCAGATTATGACCTGAGCCTAAATCAAGAGTCAGACACTTAATCAACTGAGCCATTCAGGCACCCCTGAGGTGTTCATTTATAAATGTTTTGAGTTTGATCTTTGCATTTCAACCTATCATGTTGTTACCTATTTTTTAGGATGTGGTTTCATTGATTCCCAAACGGAGACTTTATCCTGTATTCACATAACTTAAGTGATGATGTTATCCTGTATTCACATAACTTAAGCGATGATAAGTTGAGTCCTATTATATTTTATCTAATGTCATGTTGAAAATAATACTGTTAGAGATAAAAATATAATTTACTTTTCCCCCATAATTAAGGAATATAGCTATATGAATTTGACATTAATCTTAGAGGGCAAAATCTTTAAAATAAAGATGGTGTAGCATGAGTGAGATTTTCACAAGTAGCCAAAATGTTGGAAAAACTTACTCTTGATAAAGTCTTTTTAATTAACACAAAATGGGTTAAGACGCTTTGAATATTACTTATGCTTATTAAGAGTAGTGACACGTTTTGAACAGGCAAAATGCTTTGTTAGTTATATTGGGAATTAAGGTTTTCCTGCATGTTCTTACTTGCTTACGAGCAAGAAAAATGTGATTAAGCAAAGTAGCCTTATTCTTGCCATGTTTAGATGTATGTAAGATATTATATAGATAAGCTTATTTTTAAGAGGTAAATCTTTTATTATTCTGATATGTATGTAGGTAAGCTTTTGGGTGAAAAAATAAACACATAACTATTCTCTTTATTTAGCTGTCATAAGTCATAGAACCCTAGAACTGAAAGAACTCTAGAATTTACCTTAGCTTTTTTTTTCCTTTTAATAGAAAAGGAAAATTAATGGTCAGAGGAGTAAAAGTTCAGTTTGTTTAGGAATGTTTTCTTGGTGATTTAAAGCAGTTATTATTAAAAACTAGTCTTTATGTTATTTTATAAATATTTACTAGAGTGATTTCTTAGAAAACTTAATATAGGTGCTATATTCCTGGTACTAAACCTCAAATCTGTTGAACCATAATTTAACATAATATATTTTCTGTTTTATAACACTGTCTTTTGCATTAAATTTCCTTTTTCTTAGGAAAAAAGGCTGCGTGTCTCTTGATATGTTTGCCACTACTGTGTGCTTACAGAAAACTAACTTCTACTTGAGTAAAGTTTGTGTTTAACATTAATTCCCCAGATACGTTATCCCTAGCTTACGTAATTAAAATCCTTAGTTTGTGGTATGTTATTTCCTAGGTTACAGCACTAAATTAATAGTGTATTTTTTTTTTTTTTTTTTTTTTTTTTTTTTTATCATTTTCTTTCCATCGTTTAAGAGTTCTTGAAGCCAGCATAGCAGAAAATAAAGCCTGTTTAAAGAGGACGCCTACAGAAGTTTGGAGGGATTCTCGAAACCCTTACGATAGAAAAAGGCAGGACAAAGCTCCTGTTGGACTAAAGAATGTTGGCAATACTTGCTGGTTTAGTGCTGTTATTCAGGTAAGGATCTTCATGCAGATCTTACTTGGTGGGCATGATGGCAATGGAAAGTGGGTTGGGGTGTGTGTCTTTTAAATTGTGTACTTTAAACATAAATGTAAGCAAGGTTTTAATATGCCCTTCTGTCCAATGAGCTAGTTGTGGATTGTTAATACTCCTCTCTCTTCTCTTGTCCTCACCCCAGTATGAAGCTTTAATAGTAGAGTAGTACTTAACCCTTTCACTTATTTGGAAATAATCTCCTTCCTCCCTTCTGTTAGGAGTTATTGTCAGAGTAGAAAGAGTAAAAAATATTTTGTATGTATTACTCTGCAAATCTTGAGAAGGATATAACCGAGATATGAAAGCAGAACTGTTATTTTTTGTTGTTGTTAACCAAATTAAATTATTGTACATGATGGAAGATGTTATTCATAGAATTATACTCATTTTAATTACTTATATTCTTAATATAAGGTGACAATTTGAGGAGGGTATAGATTGACATAATTTTCTAAACATATGATGTGTAAAGAATAAATATTGATAAATCAAGAGTAATGAATTTTTTTTTAACTTGAAAGGCCCTTAATGAAATGTTTCTTGAAACCCTTATTCTAAAATGAAAAATATTTGTATGCATAGTTATGCATCCTCTTCTCAATTTGGACTAATTTTCTTTCTTTCTTTCTTTCTTTCTTTCTTTCTTTCTTTCTTTCTTTCTTTCTTTTTCACTTTTCTTTTATGAGATACTATTGTCATAATTCTTTACTATTCTCAGGTAGACATTGGTAATGTTATCCATCAGATTAGAAAACATGAAATTAAATGATCTCCTTAAAACAATCTATGGGGGCGCCTGGGTGGCTCAGTCAGTTAAGCGTCTGACCTCGGCTCAGGTCATGATCTCACAGTTGGTGAGTTCGAGCCCTGCATCAGGCTCCGTGCTCACAGCTTGGAGCCTGGAGCCTGCTTCGGATTCTTTGTCTCCCTCTCTCTCTGCTCCTCCCCTGCTTGCACTCTGTCTCTGTCTCTCTCTCTCAAAAATAAGTAAACATTAAAAAATTAAAAAAAAAAATAAAATAAAAAAATAAAACAATCTATGAATAATAACATACTCAATTTTTATGACCCTTTAGGAAAATCTTTTGTTTTCCTAATACAGTTGAATTATAGCTTATTATTTAGTATTCCTGAGGAGTACTGTTTAAATCATTATGTATGCCATTTCTTCTTATATTCAAAATATCTCTTCATTCTGTAGCTTCCCAAATCTGTAGGTACGATGGTATAAACTTTTGTGTGATATTAAAGCAACTAACTGGTTATTTAGTTCATTTTCTATAAAATTGTTAATTGTCTTCTGTAATTTTAACGTTTTTTCTACTTCAGTGTTATAATTCCCAACTGTCACTCCCTTTTTTGTTTGGCACATAATATCGTACAATTTGATTCCCTTTGGTTTTCTAGATTTATGTCTCTAAATTCTGTAGTGTATACTAGTTTTAAGTAATATACTGTGTTATTTGTTTTTTAGGCTATTAAAATGTTAATGAATACCTGAATTAACATAAATCTGTAGTAATACCTTTGTTCCTGTCTTTGATTATACATTAATTATTCATGTACCTGACAATAATATCTACAATTTTATTAGAATCTTTATGTCTTGCTTTACTTTACTTTGCACTGTTAGTAAGAGTTTTTACATTTTATTGTTCAATATAAGTTTTATAATTTAGACCTTATTTTAAAAATATGAAGCACAGTTTGAAGGCTGTGATGTGAGTCTTCAATTATGCTTTGCTGCCTGTATTTGGACAAGTAGGTGCTATCTCTGCACTTTAATGGCCAGCTAATGAGGCTCATTGGTTAATGAGGCCTCTTTTAGAAAAACTGTTAGAAGAAAGTACTTGCAAATGATCAATATTTCTTAGTTAGAATAGGTGCTTTGTATTTCTATACACTGTATTGTAAGAAAGGCCTGTTTGAAATGATGACTAAATTCATACTAATAGAAATGGGGATAACCACTTTTTGTTTTCATGGGATAAACTTCTTTCAGTATCTTGGTTCAAATTTTTTTTTAATTTTCTTTTATATTTGTTTATTTTAGAGAGAGAGAGTGTGAGCATGCAAGAGTGGGGAAAGGGCAGAGAGAGAGACACACACAAAATCCAAAGCAGGCTCTATGCTCTGAGCTGTCAGTACAGAGCTTGACACAGGGCTCGAACTCATGAACCACCAGATCATGACCTGAGTCAAAGTGGGACGCTTAACTGACTGAACTACTCAGGCACTCCCAGAATTTTATTTTATTTATTTATTATTATTATTTTTTAATGTTTATTTATTTTTGAGAAAGACAGAGTTTAAGTGGGGGGAGGGGCAGAGAGAGAGAGAGAGACAGAGAGAGAGACAGAGAGAGAGACACAGAATCCGAAGCAGGCTCCAGACTCTGAGCCATCAGCACAGAGCCCGATGTGGGGCTCGAACTCACTAACCTAGCAAGATCATGACCTGAGCCGAAGTCGGACACTTAATTGACTGAGACATCCAGGTGCCCCCAGAATTTTATTTTATTTTATTATTATTATTATTATTTTTATTTTTAACGTTTATTTTTGAGACACAGAGCATGAGTGGGGGAGGGGCAGAGAGGGAGACACAGAATCCAAAACAGGCTCCAGGCTCTGAGCTGTCAGCACAGAGCCCATTTGGGGCTCAAACCCACAAGCTGTGAGGTCATGACCTGAGCCAAAGGCAGACAGTCAACCGACTGAGCCACCCAGGCACCCCGAGAATTTTATTTTAAAGTGAAGAAATTAAGCAGAGTGTTTTTGTGCAGGCATCTGTTCTTCAATCATTGTGGAAATTAAAATTTTGATTCTTCAAACATTAGATTTGAAGTTATATAGTAGTTCTTGTATATTAAATTGATTGCACATGGAAGAATAGTATTCTTAAATATTTTATGTTATTAAGTTTATTCATTTTTGAGAGAGAGGGAGAGAGAAAGAGAGAAAACGAATGAACGAATACAAGTAGGGGAGGGGCAGAGAGAGAGGGAGACAGAGAATCTGAGGCAGGCTCTGAGCTGTCAGCACAAAGCCAGATGTGGGGCTTGAACTCAACGATCTGTGTGATCCCGACCTGAGCTGAAGTCGGATGCTAAACTGACGGAACCACCCAGGCACCCCTTAGTTCAAATTTGAAACTGTTGTCCATCTATTTCTACTCTAAGTGGTGTTTGCTAATCTTAGCTTTTGTTTGACTTTTCAAATTTTTGGTGTTTTTTGGTGGGGAAGAGAATGGACTGCAAAAATTGCTTGTCCTATTTAAAATTTGAAATAATTTCACGAATTTTTAAATTTTTCCTTGGATTAGTGGCTGTGTAACTGGTAATGTAGCCTTACCACACTCCTAACATAGGCTAGTATAGGGTTCTTGGGATTATTGTTGTTATTATATTATTTTTTGCAAAATCTAGACACATTGCAGAAATGACCTCTAGCCTTGAAAAGTTTGGGTTATAATGAAGTATTAAGATTATTGGCTTTTGGGTGTATGGATACACATTACACTTCAGGTTTTGGGAAATTGTGGGTAGGAAGAAAAACTTGTCAAAAGACCACTTCAAGGTTTTTTTTTTGTTTTTTGTTTTTTGTTTTTGCTGTAATTTTAAAGCCTATTCTATTTAAAAAAATTTTTTTTAATGTTTATTTTTTAGAGAGATAGAGTGTGAGTGGGAGAGGGGCAGAGAGAAAGGGAGACGCAGAATCCTAAGCAGGCTCCAGGCTCTGAGTTGTCAGCACAGAGCCCGATGTGGGGCTCGAACTCGAAAACCGCGAGGTCATGACTTGAGCCGAAGTTGGATGCTCAACTGATTGAGCCACCCAGGCTCCCAAGTCGATTCTATTTTTAAGTAGCTTTTCATTTTCATCTCTAGTAATTAAAATCTTTTATCTTTTTTCATTTTGTGACATTACTTTTTAATTCCATGGATATCATCTGAGGTGTAAAAATTTATCATCATAAATGGAATTTTTCACCTATGAAAGAAAGTCGGGCAGGAAATCTCTTGTTAGTGCTGGAAGTTTCTTATTTTTTTTTCCAAAGTGAATTGAAACTTGTTCAAACTATGACATAAATGCACTGTAAAGTTTCACTTACAGGGTTTTCTCAGGGGTGGAATTTACTTAGTTGGCAGGACTAGTGTGAAACAACTGGGACTTCTTTTCTTTGTAAATATATCTGCCAATTATAGACATTTACTTAGATTATAAACCTCTAACTGCAGAATAGGTAGCGGGGATAGACTACAGAGGGTACATCTTTGTTTTACTTGTTCCTTTAGATACTGGCACCAATATTTTGGGAGAAAAGGGAAACAGTATCAGAAAGGGACTATAAGCAAGGAGAAGATGGTACAGAGGATGGCTTAAATCTTTTGGATGCTAGCAATATTAGCCTGACCGTCCTAGATTGGGCATTAACTCGTTATCTAGTCGAGTATTTTTATCTTGGAAGTTATATGTAAAAGGACTAATTGGTGCTCTTTTTCTCCACTAGGGTATCAGTGAAATGAGGTACTCATTTAGAGGTATATATTCTCTCTTGCTAGTTTGGGGTATAATTCATGGATTCTCATGATGGCCCTTGGTGCCTTTCCCATTTGGATGCCTCTGAGATGCTCAGAAGTAAGATTCTCATACATCTGTTTGCCTTGTACAGCCCCAGTTCACTTCTACTGTAGATCCATTGGTGCTTATTAATAAGTCTTATAACTCTATTTCACACTCAAAAGGGTTGTTAGTTGGAAGATAAAGGATATGGTCACCTTCCTCATAAATCGTGTAATTCCACAAGTATCCTGAGGGCAGAGCACAGATTTTCTAGGTTATTGTTTTATACCAGTATATAGTATAGTGTCTAACACATTGGAGGAATCCTTTAGGTAATTATTGAATGGGTGACTGAAAGAACCAAAAAGGAGCATATATTATATATGGTGGAATTGAAAACTTAAGATGCTTCTCTCACCCAAATGATCGGGATCGAGAAGATGCTATAAGTTTTCAAAAAATGTTAGGACATCATTTAACATGTTTATTCGCATTATTTTCTCTTAACTCTTTAATTTTCATCAAAGAACAGAAGTACCTGGTTCAAAGAGAAAATACAAAATTCCACAGCAATAAAAGGCTTATAGTGAAAAACAACAGTAATCTGCCCCAAACCTCCCTACCTTATAGTGATTGATGAGTCTTAAAAGTAACTACAACCAGTTCTAGATTTTTTTCTTGTCATTTTTCTAAATGACATGCCTTCCTGCTGAGATAGATGAGGAATTAGCTGTCCATTTCATGTACCTAGAATTGCCTTTCTTTTCATTCTCAACATAGTTATATCATAAGTTTAAATAGTCAGTAGTCAGTGTTTACATTTTCTATGATTTTGTAAACATTATAATGGTTTACTAGGAGTATCCCTTTGTAATTTTTTTGTTTTCCTGGAGTAGTCAGTTTCCCATTTTTTTCTTTCCATTTTTTATTTACTTATTCTTAAAATTTCCTCTAACATCCCTGTTATGGTTCTGAATGCACAAACATATTAACTCTATCTCCCTCTTTCTTGCTTGCTTTCTTTGTTTCATTTTTTTTTAATTAAAAAAAATTTTTTAACATTTCTCCATCCATTTTTTTTTTTTTTTTTTTTTTTTAGAGTAAGAGAGACAGAGTGTGAGTGGGGGAGGAGCAGAGAGAGAGGGCGACACAGTATCTAAAGCAGGCTCCAGGCTCTGAGCTATCAGCACAGAGCCCGATGCGGGGCTCAAACTCAGAAATTGTGAGATCATGACCTGAGCTGAAGTCGGCTGCTTCGACTGAGCCGCCTAGGCACCCCTGTTCGTTCTTTCCTTCCTTCCTTCCTTCCTTCCTTCCTTCCTTCCTTCCTTCCTTCCTTCCTAATTTGGTTCCCTTTACCACAGATTTCTCTGTCTCAGGTTCAAGCTGGATTCCGATTCTTTGTGTTTTAAGCATGATTGCTGGCTTTCTAAAAGGAAGCCTAGAGAAAGGTGATTGTGTGAAGGTTGATTGGGGATCACTTTGCAGGGTTTTTTACTTACTCCTCCTATTTGTAGCCCTGAGTCTCATTGCCTCACACACACAGACACTATGATTTTTCTGAAACCAAGTCCATTCAGTTCAGTTATATCCAAAGACAAAATTTCCTGTATCCCACAGAAGGAAGTGGTAGTTGTCTCAATCTTCTGTATCTGGGAAGGACATGGAGATTTAATTGCTCTGTATACAGACTTTCATCTTTTAATCATGCCATCTATTTCCAGTCCCTGCCTTACTCTGAACTTATGTGATACCATTCTTTTTTTTTTTTTTTTTCCTAATCCACCAAGGAGAAGTGATCTTACTTTTCTTCAGTATCTTCATTATAGACAGTTTCTATCCCTTTGCTTTCTTGTCATTGCTCTGTGTTTTCCACAAGTTATTTGAAATCTCATCTCATAGCTTTCTGTTATTAACAAGAGTTTAGCCAAATTCCATTTTATCAAGTGACCTTCAAAATTTAGTTTTTAGCTTCGGACTCAGTGAAAGGATACTTGTTTTCAGGATGCATCAATCACAGACACAGTTTAGGCAGCAGTGACATTTACCTTTTCCCACCTTTTTTTTGAAGAAATAGGTTGATCAGTACTATTATGACTATGGTTGAGGATATACAGTATTTGTGACTTAAAAACATTAATTTCTGTGATTTATTGTAATGATCACAAGTTCTACTTAGAGTTGTAGCTTATTAGGTTGTATTAGACCACTTACGTGGTCATATTTTTCTGGAACCCAACTCAACCAAACCAAAAGAACATCAACAAAAAAATCAACTATGTCACCTAACACTAAAGCAGTGAGGGATTTTGAGACTAAGCTCTGAAAGATCAGTATTTTTAGAGTAAGCTTCATATTTTGGGCAGATTTTATCCTTGAGACAGTTCCAGAAATGGCTTCTGAGTGGTTGGGAAGGTAAGCATAGTTTTGTACAAACTTGGAGCATTAGTAAACACCTTAGACTTCCAGTTAAATTCTAGAGGGCTAGAATGTTGGATTAGTGGGAACTGAAAATAAGCCAGGCTTCATAGTGTTTGAATTTCAGCTTCAACTCAGTATTGTTTGGATTAAGTTGATCTGGGACTGCAAATGACTCCAGTTTTAGTGCCTGCCAGAAGCAAATGTGTAAATTCTGTTAGAAGGTAATATTATCTAGAACTTTGAATTTTCTCCACTTTTTCCATATAAAAATAAATGTTTAGTATTCAAATCAGTTATAATCAGTTATAATCAAAAATTAAAATAACTGGCAATATGAAACCTGAAAATTGAATTGTTTGTTATAACTATTAATATGATGAAGGAATTAAAAGCAAGATTGAGAATTTCAATAGAAAAGTAAAAAGTATAAAAAAAAGCAAAATAGAAATTTTAGAATTGCTGAATATAATAAAGTTAATCAGTGGATGACTTTAGCAGTATATTTGACACAACTGAAGAGAAAATTAGTTAACTGGACATTTGGTTTGAAGAACATTTTCAGACTGAAGCCATGAAGTACAGATAAGAGGATATAAGAGATATTTTGGACATGGTGAATTGTGTTGACATAACATTTATGGTTATAGAGGGAAAGTAAAAAGGGAATATAGCAAAAGTAATATTTGAAAAGATGCCTGAAAATATTCCAAATGTGATGAATGGGATCAAGCCACAGATACTGGAAACAATAGGAATCAAGTAGCATAAACATAAAGAATATTGTGCCAAGGCACATAAAATGGAAAAAACTATGGGCAAAGAGAAAATCCTAAAAGTAGCCAGGTGGAAAAGATGTATAGGCACACCTCAGAGACACATGGGTTTTGTTCCACACAATCACAATAAAATGAATATCTTAATAAAACAAGTCAAATGAATGTTTTGGTTTCTTAGTGTGTATAAAAGTTGTTTATACTATACTGCAGCCTATTCAGTATACAGTACGATTACATTAAAAAAAACAATATGTATACCTTAATTAAAAATAATTTATTGCTAAAAAATACTATTATCTGAGCTTTCAATGAGTCATAATCTTTTTGGTGGTGGAGGGTCTCGTTTCAATATTGATGGCTACCAACTGATGAGGGTGTCGGTTGCTGAAGGTTAGGGTGGCTGTGGCAGTTTCTTACACTAAGATGGCAGTGAAATTTGCCCAAACAGTTGAAAACCAAATCAATTGAATGAACACTTAGAAGCCACTGTAGTATTATTAATTGGCCTGATTTCAATATTGTTGTGTCCTAAGAAATAGGGAAGCCCGAGGAGAGTCAGAGAGAAGGAGGAATGGCCAGTTGGGGCAGCAATCATAACACATACGACATAATTGATTAAGCTTGTCATCTCTTGTGGGCATGATTTGCAGAGCCCCCCAAAAGTTTACATTAGTAACATGCAAGATCACTGATTGTAGATCACCATAAAAGATATAATAATAGAAATTTTAAAATATTGCAAAAATTACCAAAATGTGACACAGAAACACAAAATGAGTAAGTGCTGTTGGAAAAGTGGTGCCAATAGGCTTGCTTGACAAAGGGTTGCCATCAACCTTCAATTATAGAAAATATGAGCTCTACAAAATGCATTAAGATGAAGCGTTAAAACAAGAGGTGCCTGTATCACCTCTATAAAGAAACAAAACAAAGATTGACAGCTGACTTCTGAACAGAAATACTGTTTTTAGAGTGCTATAAAAAATAACTGGCCATCTAAAATTCTATAACTGGCAAAAATCTTACAAAAATGAAGAAAAACAATTTCACACTAAGCAGAAGCTGAAGTAATTCATTACCAATAGACCCACACCGAAAGAAATATAATTGTTTAGAAAGGTATTCAGGGAGAAGAAAAATGTTCCCTAATGGGAGTTTAGAGTAAAGAAGTGGGATTGAGATTATCCTAATTTGTCATTATTCTCTTTCCTATTTAAACTACTCATAAAACAGTCTGTATTTTATCATTTTTCTATCCCATTTCTTCAGTACTCCTTGCTGCCTCTCTTCCATCATTCTACTGAAAAGGTGATTTCCCAGTTGCCAAATCCAAAAGTTAGTTTTCTTCCCTTACCTTACTGGATCTGGCAACATTTGAGAGTATAGGTCCCTGATTTATCATGGTTCAGTTTATGATTTTTTGACATACAGTGGTACAAAAGCAGTATATATTCAGTAGAAGTTGTACTCTAAATTTTGATCATTTTTTGGGCTAGCAGTGTGCCGTATAGTACTTTCTTGTGATGCTAGCTCCTAGTCGGACATGTGATCACGAGGGTAAACAATGATATACGTACAACCATTCTGTACCCATACAACCTATTTTGTTTTTCACTTTCAGTACAGTATTTAATAAATTACATTATATATTCAACACTTTGTTATAAAATAGACTTTGTATTGGATGATTTTGCCCACCTGTATGCTAATGTAAATGTTCAGAACACTTTTGAGGTAAGCTAGGCTAAGCAAAGATGTTCGGTACGTTTTGTGTATTAAATGAATTTTCAGGGGCGCCTGGGTGGCGCAGTCGGTTAAGCGTCCGACTTCAGCCAGGTCACGATCTCGCGGTCCGTGAGTTCGAGCCCCGCGTCAGGCTCTGGGCTGATGGCTCGGAGCCTGGAGCCTGTTTCCGATTCTGTGTCTCCCTCTCTCTCTGTCCCTCCCCCGTTCATGCTCTGTCTCTCTCTGTCCCAAAAATAAATAAAAAAAAAAAAATAAAGAAAAAAAAAAAATAAATGAATTTTCAGCTTAATGATACTTTAATCGTAGGGAGGGTTTATCCAGATGTAACCCCATCATAAATCAAGAAGTTCTGTATTGCAAATCTTGTCCATCTTGAAATTTGCCATTGATTCTTTGAAGTACTTCAGAATTTTCTGTGGTACTTTATTTTTCTATCTTTGTTGAGAAGCCCCTGACCTAGGTACTTTTTAAAGTTCCACAGTTACTCTGATACACTGCTATATTTGAAGGACATTTTCTCCTTTTTCTTTTTGTTGCATACTCTTCACTTCCCATACTATTCTTATTTTGTCAGAGACTCAATATATTTTATTCTCTGCTTGTTCTCCTCGTGTCTGCATGTAGTGGGTACTCCATAAATATTTATTAAATGAATGAATAAATTAATTACCTCACATGTTCATTTGTTTAATTGAGAAATACTTCAAGATTACAAGATAACCAAAATATTTTCCTACAGTTTCTGTTGCCAGCTTTATGATTTTATCTTTCTTTCTTTTTTAATGTTTTTTAATGTTTATTATTTTTGAGAGAGAGAGAGACAGAGAGCAAGCACGGAAGGGGAAGAGAGAGGGAGACACAGAATCTGAAGCAGGCTCCAGGCTCTGAGCTGTCAGCACAGAGCCCGATGCGAGGCTCGAACTCACAAACCACCAATCACGACCTGAGCCGAAGTCGGCCGCCCAACCGACTGATCCACCCAGGCACCCCTGGTTTTATTTTTCATATTTAGGTCTTTAAACCACATCTATATCTATATATCTATATCCTAGTTTTTTCTTTATAGATAGTGGGCCAGTTTTCCCAACCCCCAACTCCTAAACAAAATCTTGTTTTATGATTGATTTGTGGTGCTACCTTTATGTTCTATCAAGTTGGCTCACACAACTTTGCTAAGACCTCATGCATCCTTGCCTCCTATAGTGATTTTCAACAGAAAGGAATATGTTTTACATCTTAAAAAACTTGACACACACATGTATATAAAATGGATACAATGAAAATTTTGCAAACAGTATTCTGGTGTGTTTACTGTGTATGACAGGTTCTGCTATTTTCAGTTGCATTTTATTTCATTTTTTTAAACAAATAATCATGATGATGACAATATGAGTTCTAGGAAGCTTTCCTGTGGACATCTTTCATATGCTCTCATCCTCTATGAGATCAATAGAATTGTATCTTGGAGTCAGATTTCTATTGTCCTAATATCTTTCTCCTTTCTGGGCTGTGTGTCTTCTTGAGCATAGAGATAATATGTAATTTCTTTATGTCTCTATCACCTAGCAGCTGGCCCATAAATTTATTAGTGCTACATTTTTGTGGTATTGATACCTCAAGATAACGCAGTGAATATAACATGTTTAAAAAGTTCTAGACTTAGCATTTGTGTACCTTTTGAGGAAACTGCTTATTAAGCACATAGAGAAAGAAAGCTTTTAATAATATGTAGTATGATTTTTTGTGTTGTCCACAATTTTCTGCTTTTCCATACAATAAATATTGTTAATGATAAAGAATAGTGTGTCAGTATATAAGAAATTTGACATTTTCTCTAGGAGAAAATAGGTCTTGTGCTAGTGGCAACAATCCTGTGTATAAGTAGAATAGTTGTCAAAAATAAATCTCTAAGACCAGTCATATTTTTATAGTTCTGTTAATAGAACTTTCCCCTAGATTTTCTTAAATTGTTGTTCTTTTTCAGTCATTATTCAATCTTTTGGAATTTAGAAGATTAGTTCTGAATTACAAGCCTCCGTCAAATGCTCAAGATTTACCCCGAAACCAAAAGGTAAAACTATGAAAGATTTTTAAGCAGTGTGTGTGTGTGTGTGTGTGTGTGTGTGTGTCTGTGTGTGTGTGTGTGTGTGTGTGTGTATGTCATCATATTCTTTTATCTGTGCTTGATTTTAGGGCAGTTTGTCTCATCAAATATGAAACTGTTAATTTTGAATGTCAGCCCATTAATCTCAGTTACTACAGTAACTTTCTATTCTTTATCAGTATATTATAAATCTGAATTTTTCTTCACATGTGTGTCAATAATATGCTAGTTTATTGTGTCACTTTAGTAATTGCTTTTCACTCTCTCTTTTTTAAGTTCATTTATTTATTTTGGGGGGTGGGGAGAGGAGCAGAGAGAGAGAGAGGGAATCCCAAGCAGGGATTGACAGCTCTGAGAAAGCACAGAACCCAATATGGGGCTCGATTCCATGAACTGTGAGATCATGACTTGAGCTGAAATCAAGAGTTGTGTTGCTCAACTGACAGAGCCACCTGGGTGCCCCTCCCTTTTTCTTCTTTTTGAATTGTCAAATTTCAGGAACTTTATAGGTTTTAATTTATAATTCAAGGTTTTTCTTTCAATTGCCTCCCGAAAAATTGTGTGAAAATAAAAATTTTTGTGTAGATGAGCCCTTTAAAAGATTAGTTTTGCACTGGCTGTCTTTGCAGTGCCAATCTATAACTTCCTTTTTGTAAGTTTATATTGTTAGGCAATATAACGTAACAGAACACACACATAATCAGGGCTAGATTGCCTGGGTATTCTGGCTGTGGATTTAGGGTTTGAACTGTCTGTTCAGTTTCCTTTCCTGAAAGGTGTAAATAATATTAGTAATTATTGTATACGGTTTTGAGAATTAAATGAGGTAAAACATACAAAGGGCTTAGAAGTACATAGTTCATAGTAAGTACCTCAGATGATGTTATTGTATTCATGTTAGCTTTTCAAAGTAGGACTGATGCAGAAATTTATATTTAATGTAAGAAATTAATTATGGAGGTGATACATGTGAGTATTTAGGGCTTTAAGGATCTTGTCATAAAAAAAATTGTAGCCCTAAAAGGGGACTGGTTGCACAAAGAAGTTAAAGTGTTAGGTTACCATAAAGTATTGAACTTTGCGTGACTTCCTTTTAGTGTTAATGATATGTAATAGAATTATATTTTTCTTCTTTTTTTAAATTTTTTTTTAATGTTTATTTATTTTTGAGAGAGAGAGGAGAGAGATAGAGTGTGAGTGGGGAGGGGCAGGGAGAGAAGGAGACACAGAATCTGAAGCAGGCTCCAGGCTCCAAGCTGTCAGCACAGAGCCTGACACGGAGCTCAAATTCTTGGACCGCAAGATCATGACCTGAGCCAAAGTCAGACGCTTAACCAACTGAGCCACCCGGGCACCCCTGTTTTTCTTTTTTTTTTAAATATTTATTTATTTATTTTGAGAGAGAGCACGCGTACATGTGAGTGAGCAGAGGAAGGAGACAGAGGATCCCAAGCAGGCTCTGTGCTGTCAGTGCAGAGCCTGATGTGGGGCTTGAACTCATAAACCATGAGATCATGACCTGAGCCTAGACCCAGAGTCAGACACCTAACCAGTTGAGCCACCCAGGCGTTCCTGTTTTTCTTTTAGTGTGTAATTTGAAAATCACTTGTTCTGTAAACATGAAACATTTATAATGCAAACTAGTGGGAATACAATGATTTATAGCTAGCTTTTCAGGCTATAATCTTTGAGCAGTAGAGTATCAGGCTGGTAAGCAAGCCTAAATAAGCCATTTTCAAAGGGGACCAAGATTACCTGACTACCCCACAGACTTGCAGAGAAATTAAGCAAAACCCCTTCACTCATTACAGTTGTTCCATGAAGTTTTTTGGACTGTTGCTTCCATTATCACACCTTGTTAATAATCACAGTTCTCTCCTCTCCTTTTTTTTTTTTTTAATAATGCTTTCCTTTTTTTTTTTTTTTTTAAATGTTTATTTACTTATTTCGAAAGAGAGAGTGCGCATGTGGCCTAGGAGCTGGGGAGGGGCAGAGGGAGAGAGGGAGAGAGAGAATCCCAAGTAGGCTCTGCACTGTCAGCACAGAGCCAAGCGTGGAGCCCCATCTCATGAATTGAGAGATCTTGATTGAGCCAAAATTAAGAAGTTGGGCGCTTAACCGACTGAGCCACCCGAGTGCCCCCACAGCTCTTTCTTCTCATGTCTCAGTTGAAGTATATTTATAATTTACGTGACATTATTTGGAAATATTGCTTCCAATTAGGTATTTATATGTATCTTGACTTTTTCTCTTTTGTTTCTGGATTTTAGTGCTTTAAAGAGTTTTAATTTACTTTATTTTTCAAAATGTTGAATAAGACCAAGTTAGTTTTAGAGTCGTATTTAAAAACGATCATAACATCCATGCTTATGTACCAGAGCTAATTTTAGGATTGTTCAGCTGAGTACCCATGAAATATATAAATCTTACCTTCACCTTTCTAGAGAAATTTGTTTTCTTGCAGTAGATGGATCAGTATGTCCAGGTGTCCCTTTAGGTTAAGGAATTAAAAGGATCTCTACTTCAATTGTGAAAAAAAAAACGCTTTATTTAGAAGAACTCTGTGCAGTTTTTTAAAAGATTATTTCACAAATGAAGTTATTCTTTAAGTTTATTATTTTTATTTATTTTGGTAGAGAGATAGCAAGCAGGAGAGGGGCAGGAGAGGGAGACAGAATCTCAAGCAGGCTCTGCACTGGCCCCACAGAGCCTGTTGCGGGGCTCAAACTCATGAACCCTTGAGATCATGACTTGAGCTGAAGTCAAGAGTTGGATGCTTAACTGACTGAGCCACCCCAGTGCCGCTGAAGTTGTTCTTTAATGTGGCATGGTAACATCAATACATACTATAACTGACATCTCTGAAGCAGATATGTGGGACTAATAGGTAGTTATCAGCCACTGATTGGTGCTACATTCAGCTGAGGTGATGAAAAACACCAGGTGTACTGACTGAGTCACCCACACACCCCAAGGTACTGTTTGTAATTTTAATGTCTAGGAGAATTGTGAGGTACTAGAAGTCTAAAGATGGATTCTCACCGTAAACATCTTACCCCTCCCCACTCCCATTCATAATGTCTTTTGGCTTAAACAGTCATAAACTGATGACAAAACATGTTCAAATGTTGAGAAAACAGAGATAAATAGTTCATAATAGTGGTAATCTTCATACAAATAGCTAAAAGCTTATTACTCATAAGGTATATTATTTAAAGTCTTGTTTAAGGGTGAATATTTCCAAATAAACAATATTTTCTCATTTTCCACTACTCATAGATAAGATGCGTATGAGCAGGGAATATGTTTAATTGAATTCCGTTTGGCAAACACCTGAAGGAATTTGAATTTTCAAATGACAGAGTCATTCTGGAATTTCTGTCTTTAGTTATGAATAAAGTAATAAGATTGGATTTACAGGTTTCAGTACATTTCGAAGGATTCAAAGCATGCAAAGTATATTTTCTGACTGCGGTGGAATAAAGATGGAATTTGACAACAGAAAGACATTAGAAAATCTCTCTGATTATGGAAAATTAAGTAATACACCTTTAAATAACCCAAGGGACAAAGAGAAAATCAGAGGGGAAATTTCAGAATATTTTAAATTAAAACACAACATACCAAAATTAGAAGGATATAGCTAAGGCAGATGTTAGTGGAAAAAACATGAACTAAACACATTAGAAATTAAGAATAGTTTCAAATTTATGACATTGGCTTGCACATCAAGAAATTAGAAAAAAAAGCACATTAATATTTGAAAGTAGAAGAAAGGAAATAATAAAGATAAGAGCTAGATTATTGAAATAGAAATGAAATTGAAATAGTAGAGAAAATTAATGGAACCAAAAGCTGCTTCTTAAGATCAGTAAAATGAATTTCTAGGTAGTCTGAGCAAAAAAAAAAAAAAAGAAGAAACAAATTACCAGTATAAACAATGAAAGAGAGGGACATCCCTATAAATTATCTAGAAAATAAAATAGAATAGTGGAATATTATAAATAGACAAATATCTTGAAAGCCACAAACTACTGAAGCTCACTGATGGAAAAATAGATAACCTGAGTATCCCTATATTACATAAAGAAATAGAATTTTTAGTTAACCTAATCACCAAAAAATTCAACAATGAAGTAGCTTACTGGTGAATTATACCAAACATGTAAGGAAAGAATAATACCAGTTCTCTACATGTTTTTTCAGAAAATTGAGAATGAGGTAAAACTTCCCAGTTCATTCCATGCGCCCAGCATTACTGTGAAGCCAAATAGAAAAAGATATTTCTTTTATTTTTTTTTAATTTTTAAATACCTTTTTAAGTTTGTTTATTTATTTTGAAAGAGAGAGCATGTGTGAGCAGGGCTGGGTCAGAGGAAGAGGGAGAGAGAGAATGCCAAGCAGGCTGTGTGCTGTCAACACCGAGCCTGACACAGGGCTCCATCCTAGGAACTGCAAGATGGTGACCTGAGCTGAAATCCAGGTGCGCTGCTCAACCGACTGAGCCATCCAAGCACCCTTAGAAAAAGATATTTCAAGAAAAGGAAACTAATGACCAATATTCTTCATGAACATAAAAGCAAAATGTTGTAGCAGATATTTGGCAAATATCTCTTGAAACATCCATAAAGGATACTACCTCAGCAACTGGAGTTTATGTAGACTGCAAGGTTGGTTTAGTGTTCAAAAATCAGTCTAATTCACCATGGTAACAGACTAAAGAAGAAAACCATATAATCACCTTAGTAGATAAAGAATTTGACAAAAGCTGATGTACCTAAAATCTCTCAGAAACTAGAAACTGGAAGAAGCTTTTTTATCTTGATAAAAATCATTTATGAAAAGCCTATGACTAATATAATACTTAGGTGAAAGACTGAGTGCTTTTCCCCAAAAATCAGGAGGAAGCAAGGATATCTGTCCTCACCACTTCTGTTAAACAGTAGACTGGAGTTCTTAACCAGTGCTATAAAGCAGGAAAAGGAAATAAACATGAAGATTAGAAGGGAAGAAATAAAGGTGTCTTTGTGTATATGCTTGGTTGTCTATGTAGAAAATTCTAAGTACTGTACAAAAATAAATAAAAGATGGTAGAACCAAGGAATGAACTCAGCAAGGTTACGTGATATGAGGCAAACATGCAAAAATCAATTTTATTTCTAGGGGCACCTGGGTGGCTCAGTCAGTTAAGTGTTGGGCTGTTGACTTCAGCTCAGGTCATGATCTCACGGTTCATGAGTTCGAGTTCTGTGTCGGGCTCTGCACTGATAGCACAGAGCCTTCTGGGATTCTGTCACCCTCTCTCTCCTCCTCCCCCTCTTCTTCTTTCTCTCTCTCTCAAAAGAAACTTTAATTTTTTTTTTAATGTTTATTTTTGAGAGAGAGAGAGAGAGACAGAGTGTGAGCAGGGGAGGGGCAGAATAGGAAGGAGACACAGAATCAGAAGCAAACTCCAGGCTTCCAGCTGTCAGCACAGAGCCTGATATAGGGCTCGAACTCATGAACCCTGAAATCATGACCTGAGCCGAAGTTGGACGCTTAATCAACTGAGCCACCCAGGCGCCCCTCAAAATAAACTTAAAAAAAAATCAGTTGTATTTGTAAATACAGTGGGAAATTTAAATTAAAAAATACATACATACAGTAGCATAAAATGTGGACTATTAGGGGTAAAGTGGGCAAAAGATACTTGTAGAAAACCACAAAATTTTGCTGAGAGAAATTAAAGAGATAGATATGTTTAAGGATGAGAGGATTCAATATTGATTGTTATGATATCAATTATCCCCAGTTTAATCTATAGATTCAGTGCAATCTCGATCATAATTCCAGCAGGCTTTTTCATAGGAATTGACAAATTGATATTACATTTGTATAGAAAATCGGACTACTAGAATAGCCATAGTAGTTTTAAAAAGAAAGACAATGTTGGAAGAATCAACTCTTATGCATTATTTTTGGTGAAAAGATAGTCTAGTCATACAGATCAATGGAACAGAATAGAATCCAGAAATAGACCTACACATATAGAGTGAGTTGGTTTTAATGAGAATTGACAAAACGATTCAGTAGACAAAGGAAAATCTTTTAAACTAATGGTATCGTAGACAAAAAGATAACCCTCAGCCCTTACAGAACATATCTTTTTTCAAATATATGAAAAAAACTGATAATGGATTATAGACCTAAAAGAAAACAAACTATAAAAATTCTTGATGAAAACATTAGAGAAAATTTTAATGTCTTAGGTTAAGAAAAGATTTCTTAAGTGGGAGAAAACAAGGACACAAATCATAAAAAAATGATTAACTGGACTTCATCAAAATTAAAAACTTATCTGAAAAATTTATACAAAATGAAAAGCTAAGCCACAACTGGGAGCAAATTGCTCTCAGCCAATTTCTGTGGCTAGAAAATCTTTCTGAATTTCAAAAGGCGAAATTGTAAATGATGTTAAATGCAGCTACTACATTTGGCTAAATTATGAAAATATCACCACATGCAGAAACTATTCAAACTATTCTTAGTCTTTTTTTTAAAAAAGACTTATTAAGGTGTAACTGATGTACAATATACTGTATACTATAAAGTGCACACTTAGCAAAACACGTATCAGATAAAGGAATTGTATCTAGAATATATACAGAACTTGCATAAGTCAATAAGATAAGCTATTACTGTTCTGGGAAAAATATTTGGACAGACACTTCACCAAAGAGGATCTACAGACAAATAACTACATGAAAAGGTGCTTGACATTATTTCATAGGAAAATTGAAATTAAAACTAGAGGTGCCATTTTGTACCTACTGGAAGAACTAGTTAAAAATATAACCCATATCCAAATGATGTAGAAAATGGATCTAGAACTCTTATTAAGCTGTCAGTGGGAATATAACATGTATAACGCTTCTGCAAAAGCAGTTTGGTTGTTTCTTGAAAAAATAAATCTACATACAACCTAAGCTCTCTCCAAGTTTTTACTCAAGAGAAATTAAAACATATGTCCACACAAAGACATGTACGGTAATAGCCACAACAGCTGGAATAGGTCACTGGATAAAGAAGTGTGGGATATTCAGACAATTAGAATACTACTGAGCGTTAAGACAGAATGGATTGTTAACACACACAGTCTTGGGGATGAAACTCAAAATAATTACTTCTGTTGTAAGAAACCAGACTAAAATGAGTACATAGAGTATGATCTGATTTGTGTAAATTTCTAAAAAATACAAAGTGACCATGGTTGCCCTGGGATGATCAGGGAAAGGGAGTAAAGTTTGAAGAAACTTGTGGGAGTGATGGATAGGTACATTGTCTTGTCTGTGGTGATGCTTTCATGGATGTATACATGTCTGAAGCTCAGGAAAGTATGTACTTTATAATGTACAGTATATTGTACATCAGTTATACTTTGAGAAGTCTTTTTTTTAAAAGACTAAGAATAGTTTGGATAGTTTCTGCATGTGGTGATATTTTCATAATTTAGCCAAATGTAGTAGCTGCATTTAACATCATTTACAATTTTGCCTTTTGAAATGCAAAAAGATTTTCTAGCCATGGAAATTAGCTGAGAACAAAAATGTTTAAATAAATTATTTTACTTTTCCAATGTGCTTCTCAGCAGAAATACACTAAATTTTCAAAAGCCCATTTATTTCATCCTTGTTCTTAGCAAGGAATGTCTCAAAAAACTGTGCTAACTTAGATTTGGTCATAAAAGAAAGAAATTGAGCTCAGAAAATTAAGGGTATTTTGGAAATTATTTTGTGGATTAAAATTGTATTTATACTTTTAAAACCTATCTATATAAGGCATTTGAGGGGGAGTAGGAAGTACAACAGAAAAATTATAGGTTAGTTTTCTTTCATTTAAAACTTTTACATTTACCCTTTATCATCGATGATGGATTTTATTATACTTATATAAAATACATGTTTTCTATAACTTAGCACTTTCATTCAGACAATGCACTTTGTGATTGCTGTAATGGTGTATTGTTTTTGGATCAAATGCCAAGCATTTGGAGCCAAATGTTTTATTCCTTTACACTTGTTTCTTAGGACTCCTTTTTAAAATGCATTCTAGGAACAACTATTTCTACATTGATTATATCATTCTGGACAGCACTATACATATACACACACATCCCTACAGTTTATAATGTTGAGAACACCAACTATATACACTTGGAAGATTTTTCTCATATTTCAATCGAATAGATAACCTTTACGTGTTGAAATTGTTATTGCAAGAGCTAAGTATATAATAAGAACTGCTTGTTTGATTTGTTACCATATTTATTTAACTGAGATATGTGAATTCCATTCTTTAAAAACATTTCCTTCTTGTTTTAAAGTAAGTTGTTCATAATTGATAATATTGGGTTGTTTTTGTTTTTTTTCTGGAGGGTTTAAACCAAATGTAAAGAATTGAATACCTGCTTTGTGTAGTAGAAAGTTGTGGAAGAAATTTAGAAGTTCTTGTTTTTGAGAAGCTTACAGTCTATTGAAACACAAAAGTTAAGATTTCAAAGGAACACTAGAAGCATGATACATTAGTCTAATATTAGGAACTACTCTAATTACTTATTAGACTCATATTGTCTGATTATTAGGATCATCACAGGACACTCCCAGTTGGTGATTCATTGCTGAGTGAAAGACATTCATTTTAGTAGATGTGGAGTTTGAAGGAATTATTGACTTGAAGGGGTCTGGGAAGGCTTCATGGAAGAGGAGGGATCTTTGTTTAAATGGGCTTATTGAGGAAAAGTACTTAAATAGTGCCTGGCACGAAGTTAGCACTCATTGAATATCGGCTGTTGTTATTGCTGTCCACAGCAGCTGGCTTTGCTGAATGGAAAGAATTATAATAAATAGGCTTGAATGAGGAGGATATTCTTGGCTGGGTAATAACATGATTAGCTATAAAAATGTAGCATTTGTGCTAAAATTGTGAGCTAAGCGTAGGTCCTCTGCTGTTTTTGTGCTCTACTCTGTTGAATCTCCTAGATCACAACAGTCTTCTTTAATTACGATGTAAGGAGTGCTGGACTCCTCCCTAATCAATATTAGTTAAGTTTTTGCATTTTAAAATGAATATCTGTTTACCAATAAAGATTAATCTTCACTTAAGATTTTCCCCCCAATAGGAGCATCGGAATTTGCCTTTTATGCGTGAGCTGAGGTATCTATTTGCACTTCTTGTTGGTACTAAAAGGAAATATGTAGATCCATCAAGAGCAGTTGAAATTCTTAAGGATGCTTTCAAATCAAATGACTCTCAGCAGGTAGTTTTTTTTTTTTTTGTACTTATATATTACCAATCGTATTTTATTTAATCTGATTGTTCCTTAATTAGTTTTTTCAAAGATACATGACAATTGACGATGTTGTTATTCATCTTTATTAAAAATAAGTTGTAGTCATTTGAAACATTGCTTATTTGGAAGGTTTACTTTTACATTACAAAAATAACGGTGATCTTGAAAAGTCTTAAATGAAGCTGTGATTTATATTATGATTGAAATTAATAAGTGAAAACGGGTAAAATTAAGAGTGTTCACAAATATGTATATATAAATCTTCACGAATGTGTGATAATCCAATGCTACTATAGTATACATGCTTTTGATATGTCTGTTTTTGTTGACAGGGAGTAGTTTCTTTAATTACTCAGAAAAGGTTTCTGAACTACATTAACTTCGTTATTGCTGCTTCTGGTTTTCAATCTTTGTATAGTGCTATTTTGTGGTTTTCAAAATCTATTTCTTAAAGATAATTGGGAGTTTCACATATAATTTGAGAAGTCAGAAATTAAAAAAGAAGGAAAATAAGAAAAGCAAAGAAAATAGCAGTGTACTAGCAGCAGTGATGGAGGAGATGGCAGTGAAGCAGATGAAACGTTTCAGGAGAGATTCCTAAAGCCACCGCACTTGCAGCAGACTGGGCTGTATCTATTATGTGGATATGTAGAGACAGTGTTTGGAGAAGGTTCTGAAAAGATGTGTAATTCTGCCATGTCTTCCCCATGTTTTTTGTTTGTTTGTTTTGTTTTGTTTTTTTGTTTTTTTTTTTCATGAAATTTATTGTCAAATTGGTTTCCATACAACACCCAGTGCTCATCCCAAAAGGTGCCCTCCTCAATACCCATCACCCATCCTCCCCTCCCTCCCACCCCCCATCAACCCTCAGTTTGTTCTCAGTTTTTAACAGTCTCTTATGCTTTGGCTCTCTCCCACTCTAATCTCTTTTTTTTTTTTTTTTTTTCCTTCCCTTCCCCCATGGGTTTCTGTTACGTTTCTCAGGATCCACATAAGAGTGAAACCATATGGTATCTGTCTTTCTCTGTATGGCTTATTTCACTTAGCATCACACTCTCCAGTTCCATCCACGTTGCTACAAAAGGCCATATTTCATTTTTTCTCATTGCCACATAGTATTCCATTGTGTATATAAACCACAATTTCTTTATCCATTCATCAGTTGATGGACATTTAGGCTCTTTCCATAATTTGTCTATTGTTGAGAGTGCTGCTATAAACATTGGGGTACAAGTGCCCCTATGCATCAGTACTCCTGTATCCCTTGGATAAATTCCTAGCAGTGCTATTGCTGTGTCATAGGGTAGGTCTATTTTTAATTTTCTGAGGAACCTCCACACTGCTTTCCAGAGCGGCTGCACCAATTTGCATTCCCACCAACAGTGCAAGAGGGTTCCCGTTTCTCCACATCCTCTCCAGCATCTATAGTCTCCTGATTTGTTCATTTTGGCCACTCTGACTGGGTTTTGTTTTAAAGACACTTTTATGGCAAAGATACATCAATGAAAAAGGTGCTCACATTAGGATTTGCTCTTATTTATTTTTGGTTGGTTTGGTTTTTAAAAAAATTTCTAACAAAGTTCCAGTGCTGTATAGGTTTAATGTCTTACTCTTATCTGTTATATTAACACTTAACATAGTCAAATATTCTTAAAAATGATCTCAAACCCCCATTTTAGAGTACTCCTGGTTCTACGTGTCTTTTTTTTTTTTTTTTTTTTTTTTTTTGTAGCACTGTTTCTTTAGTATGTTCATTATATTCTCTAATAGCTTTGGGCATAAAATTAAATTTAAAAAGTCACTTCTATTTCCTGACTTATGTTTCTTATGGAATTGCTTTTTCTATGTCTTTTTCTTGGTTACTGTGAATATTAATCTTTGGGTATCTTTTCGTATTTAAGAATGAGGCTGCACAAACTTATTGGGAGGCTTATATGTACACTGTAGACTTTTTAGTTTTGTTAGAGTGGACAGGGAGACAACTAGCTGTTGTTAGGCTGTTACAGACTCTTGACTGCCACGATGTGAATGCCATTGCTTTAGGCTGCAGTGTAGACTAACTAGTTTTCTCGTTGTTAGTTCTTTTTCTCTGGAGATCTTTTAGAGTAGTTGCACGTTATATTCAGGTTGATACAGGTTTGATTCTCTTTTCGCAGACGCTTGAATCTGAAACACACATTAGTGGCAGAGTGGAATAAATCCACGAGTGAAGTAAACATCATTACTTTTTTAGAACGTGAATTCATACTTCTATTTGATAGTCTTCTTAAATATATCATGTTTTGGAATATGCAAGAGTCTTGTGGGATACCCTTTGTATATAGTACTGTCAATTTTAATTATACCTATAATTGTTACAGTTTAAAATTAAAATGTTGTGGGAAAGGCCTCATCTTTTTTCTCTTGATGAAAGCAGGAAGAATTCTTTTGTAAATGTTGATTTTAGATCAACTGCTTAAAAAGGGATTGATTTATTCTGAATAGTATTGTGATAAGTAGGAAGTGTGTGTTTCTTGTTAGATTTAACCTTGCAAGATAAGTAAATTACAGAATTTTAAAGTTATGGAAAGTTGTTTTTAAGGTGTTCTGTTAGTTTGTGGGGCAGCTGTAACAAATTACCATAAACCATTGACTTCAAAGCAACTGAAAACTATTCTCTCACAGTTCCAGAGGCCAGAAGTCTAAAGTAGAGGTGGTGGCAGGGCTGTGGTCCCTCCCATGGCCCTAAGGGAGACTTCTTCTTGCCCTAACCATCTGCTGGTGGCTTGTGGTATTCCTTGACTTTTCGTGGCATAGCTCCTGTCTCTGTTACATGGCCTTTTCCCCTGTGTGTCTTTGAGTGTGCTTCTTTTCTGTTTCTTGTAAGAATACCTATCCATTGGATTTAGGGCCTACCCTAATCAAGGATGATCTCATGTAGAGATTTACCTTAATTATATCTGCAAACACCCATATTCTAAATAAGATTTCATTCTGAGGTTCCAGGTGGACATACATATTGGTGGGCCACTATTTAACTCACTCCAGTTCGTATGGATGTTTATAACTGGATTTTTGTGCTGAGTTTAGTTATCTCTAACTATATGGCTTTGGAACAATTCACTTAAGCTTCTTAGATCCTAGTTTCAGCATTCTAAAGGTGAATGGATAGACCCAGATGCTCTTTAGAAAACTTCTAGCAGGAAAAATATGTAATAGTAAATTTGTTTAATACTTGGGGCTCTTTTGGTAAATAAAGGCAGATTGCTTACATTGATTCATCAGTCTTTGGCAGAGCAGACTTAGTTGGATTGGTTTACTTTTTCTCCCTAGGTTCTAGATGAACCTATTTTCTATGTTCTACCTCACATTATTGAAAGGATTATGGTAGTTCATGAGTAAAACTGCCACTGTCTATTCCTGTTTTTCCATGTTAGGGGAACTAGGACTGAAAGAAGGGATGGCAACAGGTGAGGTTTGTGCTAGTTCTGAACGGAGAATTTTAGAGTTCATGAGATGGTGGACTTGATACTGGGAGTTGGTGACTGATTGAACTAAACCTGTCCAAGGTAACATATCTTAGTAAAAGTGCACATGGCTTAAAAAGTTGTGTGTAAAGTTGAATTAAGAAAATGAATTGTCAAAAATCACATCTTCATTCTAAGAGAGAAGCCAGTAACAATTCTTTATATAATAAAGAATCTGTTAATGTGGGTCCTTCATTTTATAAACATTCATTAGAGAACCCTTTTTTGGGGTGATAATTGTTTTTAAAAATCTCATTTGCAAATTAGAATTTATGTATGTGTGTGTATGTGTATAATACATATATTATATTTAACGTATAATACATGTGTATATTTTTTCCCATATTATAACCTAATTACTGTGATTTATCATTATAATGCTGACTCTCAGATCTTAGTTTTATTCTCTGGTTAGATTATAAATATTTATTGTATTTGATGTGAAACATTTCATGTAATACTTTTGGGAAAAGTCAGTAATTTTATATTTGATATGACGGGCTGTAAGTTTTATGTTGCAGTATTTAGTATTTTTATGAGTAGGCTTAATAAGACCTTGTTTTCTTTCCACAGCAAGATGTGAGTGAGTTTACACACAAATTATTAGATTGGTTAGAAGATGCCTTCCAAATGAAAGCTGAAGAAGAGACGTAAGTTACCATAACATTTAGTGATGGGGTTTTAGGAGATTGATAAATAATGCTCATTTTTTCCTTTTATGTATCAGTGTTTATGGATAAATAGGAAGCTGAGATAAATATGTAGGAACCCAAAATATTGTCAAGTTGTTTGAAATTTTTGGCCAAAATCCTGGGTAGTTCTAGATATCTATTGTAAGATTAGAATCCAGCCAGAAATATCTAAAAAGCAACCCCTGAGGGGCTGATCCCACATGCCCAGTTGTTTTCTTTGGATTTGACAGTCTGTTTTCATGAGGAGGAATGGGTTAGTGGTGAGAAGAGATCCCAAGAGTGTTATTTCCAATGGAATCCTATTACATGGAATCACAAGGACAAGGATATGAAGTTCCTCTTCGACATTCTCTAGCTTTTTATTTTCTGCCCATCAGGTTGATCCATTAAGATTTTGGTTGTTTAAGAAATCTACACACTTTCAGCACAGTCCTACTCCCATTCCAGTGAGGCCCCTCTCTTAATACCAACCACTGGTTCCTTTGTGTGTCTTCATGAAACATGGGTGGACCATTTAGGATTTGCCAGCACATGTTCTGATGTGATCCTACAAGATGAAGTATATAAATTAACACCTAGAAGACAGAACTCCAGGGCAGAAAATTGTCTCCCTTCTCTTTTTTTCTTATTTTTAAATTATAACCAGCTTCACTGTTCAGTAAAAGTCATTGTACAGGTCTGCAATGAAACTAAATTAAAGTAAAAAATTTCTACTTCTACAATGTTAGCCAATAAGAAATGCCCCTAATCTTTAATAGAGACTTTCCCCTTTCATCCTTCATTTCCCAGGAGAAAAATAATTTCCCATATTATATTCCCTTGGTCTTTGAATGTAAAGTCAAGTCCACAGAAGTTTTATACTTAAAAATCCGATTTTATTTTTGCCTTTGTGGTTGGAGTCTAACAAAAAATAAAAGTCACTTGCGAGTTCCTAAGTTTGTTCACCCTAATGCTACATACATGTTATTTCTGTGCCTGAATAGCACTGGAGTTCTGCAGCTGTAGCCTGGGCTCTCTCACTCGGGTGTGTATAGATCCTTCAGTCCTTCAGACGTTCACTTTCATATGCTTGAATTTTAGCTTTCAGAGGGTTATTACGACACACATGTTTAACACTGAATGGTCTCTTACCTTTGAAATTTTGAAACAAAAGCTAAACTTCAACCCTTTAGCTCTCAGTTCAACTATATAATATTCTCGGAACTTTGTGCAATCCAGACCCAAGTCGTTGCCAAAGGCAGTAGCAGAAATTTAGGATATGTCGTAAGCAGGAAATCATTGGTTTTAATTCTGCCAGGATGCCTGCTTGCAGAGGGGCCACTTGCTTGCAGACAGCAATGTGTTGTGAACATAAATAGAGGTGGGAGAAATCTCTGAAGAGATCAATTATGGTTCTAAGCCCATATAGTATTTGAAGAAAAAAAATTCTAGTTTTGGTAAATTTTACTCAGAATGGGGCAATTGAAAGCTCCTTCCTTCTTGGCATGTTTAGAAGTTTATGATGGTGACAGCTCTGGTCCTCAGGTTCTCCTCTTTCCTATCCACCCAAAGTTTTAGTTGCATTTTCCTTACGAGCTTCAGTTCCTAAGGCTCCAAGTGGTATATTGCATGACTTACTTTTGTGCCACAGTGGTGGTGCCCATGGCCATTTGGTATGGAATTACTTAGGCTTCTGAAACCTGCCTCTTAGGTTAGTTTCTTTCTTCTCTTCATGTTAGTTTCTCTCTTCATGTTAGTTTCATCTGGAAAAATCTCCCCATCAGATTCCTGAAATGCATCTGCTGTTGATGCATCTGAAACCTCAGTCCCAGCATCTTACACTCTTTCCTCAGCTTTTGAATGTTCAACACCTTGTGTATATTTCTTTCTGCTGCATCTTTTTTCTGGGTGGCATATGCCTCTAAAGTTCACATACTTGTGTATTTTATTCTTCTTTTAGGACGATTTGGCTGAATTTTTAACAGTTTAACCTTCTTCTTAGCCTGTATGTCATGCAGAGCCAGCCCTGTTTGTTGGATGAGTGTCTTTTTTTTCCTATTCTTTGGGTTTGTTTTCTGGCCTTTACATTTGTTTTTTCTAATTTATTCCTTTGATATTGTCTTGATAGGTGCCTCATAATGAGAGTTAGCAGACCCTGATCCATGAGAGTTGTCCACCCTGGTTTCTGTCTTGTACAGCTCATGTCCCTTGTATCTTTCCTTAGAGTTCTAATGCCAAAAATTCACTGGGCATGTTTCCTGAGAGTATGAATAGTATCTGTATCCTCAGTCTGTGATAACGGAGTCTCTGAAGTTCTGTCAGTAATTCTTTGAATTTTACCCTGAAATCCCTAGTTCCTCCTCTCAAACCTATCCAGATTTTCTAAAAGTACGTCATTTAGTTTATCCTATCTTTAGTATATCATCCCCAATTGCTTTTTACCTGTCTCCATAGAAGGGTGCCTAAATCCTTATTCCTTCTGGGGGGGGGGGCATTTTATCTTGATTTTGGAGATCTTGTTATTATTTATTTATATGTTAATTTTCGTTGCGTTCTAGTCACCTTTTCTGACCTAGTAACTAACAGATTATTTCCCCTTTTTCTACAACCGTTTTAAAAGAAGCTGGAACTTTTCCATTCCAATTCACCTGAAATCTTAACTTTTATTTGAAATATGTTCTCCATGTTAATTTCCCCATAATTTTCTATCTGCTCTTAACTGTTTGTGGAGCTAAAACTATTTTTGAATGCCTCCCCCTATTGAAACAGAGCTTCCCAGTTGGTGTGGCATGGCTAACCAGATATGGGTATATGGAGATATTGATCCTATTTCTGTGACCATGAGAAAATATGTCTTTTTACCTCAGAGTTCTCTGCATATATTATATATGTACCAAAGGTGTTAAAAAGATTGGGAAGCTGTGACTCTGTTAGCTATCCTAGGCCTTTGAATTCCTGTTCCAGCCTAATTCCCAAAGATAAGATGTCCCTGATACAAATTTTCTGTAGTGATTTCTTTTGGCCTTTGTTAATTGTGTCAGTCTGTCTTTACTACTGCTTTCATGCAAGTGGTGGGTCTCTCTCATTTTTATTATAGGAATCTTGTGTCTTTTTAATTGGTCTTCACTTGCATTCCTTACTTTTCTGTTGGTATAACCGTCTGGGCCCCTGAGATTCATAAAGTTTAAATGCAGGGCAAAGAGGGGCGCCTGGGTAGCTCAGTTGGCTACGTATCCAACTTCATCTCAGGTCATGATCTCGCGGTTCGTGAGTTTGAGCCCCACATTAGGCTCTGTGCTGACATCTCAGAGCCTGGAGCCTGCGTGGGATTCTGTGTCTCCCTGTCTCTCTGCCCCTCCCCCACTCACACTCTGTCTCTCAAAAATGAATAAATGTTAAAAAAAAAAATAAAAAAAGTAAATGCAGGGCAAAGAATAGGACCTCTGAGAGGTTGGAAAGGACAAGGTAAACAATTTTTAGAAGATTCCTTCCTGACTCCTTAGGGAAGGTCAGTGTTCACCACAGATTAGTGGAGAGTAGGACAAAATTCAGGCAGGATGATTTGAAAAGAGATTTAGAAAGTACATTCAGAATTGGTAGAGCTTCTCAACATCCAGTTTCTTCTGGCAAGTCACCAACCTGGGAAGTTATTGCTCATGGAGTACGTGTGTGACCATAAGGAGAAAAATCAGGAATGTTGATTTCCTACATAAAAACAAGAGGCCACGGGAAGGAGATTCCCGCTAATATTCACATCTAAAGATTCATAGATTTTTATGTCAAGAGACACAATCTTTGGATTATTCCTGTTTCCCATATCAGTCTTAAATCCTTTTTATTCTCACAGTGTAAAATACATAAGGTATGAAGTAAATTTTTCCTATAGAGTTAAAATGCCCAAAGACTAAATATATGTAGTGGGAGAGGATACATTGATTTTGGTGTCGGATTTGAGTCCACTTCACAGCTTGAGCACTTACTAATTTTGTAAATTTGGGCAAGTGACTTAACTTGCTTTATAGCTTTATTAGTACAATAGAGGTAATTATACTACCTGTTATCAGATAATTATACTACCAGATAGTCCAGTGACAACAACCCCAACAGTTTACAGTCTTATATTGTTAGATGTGTCCATTGGGTGTGAGCAAGGGGCTGTGCCCATTCTTTTGCTCAAGCCCAGGGGTGACAGAGGCTTTGCCTCATTACCTCTCCTGGGATCACCACAGCAGTGAAAGTACATGGGCTCTCAAAGTTTTTGCCACACATCACTTCTGCTCACGCTTTGTTGGGCAGAGCAAGTCATGTCATCCACTTGAGTTCAAAGTGAGTGAGAACGCTTTACACCCATTAGGATAGCTACCATCAAAACCCCCAGAAAATAACAACTGTTGGCATGGATGTAAAAAGAATTGGAACCCTTGTGCACTGTTAATGGGAATGTGAAATGGTGCAGTTGCTTGGGAAACATCATTGTGCTTCCTCAAAAGATTAAAAATAGAATTACTATTTGATGGAAGGAATACCTTCACAATGTATACGTATATCAAATCTTCACGTTGCATGCTTTAGATTTTGTCACTTATGCCTCATAAAGATTATATGATCCAACAATTCTACTGCTGGGTCTTAAAGAGATAATTGTACACCCATGTTCATAGCAGCATTATTCACAATAGCCAAATGGTGGAAACTACCCAAATGAATAGATAATATAATAGATGAATGATGAATAGATAAATAGATAAATGGATAGATAAATAAAATGTGGTATACATACAGTGGAATATCCTTAAAAAAGAAGGAAATCCTGACACATGCTGCAACATGGATGCTTAGTGAAATAAGCCAGTCACAAAAGATAGACACCATATGCCACTTATGTGACGTGTCAAGAGTTGTAAAACTCAGGAACAAAGTAAGAATGGTGGTTGCCAGGGCCTGGGAGGGAGGGAAAAGTGTGGAGTTGTTCAGGGAGTGTTGTGTTTCAGTTTTGCAAGATGAGAAGACTCCTGGAGATTGGTTGCACAACAATATGAATATACTTAACATTACCGACTAAACACTTAAAAATGGTTAGATGGTAAATTTTATGTTATGTGTATCTTACCTTAATTAAAAGTTTTTTAAATGGGGGTGTCTGGGTGGCTCAGTTGGTTAGGCATCTGACTCTCATGGCTCAGGTCGTGATCTCACAACTCTTGAGATCGAGAGCCCCCATTGGACTCTGAGCTGACAGTGAGGAACCTGCTTGGGATTCTCTCTCTGTGTGCTCTCTCTTCTCTCTTTCTCTCTCAAAATAAATAAACATTAATTTTTTTTTAATGTAAATAACATGTGAGTGGGAAAGTATATCTTAACCATGTACCTGAAACTAGAGAGTCAGAAATCTTTTTTTTTTTTTTTTTTTGAGAGAGAGAGAGCGCACAAGCAAGGGAGGGGCAGAGAGAGGGGGACAGAAGATCAGTAGCTGGCTCTGAGCTGACAGCAGTGAGCTTGACATGGGGCTTGAACTCACAAATAGTGAGATCATGACCTGAACTGAAGTCAGCAGCTCAATCGACTGAGCCACCAGGCGCTGAGGCCAGAAATCTTTGTGAAAAGTACTGACAACTACCATACTACCTCATAGGATTGTTGTGAGGATGAAGTGAAGCCCTTCCCACCAGTTGTTTTAAGGAGTAAATGGTGATGCACATTTATAAAGACACAGTGTCCTTCACCCATCCCCCACCCTTTTTTTTTTTATTTTAGCAAATCAGTTTTACTGGTTTAAACACAAAATTTATGAAGATAAATTTTATACACAGTTGTGGATACCACACACTTTTATGTAGTAATGCCAAGATAAACTGTTTTCAGACCACAGAGAATAAAACAAAAAGAAAAGGTTAAAAAAATTGTCAACTTCTATTTGCTTCAAGGGAAAAAGAAAAAGAAAAAAACAATGTATCTGAGAAATAATTTGGAAAATTCACAAATGACTGTGCCTGCAACATGAAGGATGGAGTAGCTCCTTAGCTACTTTGGGTCAAACCCAGTGTTTTGCTCCTTCATTGTGACAGGCTGTTATCTTTGAATGTTGTGTACTGTTCTATTTTAAATTTGGGAGATTACATATTAAAAATTTACAGAAATTGCCTCTGATTAAGGGTGGCTTTTCTTTGTTCCCAACAAGTCCAAATAAGCATGTATTGCATAGAATAAATGTATGAGATCAGAATGAACAATGGTAAGGAGAAGATCAGTACTCCTTGAGCATAGACTATGTCAGGTCTTCTTGTTTTTGTTTTTGGTTTTTTTTTTTCAGGATTTCTCCACTTTTATTTTTTTTTTTTTTTTAATTTTTAAAAAACGTTTACTTATTTTTTTATTTTTATTTTTCAATATATGAAATTTATTGTCAAATTGGATTCCATACAACACCCAGTGCTCATCCCAAAAGGTGCCCTCCTCAATACCCATCACCCACCCTCCCCTCCCTCCCACCCCCCATCAACCCTCAGTTCTCAGTTTTTAAGAGTCTCTTATGCTTGGCTCTCTCCCACTCTAACCTCTTTTTTTTTTTTCCTTCCCCTCCCCCATGGGTAGGTCTTCTTGTAATGTTGTGCCATTTTAACCCTACAACAGCCCTTTGAGTTCAATTACTGTTATTATCCTCAGTTGACATGTGAAAAAATGGAAGGCTAAGTTTAAGTGCCTTATCTGAGGTGATGTAAATAGCAGCAGTGATAATCACATAAATAAATGTCACTGACTTGGCATATATTGTTCTTTTAATGTTTTCTCTGTTACATACAGATACAAAAATTATAACCACATTTATGTTTTATACCATGCTTTAGGGATGAAGAGAAGCCAAAGAACCCCATGGTAGAGTTGTTCTATGGGAGATTCCTTGCTGTGGGAGTACTTGAAGGTATGGTTACACGTTTTTATTTATTACATTTGAAGGGATATTATTATCGATTAGCTCTTGTCTTGATAGTGACTCCTTATTTGTTGACTGGTTTTTAATTTTAATTTGACTTATTCTGTCTACTGGTTCCTGTTGCATTGTTACTACTAATCACTTGCACAGAAAACACAGAATTGAGTGAATGAAGAGGAAGGTACAACGTCTGTTATCACATACTAATTTATACTGGGTTAATGTTATGCTAATAGTCTTTCCCTGAGAAGGCTTCTGTGATTCTGTGAATTTGGGGGTACAGGGATTAAGGGGGCATTTGGTTTTGAAAATGATATTGGAGTTGAATACTGGTTTTGCTATGATGATCACTGTTTTTGAGGATTTCAAGTCTATGAATGTTGAAAGCTGCATTTAACAATGTAGCATAATCAGGGTATTGCATTTTTGGGGTGATTATAAAATTCTTTAGGTTCTCGTTTTCAAGAAAGAAGTGTACTCTTTTGAAAAAATCATTTAAGAGTGACACTACACTATCTACCTTAAATGTCTATTACTTTAAATCTGGGTCTAACCAGTTACTCTTCGGTTTTCCTAACAAGGGAAGGGAAAGGACTCATTAGATATACTTCAAATACTAATAATTACTAATCCCAAAGCATGAATTTTTGAAAAAATTTGAAACATTTGAAACATTTTCCAAATTTTCAAAATGGCCCAGCACATCAACTTTTAGAAAGTTAACCCAAATCACTTGAAGTATAAAATTTGGAAAATTGGTTTTCCTTCAGGATCTTAAGTAATGGATTCCTATGAAGTTTCGTTTGAACATAATTTTATAGTTTGGGATTCAGAAAAAGGCAGACATTAACTCAGGATTCAGTCAGGCGTTTAAAAGGTTACACTGTCAGTACATTTTTTAAAATTGTTGCCTCAAATACTGAATATTCATTATATAAATAGTGGGGTATTTTCCAGTTTGGATTGTCCATACTGTCCTACTGATTTTTACTTGAAGTAGAACACTGTATTTGAAGCAGTAGGGTGGCTCTAATCAGGTTGACTGTGTACTATTTATACCCTTTCTACTTCTGTTACCTTGATTCTTGAAAGTGATTTATTGGGGCACCTGGGTGGCTCAGTCAGTTAAGCCTCTGACTTCAGCTTAGGTCATGATCTCACAGTTTGTGAGTTTGAGCCCTGTGTAGGGCTCTGTGCAGACAGCTCAGAGCCTGGAGCCTGCTTCAGAGTCTTTGTCTCCCTCTCTCTCTGCCTTTCCCCTACTCACGCTCTCTCAAAAATAAATAAACATTAAAAAAAAGTGATTTATTGAAATAATTAATTTGTCAATCAGTATTGAAGTCCTCGTACTGGGTATTAGTTGTTTCAAAACTATTCTACATAAATGTGATTTTAGTACATTTCCACACGACCTATGTATTTGCTTCAGTGAAAATGATTTGGTTTCTTGCTCTTATCACTTTTACATATATTTTCTTAATGCTTTCTTTTAGACCAGAGGCTCTCAATTGGAGGTGATTTTCATTTGCTTTCTAAAGTTCCCTCATTGCAAAAGTTCCTCAACTTTTCCAGAACATCTAGTCCATTGACCCTTTCATTTTATTCCTCTAGGCCCTTTTCTTTACTTACTTCTTTGCGCATTATGATCATTCTTAGAAATCTCTAACACTCCCTTTCCCCCATTCCCCATCCACTACCTCTCTGGCTGTTCTCTGACCGTCACTGGGATGTTCATTTTCTCTCTGTGTGCACCAAGTACCTGAGTATTACTGGGGAAAAGTCACTCAGTGGGCAAACTAGAAATGTTCCATGAATTTGTAGCAGATACTAAGTGTCCCTGGTCCCAATCCTGTGACACTACCTGGCATCCTTACTTGTTTTGTTAAATCACTGTCTTCTATCCCATTTTCTGCAATAACGATTTTTATCTTTTCTGTTTTTTAAAAAATTAGTTTAGAGAGAATGCACGTACACCCACAGTGGCAGAGGGGGAGAGGTAGAGGGAAAGAGAGAAAGAGAGAATCTTAAGCAGGCTCCACACACTCAGCATGGAGCCCAACATGGGACTCGATCCCAGGACCCTGGGATTATGACCTGAGCCAAAGTCAAGAGTCGGACACTCAACCTGAGCAACCAATACCAATGCACTCCTTACCTTTTCTGTTTCCAATTTAACCTCTCTGTCTCTCCATTCACTCAGAAAGACCTTCCTTCAGGTTTTATGGATTTACCCTGAAGCTAAGAAATCTAACCAGAGGTCCTAAGGTCCCAAATCTAATTTTGTTTGTAATTTTCTATCTTAGGTCTTAAAAGCAAGTTTCTCAAATATGTGAGTTTCAGGCTCCACAACCTGGATCCATCCCAGCCTATACCACATTCTTTTTATTTGTCCTTCCAGATAATAAGGAATTATTCAGTCTTACTTGAAAAGGCTATTGTTTATATGTCCTCAGGATCTCACCCCTTCATGCTTTCACTCAGACCTTGCCCTCTTTGTTATCTTGCCTTTTTCCTGTATTTTCAGCTTCTCCCTCCACTGTCTTCCTCATCAATATTTAGATGTGGTCTTGTAACTCCCATTGTAAACAAAAAAGAGCTCCCTTCACATAGTCTTCCAGTTAATCTCATTCAGTTGAGAGAGGAGTTTGTTTTTACCTGCTAAGTCCCCATTTATTCAACCCATCCCACTTTTGCATCTGGCCCCAGACTTCTTCTAAAAGAGCACTTTCTAAGGTTATCAATTTCTAATATGTGTTCAAGGCTGTCAGATTCCACTTAGTTCTCCTATTGAACTCTTATCAACTATTCATGCTATTTATTCTTTGTCCCTTTTCTTCTCTTTTTTAAATTTTTTAAAAGATTTATTTATTTTTGAGAGATAGAGCATGAGCAGGGGAGGGGCAGAGAGAGATGGAGACACAGAATCTGAAGCAGGCTCCAGGCTCTGAGCTGTCAGCACGGAGTCCGACGTGGGGCTTGAACCCATGAACCGTGAGATCACGACCTGAGCTGAAGTCAGATGCTTAACCGATTGAGCCACCCAGGCACCCCTGTTCCTTTTCTTTTTTACTATTCAGTCCTTAAAAACACTTCTCTGGCTTCTATGGTACCATATTCCCTTGGCTGTTTTTCCCTACCTCTGCGGGTACTTCTTAGAAGTTGTAATTATAGCCTCCTGTTTTATCTAAAGGTAGGCGATCCTTGGGACTCAGCTCAGGCCCCCTGCCTTTTCCTGTCTGCTGGTTTCCCTCGGCAGAGTCTCATTCACTCTCTTGATCCACCGCTGTCAGTAGCCAGCAATTCTCTCATTTATAGCTTCAGACCAGAAGATTAATTTTAGTTACAGACTCATATCCAACTCTCTTCTCAACTTGAAATGCCATGGGCCTAAAACTGTGATTGCCACTACTGCCTTAAAACAAAAGGAAAAAAAAAATTCCCTGCTCTTTATTTAGTGGAGCCCCTTTTAGAACATAAACAATCAATTGAGTTGCTTATGCTAGAAATCCGAGTATCATTCTTGATACCTTCCTTACTCTTCTGTCCCCTTTCCTGCCAATGAACCACCAGTCAGTCATAAATACTCCTTCCTGAATATGTGTATAAAAATTTCATCTGCTTTTGTGCACTTTTACTATTAACACCCTATCCCACACTGCCTTTATTTCTAGATGGATTCTTTAAGTCTTCTAACAGTCTACCATCTATTTAACACAGAAGCCATAAAGATGTTTCAAAGATAAAAATCTGGTCCTATTATTCCTAGATTTAACTATTCAGTGACTTTCTGTTATACTCCAAATATATTGAGGAGAAAAAAATTCTTAACATGGGCTTCTAAACCTTTATAGATTTTGTCTCCTTACCTGATTCTTCATTATCATCTTCCTGTTGCTCCCCTAAGGAATAATGTCCTCCCCTTAAGCCTTCAGATATGCCAAGTTCTTTGCATCCTTGAAGTCTTTGCATGTGTTGTCCCTTAGCCAAGAATTCTCCACAGCACCCTGACACTCTGGCCTGGCTAACTCCTACTCACCATTCAAGTCTCAGTGTAAATGTCATTTTGCTATGGAAGTCTTCTCTGCTTTACCCTCCAGCGCTAATGACTAGGTTAGCTCTCCTTTTCATACTCTCTCACATTACTCTGTTTTACCACAAATTTTTATAGCACTTATAATGATAAGTAATTTTTTGTTCATAATTATATGTACAATTAATATGTGTAATATCGTTCTTCCAAAAGAGGCTGAGAGTTTCCTCAGCTCAGGGACCATATATATCTGTTTCATCCACTACTATACATATTCTCAGTGTTTAGCACAGTATCTTGTCCTTAGAAAGTATTTTTTGAAAGAATATATGTATTTACACACACATACATATAATTACTTCCATATATACAGGTGTGTAATTAATATCTATGGTTCGATGTGAATGTGCATATGTGCATGTATAAACCAACAAGAAAATTACAATGACTACTCTGTGGAACATAATCAGAGTTATGGTTTTCAGGTTCAGGAGGTAATTCATACACATTTACTTTTAGTGGCTAAAAGGCCATATTGAGTAACAATTAACTTTCCCTTCTTCCGTAGGGAAAAAATTTGAAAATACTGAAATGTTTGGTCAGTACCCGCTTCAGGTCAATGGATTCAAAGATCTACATGAGTGCCTAGAAGCTGCTATGATTGAAGGAGAAATTGAGTCCTTACATTCAGAGAATTCAGGCAAATCAGGCCAAGAGGTGAGTTTAGCATCTTCATTTTTCATTTCTCCCCAGGTCTTTCTTACACTGCTGTAAAGTATAATTTAAGGCTCTAATTATATAGCTGCCTAATACTTGAGAAAATACTCAGATTATGTGTTTGGATTTAATTATGGTAATTTAGACATTTGGGAAACCTGCACAAACAAGTCTGTAATCTTACATTAAATTCTCACTTAAACAATTTAGCTTAAAATTTTCTGTTAAAGCCTTCTTTTAGGACATTGTTAAGTCTGTTTAGAATTTTTAAGGAAGGTACCAGTCACTGTGGCATGTTAGTCCTGGAAGTGAGGAAGAAAAACACTGATAGGAGGGTGGAATTTTATATAGACATATGTTACTAATATCAAACAGTGTTGGAATTTGTCTAGATTCCCTTTTTGGTAAAATTACTGTGTAATTGCATGAAGAGCAGATGGAAGAACTTGGCTTTCTCAAGAGAGATATAACTTAAAAAATATAAACCTGTTTGTTTCCACTGATCTCTGTCTTTTCATTCATGTCTCTAGATCCATCTGTATATCCATCCACCCATCCATAAATTCATCCGTATGTGTTACTAGAATAGAAGGCAAAGGACAGATCATGTGCTGCAAAATCGCTTATCATTAAGCAGTTGCTGATAGTTGTCTACTTGTAAGCTCCATTCCGGAGGGTAGAGAGCGTCATATGTGTTATTCTCCACATAGCCCTAGTGGATAGTACAGTGACTGCAGGTAGAATTATGTAATGACTGAATGAATGAAATGTCTCAATGTTACCAAAAAAGTTTCTGAGGTCGTTATCCCTGAAGAGGTGCTTAATAAATATTAAGCGATGATATCTCTGTGTTTATCTAAAAAGGGGCTGAGTTCTTGTGTCTTTGAAAATAAATTGCATGTATCTAAATTTGTGCTTTTTGTTTAGAAAAAGATATGATTAATCATTTTTTTGTTCTTCATCCTCATTTCCTTCTCTTATGTACCCAACAAAAAAAGAAAGAAATAACATTTACTCTTTTTTTGGCTTTTTGTTTTTAAGAGTGGGGAGAGAGCGGGGGTAAAAGAGAGAAAATATTTGAGATAGTTTTGCTCTCTACATCATAGATCATCTACTTTAGTGAGTCTCAGCAGGTGCCTAAGCCCTGCTTCAGAGCTGTCCATCAGAATCTCGGGTAGGGATATGGTACCTGGGCCCAAGAGCTCCGCTCCTGATTCCCATATAGACCTCCAACTAAGAATATTTAAATTAGGCTTTAAATTAGTCTCTAAAGATTGGGACTCTCCTAGGATCCTATAATGGAACAAGAAAGCAGATTCCCCTCCCCACTCTGCTCCAAAATGTGATCTGTTTTCTGTTTAATAAAAGGATGACGGGTTGGGGCAGGGAAAGGAGGGATGGCATTCTCCTTACTCTACCAAACTGGCTTATAAGTGAAATAGACATTGGTTTATTGGTAAATAATTTAGAAATTAATTGGTAAATAATCTCTCTCACATATTCACAGCTTTTAAAAATGTTTTTCTTACACTGAATATGAATTTCATTTATTTTAAAAGCTCTAGTTTGTTCTCCATCTTTGGCTTCATACCCTGAATGCCCTATACTGTAGTATGTATTTTCTGCCTGGGCTTTTACATCCAACCTAAGGGGTACAGTCATTTGTTTCCTCTGAATTCAGCAGTTTGTAAGCAGTCTTAATAATAGCAAATTCAATTACCTGTGATTCCTATTACCAGTTGCCTAGATTTGCAGGACACATTAGTTTCAATAATAATTTAGCCTGATTTAAGAGACTATCACTGACTAAAGTAGACTGTCTTAAAAGTTTTTAATAGTGTGCTTAAATTATAGCCTTATTTCATTATGTCTTTCAGAATAACTCTTTTGTTTCCTAAGTATCTATAAAGACCAATGAATAACATTTTAGGTTTGTTTCTAAATTCGCATACTCCGTGGTGATAAAACCTTTTATCTCCTACACTATTATTTAGTAAAAATTATTGATTTTACTTTGATACAGAAAACATCTGCTTTGCTGAAATAGCTGTAGTCTTGTAATAGAGAAGACCTCTAGTCTCATGAATCACTCGTGTTAAAATATCCAGTGTGGCCTATGAGAGTTTAAATTTCTGGAATGACATATCAAGAGACAACTGAATAAATTAAAAATGATTATATGTAAGATAACTGTACAAATACTTTTATAAATCATAAATTTTAAATTTTAATGAAATTGTATGCAATTTATGGATGAATCAAACTATCTTGGAAAGCCGGAGATTTTTTTGATTGCCTGTTGGAGCAAAAAAATTTCAGGTAGTAAATACCTCACTTCTATAAATAGTGTGTTGTACATTTTCTTTTGATTACTGCTATTCACATATAAGTATTTGTACTATCCTATGACTTGCATTTTTCACTCACTAGTGTATCATGAACATCATTCCATGTGAATGTGTATGGCTTTACACCAGTCTTTTTAAAACCGGCATAGTATCAAATAGCCTGTATTTCTAAAATTAAACAGATTTAATTCTTCTGTAAGACAGTAGTTGGACAAAGAATAATTTTAAAGAATGCTTATGTAAATACCCTTGAGAATTTAGGAATGAAGGATAGTCAGAAGTGGGATCTTTGGGTCACCAGGCATACTCATGTGAAAATGTAAGTACTGCCAAATTTCCCTTCACAAAGCTGTACTAAGTTATAGTCAGAGTACTAAGAGAAATTTTATGGAGCTTTGAAACTAAATTAGGGAAACAGCACCTACATGTACCATATTAGACATAGGTAAATGTTGTATGGGAAATTTATCTTTAAAAGTGAAAAGGCACTTTGTAGTCCGTTTTCAATTGCAACAACGTGGGTGGAACTACAGGGTATTATGCTAAGTGAAATAAGTCAGAGAAAGACAGATATCATAGGACTTCACTCATATATGAAATGTAAGATATGAAACAGATGAACATAAGGGAAGGGAAGCAAAAATAATATAAAAGCAGGGAGGAAGCAAAACATAAGAGACTTAAATACAGAAAACAAACTGAGGGTACTAGATGGGCTGTGGGTGGGGGATGGGCTAAATGGGGAAGGAGCATTAAAGAGGGCACTTGTTGGGGTGAGCGCCGGTTGTTATACATGGGGGATGAATCACTGGAATCTACTCCTGAAGTCATTATTGCACTATATGCTAACTAACTTGGATGTAAATTAAAAATAAATAAATAAACTTAAAAAGAAAGTGAAAGGGCAAATGTGTGAAGCTGATTAAATGACTAAAACTAATTTTTGAGTTGGAATAGGAAGTTTTTGCTTTTCATGCTTAATTTATATCCTGGTTTTGTCTGGTGTTCTGTGGGAATCTGAAACGGTATGTCTGCTTTTTCTGTCTGCTGCTCCCTGTGTTCACGTAAAATCACAAAAGCAAGGTATTTAAAACATGTTAATAGAAAAATCAGCTATTAGAACTCATAAAAATTATTACATTCTCTCTAGAAAATATTTGTTATAGTCATAATAAGTTCAGGAGCATTTTTGTTGCCCATGTTGATTATGTATTTTTTTTATTCACTGCCCTAATCTGTTACTTCTGTAGGGTTGTTATACAATATAATATAATAAATAATAAATGTGTTTACAGAAAAGAATAAAGCCTTATTTTTACCTTTAATGACTTGTGTCTCACAAGCATGGCATGCCAATTAGAGAAGTAAATACAGTTTTTTATTGAATACAAAAATAATATTCTGAAAGAAAAACATCTGATTGTTGTATATGTAAAATTCTAGTTCTCTACTGCTATACTTAGGCTAGACAAACCCGTAATATTTTCTAAGATGAATTAAGGGAATGTCTGGCTGTCTCTTCTTGTCCCATCAGCTTTAGAATAAGAAAGTGAATTGGGGCGCCTGGGTGGCTCAGTTGGTTAGGCGACCAACTTTAGCTCAGATAATGATCTCAGTTTGTGAGTTCGAGCCCTGAATCTGGCTCTGTGCTGACAGCTCAGAGCCCGGAGCCTACTTCAAATTCTGTGTCTCCCCCTCTCTCTACCCCTCCCCTGCTCACACTCTGTGTCTGTCTCTCAATAATAAATAAATGTTTAAAAAAAAAAAAAAGAATAAGAAAGTGAAATCCTTCCACTCTTGTAATATGAAAAAACTGTCACTGTTGTTAGAGTAAAAACAGTCACAACGGAGACATATTACATAACTATTATAAACATTCTTTCTTAAGGTATGGAAGTTATTTCCTGGACTTTTCATGGTCTACAGGAAATGCCCAATTTGGGTGATTTTATTTCTATTGGCCATGGTAGGTTTCCATGAGTTAAAGTATGTAACTATTTAATTTTAATGGTTGACATTTAAAATACTGCAATAAAATATGAAAGTAATAGTTCTTGAAACCTACTTACTTACTTTAGTATCATAAATTGGAGTAGAGAATATTATCCTAAGGCATCAAAAGTTTTCTTTATGATATATATGTAGTATGATTTAATTTAAATACTAACTTTAGTTTTGCATTAGAATTAACTAAAATTTTTGCCAGTGCCATGTGAGAACAAATAAATAAGCAGACTTTGCTCTAGAGATTTTAAAACTTAAGAGTTGCTTCTGGTGTTAGCTCTTTTGTAACTTTCCAGTCAACTTCAGTTTTAATAGCCATATAAAATACATTTCTTCAACTTCAGCTTTTGGTTAAATAGAAACCGAATCTAACTCAGGAAATTGCAATTCATGTAATCATAATTAGCGTTTGGGGAGGGAGAAATAGTTTTGAATAACCATTTACATTTATTAGCTTTATTTAGAGAAAAGTAGCAACTTTTAAGATCTTAGTCAAATTCAGTTTGCCAAATGTGCATTGTTCCTGCTTTTTGGGATGTTTGAATTTAAATTAGTGTACTCTTAGCCTATTGACATGCGGTGTGGCACTTTGTGGCACTTGAAAATACCACCATGTGTAGCAATTACTTTTTATAGTAGTACATTGTACACTTTATAATAAGTATTTAAAAATAATTGTTACGTTATTTTATATTTTATTTGGTGATTCATGAATTTTTATTCATTCTTTAAAAATATGTTTATGTAGTTAGGGCACCTGGGTGGTTCCCTTGGTTAAGTGACCAACCCTGGTTTCAGCTCAAGTCATGATCTCACAGTTTGTGAGATTGAGCCCCGAGTTGGGCTCTGTGCTGACAGTGCAGAGCTTGCTTGGGATTCTCTCTCTCTCCCTCTCTGTGTCCCTCCATGCTTGGCTCTTGCTCCCTCTCCCTCTCTCTCAAATAAATAAACTTAATAAAAAAATTATGTTTATGTAGGAGTGCCTGAGTGAGTGGCTCAGTCGGTTAACTCAGTGGCTGACTCTTGATTTTTGTCTCAGGTCATGATCTCATGGTATGGGATCAGTCCCATGTCAAGCTCTGTGCTGACAGAACAGAGCCTACTTCAGATTCTCCCTCTCTTTCCCTGCCTCTGTCCCACTCGTGTGCATGTTCTCTCTGTCTCTCTCTCTCTCTCTCTCTCTCTCTCTCTCAAAATAAATAAATAAATATTAAAAAAAATCTTTGTGTAAAACTTGAATCTTTTTTTATGAAAATAATTTTCTTTTGAGGTTTTGTTACATTTCATGCTTAACTAAACAGTTGCCGAAGTTTGTGGATGAATTGGCTGGCTCATCATAATGAGACATTTAATTTTTTAAACACTAGTCATTTAAAAAGATTTTAAATATAGTTACCGTTAGTATAAATTTCATATTTGTTAGTAATCTTTTTCTTAAATTAGAATTCCAGTAGGAAAATTAAATTTAAAACAGGGAAATACCAGTCTCTAGTTTTTAGTGTGAGAACTGTGATCATTTATGCTCTAAGAATATATTTGTGTGTGTGTGTGTGTGTGTGTGTGTGTGTGTGTGCTACATCCTACAAGTTGTTTTGTCAAAGGTTTTGAATGGTGGTCAATTGTAGTAAGTGTATGACTTACTACATGTAAGTGTAGTAAGTGTAGTAAGTGTATGTAGTAAGTATATTATCTCATATTGAAGATATGATAATATTGATAGATAATATTGAAGATATTATTGAATTGAAGAATATTGATAATTCTGAATATATTCAGATATTGAAGAAGCCAGATAGTTGAGCTATTAAACCATAATTTTATATTTATTGAATATTGAAGAAGCCAGATAGTTGAGCTATTAAACCATAATTTTAACCAATGTCTATCTTTTTTAGGTTAGAAAAGTTTTTAAGGTATTTATTTATTTTGAGAGAAAGAGAGAGAGGGAGAGAGAGAATCCTAAGCATGCTCTGTGCTGTCAGCGCAGAGCCCGACTTGGGGCTCAGTCTCACAAACTGCGAGATTGTGACCTGAGCTGAAATCAAGAGTTGGACACTTAACCTATTGAGTCACCCAGGCAGCCCTTTGTTAGGAATTTTAATGTAAAAAATTATCATGGAAGAAGGAGAGTTGTTAGAAGATTTTTTTTTCTTTCCTGGTTGAGTATTATTCCCATCCTTAGAATTTTCAAGAGGTATGGAAAACTTTTGGGAAGAAGTTGAATTTTAACTAATTTGCATATCTAGTCAAGTATTTGTGATGTCAGCATTGTGATGATACATATAAAAATGCCAGTGATAACACTCTGTGCCTAACATTGTAATGGAGAGAACAAAAAGGTTATAATAAGGTTTTTTGTTATTTTCTTTCAGCATTGGTTTACCAAATTACCACCTGTGTTAACATTTGAATTATCAAGATTTGAATTTAATCAGGCATTGGGAAGACCAGAAAAAATTCACAACAAATTAGAATTTCCTCAAGTTTTATATCTGGACAGGTATCGTTTGTTATACAGCATGACTTAATTTTACAACTGTTTAGTAACCAAGTAAAGAATTATTATTGTGTTTAGAAAAAATTTTTGCTTAATTTCTTTAGAATTAATCATTACTTTTTTGCATAATATGTTGAATACTGTTTGTCAAGGAACGTGGAGTTCTCTTTCTAGTTAGAAAAGTATAGTTACTGGGAATAATGTTATAAGGAAGTTAAAAAATTTATATTTGTATTACAGTTGTCAGAATTTAAAAAAATACTATTTTGTATTGTATAATACTTGATTATAAAATTTTATTTTTAACGTTTATTTATTTTTGAGACAGAGAGAGACAGAGCATGAACAGGGGAGGGGCAGAGAGAGAGGGAGACACAGAATCAGAAGCAGGCTCCAGGCTCTGAGCCATCAGCCCAGAGCCCGACGCGGGGCTCGAACTCACGGAACGTGAGATCGTGACCTGAGCTGAAGTCGGACGCTTAACCGACTGAGCCACCCAGGCACCCCTTGATTGTAAAATTTTAAATGAATGGATCTTCTGTGGTGTTGGCTAGACTTAATATTGTGTCTATTTCCATGATATTTAGAAATGGTAATGTTGTTAATTTTTCTTTTTCCGATAGATATATGCACAGAAACAGAGAAATAACAAGAATTAAGAGGGAAGAAATCAAGAGACTAAAAGATTACCTCACAGTATTACAACAAAGACTAGAAAGGTATTACAGCTTTAAGAAGTTATGAGCTAACTATAGGAAGTCATATTTTTAGTGACTCTCTGAAATCTTTCATTTTAAATTTGCTTTGGGTGACTTATAATTCTAGTAGTAATCATTCTGGACTAATATTTTGCTTGAGTAGTTTAGTTTTGAATTTTGTTAGAAACTAATTTATAGTTGATATTAAAGATTATTTTAGTGTTTAAAATTAAGTATTTTTACTGTCAAGTAGTAATGCTCATGGTACTGAAAAATAGATGCAAAGTTAAACTAATCTTTAAAAAAATCCAAAAAAAAAAAAAAAAAGGACACCTGGCTGGCTCAGTCAGTAGAGCATGTGACTCTTGAACTCTGTATCGTGAGTTTGAGCCCTACATTGGATGAAGAAATTACTTAAAAAAACAAACAAACAAAAGAACAAAGTTAAACTAATCTAAAATTTTCTGCTTGTAGGAGACTAAATATCACTCTTGAGATTTCAATTAAAATGAATGGTGACTGTTTTTCTCCTTAGTATAGGAGATACAAACTCAGATGCCTACTAGGGGCTCATGGAGGCTTTATAAAGAAGGGAAGCAAGTATGTGTATGCTGGTTGGCAAGAGGAGCCTAGAGGTCATATCTCTGTGGAGAGGGAGTGTCTACTGTCTGCACCAGTGGGCGGTGTCACATGTGATACCACGTGTGAATATTTGAGAGCTTCCCAAAAGATGCCAGAATCTGGACAGTCAGAAATGTTCTGTAATTCAGACAAAGTCTACAGACTGAAATGTGGCCTGAGACGTCCCAGTTTGCAACATCAGATTAATCTGTATCTCTTGTTTTAGTGTTAATTTTCAAATTAATAGCCCAAAACTTTTTAAACAAAAATAATATATCATATTTCAATAATTTTTATTTTTTAAATATCAGTAATCATATTAAAAAACAATCAGAGGTAAAAGGTAGGATGATAATATTAGTCACAATCTTAGTCATGAGACCAGATGACAGATCTAAAAATAAAAACAGTCTCAGGATATGAAACTGTCTGTTTTCATTTTCCTATTGGGTTACAACTTAGAGCAGCGTTTAAAATTTATAACAGTATACGGACACATTCAGTTGTAATCAGCTTTGTTTTCCTTAATTTAGAGAACGTTTAAGTTATTTCTTAAATGTATCTTTAGTTTTTACATCTTCATTTGAAAGCAAAATTAATTTCATTGTTGAAAAAGATTTACTGAAGTGTTTTTTATCATGTTTTATAACAATTATTGAAAACAACCAAATGTGCTTTATATACAGCTAAAAGCTTTTGTACACTTTATGGTTAACAGATATTTAAGCTATGGTTCGGGTCCCAAACGATTCCCCTTGGTAGATGTTCTACAGTATGCGTTGGAATTTGCTTCAAGCAAACCTGTTTGTACATCTCCTGTTGATGATATTGATGCTAGTTCCCCACCTAGTGGTTCCGTACCACAGACATTACCAAGGTAAAAAGTTTTCTTTATACAAGGGCCAGCTCTTTCACCTATATTACATAGTAAATAATTGATGCCTTTAAAAAGGTTTTATGAACTGCACATTGTGATTTATTTTAGTAGACTGTAAAAATATTAGAGTCACTTAGAAGATTGCATATTTTCTGGGTGCTTTGTTATTTTACTGTTTCAGTAGATTCTATGGATGTGAATTGAAATTTTTATCTTATCTGTTTCTGTTTGGAATTGTACTTTAGGTTGTTTTGGTATATATTTCCACCTTTTATCCATGAAAATACCGTTAAGTTAGTTTTTTTCTGTAATGTAAGCAGATAAATATTATCTAATTCCAGTATACATAAGATTTATTGACATGATTAAACCATTTCTTCTATAAAGCCACAATTTCATCATTATAATAATGTATTCTTCATATATTGAGATCTCATTGGATATTAAATTAATCCACATATTTCTCTTTTTTAAAGGAGTTTTCTGTTTGAAAATATAAGCCAATTTAATGCGTGTTTGGCGCAATTTTTGTCCAGAGCTTCATTTAGGAAATTTAATAATAAATATTTCATGCTTTAATGATACAGCACAACAGAACAACAGGGAGCCCCTTCTGCGGAACTGCCAAGCACGTCACCTGCACCTCTAGCTGCCGTTTCGTCGAGATCAGGCATACATAAACCGTTCACTCAGTCTCGGATACCTCCAGATCTGCCCATGCATCCAGCACCAAGGCACATCACAGAGGAAGAACTTTCTGTGCTAGAAAGCTGTTTACATCGCTGGAGGACGGAAATAGAAAATGACACCAGAGGTAAGAAGCTTCTCAGGGCATGGTTACTGTCACTTCAGTTGGATATGTATAATGTTAAAATTGAGAAGGGAAATCACTTCTGGATTTCATATGTAAATATTATAAAGTGTTTTTTTTTTTTTTTGTTTAGGAAGTTTTTTTCTATAAGATAAACTAGTCTGTCTACCTGTTTTTCTGATCTTAATATCAGGTTCAGAGAGACCAAAAGATTTTCCCTGGGCTACTTAGTTGATTAATGACATAGCAGATGGTGTGATTTTCTAGTTTAGGGCTCTAAATTTATATCAAACTGGTATTCACAGCAATTCCACTGGTGAAACATCATACAGCATTGGATTTTGTATTTGTCAGTTAGGTCCTTCCCCTAAAGTTTGTGTAATGAGTTAAATTGGTAAAAAAAAAAAAAAAAAAAAAAAAAAAGTTTTTTTTAGGTTTAAGAATTAGAAGTGTGAATTTTAATTTTCAGTATGCTCTAACAGATTTCCAGATATGATCTAATAGCTCAGTGCCTGTCTGTTATGTGTTTTAACTGGCATGTAACAAATTTAGAAAGAAGGACAATGCTCTGTTGGGAGTAGGAGTGTGCACGCGTGCTTGTGGGTATGTGTTGGTGTTAAGTTGCCATCTGGCCTTTCTTGGTAGGAACTCTCCTTTATTCTGAAATTATGTCTTTGCTACTTTACTATTGTTACAATATCCTTTTTCTTTTATTTTAATGAAGTCTTATTAATATTTTATGATAGATTTTATTATACTTTTTTCTTACATGTGAAAATATATGCCATTACCATTACCCAATATTATCCTAATTTTGTTTTTCTATGAAAAAAGAAAAATTGAAGAGCTACTGTTTTATACCAAAAGATTGGAATTATGTTAAACAATCTGGATTGTTGGATTGTAGATGCCCAACTTGCCTCTTTATAGACAATATGTAAAGAGCAGTCCTAATGTAATATAACATAACAATAAGTAGGATATGATTGTTGACTGGCAATTAGCGTTAGTGGCTGTAAACATTTCCCTTTGTATTTGCCATATATAAGGAATTTTTTACACTTCATTTCATTAGTAAACATTTATTGAGCACTGTACTAGGAATTGGATAATTTTCTGCTGGACTTGGCAGATTGTGTTTGTTTTTATAAGATTCCTTTCAAAGGGGTGGAAGCTAGGACGCTTTGACATCAAGGTAGTCATTGAGGAAGGAAAGAAATGAACAGATAGAACCTACTTTTTTAGAGAAACTGACACAGGTGGGTCATTGACGAGGTGAGAGGGAGAGAGGAATTAGGGATGATTCTCTTAGTTTCTAAAACTGGTATGAATAGATAGATGGAATGTACTTTTGAAAAGAGCAAACTGGTGGGAGAGCAGGTCCCTACTTTGGAGGGGGAGATAGGAATATGATGAGTCCGCTTTTGGCCATTTTAAGTTTGAGGAACTTGGGAGACATTCATACGATGAGGTTTTGGACTCTAATACTTAATACTTTGGACCTTAATAATACTGTGGATCGGGTAAGATTTTCCTTGGAATATTTATTTACTTTTATCCCTGTTATTAGCTTTAGCATTATTTTTTAAACTTTGTGTAATATTCCAACATCTGAGTAGGCTATAATTTATTTAATTTCTATATGGATACTCATTGCAAATAGTGCTGGCCCTCTACATACATATTAACACACTTTCATGAGCAGGATATATTCTTAAAAGTGTCATTTCCAGGGGCACCTGGGTGGCTCAGTGGTTAACCCTCCAACTTTGGCTCAGGTTATGATCTTACAGGTAGTGGGTTTGAGCCCCGTGTCAGGCTCTGTACTGATAGCTCAGAGCTTGCAGCCTGCTTTAGATTCTTTGTCTCCCTCTCTTTCTGCCCCTTCCCCTGCTCACACTCTCTCTCTCTTTCTCTCAAAAATAAATAAACATGAAAATAAAATTTTTTTTAAATGTTATTTAGGTCCAAAGTGTGTATATTTCAAATTTTAAATTTTAACTGTTTAAAAAATTTCCCTCCAAAACATTGAAACAGTTTTTATTCCCACTAACTTATGAAAGAGCCTGTTGCCTAACATCCTCCTTACATTCTTCTAACTTTTTAAATTGTGGTAGCCTGAAAGTTGAAAGAATGGTATTTTAGTGTCTTAATTTGCATTTCCTTAATTTTGAGTAAAATCCTATTTTTCTATAAATTTCTCACTTATGACATTTACCCATTTTTTATATTGGACCATTTATCTTTCTCTTACTGCTTAATAGAAACTTTAATGGTATGGGTATTAACTTATTGCCTGTAGTGTATGCTGTGGGTATTATTTTCTCAGTTTGTCTTTGTCATTTGACCTTTTTTATGTTGATTTTGTTTTATTTTTATAAAGTAGTTTTTTTTAAACATTTTCAAGTTTATTTTGAGAGAGAGAGAGAGCACATGTGTGTGCATGCGTGAGCAGTGGGGTTTGGAGGGGCAGAGGGAGAGGGAGAGAGAGAATCCTAATTAGGCTCAGTGCTGTTAGTGCAGAGCCCGATGTAGGGCTTGATCCCGTGAACCATGAAATCATGACCTGCGCTGAAATCAAGAGTTGATTGTTTAACTGACTGAGCTACGCAGGCAACCCTATAATGTAGATTTTTTTAAGTTTGTGGAGAGAGTCTTATCTTTTCCTTTATGGTTACTAGATTTTCTGTCAATCTTAGAAAAAGCTCTTACCCCACTCTGAAGTTATTATTTTTTTGGTAGTCTTTCATGGTTTCTTCCTGATTCTTTGCAACAGCTTCATAGTATAGGGTATACTGTAATTTTATCATTTCCTCATTAACAGATATTTAAGTTGTCTCTAGTTTTTAATTGTTATGGGCAATACAGCTGTGAATAATTTTGTAGAATGGATTTCTCCTGGAAGTAGAGGTAGTAAGTTATTGGGAGGCTCAACACTATTTCCATTAGTGATCATAAATTTATATTCAGTTAATACATATATGTGTATAGAAGGTATGTGGTAATGTTATTTTATTTCAATCCAAAGTTTTCCTATTTTCTATAAATATGTAAGGGACTTTAGATTCAATTTTTTTTTTTAATTTATTAGAGAGAGAGAGAGGGAGAGCACGCGCACAGAGGGAGAAGGCAAAGGGAGAGAGAGAGAGAATATTAAACAGGCTGCACGCTCAGTGTGGAGCCCGACTCAGGGCTCAATCTCACGACTGGGGGATCATGACCTGAGCTGAAAGTGAGTCAGGCGTTTAACCAACTTGAGCCATCCAGGCACCCCTAGATTCAATTTTTATTGGAACTTACCTTGATATATGAACAAGTTTACTTTTATAGTCTTGGCACATTTTGCAAGTGAACCATACTTGTTTGGTTTTTAATTCTACATTCATGCTATATCTTTTAGTAACGAGAGCTGTATTTCATCTTATACAGACTCCAAATAGTGATGGTCTTAAGAATAGTTTTAAGAATTTTTCTTTATTTCTCTAACATATTGGGAGGAAAACCATTAGTCCCTATCTCATGTCTGGTAGAGACGTACTTGATTTAATCATTAAATCACATCTTCTATCCTTAGATTTGCAGGAAAGCATATCAAGAATCCATCGAACAATTGAACTAATGTACTCTGACAAATCTATGATCCAAGTAAGTTAAATTTTGAATTGGTAAATGCTATCAATTATTTACATATTTTTATTTATATTATTAACCTAATTCTTAACCTACTTCTCCTTATATATTTTGTTATGAAATTGCTGATCTTAAAGATTCCATATTAATATTTCCCATATTGAGTTGTATTCTCATACTATATTTGTTATTTATTCTCTTGATTATTTTACAATAAAACCTAGCAAAATTTTTTGGAAGGTCTTAGTATTTAAAAAAAGTAGAAAGGAGAAATTATATGATCGTTAAGGATGTTCAGATTGTGGGGGAAGAATATAGGGCTCAGTTACATTTTAGCTTTTGGTATACGTTACGTAGGCCATGTTGTTAATTCAGTCATCAATTTATAATTGTGAAGATTTAGCCAGATTACACTATATTATATAAAAAATATTCATCATAAGTTCTTTATTTGAAGGAAATACATTTCAAAGTTTTGAAAATCCTATTTATACACATGCTTTACATGTCTTTAGCTTACTTATTTTCCCCTTTTTTCTTTCATAGTTTAATTTTTTCAAAATTTTAATCACAGTTTTGTTAAAAACATATTCTTCTGTGGTATTCTCCATTCAGATAGTTTATGGGTTTCATGGAATGTTGTGTTAATAGCGTACTTAATTGTGATTAAACTCTTCTATTTTCACATTTAGGTTCCTTATCGCTTACATGCTGTTTTAGTTCATGAAGGTCAAGCTAATGCCGGGCACTACTGGGCATACATTTTTGATCATCGTGAAAATAGGTGGATGAAGTACAATGATATTGCTGTGACAAAATCATCATGGGAAGAGCTAGTGAGGGACTCTTTTGGTGGTTATAGAAATGCCAGTGCATACTGTTTAATGTACATAAATGATAAGGCACAATTCTTAATAAAAGGTAAGAACATGAAATATATAAGGTGGTCTATATGTTTTTTCATTTTTTTTTAACGTTTATTTATTATTGAGAGACAGAGAGACGGAGCATGAGCAGGGGAGGGGCAGAGAGGAGGAGACACAGAATCCGAAGCAGGCTCCAAGCTCCAAGCTGTCAGCACAGAGCCCAACACGGGGCTCGAACTCACAAACCGCGAGATCATGACCTGAGCCGAAGTCGGCCGCTCAACCGACTGAGCCACCCAGGCGCCCCTAGGGTGGTCTATATTTTTAAATAAGTAGCCCTTTTATGTGACTCCAGTCTCTAGTATGATCAGTTAAGTAATTGACTCAGAGGGTGATTGGATATCATTAGCAAATGCAGTTGGCCTGTTGTAAATGAGAAACTGGAATTGAAAAGTAATGTGATCACAGTTAACTATTTAGTAACTACTATAAAATGTAAATCTGACCTGTTTCTCCTTGCTAACATCCCTTTAAGGATCACATCATATATTGACTCATATTTAAGCTCCTTAACCTAATATGTTAGGACTGCTTGTCGAACTGCTTGTTGTATTGTCTTTACACCAAATGATTTCACACATTTATATCACTATTTATTTTTATTTTTATTTTTTGGCAGTAATGTTCTTATTTTTTTATTCTTTGTCTAATTTCTGCTCATCTGTCAAGATTCAATTCAAGTGTCACTTGCTCTGCCAAGTTTTTTTTTTTTGACCTCTACCAAAAAATATCTCTCCTTGTGCTTTCATAGCATACCTCGGTCAGGTACTTTTACATGTTTTGGAATTGTATGTTGACATGCCTTTTCCACTTCACTCTGATCTGCTCAGAATCAGGGCCATGTCATACAATGTTTTAATAGTTTTATTTCTTATATTCTAACATAGGCTTTGCGTATAGGAGAAACTTAAAAGGTTTGTTGAAACCAATATAATCAACTTTCCAACACTAGCTAAGCAGTCTACTTACAACTGAAAGCTGAAATATATTTTGTGGTTCAATAACTTTTAAATACGACTTACATAGTGGTTTTTAAATATCTTGCTATATTGATTAGTTTTCAAATTGCATGTAAGTATATTGCTGTACTTAACTGCTTTAGGTGAAAAAGAATTTTAGTTCTATTTTGAGCTTAATAAGGTTATGAGTTATTCTCATTTTGTGATAATTTTTATTTTATAAATAGTCAAACATCTAGTATTTTCTTACAACAGAAAAAGTAGTACTATGTCAATGTTTGAGTAGATGATTTTGACTTTATGTCTTGTTCCATTTTTTTACTCTTTAAATTAAGAAGAAAAAGCTGAAAATATTTCCATAATGGATTATCAGATGTTTGCATCATTGTTTTTCCAAGCATTTGTTTGAGTTTTCTTTTAATTTTTAATATTGATTTCCTAAATGGTAATAATTCATACTTTAAATCCCATTTGAAATGCATCCTATTTTGAGCTTTGCACTTCCTTTAATTCTTAATTTTATATTAGTTTTTGAAATATGATTTTCAGAGGAGTTAAATAAAGAAACTGGGCAGGCTCTTGTTGGAATTGAAACATTACCACCGGATTTAAGAGATTTTGTTGAGGAAGACAACCAGCGATTTGAAAAAGAACTAGAAGAATGGGATGCACAACTTGCCCAGAAAGCTTTGCAGGAAAAACTTCTAGCATCTCAGAAGTTGAGGGAGTCAGAGTCTTCTGTAACAACAGGTTAGTATAGTTTTACTGAAATGTATTTTATTATCAATATGTTTATTACTGATATTTTATTATAATAATAAGATACGTTCTTTTAAAAAGAAAGTATGAAGAAAGAAGCCAGTAAAAATCAACTGAAATTCCATTACTCAGAGATAACCACAGGTAACAGTTTAGCTAAACCCCTTTGCCAGGCAGCACTGTATACACATATATACACACACATCATATATGAGATGATGCTGCTAGCCCTTTCTTTACCTACAACCACTTACTTAGATTGGGCTTGACCTTTGGCCAGAAGCATAGAAAAGCCATGAAACAGACAAGTAATCCATACCTTTTCACTACAGCTATCAGGAGCATGAACTCTAGTAATTTCCCATTTGGACAAAATAACACTATTGGTATATCCATATATATTTTGTGTAGTACTTTAGGTAATATTTTGTGTAATTACACTCTTATTATAGAGCAATCAAGTTTTTTCAGAATTTTTATTTTTATTTTATTTATTTTTAAAGTTTATTTATTTACTTTGAGAGAGAGAGAGTGGTGGGGGACACAGAGAGAGAGGGATAAGAGAGAACCCCAAGAAGGTTCCACACTGTCAGTGTAGAACCTGACATGGGACTCGAACCCACGAACTGTGGGATCATGACCCGAGCCAGCCAATACCAAGAGTCAGATGTTTGACTGAGCCACTCAGGCACCCCTTTTTCAGAATTTTTAAAATTACAAACAAAAAATTAGCTGAAACTGAGTATCTAATTATTTTAAATTAAAATGTGTATAGACCCATAAAATAGAGGTCAATGTATAAAAATATAAATATTTAAAAATATTCTAAAGTTATTAGTTGAAGAAATTAATAAAATATTCAGAGTAAACACAGTAAAAAAGTAAACATGTTCTAGCAAAGTTGAAAATAAAATGTCTTCTGATTTTTTTTTAAAGATTACTTTCATCATCACAGAGTTAATATATTTTAAGGCAACATATTTTCTACTGTGAAAATGTGCTATTTCTCTGTAGTAGTTGGAGAAATCAGAAGAGATAAATGCAGATATTTTTATCAAACTCATTTGTCTCATTTTTTATAATTCTCAGTGGATCTTTTCAAATGACCTTTTTATGCAACATGTATATGTTTTGTGTTTAGTTTTTAAGAACACATTTTAAGTGTTTAATTTCATCTTTTACAGATAGATTTCCATACAGATTACTTAACTGAATTTCAGCATTATCATTTGAACTTTAGAAGAAATTACTCTCTTAATGGAAGATATACAGTACCACAATATGATATTATGAATTATGTAGGCAGATATAGATCTGTCCGGACTTGTTAACTTGTTTTCATATAAATTGAATAGTTGAGTCCTTGATCTTGACGTTAATAGGCATTGATTCAGAAGTTTTAAAAAACCAAGATAATGGTATTATACCAATACCACTTTGCAATGTGGTAAGCTCTACCATGACGCAGGACTATATTTCTTTTCATACTGTAAGAGCCACCGTGTAGGCCACATGAAGGTCTGTGGTTTCACAATAAATCCGTTTCATTTTAGTGACTTTGTCTACTTCAGTAGGAAATGAAATCAGTAGATATCAAGAGGTTTCTGTGCTCAAATCATAGTGTATACATTATAGTTCCTTTCATTTTAGAACCAATTCCATCCCCTTGTGATTTCATCCCTTACCACCCCTTGTCTTCTATACATATCCTTCCCAAACTTCTCCCTGGAACTGACTCCAGTGGAGCTACTTTGTTGTACCTCCATTAGCTTTTCTGCACACCTTTTCCACGTGGCTGTTATTAGTTGGAGAATGTGGCTGCCTAATTGGCATAAGTGATGGTGGTACCTAAGTACTCAGATGTTAAGGTGAATGCATTCATTGGTTAAGCTCTAAGTCTGTTCTTGGCTCACCTGTATTTTGTGGCACCAAAATATTAAATGCTATACAGTCTCCTCTTTGTCTTGTCTCTCACAAGACTAAATTTACAGACTTAATACATTTTATTTCTGTTTAAACTAATACATTTTCTCCATTAATATTCCTGTCTGACTTTGCTCTACCATTTACATTCTCTCTGTATAAAAGGCCACATTTACATGCCCCATACCCTTTATCCTGATGAATATCCCCTACCATATACTTTAAATGCTGTTTAATAATTTCAAAAAATACTAGTAGGTATTGGGCATATATTTTCCTGTCTCTCTTTTTAGTATTAAAAAAAATATGAGAATGCAGATGTATTTCTGAGAGGGATCAGAATAACTAAAATATAAAGAGACACAAATGGTCAGTTTACATATAACTGTTATGGTAATTATCTTCCGGATTGGGTTTTTAGAAAGCTGTGGCAGTACTGCTTCAATTGGAAACATTGAGTTCTCTATAGAGAATTGCTGGAAATACACAGTTTGAGTTAGGAATAGAATGTGCTAAGTCTGTAAATTTGGGGAGTGAGAATATTGTTTCTATTATTGTTTCTATTGGTTTCTATTACTATTATTTTACATATCCTATTAAGAAGTCCATCCTCTTTTGCAGGGTAATTTAACATATCACAATTGAATAAGGGGGCTCATTCATGTTTATTAGAACCACTTATCTCTCCTATCATTAGTAGAGAAATTTTACTTTAATGCCCATGTCATCTTATTTCTTTTCACAGTTTCCAAAGTAATTGCTCAATTTGGTATATTTTCAGCATATCAAAGAGAACCTGTATTTAAATCTCTCAGGTGGACATTAAAATTATGAGTGACTAGTGGAAGTAATACAAGGAAGTCTTGTTCATAGTGATTTTTCTTTTCTCCTTGCAAATCTTTGCAATAAAGCTGTACTGTAAAAGCTATTAAAATCCTATTTCTTCTAAGTGATATTCCAAAGAAGAGTATTAATTTATATAGTATTAATGAAATGAGTATTTGTCCTGCTAACACAGTGACCAAGAAATCCATAGACCTCTCTTCTCTAGTACTATTCCTTGTTTTACTGATGAAACTAGTAATAAATGATGGGACCAAAAATTATTTCGTCCTTTTCATGCTATCTCCTTAAACCTGCTTACTGCAAAGAAAAACTTGCCTGAACACTTACATTTAGAGATCTATTCAGTAGTTCATTACTATGAGTATATATGTCAGAAGTAGCTGGGGAGTTTTCTTGAGTATAAACAGCACACTGCACCTAAGTAAGATCACCTAAGACTTAACTGGGATCAGAATCTCTGAAGGAAGAGTCGAGAATATATATTTTTAAAAAGACCTTCAGATATTTCTGAGACCGTATGCTTGGTTAAACAGTATGGCTCCAGGCTGTATTTATAAAACAGAGAAATTATTTGGAAGGAGAAAAGAGCTTTGCACTTTTACTTGTGTTTCTCCTATCTTCAAGTACTTATTAAGGACTTAGTAAGGACTTCCTTAACAACCTGTATAGCATATCCAGATTTTTTTTAAAGGTAGAAAAATTAAGGTGGTAATGGTTGATATTGGTATGAATTGCATTCCATAACATTTCATAAATTTACCTAGAGGTAGCATGTAGAAATCACTCTGGGACTTTTCTACAGATACAGTCTACAAGTAGAAACAAGCTGATATTTCAGGAAAGTACAGCTGGTTTCTGAGAGTAAGACCTGGTAGAATGAACAATATCCTCATTATTCTCAAGTTCCCTTAAAACAGGGACTGAGTGATTTTCTTATTTATAGCTCCAGAATCTAGCATAATAAATGACATATGGTAGGTGACCCTTGAATGTTTTCTGAATTGAATTCATTTCCTGTGGAGATTCCAATAATGAGTTTCCTACACGTGATACTCATTGTATGGGAATACTAGCATTTTTAAAGTAAAGCCCAAGAAATTATACATTAGAGAAGCAGGCTAAAAATGTGTGGTACAGATGTAGCTCTGTCCTAGGTAAATTTTAGATTTAATTTTGGTTTCTAAGCCTCTACCCCCCACCTTCCCATGATTTTGTTTGTGGTAGCTCCCAGGAATTTGAAGTCTTAAAAGTTTGGTGATTCTATGCAACCAGCCTACCATGGCTCTTTATAGCCTGCTTTGGGGGAATCATTGATTTTAAATACATTTCTAGAAATGAATGGTCTGCATATCTTTGAAATAATCTTCTTTAAATATTTTTCTAAGTGTGAATGTAATAAGCCACTCATCAGTAAGTCAAGGTATTAAATATTTCTTTTTTAAAAAATATTTTTTAAGTTTATTTTGAGAGAGAGCACGTGTGTGCACGTGAGCAGGGAGGGGTAGAGAGAGAGGGAGAGGGAGAATTCCAAGCAGGCTCCATGTTCTTAGGGTAGAGCCCAACGTGAGGCTCAGTTTCACAAACCGTGAGATCATGAACTGAGCCAAGATCAAGAGTTGGATGCTTGACCAACAGAGAGCCACCAGGAGCCCCTATTAAATATTTCTGAAAGATATGAGATGTTGCTCCTTTTTTTTTTTTTTTTTTTTTTTTAGTAGTGATTTAAGAGCAGATCCTTATGCTATAACAGAAAGCCAACTGGTTATCAAGTTAGCTCTCCTGTTAAAAATTTGAAGAGGATAACCAGGAAATACACATAAACGGAATACTCCCAAGCCTTCCCAATCCCTTACTCACTGTGAATGAAGGTGGACCAAAGGAACAGGCTTAGAGTACTCTTAGAGTGTTGGGCCTTCTCTAATGTCTGAAAAGGTGAGTGAAGCCCCTACATTTTGAACATAGAGCATGAGTAGAAAATCTGTTATGTGGAGGATAACCATTTAAAAATCTCAGTGAAGTACCCACAAGACAAATACACGATTTGAGAGATACTTTGGGTACAGGGATATTATATACCTCCATAGAGAACTGGTAATCACCAGCTGTATTCCAAATTGAAGTCTGAACAATAATATTAAACTGAGGGACCAGTTAGTATATAAAGTGTCAGAACACAGATAAAGAAAACAACGTGGTCTCTATTAATTAAGTTCCTACCATTTATACAGGCCAGCTGTGAGGACGCTTTTGTAGAGTTACAGGAAGAACAAAAAGCACTGTATGTATTTACATACACACAAAGCCAAACTCTTTGTCCTGTTGTTTTTAACAACGAAGTGGAAATTGCCTGTATGTGCAGTAGGTGAAATATGAGTGGTATGAACCCTCCATATGGTATAACCACTGAACATTATATTGACACAAAAAAATGTTTGTTACGTTACGCTAAAAGCAGTATATTCAGAATAATTCCTTTTGTTTATAAAATATGGGTAAGTAAAGTCTGAAAATATATAAACTAAAATATTAATAGCACTTATCTCTGGGTAGTGAAAGAATTTCTAATTTTCCTCATTTTGGTTATGCTAGGAAACATGTTTTTTTATTCTTCTGGTTTGACAAAACAAAGCCAAAACCTTTCTGCTTTTTTATAAGGACCCTGTATTTGACTCCCTTGTAATTCTTCCACATCTGTTTCTCTGTGAATACTTTGTTTCATATAAACAGATTATTTCCCATTACTTTTGCTTGAGGGGAACTTTCTTATGGCATTTCTTATGAAGTATCCTTCATTTAAAAAATATCCTCTGAGAGTCCGTATTCTTGAAATTTTGCCCATTCTTCAAGGCTTTCCTCATATCCCAAAGTCTATGAATCCCCCTAATGTTATACCTGTAGCAATAATTATCTTTCTTCCTCTTAATCCCAACTACTCTCACTACCACATTTATGTTGTACCTATATTTTGATTTGTTTACCAATGTAAAGGCTCATTAATAGCAAGGATTTTATTAATCTTTTATCTGTTCTTACAGTGGCTTTGCATATGCTAGTCCTTCAGCCTGGAATCTTCTTTCTCATCTCCCAGGATAATCTGCTCTACAAATCCTTCAAGATTCAGCTCATTTGGCATTTCTTCTAGGAAATCTTTCTTAACATGCAGCATCATCCCAAGTGTGTGTATTGGGCCCACAGTGTTTCTATAGCACCTCGTGCATAACTCTGTTATTGCATTTAATACTTTGTATTGTAATGGGGTATATATTAATCTAATTTTACTGAGAGTTCCTTAAAGCGAGTGAATTTTAGGTCAACTTTCTTTTTCATTGCTGATATCTAGCACAGTACTGTAAAATGGCAGAGGGTCAAACATACTGGATGAAGTTTGGTTTTTGTTTCCAAACTCCTGGATGTCAAATCCTTATAGGTTCATCCACTGTTACTACAGTGCCACTCAAATGTAAGTTCCCGGGAAGATATGTAGAGGAGGATAAATTCTAGAAGAAATAGTACTATGTGATATTTAGGCAAGATCATTCATCATTATTCATAAGGTTTTTGAACTCAAATCCCCATATGGAAGGAAATCTTGACCCTGGGGACCTAAGATATATTTGACTATGTTGATCACATAAAAGTACTTTTGTTTTTAACAACTTATTTTGTGTAGACTGTCCATGTTTCACTTTAGACCAGTGTCAGAGCAGGTGGATTTCTTGGCCCTCACTGCATCCTCCTCTCAGCTGGAGGTGTACCCTAAGATTTTCTTTACCTTATCCATCATACAGGGCACTGAAAGAACATTGCAGTGCAAGGTCAGGAGATGCAGAAATAGTCAAATATGTATTTGACTTCTTTAAACTTCCCTTCTGTCACACACATTGTAAGCATTCCTTCCTGTAGTTTTCCTTGTCGTAGTGTCATTTCACCTATATCAGCCTGGTTCCTCCTGCCAGGAACTTAGAGTCATCTTCCGCCTCCAACCTTTATGTCCAAAATACATCTTCAGTTTACCAGTTCTCTCTGTCTCTGTTGTCCAGAAACACCGTCATCTCTTGCTCTTATTGCTCTGGTACCTTCTAGTACTTTCACTGACTTCTAGTTTTACTTTCCTCTCTCATCCACTCTTCACATTGTAGCCAGGATTATTTTTTTTAAACTTGCCGCTTTGCCATTATATTTAAAACATTTATTCACTTCCTTTTATCCTCAAAACTTTTATTAGACTTGAAGGCCCTTACGATTTTTGCCTTTGTCCTCTCTGCCATATATCTCCTATTATACTGTAGCCCAGCCACACTGACCTTCTTTCAGATCATCCTTCCATCAAGGAATGGGATGATCAACCCATTATCCTTCAGCTGAAAAGTTTATTTCATATTCCATAATCTAAGTTATCACTCCCCCATTTTATTCCTAGAATGTATTGTAATATCGTCACAGATCATATGTGTGATTCTTTTGATTAATGACTTTCTCCAGAGCCTGACTCTAAACTTCATGAGAGGACAGACTGGCTGCTTTTTTCACACTTTGAGTCTCACTATCTAGCCTAGTGCCTGGCACATAGTTAAATGCTTAATTAAAATGTATTGGATGGATGGAGTACCATGCATATATGTTGAAATTATAGTATTTCTTTTTGAATAATATTTCATTTTGAGAGTTTTTTTTTTTTAATCAAATATTGGAAAGGATGACAGTAGCCCTATTGTGTCCCACCAGTTGGTTGAGGAAGGGCTCACTTAACCAATGCAAGTAACATTGTAGAACATTTTAGTGTACTTTCTTGTATACTCCTTGCATCCTTGTATAGAAGGATACTCCTTGTATCCATTATTTATTAATTCATTTGTTCCATTAAGGTATTGTATGCTTTTTATGCTAGGTTTTGAAGAAATAGCAATACAAAAATGAGATAGTGTCTCTCCTCTTGAGATTCTCAGGGTCTAGCAGGGTATATGGGCTTGAAATGAGAACAGTAGTAATTAAGTCATAATTGGGGTAAAGTGCTACTAAAAGAAAGAATAAGTTACTTGAGAGCAGTGGTTCTCATTTGAGAGTGACTTTGCCCCCCAGGGGACATTTGACAAACTGAAGACATTTCTGGTTGTCACACCTGGGAGGACCGTGCCACTTGCATCTAGTGGGTAGATGTCATGGTGCACAGTAGATCTACATGCCACCTAGATGCATCTAGATGCCTCAGTGCACAGGACAACCCTTCGCACCAAAGAATCACAGTGAACCTCAATGTAATAGGTGCCAAAGCTGAGACACCCAGCTCTAGAAGTGGTGTAATCAGGAATACTTGAAGTGGTATTTAAACAAAAAGACACATAGACGTTCTTAGATGCAGGAGTGAGAGTGGAGAGTGGGTGAATGTACAGGCAGAGGGAAGAAAATGTGGAAAGATCTGAAGGTTGAAAGGAAAACCTCTTTGGTGTATTAAACTCCCTTTTTGAACAGAGAGCAAAAGTCACAAAGTTCTGTTGGAGAGAGAGGCAGAGACCCACTTACATGAAGCACTTTGTGGATATTCAGAGTACATTGCTGCATTGGTGGATTTGGGGCTCAGAACCTGGATGATAGATAAAACTTTGAGAGTTCTTCGCAGGGATAACATTTAAAGTCTTTTTTTTTTTTTTAATATTTATTCATTTTTGAGAGATAGAGCATGAGCTGGGGAAGGGCAGAGATAGAGGGAGACAGCTGTCAGCACAGAGCCCAACGTGGGGCCCGAACCCACAAATTGCGAGATCACGACCTGAGACAAAGTCAGATGCTTAACCGACTGGGCCACCCAGGCACCCTTCAAAGTCTTGATTTTATATTGATTTCAGTTTGCTAGGTTGTAATGGTTTTTCCTATGACAACACTCAGTTACCAGGACAGGTTCAGAAAAGATAGCAGGTAGGGTTCATTCAAGGTTAGGGTTTTGTCAGGTGTGAAAAAGGATTCTGTGGCCAGAGAAACAGCTGTGTTTCCTATGGAAATTCAGACCAGGATTCTTATATAAACTAAATCCCACCCCACCCCCCCCCCCCGCTTTTTTTTTCGTTTTGGTAGAATGTTACTGATTTTCCAAAATGAGATTGCTATGAATTTCTAACCATAGACTATGATACAATGAGTATTTTCTCTAGTCATTGACTACTCTTCAACCTGAATTTGGAGGGGTTATAAATTCTGGGGTAGGTGCTATATGTTTAGTGATACATTAAATAAAAGTAAAATTAATTACTGTATAACTTTGAATTAGAAATAAATAACAGATTCATCTTAGTACAGGCTCTCTGTGACTTGTATTAGATATACAACTGATTCTTTTCTTATGAAGCACAAGCAGGAGAAGCAGAATATCTAGAGCAGCCATCAAGAAGTGATTTCTCAAAGCACTTGAAAGAAGAAACTATTCGAATAATTACCAAGGCATCACATGAGCATGAAGATAAAAGTCCTGAAACAGTTTTGCAGTCGGTAAGAACTTTTCTTTTAGCTCTCTGAACATGGCCATCTTCATGACATTTCCTGCAGTGTAATGGAGAGCTTCCTGCATGGGAGTCAGGAAAAGGAGGCCAGAGGGCAACTCTGCCCTTAAAGGGATCAGGGGCTGTGGGTGGTACCTAACCCCCTAGGCTGTATTTTCCTCACCTGTAATTTTTTTTTTTTTTATTAAAGATTTTTTTAAGCTTATTTGTTTATTTTGAGGGAGAGAGAAAGTGGGAAGGTGCAGAGAGAGAGAGAGAAAGAGAGAGAGGGAATCCCAAGCAGGCCCCACAGCCCCACACTGTCAGCACAGAGCCCAGCGTGGCTCTCCAGAGCCTCAAGAACTGTGAGATCATGACCTGATCTGTAATCCAAGAGTTGGATGCTTAACTGACTGAGCCACCAAGCCCCCCTAAAGCTGTAATTTTCTAAATAGCTTTTTTTTAAACTAAAGTTCTGTCTTCCTTTTAGAGAATTATAAAAAATCATAATTATAGACTGTTGATCATTTGATTTGGAACTTAAAAAGAAAAGTATAAAATTTAGCATTATTTCTTTTTTTCCCTCACCCCTCCCTCCATCTTTGGTCTTCATACATTGAAATAGTTGGGAATGTAAGGTAATAATTTTCATTGTTTCATGGAATATGTTTAATAGTAAAGTACTAGATATTCTAGGTTAGAGTATTATTAGCAGGATAAATGTGATATTGCAGTGTGGCTTATGCATATTTCAGTAGTGTCCTATACAAAATTGTCATTATAACCCTCCTGTATTGTGGCTCTCAAGTATGTCTTTTTATAGCAATAAATTGAGTACACTGGTATTATACTGTGTTTTCAGTAAATATGACATTCTGAGAGATGTTATTTCAAGAATTTTCTACTACAAAAACGTTCGGTTGTTGTAGTTACTTATTTTTTTAATACGTGAGCGAAGCAGCTGTGATGCAGGTTTCATGATAGCTAATTTTAGTATTTGTAGATTAGCCTCCAAGAGAAGTAACGGGAACAGGGCATATAATTTTTCAACACACAGTTTTCTATTTAGTGAACTTAATCTCAGCAATAACCTGCTAATTACAATGAGGTCTTTAATATGATAGGACCTTGATTAACCAAAATGTTCAATTAATAAGGTATGTTAATTATGTTTCGATAAATGAAATAATCAAATTACTTTTTTATTTCATTCCCTGTTTGAAAAAATTTTACTATATATTATTTTGCTATAAAAATGTATTAACATAGATTTTTTTTAATATTATTATTCTAAATTTTGCAAATCCCCTGGAGATTCTAAATGAGCTTTGATGAACCCCTGCTAACTCTATAGCACTCCTGGAAAATGCTTCTTGCAATGGATCTGGGATGTCTCACCTCTTGGGTCCTGGTAGAAGAGGAAGACGTAGGGAGGTAAAAAGGGCAGAGAAGTAGATACAAGGGAGAAATATTTTTGTCTGATATAAAAATGTAATTTGCTTGGCCCTTTGCTAATTAGGAATTTTATTTGTTAAAGCCTACATTATAGTTAATAAGTATCCTCCTTTTAACTGTAATCAAAAAGCCAAAAGTAGTATTTAGCTTAATATAGAAACGTGATTTTTTTTTAGTTTGGCTAATCATGTGTAACATAAATTTGCAGAAACCAGCACTTAAATTTTGTTACTTTGTCAAATTAAGTTACTAATACAGATATCATCTTACAAGCCTACAACCTACTGCTTCGTTCTACTTGAGAGAGGAGGATAGCACTGAGAGAGTATGATAGAGAGCTAGCGTAAATATTTTTCCATTTGGCTTATCTTCTGGAGTAGTACCAACAGTTGGCCCCAGTTGTTTGTATAAATCCTGCAACATGTCTAGGAATATGTTAATCATGGCTATCTGAAGGATTTTGTTCTTGGTCTCATGATTAGTTGCTTAGGATCATAGTAACCACCTCCTGGTTTTTCTCATTTAAAGGTATACATATGTTAGAAACTAAATTGTATAGATGAAAAGAGTGTTTAAACTTTAGGATTAGATAGTCCTGGGTTTTTTAATATGGTTTTAATTCTCACTAACTAGGCAAACTTAAATAAGGTGCTTAATTTTTCTAAACCTGTTTGCTTTTACATAAAATGGACATGATTGTGGGATTAGATAGGATTATTTTTTGAGGGAGCCTAGCATGTAGTGTAAGTACTAAGCAGCTGTTAGTTTCTTTTTGTTGCTTAAATACTAACCATTTCACAAATATACAATATATTAAGTTCCAATCTTAGTTGAAGAATTCTCTGGAAAGCATAGTCCTAGAAACCATAGAGAGATGTTTCCTAAGTGTTCACACTGCTTACTTTTTATAAGAATGCCTTTAATTTTAAGTGGAATATTTTAGGAAATTTGAAAAATACAGAAAAGTATACTTTAAGAAAGCAATCTTTGTAGTCCCACTTTTCATAGCTATAATCACTGTTAATATTTTAGTATGCTCTTTTTCATTCTTATTTTTATGTACAGGTTTGGGATTTTTTTTTTTTTTCCTGAGGTACTACTGCATGTAAAATTTTGTATATATCTTGCCTTGTCTTCTTTTAATATTTAACACTGTAACATAGCCATTTCCCCATGTTAAAAATTTTGTAAAAAACATTTAATGGTTGGGTGTTATTCCATTGAGTGATTAAATTCTTATTTACACACCCATTCCCCCATTGTATATTTGTTTCTACTTTTGCATTATTACAAATAGGCTGTTACAAATGAAACTTATTCTGTATTTCAGTTTATTTCTTTAGAATACATTCCCCATAGTTGAATTACTAGGTTAAAAGATAGGAGCATATTAAGGGGATCAAGGAAATTGTAGTTATATAGCTTCCTAAAAGCCCTTTCATGAGAAACCACTTTTTTAAAAAATCCACTTAATGGATTTCAGGCAATTAATAAAAGTCTTTGTATTTTAATTATTTTTGGAACTTCTATTAACTGAAGAACTTATTAACTCCTTTCAAGTTTAGCCTTTGTTAAGGTGTTTTTATAGGGTCTGACAATAGTAGAAAAAGATAAATACACATGTACTTTACTTTAATGAACCCTCATATTCTTTATATGGAAAAATTTTTTGGTGCTTTAGGGTACCTAGACTTGATGAATAATACAAAAGAATTATTATATTCACCCAAAGTTTTTTCCCTTTTTCAACTTGCACCCGTATAACTTGTCAGTATGATGCTGTTGAAACTCTTGTGTGGTAACTGAAAAGGTTTATAAAACATCTTTTCCTAAGTGCAACTGTTTTTGTTTTTTTTTTTTTCCAAAGGCAATATGTTTTTTTATAAGGAGTAGTATTCTAAGTAATATTCCCAGTTGCTACTTGCCTTACCTTTATATTCTTTCTTCTTAAAATAGTATTGTTTTAGATTAGTTTGATTGTGAGAAATTTTATGCCAGTGTCTAGACAGATCGCCTAATTTACCTGCTTAAATTTCACTCTTAGGAAGAGAGACCTAGCACAATTATTCTTCTTTCATATGCTAAACGGATTAAAAATCCTTAATTAAATGTCATGGGCTAATAAGCATATCTCTCTAGGTATGTATGACAGTAATATTGGGTTATTCTATTCAAATATAAGCACTTTAAAGCAATATAATATAATATTGGTAATACTTGTCATTATAGAACCACTAATGTGTATCAGGTATTGCATTAGCTGAATATTATCTCTCGTGATCACAACTATGCAGGTTGGTTATTTCCTCTTGAAAAGTTGAGGACTCAAAATAAGGAAACCTTTTCTAGATGTGTTATGTTTAAAAATAGCATTTCTTTTAAAAGGAACAATATCAGTCTTGGCCATTAGTTTTTGTTTTATTGTTTAAACTCTTTTTGCATATGTACTTAGACTCTTAGACTCTTAGAATTCCTTAGACTCTTCTATATAAATATATCGTACAAGTCTCTCATAGACTTTACAGAGTGAGTTAAACCCAGTAGAGTATGGATATTAATTGGATATACACTTACTTATTAGAAAGGTAGAGCCGTAAGAAAGAAAACCTATAAATTCTCTGGGTTCAGAGGAGGTAATGTCTTATTTTGATGAAGTTATCAGTAAAGGATTTATGGAATTATTAGAATTTAAAAAAACAAAAGCTTCAGCTATAACTTATAGATAACAGTAGGAACTACAACTCTAGTATTTGTTATTTTTAAGGATTTGGTATCCTTGTAGAAATGCTTTGTGGAAAAAAAAAATTTAGTGGTTGAGATGTAAAAGGAAAGCTATAGATCTTGTATTATTACTTGATTAATGCATTCACTTTTAATGTTGGTGTTAGGTGGTCATTTCATACTAAGCAAATGCAGGTGTTTTTAAAAGATTCGTGAATCTCTGCCCTTTAACACTTGTTACTTCCATTGTTCTCTTTTCTAATGTTCATACTAATAATTTTTTTCTGCAGAAACCTGAAAATACCACAAGCCAACCACCTTCTAACCAGCAAATTGTAGAGGTGGCGATTCCTCATGTAGGGAAATTCATGATTGAGTCAAAGGAGGGGGGTTATGATGACGAGGTACCTTTGTTATGGATGTCTGCACTGTTCTTACTTACGTTTAGCTATTTAATACACATACTTGGGGCATGCATGCACCTTCACCTTTATGTCTATTGCTGCATAACATACAGCTTACCCACCCGTGATCTGAAATTACCTTACCAACTGCTAACAACTTTGAATTTCAAATGAAAGTTTAAGTAGAAAGCTTACAGAATTTGTCAAAAGGATAATTTTATGTTTCCAGAGTTAATTCTTTATGTAGACATATATGATCAGTTTATTCTCAGAGTGATAGCTATCAATAAGGTTTGTTTCACTGAATAGCAAAAATTTGAATATTTAAAAAATAAGTTTTTCCTATTTCACTTGAATTATGTATTATAATACTTTACCCACCATTTCCTGCCTAAAGATCCTACAGCATGATTGAAAATAGATAGTGGATATTTTTGTTTCTGCAACCTCCATATGAATGTGAAGTGAGTGATTCATCATTTCTCAATGCTTACCAGTGCTTTATACACTGTGGCAACTCCATTTTATCTCTTCACTCTTAGTTCTTTCTCATCTACTTAGTTTCCCAAATTATAAAGAGGCAGTTTTGCTTTCTGTAATATGGTTCTTGAGACTCCAGATGAAAATGTGCTATTGTCCTTATCCTATCAGATCCCCCCAGCTTTTCACTTTTTTCTTAAACCTCTTACATTCGATCTTTTTTTTTATATTTGAGAGAAGGGCCAGTGAAGTTGTTTCTGAATAGTAACACAGGGAAGACCTTGAATTCTATCATTTATTAGCTTTTACTGGCATGGATGAGAATTTAATATATATTAAATAGTTTTTTCCAAGTAACTTTTTCAACTTACTCCAAAGTTACAATTAAGCTGTTAAATAGGAATTAATCACCAAAATCAGAGGTGTCACAAAGACATTAATATTTCTGTGCCAGTGTAAGAGACCATGGGCCATGAGGAAAATGAGAATCTGGTTTGTGAGATAGGAACTGGTCAGAAGGATTTTCTGAAGCAGATGTTAGATATATTGTGACTCTGAGTGTATAATCAAACCATTATATGAATCAAAGGTTACGGATGCAATCTCTTGATTGCGCTAATACAATAGCTTCCTAGTTCCTTGAGTTGTTTCATTTTGCAGGTATTTTAAAATGTAAACAGCTAAGAATGATAAACAATTATAAAAACAAAGAAACACTTAAGTATTTACCAGTTAATAGCAGTACACTGTTCCAGTTAACCATTTTATTACCATGTTGGTGCTTGAAAGTTATGGAAACTGGCATGTTTTTAATACAAATGTTAATTTATTGATCGAGTACCTGAGTGCTTATTTTAGGGTGAGCCTTCTGGTATTTTAAAAAAGTAGAATTGTGATTAATCATTTAACACTATGTTTTGTGCAAATGCTTATGCTGTTGGCAGAGATGCATTGTGTTTTGTTTTTGTAATTGATTGGAGTGACAGTTTAACAGTGCATGTACCTCGGAACTTAAAGTCATGTGGATACAGGGCTGCAGCTTATAGACATTTAGGTTGTAGAATTATGCAGGGGTGCCCAGCCCAAAGGCAGAAGTGGAAGTGAAATTGAGCTCATGCTGAGCTCCTCAAACCTTAAAGAAGAGGCACTTTTTAAAATAAAAACTGTTGCTTGTTCTAAGTGGTTCTCAGAGAGCAGCACATTTTTTAAATTTGTCAAGAGGAGGTGCCTTTTTAAAATTCTTCAGTTCAGAGAGGGTGCCTCTGTGCAGTTTGCACAAAGGCACCCTGTGGAGCTAGCTGTGGCCCTGTATGGATGCTTTTGAAAGATACTTAACGTGCATACTGGATCATATTTGCTATAAAATATGCAGTGGTTGATTTATAAATAGTAAAAAAACAAAGGACTTTTAACTTGCATGTAAAGAAATTTGTTTTTATTTTTTACTTTTATGTTAACCATTCAAAAACTCTTACTTTAAATTCCTTGTGGCAGATCATGATGACACCGAACATGCAAGGTATTATCATGGCGATAGGTAAATCCAGGAATGTATATGACAGGTGTGGCCCTGAAGCAGGGTTCTTTAAGGTACAATTAACATTTTCATTTAATTTTTTTTATTTATTTTTTAATTCTTAAACTATTTTATTTTCTTGAATTAAATTTGATTTCCTATATAGTGTCTCTTTTCCTGCCTTAGCCATGGCTACCTGATGATCTGAGGGTTTCTTTTATACATGAATCTAGGACTGATTCTTTCTGTTTGTTTGTTTTTGGTAACCCAGATAATTTAACAACAACAAAAAAGGCATTTTACTTGGGTTACCCTAATAGTGCACCTCTGGTTTATTAGCAGAAATTTCAATTGTGTTTTTATTCTAAGGGAATAAAAGGAATTAAGCAAAAACAGGAACTGAGTAACTGATTCCGGTATTGTTTATTTTCTTCTCATTTGTAATACTCTTGCAGGGTTATTTACCTCATTACCTGGGTTTTGTTGTCTCCCGGCTTCAAAGAATGAAGAGATGAAAAATAAAATGAGCAGCAGGCAAAGTTTATTAGAGTGTAACGAAGTAACAATAGTAGGAAAGCTCTCTTTACAGAGAGGAGGCATTCGAAGGTCAATACCCAGGACTGTATGTAGGCAAGCGTCTTTGTTTTTTAAGGTTTTGGTCCTTCTGTTCCTTCTCAGGCTGTACCCTTACTGGCTTGATAACTCTAGGTGCTGGGTTGTCCATTCCTGATTGGCTCGACTCCACTGTGTGAGGCGTCAGACTGTGGGCCTACTGTCTCTCGTAGAACATAAGTTGAATGGTTTACTTTTTTTAGTTCGGTATTTTGAGTGTCAAATTCCTGAGGGAAACCTGAGGGGGAGTAGGTGGTATCTGTTACATTCTTAAGAGGAACCTTACATAAGCCCGAGAGGGTTCCCTGTGGTCAGAAGCTCCCAGCATTGTTCCAAAATAGGTGTTTTCCTCAGGTTCTAACCATCCCCCTCTGCCTATTTTATCCTCTTCTCCCTATCATAATCCTATTAGTCAGTATTCTAATATTTTTTTTCTAAATTTCACTATCATTTGATATTAAACTGCTTTCTTCATTTGGTTGTTTTAAAAATTATTTGTTCATTTATTTTTGTTTCTTATTCACTTATGTTTTCTTCAGCTTTAATTTTTGATGTCCTTGTCATTTCAAGACATGTGAGTCCATCAAGCAGTTGCATTATTCTGTGACCACATCTTTTTTTCCCTCTAATATCAGATCTTTATGGTGTTTTGATTACAGTATTATTGGTTTTATTTTTTTGAAAGATGAAAACACTGTATGTTTTGCCATTTTGATTTACCAAAAATTTCAAGTTTTTTTCACTTTTTGCCCTTTTTTGTGTTTTTTTTCTAAAAGTAACAGCAGTTTGCTACAAGAACCTGTATGCTCCCTTATTTGACCTTAAAAATCTAAAATTTTTCCTTAATTTTCTATACTCTTCCCTCATCCAACTCAGTCTCCAAAAAGTTGCTTATTTTCACTATTTCTTTCATTCTATTGTACAAAAAAAAGGCCTTGTGCATAGTAGCTTTATATCAATAAACACTTTTGAGCTTGTTAGGATTAGAGTGACCAGCCATCTTGGTGTACCCAGGGCTAAGGAGATTTCTGGAATATAGGATTTTAAGTGCTAAACCACAGACTGGTCCCAGGGTGAGTTGATCACTCTATTAAGATCTATAAGAAAGGTTGAAAACTGCTGCTATTGAAAAAAAAAAAAAATCAAAACTTTATGTTTAAAAATTCACCTCTATTTTCAGGTAGTCCGTATTTTCTTTGCTTAAAATGCACTGAATGTATGTCTTCTAGAGTTTTTATCTATTTCTCATGGGAAAACTATCTGTCATTTACAGTAACATTGTCATTTTTTGGTCAAGTTGGGTAGGTATCTTTATGTTGAATTGTAAATCTCACTGCTTTTAGTTTAATACCTGCACATATTTTAAAGAGCCAGCTAATTATATACACTACAAACAGCAGTCACACTGCACCGTTACTCCCACCATGGTAACAGCTTCCAGTTATTTTATCTACTACTTTTGGCATGAATTCCACGTCTTTAAGAAAACATACATGCTTGTATTTCTGTGATTCTTAGTTTACACGTTTCCTGTTGAATTTCTTATTTATAGGATATGAACAATGTGCTCTCCTCACACACACAGACACGCGCGCGTGTGCATGTAAAATTTCGTCATTTTGATTAAATCAGAATTCTCAGTTTCTATTATTTCTGTGTATGCTACTCAGGATTGAACTAAGCCATAAACATTATTACTTTTACTTTTTTTGTTTCCCTTCAGCTTTCATTTTCTTTGGAGTTGTTTTAGTTTTTGTTTTGCTTGGTTTTCCATATGTGTTACTGATGTACTTTAAACTCTCCACCAGTTGTTTAAATCTCTTTGTATTCTGTTGTCAGTTTTAACTTCTCAGGAGCTTCAGTTTATTCTGGAATAGACTTCTTCTGGAATAGACTTATAGAATAATAGACTTAATAGAAGAAGTCTGTTTTAGAAGTCTATTCCAGAGCTTTGTAAACTGCTTTAGTGACTGCATTGATTTTCCTTTTCCCCCAGTATGTAACTGATATCTTGGGATCTTTATTCACCATTACCCTGGGGATGCCCTTTACATCTTGTCATTTATGTATTTTCTATATTCCATATACTTCTCTTTTTTGGTTTACCTTCTAATTTTGAGGCAGCAGTAAATCTCTCAAGTTTATATCTAAGTATATTTATTTTCATCTATCTGTAATTAAGGGATATATATGTGTGTGTGTAATCTTATGTAAACATTAATCAGTTGATAATGTGTATTTTTGGTATAGGTAAAATGATTAGGTTTTTGAAAATTCTAGCTGGTAGTATATAATTTTAGAAAATTTGTCATGTAAATAACAAAAGTAATATGTACACAATGCAGTCTATTCAGTAATATACACGTGTCTAAAATAAAACGAATAATGGCAGTCTCTGCCACTGCCCTGTGTAGCCACTGTTATCACTGTGTAACCTTTCTGTTTTTTTTCCCTTTTGTTTATAGAAACTTGCATGTATAGGGAAATTTCTTTTCATTTTTAAATTTTACTATTAACATTATTTTGTAATTCATATAACTCAAATATATTGTGGTCATTCTTTTTTTTATAGTGAGTATTAAAGTGAAGACAATATATCTACCATATTATCTTTACAATCTACATTTTTTTTTTAATTTTTTTTTTTAACGTTTATTTATTTTTGAGACAGAGAGAAACAGAGCATGAATGCAGGAGGGTCAGAGAGAGAGGGAGACACAGAATCTGAAACAGGCTCCAGGCTCCAAGCTGTCAGCACAGAGTCCGACGTGGGGCTTGAACTCACGGACGTGAGATCATGACCTGGGCCGAAGTCGGACGCTCAACCGACTGAGCCACCCAGGCGCCCCTTTACTATCTACATTTGATATTCCATTATATATATATATATATATATATATATATATATATATATATATATACTTTCACTTATTATATATTACCCTTTTTATGGACATAAGTCATGTTGTTTCCCAGCCTTCCATTTCTGTGTAAGCTAGTTTATGGTACCTTTAGTTTATGGTACCATTTTTCATAAAGAAGTTTTAAAAACACTGCTTTCAAATCTTTCTGCTTCTTTCTGGATTCTGCAGTTTCGTTGCTATATAAAAAGCCTTCTTTCACTCAAAGTATGAGTTTTCTGCAATAGTTTCTTAAAGCATTTTTCTTAATAAATTTTTATTTTATGAATTCAGATGTACACACTATTTATAGTTAACTCTGTAACATTTTATTTGGGCTTTCTACATTCTCTATTAAAATTTTTTATTATATTTTTCTTTTTTGTACTAGCTTCATCTCGTTTGATTTTATGCTTATGTTTTAATTTCTATTTTTTTTTGTACTCTGGTGTAGTTTACATAGTAATTGTTCCATAAGAGTAAGTTAGAACTTGAAAAACATATGAGCCTAGCCCCTTTTTTTGGTAGTAGATTTTTTGATAATTTTTTTGGTTCCTTCCACAGTGATTGGCCTGTTAAAATGTTCTGTTTTCTTGGCAGTTGATTCTAATCATTGTCAACATTCAGTATTAATTCACAAAATGTGTATGTAGCACAGCACTAACATATGATCACTGCTTCTGTCTTTTCCCCTAAATTAGATGTAGTATATTTTTAAATCTTATTTTTTTTAATGCTTAGTTTATTATCAATGAGGAAAAATGAGGAAAAAGGTGTATATGTCTCTATATCTATATCTATATCTATATGTCTATATATCTATATATATTCTGTCACATTACCAAAAAAAAATCTTTATTGGGTTTATTTTATATTAGCTTTTTGGCCATGAGAAGTTTTTCAACTCTGTGCCTTGTTCTATATAAGGACTTATTTATGTATTGTGATTAGATCAATTTTAAATGTTACGTATATTTGCTAGTGGTAAAACCATATGATGAAATGTTTTTTACTGATAAAAAGATAATTTGGTGAATAAAACTTCTATCTGGGTAATTGAACTTGTTAAGGTTTAATCTCTTAATTAAGAAGAGTAACCAGCTCAGTCAGTCATGGTTACTGTATCAACCACAGATCCTTCCCCATGGGAGTCTGCCCCCCTATAAACACATAATATAAGAGTTAATAGGCAGGCAGACCTGGAAGAATAAAATGAGGAAAGATGCTTACCTGGGTTCTTTTCCCAAATGGACTTTGTTATGATTAGTTTCCACTGTTAATAGAAAATCCCCGAATATAGTGGTTTAAAGAGAGGCATTTTTGTCATGTAAAAATGAAATTCAGAGAAAGGCAGTACAAGACTGCTATGATGAGCAAATATGAAAGCCAGAAGGAAAATATTCACACAGTACTTGTTGCTTGTATGTGTATGTGTACAGTGGGTGCAGTGGGTGGGTCATATCATAATTATAATCAAAGGATTTATATACTTTTTTTTCATTTACTTTGAAAGACATTAAAATTTTTTTGCCTTTTTTTTTTTTTTTTTTTTTTGGCCTGTATCTATTTCAGTGTCCTAAAGATTTTAATGAAGTACTAACACTTCTGTATTAATGAAACTTTTTTCTTTTAAGTTATTTTATGGCTTCATAACAGTTGTTCCTCGTTGACATAATTTTATCAGTTCTTTTTATTTTTGAAATGCCTGTTATTACCCCTTTGTTTACTCAAAAGATATAAGAATATATCTATTATCACAACATAAAACATGCCAAAAAGTACAGCTCATGAGTGTGCAGCTCAGTGAATTACCACAGAGAGGACATGTCCGTGTAACTACCAGTCAGCCCTAGAACATTATAGTACTTCAGAAGCTACTTTTGTTTCTCATTCCTATCACCACTACTTTCTCCCACTACCCAAAAGCAGACATTATCAGGACTTGTAACAACATAAGCAAGTGTACTTAATACACTTGGAATCTTGTAGTACAGTTCCTTTTTCGTCTGGCTGCTTTTATTTAAGAACGTGTTTGGAGCTTTAGCTATGTTACTGACTGTAGTTTATTGATCTCATGATATCCCACTGTATGCCAGTACTGTAAGTTTTTTACATCCTGTTGATGGGCATATTCAAGATGTATTTATTATCTGCTTATATCAAGGTTTTGTCTTAAATCTAATGTATGTAGCTGGAAAAATGATGGACTGAGTTTCTGCCTTACCGGAGCTTATCTTTTAGTGGGGAAGCCAACACTAGTTAGAATTTTAATCAGTATGATCAGGGAGTGGTTTAACTTGGAAAAACATACAATGGGAAAACAGAGCTGGTATCTAGAGGGGGCTTCTTCGAGAAGTACCTCCAAATAGTCCAAAACATAACATTTTGACTAAGGCATCTTTTTTGCACTGACTTGAATTACCATCTTTATTACGTATTAATACGTAATAATCCACTGATGTATTTTTCTGTTTTTGAACACTACACGTATGTACATTACGGGTCATTTATAATATATTTTGATGTTTTGTAGGAAAAACACTTTGTTGTTTTTGTTTTTTCATAAATGAAAAGTTTGGCAAGTCTCTCTTTTTTTGGATGATTTTAGAATCACTTGCCACCTCTGTCCCCAAATCCTTTCAGAATTTGATTGCACTTGCATTATGTTTATGATGAATTTAGGGTGAGATGGATAAATAACTTTTTTTTACTATTTTCAGTCTTCCCAAAAAGAAACGTGGTATGACTCTTCATTTTTAGTCTTCTGTTATGTCATTTAATAAGGTTTTCTAATTTTACTTTAGTAATGGTCTTATACCTTTCTTGTTTATTCCTAGATGTATAAAAAATGTTTGTTTTTATGAATTGAATCACTTACCCTACTTTTTCTATCAGTTTATTGGTATGATAGGTAATGGGAGAGCTAATTAATTTTATTTGTTTATATTGTATCTAGTTACCTTATTGGACTCTTCATGTTTTTTACTGATAAATTTTTACTTGAGAGTCTTATAATTATTTCAGTATACTCTCTCCCAGTAATTATCTTATTATTGGCATAATTTTCATTATACTTTTTATTTCATCACTGTTTTTATTTTGTTGACCAGACTTTTCATAATATAGTTCAATACTAAAATAATGGTAGTAAGCTTCTTTGCCTACTTTGTGATTTTAATGGAAGTGTCTCTAGTGTTTTGTTTTCAAGTATGATGTGTAGTATTGGTTTTTTTATAGATTTCCCTTTACAAATTAAAGACATTTTCTTAAATTCATAGTTGAGACTTTCTTCTAAACTGGTTGGTATTGGAAATTAGAAATATTCTAATGCATCTGTTTGAGATGTGAACAGATTTTTCTGTAATTAACCCTTGGAATGTAAAGATTTTAACATTTACCATCCCCTCTTTTTTAACCATTGTAAACACTTTTTGTATATTCTTTTTATACACAGTGTAGTTTATCAAAAATGGATGAGTGTTGGCATCTGTGTTTATAGATAAATTGATCTATAGTTTTTTAAAATATTTTTTAATACTTTATATTCATATTATTCTGGCCTTGTGTAATCATTAAGGAGACTTTGCCCTTTTCTTGGGCTTCGGAGGACTTTAGATAGAGACATCATTTGGTTCTTGAAGATATGACGTAACATCACATCTCTAAAACGGTGTGAACCTGATTATTGCATACAGATCTTGGGCAACTATTCCAGTTTTTCTCCAGTTTTACTGTGTCTCTTCAAGAACTTGGTACTTTTTCTACCTTTTAAAGCAATTCTGGCCATTTCTATTTTCCTAGATGATTATCTGTTTAATCAGAAACTTGTAGTTTATTGGCATACAGCTATATGTATTATTTTTAAATAAATTTTAAAGCTTTTTTTTTGTATTTTTGATATTGTCACCTTTTTAATATCTGGTGTTGAATTTTCTCCCATACCTTGATATTTCATCCATCTTTTTGGAAAGAAAAGCTTTTGACTATTTCTTATCTAATTGCCACATTATTTTATTTCTTCTATCTTACTTTAGTTTCTTCCCCCAGCCCCGCCATCCCCCAGCTTCTTGAAATGTGTTTTTTCTATAGTGGTTAAGTTGGAATTTTCCTTTGACTAGTAGTCTGGCTATGTCCAATAGTTTCTGATATCTTATGATCCCAATTATTAATATAATTTTGAATCCTTTGGCCCAAGAATAATTTGAGACTATCTTTTTACCTCCTAAGAGTTTAGTTTGGGAGTTGTCCTTTTTTTTAAATTTTTTTTAAATGTTTTATTTATTTTTGAGAGAGACAGAGACAGAGACAGTGCAAGCAGGGGAGGGGCAGAGAGCTGGGGAGACACAGAATCTGAAGCAGGCTCCAGGCTCCAAGCTGTCAACACAGAGCCAAAGGCAGGGCTCTAACCTACAAACTGTGAGATCATGACCTGAGCCGAAGCAGGATGCTCAACCGACTGAACCACCCAGGTGCCCCGGGAGTTGTCTTTATTTTTAATTCCTATTTGTATTGCATTGTGGTCAAATACTATAGCCTATATGATTATAATCCCCTGGGATTTGAAGTAGGTTTTCTTCAATTTTTTGGTACATGTCAGTTTTTTTAAAAGGAGTCTATAAATATATAATTTATACACACACACACACGTATTCTCTCTCTAAAGTCACCTAACCTTATTTCACAGATAAGTGCATTAAGACTTGGAGAACTTTGTGACTTTTTTTTATGTCACAATTAATAAATGGTATACCTAGCTTTTGAACCTTAGTCTAACTGATTTTCCCTTAGATCTTACTGCCTCGAGAATATATTGTATATTTGGTATCTTCTGATGTATGTATATAGTTACATCAAAATAAAGTTTATAAAAATTACACATTTAGAATATTTTATAATATGATTTAGAAAGGTAGAAAAAGTCTAGGTAGAAATTATTTCGTCTTTGGAACTGAAGATTTCAAAAGAGAGAAACTAGTCTCATTGAAGGGTCATCTGTAGATAGATGGGAAACAAACAAGAAAGGACATTATACATGTAGAGAACCTAAGAAACAAGGGCATGTGTGCATCTGTGGGGAAACCAGCCTAACCTAGGTTGAGAGAAGTCTTTGTTCAAGAGTCATAGGAAATAAGACCGAATAGGTAACTTTGGACCTGATTAGTAGGACCATGTTAAAGGTCTGGTGAAAGATAATTTTAAAAATTATTTACAAAGCAGTTCCATCACCTAATGACCAGTATTAACATTTCACTTTGTATTTGTGTAGTGGTTTCATTGCAGTATCTGTGCTAATTAATTGCCTGCACAGGCAGCCAAAGTATGGAAAGGACAAACGTTAATTCTAGGGGAGTATTTCGAGGCAGTAGTGTGAATAAAATTGAACAACTCAGCAGTGTTAACTTTACTTATAATGATATGGTGAAGAACTCTGCTAAATATACCGGCATTGAACATCTGTTGAAAATATGAAGAATTAAATATGATTGTGGTATATTTTAGACATCAGAAAACCTTTTTAGAAGGCAGTTTATAAATAAACAAAAATAATTGATAATTATAAAAAATAATCTGTGCTGGTAAAAAGTGTTTTATGTGTTTGAAAAATTACTTGTAGAAATTTAAATGTACCTTACTACGTCTTCTGGATTCAACATCTATAGATTGTAACTTTGGCATTTACTTGTGAAAATTGGGATAATCTTAAATAGAACATCAAGAGATAAACATAATCTTAAAATAAAAGGGGGATGTATATTCCACCTCACTAATAGAAATCTCTTTGCTCTCTATGAAAAAAATACAGCCTCTATTTTGAACATATGTAAAAATATACATAACCATTTAGTATTATAACTCCTTATCTCTAAACCAACAATATTACTTTAAGAGACTCAACATACAGATTTCTTTTATTTTGGTCATACTAATTTTGACCTGAAATGTTTGAATATTCAAAAGAACTTTTAATAGTCCGTGACAGTCATTGTCTGAGCACCATGATAAGAAAGAACAGTTATTAATGGTTTTGTTTTACATTTATTCTCAAAATCAGTACAGTTTGGTTAGTAAATGAACATGTGCCCCTTTTTTCATATTGGGAAAATGGGAAGATTTTAGAGTTCTAAGCGAAGCTTCTGTGTGCTAGTTAGGTATACAGTGAAGTAAGCCTTAATAATCTTACATGTCAAAATATATTTTCATGGCTATTTTTAACCACAACAGCAAGACTTTAACATAGCGTATATAACCAAAAAAAGCACAATGTATTTTAGCCATAAAATAATAATTCTTTTTATAATGCTAAATATATAGAAAAGACTTATTATTGCCTTCCCTTTAGTGAAATATAAGAATGCATGACTAGAATATTTCATTTAATGTTTGTCCGTTATATTTTCTCCCTTTCTGTAAAATATAGTGTAGTATCTGGATAGCCAAGAATTGCTTAAGAAAGACATGCATTAAAAAAAAACTTTTCTAATGGAATGGATTTTTTATAAAATATTTTACATGTGGCCCCAAAATGTTTTACAGTTAATAGAGCTAGGATTTAGATAAAAGTCCAATATTAGTGAAATTTTTAAAAGTGTGATTTTTAATCATATGTGTTTCTTATATACAACAATATTTGATGTATAACCCTACCCTTGTTTCTGTATGAGCAAATATTTTCCAAATGATTGCTCATGTGTAGAAACATGTATCAGTGTTTATTATTTCCCATTATAATTAGTTGTAAATTCTGAGATGTTCCTATTTATAAAGAAAAAGGACGCTCAAGCATTAAGGTAATAATAGTGATAATATTCATTAATTATTACACTAATAAAATTCAGATTTTTTTTTAATTTTTTTTTAACGTTTATTTACTTTTGAGACAGAGAGAGACACAGCATGAACGGGGGAGGGGCAGGGAGAGAGGGAGACACAGAATCAGAAGCAGGCTCCAGGCTCTGAGTCATCAGCCCAGAGCCCGATGCGGGGCTCGAACTCGCGGACCGCGAGATCGTGACCTGAGTTGAAGTCGGATGCTTAACCGACTGAGCCACCCAGGCGCCCCGAAATTCAGATATTTTTGAAGCAACAAGGAATTCATTCTGTGGTAACTACAATCTCAGGGCTTGCTTTTTCATTATTTTGGGGCTCTTTAGCTAAAAGTTAATTGCAGTGGTATTATTATGCATATAAGAGCCAGCCATTTTCTTTCAGATATGGGTATTTCAGGAAACTGTATTTCAATTCTAGAATTTGGGATATTCAAGATACACATGAAACTGATACTAGAAAGCACAGGGTAAGAGATCCCTAGTATCTCAGTCTTATGATGCCTTTGAATAGACCAGACTCCAAACAGTTTTACACTAGTATTCGCATAGTAAGCTTAGGCGTATTGTTCAGTTTAATAGTTCTCTGCATTAAAACAAAAAACTATTTATACAGTGAAAAGATGAGGGCGTATATGGTCAGTTTTAGAAAATTCTTTCAACCTGTGGAATACGGGACAATATTTGTAGATGTACCATGTGCCACCTTGTTGGTAATACTTTAAAGGAAGAAAGTGTATCTGAACACAAGAACATGTAGAGCTGTAATATTGAACGATTTTAATTACCATAATTAATCAAAATTGGCATTTTGTTACATTTTCTAGGCAATTAAGTTGGAGTATTCAAGACTGGTTAAATTGGCCCAAGAAGACACCCCACCAGAAACAGATTATCGTTTACATCATGTAGTGGTCTATTTTATCCAGAACCAGGCACCAAAGAAAATCATTGAGAAAACATTGCTAGAACAATTTGGAGATAGAAATTTGAGTTTTGATGAAAGGTAATTTAAGAAAATTAAAATGTGAAATATCTAACGTATTGTTAAATTGTCTTTTTAAAATTGCTTTTAGTGCAGTTTCTAAATGTTTATTTTATACATATTCAAAGAAAGACCTATTTCATAAATACAGCACAAAACTTAGACTTCCCTTAATTTTGAACAGTTGTTTTGGAATTTCTCTGGAGTTTATAGTCATAACCTTTAGAAGTTTGAGCTGAAAATAATTTATATTGTTTTAGTACATTTTACTTGTTGACCAAGATACTGAGCTAAGCAACATAAAGATGTACAGAAGAATATAATGTAAGCACTACCCTTTGGGGACTTAATATTTTAGGGAAATAAAGAATTTCTAGTCTCTGCACTATGTATATTTGGAGTGAGATAGTTATTTATTGTGGGAAGCTATCCTATAATTTGTAGGATATTTAGCAGTGTTCCTGACCTGTACCTGCTAAATGTCGGTAACGCCTCCCTCAAGAGGTGACAACCCAAAGTGTCTCCAGATGTTGAGAGATAACCCCTTGAAGAGCAAAATTACCCTCATTTGAGAATCACTAGAGAAAAGTATTTAACCGTATATACTAATAAAATAAAATAGTTAAAATGTCCTCTGACATCAAGAGAAGCCTTAAAATGGTTAAATTACAGTTCACCCTTGAACAATGTGGAGATTAGGGGCATTGACCTCTGTGCAGTTGAAAATCTGCACATAAAGTTATGTAACTTTTGACTCTGCTAAATTTAAACTGCTAATAACTTCCTCTTGACTGGAGGCCTTACTGATAACGTAAACAGTCGATGAACACATATTTTATATGTTCTATGTGTCAGATACTGTATTCTTACAATAAGGTAAGCTAGAGGAAAGAAAATGTTACTGAAATCTTAAGAAAGAGAAAACACATTTACATTATTGTAGAAAATCTGTGTGTAAGTGAACCCATGAAGTTCAAACCCATGTTGTTCAAGGATCAACTGTAGTTTGGTTTACCCAAAAATGTTTTCTTGTGAAAATTCCTATAAACTATAATTTTTGGCTGAAGTTGGAAAATTAAAATACAATCTAGTTAAAATGAATACCATTAAAAAATTTAGGCCTCAGGTAAACATCAAAGTATTAGAAGTTATTTTATTTTTATTTTTTTAAGTTTGTTTATTTATTGTGAGAGTATGGAAGGGAAAGAGAGTGAGGGAGAGTGAGAGGATCCCAAGCAGGCTCCACACTGTCTGCGTAGAGCCCAACGCAGGGCTTGAATTCACAAACTGTGGTGATCATAACCTGAGCTAAAATCAAGAGTTGGATGCTTACCTGAGCCATGGAGGCATCCCAGGAACTTATTTTAGAATACAGAATCGTTTATGTTATCTTGGGGTTTGTAGTCCATTTTAATTCTGAAATAAATTATTATCCTTTCTTGAATATCTCAAAAATACTGAATTAAAAATCTATGTGGCAGAGAAGAAAATGAGGAAAACAAAGCATCTAGGATTAAATTCCTGCTTCACCATGTATCTGCTGTGAAATGTAGGATTAAGTGAAGTAATACAAGTAAATGGTTTTGAACAATATTTGATAGATAATAAAGTGCTCATTGAATGTTGACTGTTATATTTTATTTGTAGTCGTAGGAGCATCATTTATTTTACATGTAACCACAAAGAGCTCAGAAATATGCCAGATTATGACCCTTATTATTTGGGCTGTTGGGAAACCATGTTCCAGTGAATATACGCTATTGAATTGGGGGCAAATATTAATGGGGTAATCACATTCACTTTCACTCTTTTGTAGTTATTTGTCCTGAGGACTGCAAATTCATCAGTTCGTTTTGATAACCTAATTTGTCTTATACTTGAAAAGTTAAGATGCATGCGATAGCTAAACATACTCTGCAGAGATTTCTTTAACAATGATTCTGATCATAACATGTGCAACAATGTCTCTATTACCTGAAATGATAGGCACAGTTTAGATTCTTTTTTGCTGTTCATGAATCATGCCATTTGAAATGGGAAGATGAGATTTAATATCTCCTGAGCTTGCTTAATATATATAATGTTATAAAAAAACACATTTCATTTGTTTTTACTTATACAATATGTATTAATAAAATGTAATTTAAAAGCCATTTGTAAATATAACATGTAAATTTGAGGTAGCATTATTGATGCTGTCTACTTTATATACTTTGTAACTATCCAGTCCAACATTGATCCAAAAAACATTTTCAATTAAACTTATTTGAGAGTTGCTTCCTCAAAAAGTATTGCTTAGTGACAGTGGGTTTTATTTTCACGTATGTTGGGTAGTTTAGTTTTGTGTCATATGCTTTTCACTTTTTGTGAATTTCACTTTTGATTTACGAATATATTTCTTTTATTTGAAGGTGTCACAACATAATGAAAGTTGCTCAAGCCAAACTTGAAATGATAAAACCTGAAGAAGTAAACTTGGAGGAATATGAGGTAATGTGCCTTTTGAGAGGTTGAACTGTAGATTGAGGAATTTCGGTAGTTCACTGACCTTTCTTTCATTTCCTCACCACTGAGCACATTTCATTATTGGACAGTGTTGTACATGTGAGAGAACATGCATGAGTGCTCATATCGTGCTTGTGGTAATTTTTGTACACAAAATTCTTTGTGTTAACTTTGGCTTTAAAATTAATACTGTTTTTTTTTAGTTTACCAATTCAAACACCCAGTATTTCTTTAGACTTTTAAACTTAACTTTATGCATTGCCTTTTTAAATTTACAAATCTAGTAGGTTTTTAAATTAATTTACTTTTGAGAGAGAGAGAGTGTGTGTATATGAGTATGAGCAGGGAAGGAGCAGAAAGAGAGAGAGAGAGAGAAAGAGAAAATACCAAGCAGGCTCATAAGGGCTCGATCTCACGAGCCATGATATCATGACCTGAGCTGAAATCAAGAGTAGGACGCTTAACTGACAGAGCCACCCAGGCACCCCTATCTAGTAAATTTTAAGTTGATTTCACGAGTGCCTTTGATTAATTTTGGTCACATTTACAAACTTAATGACTTCACATTCTCTTAAACAATTATTGTAATTCACCACATTAACATATAGGAGGAAGGTTATAGAAAAATAATCATTTTTGAAAAAAATCCTGAGCTAACCTGAAATACAACTATGATAATCTACTAAAGAGTGTCTCAAAAAAAACAACAAAACTGCAGGGCGCCTGGGTGGCTTGGTCGGTTAAGCGTCCTACTTCGGCTCGGGTCATGATCTCACGGTCCGTGAGCTCGAGCCCCGCGTCGGGCTCTGTGCTGGCAGCTCGGAGCCTGGAGCCTGTTTCGGATTCTGTGTCTCCCTCTCTCTCTGCCCCTCCCCTGTTCATGCTCTGTCTCTCTCTGTCTCAAAAATAAATAAACATTAAAAAAAAATTAAAAAAAAAACAACAACAATAACAAAACTGCATGGCAAAAATCATATGGAACTATGGACATTGAAAGCTTTCCTTTTGTGATCAGGAAAAAGACAGGGATGTCTGCAACCACCACTGCTATTCAGAATTGTACTGGAAATTCACGTGGGCAGCAAGGCAACAAACATAAGCAAAAAGTAAAAGATTTGAAAAGAAGAAACAAAGCTATCATTATTTGCAGATTTTACACCTAGAAAATAAAAAATCTACAGATAAATTTATTAGAACTAATAAAACAGTTTTCCAACAGGCAGAACTTATGTCACATACCAATTTCATTCTTTTATCCCAGCAACAGATAATCAGAAAATGAAATTTTCAGAAAATGACACCATTTACAATAGCATCCAGAACTATAGAGTAACTAGAAGTAAATTTAACAAGAGATGTGCTTGACTTTAGGAGGCATTAAAGAAGACCTAAATAAATGGATATACATACTATGGAAAACTTAGTATTGTAAAGATGTCATTTTTTCCCCAGAGTAGTTTATTGATTCAGTGCAGTCCCTGTCAAACTTTTAGCAGATTATTTGATGGAGCTTGATAAGCTGATTCAAAGTTTTTACGAAATGTGGACATCTCAGTCTAGCCCAGACATTCTTGAAGAACGTAGGATGGCTCATTCTACTAGAAATCAAGAGGTACCATTCTTAACCGTTATGCTTTATAATAGTAATAGCATAAGGGTAGGTAACTTACAACAAGATAGCAGAAGAGAAAATCTAAGAACATGCACATAATCTATGCCAGAGATGACAAACAAGTGGGTTGGTTACTCACTCTACCCTGTCCCCAAGATTCAAGTTACATGAAACTTGATTTTTAATTATGATTTGCCTCTGCACTCCATCCCCAGGGTTGCAACATTAGATTCACTTTAACATATTTTTGTTCTGAAAACTTCTCATATTTCTAACTGCAGAGCCATTAAATCTTACAGGTATTTATAGGACATGGTTTTAGATTCTGTGTATCCCATATATCTTTATCCTGCTCTGAGTCATGAGTCAGCCAGCCTTGGCCCACAGACCAAATCCAGCCTACCACCAGGTTTTATAAATACAGTTTTATTGGAACACAACTACAACTATTTGTTTATGTATTATACATAAGTGTTTTTACACTACAATCACAGAGTTGAATAGTGACAACAGAGACTACATGGCCTGCAAAGCCTAAAACACTTACCATCTAGGTCTTTACAGAAGAAATTTACTCACAACTCCTCAGACATTTCTAATGACAGTAGAGTGGCAATTTAAATACTTTCCCAGAAAAGCTAACTTCACACTTGTAGGACAAATTTTATCTTTATGTGTTATTAAGGCCTACTAATATTGTAAGATTATGCCTCAAAAAATTAAAATTAAAAATTTATATTCAAGGAGAGTATAGTTGGTCAACTGGTCTATATGTTTCTTACTTTCATTTGCTTATGTAATATGTATATAAGAGCTTTAATACTTTTATTATCAGTATCTTAGTTTAAATCCTATATTGAATTTGGTTATGGTTTTCCTTGAAAAAATTTTTTTAAATAAATTAAAGAAAAATCCTGATTTGTTGTCTTGAGTTAGAGGGTGTCAGTTCTGAATTGTTTAGTCCTATTATTTTTTTGGAGGAAGGGACAGCTGAAATGTGACATGCTTTTTTTTTTTTGGTTTTTTTGGAGGAAGGGACAGCTGAAATATGACATGCTTGTATGTTTTTCACCATACCTCAGATGAATAAACTACTCAGCTACCACATTTAAAATAAAATTTAACCTAAATTTGGCAAAAATAAAAGGTTAAATAAATGCATTACACTGTTTTTCTTTTAGTTTCTTAATATTCTTCATCAAATAATAGTCTTCAGTGTTGATTCTGTTAGAGTAGTAACTTCATTTACCTCCTACATCCAATTGTGATGTACATCTGTAATAATATCTTAATAATAATATGCCTTTAGACAGAACAGTTTTTGAAAGAGAGAAAACATGGTTGATTATCTTGCCTTTGCATTTCTGTTATCTTTTAGTGAATCATTGTTATTTCATTCTTCGTTAATGTCTAGTAATTTTTACATTTATTATTATACTAATAAAGTGGTCTTGTGTATCAGAAACTAAAGTTTTGATTTAGGTCTTATTTATCTTAATTTTGATTTCTTTGCTTCTATTACTTTGAATAGTTGTCAGAATAACACATTGCTTTATGAACAGTTTTCATTGTAGTTTTAATATCTTACTTTGTATATTTTTAATATTTTCTTTCACCTACAGGAGTGGCATCAGGATTATAGGAAGTTCAGGGAAACAACCATGTATCTCATAATTGGGCTAGAAAATTTTCAAAGAGAAAGGTAAGGCAGAATGGTCAAATATGAAAAGCTTAATTTTTGCATTTAATTCTATTCAGATATGACCTCATCTTTAGAAAAGGTTTTATTCACTGTACATATTTTTAATAAACTTTTAATTTTAGAAGTTTTATCTTTATAGAGAAATTGTATAGTTGGTACTGGAAGTTTCCATATACCCCACATACTTTCCATTTTCAATTAAATCTATAAGGTTGGCATTAGTGTCTTTGTTTTTATTAGCTCTCACATTCTAAAATTGAAGTTTAGGATGGGATAGGATTAGATTAAAGCCTAGAAGTTTGCTAGCGACCAAACAAGCTGGTAGCCCAACACACAGAACTCTTTGTATACCATAATATCTGCCTTTAGTCTCCAGCCTTTTTCATATTCTTTCTGAGTCTAATCTTGACTTCAAAGCAGAGACAGTGTTTCCAATGTCTCTTTGTCCAAAGTTTCATTACTATAAAAACTATAGCTATAGAAAATTGATCAGCTGTCTTCTAAGTATTATGACTACAAACACATTTTAGATCATTTTTCATTTAAGGTACAGATGATTTTAAAGGAGTTTCTACTTCTTAAACTATATTATTTTTTTTATTTTAATTGTTATTAAGAACAAAGGATAAATATTGATTTATTTACTTATACACTGATTTGCATTTACTTATTCACATATTTCTTAACTCATATCCTTTAATATTAATGTACTTGACTAGTGATTTTTTTAGAACTATATATATATATATATATTTAAACATGGTAATTTATTTTATGTGATTGTTTAAATACATTGCTTAAAAATGTTCAAAAGGCATTTTAAAAAACATATTTAAAAAATAGATATTTCTAACTTATTGGTGAATCACTGAAAGTAAACAAGTCGCCACACATTTTTAAACCATTCCTGAAACTATTACCTTACATCATTTTTAAATTACAAAACACGGATATTCACTGTGTAATATAACACACTGCTTAGTAGTAAGATTAGTTTCCTTCTAATGTATACTTACAGGGATTATTAATTTGTAGGGTCCGGCAAAGTTATTTAAACTGAGCTGATATAAACTTAAAAACTAGAACGGTAAAAGGAGTTGAAATCGAACACTATTCACCTATGAAACTAGTTGTAGAGTTAGTTTGTCTAGAAAGCATTTGTAAAATGTCTTAATCTAATCTGTATTAAAATTTCTATTTCAACTCCAATATATAAACATAAGTTATATTTTTAAATCAGTAGAGCTTATGTTTAGCATAAAATAAACCACAAGTTGTCCCCCAGATTTCTTAAGCATGTTTGTGTCGGCCCTACAATACATTAGATAAATGAGACAAATGAGTTTTCTTGCTTTGTTTTTGAGAAAAGGGGGTAGAGGGAATGGAATCCACATAACTTTATTTCATTTAATAATTGTGTATCTAAAATTAATTTACAACTGTAGACTTTTGAGAACAAGTATACTGAGAACCAGTAGGCATTATTTGTAGATTTTTTTTACTTCCAATCTCACAGCGAAGTCTAAAGTCAATAGGTAAAAAATTATTAAAAAGTTAAATTCTAATCACTAATTACACCCAAATTAACCTTGAAAAGGCAGCATTAAGAGTAGTTAAAAAATGGAAATTAGTTACAAAGGAAATAAAGGGCAACCAATACAAAGAAGAAATTGTCAAAGACAGAATTCTCTAATGAACTTAAAATTTAAACGAGTAATAGACTTGATCTAATCAATAACGTGAAACATTTTTTTCAGGCCTCAGTCTGGTAATAATACGGTTTGATAGGCTCAAGGAAGTGAAAAATTAATACTGAGGAAACACTATATGAAAATAGCCAATTAACAAATTTAATGCTCAAATGCAATTACTGTATTTCAAAAAATATTAAAAACTAGCTAGTCATTTATTTTGAATCTTTTTACAGTAGCAAAAGTTCCTCTGAAATTTAAGATATTTGAAAACAAATAATTGAACTTTGGGACAAAAATCTTCTTTGTATCACCTATGAACTTCCTACTTGAAAATCTAAGTATACTGTTACTGAAAAACATAAAGACAACAAAAGTCTCTGTTTTGAGACCACACTAGACTCATTTATCCAAATGACAAAGATCTTAATTTAAAAGAAAGTGCTGTATTTTCAATACTCTGTAATAATGTATTCAATTAAAAGAATTCCTTCTTTTATTTGAATTCAAGTTATTGAATTCCTTCTTTTCTTTCTTTTCTTTCCTGGTTTTATGTAACGTACAGGAAACTCTCACTGCGATATTGATGCAATTTTGTTTTTAAATGACAGCACAGACTATTACTTCTAGAGCTGTGCTGTCTATCCAGCCTGGTTGCTACCAGACACATGAGACAATTTAAATTTAATTAATTTTCCAACTAAAAATTCAGTGTCTAAGTCATACTAGCCACATTTTGAATGTTCAGTAGCCAGCCACCTGTGGCTAGTGGCTACCCTGTCAGCCAGCACAGACACGACACTGCTGTCTTTGTGGAAAATGCTGGTGGCCCTTGCTGCCCTGTTTGGTGGACAGTGAGCACTGCCATCACTTTTACACTTAGCAAAGTTTAAAAGTTACACAGAATTAAAAAACACTGTTAATACTTGGACACAAGTCATCATGTAATTTATAAGGTGATTCACTTTGGTCACTGAAATAGAGAACTATTTTGATAAGTAGCTCCATTTTATGAGTTATTTTATTTCGGCCACAGTTATATTTCTTTAATAGGAATATTCAAGTTCACTTTAAGATAGCTGAGATTAGTATTTCTAAGATAAATAGTAATGTGATCTTATAAGTGGACAGAGTAAGATCAAGAAGACATTTCCATTTTATAGGTAAACTAGGCTCCACAGTAATTGCATCCACAGATGCAGTAACTTTTTCAAGGTCACACGATTAACTAGGGAGAAAAAAATTGAAATAGAGATCTGTATTCTTATAAAATTTAATGAAATCAGGTGAGTATTCTTTGGTAAGAATTAAAAAGATGAAGCTGTCACTTTTTTGCTCTCTGCATTAACTTCTTATATTAGCTTCTCTTGGTATGTTCAAAGTATGTTCAAATTTCATAATTTGCTTATTCTCAAATATATGCTTATTCTCAAATACATGCTTATTCAGAAAGTGAATATTCTGGTGTAGCAAATGTTTATTAAATTGGAAAGGTCAACTAGAAAATTAGTTAATGGTGACAAATAATATTTATGGAATATTACAAGAAGAAATGTTAATTTTACACTTTAAATATAGTAGTTACCACAGCTAGTCGGTTAGAAAATATTGTCAAAAGGTTCTGTCCAACTTTTTTTTTTTTTTTTAAATAAAAACACAAAACTTGAAAACTTTGAATGAATACTGATTGATAGGCCATTGTCAAGTCTGTGAATAGTGAAGTGAAATCATGTTTTTAGGAACCACAATTTTATAATAGTACAAGTGAGGATCAAAAGCGTCTGCAGGGTACATGGTCTTATTTTACTTTAAAATAAGAATGTGGTACCTGGACTGCTGAGTCTTACTGTGATTTATTTGAAGATATGTTTGTAAGCACTTTAAAGGTTGATAAAATATGGAAAATGTGTACTTCAGTAGAAAATTGGAACAGGGCCACAGTTTCAGAGCTATTCTTAGAGAGGTGACTCAGGTCTTGAAGGCCAGATATGAATGTCATTCAGTGAGACTCTTTAATAGGAAACTTAATAGCTATAAAAGAGAAGGCAGATGTGCCAGCAGACTAATTTAGTGGTGTAAAACAGTATTTAATGTTATTATCACTCCCTTCTTCTTTCATAAATAAAACTAAAAACCTTTACCTGAGGTTATGTTTATATTTTTTCAAACTAAAATCCCATATTCTTAAGTTTTCTCAAAAACAAGTTCCTGGGAGAAGCCTTTTCAAAAAAGTGTATGAAATAACTTATTTTTTATGAAATAGTTTCAGGTGTGTCATATGAGAGGCCATTAATGTGTACATTAGTTTCCAATTCTACATTTATATTCAAAGTACAGAATTGATTTATATTTAAGCACATGAAATTAAATAATAAAAACTTAATGTAACCTGGAGTTTTAAAAGTGTTTCTTTATAATATTTCGCCTTTTAGAATGTTACATTTTTCTGAATTAATCTATAAGAAGGTATGTTGTAACTGGAAAAACTGGCACAAAGGAGACATCGTAGTATCGTTCATATTTCAGTTATACAAATATATAGCTATATTTATTTCTTACCCCATATTGAGAGAGGATAACTGTTTTAGAGGTAAATAGAATCCTCATTTTTACCCTCCTCCCTTTCTAAAACTTAGTTTGAACTTCGTAACATATAGACTTATGTTAATGTAACATTATTAATATTACTTGGTAAACTTTTTATGAAAGACCGACCCGCCAGCTGTTATGTTCCTACACTCTTCTTTGTGTGTGTATTCCACCAGAATGTTCAGCTGTAGAAGCATTTTTTTTTTCCATTTCTACTTCCCCATTTCCTTTGGATATTCTCCCCTCTTCCAATTATGTTCTTCTCCGTGATGAGAACCATGGGTGCACACGGAAAAATACCTGAATAGTCACTGAATGAAACACACGATGTTTGTGATAAAGAAGCAAAGTAATCTGACCCTTTCTTCAAACAAAAATGACATTATGTTGTTAAAAAAAAGTAGATTCTTGACTTCCCTATCAGTCTAAATGGAAGACATCAGGGAATCAGGAGAGAGGAACTACCTGAATTCAATAATTACGGGCTTTTTCCTCCCAGTCTTTCTTAATTCCTAGCTCCATTAAAAATTTTTTTTTCAATGTTTATTTTTAAGAGAGAAAGAGAGACAGAGTACGAGTAGGGGAGGGGCAGAGAGATGGACACACAGAATCTGAAGCAGGCTCCAGGCTCTGAGCTGTCAGCACAGAACCCGATGCAGGGCTCGAACTCAGGAACTGTGAAATCATGACCTGAGCCGAAGTCAGACGCTTAACTGACTGAGTCACCCAGGTGCCTCTAGCCTAGCTCCATTTTTTTGTTTTTGTTTTTGTTTTTATACTTTATGACATAACTATCTCCTGATCTCAGATGTGGCTGTTGCTAAAACAGCTTTTAGATGATACATTTATTGTAATGTTCTGGATAATCAAAATTTAAATGTATACTTAAGCATTTTATAATTGTAGTTGACTTTTTTTTTTACAAAGATGAAATAATGCCTTGTGTTTCTTTTAATTTTTAAGTTATATAGATTCCTTGCTGTTCCTTATCTGTGCTTATCAGAATAACAAAGAACTCTTGTCCAAAGGCCGATACAGAGGACATGATGAAGAATTGATATCACATTATAGAAGAGAGTGTTTACTAGTAAGTTGAATGTACTTAGGAGGTCATGTTTACGTTATTGTTTTGTCTTACACTGAACAGATTTTCCAGACTCCTATAGAAGTGATTGACTATAAACTCTGATGAGGAAAGTATCATGATGATGACGTCATCATGATGTAATCTGGGTATAATCGCTTAAGATGCAGGAATGCACTCAATTCTTTATTATCTTTTCTCTTTATTGGTCCTAAATATTGCAGGTGGTAACCAGAAATGTTCTTAATATAGGATCAAAATGATTACTTTTATATTTTGGTTTCTTCATTCTACTATTCCCTTTTTTGGTGAGAGAAGGGGGGGACTGCACAGGCCATGAGCAATTATTATTCCAGAAAAATAATAGATTTTTCTGAGTTTTTTAAAATACAGTAGTAAATTTGGTGTACATAGTGTTAAATAATTCATTGTAATACAGTATCCTTTTTTTCCCACCTAGTCATTGGTAGTTTTTTTTCCTCAAATATTTTCGCTGTCTATGTGCAGAAATATTACTGTTGTTATATAAACTTTAAAAAAGTCTTTTTAGCAGTTTTGTAGCACCAAATTAGTTTCTAAAGGTCTGGAGTACTTTGTTAATATTTCTCAAGTCAGCTAACCTTGATGTATGAGATCACAAATTCCATCTTTATACATTTTTCTGATTAAATTTAATTCTTTTTTTTTAAATTTTTTTTAACGTTTATTTATTTTTGAGACAGAGACAGAGCATGAATGGGAGAGGGTCAGAGAGAGAGAGGGAGACACAGAATCTGAAACAGGCTCCAGGCTCCCGAGCTGTCAGCACAGAGCCTGACGCGGGGCTTGAACTCACGAACCATGAGATCATGACCTGAGCCAAAGTCGGACGCTTAACCGACTGAGCCACCCAGGCGCCCCTAAATTTAATTCTTAGTTAACTATTAACATCATTCTGTTACATACTGTGAACACCTAAGCTGCAATTTTTTTTTTTCCTGTACAAGGAGAAATATATATGTATATATACACACAAAGATATTCAAGGGTATATGATTTTTCAACCTATATAAGTTACATGATTTAAGTATACTTTAAAAAACTTTAAGTGGTATGCTGATAAAATGTTTTCTTGCAGTAGAACTACATAAGCTACTTGTAATCTTAATATGTCTTTAGAATTTTCAAATGAGAATATTAGATGATGATGATCTTACTATTTTTCTCTCAGCTGCTTTTATTGCATTTGAGTATATTTTAGAACTTGAATTGTTAGTGATTAGCATCCATTGAGGATAGTTCTTAATTTGGCCAGTTTCAAAGGTTTTTAATCATTCCCCAAGAAGGAAGACCTGAATTGTGTATATTTTAGATTTTAAAAATGCAGAATTGTATATATTTATATATTTAATGAACTAAAGCAATTTTTAATGTAAAAATTGAAGGCTTGGGATATGGCAATATTTTGGTAAAGCTATTTTAAATATAAATATAGCCAAAACGTGATGGTTATTTTAAAACATGAAAAAAATGGTAGAATGTTTCACCCCATATTATACTAAACCATTCACACCTAGTTTGGTGTTTCATAGGGACTTAAATGACACTGCATGAAGGTTATTTTAGTGTTCCTTTCAGGGTTTTTCATACTGAGTATTTGCTGAGTGTCATATTTGAGGGATACAGAGACATTTAAGACCTGTTTATTTGCCATCCCCTAAGAACTCAGTCTGTACCATAAATGATTTTTATATTCCAGATTAAGTGTCTTTATGAGAAATATGCAAAATAATATGCTTGTAGTTGTCAAGGAGGACCTTAAGGGAAAGGTTGAACACTGATCTGGATCTTGATGGACAAATAGGATTTTTATGCCTTGTAGAGAAGGCAGAAAAATGTTCCAGCCAAAGGGACACCATATGAAAAGACCTGGAAAGTATACAACAGAAAATGAAGATAGATCCACTGGGGCTAGATTCTGAGGAGCAGGGTTAGGTGCAAGTGATGAAGCTAACAATACTTGTTGATGTCAGCCTATGTTGAAGCTTATGCAGCATTCTCATGTACCTTTGTAAGTTTGAGTAGGTTTGGCTTGGTCACATTTGTTGTCAGAAAATAAATCTGGCTGTAAGTAGTATACTAGATGGCGAACTGGAAAGGAGTAGAGATTGAAGTCTTCCCTAGAGAGGGAAGAAGGAGAGAGCCTCAACTAAGACAGAAGTGCAGTGGGTATGAAGAAGAGGGCATAAAAGATGGTGGAAGAAGTGAAATCAAGGGACCTGGTAACTATTAGATGAGTAGAAAGAAGGAAATAGGGTTGTCAAAACTGCTTGACTTTACAGTTTTGTGTTTGGCTTTGGGGAATCTAAGATGACGAATAAGTTTGGCTTTGGGTGTACTATGTTTAGGTTGTTTTCAGATAACATTAATTTCAGAATGGTAGTAAGTATTATAAGTTTGAATGTGTATTGTAAAAATTATGCTAGATACTTAAAGTCTTCTCTTGTTTAATCCTCTCAACCACTGTCTAAAAAAGGTGATATTTCATTTTGCATATGAAGAAACTGAAGCTAAGAGATTGCTTATTTACTCAAGCCACTGCTTAGTGGCTGAGTTAGACTACTAACATAAGCCTCTCTACAAAATCAAGATATAAATTACACAAGAATGATAAAATATAAACATGAGAAATAATATAATTTTTATTTTGTAATTCAGCTTAACTATGAATATTTCAAAATCATATCTATCATGCTCTAAATGTTAAGATTTCACCTAAACCCTTAAATACTATAACTTTTACTATACCTATAATACCTTATCTGTTTCTTAAGTCTATATTTCTTACCTCATGAATTTCTGTCTTCTGCTATCAAGGGTCAGCACAACTGGCCTGTGCTCTAGCCTGTCACTTGTTTTTGTAAATAAAGTTTTATTGAAACATAGTCATACCTTCTCATTTGCATATCATGTATGGCTGTCTTTGTGTAACAATGGCAGAATTTAGTAGTTACGACAGAAACTGTATCGCTGTCAGAGCCTAAAATATTTCCCATCTTCTCCTTTACAGAAGTTTGCTAATCTCTGTACCAAATTGTAAACTCTGTGAGAATTTTCTGTATTAATCAGTTGGGTTCCCCTGAATCTAGAATAGTCTCTGGCATATCTCATGTACTCAGTAAGAATTTTTTGAAGGAATAATGAGCTAATTGATTACCTTTAAATTTTAGATTCAAGAAATATAACAGTACTTATTCAATTGGCATTTATGGAGAAGATGATAAAGTGTTTTTCAAAGATAATATGGAGTCTGAATTTTTTTTTTTTTAAATTACTTTGATGGCACACCAAATTCTAGAATTGGGGAAATTTCACCTCTGGAGAATTAAAATATGGTACCTGTAGTGATAATCAGAAAATTATAAGCTGAACATGAACTTTAAAAACATGACAACAGTATTTTCCCCATTCTTTTTGTTCTTGTTTCTGTTATTCTCGTATGCACAGCTTTTTCTAAGAGACTTCATGCTAGAACAGATAGAGATTGTTTTTCCTGATTGCCATTTGTTCTAATACTGTTTGTGAACATACTTTTTCTGTTGTCTTCAGTATTAACACAGGATTTTTATTTAGTTAAAAACAAAACTTTTTCTTTTTCTCAATGCATTAAGAAATTAAATGAGCAAGCTGCAGAACTATTTGAATCTGGAGAGGATCGAGAAGTAAACAATGGTTTGATTATTATGAATGAGTTTATTGTCCCATTTTTGCCCTTGTTATTGGTGGATGAAATGGAAGAGAAAGATATTCTTGCTGTGGAAGACATGAGAAATCGATGGTGTTCCTATCTTGGACAAGAAATGGAATGTAAGTTTAAACAGTGCTAGTGGACACTTCAGCTGGGATTAACTATAGTTGGAATTAGATGTTATTTATTCTTGTCATTTTTTATATTATTTTTACATTCATGTAAAAACATTATATTACATTATAGTATTTTTACATTCATGTCATTCCCTTTTTTTTCTATTTACAAACCAAGTGCACACTGCCTTGCCATTTATATTTTACCTCTTTCCCCCAAATGGTAATACATATTTTGAAATGAAACATTAGTTGAGTACACTCTAATAAATTATGTTGAAGATGATGATTTCTTTCCCTCTCTGTCTTTAGCTATATCTAATTGTTTGTATTTACAGCAAACCTCCAAGAGAAGCTGACGGATTTTCTGCCAAAACTGCTTGATTGTTCTACTGAGATTAAAGGTTTCCATGAACCACCGAAGTTACCGTCATATTCCACACATGAACTCTGCGAGCGGTTTGCCCGAATCATGTTATCCCTCAGTCGAACTCCTGCTGATGGAAGATAAACTGCACACACTTTCCCTGAACACACTGTATAAACTTTTTTTAGTTCTTAACCCTTGCCTTCCTGTCACAGGGTTTGCTTGTTGCTGCTATAGTTTTTAACTTTTTTTTATTTTAATAACTGCAAAAGACAGACAGACCATAGAGACTTTAGCCAGACTGCAAACAATAAAGCTGAGAATCGCATGGCGCTCAGACTTTGTTTTAACCAGAACTGATGTACAATTACAAATCTGATTGGTTTCATTATGGCAAAGCCATGCTTTTGCCACCTTTCTGTTACAGTATTACTTTGCTTTTATCTTTTCTTTATCTACAGCTTTCCATTCAGTCTGGATCCTTCCATGACTACAACCATTTAAGTGTTCAGCACTGTGTACGATACATAATACTTGGTAGCTTGTAAATGAAATTAAAGAATAAAGTTTTATTTATGGCTACCTATGTGTTTGTAAGCAGGTATATTGTATATTAGTGTATCATTTTAATTATATAAAAATGAATTTTGTCTGGGGATTGTTTAAGATTAGGTGGATAGATGAATAGATTAATACAAACTTTTAATTTGTCTCTGTAGCACATTGGAAGTTTACTAAGTATTGACACTTAAATATATCTATATTTTTGACTAAGTTGTTAAACTTAGTATGGCACCTAAACCTGTTTTGAATTCACATCAGGTTTTCACTGAAGTGAATGGCTGATACTTAAGTCAACCACACTGAAACTTTTAACTTTTCCTTAGATTAACCTTTTATTTTTTTATGTATTTACAAATAATATAGCAAGGTGATTATTTCAAGAGATACCAGAAAAAAAGTACTTGAATAAGGGCTATTTAAATAGTGAAACTTATAAGAAATCTGTATATGTGTATACACACACACACTCACACACACACACACACACTCACACACACACACACACACACACACACACACACACATTCTTCATAATGGAGGACAATGTTTTGCATTATATAATCATTCTATTTTTGTAACTTGTATACCACTTTAATTGAAAATGTTCTCTACTAATCAATGCTGTGAAATGAAGTTGATATTGTTGAACTAGAAGTTATGAGTATCTTACCTGCTTTTATTTTCCTCCTTTTCAAAAAGAAAAAGCTGTAGAACATTTTGTAGATGGAACTGCTGTTTAAGATTAATGAAGTAATATTGTGAATGAAAATCGATGCTTTAAAGGTAATCATGTTACCAATAACCTATTTTTGAATTTATAAAAATTTCTTTATAAATGATACTTTGTTAGCATAGTAAAATATATCATTATACTATGTGTATGTTTGTTATAGCGTCGCCAAAACTAGAACTCTTTATAAGTGCCTCTGATAAAAGATCCCAGATAGAGGAAGAAGAAAATATTAAGTTACTGTATAATGTTCCTTATCAAGATATCAATGCACTACTAAGGTATTAATGACAAGGAATTGATACCATTTCTGTTTTAAGGTTAGATTTTGCCTGTTGTAGCTATCAAAATGTGTTTTGGTTTAGATTTTAAATTCTCCACTGAGCAGAATTGGTATTCTACATTGGTTTTCAAGTCCTGTCCAAAGTTTAAAAACTCCGTATGTATCATCAAAGCATTTGTAAACTGTCTTCAGTATTTTATAGTATTCTACCATAATGGTAAAATTGTTTGTGTTTATGTGTATAATTGACCACTGAGACACAAAGTGCTCAAACACCATACGGAAATTACTCCCTTCACAAGGCACATCCAGGGAATCCTATGTGGCTCTTGTGCTGAAGGTAAGTATTATTTTTGTATTTACTTTCTACTTAAAATCCAGTTTATTCATTCTTGGTAGTGAATCTGAAGTACTCTTTTAAAAATGACCTTTTTCAAGACCTGGGGAAACAACTTGTTTTTATATCAATAAGTTTCAGTCTAGTCTAATCTAGAACCATGGCACTAAATAAAACTATTAGTAACATTTTATGCACCTTCAGTTGATGCTGTTTAATTTCCATTTACTTATGACCCCTTGTTTGTTAGAAGCTTGTGAGTATTTCCTGCACTTGCAATTTCAAGGAAGTAACTAAGGATTTCATTTTCTTAGTTTTATATTAATTGAGACTAAGGTGGACTTTCTCCTCCTATACCTAATTCTCCAGAGTTCAGTGTCTTTGTCATCCCCAAAAAGTGTAGTCACACAGGTGCTTGCAGGCAGTGAGTAGGGATCCCCTGTGTAGTCATTTTTTTTTAATTTATTTTACATCATTAATAAGATCAAATATCATTTGTTATACCCATGATAACTTCATCCAGAGTATGTAAATTAGTCTCAGGGCTGCCATAATAAAGCAGTACAGACTTGGTGGGTAGTTTATAAAACAAATCTATTTTCTCACTGTTCTGGAGTCTAGAAATGTAAGATCAGTGTGTAGGCACGTATAGTTTCTCTAGAGGCTTCTCTCTTTGGCTTACAGACAGCCTTCTTGCTGTGTCCTTACGTGGCCTTTGCTCTATGCACATACACATCTTTGGTGTCTCTTCCTCTTAGAAGGACACCGGTCCTACTGGATGAGGATGCCATCCTTACAACCTCATCGACCTCATTCAGCCTTCTTTAAAAGTCTTGTCTCCAAATACAGTTGCGTTGAGGGTAGCGGCTCCAACAAACGATTTTGGAGGTTGGTGACACGATTCAGTCCACGGAATATGATGGCCCAGTTTATATATACCTCCTTTCCAGACGCAGAAGTATGATTGTTAGCCTCTTCCCTTTAACCTCAAGATTATGATGCAAATATCTATGGCTCTGCTGTTAGATCTACTTACTGTTTTCTTTTACTTTCACCATATCCTAAAAACTATTTTGAAGTTATAAGAAACCAAGTTAAGAATTGCTCACAATGCATTCATCTATTCCGTTCAGTGTGTTTTCATTGAACAAATCTTGGTTGAAAGAATGCAATACTCCATGTTGATTTGCCCTTTATTATGTGGGGTTTTATTCATCATTTTCACCTAAATTTATACCATGGATCTGGTTTCTGTTTTGCTAGTGTTTTATTCTAACCTACTCGACTTCCCTTTTCCATCCCCCATTCCACCCCCAGCCTGGAAGTTAACTACTGTCAGCCATTGTGGCCACATATTTTTCCATGTTTGGATAGTGTTATGCAGTATATACACCTAAGTGTGGGGTTTTTGAGGGGAGCAGAAAGAGAGAAGGTCATCTATTATATAGGCCTTTCTCCTCCCCACTCCTGTATTTCTGGCCTCCAGTTCCTTCTTTTTCTAGTGGGCTTTTTAGAAATGGCAATAATAAAATAATAAATAATGTGACCCTAATAATAAAAGTATTTGAGTCCTGATTGAGGGAACTGTATACACAGTTGAATACATACATGTATATACATCGGAATTTCAAATATCCTGTTCATTCTATATACGGTTTTTCTCAATGGCTGTTTCAAACCACTACCATTCTCAACCTCCTATTCAATGCCAGCTCCAGTAAAACAGGATGATTTTTCCTTTGCCTTACCAAGAAAATGGGGCTATTGGGTATGATACCCTTCAACTTTTAACCTCTGTAACTGTACATTTACACTTAATTATTATTAGGTAACCAAGATGTAATAAGGAAATGGATATTGATAACCCAGTGTTATGAGAAAAATATAAAATACAAAAAATATATAAAATGTAAAATGAATTTATATGGTTAAAAGTACATCATTTGGGGGGGGGGCATATTTGCTCTTCTGTAGAATTAAAAAAAGCTCACTCTTGGCCTTATAGCAGCCCACAGCCTGCACAGTTTTTCCTTTATCAAATGGTTCTTACTTTTTCAGTAATTCAGAGCGAGTCTAGTATTCTTAATCCTGATTGTGCATCAGAAGCATATGAGAAGTGTTCTTTTAAAAAGGTTTCTAGGGGCACCTGGGTGGCTCAGTCGGTTGCGTGTCTGACTTCAGCTTGGGTCGTGATCTCACAGTTGGTGGGTTCGAGCCCCACGTCAGGCTCTGTGCTGATAGCTCAGAGCCTGGAGTCTGCTTCGGATTCTGTGTCTCTCTCTTTTTCTGCCCCTCCCATGCTCATGCTGTCTCTGTCTCTCAAAAATAAACGTTAAAATAAATAAATAAAAGTAAAAAAGGTTTCTAGGTCATATCTATCAGATTCTTAAGAGACTTTTAAAGTGAGAACTAGTTTGAGAACATGTGGTAGGTGTTTCCCCAACTTCATTTTTCTAAGAATGAACTCTGCCCTTAGAGACTGAGTCCAGCTAAAGTAGGGTGGAAAAATTTGCTTTTTGCATTCTTGTATGTCACATGAAAAGGCAAGGGATTTAAATTTGCTGATGGTCCCCTCAGCCATAGAGCATGCCCATTTTTGTATGTGCTCTAGCCAAAGCTATGCTCAAATGTTTTTCAGTCACAACTTTCTGAACTTCTCTCTCTTTTCTAAGTGGTTAAGACTGCAGGCTCTAGAACTAGACTGCCAGGTCTGGATACTGGGCCAACTATTGTACAGCTGTTACTCTTGAACTTTTCTATGCCTTACTATATTTCTTCATCTATAAAATGGGATTACAGTATAACCTACCTTATAGGATTCTCTTAAAAGTGTAAATGGTTTTCTGTATATAAAACTCTTGGAAAATGGCAGCCACATAGTAAATGTTCGGTAATTGTCAGCCCATGGGCACCTGGGTGGCTCAGTCAGAGTCTGAGTCTTGATTTCAGCTCAGGTCATGATCTCACGGTTCGTCATGAGTTCCCAGCCCTGTGTCAGGCTCTGCGCTGACAGGGATTCCATCTTCCCCTCTCTCTCTCTCTCTCTACCTCTCTCTACCTCTCTCTACCTCTCTCTCTCTCTCTCTTTGCCCCTTCCCCACTCACACGCATGTTCCCTCTCTTTCTGAAAATAAACATTAAAAAAATAATTGTCATTCCTTTTTATAATTTGTCACTGTTGATTACTGCTGATTTTCAGAATCTGCCTTCCTGAGACAGGCTTCTTTGGGCTACCCTCATTCCTACCTGCATTTCCTTTTTTTCTTACTCCTTAAATGTGAGGGCTGTCAAGGTTCTGTACTTGGCCCCCTTCTAAGTCTTCACCTTTTCTGGATGGTTTTATCTACCGGTTTGTCTTCTTTTACTGCCTACGTGCTGATGATTCACAAGTCTGTGTCTCTAATTTCTAACCAAACCAACTTTGTGCATTTTAGACCCATATATGTTTCCAATTGTCTGGTCAACATACAGGCTTGGATATTTCCCTGGCACTTCAAACTTTGCACATGCCACAGTGAATTCATCACTTCTTGCCAAACCTGATTCTCTTATAGCATAGTGTAGTATTATAGTATTATACTATACTATAGCATTATACTGAATAGTATAATAGTATAGTATTATACTATAGTATACTGAGTAGTATAATAATCCAGACATGAGGAATATTTCGCAATTCTATTTTTATTTCACATTAATTACCAAGTGTCAACAGAGCAAGATTTTTAGTACCTTTTCATGCATTTCTTCACTACTAATGTTGATGAGGTCTCTTGTCTCTCATCTTAATTTGGACAATTGATTTGGTCCTGAATGGCCCACTGTCACTTCGTTCTTTCTGTCTTTCTTTCTGTCTTTCTTTCTTTCTTTCTTTCTCTCTTTCTTTCTTTCTTTCTTTCATTGAAATACAGATGATACACTGGCCTCTCTGTCTTTGATCTTGCCCCTACAGTTAATCTTCTATACTGTTTGCAGAACAATCTTTCAAAGAGGTTTTTACATGTCTGTCTGCCATTGCTGGACAGAGCTCCTTTAGAGAGAAATAACATCCTGGTTTTGTTTCCTCAGCACCTGTTAAATTATCTGGCAACTCACTAGAGGTGCAGTCTTGCAGTTCTCTGGCCCTGCAGCCATCTTTGACCTGCATTTTTTGATATGATAACCACTAGCTACTTACAGCTATTTAATCAAAATAAAGTTAAAATTACTTAGTCATACTAGCCACGTTGCTCTAAATTGGACAACATGCTTTAGAACATTTCCATTACCACAGAAAGTTGTATTGGACAGAAATGCCCAAGATCCTTGCTGATGTGGACATTTTCCTTTATTGACAACACGAGAACATTCAAGCACCTGTAAAGTGTGTTAGCTTGAGAAAGTCAGTCTTTAACATTTATGTCTTTTTATCTTTATCTTGCCATTAACCACTTTATGGCACCTGCTTTTCAGATAGCACCTCTAACAGCATGTGTTCAACTAGGAAAGCCCACAGTAGGTATTCCAACAGAGGAGGTGTTGTAAAGGCATAGGGGACAACCCAGAGATCCTACCTACAGGACGTAGCCACTGTTTCCAGGAGTGAGGAAACAAAAGGGGAGAAGATAGGGTTACCAGAACCTTGGAGCTCCAAAATAGGGGTACTTGTGGACTTGGTACACAAATGTCTGAGACAGTTCACCACTTAACTGTTCTTGCTACTTCTAAGGTATGCAGTGAAGATAGTTCCAGAAGTTCTGAAAGTAGTTGAAAACTGGAATCAACTGACATTAGGTCAACACAGTAGGATTGGCAAGCAAAGATAAAGAAGTAAATCTTGTTTTCCTCTTACCTTCTACTTTCCCCCTAGTACTTACTGGCAGAACCTAAATGGCCTGCAGCAGTCAAGGGGGTCAGGAGAATACAGTTTGTGGAGTCCCAGCCCCAGTATCAAGGATTGAAGGGTGGAATTGGAGCTGAGAGATAATAGGTAAAGAAAAACTAGCTTCCTTTTAAAAATCCCTTTTTAGCCAAAGATGTTAATCCCTAAAATGCTAAATATTCAGGTATGTATTTGTAGACTGTCTCTGGGACCTCAAGAATAAAATGCACTAATTCTGATTTGAATCATGTTGCTCTTTTCCATCAAATGAAACATTTAAGTGATCTATTTATGTTTTGTTTCAAAAGTCAGTAGTGGAAGAAATTCATTGCCAACTATTCATTCACCCTTCCTTCCTTCCTTCCTTCCTTTTTTTTTTTTTTTTTTTTTTTTAAATTGTGTGCATGCCACATACCACACAATCTGCCAGGTTTATATACATAAAACAAAATAAACTTAATAAGACAAAAGTAATAATTCACCCAAACCCATCTACCTGAAATGAGACACTGTTAACATTTTAATGTTAATCCTGCATGTCTCTATGGATGTACATATATACACACACAAATATACTTAAATGATTTTCATAAAAAACTTTATAAGTACACATACTTTTTCAAGAATGTATGTATAGATCTCTGTTCTACAGTATTTGATTACAAGGAAAATGAGCTATAACTTATTCATGGACATAAAATATAGGCTGCTACTTATGTCTGTGTATATACTAATACTGTTTTCATGCCTTGTGCCTTTCTCCTAGATTTCTAGATGTACAATTTCTGAGTTATTGACTGTACAAGTTTAAACTTTTGAGCCAATTTGTCAAATTGGCCTTCACCAAAACTATTCCATATTATACTGCCACCACTAGAACGTGAGAGTGTGTTTCCACAGGCTCAGCAACATAGAATATTATCAGTTTTTAATATTTTTCAGTAAAATTTATTGTATTTTTTAGTGAGAGTGAACATATTTTAATATGTTGATAGCTGCTTGTATTTATCGTGTAGTTAACTGCTTATACTCTGCACTTGTAGGGGGATGATCGTGGCTGAATTTATAGTAGCTTATGTTAGGAATCATTAATTCTTTTTATAAACATTGCAAAAATTATCCTCGTTTATTTTAAGCTTATAATATTGTTTTATGACTTTATTTTTATGTAATCAAATCTGTTGACAACCTACTTTATAATTTCTACCTTTAATATCGTGTCTAGAAAGAATTTTCCCTGTCCAAGATTATAAAAATACTCATCTATGTTTTCTTCTGATATTTTTATGATTTTTTTGTTGGTTCCTAATGTATTTGGAAATTATATTAATTTAAGGAGTGAGGTAAAGATTCACAAGTTTCTAACAAGATTATCTAGTTGTCTAATACCATTTATAAAATAATTCCTCTTTTCCCTTACTGATCTAAAATGTAATCTCCACTAGATAATAAATTTTTATATTTGATATTTATAAACACTCAGTTCAATTTATGTTTTTGTCTACTCAACTATCATTACTAATTTAATTACTGTTGTTTTAACATTGATTTAAAATATTTTATAACTAATAAGTGTTTTCCTATCTAACACATTAAGTGTTACTCCCCAACACATACATCCTTAATACTGCTTCGGCTCAGGTCATGATCTTGTGGTCTGTGGTTTTCGAACCCTACATCGGGCTGTGTTCTGACGGCTCAGAGCCTGGAGCCTGCTTTGGAGTCTGTCTCCCTCTCTCTGCCCCTCTCCCGCTCAAGCTCTGCCTGTCTGTCTGTCTGTCTGTCTCTCTCTCTCTCTCAAAAATAAACATTAAAAAATTAAAAATCCTATTGGCATTTTGATTGTAATTACTTTGACCTACATAAATTGACATATAGAGAAATCATGGTGCCTTCACAGTTGTGAATCTTATTATCCAAGAATATTATTTGTCCTTTTATTAGGTTCATATGTCCCTCAGTTGGAGTTTTAATGTTTTTATGAATGAGCTTCTCTTTCCAACTTAAAAAAAAATTTTTTTCTAACTGAATATTTTGGAATGGAATTACCATGCTCAGACTTTTTGGTTTCAGGACCTCTTCACACTTGAAAATTTTTGAGGACCTAAAAAAGCTGTTATTTGCATAACTTATATCTATTGATATTTATCATATTAGAAATTGAAATGGTAAAAAATTTATAATATTTTAAAATGGTAGAATATCAACATAACATTGATGTTAACAAAAAAATATCTCTTTTAAGTGAAAAATAGCTAGATTTTTGCCTGGTCCTTCTTTTGGAAGCTGGTGTACATAAATCATCAGCCTGAGTCTTGAAATAAAGTACTAATCATAACAGCCCCTACTCCTTATAGTAATTATAAAAATTATGCGGTACTCACACTTCCACCCAACACATAAAATTAACTTAAAATTTGGGCTAGCAAACACTCAAAATTTTTGTTTTATTTTAAAAATAAGGATCATTTTTCAAAGAAGTCATTTCATTTCTTTGAAAAATAAAAATTGTGTAAGCTTAACCGTTTGGAATGTTAGTATGCTTTCAGTAATACTGGAAATTTCACAAGAAGACACTGCTCGTTGCTTGGGTTGCATTTTCTTTACCCAGTGTTTTGAAAATGTCTCCAAAAAGAAAGCTTACCTGGTGTGCTTCACTGCCCTCAGTTACTGCCACCTTATACTGTCTATTGTCCAAACAGTGAAATGAGTTGTTTCGATATGTCCAGTTTTAGGGTTATTGACGGCAGGAAAGTTGCTCTGTTACCAACCTTTCCATGATGGCTAAATCACAAAAGTCTATAAATCTTTTAGAAGATAGCATAGGAAGGAATATTTTTAAGATCTTGGAATAACAATGGATTTCTTAACAGAAAAACATGAAGGAAATTTTTGATAAATTTAATTACATTAAATTAAGAATTCTATCATCAAAAGATTCCCTAAGAGTAAAAAGACAGGGCAATGTGGGGGGGTGGGGAGGATATTTGCAATGTGGAGGATGAAATGCAATAATAAAATGATGTAAATAATAAATTTATGGTTTGAGTAAGATAAGCATGACATACTTTCTGAAATGTTCCCAGATGTTTATCATTAAAAAATCAACAAAGATAGCTAAAGAAAAACCAACAGACAACATTTTCAACAAAAATAAGTGACAAGGCATTCTCATAAATTACAAAATACAAATCAATTGAGCCAAACTGGGGAACCACAATATTTTGGCAAAATTTTGGCAGGTTTTGCAGATGTGAGGAGTTAGTAGAATAAAGAAAAAAGGGAAATTCTGTGTCTTAAGACCTCCAGAAAACAAATTACCAATAAATATCCATAAAGTAAGAAGATCCCCAGCCTGGAATCCTCTCCAAGTAGATCTGAGAACAACTAACAAAACAGAGAGAAGGCTCCATCTGCTTCAATGGAGCCATGGGCTCTATGGGGTTGATGAATACAAAAGCCATGGGCACTATGGGGTTGCAAGAAGTCAGAGGTGGGTAGGGCAGTATAACCCTCAAGGAAAGTAAAAAATGGTCAAAAGCAAAACTGTATTTCATAAGGACAGAAATCATCCTGGGGAAAAAGCTGCTGGGATTAGAATTCCGTTAAGATGGACCTAACCCCAAACTCTTATTAATCATAAATTCCTACTCTTCCCGGTACCATAACAGCATTCCTGCATCTCCAGGAATTAGTGAAGATATGGTGTCCATTATACCTGAAGTTCTTGATTATATCCTTTCCTCCAATGCACAGTCACCTCGGTAAGTGGACACAAGTTCCTTTAGGGGAAGGTTATGACTTTTATTATGGATATTTCTGCCACACAAATTGGAAACTTTCGTAAGGGGACTAAGTCTCACCTTCATTCATGTGGCTCTGGGACCATTTTCACATTTTGGAATTGGCTGAGGGCCCATGACTCTTCATTTTGGTGATTCAAGTAAACTCCCATTCAACAGATTTATAGTCTTTTCTTGTTTAATTGGCTACTTAGCTATTTCCCTCCTATGGCATCATAACAATTAGATGTTGCCATGATCACACCTTCCAGTTACTTTGGCTGTGCTGTCATTAAAGTAACCATGACCACCTTGTCTCTGCTGCTTCAGTGATGCTACAGGACCCCTACCTGTCTTGTGATCACATTGAGTTCTGGGAACCTATTTTGAGGGCAGCATTTCCTATTGTCATTTCTGATGCACAGAGAATAACCACAAGAGTTCTCCAAGAATGTTGGTGATGACTTCATTAATATGTTTTCCAAAGATTTAATAAATGGAGTGTTTTCTGGACTCTCCAGTGACATAGTAGGTGAGTGAGCAGGTCTTACATAATAAATCTACTCCAGTATTTCAGTCTCCCTAAACTTTTGGGCAATTCCATTTATGATAAACCAAGCGAGTTCTGCCATCTCAACTTTGTTAAGTGTTAGCCATGTGTGGGTCCAAGTTTCAGGCAACAAATCGAGAAAACTCTTACAGCTGCTCCTAGACATCATAGCCAAGAATTGAATCCAAAGTCTCTACTTAGTGCTTCATATCTATAGATTCTGCCCAATCCAATAGTACGTTCCTTCACTCTGATTAAATACCCATTTCACACATAGTCCTTAGATTTCTCTCAATATAAATTGACAAAGTTTTGCATTACTTTTATATATGATATCTCCTCTTAGGTCACACTCCATAGTCGAACGCTGGAGCCTACTGGGACTTGAGTCTGATTGCAGACCTGTAAGCTGTGAGAGGTAGTAAATGTGAAAATATTGAAAAAGATCAGCAGTTCCCTACCTCAGGGGAGACCATTACAGGTTCTCCAAGCAAGGGATATCTAGGCTCAGACAGGGGAGGGAAGCTGCCCTTATTTAGCAGAACTTAGGATTCAAGGTCCTCAGCTTCTTTGGAAACTGCTCGTGTGTCCCCATTTCAATTTTTAGGGTCCCACTCTTCCCCAATCAATTACCTAACTTTAACGTAAGAGAACTGTGAATTCAACTTGCTTTTTAATTCTGTGCCACCCACAGAATTAACCTTTGGGTATGGTTTTAGAAACAGCCTTGAGGATACAGGAGACAAGGGTTTCCTTTAGGATCACTGCAGAAGCTTTCTTGTCCTTTATCCAGACTTTGAGGATAAAGTCTGGAGCTCATCATTTTCTTTCTTCAAATTCTTTAGTGCACTTCAGAGTAACCCTTACACTCCAGTTCCACTGAAATATGGCAGCAGCTACTTGCTTACAAGTCAAAGTCTTGCCTTCTGAAGTCATTTAACCGTAAGTGATTTCAGGTGATAATTTAAGTCACAACTTTGCGGTTGCAATCAGTGGACTATCAGTGTCCCCTTCATACCAGTGCCTTTATGATAAGCAACATGAATTCACTTTAATCAGATTAGAGATAATAGAGATTGTCACGCTGAAGATTCTGTGACCCTGGAGCCACTTTTGATATCAATAACTACACTTACGAGGTTGAATAAGGGAAGCAGAACTGCTATGTGTTGTGAGAGAAGATACTTATGATGATTAAAACTACACAATTGTGGAAGGATCTGGGAGGTGAAATTCTCGTTGGGAAATTAGGGAAGGTGTCACTGACCAGTCAACCTGGGAAGCCAATCATACCCAGCTGCTACAGCAGGGTCCTAAAGAGAAAGCTCACAGGCCAGTCTATGAGAAGGTGTGCTTGCTTAGCTCCCACCTCTACCATGATGATGGGCCTGGGGCAACTGATAGTCAACAGAGTTAGCAGTCAAAGAGCTGGATGTAGAGTGGAGAAGAGCAGATACAAACTAGAATGTGTTGGCACCTCTCCATGTGTTAGTCACCACATCTAACCAATAGCCTTCGAGAATAAAAGCTAATTCTTCTACTTTCCCAATATTGTGATTCTTTTGACCAACGCTAACTAGCAGCCGTATAGAAAAGGAGATTCTAGGAAATGGACTTACAACTTTAACAGTTGACACACTTCTGGCTATGATGAAGGCATGTAAGAAACACATAGCCACAAAGCAAATGTGGTGTGTGTGTGTGTGTGTGTGTGTGTGTGTGTGTTCATACATACAATATCTATTATACAAGAATGCTTGAGAATGCAATAAAAAAGTAGACTTGAACAGGGTCTTTACAAAAAAAAAAAAATCCAAATGACTGATACACATGGAAAAGTGCTCAACCTCATTAATAATCAGGAAAATGCAAATTAAAACCACAAGATCCCACTAAATGCCCACAAGATTGGCAAAAAAAAGTTAACTTTTGGCACTACCAAATGCTGGGGTGTGTATGTAGCAATAGGATCACTCATATTATGCTGGTGGTGTGTGAATTAGTGCAACCATTCTGGAAAACATTATTTTAATATTTGGCATTATTTTAAAATGTCTAGAGTTATAAGTACATTATTCAGTAATTCCTAAGTATTTTTCCTAAAGATAATTGGGTATATGTGTATCAGTTTACACATACAAAAATTTTCTTAAAAGCTATTCATACTAGAAACAACCCAAATATCCATCAACAGTGAACTGATAAATTGTAGTATATTCCCATAATGGAATATTATACAGCAATAAAAAGGAGCAAATGACAGCTATCTATTTCAGCATAGGTGACTCTTTTGTGATAACACTGAGTGAAAGAAGCAAGACAAAATCATATATAGTATCATTCTATTTTTTAATGTTCAAAAATACCCTGGGTAAAATCACCATATATAGGAATTCATTCATGAATAGTAAAATTAAAAGACAAGAAAAGGATTACCATTAAGTCAGGATAATGGCTACTTCAAGGAGGGAGGAATGATGTATGGTTGAAAAAAGACACTGGGGAGATTTGCTTCCAATTTCATATGATCTGATATGTTTTCATTTTCTGTGTGTATATAAGTTTAGAATTGGAGCAGAATTATCACTCAGAGATATTAATATGAGAATCAGCTCTGAGATGCACTTAAGGCCAAAGGAATTTCCATGATATATAATAAGATGATGTAGAGAGAAAAGAGGAGGGCCCAGGGCTGAGTTTTGAGGAGCATAAAAGGTGCTATATTTGAGAGAAAACCAGCACAGGAAATAGAGAAGAATATGAAGTGAAGTAGGAAAGTCTTATGTCTCTTAGACTAAGAATAGTTTTTCTACAAGTAGGAACTGGTCACCTATAAGTTTTTCTGAGTAAAATGGGGACAGAAGGGTGAGTTATCTTGACAAGGATTATCTGAGTGGAGTGGTGGGGACAGAAGGCATGATGGAATGGCTTCAAGAATTCAGCAGGTACTGTGCAGCTAGAAAGGACTCTCATTAACAAGATACTTACAATACTGGATACAAGATTAGAACAGTTTTAATGCATCCCTCAGGCTGGGAAGGAAGTGAGGAATATTTTTAATGGCCAAGAATCATGTGAGCCTGGATCATAGTTCTGATCAACTGTGCCAAAAGGAAGACTAAATTACTTGCCTAGTCTCCCTATAGAAAATATTACAAAATCATTAACATGTGAAGACATGTGGCCAAAAATGTCAGAAAAAATATTATTGAGATGACCGGATTTAATTATATTGGTTAGTATGTGTCATATTTTTTATAATTTTTGCTATTCCTTTTCCTATTCCAGTAAATATTAACTTTCCTACATAATTTTACCTTTTTTTTTTTTAAATTGAAAAGCTCCTCCTCCCACCACAAATTGGATCCTTGGGCCCATGAAACTTAATTCAGGCCAGTAAGCAGGGGAGGGAGCGTAAAGCCGAGGAAAAAGGAAAAGCATTAGGAAAAGGGGGAAAAGCTTCTCCCCAAGGAAGGTGGTAAAGAAACATGTCTTTTTCATCCTTTACTCTGGATGGATGGAGAAATTCGCAGCCACAAACTCCTTATCTGTGGATATGGTTTGAGACTAGACCTGACACCGTATACATGATCTGAAAAACCTCAAGATGTGAATTTTTTTTCCCTTGAAGTGGTGCCAGGTTGATAGTGGCAGCAGGAATCTGGCATCAGTGGCAAATTCAAATCCTTTGTGGGTCAAGCAATTTATACCCACAAGGACTGAAAATAGAAAATGAAAAGTGTTGGCCCTGAGCAATGTGATTTTTAAATTGATTTTGTATAATCCATGACCAAGAAGTAAATATAAACATTTGCAGAAATTGGCATCAAGAGTCCTTTCAGATGTTGACGCTGGAAAAGAATTTGCCTCCGTTTTGACGGCGGTTATACATTAGGAAAGGAAGAATTTTGGAAAGTAGAAGGGTTGAAATAGCAAGATGTGATCACATTTATCAAACTGATAAAACTTCCAATAAATATGGCCTTAAAATAATCTTTAGAACCTCTTTGTTATCCCATGTTGAGGTGGGAACAGAGAGGGGCTGCCTAGATCCCCTTTGTAGGGGGCACTTCTTGCTGGCAGGTCCTATAGGGTCTGCCTCAGTGCAGAGTGCTTGCTTCATCCAAGGGCATTGCCCTCACTGGGGTCCCACAGATGCACGGAGTGTATAAAGGTCATGCCATTTTGGCCCAGTACAGAGCCATGTATGCTCCAGAGTTCCCCCACTGGATTGGCGAAGGCTTTGACCCTCACTCTTAGCCTTCTCTCTCTATCTAGTCCTATCTTCCCCCATCACTCCCACAGGTGATCATCTGTTTTCTGCACACAAATTCTGCCTCAGTGTGAGCTTCCAGAAAAATGCAATCGGGGACACATGTTTATCCAATTAGGTTTGATTAGGTTTCTCAAGTATATTCATGCAAAAATAGAACCAAATTCTTACAAGCAATTATCTCTCATTACAGGTTAATAAATGTGTGTTCTGAAATGTCTATAGTCAGTTTCATCAATCCAAACTAATTCATCTAGGTATGATCATCCTGGCTGACAGTACTCAAAAAAGTGACGAGAAATGGTTGTACTAGAGGTCCCCCTAATGTGAAAATTTACTAACAAATTTGTCGAATTTTTCTATGCCTTTACCAATGTGTGTATACTGGCCTTTTGATCACTTTATTGATAATTATTTTAAAAGCACTTATAGCTGAAGAAGGGATAGTTACTCTGCAATAATGTGATTGTTGTCTTCTAAATTCCCAGTAGGTGGTGTCATAATACTGTATTTAGGGATTTTTTTTTTTTTAATGGGGTAGAAAAAGAAGAGGGGCTAATATACTTGCTCAAATATATGTACTTTCACTTTAAAAGCTGTTTTACTTTTTCTTCTAAGGTGGCACTATTATAAACACCTTAATCCCTTATGATATATATCTTTAATTCACATTTTTACAAAACAGTATGTACTAAGTGACAGCATTTTATTATCTTATTCTTTGGAGTTATACAAGGCTACACAATCAATCAGAAGAATAGGATGGACAAAATGTTTCTAAACATTTTTTCCTGGGATCTTTTTCTTTACTCCCATATCTCAGACAAATAAAAAAAAGAAACTATTCTTGTTCTGGAATTGAAACAGAAATGTAGGACCTATCATTATAACCATTAAAAACCTTTATTTTGCACTCAAAATATTTTCTACTTTTAGCTACTCTTTTGAACTATCTGTATCATAAATGATTGACCTTGCTGGAAATCCCCCTATTTCTAGTTGAATTGAATGTAGTCTTATTTTTCCTTACATTTTAATAAATCTTACATTTTCTTTGGCATTATAATACATACTAATTCAGAGGATAGTACAGCCTCAGTGTAAGGATGAATCTCAGTGTTCCATGTAACATTTCATGTTCTTAGTGTTTCCCCAACTAGATTATATACCCTTTGAAGATAGGCCCATGGATTAGTGGGGTTTATTTTGTTTGTTTCGTAACCACCACAAAGCCTGTCTTAAACTATGCAAAGTTACATAGTAGATGTTTGGAAAATGTATGTTAAATAATGTGCTACTATTTAAATTTAAAAAATTAACTTTCCTGGGGTGCCTGGGTGGCTCAGTCGGTTAAGCATCCGACTTCAGCTCAGGTCATGATCTCCCAGTTCATGGGTTTGAGCCCTGCATCAGGCTCTGTGCTGACAGTTCAGAGCCTGGGGTCTGCTTCTGATTCTGTGTCTCCTTCTCCCTCTCTGCCCCTCCCCCGCTTTAGCTCTGTCTCTCTCGCTCGCTTGCTCACTCTCAAAGATAAATAAAACGTTAAAAAAATTTACCTTCTCCTTGAAATATTCTTATGCCCTAGAAATGAGGTGTTTACAGTGTGAGGTCTATTATTTTGGTAATTTAATGCTTGTGATATTTCAGTAGTAAGGAATCTGAAGATGTATGCTCCCCATAGAGTTAGTCTTTAATGGAATTATATAAAATTCTTTTGAAAAGTTATAAGTATTTTACTTATTTTTAACAGTCTGCTAAAGAAGTGAAAGCATTTTTAAGTTTCTATTTTCTGAAATTATAAAGTTAAGATGAGATAGTTTTAAGTTAAAAAAATAGCTTTCAGGGCACCTAGGTGACTTAGTCATTAAGCGTCAGACTTTGGCTCAGGTCATGATCTCACAGTTCATGAGTTCAAGCCCCCCATTGGGTGAGCTTATGCCCTGCTTTGGGTAAAACACAAGCCACGGATGACCCCTGCTTCTCTCTCTCTCTCTCTCTCTCTCTCTCTCTCTCTTTCTCTCTCTGCCCCTCACTCACTTGTGCCCTCTTTCTCTCCCTCAGGAAAAAAAATAGTTTTCAAAAAATACTGAGATATCTCATTACTTTCAAGAAAATATTGAACACGCAGGCCTTGAAAGGGCAGAAAAGTATGGCAGTCTCAGGGACTTAGCCATAAGAATCCATTGACATTTCCCGGGGGAAGTTGTCTCTAGACTTTCTCCCTGAATTTAGTAGTTTGAAGAGCCATTTTCTGAAGGCTCTATAGGAGCTCTATGGATTTGATCCTAAGTTGTAATGGTCTCCAATGTATGGAAGTAATGATCTTTCTCCTTGAGAGCCAAGATCCATTACACCAGGTATTATACTTGAATTATGTTTCCTTAAAATTCATGTTGAGGTTCTAACTCCCCATTACCTCAGAGTATGACTATTGGTAAGTAGAGTTATTAAAGAAGTAACTAAGAGAGAATGCAGTGATTAAAGTGGGCCCTGGCTCAGTATGACTGGTGACCATATAAGAAGGAGAAATTTATACACAGACATGTTGACGTGGAAGATCATGTGGAGACACAGGGAGAAGACTCAGGAGAAACCAATCTTGTCAACACCTTGTTCTTGTACTTCTAGTCTCCAGAAACATGAGAAAATAAATTTCCATTTTAAACCACTCAAATTATTGTACTTTGTTACAGTACTTTGCAGCCCTAGCAAACTAATATACCAGCCAATGTTTAGATGATCTTTTTGGTCTCTTCCTTTAGTGCAAATGTTCTCAAATCTTTCCTTTGCTTAAAAATGGAAGAAAACCTTTGTAGAATGCAAATCTGGGCACCGCACGCAAAGAGAGTGGGTCACCAGATTTGACTCTAACCAGGGTGGTCTCCAGTGGCGTGAGGACGCCAACATTCTCTTTTTTGGATTCCATAAACCTGGTGGGAAATGACTCTTCCTTGAGGTAAAACTAAACAAAAGCAAAACAAACAAAAATAGTTCTCCCAACCCAGTTCAGAAACCTAAGGTCAATAACTAAAATTTTGAGTGGAGTTTTTATTTCTGCGAATGATATAATCATTTGCTTCAGAGCAGTCATTCCTGTTTGAATTTAAAAAAATCTGCAAACAAAACTGTACGTGTGGCTACATGAAAGCAGTAGCACTAGCTAAGTAACGTGACTTGCTGGCATCCTTAGCTGGGTTGCCTGCTAGAAATAACAGATACATCATTCAGAGTATGTCTCTGAATATGGTCTCTTCTAACTTTCTATATAATATGAAGCAAGCTGAATCAGACAAAGCAAATAAAAACAAAAACTAGCACAAAAGAAGACATAACCTTGAATTTAAATGACAGGGGAAAAACATGAGAAAAAGATACATGGGAGATCTAGATCATGAAAAAATCATATAAGGACTTTACAATAAGTGTAATAAATAGGGTCAAGGAGTTCCAAGGCAAAATCGAAAGTTTCAAATGGCAATTAGAAATGTAAGAAAGAATGACAAACAAAATATAAAGTAAATATATGGGAGAAAAAACACTTCTGGAATGGTGGAGTAAGAACTTCCGAAAATATATGCCTCCATAAAAACTTTGAGAACATGAGAGAAAATGATCAAAACCAACTTTTTTTTTAACACTCGATATTAATCAAAGGACTGTACAACCTAAGAAATGTATACTCATCAAAAATGACAATCTTGGTAGGAAGAATGAGCTCTTTGGCATTTTAACCTGCCCTATTCCTGTCCCCTCCTCCTGCTCTATCGTAGCCTTGAAAACCAGGGTCTAGGTAACCTCTGAAGGGGGCAGAATGGGTTTGGTACTCTCCAAAAAGCCTCATCCCCAGATAATTGTTACTACTTCACTCTGGCAGCTAGCTACTTGGGAAAGTCCACCTCAAAGGACTTATTTTTATTTGAATTGACTCAGAATTTGCTATGAGGTCCTATGCCCAGAGCATTTTTAAAAAACAATCAGTGACAATTCTTTAACATCCAGGTAGCTCACTGAGGTGGTGACATACCAGTTGTGGCAAACAAGAGGCTGGCCCAAAAACAAAAGACAATTTAGAGAATAAGGTGTTCATATGGGGTTTTAAAAAGCTGTGACATAGTCCTGGGGCTATAGAAGATCAAGCACATGGGCAAAGCTGTGGTATGTCCACGCCAGGAAAGATCTAAGAAGTCCTTAATATCTCACAAATAGGAAATCAAGAGTACGTCAGGGGAGGTGGCCATTTTGAATTCGTTTAGAGGTTAGAGACATGGATTTTATGTTCTTTCGCTGTCTTTTTCCCTCTCAGTCTTTTCTCACTTCAGTAGTATTTTCCTGCTATCAGTTTTCTGGCTTTTCTCAGCCAGAGATAGTGTGATTTTTTACAAGTGCCCCCCCACTACCACTGGATGGCCTCAAAGACTACAATTAACTTTAGGCTAAAAGTTATAGAGATAGGTGCCTACTTCATATAGCTCCACTACCTTCCCTTGCGGGTATACTCCACATCGAATTCTGTCTGCTTCAGTTCACTCTCCGTTGCCCTTTTGCATTAGTCCAGATTTTCTATATGCTTCTTGTAGGGTGCATTCTCTGATAGAACATTACTCCACAATTAATGGAAACCTTCTGATTGATTAATCTTGAGTTCTGAAAAAATTGATACTGATAAGTACCTGATAGAAAATTTGTAAACAAGTAACATCTGTTCTATGCATTGAATTTATTCTGAGTATAAAGGCACTGATAAGGTTGATGTTAATTTGAACCAATAGATGCAAGACGTATCAAATATGCCCAAATCCCTAGTTAACATAAAATGCTTAGTTTGACATCCAACAGATAAGAACAGCACTGGACTCCCTGCCTGTCTCCGGAATGCACTGATCTTGCTGCAGACAGTTACGTGAGGTTATTATGACTACCTCCTTCTGTTTCGGGTCAGAATACTTGTGAACAAAGGATCAGCTGGAAATAGACAATAGCCAAAGGAAATAGACTGGCCAAATAATAAATAAAAAGTGGTAAATCCCTTCCAGCTGTCATGGCTTGTTTGATTGATTGCTTGTTTCATTAATTTCTTGAATGAAAATAAATGTATTTTGTAACAGTAAGTAGTTTTCTTGGTTATTTATTTTATTTTTTATAAAGTATTTATTTTGAAAATGAGAGAGAGAGAGAGAGAGAGAGAGAGAAAGCAGAGGAGGGGCAGAGACAGAGAGGGAGAGAAAGAGAGAATCCAAAGCAGGCTCTGCACTGTCAGCCTAGATCCCAAGGAGGGGCTCGAGCTCACCAACAGTGAGATTATGACCTGAGCCGAAATCAACAGTCAGATGCTTAATCCATTGAGCCACCCAGGCATCTCATGATTATTTCTTTTAATTGACGTCATCAGCCAGGTCTTTTTTGCAACTGGAGATAGAATCTAAATTTAGAGTGTACAAATTTAATTGGCAGTTGACTTAAATACAATAGTCTTGCAACTCCAATGATCTAACTACTGGGTAGTTTAGTTCTATTCCTTTTTTTTAACTTTCAAAATTAGATATAATAATTAATAACATGTACAGGCAAGTTGTTTTATATTTATAGACACATTAATAATTTTATTTGTTCAATATTTCTTATGATCTGTCACTCTATCATCAATTTTCTTCTCATTGAAATACATTTGAAGTTCCTCTCATTAGGTGATAAACATTCAAAGATTTTGATTTCTAACATGTCTTTACTTCACCCTTGTTCTAGTACTAGAGTTTGGCTGGATACACAATTCTTGGTTGGTATGTATTTTCTTCTCACACTTTGTCTTTCTATTATCTTCTGCCTTCCCTTGTTACTGTTGAACATTCCATCATTAATCTGTCTGTTATCACTCTATCTTGCCTTTGTAGGTAGTCTGCCTTTTCTCTCTTATGTTTTTAAGAACTTTGTTTGGTGTTTACATTTTCACTACGTTATTTCCAAATGTATAGTTCTTTGTATTCATCCTGTTTGGGATATATTGGCAGATACCTTTCTCCCATATACTCATTGAGAGACTCAGTTCTTTTATTCTGTGGCTCAATGATTCACTTTTCTTGGTCTTAATCCAACCAGCAGAAAAGAAGAGACTATTGTGGAAGAACCCTAGGTTACTAATATCTTTGGCCCAGAATGACATATATCAGTCATTTCCATTCATTTTCCATTGAACAAACACTAATCACATGCTTCCTGTAGATGCCAGTGGGGCAGCTGCTCATAGTCCATCTTTTTCTTTCCAGGTATAGAACACATTTCTCTTCTTTCCAAGAAAAACAGCCCAAAGTCATTCAGTTATTACATTATTAGACAAAAGTCAAAGCTCTTTAGGTGATGCCCAGTGTAGTCGGCTGAATAACGACCACCCACAGATATTAGGTCCTAATCCCTAGAACATACCAATGTTACCTTATAAAGGAAAAGAGTCTTTGCATTTGTGCTTAAATTAAGGATCTTGACATTGGATATTATTCTGGATTATCTGAATGAACTTTAGCTGTAATCACAAGTGTCCCTATGAGAGAGGAAGAAGGAAATTGAGACAGAAGAGAAGACAAGAAAAGGAGAGGCCCACGTAAAGGTGGATGCAGAGATTGGCGTGATAGGATCACAGCAAAAGAATACCAGCAACCACCAACAGCTGGAAAAGACAAGGAGTGGATTCTCCTCAAGAGCTAGAGGAAGCACAGACTTGCCAATACCTTGATTTCAGCCCAGAGAAACTGACATTGTTCTTCTGGCCCCCAGCAATGTAAAAGAATAAATTTCTGTTGTTTGAAGCCACCAAGTTTGGGATAACTTGTTACAGTGGTCACAGGAAACTAATATACTCAGAGATTCTTCATGATTATTGGAGCATCTTTTTTGAGTGAGTCCTACGGACAGTGAAAAAAGTTACATGGTCACTGGAGCTCCTTTTATGGAGCTCCTTCTTGGAGAAGACAGAAGCCATGGATGCTATATTACCTTCTCTGATATTTTTGGCTTGATGGAACATGCATGAGGAAATGCAAAGTAGGTTTGTCTCTTCAGGGTTTTTTGGAGTTATCATCTTCCTCTTTTAACATATAGATAGTCCACAAGAAACTAAATTAACTAGACTGCCAACTATTGGAGTCAGTTGCTGTCAGAGTGTATTTCATCTATCACCTATCTATTAGCTGTGGTGCTTAAGGAATGAGAGACTTAACCTTAATGGCGTACATAGTGAAAAAAGATTTTTGGGCTTACAGTATTTTTTCATTTTACTTCAGCTAATATCCTAATTTCCACTGAGTTAACTAACTCTCCCAATTTGTGTCATTTTGGTGAGACAGGAAAATCACAATGCTCTCTCTTCTGAACAAGGAATGGGCAGATGACTAGCTGGAGAAACTGGGCTTCCATTCTGAGGACTTTGACTTTTGAGTAGAGAGACTTAAGGACAGAAGAGTGTTCAGACCTCATTTCCCCTCACAGGTATCCTTGACAGGATGCTTGCTGCCTGGAAGCATCCAGAGAAGCTCTTGTTCCAAGCCTTTCCTGAGCCTGACCCTCACTCTTTCCATAGCCTGACTTCCTGCTAATATTGTAAGCTGCCACCGCAAAATTAAAATATATTTCATACTTGCATAAGTTGGACGTTGGAAGTTTCTGTTGCTTGCAACTAAATAATAGCCTTAAATCCACAGTAAGTTACAAAACTAAGTTCTGACACCTTGATGGTATTGTTCACTTGGAGGAGAGGAAGGGAGGGTACCTCTTAATGGGGGAGTTATGAGAAGAAATGTTAACCTACATATTTATTTGGCTAAAGGCAAAAGTTGTCCTTAATATCTCTAAATAGTATCCCAGTTCCTTTGCTGCATGTACTTTAAAATGTCTACAATTAGTAAGAGCATTGGCAGGGTTCCATTCTGGCAGGTTCAGAGGTATTTTAAATTATATAAAATAACATAAACAAATCTACTTCTTTTTAAAAGTAGAGTTGATCTCATTTTGTTTGGCTTTTTAACTGATCAATACCTGTGCAGATGTTTCAGCAGCATTTCCCACTCAATGAAATTTTCTTTCCAATGGCAAAGATCAACAAATTAGTTTGATGATATTTATTCTATTAAGTGGTATATTTATGTTGGCAGTAAGTGGATACTTTAAAAATATTGTCTACCTAATAACTGTGGGATCATGTTTTCTTAAGATAGTGTTTTAGATTTTGTACGTTATTAGTCCATAATTTTTTTTGGAAACTAAATAGTTTCCAAAATTGTACAAAAGTACAAAACTGTACTCATATTGGGAGATACTATTGAGTTAAAAACTGGGTCGTCATTCAGGGTCCAATAAGCAGATAGGAATCACATAATTGTAACAAAGTTTAATATAGAGAATTAATAACTGCAACCAATCTAGATTACTTGCCTCAGAAAAAAAAACTAAAGAAGAATAGAAGAATAGATACAGGAGAAGCCATTACCTCTAAGCCTGAGAGGCAAAGTCCAGAGGAAGAAATCTGGAAGAGGTACTCCTCCCCTACAATGGAGTGGTTATGGCTATGGCCACGACCCACTGGATTATGAGGTTCTCTGGGGTACATTGGCAGCTGAAATTGCCAGAAAGCCGCCTTCCAGGTGCTTGGAAAACTGTCCATAGGGAAGTATTACCTCATGGAATTTGCTGGGAAACTGCCCTCCGAAATGCCAAACGAGGTCGCCCACAGGGAATGCCATTCAGTAGAACTCACTGGTGGGGAGGGGGCACTGCTGGGTGTCTTATGCACTGCTGGTTGTTGTGTACCACAGGAGCAAGCAGAGAAAAACACACTGGAACAAAGCCTGGTTTTTCTCCAACCATCTGCTGGGTTCTCTCCAACCATCTGCTGACAACATTGAACATTGTGTTACCTGAGAAAGGGATATGTTTACAGGCCCCATCTCCAATATCATAAGTAAGGCAAAGGAGGGTAGATTTGGAAATAAGAGGTAATCAACTGATAAGTGGCACAAGGTAAGTGAGATTGCTTTCAGTTTCCTAAGTGAAAGCAAAGGATTTTTTAAAGACCTGGAATCCATTGATTTCTCAAACAAGGGAAATCAGTCCTTGAGTAGAATTTTGCATAGGGCTTCATGTAAGTGTTTAAACTGCAAAAACAAGAAAACAGTTCATGCTCAGGCTTTGGACTATTCCTTTGAAATATTCAGGTACATTTATGCAATGAAAATACTGGAATTCTTAGTTTTCATCTGTGAAAATGCTCTCTTGGAGAATAGTTTTCTTATAAAAGAGACAGCCTGCCCACAAACAGTCCATTCCCTAAGGGGAAAATCTGTGGTTTCTTAAAAATTGAATTCAGATTGTATTTGCATGCTTAAGGCCAAGCTGATTTTTATGTACTGCTGATTCATCTAGACAGGGAATTGTATTCCATCCAGCATGATTGGAGGGGAATACACAGGCCATCAGCTAAGGTTGCATGTACAACACATTGTAAACTGTAAAGTAGTGTGTAAAAGCAGTTCCATACGGATTTCTGCTTCGACTTTGCTTTTTCTAATGTCATTTAACTCCCATAAAATTGTTCCAATGCAGCTTTCAGAAATGATTCTTACAAGCTGTCGAAGTGACATGGTGGTGCTCAACAGGTGGGCCAATGAACAATTTACCCTTCATAACTCTCTGTGACTATTGGAATTTACTATAAAATAACAGATTCTAGATATCATCTGTAGAAAAACTAACTCTTGCCCAAGTGGATCCGAACATTATTAGAACTTCAGGCAGCTGCCACCCCCTAGGCCTTTCTCTGGAAATCCTGGCATTTCATCCTAGCCTTGTAATGTTCTGAATCCTTATTGTCCAGAGTTTGTTTTGAGGTGGCGGGAGTACCAATCAGAGAACTCAGTTGGAGCAAAGGTTTGCTATTTCCTGAGATGTTACCCTGAAATATGACTGAATCCTAAAAATCAGAAGAATGTTTATATAGTTCTTTATTTTTGTGCTAAGAGTTCCAGTTTACCTATTAACATAAGGATTAATCTTATCTCAAAGTCAATTTATAAAGGTTTAAGAGATTCCAAACATCACTACCATGTTTCCCAGTTTTGCACACCGTCATTTATAATTTAAGCAGAAGGAAATACAGCATGGGTAAAGCTGAAGTGTTTGCATCTCATATTTCCTTCTAAACTGTGTAGCTGGAAGGGTGGATGTCTCAGATACCAGAGAGTTGAGCGTGGGCTGCCTACCACATGCTGGTTTCTGTAAAATTTCTATAATAGTGTTGTTATCTAATTAAGTAGATTCTCCCTCTTTAAATTAATTCCCCCAAACTCCTCATCTTTTAATTACTGTAAAAACTGGTTTCATTTTGCTTGCAAGTAATTTTCTGCTTCCTACATTTTTGTGGTTTGCTAATTTGGAAAGAATTATAATCAGTGTACTCTACCAGAGAAAACTCTATAATACTATGGAGTCCAGGATAAAAAAGTTCCATTTTCTGTGTTTTGGGCAGTTTTCAAGAACTTTATTCACAGTTAGATGGCTCAGTCAGATGGTTTTATTTGTTTTAGAAGACAAGAAAAAATTTCTTACAAATATGGTAACATGTTAGAGCTGCTGCATAACAGAAGAATTTCCTTCCTTTCTCCCTCCCTGCCTTCTTTCCTTCCTTCCCTCCTTCTTCTTTCATTTTATATTCAAGTTGAATATCCTCCTTCTTTTTCCTAATAGGACCCATCCCTGAGATTTACAAAACTCCAAATAAATCTAGTAAAAGTGGAGAGAGAGAAATTTATTTTTTTATATTTAATTAAATGAAAAATTGAGTCATCTGTATTTTTTTTCCTCCTGAGATTAAAAACCAGGTGAAAGATATCATGTTAAAACAAATGACCACACAATTGAAGCTATCCAATGGTTTTGAAATCCTAGCATGGTCTGCCAAATCTTGCTTTTAAGAGTGGAGAGGTTTATAAGAACTTTTATAGTCTTATCTTGGAGGGAAAAACAATCTATAAAAAGCCTTGTATTGCTTCTGAATCATGACATTATCTTGTAAATAAAGACTCAATAAAATTTGACTATAAAAAGAAAGAAGAAATACTCTTTGTAGTGAAATGGTATTTTAAAGACTATCAAATTCAGTAAAATAATTTGGGGTTTGTTTTTCAAGGAACTAGATACTGAGAACTTTTTTAAGGAGGTAAAGTAGTTCGGAGCAAATAGAAAATTAATTATTTAACTTAAAGTCTGATGGCCTACTTGTCTTTTGTGTTGTGTATCATTTTGACTGGAACTTGCCAAGATATTTGGTTAAACATTATTTCTGGGTGTGCCTGTGAAAGAGAGTCCAGTTGACATTAGCATTTGAATTGATAGATTCGGTAGAGCAGAGTGTCTTCCTCAAAGTGGATGTGCATCATCCCACATTGAATAGAACAAAATAGGTGGAGGAAGGGAGAATTTGCCCCTTCTGCCTGACGGAACTCAGACATGGATTTTCCCCTGCCCTCTGACTTACACCACAGGTTGCCCTGGTTCTCAAGCCTTTGGACTCTGACCGAACTACATCATCAGTTTTCCTGGGTCTCCAGCCTACAGACAGCAGATGGTGGGACTTTTCAGTCTCCATAATCATGTGAGCCAATTCTTCATAACAAATCAATCTCTCTCTCTCTCTCTCTCTCTCTCTCTCTCTCTATATATATATATATATATATATATGATAGATGGGTGGATAGATTGATAGATCAATCCTATTGATTTTGTTTCTCTGGAGAGCCCTGACTAATAATACATCTTCACTAGGTTCCATTCTTAAAAGTTAGTATTCATAATTATGTTTGACTATATTTGAATAATTCTAATTTATAAGCAATTAGATACTTCCAAATGATTATGGTATGTAAAAGCAAAGTTTGGAGGCATGGTGAAGGAGATCATGTAAGTAAATGTTTATGGACAAATAAACCCCAATCCATATAACTCAGTTGGCAATGATTTGATAATAATTTGTGTAGATGAAGTAAAACATGGATTCTTTATTGTCCTAATTCTTATTTTTTTTAACCTGTATTCCAGTCTTATTTTGTAAAATGCCATCATTAAACGCTGTCATTAACTTCTTTATGATTGTTGATAAGTGAGTGACCATTTTTACAAATACATTTCATTTCATGTGAATTAAGTTTCATTAGACTTATTTTAATTGAGCTTCACACTTCACTGAAAAACTAATGCTTATACTAAATCTGCTAAGTAAGAATGATACTAAATTCTTTTTGCCAGATAATTCTAACATCTGTGGCATCTTGTTATTAGTATCTATTGACTGTCTTACCATTTGAGTTGAGATTTTCTTGGTTCTTAGTATGAATGAATGATTTGTGATTATATCCTGGACATTGTCAATATTATGTTATGAAACTGGATCTTATATAAATCTTTTTTTTTTTTAGCCTCTTCTAACACTGGCAAGAAATGTGAGCATCTCTTCATTACTTCTAGGAGAAGGTAGAAATATGGGTTTCCTGCCAGCCCTCTATTGACCCCATAGTTGGGGGCAGGGAGTGGGTTGTTGAGGGGTACTTCAATACCTCTGAGTTAGGGTGAAAATTCAGGCTTTCCACTAAACCTTTGCTGATACTCCCCTTGTCTAGAATGCCTGCCGTTTGTTTCCTGTGTGGCCTCCACTGACATGTGGGGCAGTAATAGAGGTGGTTTCATTACCTCTGAGCAGGGGTAAGAGTTCCGACGATCCTTTATTACCACAGTGTGGGGGTAGAAGTCCAGAGTCCACAGACACCTGCAGAGTAAGGTAGAATTCATTAATGCTGTAAGAAGATGGACTTCCCTCCTCCTCACTCAGTATTCTCCAACACTACCAAGTGTGGAGCCTGGAGGGCCACCTCTACAGCAGGGTCAGGGTGTAAGTCTAGACTTTTCACTCAGCCTGTGTTGACCCAGAGGGGTGGGGTTGGCACGGGGATGGCAGATTTTCCTGTGTTTGTTTGGTGTTGAGTTGTTACTGTCTAAAATGCCCCTTTCCTGCTCCTTTGGGTAGAGAAAAATAGACTTGCTGAGGCTCAATTGTCTATGCCCAGTAACATTTCCTGCTTACTGGCTTTTTCAGTTACAAGTCTGGGATATATGAAGCAAAAAGAAAACCCAGGGATCTCACCATAGTATCATTCCTTGTGTCCATAGTCCTTAGCCAGTTTGTCTTCTTCTTTCCACCGTTCAGAGCCTTTGTAGTGGAAGAAATAGGGGAAAATGCCTCTCATCCATCTTTCCAAACTGAGAATGAGTTTTTCAGTGATAAACAATAAAGGTATTAAATTAATTAAAAAAAAAAAAAAAAAGGAGGCTTGAGCCACATGGGAGTAGGATGGAAAGAAAGTTATTTAAAAAGGCAAAAAAAAAAAAAAAAAAAAAAGAAGTGAGAGGGGAGACAGGGATTAATTTGACTGAATATGGTGAAGTTGCACATGGGCTGTTATAACCAACAAGTTCTCACAACGGTATTTCCCAACCATGGCCATATTGTCCACAAATATGCAGACTTACCCCTATGCCCTCCCTCAGGACAATGGGATGGAAATGCCCAAACCTTTGGGGAAAAACTGGCTAAGGCAATAGTAGTGGCTCACTGAACCTTTCTCCAATTCCTGCTTAAGTGCTGGGCAGACCTGGAACCAGGGTGATTGCCTGCCTGCTTGGTTATGTAATAAATAAGTGCTATTTGTTTATTTTTTCTTTTCTCTTCCCATTTGCAAACTTGACTTCTCTCATCATGGTTTCAGGTAAAAGCAGTATAAATCTTGGTATTGCCAGAAATTCCATTGAAAACAGAACTTTATGGTTTTACCAGACTTGTGAGCCCCAAGCTTTTATTTTAACCCATAGCTCATAACCTCAAAATATCCCAACCCATGCAAATCAAGTTGTTCTTGGAAGAAGGAAGTTCCCCAGAAACCTAAAAATCCCCTGTCCCTCAGTTGTCCAGTGTTCCATCATCAAGTAACAATTTTCATATTTATAACATGAGAATCAGATCTGATTTTCATTTCTCGCTCTCTTAGCTTAGCCAGCTGGGGTGAGAATTTGCACAATATGGATTGATGTTTAATACCAAGATAGAATCACGACTGAGAAACCGGTAAAAAAAAATTATTTTAGGAAACCTAACACCCAACATATCACCTGGGACCAGTGTTAAAATTTGCTCTGCATATTTAATCAGCAAACTATAGTTTGTCCAAGTGTATGTCAAGTGTATGTTTGGAACGTGTGCTCCTTTACTCAGTTTAAGGAGAGGCAGGCCCTAAGAGAATTTGAGGCAGTTGGCAATTTTCTGAGTTATCGGAGCCCTTTCTCTCAAAACTTCTTGAGTACTTCTACAGAGGATGGGGAGAAAAGAAAATGTGTCTCTAATCAAGAACTGGATTGAGGGGTCCTATTTTTAGGAGCAATGCAAGTAATAATAATACACTCATCTTTTCACATATCAGTACACCTAGATGTTTCCAGGTGCACATTCAGTGAACTTATGAAAACATCTGTGAAGAATGGCAAAAACTTACCATGGTCTTTGTCTTGGTCTACCATATCAGTGTGGGGCATGCTCGAAGGAGGGAGGATACCTCCATGGGGTATTTGTATTTTGGAATAAAATAGAGATTGTTGGCTGTTCACTACAAGTATTTGTACTTCTGAGGATTTAAAAAAAGATAATGTTTATTTTTGAAAGAGAGAGAGAGAGCGACAGGGCACAAGTGGGGAGGGGCAGAGAGAGACAGGGAGACACAGAATCCAAAGCAGGCCCCAGGCTCTGATCTGTCAGCACAAAACCCAACATGGGGCTCAAACCCATGAATTGTGAGATCATGAACTGAGCTAAAGTCAAACGCTTAACCAACTGAGTCACCCAGGCACCCCTCTGCTTCTGAAGATTTTCATACCTTGAACAGTGACTGGCATATATAATAGTTCATTTACCAAATTCCTTTCTATCAAAAATTAATAATTTTCAAGAGTCAAGTTACCCAAATTTTGGGTAGAACGCAAGCTTGTTACTGAGACCCTAAGAGACAATGCAGTTCTTAGGTGTGTGATCTACTTGATAGAAGACCACACATGTCATGGAGTAACTTTTGGAAATATTAACAGAGATTCTCCCATATTTGCTGTTTTTTATATTCTCTCAATCAGCTAGAGCATTACTTATTTATTTCCTTATTGATTTCCAAAATATTTAATCAATTAATGATCTTTCAATCTCTGCAACATGTTTGTTTTTTTGAAGGAGTACTTGGTGAGTGACACAAAACTTTCTGCCTGCCCCCCGAAATAATAAAGCCTCCTGGAGCTGGGGTGGGGGGTGGAGGAGAGTGAGATGGAGAAGCAGTAAGTGGATAAATACTGGGAGTCCTGGAGGAAAAGGGAGATGGCTACTCTCCTGAATGAACTTAGGGGGCAACTCAGAGACATTCTAGGCAGGTTTGAGGGATGGGAGTACGAGTAGTACCTGTATTCTCTTCCCCAACACCCCATGGAGACATTGGTTTTACACAACAGAAAATAATTGGTAGCATATTAATCAGATGGATCTGTGTATTAGGATATACTAGTCTTTGGTAAGAAACAGACTTAATCTAGTAATGGCTAGACAAAAACAGAAGTTTTCTTTTTTTTTTAGGTTTATTCATTAAAAATTTTTTTTTTTAATGTTTATTTTTGAGAGGGGGGGGGGAAGGGGCAGAGAGAGAGGCAAGCTCCATGCTGAGACCAGAGATCCTGATGCGGGACTCAAACCCATGAACAGTGAGATCATGACCTGAGCCGAAGTCAGATGCCCAACCAACTGAGCCATCCAGGTGCCCCTAAGTTTATTAATTTTTTGTTTAATTTTTTTTAAATGTTTCTATTTATTTTTGAGACAGAGAGAGACAGAGCATGAACAGGGGAGGGACAGAGAGAGAGGGAGACACAGAATCTGAAGTAGGCTCCAGGCTCTGAGCTGTCAGCACAGAGCCCAATGTGGGGCTCGAACTCACAGACTGTGCAATCATGACCTGGGCTGAAGTCGGATGCCCAACTGACTGAGCCACCCAGGCACCCCAAGTTTATTCATTTTTTTTTAAGAGAGATAGAGACAGTGCAAGTTGGGGAGGAGCCGAGAGAGAGAGAGAGAGAGAGAGAGAATCCCAAACAGGCTCCACACTGCCAGCACAGAGACCAACATGGGGCTCGAACTCATGGGTTATGAGATCATGACCTGAGCCAAAACCAAGAGTCAGACACTTAACTGACTGAGCCACTCAGGTGTCCCAGTTTATTCTTTTTTTTTTTTTAATTTATTTATTTGATTTTGAGAGAGACAGAAAGAGAGCATGAGCAGGGCAGGGGCAGAGAGAGAGGGAGAGAGAGAATCCAAAGCAGGCTCCTCACTTGCCAGCAAAGAGCCTGACACAGGGCTCAAACCCATGAAGCATGAGATCATGACCTGAGCCAAAATCCAGAGTCGGATGCTTAAATGACTGAGCCACACAGATGCCCCAAAAGTTTATTTTTTGATCAATAGCAGTCCTAGTGGGCATTGCAGATTACCACTCTCATTTAGGAAGCAAGGCCCTATCCAGCTTGTACAATGTGTCAACAGCTGCTAAGGCCTTTCCTGTCAGTGTCATAACAACAGAGGGAGAAAGAACACAGAAGAGCATGCGTGGAAGGTTTGGGGACTGGAAGTGGCCCACATTATTTCAGCTCATGTATCCCATCGGTTAGAACTCAATTACACGGTCACACCTTTCAGCAAAGGGGGTTGCAATATTAGGCCAGGAAAAAGACAAAATGGATTTAAGTGGACAAATCTCTCTATTCAACTTATGAAAACACACATTCCTCACTCCCCAGGTTAGTACCTGAGAAATATAAATATCCCCTGAAACTAAGAGGAGCAAGGAAGTAATGAAAGATTACTGATAGTCCCCCATCCTGTAAGTCCCTATGACTTATAAGATGAGGAGCAGCAGAATGATCCCACATACCCAAAAAGACATGAGAGGCAGCCTAGAGAGTACACACGAAGGGGTCTCTTGAACGGGAGGAACAAATGACTTAGCAGTGACCTGTTTGAACAAAAATCCATGGAAAATGAATGATGTATCTTTTAGCAAATCTCAGGAGATGCCGGTACATATAGAATGGAACACAAGGGCCAGGTGCCCACCAACTGTCAGCCACCACAGTGACAGGTATATTTAATGAATATTACATTTTTGTAATCTGACTACTTGGAAGCTGTTATAGAAAATCAACTGAGTAGTAGAAAAATAAAATTGCATTTTTTACACACCTGAATTTTTATATTGTGCTTCGTACCTACCACACATGATCAATTATTTAATCATGTTGCCAAAGAAATAGCATTTGTTAACTTTTTGAATATGCTAGCTTTCCAAATGCTTTCATTGGCTTCTGAAAAACTTAACTGACATAGAGAGCTCTGAAATTTATATGAAATTTATATGAAAGTAGTCATATACCTTAAAGAACGTTCTTTATCGTATGATGGATTAGAGTGTAGGCTATCACATTCTACTCAGGTTTAATTACTAAGACTAATATGAAATAGTTTTGTGACTTTGAGAAAAGTACAATATCCTTCTGCGCTCCTGTTTTCTCATCTGTAAAATTGCAATATTGATGTACTGAATTCTCAGGATTGTTGAAGCATTGAATGAGGTAATATATTACTGAGAGGGGCAATTGGGTGGCTCAGTCGGTTGAGCATCCAACTTTAGCTCAGGTCTCGATCTCACACCTCATGAGTTTGAGCCCCGTGTCAGGCTCTGTGCTGACAGCTCAGAGCCTAAAACCTGCTTCAGATTCTGTGTCTCCCTCTCTATCTGCTCCTCCCTGGCTCATGCTCTGTCTCTCAAAAATAAACATTAAAAAAACTAATTTAAAAAGGTGGGGCATAAAAACATTTTAGACTCTGGTAAACAGATGATTAAAAAATTACAACAAAAAGTTCTATAAGAAGGGACTGGAAGCCACTTTGGAACCATGACATGTTTTTCCAGCTCTGACCAGGAAAACAAGGCTCAGTTACATTCTGTATCTACTTTATTCAGGGTGCTTTGATTTTTCTAAATAGACTTTATTGAGGAATAACATACAATAAATTTCACTTATATTAAATGCGCATGAGTTTTGACTCATGTACCTACACAAATATCAGTCCAATCAAGATATAGAACATTTTCATTATCCACAAATGAAAGTTCCCAAAGTTCCTTCCTATTCCTTTGTAGTTAATTCCTCCCTACCCATCCCAGCCCCAGGCAATCACTGACCTCCATTCTGCACGGTAGATGAATTTTGCCTGTTATAGAATTTCATTGACTAGGATCATACAATATACATACTTTTGTGTCTGGGGTCTTTTGAAAGCATAATATTTTTGAGATTCATCCTTGTTGTACATATCAGTAAACTGAATATTTCTTTTTAATATTATTTTTTTTAATTTACATCCAAGTTAGCATATATTGCAACAATGAATTCAGGGGTAGATTCCTTAATGCCCCTTACCAATTTAGCCCATAGCCCCTCCCACAACCCCTCCAGTAACCCTCTGTTTATTCTCCATATTTAAGAGTCTCTTCTGTTTTGTCCCCTCCCTGTTTTTGTATTATTTTTCCTTCCCTTCCCTTATGTTCATCTGTTCTGTGTCTTAAAGTCCTCATATGAATGAAGTAATATGATGTTTGTCTTTCTCTGACTGACTAGTTTCGCTTAGCATACTACCCTCTAGTTCCATCCATGTAGTTGCAAATGGCAAGATTTCATTCTTTTGATTGCTGAGTAATACTCTATTGTAGATATATACCACATCTTCTTTATCCATTCATCCATCGATGGACATTTGGGCTCTTTCCATATTTTGGCTATTGTTGATAGTGCTGCTATAAACATTGGGGTGCATGTGTCCCTTCGAAACAGCATACCTGTATCCCTTGGATAAATACCTAGCAGTGCAATTGCTGGGTCATAGGGTAGGTCTAATTTTTTTTTTTTAATTTTTTTTCAACGTTTCTTATTTATTTTTGGGACAGAGAGAGACAGAGCATGAACGGGGGAGGGGCAGAGAGAGAGGGAGACACAGAATCGGAAACAGGCTCCAGGCTCCGAGCCATCAGCCCAGAGCCCGACGCGGGGCTCGAACTCACAGACCGCGAGATCGTGACCTGGCTGAAGTCGGACGCTTAACCGACTGTGCCACCCAGGCGCCCCGGGGTAGGTCTATTTTTAATCTTTGAGGAACCTCCATACTGTTTTCCAGAGTGGCTGCACCAGCTTGCATTCCCACCAACAATGCAAAAGAGATCCTCTTTCTCCACATCCTTGCCAACATCTGTTGATGCTTGAGTTGTTAATGTTAGCCATTTTGACAGGTGTGAGGTGTATGTCATTGTGGTTTTGATTTGTATTTCCCTGATGAATGATGTTGAGCATTTTTTCATGTGTCTGTTGGCCATCTGGATGTTTTCTTTTGAGAAGTATCTGTTCATATCTTTTGCCCATTTCTTCACTGGATTATTTATTTTTTGGGTGTTGAGTTTGATAAGTTCTTTATAGATTTTTGGATACTAACCCTTTATCTGATATGTCATTTGCAAATGTCTTCTACCATTCTTCCAGTTGCCTTTTAGTTTTGCTGATTGTTTCCTTCACTGTGCAGAAGTTTTTATTTTGATGAGGTCCCAGTAGTTCATTTTTGCTTTTGTTTCCCTTGCCCCTGGAGACGTGTTGAGTAAGAAGTTGCTGTGGGCAAGATCAAAGAGGTTTTTACCTGCTTTATCCTGGAGGATTTTGATGGCTTCCTGTCTTACATTTAGGTCTTTTATCCATTTTGAGTTTATTTTTGTATATGGTGTAAGAAAATGGTCCAGGTTCGTTCTTCTGCATGTCGCTGTCCAGTTTTCCCAGCACCACTTGCTGAAGAGACTGTCTTTATTCCATTGGATATTCTTTTCTGCTTTGTCAAAGATTAGTTGGCCATACGTTTGTGTGTCGATTTCTGGGTTCTCTATTCTGTTCTGTTGATCTGAGAGTCTGTTTTTATGCCAGTACCATACTGTCTTGATGATTACAGCTTTGTAGTATAGCTTGAAGTCTGGGATTGTGATGCCTCCTGCTTAGGTTTTCTTTTTCAAAATCGCTTTGGCTATTCGGTGTCTTTTCTGGATCCATACAAACTTTAGGATTATTTGTTCTAGCTCTGTGAAGAATGCTGATGTTATTTTGATAGGGGTTGCATCCCTGAATATGTAGATTGCTTTGGGTAATACCGACATTTTAACAATATTTGTTCTTCCTATCCAGGAGCATGGAATCTTTTTCCATTTTTTTGTGTGTCTTCTTCAACTTCTTTCATAAGATTTCTAGTTTTCAGTGTATTTATTTTTCACATATTTGGTTAGATTTATTCCTAGGTATTTTATGTTTTTTGGTGCAATTGTAAATGGGATCAATTCCTTGATTTCTCTTTCTGTTGTTTCATAGTTGGTGTATAGGAATGTAACCGATTTCTGTGCATTGATTTTATATCCTGCAGCTTTGCTGAATTCATGAATCAATTCTGGCTGTTTTTTTTAATGGAATCTTTTGGGTTTTCCATATAGAGTATCATGTCATCAGCAAAGAGTGAAAGTTTGACCTCTTCCTGGCTGATTTGGATGCCTTTTATTTCTTTGTGTTGTATGATTACAGAGGCTAAACTTCCAATAGTATGTTGAATAACAGTGGTGAGAGTAGACATCCCTGTCTTGTTCCTGACCTTAGGGGGAAATAATAAATGCTTTCTCTGCATCTATTGAGAGGATCATATGGTTCTTGTCCTTTCTTTTATTGATTTGATGAATCACATTGATTGTTTTGTAGATATTGAGCCATCCCTGCATGCCAGGTATAAATCCCACTTGGTCGTGGTGAATAATGTTTTTAATGTATTGTTGGAGTCAGTTGGCTAATATCTTGTTGAGGATTTTTGCATCCATGCTCATCAGGGAAATTGGTCTATAGTTCTCCTTTTTAGTGGGGTCTCTATCTGGTTTTGGAATCAAGGTAATGCTGGCTTCATAGAAAGAGTTTGGAAGTTTTCCTTCCATTTCTATTTTTTGGAGCAGCTTCAAAAGAATAGGTGTTAACTCTTCCTTATATGTTTGGTAGAATTCCCCTGGAAAGCCATCTGGCCCTGGACTCTTGTTTTTTGGGAGATTTTTGATTACTAATTCAATTTCCTTACTGGTTATGGGTCTGTTCAAATTTTCTATTTCTTCCTGTTTCAGTGTTGGTAGTATGTATGTTTCTAGGAATTTGTTCATTTCTTCCAGATTGCCCATTTTATTTGTGTATAATTGCTCATAATATTATCTTATTATTGTTTGTATTTCTGCTGTGTTGGTTGTGATCTCTCCTCTTTAATTCTTGATTTCATTTATTTGGGTCCTTTCCTTTTTCTTTTTGATCAAATTGGCTAGTGGTTTATCAATTTTGTTAGTTCTTTCAAAGAACCAGCTTCTGGTTTCATTGACCTGTTTTACTGTTTTTCTTGGTTTCAACAGCATTAATTTCTGCTCTGATCTTTTTAATTTCCTGTCTTCTGCTGGTTTTGGGTTTTATTTACTGTTCTTTTTCCAGTCCTTAAAGGTGTAAGGTTAGGTTGTCTCTCTGAGATCTTTCTTCCTTCTTTAGGACAGCCTGGATTGCTATATAATTTCCTCTTTTGACTGCCTTTCCTGCATCCCAGAGGTTTGGGGCTGCGGCGTTATCATTTTCATTGGCTTCCATGAACTTTTTAATTTCCTCTTTAACTTCTTGGTTAGCCAATACATTCATTAGTAGGATGTTCTTTAGTGTCCAAGTATTTGTTACCTTTCCAAATTTTTTCTTGTGGTTGACTTAGAGTTCATTAGTGTTGTGGTCTGAAAATATGCATGGTATGATCTCAAACTTTTTGTACTTGTTGAGGGCTGATTTGTGTCCCAGTATGTGGTCTATTCTGGAGAACATTCCATGTGCACTGGAGAACAATGTATATTCCTCTGCTTTAGGATGAAATGTTCTGAATATATCTGTTAAGTCCATCTGGTCCACTGTGTCATTCAAAGCCATTTTTTTCTTGTTGATATTTTGATTAGATGATCTGTCCATTGCTGTGAGTGGGGTGTTGAAGTCCCCTACTATTATGGTATTACTATCAATTACTTTCTTTATGTTTGTGATTAATTGATTTATATATTTGGGTACTGTCACATTTGGTGCATAAATGTTTATAATTGTTAGGTCTTCTTGGTGGATAGACCCCTTAATTGTGATATAATTAATCTTCTTCATCTCTTGATAAAGTCTTTATTTTAAAGTCTAGATTGTCTGATACAAGTATGGCTGCTCTGGCTTTCTTTTGTTGACCATCAGCATGATAGATGCTTCTCCATCCCCTTACTTTCAATATGAAGGTGTCTTTAGGTCTAAAGTGGGTCTCTTGTAAACAGCATATAGATGGATCTTGTTTTCTTATCTTGTTACCCTGTATCTTTTGATTGGAGGATTTAGTCCATTAATGTTTACAGTGAGTACTGAAAGATATGAATTTATTGTCATTATGTTGCTTGTAGAGTTGGAGTTTCTGGTGGTGTTCTCTGGTCATTTCCAGTTTTTGTTGCTTGTGTTCTTTATTTATTTGTCTTGTTTTGTTTCGTTTTTTTCATCTTTTCTCCCCTCAGAGCCACCCTTAATATTTCTTGCAGTGCTGGTTTAGTGGTCACAAACTCCTTTAATTTTCGTTTGGGAAACTTTTAATTTCTCTTTCTATTTTTAATGACAGCCTTGCTGGTTAGAGAATTCTTGGTTGCCTATTTTTCCAATTCAGCACATTGAATATATCCTGCCATTCCATTCTGGCCTGCCACGTTTCTGTGGATAGGTCTGCTGCAAACTTGATCTGTCTTACCTTGTATGTTAGGGACTTTTTTTTCCCTTGCTGCTTTCATGATTCTCTCCTTGCCCGAGTTTTTTGTGAATTTGACTATGATATGCCTTGTTGATGGTCATTTTTTGTCGAATCTAATGGGGGTCATCTGTGCTTCCTGGATTTTGATGTCTGTGTCTTTCCCCCAAGTTAGGAAATTTTTCTGCTGTGATTTTCTCACATAACCCTTATTTGTCTCTCTTCCTTTTCTGGGATCACTATGATTCTGATGTTGTTCCTTTTTAATGAGTCACTGATTTCTTTAATTCTTTTTTTTTTTTTTTAATTTTTTTTTCAACGTTTTTTATTTATTTTTGGGACAGAGAGAGACAGAGCATGAACGGGGGAGGGGCAGAGAGAGAGGGAGACACAGAATCGGAAACAGGCTCCAGGCTCCGAGCCATCAGCCCAGAGCCTGACGCGGGGCTCGAACTCACGGACCGCGAGATCGTGACCTGGCTGAAGTCGGATGCTTAACCGACTGCACCACCCAGGCGCCCCTGATTTCTTTAATTCTTAAATCATGCTCTTTTGCCTTAATCTCCCTCTTTTTTTTCTGCTTTATTATTGTCTATAAGTTTGTCCTCTATATCACTGATTCTCTGTTCTGCCTCATCCATCCTTGCCGCTGTGGCCTCCATTCAAGTTGCAGCTCAGTTATAGCATTTTTTATTTCATCCTGACTAGCTTTTACTTCTTTTATCTCCACAGAAAGGGATTCTAATCTATTTTCGACTCCAGCTAGTATTCTTATTATCGTGATTCTAAATTCTGGTTCAGACATCTTGCTTATATCTATGTTGGTTAAGTCCCTGGCTGTCATTTCCTCCTGCTCTTTCTTTTGGGGTGAATTCCTTCGTTTTGTCATTTTGATGGGAGAAAGGAATTAATGAGGTAAAAAAAATTTTAAAAAAATTAGAATTAATAAAATATTAAAATAAAAAAAAATTAAAAACAAACACACAAAAAATCGAGCAAATGATGCTAGATCCTAGGTGTGTTTTGGTCTGGGTGTTGATAGGGGCTTGATAGATTAGAGAAAAAAGGAGAAAGGAAAAAAAAAGAAAATCATTTGAAAATTTGAAAAAATGAATACATTGAAGTAGGCTAAAATGAAAAGATATAAGTAAAATAGAATTTGAAAAAATTCACATAAAAGTAAAAAATATAGTAAAAAATTGAAGGAAAATATTTTTAATAAAAATTGAAAATAAAAATGAATTTCTTCTCTTTCTGTATTCAAGAAAAAGAAAAGAAACAAAAGAGAAAAAAAGAAAGAAAGAAAGAGAAAAAAAATTGAGTAGACAGACCAGTGAACAGACTGAAATACTACTGAAATTACTCGTTTGCCCCTAGAAGTCAAACTATGAAGCACTTTATAGTCCGTAAACTAAGCAGGCAGAGAGACTTGTGTTCTTGAAGCGTGGGGTTGGCCCAGTTGGGCAGAGCTTAGTGTAATGGCTCTGTTCTCCACTAGGTGGCTCTGCTTACCTTACAGGGTGGATTGTTGTGGCGCTTGTAGGTGTGTATGCACATGCGCCACAGCGGTGAAAAGTGTGTTACCCAGCTACCCAGTCTCTAGTATCGGAACTCTGTTTTCCCTGATCAGCAATCGCGCACTCGTCCTTTGTCTTCAGCTTCCGTCTACTCCCAGCTCTTACACAGTCCATGACCAAGCCCCAGGTAGCACCTCCCTTCTGAGTTTTGCTCAGATGCAGCTGTTTTTCCTTGCCCTTTACTTCTGAGGGACTGCGGCTTTGACCCATTCTGCCTGTCTGCAGGGGGTCTCACAGAGCAATGGCCAGGTGCCGGCCCCACCCAGGAGCTTTTGTGGGACCGTGCTGCTGCCGATGCCCAAGACTGTGGCTGGGTGCCAGCCCGCCCCAGAACAAGTTCGCGAGATAGCGTAGCAGCAGCATTTGAGGGATTATGGAAAATCACAACACACATTTGGCACCAGGCTTCACCCTTAATGACATTGTTCCAGCATCAGCGAAATTAGTTGTTCTCTCGGGTCCACTGGGGCCTTGCCTTTGGGGGACCCACACATCCTCTACCAGGTGTCCTTCCAGCAGGGGAACTGCCTCTCCCTGTGTAGCCTGAAGAACCCCAGACTCCACTCTGCTCCTGGGGATTCGCCCTTCCCACCAGAACACCACCAGGTATTGAGCTACGGAGTTTCAGACTCTGCACTCCCCGTTTAGAGTCTTAATGGAATTTAAACCCTCTCCTTTCTCCTTTCTCCCTTTTTAGTTCAGTCCCTGTGGCTCTTTCCACTTTTCCACTTTCTCTTCAGCTGCTTTGGGGGGGTGCTTTTCCTGTATTCTCCCCCCACCCCATCTCCATCCTCTCTCTGCTCGCGAAAGCGGCTCTGCCCTCTGCAGCTTCTGTCTCTCCCAATTCACCTCTCTGCACTGTGTACCTGATGAATTCCGTGGTTCACATTGTGCAGATTGTTGTGATGATCCTCAAATCAGTTTTCTAGGTGTGCAGGAAGGTTTGGTCTGCCTGTATTTCATGAACGCGAGACACAGAAAAAACTTCCATGCTGTTCCGTCATCTTGGTTCCTCCTCAGTAATCTGAATCTTTTCATTTGTGAGTGGTATTCTGTTATATGCATATACCATTATTTATTTATCCGTTCAATAGTTGGTGAACATTTGTATTGTTTCAAGCTGTTATTTTCAATAAAACAGTTATAAACTTTCTTTAGTTTTCTTTAGACATCTGTTTTTTATTTATTACTGGGTAACATGGTAATTGATGTTTGACTTTAAGAAATTGCCAAACGGTTCTATAAAATTATTACATAACTTTACACTTTTACTAGTAATATTTGAGATCTTTATGGCTCTACCTCCTTGTCAGCACTTGGTGTTGTCTGCCTTTTAAAATTTACCTATTTTATAAGATGTGTCATGATATCATACTGTAGTTTCAATTGAATTTGTTTGATAATTAACTATGTTGACCATCTTTTCGTGTGCTTGTTTGGCTTCTTATATATCTTTACTTATGAAATATTTATTAAAAATCTTGCCTTTTACAATATTTTGTTTTATTTTACTATTGAGTTGTAAGAGTTCTTTATATATTCAGGATACATATGCTTTGTCAGATATGTAAACCACACATATTTTCCCCTGGACAGTGGCTTGCGTTTTCATAATGGTGTCTTTTTAAAAGCACCTGATATTAAATTTGATGAGGTCTTTTTATGTCTGTATCTATGATCCATTTAGGGTTGATGTTTTTGCATGGTACGACATGAGCAATGAGGATAGTTTGTCCTCCACTAATACCTAGTTGTTTCAGCACTGTCAAAAATACTATCCTTTTCCTGTCAAATTACCTTGCTCTTGAAAGTTAGTCAATAATATGTATGTGGGTCTCTGTAGACTTTCTAGACTATTGTCTATTACATTGATCTATTTATCAGTTCTCACTTTCAATACACCAATGTCTTAATTTCTGTAAATAATTAATCTAGTAAGTCCTGAAATCAGTATCTTAAAAGGCTTTCAAATTTTCCCCCTCCCCCAAAAAAGCAATACAAAACAGAAAATCTGTTTTGGCTATTCTGTGTCCTTTATATTTTAATAAAATTTTAAAAGTTTAATGTTTATTTATTTTTGAGAGAGAGAGAGAGAGAGAGAGACAGAACATAAGTCAGGGAGGGACAGAGAAAGAGGGAGACACAGAATCTGAAGCAGGCTCCAGGCTCTGAGCTATCAGCGCAGAGTCTTACATGGGGCTTGAACCCACAAACTGTGAGATCATGACCTGAGGTGAAGTTGGAAGCTTAACCAACCGAGCCACCCAGGAAGCCCTATTTTAATAAAATTTTAGAATCTTTTCACTTTCTACTTCCTACTTCAAATCATCTTGGCTTTTTATTTGGAATTGTGTTGGATCTACACATCAATCTGAGGAGAATTGACCTTTTAACTAGACTTATTCTTCTAACTCATGAATATAGTGTATCTTTTCATTCATTTAGGCCTTCTTTAATTATTCAGTGTTCTGCAGTTTTCAATGCTTGAGTTTTGCTCATATGTTGTAAAATTATTCCTGAGGTGGGTTTTTTGTGTGTAATAAACACTTCATAATACATTGTTATTTAATTTAATATGACAGATGATTTCTTTTCCAGAAACTAAAATGCTGCTTATTAGGGTATAATTCTGATTCCTGTAGTATATTAAAAAATATCTAGCATGTCTCTATTTCCATGTACTGCATGATTAATAAATTTTCCCAGACCTTTCTCTCTTTCCAGGAAACTTCATTTATACCTTATGTCTTGATATCTTTTGCCTTTTACTTTGTGTGAATACATAAGTATTATGTCAGTTTCTGTTTTCTCACTGCCTGCACAAGAAAGGTATATCTTTAGAGCTTACACATGGAGAGATACAGGCATCAAGACCAGAACGCAGTATTGGTGTTCTTGCAATTAATTAATGATTTTGAAATTATTATCAATATGATTTTAAAAACGATAAATAAAACAAATTTTCAAATATTCTAGAGAATTCACAGGGCCTCTATTGTTAAAGAAACGATTGAAACAGCACTAGTGAATGATATAGAACATCACTTCAAATGGTGTTATCCCTCTGGAATGGTCAGTCTTTCCTTGTGCTGATCTGACTCTGAAATATAATTGCTTTGTAAACATCTGCTGACCCTTATTTAGGTGATGTGACTTATATTTTTAAGTCACTCACAAATTGGAAAAAATACAGAAAAAATAATACCACTTTATAATGTTCTTTTTATCACACTTTCTCAAGAGTTTTGCCAAAAAATTTCTTTGAGCTAAATGAATTTCAATCACTTCGCTGTCCTCCACTTAGGAAAATTATCTTTGTGTCTCTGTTTCCTCATTTGTAAAGTAAAAATAATAAAAGCTGACTCATATGAATATTTTAAGGACTAAATGAGAAAGTATTTACAAGGTCCCATAACATAGAAGATGCTAGAAATATTTGTTTCTGTACTCCTTTGACACCAGAGGGTAAATAATAGAAAAAAATGCTCCAGCTGTTTTTGTTAGAAGTTATTATGATTTGTCTCCATTGCTCCATGAAAGAATAAATTTTAAAATTTAATATCTGTTTTTTAAAATTATTTTAAAGTTTTTATTCAATGGCATAACAGGAAAATTTCACAGATACAAGCTCTATTTTTGATATCCCACACTATCCCACACTTTGAAACTGTATCAAACATTTGTCCAGGTACCATTTCACTCATTCAGCGGGGGAAGATTGCACAAACAGACTGCAGAAGACATTTCTTCCTTCCATATAGAGTTAACATTGATTAGGAATAAGTGCTTCAGAGTAGTATGGATGATGTAGTGTAAAGTGAAATAGCCATTACTTAACTATGGCATAAATTCAATTATAATTGTGTCTTCTATTTTAAGGTATAATTAGATAAGAATTAGGTTACAATTTCAGTTTATAAAATTACTTTAGTGAAAGATATGATGTTTGAGTTAAGTATGGAAATTGTTTTTTTTTCTGCATTTTTGTATTCCAATTCTCTGTTATAGTTTCTATTTCCCATGAGTGGTTTCCTATAGTCCCCCAACCCCCCTTTTAAAGTTGCAATACACATTTACTTTTTTGTTCACTTTCCATATAATCTCTTTTTTTAATTTAAATTTTATTTATTTTAGAGAGAGAGTGTGTGAATTGGGAAGAGGGGCAGAGGGAGAGAGAGAGAGAGAGAGAGAGAGAGAGAGAGAGAGAATGAATCCCAAGCAGGCTCCATGCCCAGCACAGAGCTTGATGCCAGGCTCCATCCCATGGCCCTGGAATCATGACCTGAGCCAAAATTAAGAGGCTGTCACTCAACCAAGACACCCGGGCACCTCTCCAGATAATTTCATTGTCTATGAAAAAGCAAGCAGCTCAGCAAGGAAAAGGGAACTACAATATCAGACTTTAGATGGTGTGGGTAAAACTAACAAACACTTCCCTTTCAGCCCTGCTTTGACTTCAAGTCACTTAAATTCTTCCTTCACTGAAAACAATTTAGTGTCAATATGCCCATATAATATGAGAACCATAGAAAGTGTTGCAGCCTTAATGCCGTTAGGAGAATAAAACAAGATTATGTTTTTGATCATATTCAGAAGGAGCAGTCCATAAGTGCATGGCATTTTGTAGTCTTTTATCAAGAAAAGAAGCAGATAAGTTGAAAACACATTTCTAAGCTTCCTCAATACTATTCCTAACTCCTGTTGACCTGAGGTGTTATATGTTAGAATTCACAGCACGTGTAAAGAAGGATTTTAAACTGTTGATTTGCTGGAGTCATTAAAAATCCTTGAGTTTGAAAAATGACAATAATATCAGCCAATTTTTAGGTAACATATTTTCAAGTTAAAAGTGATTTTTACGTTTTTTAGTGGCATCTTGATTCTTTTCTCAATTATTTAACACAGTTTTGAACACATTACTACAAGACTTTTAACACCAGAATAACATCATAAAATAGGATTCATATTTGTCTTTCCTGAAATTCCAATCATATCTGAGTAATGATTTTTGTGTTTCTAAAATCATTTTTGACACAACACAGTCCACTGGATTCTGATTCACTTCAATGTATTATCACAGCTTTGTTTTTAAAGGTTGATGTCCAATAACTTATGTCCCTGAAGTTCTTTTAGTTTTTGGTAATCTGTTTTCCAAGTGAGTAAAACCTTACAGCTCCTTTGACTAAGAACTTTAAGACTAAACATTTACTTGGTTCCTATTCAAACCTAGAAAAATGATTTATGAGGTCTGAGCTTATTCTGTTATTTATTTGATAATTATAATAATACATCAAATTAATTCACCTTGTATTTATTTTTTAAAGTACCTTCGAAAGTATTCCTTTTTTAAAAAGTCTGCAGTTCACTTTTTGTTGTTGTTGTGATTAGGGCCATTTTGTGATAAAGATATGGAAACGTTGTGTGGTCACATAGTCCTGATGGCGGAAAACAGGGTGCAGGTCCTATGATTCTCAACTCCCCTCTTTCCCCAAGACATTGCGGCCAAATCTGACTTCCACTCATTTTTGCTGCATCGTTTCCTTTTCATGTCCATGCATGAGCAAGGATAGCACAGCTTTCTGTGTTTTTGCAGCTGAGGGAAGTCAATTGTAAGGGTCACAGAGGTTGAGATGACAACGGAAGTCTTAGTGTTTCGCTCACCAGGCTATTGCTCAGTCCTTCCCGTCCTGCTGCCTTTGAAAACACATTTCTTGAAAGTAACTCCTTCCATTCCAAGCGTTCAAAGGTGAACACATCTTGTGGAGTTTAATAAACATGAAAGGACCATCGGCTTCACGTGAGCAGTTTGCAAAGGATGGTAAGAGAAAAGACTGCATTAAACGCATCTCCTATGGCCATTCAGGATGTGGTGACAGAAAATGAAATAATCACAAATAAGAGAGAAATGTCTATGCAAACAAGAGAGAAAACTAATGGATTAGTGGTTACCCCTTTCCACTGTCTGAACTATTGGTAAGGGTAGTTTCTTCATAAACATGATGAGAAAGTATGTTAAAATTCTTCCACAATCACTTTCAACCACAAAATTGTATTGTTAGAAAATGTTTTTATGAAACTGTTAAAAATTAAAACATGTTTACAGAACTGAGTTATTTAGAACAAACACTACAAAAACATGCAAAAGTAATGTGTGTTATTCTGAAACTATAGATCAGGCAAAATACAAACTCAGAATGCTCAAAGTAAAAAAATGTTACCTCCACTAAATAGGAGTCATTTCACATAACCGTACTGAATTTTAGAACCTGGGATGGGGTGAACTCTCTCATGCTTGGGTGGCAATTAAGGAAGCAGCATGTTTGTCTCAAGAGATTTATTTCCAAACATATACCATTAAAATTTTTACTTAATAGATTCCCTGTTGGTAAGATAAGAATATACCATATCATCGTAACCATTAATAAAACTATGTTTTATAAACACACTGGCAAATCTCAAAAAGTAAGTACGTACAATATCCTATGCAATCAAAGTTGTACAACTTTGAACTTATGCATGTTGTCTAACAAAATTCTAGCAAAAAGTACTGCTTTTATAAAGAACAACATCTTTATTACATTCTGGTACTTTGCATTTTAATATTTTCCACATGTTATATTTTATTTACTTAACTATCAGAATATAAGTGCTATGGAAAACATACGTTTAAGAATGCACTGCACAATCTGAGATAAAGCTCACTACTCTTTTTGTCCTTCCCCATCCATACATTTTTGTCCAAATTATTCAAGTAAAAAATATTCAGGCTGAACTGAAGTTAGGAAGAAAGGCAGAGTGGGTGCAACTGACAGCAAGCCGCCTCTCTCAGCCTTATGCCTCATATTGAACTTCATCTACTGCACTTTATTCAGATGAATGCCTCCCAAGTGCAATTGCAAGGTCGTATGGTTGTTAGGTGTGTAGTTTCATGAGAAACTGGCAAGGTATTTTAAAGAATGGCTGTATTATTTCACATTTCTACCAGGAATGTATGGGTGACAGTTTCCCAAATGCTTATCAGTATTTGATGTTGTCACTATTTTTTATTTTAGCTATTCTGATAGGTATGTAGTGATATCTCATTTTGGTTTTAATTTGCATTTCCCTAATTGCTAATGATTTTGAACATCTTTTCATGTGCACATTTCCTGTCTCTATAAGCTCTTCAGTGAAATGTTTGTTCATGTCTTTTATCCATTTTCTAATTGGATTGTTTGTTTTATTACTGTTGAGTGTGACAATTGTTTATATATTCTAGATATTAATCCTTTGTTGGATATTTGTTTTGCAAATATTTACACCCAATCTGTGGTTTGTCTTTTCATCCTCTTTAAAGGGTTTTTTAATACACAGAGGTTTTAAATTTTGATGTGGTACACTTTATCAGGTTTTATATTTATAGATTATGCTTTTGGTATAAAGTCTAAGAAGTCTTTGTTTAGTCCTAGATCTTGAAAATGTTCTCCTGTGTTTTTTTCCAAAACTTTTATAATTTTACATTTAAGTTTGTGAGCCATTCTTACCTAATTTTTGTATATGATATGAGGTTCAGGTTGAGATTCAAATGTTTGACTTTGGATGTCTAATTGCTCCAGAATCATTTGTGGAAAAGGCTTCCTCACTGAGTTGTTTTTACATCTTCATAAAAAATCAGTTAGCAGAATAATGTTCCATTGTAAGGGTATATCACATTCATTTATCCATGTATCAGTTGATGGACACTTGAGTTGTTTTCTCATTTTGGTTACTATGAATAATTCTGCATGAATATTTGTGTACAAGTATATGTGTGGACACATGTTTTCATTCTTCTTGAATATATACTTAAGAGTAGAATTATCAGGTCTTATGGTAACTCTATGTTTAGCATTTTGAGAAACTGCCAAACAATTTCCCAAAGTGGCTACACCATTTTATATTCTGACCAACAATGTATGAGAGTTCCAATTTCTTCACATATTTACTAATATTTGTTATCTGTCTTCTTCATTATAACTATCCTAATGGACATGGAACAGTATCTCATTATGGTTTTTATTTGCATATTTCTAATGGTTTATTATGTTAAGCATTTTTTCCTGTGTTTATTGGTCATTTGTGTATCTTCTTTGAAGAAATGTCTATTCAGGTCCTTTGCCCACATTTTACTTGGACTGTTTGTCTTTTTTATTTTTGAGTTGTAGCAGTTCTTTGTATATTTTGGATATAATGGTCAGATTTATGACCTGTAAATATTTCTCCTATTCTGTAGGTTATATTTTTGCTTTCTTAATGATATAGTTTGTACAGCACAAAAGTTTTTTATTTTGATGAAGTCCAACTTACCTAATATTTCTTCTCTCACTTGTGCTCTATTGTCACATCTTTGAAGGCTTTGCCTAATTCAAGGTCATGAAGATTTACTCCTATATTTTCTTCTAAGAGTTTTATAATTTTAGCTCTTACATCTAGGTCGATGATCATTTTGAGTTTATGTTTAAGACTTCCAGCTTCATTTTTTTTTTTTTTTTTGGCATGTGAATATCCAACTTTTTCAGAACGTTTTGTTGAAAAGACTTTTCTTTTTTCCATTGAATGGATCGGTACCCTTGTTGAAAATCAATAAACCATAAATGAATGTAAGGGTTTATTTCTGGACTCTTAATTCCATTATATTGATCTGTATGTATTTCCTTAATACAGTTCCACACTATCTTGATTACTGTAGTTTGTAGTAGTAAATGTTAAAATCAGGAAGAATGATTCCTTCAACTTAGTTCTCCTTTTGCAAAATCATTTTTGATTTTCTGATTCCTTTCTACACACGTGTTATGATCAGCTTGTCAAATTCTAAAAAAAAAAAAAGAATAAAACAACTGGGATGTTCATAGGAATTGTGTTGAATTTATAGATCAATTTTTGGAATATTGCCATCTTTATTTATTTTTTTTTTACATTTATTTATTTTTGAGAGACAGAGAGAGAGCACAAGCAGGGGACAAGCAGAGAGAGAGGGAGACACAGAATCCAAAGCAGGTTCCAGGTTCCGAGCTGTCAGCACAGAGCCCCATGTTGGGCTCGAACTCACGGACCGTGAGATCACGACCTGAGCTGAGGTCGCCGCCTAACCAGCTGAGCCACCCAGGCTCCCCTGCCCTCTTTAAATAGTAAGTATGTGCCAGTTGATTTTTGACAAATGCGCTAAGGTAATCCAAGTGGGAAAGTCTGGTCTTACCAAGAAATCGTTCTGGGTTGTGGACCTCTTTGCAATAGGCAAAACTACAACACTTTTAGAATAAAACATAAAAGAAAATCGTCATGAACTTAGGTTAAGCAAAGATTTCCTAGACAAACATAAAAAGTATAATTAATAATAAAACAATAATTTGGACTTGAGCAAAAATTAAATGAATTCTAAATGCCACCATTAAGAAATTGAAAAGACAAATACATGGAGAGTACTACTATGAATACTGACTATCTGGGTTCTCTAATGAAAGCTTCTTCATCTAGTATCCTCCAGTCAAAAGGAGGGCTAGTTCCTTTATGTTGTCTGTTGTTTACATTTCTCTTTATTCTGTGTATTAGTCACTGACATATGTCAAGTCATCCTCCACCTGTATAATTCTTGTATTGACTCTTTCTTGACCATCAGTCTCCTTGATATAGATTAGTTTAAGCAATGTTCCACACAGTTGTATTCTAGCCCCTTATGATAAATATATCCTGTTATCTTCTCATTTTTGTAATGATGGGCGTGATTTGAGTAGAGAGTGTGATCTTCATGTTCAGATAGGATTAGAAAGATCAGTTTTCACAGGTGAATGTTACACTTTGGACTATAACTATAGTCTTTCTCTATATACCTGTTGCTATAGTCACTATTCAAGTGTGTATTACAGTTGAAACAGGCCTCCTGGGCACATATTTTGCCTGTAAGCTTTGCTTAAAAATATGGCTCAATAAAATTTCTTATGGCTATGGAACATTCAGTTCTGTTGGCAACAGTGTTTTTCCACCTATTATGTATTGCTTGTGACTGAGCTTCAGTGAATCTCTACATATGTTTTTTTTTTTTTTTCCTCTCTAGTTATACTTACCCATTTTTAGCCTCAGTACTACAAGTGATATTTCTCCTACTGCCAACATTTTTGTATGTCCAACTCCATAGTTTTAACTTATTTTCCGATGAAAGACTCTTTAAGATAGTAGGCTAGTAATGATAATGTTCAAGGATACTAAATAAGATCACAGAGGAAGGGTTTTCAATATGCAATATTTAAATAAGCAATTCAAAATTTAAAAAATATAAAATTGTGTGTAATTGTATCCTTTTATTCTTATGATTTGAGATACATATATGAAGAAAGTTTTTAAAATATTAGCTTTTTTCACTATTTCATGTCTTTATTTTTAATATTCTTTCTTTATTTCCTTAAAAAAATTATGTTTATTTTTGAGAGACAGAGAGAGAGAGTGTTAGCAGGGAATGGGCAAAGAGAGAGAGAGAGAGAGAGAGAGAAGACACAGGATCCAAAGCAGGCTCCAGGCTCTGAGCTGTCATCACAGAGCCTGATGTGGGGCTGGAACTCAGGAACTGCGAGATCATGACCTGAGCCAAAGTTGGCACTGAAGCAACTAAGCCACCCAGGCACCCCTTTAATATTATTTCTTAAAAGGTTAACCTTACATGGCAGGAGAGTGCCATAGCCATGACTTAAGCCATAGATAAGATTAAAAATAGTGGCTTTTGGCTACAGTTTATTTGTTATAACTAGGATGATCACAACCATAATTTTGATGATGATGCTAATATTTTTTATGATGGCTTTTGCCGTGGGGCAATATGCTGGGCATATTGTTCTTGAATGTCATCCAGGAAACTCTTTGAGAATTACAGAGCCTTAAACAATATTCCAGAAACTTATCTATAAAATAGACATCAATCACCAGCATAATGAAAGGCATGCTACATATTATAAATTTATAATTTCAAATGGCAATATTTTACATGTGCCCTTATATATCTCTCTATTTAATAAAGTTAGCTGAGTTAAGTTTTCATCAGGTAACTCTCTTAAATCAATAGACACTTCCATATAACTACTGGGGCTGTTATAAGGTCATTCCATTTCAGAATGTACCTTTATCAGAAAGAGAGGAGGTAAATTTAGTCGTTATGAGTTTATGATGCTATGCTGGTAAATAACCCTATTTCCCTATTTCGTCATCTATTACTCTCAGGTCTGAACATTGTGGGAGATTGTTTCTGTTGGCCATACTGTCATCCCATATTGTTACTTCTCCCTAAATTATCTATTGAGTCATGATTACAAAAACTTCAGTATTTGCTCAACAAAGAGAAAACATGAATTATAGTGGAATTCCTCAAGATATGACATTTTTTGCATGTCATTCTTAAATGTAACAAGTATTGAATATTTCAAATACTTGTTAATAGTTTCTCATTAAAATACAGTAATTATTTTTAACTAAGGTCAAAAGGGTAACACATTTAATTTAATATAAATAGTGATGGATTATAGTTTAGTATATTACCAAATTCTTTTTTTCAAAGGAATAACTGAATAGGACCATAGATTTTCTACTCTGCCTTTAAAACATATGACTTTTAGTTAAAACAATTGTTCTCAAGGGGTGCCTCAGTCAGTTAAGCATCTGACTTCGGCTCAGGTCATGATCTCATGGTTTGTGAGTTCAAGCCCCACATTGGGCTCTGTGCTGACAGCTCAGAGCCTGGAGCCTGCTTCGGATTCTATGTCTCCCTCTCTCCCTGTTCCTCCCTCGCTCTCTCTCTCTCTCTCTCTCTCTCTCACAAATAAATAAACATCTAAAAAAAGTTGTTCTCAAGTCATCCCATTCCCTTCCCTATGATGGTGAGCATGCTGGACTGTTGAGCTAAGGCTAGGATTTGGGTCCCAGAACTAAAGAGCTCGAGTCTTGCATTTATTCACAGTCAATGACATTGAAAATATTAATGCCTCATGACACAGGCTAAATTAATGGAATAAGGATAGAGTGAAAAAATATTAGCCAGTGCAGTGAATAATTATTATAGAAACATTTTTGCACTTAGCAAAAAATATCCTACAAGCCTTTTGTATTTTGATCATGAATATTTAATTATTCCGCTACCTTGTTGGATTAAGGTATTACTTGAGTTCTATAGTATGCACATTTATTTCTTTAACAAGCTGTCTCTATGTGAATGGCTTCAAACCAACAAATTACCTAGATTATGAGGTTTAAAAACTTAACTTTCTTGGGGTGCCTGGGTGGTTCAGTCCATTAAACGTCTGACTCTTGATTTTGGCTCAGGTCACTATCTCAGGGCTCATGAGTTCAAGTCCCACATTGGGCTCTGTGCTGACAGTGCAGAGCCTGCTTGGGATATGTCTCCCTCTGTCTCTCTCTGCCTTTCTTTCTTTCTCTCAAAAATGAATAAATAAACTTAAAAAAAACCTTAACTTTCTTAAACCAGAGATTTATAGTATACAAATAAAATTTGAACAATCACAATTTTTTATAATTTTAATATTTTGTCTTATTGCAAAAATAAGTATTCATTGTAAAATATTTAGGAAATAAAATTAAACAAACAAACAAACAAAAAACAACAATCGTAAAGTCATTCATAATCCCACTGCTCAGAGGTAATTATTTAACAATGTCTCCTCCATCATTAAAATTTTTAAATATGCACCCAGATTTCCCCAGCAAAACTAAAATTGTTGGGCATATGTTATTATAATATCCTACTTAAAAAAAAAAAAAACAAACCTTTGATTAAATTCAAGTATCTCTGGGCCTCCTTTGCCTTTGGGTAGAGATAAGGGCACCTTGAGTGTGGTAACCTCTAAAATTTTTGTCTTTTGTCTTCCTCTTCTTTATAGAACCTCAAGTCTTGCTCAAATTACGGCCAAGTTTTGTCTGAGAATATTCTAGTGTTATTCCATTTGTTCCTAAGGTGCTCTTTTGCATTCCTCATGGTGTGGTCCTTAGTACGGCCACATCCTACTAGCACTAGTATATCCTACCAGACTGTTGCAGAACATCACTGTGCCTATCATGCTTCTCTATTGCTCCACTAGGCATTGCCACTGACGTCACAGGGTCTTACAGGACAGAGTATGTAGAGAATTCAATGACACGGTGGGAAAGCCTACCTTTGTTCTATGTTCCCGGTGCGCTAGAGGGATATTAAATGCATATTGCTATACCCCAGTATTGCAAGGAGAAATACTAAAACAAATTAGTAAAAATAAAATAGTAAAATAGAAAAACTAATGAAACAAACAGTAAGACAGTAGAAAATAGCCATTTAAATGTCTATTTTTGAGAGAGAGAGCACAAGCACACCTGCAAACAGGAGAGGGGCGGGGGACCGGGAAGAGGACCGAAGCGGGCTGCATGCTGACAGCCAGTTGTAGGGCTTGAACTCATGAACCGTGAGATCATGACATGAACTGAAGTTGGATGTGTAACCAGCTGAGCCATGCAGGCGCCCCTAGAATGCAGCTATTTAAAGTGATACACCTATGTTTATTGTACTTTGAAATGGCCAAACCGCATGTATCTTCAGGCCTTGTGAAGCTGGAGACACCTTCTCCCGTGACAGTGCTCTAGACCTGGTTTAATACACAAAGGAGAGTGAAGAGAATGTGTCATCTGCGTGAGGACAAGAAGATGATGCAGGAATTGCCCCAATCCAATTCTTCCCACTAAAATCTCTGCCTGTCTTCTAATAGTTAGCCTCAGTGTCTCTGAGGACTCTGTTTTGTTCTTGACCTTTTTTCACATCTCCTTTTCTTTGGGGGGTGCAATCTAAAACATTAGGGTAACCTTGAGCTTTCTTGAGAGTGTGCCTCAGTTAATGCAGACCTTACCTTTCCTGAAAAGGCTGAGGTGGTGATTTGGAGGTCAGGTTAAATAGCATTTCATTCTCAAGTGCTTTCCACAGATTCCTGCTACAGCTCTTATATAGCAGTTCACATTTCTTCTTACAAGACTAGGTTCCTGATGATAAATATTATTGTGTTGCTGTTCAAAAATACATTTCCCAGGCTTTTCCCCAGAGAATGGCACACAGTAGGTCTGGGTGAGTGTTAGGAGTCACTGACCACCAGGCAAGAGTAGAAAACATTTTTCTCACAATTCTTATGCCTTCCCTTTGGCTGTAGACTTCAGTTTCAGCCCTGGCGGGGTTTTTTGTTTGTTTGTTTTTTTAAGTTTTATTTATTTATTTTGAGAGACACAGAGACAGTGTGAATGAGGCAGGGGTAGAGAGAGGGACAGAGAGAATCCAAAGAAGTCTTTGACAAAGAAGACTTTGTCAGCGCGGAGCCCCACCTGGGGCTCAAACTCTGAGTCGTGCACTTACGGAGCCACACAGGCACCCCCAGCCCTGGCTGGGTTTTAGAGTCACTTGAGCCTCACTCCCAGAAATTCTAGTGTAACTGGTCTGGGGTAGGGCTGGGCATCAGGTTGTTAAAGAAGCCCCTCAGGCAATTCTAATAGAATGGATGGCCATTACCTTGCAATTATCAGATGCTTTGTCATAACAACAATTGTTCTACTGTGAATACATCTATTACAGAGTTTTCAGACTGTTGAGATTGCTTTCAAAATTGAAATTCACGGGGCAAATTTGAAGTTCTTTTTAAAAATGAATGTTCATAGTCTTTTGAAATAAATTGCTGATTCCTTCATCCCTCATGCCTAAACATGTTGGGTTTCAAAGTATCTTTGTTTATCTGCTGTGCCTCCAGCTTTAAAGGAAAATTGGTCATGTTTGCTTGTTGTGTTTTTAAGTATGAAACTATGTGATTAGATCCATTTTAGGATTTGGGGATGAAAACATGTCTGAAATAGCTGCTATTTAGATTGCAACAGCAGGCATAACTTAAAACATGCAAACCCTCAATGAGGTGATTTGAGGACTGATTTTTTTTCCACTTGCTGTTGTTGGGACCAAGTCAAAATTTGTCAGTCTTTGAATGGGCCCTATGGATGTATTTGCTCTGGCACTGTTAGCCACACGAAGTCTACCACTTTGGGCAAGAAGCTCACTACATTTATTCTTACTGGTTGACAGTTTTATTTGTGGTCCCTATTTAAAATGGAGAAATTGAGCCTAGCCCTTAAACCTTTGGCTTTGGCAAAATGGCTTTGGACAAGATACAGAAGGCTAAAGAAGGAGAGGCTGAAATTTTTCCTTAATAAACCTTTCCTTTGTAAAGTTGGCAAACTGTAACCTACTAAATGGTGGGCAAGTTCAAGCATGTTGTTCAGGCCAGCATGAGCTAGAATTTCTTTACCAGTAAGCACACTAACTCCTTGTCACTGACAGTGTTAGTACTTTTCAGCCACATATCCTAGACGAAACTCCTTAAACTTTTGAAGTTTTATAAATATCAATTTGGGGCTTTGGCTTATGTGTGGGGAGCCATATGTGGCTTTGTAAGTGCTTGATAGCTATTTGCAAACTTTTTTCTTCTAGATACAACTTAGAATAATGAGTCAGTAATTAGAACATATTAAAGAATAGCCTCAAAGTGAACAACTTGTATTTGTAACAAGAAAAAAAAAAGTCTTCTTAATTTTTACAGTATATTCCTGGTATATAAATACCAAGGTAAAAATGGTTAAAAAAAAAAAAAAAGACACGAGAAAGCTGTCACTCATGGATTGAAGGGTGTATCAGAAAGGATAGTAACAACCAATAAGAACAGCAGTAGAGCAGTAATAACTATTGTATTCAATTCAGCATTATCTCAATGTCTTTCTTAAAATATAAAGAAACAATTGGGGAAAGGAATTTATTAGTGAGACTCATAAACTATTCTGTTCTTTCCCAAGAATTCAAAGATGTTCTTTTTTTTTTTTTTTTTTTTTTGAGAGAGAGAGAACAGAGGAGAGTGGCAGAAGGAGAGAGAGAAAGAGAGAGAGAGAGAGAAGAGAAGAGAGAATCTTAAGCAGGCTCCACACCCAGCATGGAGCCCAGAGTAGAGGCTTGATCACAAGACCCTCAGATCATGACCTGAGCTGAAATCAAAAGTCAGAACCTCAACCAACAGAACTATCCAAGTGCCCCAAAAGATGTTCATTTTTGGTACTGGTCCATAAACAGCAAGATTGACCCTCATTTCACCAAAACCTGTCTAGCAATGCTTTCCATATTTGTAGAGCAGTCCTCGAACACTGAGCAAACCAGAGATTTGACAGTTATGGACTTTTAGGCCTGTTTCCTATTCCTTGTAAGGTGACTTTGTCTTCCACTTTGCATGGACATTAACTGGGCTCTGCCAGACTCCACCCTACGAGTAACTATTAAAACTTTTGTAGCCTTCAAAAGATTCATTCAGTGCTCTACAAATATTTATAAAGGGTCTATTTACTTGAGCCAGGCACTGTTCTGGGTTCTAGGGATCACTCAGTGAACAGAACAGATAAAAGTCATTTTCCTGTGAGGATTATATTTTATTAGGGGAAGAGAGAGACAACACCCAGCAGATACAATAAATGAATAACATGGTACATTAGACATTTCTGCAAGGTGATTTGGAGTGTGGAGGTGAGGTAGTTGCAAAGGTCAATAGAATGATCTGAGCAAGAGTATTTTAGAGAACAAAATATGGCAAAGACTTGAGGAAGGTAAGTGAGAGGGCATCTGGATATCTGGGGGAGAATTCCAGACAGAGGGAAAGGCCACCTTGAGGTATGGCACTGTAAGTTCCAAGTTTTAAAGGCATGAAAGGAAATCAAGGGTTTAAAAAAAGCAGCTGGTGTCATGTCTGGCTGGATCTTAATGGGTAAGTGGAGAATTACAGGCAGAAGGCAGATGATTGAACACTGTGTATGCCATGTTATAGTATTTAGACTTTATTCTGTCAAGGTCAGCTCATCTTCTATACAAGGAGGAGTCTGTAGGCAGATTCTTTGTACATGCTAAAGATCTTTGGACATAGGAGATGCTCAATAATGTATAATGAATGAAGACATACTTGGTTATAAGAAGCTGCTACTAGTTCAATGGTGGGGGAACTATAAGAAAGATAAACTATCTGTATTTATAAAATAGAATATTGATGCCAACCTTAGCCAGAGGTGTCTTTTTCCTAAAGAAAAAGAAATGTTCATAAAAATTTGTATGAGTGTATTTTATGCCTGTAAGCAGTTTCCTACTGCTGCCATAACAAATTACCATAAAGTTAATGACCTAAAACAATATAAATTTATGACCTCATAGTTCTACAGGCCATACGTCTAGAATGGCTTAATAGGTTTCTTTGTTCTGGGTCTCACAAAGCTAAAGTCAAGGTGTCAGTGACCTGGGTTCTTTTTTTTTTTTTTCTTATCTATCTATCTATCTATCTATCTATCTATTTATTTATATTTTAGAGACAGAGAGAGAGAGAGACAGCATGTATGAGATGGGGAGAGGGACAGAGGAAGGAAAGAGAGAGAATCCTAAGCAGGCTCCACACTCAGTGTGGGGCTCAATCCCGCAATCCCAGGATCATGACTGGGGCCAAAATCAAGAGCCAGGTGCTTAACTGGCTGAACCACTCAGGTGCCCCAAAGTGATCTGGCTTCTTACCTGGAAGCTCTGGGAAAGAATCCCCCTCTAAGATCCTTCAGGTTGTTGGGAGAACCCAGTTCTTCCTGGTTTTAGGACTGAGGTCTCCAATTCCTTACTTGCTGTCTGTTGCGATTTGCCCTTAGTCCTTAGAGACCCTTTCTCAGGTTCTTGCCTTTTGGCCCCTACATTTCAGAGACAGACACGTGCATAGTCAAATCTTTCTCCTGCTTGGAATCTCTCTGACTTCCTCTTTCTGCTATATCTCTCTTCTTCCTCTTCTTTTTTTTAAAGTTATTTTATTTATTTATTTATTTATTTATTTATTTATTTATTTATTGAGCCAGTGGGGGAGGGGCAGAGAGAGAACAAGAGAGAGAATCCCAAGCGTGCTCCTTGCTGTCAGCACAAAGCCCACTGAGGGACTTGTACCCATAAACTGTGAGATCACAACCTGAGCCAAAACCAAGAGTTGGACACTTAACCAACCGAGTCATTCTCTTCTTCCTCTTCTAATGCATCTCTAAAGTGAATTCTTCTATCTTTCTCTTCCTAGGATTATGTTGAGCTCATCCAGATAATCCAAAATAAACTGCCCATTTTAAGGTCAATTGATTAGTAACCTTAATTACAGCTACTAACAATACCTAGATTAGCATTTGAATAATCAGGGGATGGGAATCTTGATAGGGTAGGGGGAGGGTGGGTATCTTTAGAAGTATGCCTACCTCAATGCTACATCCTGGGATAAATTTGTACCCAAATATTGATGGTCTTTCTAGAGCAGGACAGAGCAGAAAACTTGTCCTTCACATGTTTAGATGTTAGCAGAAAACCTGTGCTCTGGGAAAGAAATGACATAGGGGAAGTGTTCAGATACAGATGCTGATGGTAAAGGGGTGGTGATGAATTTCGAGGGCTCCATATTTAAGGAGTATTACAATCTGACTTGCATTGCAGAATAGTCATTTTCCAGTCAGACAAGTAGCAAAGTAAATCAGAGAACAGTGACTACTGAGCGCCAAATGTACGGTGGTCATTGTAGAACTGAACTGTCTGTAGGCATAGGTCTCCCTTGCTGGTTAGGGTTCAGGACAGGGCTTTGGTCCTTAGGTAGTAGGTTATAGAGGTGGACATGGGCTGTTAGGCAAGAAATGGTTCAAACACCAAAGTATAGGACCAAATTACAGAATGGGAAGACTGTGAAAGCAGAGGTATAGTAGCAGCAATTTAGGAACAAGTAACCAGGTGTGTGCAACCTGTGATTATACCAGTTTCTGGCTCTTATGTGAAGTAAATAATTATTCCCCCAGATATTAATATTTTTCTCAGTAGTGCTATATGAATACAAACGTCTAGTCTAAATCCTCTGTCTCTAGGAAATGCCCTATTTCTCCCCTTATAAATAATAGTGATGGTCTTTTTTAAAAAAATATATATCAAGGTCATTATCTTTCTACATGTTAGAGGTAGAAGAGAGCAGCATTCCTCAAACAACTTTCATTGTATTGACTTTAAAACATTATTTTATGGGGCTCCTGGGTGGCTCAGTCAGTTAAGTATCCTACTTTGGCCCACATCATGATCTCATGGTTCGTGGGTTTGAGCCCCACATTGGGCTCTGTGCTGACAGTTCAGAGCCTGGAGCCTGCTTCAGATTCTCTCTCTCTCTCTCTCTCTCTCTCTCTCTCTCTCTCTCTCTCTCAAAAATAAACATAAAAAAATTTTAAACATTATTTTATGCCTGCTATTTTACTTTTACCTTGTATTGTCAAGAATTTTAGGAGATAAAATATAAATGCAAACAGACATTTACAGCATTAGATTAAAAAGAATTTTTCCCCCTCAGCTGTGAGTGCTTTAAAACATTAAGTTTTGGTCTGGAAAAAAAAAAAAGAGAGAGAGAGAGAGAATATCGCTTGTTAACCTAGAAGGATTCTTGAATCTGGGAGGAGAACCTTAATTGGTCCTTTGGGGACACCATCATCAATAAACCTAGGGAGGCAAAGTGAAGATTTTCAGAGTGTTTGTTTTTTGAGCTCTTTCCTAGGGCATAATTCCTAGACCCTTTTCGTGTTCATTTTGTGGCCAAAGACTTTCATGCCAGATATCCATCCATTATTATATGTGTGTTGAGGGGGGCAGTTGAGGGAAAGGTGATAATTACTAAGTAGTATTACTCTGTTTTTAGTCAACTCACACCTCTATAATGAGCAAGTTCCTGCTTCACATTTTTCCTCCAGCTAGCTGACCTGGCCAAAACTTAATCTAGCAGATGATTGAGTGTGGCATTAGCCAACACCATATTTCTTCCAGCTTCCTGTCCTGGGCTTCCTTTCCTGGGTTTATTATATTTCAAGTCTGGTTCTCCTCCAGCTGGCTCACTACCCCAAATATTGCTTTAATTGTGATATGGACAGTCCAGAACGTGAGTTAAATTTCAGAAACATCAGAAATCCTTTACTTTATCCTTTCACTGATGGTCTCTGAAAGTTACTTAACAACTTGTATTTGAATCCAATATTTGTACCAGACAAAGGGAAAATTAATGCCTTAATTGATGTTGCTTAACCTTTTAGATCATCATAAAGACATAAAATACTCTGCATTTTGCTATAGATTATTGAAATTTTTGCTAAGCAAACATAAGTTGATGTAACAGGAATTATGTTTAGTGTAGTAGGTAGTCAAAGTAGAAGAAAAACAATAGGGAATGATAAATACATGGGATGATAAAAAAGGGGTCTTGTCTTGATATGTTTCTATTATTACCCAGGGAGCCAGGTCCTTCCTGGCAGCCAAGTGAGTCTGCCTTATTGGATAGTGTCTGGGTTGGTAACCCAGTGAGTTGGCAGTAGGTCCTAAGTAGGATAAAGTTAGAGGTTCATTCTCCCATAACTGGCAACACCATAACTTTATTCTCCAAATTGAGTTGCAATTATATTCTATTTGTAAAAGGCTATTTTATGATTTTTCAGCACAATCTATCTCAAATTCTAGAGAAATTACTAGATGCCTCTTCTTAAGAGTAGATCAGTGACATAATTTTCATATTCAGAGGACAGTATGGGATGATGGACATGAAAAGATGATGAAGAGGAATTTAGCCAACACAAGTCAGCTAGCCCTCTGGAAGTTTGCTGAGAGGGTCGCCATATTCTGGTTTGGAGGGCTAGGAGGTATATATTATCAGTTATCTAATCTAAATTCACAGGGGTCTAAGGTGTAGACTGGAATGCCAATTTCTGTTTTTTAAAATATAAATACTACTTCTATACAGACAAGATATGATGTTGGCAGGCTATACTGTTCTTTATCTAGCCAATTGGTAGTTCAATTTGTGAGTAGTCAGAATAAGGGATTTATTTTGGACAAGAGAACTTTAAATACTCTGGACAAGGCCTCACTGATGTGACCTTAATGTTCTGTGTGAGGAACAAGACTCTACTAAAGACTGGAGTAATTCCGGGCCAGGCTCAATATTTCTTACCTTACTCTTGTAAAGAAAGTATTCTATTTGGAGTAATTCTTTTGCTGATAACCTTAAAATTATGTTAATAATAATATCTATTTTCAACTCAAATTTGGTCATAGAACGTGTTTCTTGATTAGAATATTGATGAATTCCTTAGTCAACCATTTATAAATTGTTGCTTAGTTTGATCAATTAACATATGACCAACTTTAGTCATTACATGTTGATTAAGTTGAATAAATTCTGAGTGGTGAGATGCATCACTGTCACCCCTATATTTAAGGCTATAATCAAGTGAAAAATTAAAAAAAAATTTTTATATTCATTTTTGAGAGGCAGAGACATTGGGCAAGCAGGGGAGGGACAGAGAGAGAGGGAGACACAGACTCGGAAGCAGGCTCCAGGCTCTGAGCTGTCAGCAGAGAGTCTGACATGGGGCTCGAACCCACAAACTACAAGATCATGACCTGAGCCCAAGTCAGATGCTCAACTGACTGAGCCACACAGGCGCCCCTCAAGTGAAAGATCTTTAACTTAAAAGACTTCATTTAGTGTCTTGTGATCATGTTTTTTTGTTTTTTTGGGTTTTTTTTTGTTGTTGTTGTTGTTGATTTGCTTTGCTTTTTACCATTAGAGCTGTATAGTCACTAGAAAACTGATCTCTTATGCTTTACATAGTTACTCCTAGCAGTTATATTAGGCAAAGAAGGTTCTAGGTTTTAAGACATGTAGCAAATTTAGAAAAACTCTTTAAGTAGTTACACAGAGTTATTAAAGTTTTTATTATATAACATATTCATTCATTGTTTTCTAGTACTATTATTTAGCTGCATAAAAAATACTTTTCCATTAGATGTAAAATTCTGTGTCTCCTTCTCTATTTGTCCCTCCCCTGCTCGCTCTCTGTCTCTCTGTCAAAATAAATAAACAATAAAAAAAAAAGAATATAACTTCTGTCCATATTCCAGATTTGGAGTAGATTGCCCAGGTAGATAGTCACTAGAAGCATTGGACATCAGGCTAGGCAATTTATTTGATGAAACTGATAAACATTTCTTTAGTAGGAACTTTCCACTCTATAACTGGTCCTTTGGTTTTCATCCCATTAGGAAATTTTTTTGCCACATCTCATAGATTTCATGAAATTATTACACAATATACTGAAGAAATGAAATGTGAAAATGTTGGCAGTCATACATTAAAAACAGTATGCAACTCTCCATATTTTATTCTCTTCTGTAAGTTTTAGCATGAAGCATTTTCACCATGAGTACTTTGCAGTCACCAACTAGTAAACACAGTGGCTCATTCAATATCCATTTCTATCTTGTTCCTTGCTACTAGAAAAAATTTGTGGAGGATGCCAATGTTTCCAGCCTCACATCATAAAATATTATTGGTCTATACCACACATGGCATTCCTATGTCTCTTTTCCACAAGCTGGCCCTATTGTATCTAGGCCGACCATGTGACCAAATTTCTGCAAATAAGGTATAAGGAAAATCTATTGATGGATTTGGGGATAAATTTTGTTGAAAGTGTGAGGCGTATCTGATATTTTCTTCTTTTCCCCTTTTATTGCCTAGAATGGAAGCATGACTGTTGGAACTGCAGTAGCCTTTTTTTTTTCTTTAGCAGGAGGCTACATGCCTGAAGAAAAGAAATCTCACCATATAAGGATGAAAGAACAAAAAGATGGAAAGAGCCTGTTTTCTTGATGTTGCCCTAGAGTAGCCAGTCTAAATCCAGGATTAACCTACCTACAGACTTGTTACATGAGATAACTGAATCTCTATTTAAGCTACTGTGATTTGGGACAGTTTTGTTTTTTTTTTCCTAGTACATTGCATTCCTAATTAATGAACTAAACTAGTCATTTAAGACTTCAAAATGAATTTTTTATAGGATATTGGTATTATTAGCTTTTACTTTGACTCAGACTATAGGTAAGACCTGTTAAACAATGTTAAACAATTTATCAAGAAATTTAGGTCTTTGTACACTCAATTATTTTGTGAAGAAATTTAAATAACAACACCAAGTCTTTTATATTTGCATACCATTTTCAATGCTCTTCATTCTTTTGGGTTTATGAATTTTCATCATAGTATTATTTTTCTTCTGCCTGAAGGACTTCTTTAATATTTCTTATAGTACAGATCTGCTGAAAAGTCTTTCAGCATTTTTATATCTGAAAAGTCTTTACTTTGACTTTGATTTTGAAAGCAGTTCTCACTGGATATAGATTTCTAGGCTGTTTTACCTTTCAGGACCCTAAAGATATTGGTCCACTGTCTTCTGACATTAATACTGATTCTCCATTAATCAGTCTTCTGATTAATCTGAAGTCCACTAATCTGTCCTTTCCATTAATACTGATTTAAATCTGTTATCATCTTTAACTTTGTTCCTCTCTATGTAATGTCTTTTTTTTAAACCGGCTACTTTTTTTTTTTAATGTTTATTTTTGAGAGTGAGACAGAGCACAAGCAGAGGAGGGACAGTCAGAAAGGGAGACATAGAATTCAAAGCAGTCTCCAGGCTCTGAGCTGTTGGCACAGAGCCTGACATGGGGCTTGAATTCACCAACCAACCATGAGATCATGACCTGAGCCAAAGTTGGATGCTCAACTGACTGAGCCACCCAGATGCCCCAGAACTGGCTACTTTTAAGACTTTATAGCTATTTTACAGAGTTTGATTATGCATTACATTGGTATATTTTTCTTTGTGTGTCTTGTTTTTGGAGTGTGCTGAGTTTGCTGGCTGTATAAGTTTATAGTTTTCATCAAATTTGGCCACATAGTTTTTCTGCCCCCTCCCTGCTGTCTACACCTATATTAGCTACTGGAATTTGTCCTAGAACTCATTGATACTGGTGCAACTCTCTGGTTACCTTGTTTTTCTTGGAATCAGTTATCAACTGCTTTTCTCTTCCTCTGTCAAAATGTATGGTTTTAAATTTTTATCTGTGTTTTTCTTGTTATTACAGTCAGAGAAAAGCCCTTTTATGCCCTTCAACATCCAACTGAAAATGACAGTTTATTGGTCTATCTTAATGTTGTTATGTGATATCACTCAAAGAACAATAGGTAAGTATTAGAAAGCGACACCTTTTCTACTTCTGGTAATTTTTCATACTAGGGCAGGGTCATTATCATAACATTCCTGTGCCTCTGTGTACTCTTCTTTATTCTCTCAGAGGAGGAGGAATGGCATAGTCTGGTAAATTTGAAGGAAGAACCTAGGAAGGCCTTATCAAGACTCTTTTTCTGTTTAGGATCAACTTTCATTCTCCCCCCAAATGCTGTATAACTTGCAAGTCCATCTATGTCTGTAAATGAGATGCTAAATCTAATTCTTGGGTTCAGTGTTTTATTCAGCATTCCTGAGTGTAATGACCACTTAATCCTACATCAGCATTTCTTTTATGCATTTAATAAACTAAATTCCTAAGATATAAGTTCAAAATTATGTTAACAGGTATTTGGATTATCTATTACGGCATAATAAGTGATCACTATACATAGTGGCTTAGAGCAGCAACCAGTTTTATTAGCTCTCACAGTTCTTTGGGTTGACTGGACTCAATTGTGTGATTCTTCGGCTTCACATGACAGATCTGCAGTATCTGGAGGCTTGACTGGACCAGAATGTCCAAGATGGTGTCCTCATGTGGCTAGCAATTGTTATTGCTATATATTATTGGCCAGTGGTTTAGCTGGGGTTGCTGACAAGACCAGCCCAGATTCAAGAAGACAGGAAATCAGATTCATTTCTTGATGCAAAGAGTATCATGTGCATACAGAGTGGGAAAATTTATTGGGGTCATTCTTGGAGATTAGCTTATTTCAAAGGGAAATAAGTTTAATATCACATGTGGATTATTTGAAGGAAAGTAATTCTCGTGGTGTGAGACATGCAGCCTGAAGTGGTAAACCTCATATCCCCATGTAACACACAACGAGACCAAAGCCCCATTTTTACTGCACACCTGATGGAGGAGAAAATCCTTTGAAAGTGCCTGACAGAGTCTGTACTTATAAAATATACAAGAAGAACAGGGATTTAGTCATTATTTCAGGATATTTTTGGGACTTCCAGGAAAATGCATGGTACGTTATAGCTATGAATCTGTTTCAGGTTGCATTTGCTACTTTTAGTCCCATTCTTGGACTCTGTACGGCTCTAAATTAAGAACAGCTTAATCTGTCATTGGGATGTAGTGACATGTAGAGGAGAAGTGTCTCCTTTCTTTCCTGGTCAGCTCACATCACTATCATCATCATCATCATCAAATACCCATGTTGTGAGTGTGGTGAGAAGTATATGCTTATGGTTTGAAGAATCACAAGATCAATGCCTTTTAACTGTTTCCCCTCCAAGTCTGTATCGACTCCATGTGTAGGGATAGAATAGAGCCCTAGATTACCTGGATTACAGTGGCTTTTCTAATTATGAAATTTTTATGGAGAAAATGGCATATTCAGGGGTGAGCCAGGATGAGAAGAGAGAGTTTATGCAAACTGTTTAAACATGCAGGAGTGTTTGATTTCAGAAGTGAAAGTCAAGGAAGTACATTTGTAAGTGAATGCATCTAGATGATAGGTGAGGCAGAAATGGGATATAATGGATGCGGGGTGGTGGGATAGGGTAAAAAGGAGTAGGCGCAGCTAAAAAAAGGTTGTATTCTGTTGTTGATGCAGGTCTCAGAGATAAAGATTATATTTGGGATGGCCCTGCTGTACTGCAACTTAATTTTAGTGTTCAGAATTTTATTTGACACCTTTCACATTATCCAGTAAATAATGACATGTACAATAATTTGATAGACAATGCAGGAAAAGAGTGTTTTAGCATAGTATTTTAACAGGTTCAAAGTTGGGACAAGTGATTTAAAATTTTGTTTTAAAGAATTCTTAACTTTTTAAAAGTTTAGGTCACTGTGCTATAGGAGTTCATTTTTATTCAATTTGGGGTTTATATTTTTATTCACTTTGGAATTGATCTTTACTCAAAATAACTTCATTCATTGGAGAAATGAGATGTAATTGATAATTAAAATTTCAGGAGAGGACTTGATTAGTAAGGGCACACATTCTAGCTCTAAAAACTTCTAGTATTCCCTGGCTGACCCTGTAAATATTAGCATCATTTAGATTTCCTTAGTGGATAACCTTTCTCCCCTTGATGTTTTAAAACTCCCTCTCTATATCCTACAAAACAATGTAACTTCTATTTTTCATGCTAATCATTAAAATCAGTTATTGTCCTTTTTTCAGATATAGAAAACATGAGGTGTTTAGCTAAATCTATTCTGTCATACAAGCATACCCTGAACCTCTTCCAGTATAGATTTCTCCTGTGAAATTACTTGAACTTCCTGTTTTTCATCAATAAAGGACACAATGTCTGACTGCATCTGTGAACAATGTAGATAGTTAACTTAAGCAAAGGCTAAAGTGGACTTTACTTGGCTGTGTTTTTTGAATCAAAAAATTGTGATCCTCACTGTTTTAGTAAATGTCCTTTGACATTTTACCAGCAGACAAGCATATTATTATCTTATCAAGAGTAATTGTTTCAATCACCTAACCAACCTCACTAGCTTCAAGTTAAAGGAGGTATAAATTATTATAAAGTTTTAGGAACTGTTTTGTAAAGAAGATGAGAAGTAAGGTTTTTTCTGCCAGGGTTGGTGGGGGTGTAGGGGGAAGTGGCTGTCCTTGCCTATTCAGTCTCCTGGAATCACTGAGATTCTGTTATTTCAAGGTCAGATCTCTGAGTGAAGGGTGTGTGGATATGTGAAACCTTACTATCTAGGATGAAAACTGAATTACTGGATCATTTCACTAATAAGCCAGAAATTAGTTTCCATAAAACCGACATCATCACTTGATAGTTTCAATTAGAAATGGAAAAGCCACATGAATCATTAAATAACAGTATTTTTTGAAATTTCCACCTTCATTTTCACATTGAGAATGGTCACTGGGCTGTAATCTTTCATTACATATTTCAACCTGTGAAGTCTCCTATCTTTGGTAGTTGTTTTTGTTTTTGTTTTTGTTTTTTTCCAGAAGGAAACAGTAGAACTACAGATAGTATCCAATCTTCTAAATATAAGCATCTTGAAAAAACAGCATTACTTAATGATGCATGGAGTATGCCTAATTAAGATAAAACCCCCCATTTTAATTTGTTTTTTTACAGTGTATTATCTCAGAGGACAAAGTTTAAGAAAGACACCTCAGGGTACAAAATTATAATTTAAAAGGATTTGTTTATCCCAAATTCCAGATATCTCCCCTCACCACCCACCCAGCCTGTTACAGTGAGAACTATGTTTAGAGAAGTGATTTGCTATAAAATAAAGGGAAAACCATGTGATTTAGAATGAGGACATTTGGCTGCTGGTTCTGCTCTCACCTCTCTTTGTAATGGAAATGATTAAAGAGAAAAAGTGAGTGTATGGGAACAAGGGATATAGGAGACATCTCTGTACCCTCTACTCAATTTTGGAACCTGAAACTTCTCTAAAAAAAATAAAATCTCTCTATAAAAAACAAAAAGATTGGTGGTTGCCAAGGGTTTGCAGGAGGGAAGGATGAATGGGGGAACACAGAGGATTTTTAGGGCAGTGAAACTATTCTGTATGAAATGCTATTTGTAGATACATGTGATATGTTTGTCAAAACCTATGGAATGTACCACACGAAGAGTGAATCCTAATGTAAACTGTGGACTTTGGGTGACAATGTGTCAATGTGTGCTCATCAGTTCTAACAAATGTACCATTCTGGTGCAGGATTTTGATAGTGGGGGAAGCTGTGTGTATGTGGGGTAGGGAGCATATGAGGAACCTCTGTACCGTCTGCCCAATTTTGCTATAAACTGCTCTAAAATAGTCTATATTTTTCAAAAAAAAAGAAAAAGAAAAAGTAGGAAAAATGCAAAAACTTTGTTATTATTTATATATTTTTTTAAATTTTTTTTTTAACGTTTATTTTTGAGACAGAGAGAGACAGAGCATGAACAGGGGAGGGGCAGAGAGAGAGGGAGACACAGAATCTGAAACAGGCTCCAGGCTCTGAGCTGTCATCACAGAGCCTGACGCGGGGCTTGAATTCACGGACCGCGAGATCATGACCTGAGCCGAAGTCCGACGCTTAACCGATCAAGCCACCCAGGCGCCCCAATAAAAAATAATTTTAAAGTTACCACTCATTTATTTATTCCTCCTTTAGTGAAACATTTACTGTATAATGGACTACTCAAGGACTTCCCAGGTTCTGAGAGGCAAAGAGAGGTGATGGCTCAGTCTTGGCCTCTCAGAGCAAGGCAGGTACACAAAGTACATCCTGAGGGACAGACATATGGATGGCTCAGTAGGCTGAGCATCTGACTTCAGCTCAGGTCATGATCTCACAGTTGGTGGGTTCAGGCCCCCACATCCAGCTTTGTGCTGACAGCGTGGAACCTGCTTTGATTCTCTGTCTCCTCCTCTCTCTACACCTTCCCCACTCTCTCTCTTTCTCTCTCTCAAAACTAAATAAACCTGAGAAATACTGTGATGTAGGAATAGCACTATAATGGAGATTCTGAAGAAAATGATGTAAGCCAGATAGGGATAAGGGGAAAATGTTTTCTCTTTCTGAATAGCCAAGTATATTTACAACTTTGCACTAGTAAATGCATAGATCTCATTCAGGTGTAACTTAACTCATGTGTGTTTCCCTTATTAATGTGCAAACTCCTTACAGAATGAAGACCTGTCTCCTTTTTTTCTGTAGTAGCCAGCACAGTGCTTCGCACAGAGTACACAGATACATTAAATAATGATACACATAAATTGCTTTCCTATTATGCCTGATACATAGAATGTGCTCAATAGCAATACAGTTTATTTTCACTTGAGGAATAGTGTATAGATTGTAGGATGCATAAATTTCATGTCTTTGTATGATTTGTTTTCTTTTATTTCTTAAAAAAATAAGTTATGAGGGATTTCTTGGATGTTCTGGGGACTAAAACCCAATTCTTTGGTTTTAATAATGTTGATAAACGTGTGAGATTTGTTCATGACTGAATACAAAAGGAGATTCTTTTTAATGTAACCTAGAACGCAAATTACAATCATGAGAAATTTATTGAATATTATGGTGATTAAAATCTGATTCTTTGGTCTTAATAATATTAATAGAGTAGCGAGATTTGTTTGTGATTGAATCTAAAAATAGATTGTTTTTATTTTACATAAAATTCAAATTGTATAAGGCTTGGCAGAAAAACGATGATATAAAAGAGAATGTCTGAACTTGCAGCTTGTTCTTTTATCTGACTTGTGAACACTTATTAACATGGCTTCATCCATAGTTGATATGAAAAAGAGAGAGTTCCAGGTAACTTTCACTCCAGGACCTGGTGTTTAGCAGCAAACCTTGATAGTAGTTGGCAATTTTCATCATTAATGTTTCTATTTTAGCACATGTGAGTATATTAATAATAATGTAATTATAACAATGTTATAAATATATTGTTATGATTGATAATTTACAACTTAACAATTGTGGTTTATACTAATTATATATTTATACTAATTATTTTATATACCAAATTTATTAATTTTATAATTTAATGTATTATATAATTATAATAATTTTTATGTCATTTCCAATTGGTTGTTAAATTCATCCAGGTCCTTTCTCATTTAAAATATTTTACTTTTTGGTCCTAGATACTCCATTTTATTCTTTTTTTTTTTTTTTTTAGATTTTCCCTTTCTCTGCTATATATTTCCTGCATTCATTGACTGTGTCTGTATTTTTTCCTTAAGTCCTTGTGCATATTTATAATAGGTGTTTAAAATGCTTTTCTGCTATTCCAACATCTGGGTTATTCAGGTGAGGGGTTGGTCTATTGTCTGCTTTTTCCCCTGAGAGACTCTGGATTTTATAACCTTGAAGAGTGGTGATTTTTGTCATAGCCGGTAGTTAGTTAATTTGCCTGGGTTTAAACTCTAAACTCTGTCTTCCCTGAAATGAACGGCTACTGAAACTGCTTTGTTCTTTTGGCCTTTCCTCGCTGTTGCATTTGATGCAAAACCTTGAAGTTCCTGGTGGAGGAGGCCATGGAGGGGACATGACCGCTGGTTGACCTGAGAGCTGGACCCTAGCAATGGGAGGCTCCTTACCCCTCCACTGGCCTTGGAATGTGGGTTTCGCTTACTCTTCTCACACTAGGAGCCCCCTCAAGGACACAGCCTTGAGAGGGTAATGTGTTGAGATCTTCTGGAAGATATAAGTGACTGATTCCCGTTATAGCTTCTATGTAAATTCAAGATCCGGGCGCATGGTGCCAACACCAACTCATCTTGCAGCCACCCAAGAGAGAAGCCTCGTAAGTTCTCTTGCTGTTTTTAAACCTGCCAGTTTCCAATCTGGAGTTGCTGTCACTCTCTTGGGTCTCTCTCTGCCCTCCATCTTGCGGCCAGTTTCAAATTTCACCTGTGGAACTCTCTGAGGTTGCAAACCAGCAGTTCCCCATCTCCCCCCGCGGGGCTATACCCAGGCATCAGCCAAGATTTTCGGTGAAGTCTATCGGCAGTTTTGAGGCCTCCCCTGCTGTGGTCTTCGGCTTTGATTTTTCTGGTTTCAGTGTTCAGCCACTTAGCAGCCAAACTTCATTCCCTGACTTCTCAGTCAGTAGATGTGAGCCTTGGCTTGAGTGTCAGCATCCTTCACCCCCTCCCGCAGCTGTTGCCTGGACATCCTTAGTGAAAAACTAGTAAACAAGGATTTTACCTGGTATAGCTCCTTTCTTTCATAAAAGAGTCAAATGTCCCCCCAATTTCTTGCTGCTCTGGCTAGCTCTCCAGGGTCTCCTCAGAGCTACTGTTTATACTTTGTGCAGAATTCAGGGTCCAATATAATAATAGACTCTACCAGACTCCATCATGCCCATAGAATAGATTTAATTATGATGGTTCATACTATGCTTCCATCCTTCATCCTTGGTAAGGAAATCTGACACAAAGAGTAAAGTAGCTTAAACTCCCTGAGACTGTAGAATTCATTATTAGATGAGACATAGAATTAATCCGGTAGAAATACTATGCTATCTCTGAGCAGAATATGATTTTATTGTAGACTGGTATATAAATTGAAATGTAATTATTTGATCAGTTTTATTAACATATAAAAATAGTTGAATATTTTATTAAAGGTAAGTAAGAAAGAAACAAGAACCAAACTAATAAACATTTACTAGACACATACTTGGTCCTCTAAAAAATCACATTCCATGGGGTGCCTGGGTGGCTCAGTTGGTTGAGCATCTGACTTCAGCTCAGGTCATGATCTCAAGGTCCATGGGTTCAAGCCCCACATCAGGCTCTGTGCTCACAGCTCAGAGCCTGGATCCTGCTTTAGATTCTGTGTCTCCCTCTCTCTCTGCCCTTCCCCTGCTCATGCTCTGTCTATATCTGTCTCTCGAAAATGAATAAACATTAAAAAATTTGTTGAAAAAAAAATCATTCCACTTCATAAAGAAAATGCAGAATATTCTTAATCTTTCCAGATCCTCTTCATCATTCAGTTAAAAAAAAATTTAACTTGAGATTTTGGAAAGAGGGAAATACTGCTCTAACCTTCAGCTCTCTCTGAATCTTTCCACAGATACAGGGACAGAAAACCAACCAAAAAGTGGGGCAATCTGAAAACAGCAAAACTGGAGGGGTTTCTCAGAATCTCATGTACTGGTTGGTGGATGGGGACCACTGTAAGGTCTGGACCCCAGGTATTCTTTTTTTTTTTTTTTTTAAGTTTATTTATTTATTTTGAGAGAGAGAGAGAGGGGAAAAAAATACAGGAGTGGGGGAGGGGTAGAGAGAGAGGGAAAGAGAGAAACCCAAGCAGGCTTCACCCTGTCAGCCCAGAGCCTGAGGCAGGGCTCAGTCTCACAAACCATGACATCATGACCTGAGCCGAAATCAAAAATTGGTCGTTTAACCAACTGAATCACCCGGGCACCCCCAAGAATTCTTGATACTAAAAGATGGAAGCTTTTTGCCAAGTCAGTCTTGAACCAGGAGAAAATTCTGGTAATAGAATCCAAAGTCAGAACATTGACAACAAGTTCCAAAGGAAAATGTTCATCCAGGACTCAGAAGGTGGGAAAAAAAGGGCCAGATAGTAAATTTCCAAGCTTTATTGTAGGCCATATATAGTCTCTGTTGGATCATCTACCTCCCTTCCTTTCTTCCTTCCTCTTTTTCTTTTCTATTTTTCTAAACAATATTTTGAAAATGTGAAAAACATTCTTAGCTAGAAAGCAGTACAACAAACAGGCCAGAGGTCCACATTTCATCCATCAGCTGTAGTTTGCCTTCCTTGTCTAGGTAAAATTACGAAAGGAAAGCAAAGGAAACCATTCTCAGAAGGTAGGACTCCATGTTGTTTTCATCACTTTGTGAAAACAACAAAAGAGGGAGCTCTAGAGCCATGAACTTGGTTCATCCCTTCTTTCAAAAAGGACCTGAAAGGGTTTTTTACTTAAAATTGAGCAACAGAAAAAGTGAGTTGAGTCTCATACCAATTTAATATTGGAAAAAGGACAGTAAGGAACAGCAGAACATCCCTACAGATTAGGAAAACAGTCCAGAGGCATGCCCACAAAGAAATGAAAACTGTAACCTAATACTTCAAAACAAAATACATTAAGAACATAATCGAGTATGCGGATACACAACATAAACTAGAATGACAAAAATGCAGATGTATGCTGTTCTGAAGAACACTGTTAGCAAAATGTTTTTTAAATATATAGGTATAAACAGCTAAATCCTGGTTCCAACTTTCTAATAATGTGGGCATAAGAAAGTAACCCTCCCTCTCTAGTCTCTTAGGTCCTAGGGAGGATCTCTGGTTTTATAAAAGATAGAATCGAATATTGCCTTAATGGTCTGTTCCTTCTCTTTTTGGGCATTTTTGCCTAAGAGCCAATCTTACCTTCTTTGAAACCATCCAATGACTGAAGTGTGTATTTAAATGATAGACATTTATTTTGTGCGGAATTTTACTGAATAGATCATGATAATAGAAATAATATTTATAATTTCAGAAGTTAGAATAAGTAAGCAAAATATGTGGGTGAGGTGTTTTTAATAAACAAATTATATGGGTGAGAGGGATATTATTATTCAGCCCATTGTTGCTTTGATCAAATCTCAGGGGGTGATTAAATCTACTGAAATTTATCAAATTTATCATTTATCTGAAAGATGACCTTTCTTAAACTACCTAGTGCACTTAATCCATTATATGAATGCACACCATTTCAGGAGGAGAGGATTTCCATTTTTCTAATATTACCCTTCTTGCAATCAATGCTATTCTCAAGAGGATTTGTTTTCTCATGGACTAGATGTTCTTTGTAAATTCTCAACATGACCTAATATAAAAATCAATACATCTTTAGGTAAGTTCATTTCTATTATTAGATCTCACTGTAGTTTCACACTAACGTGTTTCGAAATATAAGCAGCGCCCTACCACAGGGCATGGCTTTTTCCTGGTAATGCATTAAATTTCATTATGGTAAAAACCATTATAACAACAATAAAATCCACCACAGGTTTAAAAAAAGTCTCTTGGCTCCAGATGATTGCCAACAATATTTATGCTTTAATGTGCTCATTACAATACCAGTCTTAATGAAATTGAAAAGTGCTTTGTCCAGTATGTCTCTGTTTGTGATGTCCCCCACCCTTGAAAAAGAAGCGTAGATTTTTCTAGCTTAGCAAGGACTAAAGGAAGCGTTTACTGTGGCACTGAGTGAGGAGGGGGGGACAGCTTCTCTGGACTCCCACAGCCAAAGAGGAGCAAAGCAGTACACACAGCATCGCTTGCATGATAAATTAGCAGGAGCAATTTATTTCTTGGACTAAAGAAATTATGGTTAATTCTGTATTTTGCATATTCATGAAGGAACCTACTCAAATTAAAGAAAAGGTGCCAAGAGAAGTCCTGGGGCACTTGAGGTCTGTTTTATTTTAGTCTGATCCTGATGGAGGAGGTGATTAATTATCCTGCAACTTGGTTTTTCTAGCCATAATAATTAGAACATTCCAGCACAAAGAAAGAATTCAGACATTCTTTGAAGTGGTTGTAGAAGGATTTGCCTTGGACTGTAATTTTTCTAGAATCTAGAGGACACAGAACACATCAGCGGTTGCATTTTCTATTGATCTTACTGTCCCATCCAAGCACAACTATTCATAATTGTCACATGTATTTGAAGCTGTGTGGCTTTCTATTGATTGCCCAAGTTTTTCATTATCCATTAAAATTTTTTCACTTTCATATTCTAGACTTGTTAAGTATGTTCTTGATTGAAATACTCATGTTTTTCAAGTTTAGCATGGCAAGAAAAGAGATACTTTTGAAGCAAAACCATTATACATATTCAGGAGAGGTGTGAGTCAGCAAGTTTGCAGAAATTCTTTGGGCCTGATCACACGCCAGGCAGAGAGGTGCTCTCACGGTGAGTTGGAAAGTGTTGTAGAGGCAGTTATGGGACACAATGGAGAAAATAAATCTTCAAAGCTTCATGAGAAAAATTTAATACTCACTTTGAAGTATTTCCAGAACATTAGACATGCACAAAATAACTGCATATAAAAATAGCCTTTAAAGATAAGTAAGTCATTCTTGGGTTGTCCCCTAATTTGGATAATAAAAGCTCCCATGTCCTTTGATTAGCCCTAATTTACAGTTTTATCCGCTGTTGAAAATATAGTATATATTTTTTCATTTGTTAGTGTCTTGTTAAAATTTTGTAAAATCATCTTGAATCTTAAAAGTACACATATACAAAATGGGCCTTAACTTTCCATTGCTTGATGCAATGAGTGGCTTTTTAACATTCCATATTCTGTTGCTTCAGGGAAAGGCATTGTGAAAATCATAATCCTGATGTTAATCACTCATGAGAGATAGGAGGGATGCAAAATTTTTCCTTGTTTATCCTTTATTTTTGTTCTATTTTATAAAAACATTAAAATATCCTAATTTAAGCATGGCTGCTCAAAATAAGAAGGGAAATCTCCATGACCATCACAGAAGTATGGTGAGTCTCCTCATGAGGAAATGGAGTGAAAATGGAGAGAAGCTCTTTCAATATCGTCAAGACTATTCATTTTAAGGCCTCTTTCTCTGAGGAGTAGTAGAGATTTTAGAGACTGTCTCTTCTTGTATTCTTTTTCAGCCTTGCATCACAGCGGGCTAACAAATTTTCAGATACAGTATAATTTGTCTTGATCCTTATGAACAAATAAATGACATATAGCAAAGATTATTGAAATCTATTACAAATCTATAGAGCATAAAAGTTTGAGGACTATAGCACATCCAATGAGAGACCTCGACACTACAGTAACTATCTATTTGAGCTATTGGAACTTTTATTAAGTAGAAAGAATATAGAAGTAGACATCAGGAACTCAATGATTTTTTTTTTTTTTAAGTGGGCTTCATGCCCAGCATGGAGCCCAATGAGGGGCCAATGCAGGGACAAACTCACAACCCTGAGAACAAGACCTGAGCTGAGATCAAGAGCCCGATGCTTAACTGACTGAGCCACCCAAGTACCCCCAGGAACTCAATGATTTTAACCCTAATCTGCCAGTTACTAGTGATGTGACCTTGGGAAAGACCCTCAACATTTCTGGGTCTCTATTACATAAAGGGTCAAACAAGATTTCTCAGGTGACTTTACATTAAAACATTCTGTGAGTAGTTTTTATTTGTGATATTGTTAGAAGATTTGCATATTATAATTTATAAGGAAAATCACCTTCATCTAAGGATGTGTACAAAGAGATGTAGACACAGCCTAAAACAATTCTAGAGAGGCCATGTCTCTTCTGGACTCTATAGATATCTTTAAGAGATTAAGGAGAAGAGACCAAGAAGAAAATTAGTGCTGTTCAGTTACATATATTTCAGTGTCAAAAAATTATTGAACGATTTGAAGAGATTTTCCACCAAGATTCTTGACTGGTCATGGAATGTTATTCAATCCATAATTTTTTCCATAAAAACAATGACTTTTATGCTAATAAAAGTCTTCGTTCAATTACTGGACAAAAATCTTAGTTCCTCCATAACAGGCTTTTCTAATTCTGTTTTGTAATTGCAGTAAGGCATCTCTGAGGATTTATCTGCACGCCGGCAGTATGTGGCCTTTTCTTGAACCCATCAGAATTGTGACTTTTCTTTGAACTCTTGGCTGCTTGGTGCTACTGACCTTGTTGCTCGTTTATAACTTGGGTGCCATTTATCACTCCCAGACTTACAGATATTGTTGTGGAAAGAGACTGAATGCAATCATTCATGCCATTGCCTCTTTCTAGTGGTGCCTCGCAGCTTCCTTCCTTACAGGATAACTGATAGGGAGAGATTAGTGACAAAGCTGTAATTCTATTGAGGGATTGTGATGTAACTATATCATAAACCATGAAGTGAGACTCAAGAGGTTTGAGATCACGACTGCTGAGATCAAGTTACGGCTGCCACAGTCAATCTCTGTCAATATGTGTTTTGTGATGGTTTGTAATCTGCCTGTAAAATATTAGCTACCTGTAGAAAATACCTTTTTTCCCCTCTAGTGTTGACTTGATTGTAAAGCTTCTGCAATTTAAGGGCTTAAAAGAAATATTCATTTTTATTTTTATAAAATAAAATACAGTCTTTTTAGGGACCATTTAGAAAACTTGCCCTTTGATTTGGTAATTAAAATTGAAGTCTAATCAACATAGCGTTATATTACTTTCAGGTGTACAACATAATGATTTGATATTTGTGATAATACACGTTTTAAATCTGTGAAACTTTGTAGATTTCTCACACAACACTTGAACTACTTAGCTTTTAATACTTTGAAGTTTTTATGCATTTGTGAAATTTGCAAAGATAATGTATTGAGGTTGAGATTCACATAATAAATAGAACCATTTTGATGTAAGTAATTTAGTGTCATTTAGCACACTAATAATGTTGTACAACCCCAGGGTATAACGCAGAACCCACAGGCAGAATCCCCCTAGGCTCCTACCCCCGAGCCCTGTTGTGAAATATTCAAAGTAGAAATAAGTCAATTGACTTGATATTTTACATACTCAACACTTAGAAGGAATTAAAGCCATTATTTTGCAGTTATCCATATTATTTTAGCTAACTTGTGCCTTCAGCACCACTTTTGTAAGTTATTTTTTGGGAAGGAGGTTGTCCAGGTAACACGAGTTTATGGAGATACTAGTAAATATTACTTTTTAAGTGTGCAAAGAAACTGGTTAAGCTAGTATATGCAGATTTTGTTTTTCCTGCAGGATTTTTCGAAACCTTTTGGATGTTCATAAACTCTGCTTCTCTTTAGTTTAGAGCCATAGCATACCGCATTTCCTGAATTATTTGCATAATTTGTCCTGGAGCATTCTGACTGTACTGTTAAGACCCATTCTATGTCAAACAATGATCTTGGCCTAATTATGACATTGTTGGAGGTCATTATCAAGAAATAGGTTTTTACTAAAAGGACTTGAAAAATATGAATCAGACTTTTAAAGCTCATACTGACATCATACTCTTGGAGCAAAAGGCTGAGATTCAATATTTTTAGAATTTTGTCTAGTAAGTAAAAATAGCAGTTAACATTTCAAAAACAGTTTTAAATATTATCTACATTTCTATCAATAATCCTGAAAACTAGGTATTATTGCTCTAATCTTATAGATGGATAAATGACTTAACTTTAGTCACATTAAAATATCTTCCTTTGGGATGGGATGATATGCCCAGCATCTCACACTTCTCAATGGTGGAGTAATGATTTAAGTGCAGATGCCTAGGGTTGTAAATCCTACAGTCTTTGCTTTTACTTTGCAGCATTGCTGTGTTAGCATGAGCTTGGGACTCTCGTTTCCTGAGACTTAGTTTCTGTATTTATAAAAATGAACAAACTGGATGATCTCTAAAGTCTGGTCTAGCTTAGTTCTGTTGCTTAAATCCTGTACTATTTCCTAGCCTGTCTATAGCATTTAGCAAAAAAAAAAAAAAAAAAAAAAAAAAAGGAAAAGAAAAAGAAATTATATATCCCTGTATCAGGAATCCTAAGAATTCAATAAAAATGTTAAAATACTTTCCCATATAAATGAACAATTATGACAGCTGACCTTTATACGAACGTCCCAGAACTCAGAATGAGTTATAGGATCAAGCGGGGAACTTTGCTTTGCTTTTATAAATATAGTTAAGACCAATGTAAATACACGACTTGCCTTAAACACTAGGGTTTCTTCATAGGAACATAGAAACATAGATTGAGCTTGCAAAGAGGTTGTGTGTGTGTTTGCCTTTCCCTGGCCATCCTTGTTCATCAAATAAAGGAGTCAATTTTGGAGGCGAGGTCTGTATCCAGGTAGGAGGGGAGAGAAGGTCAAAATAGATCCACCACCTTTGAATCAGCTTATTTATCATTATATTAGAGGAAACGACAGGAGTGAATAGCTTGGTCCAACCTCAAATGACCAAATGCATTTTACTTTTTTTCTCTCAACTTTAAAATATTTTTGCCTGTTTACATATGTATCTTAGAAAAAAATTCTCAAATTTTCCTTCTCTTTAATTATGATAAACCTTCCTTCTTAAAATCACAGTATCATATGCATATTTCCACTTATGAAGATTTCATAAGCTTTATTTCCTGTGGTTTCTATTATGTACTATTTTGATAATACAAAATATTTTTTGCTCTGCAAAATTTCAAATATATATCATACTAAATATGGTTTTCAAACTACCTATCTCTTGTTCGCTCAACCTTTCCCTTAATATTCTGATATCTTCTCTCAACATTTTTTTTTTAGTTTGTTTATTTATTTTGAGAGAAAGAGAGTAGGAGAAGGGCAGAGAGAGAGAGAGGGAGAGAATGACAGTCCCAAGCAGGCTCATCGCTGTCAGCACAGAGCCCAATGCGGGGCTCGAACTCACGAACTGTGAGACCACGACCAAGCCAAAATCAAATGTCAGATGTTTAACTGACTGAGCCACCCAGGTCCCCCTCCACCTTGTTTTATATTACGGATCACTGGTTGAGTGAACCTCTATGTAGGATAGGAAGCAAATTTTTATTCTTACTTCATTTCATAAGGAAGCCTTCTCTCCATGTACAGATAAGGAAACTGAAAAGTGTCTGCATAGAAAAAAGCTATTTGATAATATTTTCAGAAAGAAAATAGAAGTTTCCTAAATCTTCTTTTTCCCTAATCCTGTCTTAACCTTTTGATGTTTAGTCATTTTCTTTTGAGTCAATTTTTCCCCCGATTATTAACTAGAGTAAACCAGCCAAATTTTCATCGTCAGTTTCTGTGCATATACTAAAATCAGTCCTTCAAAATCACTTTCATGGACCTCATGAAACTCCACATCTTTTACAAAATTTTTCATTTCACTTACCAATCAATATCCACTGTTAGATGTCCAAGACTCCAGATAAGGAACTGATAGACTGGTTGCATTAAGTGGTTGGTGCGATGGGTAAGAATGGAAGTTAGCATCATGTGGGAAGGAAAGTCTTGAGTAGAGCCTTATTTGTTAAGTCTTGATATATTTATTTAGGTTTTTTGGCTTTATGACAGAGAGGAGTTAGAAAATAAATATCCAGATATTACAACACCTTGTAAACCACAGATCCTTCTGGAAAAATAACTTTTGTGTATATAATATAGTTTATTCTTCATTATCTGAATATTTCTAACAAAATTGCTTCTCTTTTTGGATATCTCACCACCATCCAGATTAAGTGTTTGATTCCATTTGTGTACCCACCTAGATTTATCCCTCATTCATCGAGAGAGAGAGAGAGAGAGAGAGAGAGAGAGACATCAGAAGTGAGTCTACAGTTAGGATCATTAATAACTAGCTCTTGAATATATCCCAGGATTCACAGCTTACTGACCATAGAGTATGTCAAATGCTTCATATAAGTAGTCTCGTATATTGACCTTCCTGCCTATGGACAGGCAGCACCTGCAGGGCTGTGAAACCCCCTTAGGGACACATGGCTGGTTCTGACACAGGGAATGGATCTATGCAAGGACTCATAAAATCTGAATGATTTATCCAAAGTAAACACTAGGATATTGCTCCCTCTGGTCCTTTCTATGTGGTAGAGGCACATAACAAGCTCCCCTCGTTTTTCACTAGAGGATGTTCATGGAAATTGTCATGACTTATTTCGTTGTCAAGAAGATTGATTTTTCCCACAGGAACAATTATAACGGGTGGTAGGTGCATTTCTGACCAGGACCCAAGGTAAAATTAATCACAGCAAAACATATAACTGTAAACATCTCCGATAATTTAAACTTTCAAAATCTTGCTCGAATTCATAGAATAGGGACAATATACTGAACATATCAGTTATATAAATAAATCTTTTATTATAGATTTGACTAAAAATGTATAGCTAGTTGTGATAAATACACTTACCAAATGACTGTTTTATTTGCTTTCTTAGAAATTAGAAAGTATTCTTTGATAGGATTTATTTTTCAACTGGCTTTAAAAACTATATAGGGAAATTTGAATCAATGTCTTACTTTTCTTTCCACACTTTTTTTCTGGAGCAAGAAGATGTGTTTTGCAGGAATAATCTACAGTTTCTTTTATTTTGCCAAGCCAGTGTATCATTAAATATTGAGTGAGACTTCCAAGGATGTGAAAATTGAATAACGCAGCGGTAAAATTTACCAAAAGCAGTTCGTTGATGGACAGTGAGAGCCTCATACAAGAATATTCAGGGAAAGTGTCTTGAAACAAATTCTTGTGCTTCTTAGTAGTGGCAGTGTCCACTTTGTTTATGGCATGTTCAGGTCACCAGAGCCCTCTCTGGAAATGGGGTGATTTAAGGAGGGTACCAGGATAATGCCTCTCTGTAGGCTTTGGCATCTCAGCTCCTCCCCGCTCCTTGCAGTTGAGTACCTTGGCACCAGCTCAGTATTTATGCCCTTCCCATCTTAGAGTGGACAACAAAGTGTTCTCTGTGACTGACTCTCATGAGCCAGAGGCATTCTGCTCATCTCTCCTGGCCCTTCACTGCCATACCTCTCCCAAAACATAAGCATGCTTCTCGTCCAGCCCAACGACCTGTCTTGTTTAGTAGAACACCCTCACTCTAAAGAGAGGATTGGTGTACCATAAATGAAGTGGTAAGTATGAGTTAGTGTCAGAGATCATTTTACACATTAAACCACTGAAATGTAAAAAGAATCAAGTGTGAAATTAGTAGCCTGCTATAAAGGCTAGAACACTAGCCTAGAATTCAGAAAAGGTGTTACTTATGGTTCTATTGCTGACTGCTATAAAACTTTGGTAAAATGTTTAAACTCACTGTGTATCATTTTCCTTATCTGTAAAGTAGGCCAAATTTAACTTCCATGATTGTATGTTGATAGATTGGATTTGCCTTTGTTCCCTTATGCCATATCTCTGGCCAAACATACAGACTAGATTAAGTATGTGTGAATATTAATTTAAACATCTTTTTCTTAGATACCTTATTAAATTCTGCATGTTTATATAAGTTGTATTAATTAGGATTCTCCAGTGAAACAAGAATCAACAGAACAAAACTCTCTCTCTCTAGATCGATCAATCTATCTACCTATCCATATATCTATATATATGTACAGAGAAAGAGAGAAACATTTTATTGTAAGAAATTGGCTCATGCAAAAATTGGTGTTTAGAAGTCCCAAGATCTTCAGTCAGAAGGCTGGAGACCCAGGAGAGCCTCTGATGTAGTTCCAGTCCAAGTCTGAAGGCCTGAGAACCAGGAGAAAGGAGGGGTAGACTCAGGACCCAAGAAGAGACAATATTTCAGTTAATTTGAAGGCAGGAAAAGACCAATGATCCACTAATCAGGCAGGAGGAGTTGCCTCTTTCTCATGGAAGGGTCAGCCTTTTTGTTCTATTCAGGCCTTCAACAGACTGGAGGAGGCCCACTGGGGAGGGTAATCTGCTCTACTCAGCCTACAGATTCAAATGTTAGTCTCCAAATCCTAAAACACTACCGCAGACATACCCAGAATAATGTTTGACCAAATATTTGGGCATTGTGTCGCCCAGTCAAGCTGACACATAAAATTAACCATCACCTTGATCAAAAAAGATATGTGCACTATGCATGTGTTCCTAATATTTGAAATTTGATGTCAACATCTATTTTTCTAAGGGGCTTTAAAGATGTTTGAGAAACTAAGAACATCAGAATCATATTGTCTCCCCAAAAGCCCATCCAAGTCCAGAGCATCTGACTTTGATAAGATCATGTATGTGGAGAGGATGGCATATCCTTTCTTTGATATTTATCACAAAGAGTAGACATTAGAAGCTTATTAGAAGTAGATACAGGGGCGCCTGGGTGGCGCAGTCGGTTAAGCGTCCGACTTCAGCCAGGTCACGATCTCGCGGTCCGTGAGTTCGAGCCCCGCGTCAGGCTCTGGGCTGATGGCTCGGAGCCTGGAGCCTGTTTCCGATTCTGTGTCTCCCTCTCTCTCTGCCCCTCCCCTGTTCATGCTCTGTGTCTCTCTGTCCCAAAAATAAATAAAAAACGTTGAAAAAAAAAATTTAAAAAAAAAAGAAAAATTGCTTTAAAAAAAAAAAAAAAGTAGATACAATTTCTTTTTTATACAGATCTCTCATCTATGATATCATTTAAGCTTTCTTGAAATTCTTGACTTTAATGTTTGTCACCTTTCAGGCTGATGAAGCCCACTGAGTAAGTGTGTTTCATTTTCCACAAGTGGCCTCCCTTAAGTCTCCAGAACATGGTTCCATTTTGGTACCATGGACTTGAAAACAAACATGTCCTTCATGGTTTCATATGTTTCAAATACATTCCTTTCAGGGTCTTTACCAAAATCTTAAAGTGCTTTTATTCTGTTTTCACCTAGAAATTTGTATGTCACATGGCTTATCTTAATTGTCCTTAAGTTACAATAACCACAAGTGCTACGGTACATGAGTATGTGGGAATTGGGAAACAAGGATGCTGGGTAACTAACCAGAAGAGAAAAATGGTGATGTCAGGGCAGAACCTTGAGTTTGTGGTTAGTGCTGTGAGGCTTTGAACTTTTGCACAAATCCTTGCCCACAGTCTTCCCTACCTCATGAACATGGCCTTATTTTCTAAGAGTTGGCATCCATATTCATGTACCTTGTGATGCCTTCCTTGAGCTTACCTAGCACAATTTGATTTTCTTTTCCATTTTTTCATACCATAAATGCATATTTACTGTGAAGCAAAAGACAGTTCAATTGCAATTAGTTATGATTTGAGTCTTGTTCTACTCAGTGAAGTCACTAGAGCATTTTTAGGATAAGGCTAAGGGGGAGAGATTTAGCTATTCTATGGAAATACATTTTGGAATGCTTTGATCTAACAAGTGAGAAATTATAGATACTTGAGACATTTATTTTTAAAAGTTACAGAAAATTCATGTAAAAATAATAAAATATGCAAACAAAAGGAAAAAGGGGAGGAATAATTAAGTAAATTAAATAAAATTACCTAATATTATTTTGGCAATGAGAAGTAAATTGTAAAAAAACATGTTGAGATCATACCTAAAAGAGTAACTTAGTAAAAGACGGAGATATTTTCTAGGACAAGGGAGTGAATAGCTACAGAATTGTCAGATAATCATATTAATAAAAAGCAAAGAGTCATACGAACACGCTGGGAAAAGACTTAAATTCATTGCTGATTGGACATCATTATGAGATGGTCAGTGTACATTTGCACATTTGAAATGTCTGAATTTATTTATTTATTTATTTATTTATTTATTTATTTATTTATAAATAGGCTTCAGACCCAGTGCTGAGCCCAACATGGGGCTTAAACCCACAACCCTGAGATCAAGACCGGAGCTGAGATCAGGAATTGGATGCTTGGCTGACTGAGCCATCCAGGAACCTCTGAAATCTTGTTTCTAGGAAAGAAACTTGATAAAAGTTTCTCAAAATTGGATACCAACCCTAAATATTTTTATTGCATTACCAATAATAAGTTGTGAAGATAAAAGTTTTCTCAATGATCAATACTGAAATAAAATTTCAATAATAATTTCAATATAATTTCAATTATACTAGTGAAAAGACTGGTCTCGATACTAGAATTAGCTGATCTCATAGTTTGTGTTCAGCTTTTTAAAATTTTGCAGTTTGAGGCACCTGGGTGGCTCAGACAGTTGAGCGTCCGACTTCGGCTCAGGTCAGAATCTCGCAGTTCATGAGTTCGAACCCCACGTTGGGCTCTGTGCTGACAGATCAGAGCCTGGAACATGTTTCAGATTCTGTGTCTCCCTCTCTCTGCCCCTTCCGTGCTCATACTCTGTCTCTCTCTGTCTCTCGTAAATGAATAAATGTTAAAAAATTTTTTAAAAATCTAAAAAATAATTTGCAGTTTTATTTATTTTCTCATTCTAAATGTTTACATACATGTCTAATTTTATATTTGTAAGTTTATATTCTCTTTCATAAAAAGGTTACCTCAAATAGAATAAGTTTCAGCCCTATAAAACATGGATCATCCTGTGTAGCACACTTTTCATACTCTAGTAACATTTATTTTATTTTAATTATTTTTGCTGTTTGTTACTCCTTTATGTAAGAAAACAAGATTTTTGCTCTTTAAAACTTGATGCACAATGGTAAAAGTTGCTTGATAAAGAATATTATAGGATGTGTGAGTGTCCAACAGAGCTTGGGGATGGTCTAGAGAGATACTCTCAAAGTCCTCCACTTTCACTAGGAGAATCATTGAGCTATTTAGAGGAAAGTTTTATATGACAACAGTTAACCATTTTGAAAAATTTAGAAAATATTGATTTGAGTAGTTCAGATAATTGAATCCTCCAATCAAAGCATAACTTTGTTTGGCTTAGAGAAGACTCTTTCTTTCTTTCTTTCTTTCTTTCTTTCTTTCTTTCTTTCTTTCTTTCCTTCCTTCCTTCCTTCCTTCCTTCCTTCCTTCCTTCCTTCCTTCTTTCTGAGAGACAGTGTGAGTGGGGCAGGGGCAGAGAAAGGAGACACAGAATCTGAAGCAGGCTCCAGGCTCTGGTCTGTCAGTACAGAGCCTGCTGCAGGGCTCAAACTCACGAACCACGAAATCATGACCTGAGCCATGCTGGATGCCCAACCAGCTGAGCCACCCAGGTGCCCTGAAGAAGACATTTTGAAATAAGGTTTTTGATTTCATCCTTCCCCAGTTGTGATAAAAAACATAAATTCTGTCTCAAAAATAATGACTATTTTCAATGTAAAGACAAACTTCTATCAGAAAAATCCCTAACCCTCAACTTTATTTTGCCTTTGAGTGCAAATTCCAAATAAATTCTTGTAAGATCTTCCTTAACTTAAGCACATGTTTAGATTGTGAGTTCTATTAGTATTATAATTGATTTTATACCTTTTGAATATATCTGGAAAACACGATTGGGGTGAATCAGTACTTTTAGTTATGAAAAGTTAAAAAAAACATGAACTAAAGAGAACTTGAAATTTGCTTCAATGAAGGTGAGATATTTTCAAAGAGGAGAAAATCCAACTGCAAATAAGTTTAGTTTATTCCATATGCACAACAGGTAAGTTTTAGTAAAGGAATGATTAAACTCAAACTAAACATATTTGAACTTCATTCTTTTGAAAAAATAATGATATTTTGTATTGCAATAACTACTGAAGTATGAATTTATCTTGTAGATGTACAATAAAACTAAATACAGAAATCTTACTGTTTAAGATTAGACCAAAATCCTTTAAAGTTTATTTTATCCTACAAAGTTATGTCTTTCCCTTTATTTCTTAAAATATTGTTAGTTAAACAATTAAAAGGATGCTCAGTGATAGGTATTTCCTAGTTTGTTTCTTTTCAAAAAAATTATTGAAATAAACTAAAAAAATATGGGTTTCAGGCAATATCTATTTCTTGAAATCTTTAGAATTAGTTCTCACTTATCTGTTAAGACTTAGATATGCTTCTGTCCTTTTAAATGATACTTCTAATTTCCTAACAGTCCAGTAGAGGATATGATGACTTTTAAATTCCTCCAAAGGAAAACATGCTAGAGAAGAAAAAAATCTGCTGCTTGGTTGCTTGGGTTTCAAGACTGGAGAATAGTGGAAATCTAACATAGTTTCTCAATGACCTACTATAGAGATATTCGCACTTATGCTCTTCAGGTAGATGTTAAAAAAATAAAGAAGCAAAGAGATGGGCTACAAGAACATGATGACGAAAGATGCTCTCTCTCTGCCACATCTACTACAAGAATAAAGACGATTCTCAGCAGTCAGACTGTCGACATTCCAGAAAATGTCCACATCATTCTGAAGGGATGCACTGTTATTGTGAAGTGCCCCAGAGGAACCCTGGGAAGGGACTTCAATCACATCAATGTAGAACTCAGTCTTCCTGGAAAGAAAAAGAAGAGGCTCCAAGTTGACAAATGGTGGGGAAATACAAAAGAACTGGCTACCGTGTGCACTATCTGTAGTCATATACAGATCATGGTCAAGGGTGTTACATGGGGCTTCTGTTGCAAGATGAGGTCTGTGTATGCTCACTTCCCCATCAACGTTGTTATCCAGGGGAATGGTTCTCTTGTTGAAATCCAAAATTTCTTGGGTGAAAAATACATATGCAGGGTTCAGATGAGGCCAGGTGTTGCTTGTTTTGTATATCAAGCCCCGAAAGAGGGGTTAATTCTTAAAGGAAATGACATTGAACTTGTATCACATTCGGCTGCTTTGATTCAGCAAGCCACAACAGTTAAAATCAAGGATATCAGAAAGCTTTTGGATAGTATCTATGTTTCTGAAAAAGGAACAGTTCGGCAGGTTGATGAATAAGATCTAAGTTGTCCAGCTACAAAACAGCAAGGTGACAGATGATTTTTCAGACTTATTTGTAATATTTTAAAGATGCAAGAAAGGCTGTATTAATTTGGGGAAAAAGTAAAATAAACAAAGAAACATTCTCTCTCTTCTGGCCCCTAAAGCATTGTTTTATCAAAGTCTCACCCACTGAATCAGTATTTATTGAAAACTCAACACTACGAGTGTTAGACACCATTGTATATTACAGTGAGGATGTGAAGAAACATAAAAACACACCTTACCCTTGATTAACTCTTGGTCTAATTTGTGGTAAAATATGATTAATGTTAATATTATAACCAAGAATGGAGAGCTCTAGGAGAAAAGAGGAAAGAGGAGGGCAAGAACTAACTTGGCTACAATGAATCAGGAAAGGGATCATCAAGCAGACTGAGCACATGTTCACGTTAGAGGCATACAATTTTAGAACCAATAGGGAATTTAGAGATTATCAATCTGTAGATTAGGTACAAATTTAAAAGTTTCAAGTGTTCAGTACAAAGTGAAACTTATTTTGATTTATTCGACAAGTGAATACTGAGTACCAACTGGTTAGTAGAGGAGTAAGTTCTGATGATCTAATGTATCATATGGTGACTATATTGTATAAAGGAAATTTGTTAAGAGACTGGAACAGAAATGTTCTCACAAAAAAAAAAGTGAGGTGATGTATTTCTTAATTACTTGTTGAAGAGAATCATCCTTTCAAAATATATACCATATAACAAGGTATCATATTGTGCATTATAAATATCTTCCAATTTATCAATTAAAGCTCCGTAAAGCTAAAAAAAGTGGAACCTTAAAAAAAAGCCAAAAACCAAAACCAAACCCAAAATTTCTGCGCTGATGGAATTTACATTTTCGTGGGGGTGAGAATCACACAACGAAACCTACAGCACATCAGATGGTGACAAGTTAATAACTGCCATGGGTCAGATAACCAGGAAAGAGGTATAGAGATTAGGAAAGGTATTCTAATTTTAGTAGTTTGAACAGATAAGACCATTGAAGGAACTGAGAGACAAGCCATTAGAAGTATCTTGGTGTATTAGGGGGAGTGTTTCAAAGCATTTCTAGCAAATAGAAGAGCCCAATATAAAGGACATGACTTGAGATCATATCTGAAGCTTCTAAGAACATCATGGAAGCCAATGCAGCTGGAGAGGCATGCATGAAAGGAAAGCGCAGAAAATGAATTCAGAGAAGGAATAAAAAATCACAAGGGTCTCTTGATTTCCAGCTGGCCTGTGGTTTGTACATAGTTTATGCATCAAATAAATGTAATGGTTAATCTTTGAAGTTGTTCGTTTTCATATATCTGGGGGGGAAAGGTTGTTTGAATTTTTTAAACCCTAAAGATCAATTTTCTGTAATTTTTTCTCTTTTTTTAGCTGATGATCTTTTCTTCTCTTTGGCCATATCCATTTCCAAAGTGCTCTATGACTGTCCTAAATATTGAATGTTCAGCCCTTTTTTTTCTTTTCTTTCTCTCTACCCCATTTCTTTTTTCCTCTTCATTTGCTCTTACTCCATGTTCTTGGGGAAAATATTTTGTCCTATTTGTTTTCTAATGTGCATTGGTTTATGATATAGTGCTGAGTTGCAAAATCATTTAACTGGACTCAAACAGCCTTTTTTAAAGGAAAATAGAATAGAATATAAAATATCGTATATAGCATGCAGTAAGGGTAGGTATGTTTTATAAAACATTTTTCTGCTTTATAATTTCATATATATAGATATAAATATATAAAGTTCATATATATAATTCTACATATATATGTATATGTTCATGTGCATGTGTATATGTATATACATACATATATTTGGCCATGATGTAAAATATATTTTTTACTGGAAGAGTAAAAACTTAAAAGCCACTGGAGTAATGAGTGTTAAGAACTTGATAAAATGGTGTGGAATTATTTTGAGAAGCATATTTTAAAAACTCAACCAAGCATGGGCCATAAGCCAGGGTTTATGACTATTTTCCTTACGGTGATTATTTGTTTTAAAATTTTTGTGGTAGCAGAATTTGGCCTTGTTAACATTTGCTATAATGTTCATTCATATTAAGTATATTCAGGTTGGAATGGGCCCAGTTCATGGAACAGTCTGGCCCCGAGGAAAGAGGTGAAATGAGGGGAGATTTTTTATATTCATACCCAAGAGCTCAGACAAGTTTCTCCTTTGGGAGATGCTTTCCATCTCCTTATGCATATATTCTTATACACTACACAAGATTTATTTTAAAGGCTATTTTCCTCATGAAAAATTTCCTTAGCAATAATTTATGTACCAATTTACTGCTAATAAATGTTTAACATGAAAATGACAGGTACAGGTTTGTATTAATAAAATGAGAGAGTATTGCCCACCCTTGTTTTGGAATGAAATGTTTCACTCTTTTTCTTTTCTTTACCTTTTTTCTCCAGGAACTACTGTGGGTCAGAATAAAAGTGAGAAATATTATTTAACTTCTTATTTTATATTTAAGAAATATACCTCAGAGTTTTGTCTGAAGTAAAGCGGGGAAATACTCTACGTGTCAATTGCTTGATTATTTTTAAAGCTGGCTTAGTGGTTAATTAAGAAGTTGCTGAGAACTTGCTGTCTGGCTGGCAGAATAGAGTATAATTCTTACAGTGTAAGGTTTACAGTCTGGGATGAAATGATTTTATGAATAAACGGACTAATAATAAATATTAGAAGATTAATAAAAGACAATATTGAGTGTAGATACTTATATACATGTATCCCTTGGTGACCCTGGTCCACTGTTCTCAGTTGCCACCAACCTTATAAATGCCTTCAACATGTGCTGGCAGTGAATAAACATAGTTCATTAGTACATTGGGGTACTCAACAACTTTTGTCAGGAAGGTAGATTTCTTGTGCTTTTGAGACTCAATAAACATCAGAAGCCACACAGGAACACAGAAAGTGAGAGTAGGAAGGGCCTCAGAGATCCCATTTTAGGGATTTGGACACTGTGACCAATAGTCCAGAGGCTCAGGGCCTTGTCCACAGCCATCAATTTAGTGTAAGAGGGATCCTCAGACCTAGGCTTCTGTGTCTGATTGAGTGCTCCTACGTAGTAACAGTTGTTTTAGATCTCTTGAAATACACCCAAATAGGCTGTGATCACTTACGCCCAAGAAAAGGCCACAGCCAGACATGGCCAACCACAGACATAAATAGTAGTTATATATCCATGCAGTCATATATCCAATCACAACATGTTATACAAATATGTGTATTCTATATAATCTATCTAAATGTTTCAATTCTATGCACTTAGGTAAATCTCTGTGCCAGGAAGGTGAGCTCTATTTTTACTCCAACGTGGTAAATTCCCAAACACATCACTACATACCTCTTAGAGTATGTGTATGCATTACCCCCTGCTACCTTAACTTTCCTGTGTTAAGACAAAGAAAAAGGAAATGGGTCATTTCACTTCATTGCAAAATGGTACTTACTGGGTTGTTTTACTTAAAATAGAACCTATAGTTTAATGAGTCTCTAATCCTGATAACCTTGTATGCTTTTTAAGTTTGTGCAGGCTTATGTTACACCAATTACATTTAAACTGCTACATACACTTTTAAAAGTATATTTGGTTCATATATCATCTACTGCCTATTTTTAGTTGTGTGTTCTCACTCTGTCTTGATTTTAGAGAACTCTGATATATTTGTATGATTTACCAAATCTCCAATAATCTGCACTTTGAGTGAAGCCATCCATCACAGCAGATGTCCTTTCAAAATTGTATTGACTTGCAACAATCTGTACCCAGCTTTGTTTGTAAATCATCACTAACATTTTTAATAAGTTTTAATTTTTCATGAACTGTTTTTAGTGGCCATCTATGATTTCAAATAATGTAGAGGGAACAAACGAGTTATGACGTGATTTTCAGGGCTAAGAAAGAAAACAGATGCTTTTCAAGTTTCTATCTATGGTGTGATCTCAAGCCCAGTCATAAGAGCCTGAATCTTTACAAAATGTTTCTAAAATTAAGTACTCACACAACGTACTGTACTTTTTGTATTGTGACTCTCATCACGCTTTACTCTACTGGCTTGATAACTGTTGGTCTGTGTAGGAGACTACAATCTGTGACCTCAGACAGGTCCACCTTTTTCCTGGTCTGTCATTTGTATCTCTGTCGAGCACCTTGCAGGTACAAAACAAATTTTGTTGAATTAGGATTACTTTGACGAGTAGGAGTATATCACCTATTTCCTTTGCATGTTGGCTGCGACATAATGTTATTTAAGTGGTAACTTATTTAGTAATTGAAAATAGTACTTTGTGTGCATTCATTCAGACTTATTTCTTGAATTATCTAAAAAGGGTATGAAAATATCTAGAGTGTCCAAAGGACAGAGCTAGCTCTACTGTCATGTGGATTGCTCAATGGAAAGCCTGCATAAATAAGTTTCTAAGACCCTTTATGACACCTGGTGGTACATGCAATTCAGATTATATGCAAAATCTATTCTATATATTATATTTAAATTTATTTGTCTAAAAATGATACTATTTAATATTAAGATTAATAGTACATGCATGTAACTCACAAAAAATATGATAATTGAGGGAACATTCCATTTTCTGAGACAAATACAAGTATTTGATTTTTCAAAAATTTAAGTATTATTATACAAGACCACCATCAATACATATATAGAACACCAAGGTAATGTAAAATACAAAATGGTGATGCATGAACATGTTTCCTCTTCATTGACATAAATGCAGATGGTGTAAACCATACCCTTTAACTCTGCACATGTTTTAAGCTAACTTTTAGAGATCACATTTGTAGGAAAATTCTAGAAACCATAATAAATGACAGATTCAGACAGGAACAGAACAGAGGAACCCACGGTACAGGTGGTGTGGAGAACCAATGAAAAAGTGAGATTTCCCAACAAAACTCTGGAAAATTCCCTTTAGCTGGCAGTGACAAGAGCTTAGATATTGCTAAATGGAGCCAGAGAGGCCAGCTGGAGTTTGGAGGTGAGTGGTTTCAACAGCAACAAAGGGAGCTAGAAGACTGGAGAATATTATCTTCAAGTAGTCAGGGAAAATCATTGTTTACCTGGAATTGTATACTTCTGAACCTTTAAAGAAGAAGAACAAACCAGAGATTTCTGCAAATAAAAATGGAGAGCCTTTCACATCAGCAGATCTGCATTAAATACGAAGCGATTTCGAAGGAAGGTCTAACATGCAAGGAGGAATCGCGATTAAATAAAATAGAAAATAACTGTGTGATGATAAGCAAACATTTACCATACTGAAATAATTACATTTTATAATTGATGGGATTAAAGTAAGAGAAATTCGTGTGGAATAACAAGAGACTCCAAGTTGAGAAATGACTAAATAGCATTAAAGCATTCTGAGTTCCTTTTCTGAGGAGCAGTATGAAAAGATTAATTAGCTTTAGTGTTTAAGTGAACATACATGTTAAATTGTATAAGAAAAGAGCTAATAGAATAGAAACAATGTTTAAACACCACAGTATGGAGGGATTTTAAATACAGTGATTTAACTATTTAGTTAAACATGCAAAATTTTAATACTGACAGTAGAGGGCAGGGTATCCTTGATACTGTGTTGATAGTTTCTTGATATTGCAAAGCATATCTAACGTTATCCCTGAAATTGTATGTTTCTTGTGTTGAGCCAGATATTAGAGATATTATGTTTAAACATGATTAACTTTTTATTAAAAACAGAAATCTTGACAGGACTTGTGTCATATTAGGACATAGCTTTTAGGCAAGGAAATGTTGTATATATTATTAGTCTTTGGATTTAGGAAATCTATGGAGTTTTGCTAATGCATTTTGAAAGTCACTTCTTTTTTCCTTGAAAATAATTTTGAAGTTTCTTGGCTAAAAAAGAGAAAAAGAAAAAAGGATGGTGAGTGCCCCATTTTCCCAGGTTAAAGATAATCCCTAAATAATGGCCAACATTATTTCTGGATGTGATCCTCTGGTTACATGCTTTTGTATCCTCTAAATAACTCAAAAATTCTTTAGGATTCTGAATCCCTTGCAACACTTTTGTTGTTCAGTGCAGACAAAATTTAGTCTTATACCCTGTCTTAATTGTATTAACCTATAGGAAACATTGAAATGCTTCTTTCTGAATAAATGCGGTATTTTTTGCTACCGCCATCTTTGTATCATTATAATTAAAAGGTCCAGGCACAGAATATAACAGGATTTTTACATCCTCTAATTAGTCATTTAGGACAGTAGCCTAGGTTATCCTGTGGTAACAGGTGACCCACAACATCAGTGACTAACATGAACAAAAGTTTACTTCTCACTTGTTCTACATAGTCTCCTGGGTTGGTCCCAGTGCTGCTCCATGTTGTATTCACTCTGGACCCCTGGTTGATGGAGCCCTTATCTGGAATATTCTGGTCTAGCCCAGAAGTAAAAAGAAACTGGCAAACTGCAGTGGCCCTTAAATTTCTGCTTGCAAGTGGCACGTGCCACTTCTGCTCACTCCTCACAAGTCATATGACCAAGATTGACATCAGTGAAGTGGGGGAGTATGATCTTCCCCAAGAGATGGGCTGCAAATATTTACAGAAAATAACACAATCTGCTACAGTGTCTTTACGATATTTCTTAGAAATCTAGCTAAAATTTTAGTCAATTGGTTTGTGAAAACTACTTCTGTTCTATAAATGTTACTGTTATTTACTCTTTAGTCTTAGAAAAAGTTTAGGAATCTAGTAAATGGAGCATTTAGAAATGTTGGTGATTATTGATAGCAAGGAAAAATTTTACAGGTCTCGAAAAATGAAATGGTAATAGGATTATGGGTTGACTTTGCTTTTTCACAGTGATGGGCTGGCAAAGATCTGGAACTCTGGGTGTCCTCTTTTCTACGTTTCTGGTGAAAATTACAGGTCTGTGAAAGATACAGGAAAAAAAAAGATATTTTTCTTTGTAAAAATAAGTTGTAAGTCTTAGAAGCCTACCTTAATGAATATAGTGTTTTAAATCTACAAGGTAACTTCATGAATTTTTTCATATAAGTTTCACAATAGCCCTGGTACATTAGCAGGTGATATTAATGCCATTTTCCTGTGGAAGATTCAGATTTAGAGAGAATTGGCTCAAGGTCATTTGACTGGGCCACAATAACATTAAGACTGAGTTTAAATTTCTGAGTCTTCTTTTTCCTGCCCATAGATCATGTAACTTCTCAATTATTTTAGCAGTCTTATGTAACCTTGGTTCATTCTGTATTCATGGATGCGGCTGTCAAATAAATTCTGCTAAAGACCTACTATTAAAAAATCAAAAAGCTGGCACAAATTGTTGATTATTTTTCAATGCTACTTCATGAACTCAAGGAAAACTAAATATTGTTGAAATATTTTTTTTCTCACAACTTTGAATTTTAGGCAATTTAAAATGAGTACAGCCATATTGCCCAATGTTTTTATACTTATGAGGCAAATTCACCAAGTGACAATAATTTGGAAATTAAGGAAAAATATTGAGATCATAGGACTCGTTAAACTAAATATTTCTAAATTAAAAATGGGCCCAATGTCATCTCCTTTCTCTCTCCATTTTGGAAAGCTGAGTATTGCCTTCTAAATTTCAGGTCTGCACATCTATCCTGACAAGAAGGGGCTAAATCCCATTCTGTTAGAAAAGTTACCTACCTTATTTATGCCCCCTAGGAATCCATAACTGTTTGCCCAGCAAATCACTGTAAGTGACAATTCACATTAACTGGTAAGTTTCTTTAGAACTAGACTGTATAGAGACCCAAAAGAATATTTGAGAATGAGTGAGCCCAGACTATGGAAGGAGAACCACAATTATTGTATTTCCCCTATTGTATGACAGTTTAATTATTAAAGGCGTAGACTTAAGTTTGAATCTTGCTTTACTACTTTGTAGGTAGGTCAAGGGTTGGCAAACCATGGCCAGTGAACCTGCCACCTGTTTGGGTAACACTGCCACGTTCACTGGTTTGAGTATTGTCTCTGCATGCTTTTGCACTACGCAGCACAGTGGAATGGTTGTGACCGAGACCTTATGGCAGCACATCTGATATTTACTCGCTAGCCCTTTAAGAAGTGTGTCGACCTCTGTTCTAGATGCATGATCTTGGCTAAGCTACCTAAATTTCTGTGCCTCCCTTTTCTAATTATAAAATGTGAATAATAGTCTTTACCAAGTTGGGTTTATATGAGGATTCAATGAGTCACTCTGTATAAAAACTTAGCATAGTGTTAGGATGGAGAAGAAGAGCATCATAAAGACTGATAAAGCCATAATCATATCCAGAAAATATAAAATAACATACATTTCCTGTTCACTCAGGAAAAAATTGGTAAAAAAAATCATGTAAGAGAATAAATCTCTGGTTGTTTAGTGAAGGATCTGGATCCTTTTTGTGTTGTTTCATTTCTGCTCAGTCTCTTTTCTGTGTCCCATGTAATTCTAGTCTCCTGCAGATCTGTTCCGGACTGTCACTTCTTGTAGCCAGCCCTTCTTTATTATTTGTGGAAAAATCTGCATGTCTACATCTGGAATTGCTCAAAGGTCACTGTAAGTATTGAGTCTTTATTAATGATTTGTTCCCTTCCAAAAAGCTTTCCAAAATGCCTGCAGCCAGGGTAAGAGCTAGCTCTTAGGAGCTAGTTTCTTCTCTGTTTTCAGGGGCTCACCGTTTTGCTCTTAACTTGTCTTCTCAGCGGAGGAGAGCAAGGTTTTCTTCTGCTTGCTATTAGGCATGAAGACATTTCACGAATTAAAACAAGTCCTTTGTTGAGAAAAAGCAATTTAGTTTAGCACGTTTAAATATTCCTGATTGTGGCACATTAGGGGTGTTTTTTTTATAATTGTATGTCTAATAGCAGGTAAACTACAAAATATGTGAAAACACATTTCTTCAGCTTTGTGATTTCCAGTATTTCTTTAACATACTGGTTTTCAGATTACAACTAAAATATGCACAAATTCTAGGAAATTTAACAAATGTAGAAGAACATAAGATATCAGTTAAAAATTTGCTCCAGTCCTTTCCCTATGTTGTGACGCTCCTTGGAGCGTGCGCGCACACACACACACACACACACACACTATATATATAATATGTATATTCCTCTCCATATATATATATATATGTATATATATATATATATGTATATATATATACATATATATATATAGCAATTTATATAGTGATATATCAATGGTGTACTTTATTATATCTTGTATCTTGTTTTACCTGATATAATCCTATGTATGGCTTGCCATGTCATTAATTTTTGAAACATAGTATTTTAGTCTGTGAAAATACCATAATTTATTTAAGCACACTCATATTGGAAACTTAGGGAGAGAGAAATTGTTACAACTCTTCTAGAAGGTAATTTATTAATATAATGCAAAACATTAAATTTAGATACTCTTCAACATAGAAAATTGCATTTCTATGAATTTACCCTAAGGGATATAATAGGGTAAGCTCACTCAAATAAGTGTACTGAAATGTTCATGTTACAGTGTAAAATAGGGAAAATAATTTTGCAGCCAAGATGTCCATCAGTAGAAGATGACATAAATAATTTATGGTGCATACTTCCAGTGCAATGCAATGTGGTTAAAAGAGAAGGAACCCATTTTTCCTTGTGTACATTAAAATTGTTCATATTTTTAAACGAAACAGAGAAAATCAAAGAATAGTTTGTTTAGCAGATCTTAGGTTGGTAAATACACACATATGTATGAATATAAAAATGTGGGAGAACATACTTCACACTACCGACAGTGGTTGTCTCCAAGTACTGGCATCATGGGTAACTGTTTCTTTTAAGTTCTTTCTTTGTGACATTTGATAGTGATGCATGGTTACTTTTGTGATCAGGGAACAAAGAAAATTTCAAAAGGAAAAAAGATTTATTTGCTATGATACTCTTTACAAACCTTTATCAGTTTTTTGTAATAGTTGAGAATGTATCAGAAATGAATTTTACTCCTTAATGAAATATTCATTTTTTTTTAGTACCCACAGAACTTTCTAATTACTCTGCTTACAGTTCACAGGTACTAGGGAAATATTTTTATACAAGAATTGTTGGACTCAGGATAGTTGAGGATAGTAGGACTCCTAATATGGGATGGACATTCCTAAGGCTAAAAGTACATGCTTTTTGCTATTGCTTAATTTGATTCCTCTAGAAACTTCTCAGTCCATGGGATGAAGGAAGGCAATAAAGAGGAGACTGAGTAGGAGACCTCATGTTCCCAGTGTTAAGAACTCCTAGTACCTACAGAGAGATTGCATGACTTTTCCCAGTTCTTCCCTATTTTTGTTCTCCAAAAATAATGGGGTAGGGAAGTGTATATATATATATATATATATATATATATATATATATATATTACCAAATAAATCATTACTATGACCACCAAGAAGTATTGTCTCCTTCCTGATTCATCTCTGAATAGCTTTTGTACTAATTAAAATTCTAAAATTCAAACTAAATACTATGCACCCTTAGCAAGATTTCCAAATTCTAATTCTACGTTTTTGTATACGTGTGTCTATATATATGTGTGTGTGTGTGTGTGTGTGTGTGTGTGTGTGTGTGTGTGTAAGATATATGTGTGTGTCTATACGTATACACCCATATATGCATTTGATCTTTAGAAATTTTGCAAACCTTATGTCAATATGCTCTACCCCCCTTTAGTCATGTATCATGGTATTTCGTAATGCTTTAGGGAAAAGGAGAATTTCATTGTTTTCTTTTGCATGTCTTGAGCTGTCAATATGGTTGATCATTGTTTTGTTCTCACCAGTTTACTTTAAAATTTTGTTAGAATTATTTGCCATTTTCTCTCTGAGAGCAAGAGTTGGCAAACTATGGGCTGTAGGCTGATTCAGATAGGCTGCTATCTATTTTTGCAAATAAAGTTTCATAGAGACATAACCAGGGCCATCATTTATGTATCCTATCGTTTGTGTTTTTTTCTTGCTCTAACAGCAGGGGTGAGTAGCTATGACAGAGATTGTATGGACATCAAAGCCTAGAATATTTACTTTCTGATTTTCTGCAGAAAATTTTTCTCTTCTCAGATTTTAGCAGTCCAGTTTTTAAGAAATGCCTTTATCAATTTGAACGAGCTATTTCTTTGGCAAAGATTTTAACTCTTGTTTGAAATAATTCTTGGAAATATTTTATTTCAAGTGGTTTTCTTGCTGGATTTCCTCCTCTAAGGGATTCCTGTTCCCTTCTTCTCTCAAACCCCCTGAACCAGGTGTGCCAGAATGATACATAGGCTGTTCATTAACTTAGAAGGGCTGCTATCGCCCTTTTTACCATGATTGTGGGTGGGCCAGTTTTTATCTGACTCGTCACTCTCTCACCAATATGTTCACAACCCTCATTCTTGACCTAGGTGTTAAGGAATATCCATTTCTGAGAATCATTTAGGACCCTTCTATTTGTACTGAACCTTGATATCCTAGCTATGATAAAATTTTGAAGCTGTAAAGCAATGTTTTATATAGACTCCTAACTTTATTCAAAATAATTCCTTATATCTGACAACATTTAAAATCTTTCCTGAACTTTTATGTGGCTTTATTCCTTCTTTTCTTCTTTTCATTCATTTATTTTTATCCATTTTTTTGCTGCTCCACTTCCTACTATTTCCTGCTAGTGACTGTTTTTGTTCAATCTGTTTTCCATGTCATATAACTAGTTCTGAGGGAGTTGTTTTTTTTTTTTAATTTAAGGGCCAATTTGATTGCTATGTAGCTTTCTTTTATACCTATTAGTCACTAGGTATTTTTATATGTGAGGAAATGGATCAAACTTGTGCTTCCCAATTATACTTATGAAATGATCTAATATTTGTTTGACAAATGTTTCTCCATCATGGTGATCAAATAATTTTACTGTGGCTTACCTATGTTTCCATTTATCTGAACATTAAAAATACAAAGAGAAACAATTAGAGACCACAAAATTTAATTTTCCTCTTCTTCTGTTCCTTCTTCATGTAAAGATTTCTGTTTCCTTTGCCATTAGGGCAGGACAGGTGTTTGTGGACTATAGTTGTGAGAGGAAGTGACATGTGTCACTTCAAGTCTGAGGTATTTAAATGTGATTATAAGTTCCTCTTGACCTGGCAACATTGGGAGCCAAAGGTTGAGATGGCAGAGCTAAAGACAGTGTGGCCTCCAATAGCCCAGGTCCCTGAATGACTTATGGAGGACAGTTTCCTCATAACTTGCACATTTATATGAACAAGAAATTGACCTGTGTTATGATAAGTCACTCAGGTTCTGTGGCTAATTTGTCATATCTCTGTAACCTCAACCATTCTCATGAATAGAAAAAGTCATATTAGAAATGGGGCTCTAGTATAACACAATACTTGATGTGTACTATATAGGCAATGACAGAAAGTGAGAAAAATGACCCAGGTGGAAACAGAAGAAAATGTGTGTCATATAGTGTTAAGACATTTGCTGAAACTATTGTACATCAGCACTTGGAAAGCAGAGCATATGCTCAAGTAAAGTTAGCTCCTAGGTAAGAGGCGAAAAAAGAACTATAGCAATGTCTGCTTACTGCCATTGGCTGTGCTCGGCAAGGGACTACAAAAATAAAGATGAATCCAGGGAAGAATTGGCTGACTCACAAGCAGAAATTAGAACAAATACAGGGGATCTAGAAATATGGACTCATACAGCACTGGAAAAGCCAACTGCTTCTAGACCCAAATGGAACACAAAGGAAGTTTCCATTCAACAAAATATTTCAGTTGAGTACTGTACTTAAGGCAGAGATTTTTGTTTTTAATTTTTAAGTTTATTTATTTATTTTTGAGAGAGAGACAAAAGAATGAGCCGGGGAGGGACAGAGAGAGGAAGAGAGAGAATCTCAAGCAGGTTCCGCATTGTCAGCATGGAGACCAATGAGGGGGCTTGAACTCACAAACCGTGAGATCATGACCTGAGCCAAAACCAAGAGTCGGATGCTTAGCCAACTGAGCCACCCAGGTGACCCAAGGTAGAGAGTTTTAAAAGTGGGGTCTTTCCACCTGTTATTATAGATAAGCTTCAGGTAGCCACCAACTTGGTAGAAAAAAGACAGGGGTTGAGAAAACAAAGAGCTGCTAGAGATGTGAGAACTAGGTATTTTAAAGTGTGGGTGTGGTTACTGACACATGGAACTGACTAGAAACAAATAGAGAGGAAGCCTCTTAAGTATTTGAGAGAAATGTACTGCCAAAGAAACCACAAGCCTGGACTAACGATGCGTTTGTATGAAGCTGACAATGGCCCTTGGGGACACAACCTCATGTGAGCAAGGGGGCCAAGGAAGCTGTGCAGCCCTGAGGAGACCAATTTTCAAATACAGTCAAAGAAGGGAATGGAAATAAAAAAGAACTTGTCACAAGGAGACTAGAGTCACACACTGGTAGGGAGCCTTTACTGTGTGCTCAGCAGGACCTTGGGATTTATATGAACTGCTGATTATGTCCCATTTGTCTTCTTTCTAAAAGTGAGTGTATTATTGTAATTATCCTGACCCTGTCACACCTTTGTGGATTGAGTGTGTGTGTCTGTGTGTGTGTGTGTGTGTGTGTGTAGGAGTAGGTAATTTGGCTTTTAAATTCATTGGTCTTAAAACTCGGAGAAGTCACATAGGAGCTTGAACTTCATCTAGATGTGCTGGACTTTGAAATTCAGGCACTGACTGGATGGGCTTTAGGCCATTCCGTGTTGAGGTACTGAGTATGTGCTATGTGTGCGAAGAAGAGGGAACTGAATATTTAGCGCATAGAAGGTGATGATGATTACCAGTCTTTACCATAATTGATTATTTTCCCTTTGCTTGATAACATCCTAACATCCCTCGAAGTTAACGTCAATGAGCTATGCTCAGAAATGAGGCGCTTCTCTTAAGAGTAGCTGAGTTCTCTAAGCTCTTTGTCCCCTTACGATGGCAAATGCTGAAGCGTGTGTAAGATGGCGGCATCACAAGCTAACACGGTCTCCATCAGCCCATGTCCCTAAAACCCCACCCAGAGGAGAAACCTCCGTTAACCCATGTCAGACTTACATGTGTGCAAGAAGAGAACTTTGGTTGCGCTAAGCCACTGAGATCTGGAGTTGATCTTTTTTCTTTTTTTCCAATCAATTTTATAAGGGTTTTATAGTGGGAAAACTCACCTGGAGTTATTTTCAGTAAACATTAGTGTAGATCACTTAAAAAAGAAAGTAAATCTGCCCAATACAAAGACTATTTAATATAGGTTCAAGCTAGGAGAAAGCTAAAAGCTGCTGTTCAGCAAATTCTGATCCCCTAAACCTGTATTCCATGCCCCCGACAATTGTTCCTAAGTCATGGGAGGTAAGTTACCTGATTCTGAATACATTCCATTTTTTCACATTTTAGCCACCCTTAGAAGACTAATTAATACTGTATGTATTTTCTTTTTAGCACAAGATGTTGGTTTTCATTTATAATTATGGACAGATAGAAAGTCACCTAGCACATGATTTAATTAGGCTGATCGCATTTTCTAAGTTAATTTATTTTTACCTAAAGACACCAGAGTAATTCGTCAAATAATTTATAAGAATCGGAATGAACAACAGTGTTTACGTTAGGGAGATAAAGCATTCACTTATTAAAAAAAGTGCAAAGGACATAAATCTGTGGTTAACACCAACATAAATTATATGCAGGTTTAATGTGCAATGAAGAGTGAAGAACCTCTAACCAGCATGTGACTCCACCAGAACATTAATTTTTTCTGCTTAGTTGTTGGTGTGAACTTTTAATAAAGAATGGAGCTCCAGACCAAAGGAAGTGAGAAGGTTAAGAGTGGATGGTGTGCACTGAAGGAGAACTTAGGAAACTGAAGCAGTTTTACAAGAACAATGAGAAACAAATTCAACAGATAAAATAAACTTGAATGTGCTTCCTAGGAAATACACAACCTATCACTTTCGTTTACATAAATCATCATTTCTCACTACATTATATGGAACAATGTAGAGATTGTCAAAATTCCCTATTTGCAAGTTAAAAGTTGCACATAAAATTGCCTGAATAAGAATTTCCCCAAGGTTTCAAGTTTAATCCGCTATTGTTGAACCTTATTTTCTTGCTTAAACTCAGCTCTTGCTTTAAAGTCTATCTTTCATCTCTCTTTCCAGCAGACTCAGATCTATTCAACCTGCCCACAAATATAAGACAGATGGAAATAAATAACCCACTAGAAAATCCACTTGACGTAAGTACTGCAGTTTACGTCTTAGAGAACTGGAAATGGGTCTGACTTTGAAGTCAATGAAGGAATGTATGACACTTAGAGAAAATAAATCTTTTTCCCCCTATTGAGTCAGAGCTTGGTGGCCTTCAAGCTCCAAGTAATAGTGAATTCACTGATACTATATTTGCAAGGTTGATATTTCTTTCTAAGAAAAGAATGTTTACTACAATTGGGTAATGTGGTTCTCTTCTGGTCAGAGAGGCTCTCTAAAGTGTACTTCACATGAGAAAAAGGAAAGGGAATATTATTCATTTAGGAGTAGGTTTGTATTGCTGTTTTGCGATCTGAATCTATAAAAGGTTTTAAAAACCCAATATTCATGCTAATAATGATTATGGTAACAGATCAAAAACATTATCTGTTATTCCATGAATTACGTTAATTGCAAGTCATTTGTATCATATTTTCTAGTGAGGTAGGAAGGGATTCCACAAATTCCCAATGTAATAATATTACATTAAGGAGAATACTCTGTTGAGATGATTTAAATGTATGTCTTTGCTGTTGTGATAAATAAGGATAAGTGATCCACAGTCTTTAAATTATTGAAAACAAAAGCAAAATTATATTTACTCTGGGAAAAATATTCCACCAAAACTTTTTACCCCAAATCTTAAAATTAAATAATGTTTCAAAAATGATAAGGACAATTAAAGAGCCTACTAAAGAAACACCCCACTGAGTTAACTTTAGGTAAGTGACAAAGAGTTAAGGGTTAAAGTAGGCAGATGCCGAAAGTAGTAAATTTTCAAGATATTGGCATGAACCTTTCTTAGATTCACCGCTGCTGCTAAATTGAGCATTTTTAGTCAGATTGCTTCCCTGTATTTGTACATATTTCATGAGGAACATCTCTATATTTTTAAAAAGCTCGAGGTAGTTTCACTTTGAGAGCTATTTTATCCATGCTCTAAAACAAAATAGAGCCTGTTAGCTGATAAATTTGAATATTATAGGCATTCATACAACTTAAAACTTCTCTCTCAACCAAATCTTTCCATTTAACAAAAAAATAAGCAAAAGTAACGTGTTTATTTTTATTTAGAAACACTGTCAAAATTAAAACAAGAGAACCAAATGCCAGCAATGCCTTGCAGTGCAGGCAATTTCTAGAACAATTCATGAAAAAAAGGATCTGTTTTAATAGATTACTCGAGTGGTTCAGAATATGTCACTTATGAATTTTTATGTACTTACATAAATGAGAAATGTTAAAATTGAAATACCTAATAGATGTTTGGGTTTTTTTTTTACCTTAAAACTCTACATCTGTAACTTACTTAACTCTCCTGAAGTCTGTCCTTCTTGCCTTTGGATAATGACATGAGCTAATTGTCATACAATATTTTAAAATATATGTTTTAAATTGCTCTAGGAACTCGATTTATAGTAACTTCTTCAGGTGCTCAAAACCAAGTGCAGGGCTGTGGTACATCTTTAAGACACAGTGGAATTTTCATAGAAATAACTTAAGAATCAGTAAATAATGAATGGGAAGAAAACAAATATTCCATTATATAAGAAAGAGAAGTTCATATCACTGCATGTCACTGAAGGCCATTGAGAGTATTTAGGTTGAACATTGAAAAAATATTTCTGATTATGAAATAGATCATGAGCAGAGTAGTCTTTCTTCCCTGTTTGTGACAGGGATGTTAGTAAAGTCAGTGGAGGCGTTACGGAACTAGCATTTATTGAGTACTTACTGTATATTAAGCACTAAGCTAAATGCTTTGTAAGAATTCACATTTAATTCAGTCCTTGCTATAAATCTGGAAGTTTGTGTTATCCTCAAGTTACCCATGAAGGAACTGAGGTTTAGAGAAGTTAACTTGTCCAGGATCACAATGCTGGAGAGTTGCAGAACTGAGACTAGAGCAGCCACGCCAGTGAAATTTATTTAAATTCTCTGGGTTTTAGATTTTTCCTATGTAGAATGAAGATAATAAAGACCCATGTCTTATGATGTTTGTGGTAGAAAATGAGGTAACACATTTTAGAGCATGTTCAGTGAATGTTTAGGGAATATTATTCATCTTCCTCAATCAACTGTGTACACATTGCTACAACTTTGTCATTTATAACACTGTATTGAAATTACGTGTGTATCCTATTACTAAACCATGAGCTCTGGGAGGAGTTGGCTGGAAACGTATTTAGTCCTTCCATGTCTCCTTATCTTGTACGGAGTACACACCCCAGGACATAGGAAGCATGCAATGAATGGCTTGTTTTCTCAATGAAAAATGAGTAGGAGACAGGACAAGCGGGCAGAACCATCTTTTGTTGGTTGGAAGACAGTTGGACAACATGGTTCAGATTTTTTAAATGTGCTTATTCTTTGACTCAGCAATTTCACTTCTAAAAATGTATGCTGGGGCGCCTGTGTGGCTCAGTTGGTTAAGCATCTATTGGTTTCGGCTCAAGTCATCATCTCCTGGTTGGTGAGTTTGAGCCCCACTTCGGGCTTCATGCTGACAGTGCAGAGACTGCTTGGGATTCTCTCTCTCTTTCTCTGTCTTCCCCTCCCCCACTCACTTGCTTTGTCTCTCTCTCTCTCTACAATAAATAAATGAACTTAAAAGTAAAAAAAGATTATTTTTTAAAATGTATGCTAAAGAAGTAATGAGATTTGTGTACCAAGCTGTATTTTTGACTACCATCAGCACAACTTTGTCTTCAACAGGGAAAAATTGAAACATCCTAATTGCCAATTTAAAAATTATACAATAGGTATATCATGGAATAGTGTAGTTTTTAAAAGTGATATATACAGGGGCGCCTGGGTGGCTCAGTCGGTTAAGCCTCCAACTTCAGCTCAGGTCATGATCTCATAGTTCGTGGGTTCGAGCCCCATGTCAGGCTCTGTGCTGACAGCTTGGAACATGCAGTCTGCTTCAGATTCTGTGTCTCCCTCTCTCTCTGCCCCTCCCCCACTCATACTCTGTTTCTCTCTGTTTCTCAGAAATAAACATTTTAAAAAATTAAAAAAATAATAAAAGTGACATACACATACATTTAGTAGAGGCAAGAGAGTCCCATAATACATTCGTTGATGAGTACAAAATGCTGTTTATGCAACTGTATGATCCTGTTTTTGTAACACACACATGCACACACTCATGCACAAATACATATTATAAAACTGTATAAATGAAAACATTAACAATGGCTCTATCTGGGTAAAGGATCACAGGCTATCTTTCATTCATGCTTTATTCCTATGAATTACTCTGTAGAATGCATATTTTTTTATATTTGAGAAATAATAGGTTATTTTAAGAAATGAATGACATCATCAATACCTGGAGTTTTGACATAGGACCTCAACAGCAGACAGTGTTTCAGAGTTTTTAAATCTTGAGCAAACCACATCTTAAAAGAGTTGTTTGGTATTATGAAATTATTACAAACAAATGCCTTTTAAGCTAGTGTCCTCTTTTTTTACTTTTGTAAATAACTAAACATGGGAGGCTTTCAGGAGTTTCTCAGCTTGCTTCTCTTCTACTCTTCATGCTTACGTGAGGTCAGAGATACAAACTTTGAATCACAGAGATAGGGGATTTATTTGGGTGGTTTAATAACCAGGAAAGCCACAGGATATGTTTGAAATTTTCTCTGTCAGATAAAATGATGGAACTCCAAGGCGCTACACTCTGATTTTTTATTTTTTTAGGATATGAGTACACATTAATATTAAGGGGACAAATTTATTTCTGACTATTTTGGAGAAATATCAACAATGGAACACTTGGTTCTAATCAGGTTGGCTGTCAGCCCACTGTAGGAGGAGTTGCTTTATAAAAAGTAACAAAACAAAACAAAACAAAACACACCACTTCCATGTACCATCTGTGGAGATAATGGAGCCTTGACAACTGTTGTTTGTCATAGTGGACAGAGTGAGATACAGAAATACCCAAGAAGAGAAGCACTGGATATGGAAAAGAGTGCATATGATCTATATGAATAAATGTGATTCCAGAGATCAAAAATGAGATGAGAATAAGGGATTTCAGGAAAACTAGCCTCTTGGGGTAGCAACATTAAAATTTTTAAACATTCATTTTTTTTTAAATTTTTTTTTAACGTTTATTTATTTTTGGGACAGACAGAGACAGAGCATGAATGGGGGAGGGGCAGAGAGAGAGGGAGACACAGAATTGGAAGCAGGCTCCAGGCTCTGAGCCATCAGCCAGAGCCTGACGCGGAGCTCGAACTCACGGACCGTGAGATCGTGACCTGAGCTGAAGTCGGACGCTTAACCGACGGAGCCACCCAGGCGCCCCTAAACATTCATTTTGAATTTGTAGAAGTTTTAAGTGATCACAAATGTGTCTCCAGTAGCCAAGATTTGGGTAACATTGAACACGATTACTCCGTCCCTTGTCCTTAAAGGGAATCTCTTTCCTGGCTTATTATTATTGCCCATTATGATTTTTGCAGTTGAACGTTCCAAAATGAAGTCGAGCAACTGGAACACAGAGTTACTGTGACAATGGCCTGCAAGAATTTTGCAACAGTGGTGGTCATCGTCTGCATAATGCCATTTTTGTTGTCAATGGCTGCAATTGCAGTTTTTATAAAACTTATTTTTCTTATGGAGCAACTTTCTACGTGAAGAATAAAAACCTTAGTTTTGGTTATTAGACCCGTGGGCTTCAGTACTGAAGACCACCAGCTCTCTTTTAACATGTGAAATAAGTGGGATTTAGCCTACAGTAGGGTCTGTGATTATTCAGCTCCTCCAAAAGTAGCTCCTGATTTTGATTTTGCAAAACACATTAATATTAATTTTGTTTCTTGAACATTTGCTTTTCATATAACAGAATCCACATGCTTGGTTAAGGCCAACATATGCTGTTTATTATGCAGGTTTATCTGTTCCTGATGATATAGCACATAAATCAAATCTAAATTAAACCAACACCACTTCTCCCCTGTGCCATGATATTTGGGGATGAGATTGTTTGCTAAGGAATCATGTGGAAGAATAAAATACTTTTGCTTATTGAATGTGACACAATATATTTAGAATCCTTTGTGAGATATTCTGATTGCCCCCAATAGTAACCCTATTAGTGATCAGGAACTTTAAAGATTTCCATTCTAAGTCCTCTTGTTTACAGGGTTATTTTGCTTAGCTTTCGAAATCTTTGTAGTAGTTGCATATAAGCTTACAAGCAACATGGAATTTAACAAACATTAGGTTGGCTTGGTGGGACTAAGGGTGTTTTTACTTGTTTGGTTTATTTTAAAATCTGAGGTGGAAGATACAACAGTCATAAAATACATGTATAAAAAGGTTTGGGGACTTGGGGCTTCGGGTGACTCGGTTTAAGCGTCTGATGCTTGATTTTGGCTCAGGTCATGATCTCATGGTTTATGAGATGGAGCCCCTTGTCAGGCTCTGCACTGACAGCGTGGAGCCTGCTTGGGACTCTTTCTCTTCCTCTCTCTCTGCCCCTCCCTGCTCTCTCTCTCTTTCTCTCTCTCAAAAAATAAATAAACATTTTAAAAAAAGGTTTGGGGACCATTTTTATTCTTTTTTGTCTTCAGTAGAATAAACTGTTGGTTACAACATTCAGATAGATATTGGGGCATTTCTCATGTGAAAATGGTCTATTAATTCCAGGACTGAAGGAATAGGGAGAGACATCTTTGTTCGTGGTTTCTCAAATTGTCTTTATAACCAAACCACCTATTTTTATATTTAGCTGTACTAAAGTGAACTTTTTTGTGACAATTTCTCATGTTTCCCTATTCTTTATGCAATGTGGAAATATTTATCGAGTTCATAAATGCAATATACTCTTCATTGGAGATCATGGGCCTGATCTCAAGACTCTCAAACTGTCCCATCTGAAAGACATACTGGAAAAGCAACTTGCCAGACAGACCAACATATTTAAGGCTTAGTTCAAATATTACCTTCTCCAAACAGCTTTGCTCTATTATTTTTGTTCCTTTGTGCATTTATTTATCTTGCCAGAGCTGAAAATTCTCTTCCCTGCCTGTCAACTTTCATGATAGTTTTTGTCTATCTAGATAGATTAGTTGCAGGGAAAAGATTCATTCAAGCTACCTAAAAGTACAAGGGAGATTCTTATGAGTCCTTACAGCCTGCAAATGGAATCTTCTCAGGAATGGAACAGGCATGCTGGCTCCTTCAGCCAGCCTGGGCTGTTAAATCTGAGCTCCGTGATTTATCTGCTTGGCATTTCTGTTCCTCTCTCCTTTGACTAGCATGGCCTTGGTGACCTTCTCTACATCCTCTTTTACTGCCCCCTACTGCTGGGTTTCTTGGTTCTAATTCCAAATATTAGACTGATCACTTTCGTTTCCTTCAAGAGCTATGTAGGCCCATGGAGTGTTTCACCATTGTTGTCCTCTAGCTTTCACTCATCACTGGCACTTGGGTCAGCATCTCTTATTAGGAAAACAAGACCATAATGCATATGTCTGTGAATATTAGTCTGTGAATACCTAGTGAGTGGAAGGTGGATATCTTGTTTATATACGAACAGATATATTTATTTGTATTTGTTTATATTTTGTGTATACATACTAAAAAGGATGTCCAGGACCTCTGTTTCTACTAAAGATTTTCAGAAAGCTGGAATACAGAGCTGGAACAAAGAGCATAATGGTTCATCAAAATTGACTTCACATTGGGCTAAAATGTTGTCTACTATTCTTTGAAACAGGAATAAAAATATTTGTGCCTGAAGAGTTGGCAAGATACTTAATATCTCAGAAGACTTCTTTAAAACATGAAGAATGAAATTAATGAATTCTGTTAAGTCCTTATCATATCTGACCTCTTTGTATTTGACAGAGTTGACCACTCTTCTTGATCATTCCTTCTTCCTTAGTGAACTATTTCTTCTCTGATTCCTCCATTGGATTCTCTTTTTGTGCCCACTCCTCAAGTATTTGTATCATCCAGGCTGTTGTTTCTGGACATGTTCTTAATTATACAAACATCCTAACCAACATCATTCTTTCTCATGGGATCAACAATCAGCTGTAATCATGAAATCTATGTTTTCATCCTCAACCTGCTTACTAAGTGCCAACTTATAGGATGTTTCCTGCTGGCTACTTACAGGCATATGCAATCTTGCCTTCCCAGATCAAACTCTTTGTCTCCACCCCTTGCCCCTGACACTACTTCTGACTTCTGATTTTAGTATTTCTTATGTCAGTGAGCATTTCCAACTAGCCACCCAAGGAGAAAGAGTGGGTAATTCTCTACTTCTCTGTTTTAGCTCCCGGCCTGAATCAGTAATCATTTGTCAAGTCTCTTTACTATTATCATAGTAGAGAACTTCCTCATATCTCGCATAACTCTTTTCCCTGATTTGAGGATCATTTTCTCTCTTCTATCATGTTATTGCTTCCAGAATGTGTTTACTAGAATATAAATATGTCATGCTATACCTCTACTTAAAATCTTTCGGTGGCTTCACAATGCCTTCAGAATTAAACTCACATTCATTTTGTATGGCATCAAAGATTTTCAGTGGTCAGACCCCTCTTCTCACTTTTGTTCTTATCCTCCTTTTTCACATATTCTTTCCAGCATCTGTGCATGATATAAACACATAAAAGAAGATCTGGTTTGTGTAGAGGATTAAATGAGATACAACTTTTCACCATTCTAATGAAGACTGCCAATTAAAATTTCCACTTTAACAGTATTATATTAATTCCCTATGAACTATGTTCAACTGTTAAAACACATGGGAGTTTTTTAAATGAAAGATTGCCATCATATCTGGCTTACCAATAGACGGGGCAAAATATACTTTTCGTTTTGAATTGATTAAATGACAAAGAAAATTTACTTGTGCTGTGATCTATGAAATAGATAGGAGGTATAAACTGGGTAACTTGAATCATATGATATTTTGATAATTTACTGTGGTCATATTATCTAAGAATTGATATTTTTAAGGGTTTTTTTTTATTAAAAGAAAGAAGGCACCATATATTTAAAAGACTAAATGTAATCTAGCATTTCAGTTTTGCCTCTACTGACTTCAGAGCCTATTTGAGAATCTAATTTACTGACTTAAGATATGGTCTGCAAGCAGAATCTAGAAAAAAATGTGTTGGATTAGAAAAATCGTTGCAGTCTTAAGTGTGTAGGGATTTGAATTATGTATTTTGTGGGAAAGGTCAGAAATAGAATTTAAACTATTTGCAAATGCCTTTGTTCTATTTCTTTTCTATCATCAAAATATGATTTTTCTTTTCTGTCACATAAGTCCTCTATAGCTAGCTGGATGAAGTGATTATGAAAAGTTATGAAATTAATTTTCAGATGCTTTTTCTCATTCCTTATCTTGTTCTTTACATAATTGATAAACTTGAGATGATTAGTGTTCTTCTAAAGTAAACATTTCATAGCAAACAAAAAAATTCCTCCTTGGAACATAAAACAATTGCTAAAATCGCTACAGTGAGAAAAGGTCAATATTTCAATCTTGTTTATTTCAGCTGGCATAAAAATGAATTGGCCAGATTTTCATTTAGAAATAGTATAATTTATCAATTTAACTATGTAAAAACCTTAAAAAAAAGTTCAACAGCTGAAGATGCTCCATCTATCTCATAAAATATGTCTGTCTCTAAAGGTCTATCTGATAAAACATGAATCATTGTAAGACTGGATATAATCAAAACATCAAGTAGAAATGGAAACAGTGTTCTTTCTCTTGTTTGCTTGTTTTATTTTTTTCATTTTATATATCTCCTTTGTCCATCACAATGTATATTTTAAGTCTGGTTGCTCTTAGCTATTTTTATTTCCTCTGAAGATTTTTAGTTTGTTGTGTGTATCTCTGAATTCTAAAGACTTTTATTATTTTCCTGTCACTCCTCCTTAAGTGGTTTTTCCCATAAATAAAATACATTCAGGGCAATAAAATACAAACAACTTTTCTAATACAGTGCCACAGGGGAATCTATTACTCTATGCTATTTAAAAATTTGGTCAAGTCCATTTTAAAGAGAAAAGTGTAGGTAGAAATAGAGAACCACATATGGTTTTGTATTATGTGTGTTAGTTTCTATCACTGTCATAACAAATTGCCACAAACATCAGTCTGATGCTAACGTTCTTGACTTAAGTCACACTGTTGGACAGGCCATGGGTTAGCACAGATTAGTTTGTCACAACAACTATAGTTGTCTGGCATTGCAGGGCATCAAGATCAATGCTATGTATAAAAAATACATGTCCAGCTGAGAAATAGGAGCTGTTGGTTTCTGGACCAGGGACTAACGGGGAAACCAAGATGGAGGACTGGCCACAAAGATAACATGATTATTTCACCATAGTCTACAGCCTAATGTTTGTAGTCAACTGTTTCTAGAACAACCTAAAAGCACAAGACAACTCTCTTCAGAATGAGGCATAGTTCTGTAGGAAGAGGTGCTTACCTTTCCATATCCTAAACTTAATTTAAACAAGTCAAGGAATGACTGAGCTGTCCCAATAGGACCCAGTGCTTAATAAACCAATATTCAATCCTCAGTCTTCAAATCATAGAAGTTTAACAGTAGAAGGGATCTCAGAAGATCATTTTCTCCATCATCCTAAACATGCTCAGAACAGGTAGACTAGGGAAGAAAAAACAAAACAAAACAGTTGCTCAGGGTCCAACTATGCATTGTAATGGGCACAGAACAGCAAAGCTGCAACTCTACTATTCCCCACTTTTTACGTCTTCAAAAGTTCCTACTTTGTTGACTATGACTGTGATTATGGGCTCTATATGCTATTTATATATAATTGTATTTGAGAAGCTATTAAGCCTATGTAATTTTTATATCACTCTCACTACATACCTTTATAACTCCTAACTGGAATAGCTAAAGCCTTACTTTTCTGTCCTTCTGATCTTTTCTCTACTACTGATTTGTGTAATTTGATCTGGGCTGAATAAGTGCTTTGGCTTCAAGACGCCCGTTACTGATGACAGAATTTTCGTAATCTTTGCTAACGTACTTCCTCGAAGTAGAGCTTGATGTAGCCAGTCTCTCCCAGCTAACATCTATGAGGTTTTGCTTGTGTGTGAAATGGAAATTGTGGACTTCTCTACTGAAGTACTCTGCCTTTCTCCCCATAGTGCACTATGTCTATACCTGTGTTCTCTTTGGTTGCTCTAGTATCATGATAGGTTTGGTGTTCCAGGTGGTCTTGGTCACTTCCTACTTGGAAAGAAAGAAAAGACATCTCTCCCGACTCTGAAGTGTGATGTTACCTTCCATGTATCATCTTTAAAATGTCTTCTGAGAATAAGATGAGGAGATTTTATCATTTAATCACTTTATGTCCGACATCCTGGAGGCTAAACATATTCACTAGAGAGAAATATAACTTCGGAAAATAAGCCAGTTGAAAAAACCCATAGTCTTCTTCCTCAAACACTTTGACTATGTACATTTTTATATATTTCCTTTCAAGGTGTTTGATTTAACTGTAATCTCATTACATTGATGCATTTCTATTTTGTTTTTCAACTATATAACACAAGTATTTCTTTTTCATATTTTTAACATTATCTGCAGGTAAACTTTTCATAACTTCTGTGATCATTTTTGCAAAGAATTGGAAATGTCATTTCCCCCAGTTTTACTGTATAATTATCTTTGTGCATTGGGCACTGCCAGCCTTCATACTTAGGATAATTCCACAGAAAATATTGTCAAAATATAGATAGTAATTTGCAGAATTGGACGTGGGTCTCCACACCTCGTGCACCCGTGCCCCTTTGTGATGTCATTTTTTCAGCTTCACTCATCAAGAGAGAACATCTGTTCCCCTACTTACTTGTTTCAGAACTCGTGGCTTGTTTTGACCAATAAAATATAGCAGAAGTGACAATCGTGCCACTTCCGAGCCTAAGCCTCCAGAAGCCTTATAGCTTCTGTTCATTCTTCGAATCCTAGATGCTATCACACCCGCTGCTGACCAGTGAGAGGCACAGAGCCCATTTACCCCCGTTGCTCCAACCGAATGTCAGTCAGCTGCCAAAGCAGAACTGCCTCCCTGCATGGTAGCTGAAGCAGATGTATGAATGAGTCCAGAATGACCACCACTACCCAACGACAAGAATAATAAATGGCTGTCCCTTTACATAAGTAAGTTTTGAGGTGCTATTTTACAGCAAAACTCACGTCTACAATCTATTTGGCCAGAAAGAATGAACGTTTTTAAGCCTTGTGATTCACATTGATAAGTTGTTCTCCAAACCATTGTTAACAATTTGCTACCCTCTCCAGCTGAGGTTATCACTACTGTAAATATTCTCTGACTTGATAAAAGATAACTGGTGTTTTGTTTTAATTTTTAGGTGCAGCATTTTAAAAGCTTTTCCCCCCTCACTCTGATGATATCATTACTTTTTTAGATGTCATTTTATTGAAACAAATCGTGTGTCAGAGTGAACTTTTTCTCAGATTCTTTTTCTAGAATTTAGATAATATTTGTCAGGTTTATTTGCTCTCAAAAGGTGTAAAGATGCAGCACAGATGTTGATTTCATTTGCCAGAAAATAGCTTTTGAAAGTCTTTTAAGGTATAATTGTCTCTTTCCAATATTTTTAGCTCTGTAATTATCAAATTTATGAAAGGTAAGTTGGTTGTATTGAAGTTTCTACTGGCCTCATATGACTTCATTGGATGTTGATCTCAGTGATTATGCGTGTTCTAGGTTGTTAGAAGTCATGTGATCATCTTGACTCACAATAGGAAGCAAGAAGGCAGGATACTGATATTCAAATTAGAAAATTTGCTTCCAGACCAAGTAGATGTGTGGAAAATGTAGGCAAAGTATTGGCCATTTTACTGGTGAGACTGAAGTGTTGCCATCACTCAACGCTTTCTCGTTGTTCCCATAATGAAAGCACAGATAGCATCACTCACGTTGTTTTTGGCTGTAGATTACAGAAAACCCATTCAAGCAGCACTACATTCTAAGACTCATTAGTTGGGCTGATGTTTAGCCAATTCATTCTAGAATAGCTATACTAGTTTTTTAAGACTCAAAATGCTTTCTCCGTGATTGCTAAAGACCATAATAGTAATGGCTATAAGTAGTAAAATTAATTAATAAAAAGAAATTTGTAGATAAAACTTATACCTGCTTTCTATGGCCATCTGCTATCTTAGTAGCATACAACAATAAAAAATTTTAACTTATGATTTTTGCAGGATTCAGATGATTTCATCTGAGCTCAGATGATCTCTGCTGGATTTGTTCAGATAGCTGCTGTCAGCTCCATGTCAGCTAGGAGTCTTTCTGATCTTGCCTGGCCTTCCTCCTATCTCTCATGATGGCCCTCGCCTGGATAGAGTGACTCAGCTCTGTTCCACACAGGTGTCATCTTCCAGAAGGTCAGCTCAGGTATGTTCTCATGGTAAAGACAGAGGAGCAAGATAGCCACACACATGCTTTCAAGTCTCTATTTGCATCACACCTACTAATACCACATTGGCCCAAGCAAATCACTTGGAGCCCAGAGGCAGGGTAGGGTGGCATTACAAAGTTACATGGAAAAAAATACACAGATACAGCAAGTGGTAAATTAGTGAGTCCATTGATAAAATCAAACTATAATAAATTCATTAACTTAGTTGCTATAGGATATGTCATAGTATCTATTGATGTCACAGTATCTATTGATAAACTAGTCCTCTCCAAAACATTTCCAGTTGTACCTACTGTGGGTATCTGTGTCATAGTATATGCATTATCTAAAACGTGTTCTGCGTTTTAGAAGAATCAGCATTTTGTCATTGCTCTTTAAGCATTATTGCGGTGAAATACATGTATCTCTTACTATAGGAATCTATTGGGATAGTGAGAGTTTGTATAGCAGCAGAGGCCTGTGTTACAAATATGAATCTTTAGAATCTGTGGGAGCACAAAGATTTATGAAATAAAATAATAAACTGCTTCCTGGACTATCTTCTGATGCTGGACAAAAATCAGAAATGTCTGGAACGCATTTTGATAGCATGCAAGAATTAATACAAAATAAATCATTTGTATTTCTTGAATGAAAAACAACTTGATTATATTAACAAAATTTATAAGTAGCTTTTCATTGCTTTAGTATTGAAAAAATGCTAAATTTTCTGTCAATAAAGTTGAAAGGGCTAAGCGCATGTATTTCATCAGAATGTTAATCACGTTCCATTAAAGCTCATGGTTCAAATAAAGAAAATTTGCAAGCATCATCGAGGGAAAATGATCAATCAGTCATCAGTACAGTTTACATAATATCACATCAATCACTATTATATAATAAGTGATTTGAACTAATATGAACTTCCAAAAATATTTTTTGAAAGAATATCAATGAAGCAAAAAAAATTTAGAAACTTTAATTTATATTAGAAATATTCAAGCATTTCTAGATATAAAATACTAATTAGCATTATTTCATAAAATAATACTAATATATATAATGTATATATATACATATATATTATATATATTCTCATAACCTAGATTTATGGCTCTGCATTTAGGGAAAGATATAATCATTTCTGGAAACATTTTTGGAACTTTGTCACTTTTTTGGAAAAATCTACATAAGGTAGTAGAATTTTGATTTTCCTGGATAATTTTTCAATTGTTTTACAAAAAAGGGATTGATAATTAACTTAAACATAAAATTCAATGCTGAGGACAATTTTATAATTTTCATTAATCATGAAACTAGAAGGAATATTCTATAAAATAATCCATCAGCTTTTTTGTTGGTCATCAAAAAAATTAAATGAGGAATATCTGCATGAAAATCTTATGATACATTTTTCCGTAGTTGTATAATATAATACGAAAGAGAGAGTGTGGAATTTAAGACAGATTTTGATAAAAGTTTCTGGATGTTTCAACTTGGCACTACATTATCACATTTAATTATTTCTGGATAAGGCACTAGAAGATGTAAATAACACAAATCATTAAATTTCTTTCTTGCTGAGGTTTATACTTATCATATGTTAGATGAACATTAGAATTGAGTGACTTACTAGGAATTCACATAATGAAAATTGAAAGTATTTGCATTTCTATGGGCAGCTGGTATCACTAGAACAAATGTGGCTTGGAAAATTTAAGTGTTGTTTATTCACTACCAGAAAAACTTGAAATAGGAATAATTAAAAACTTGGAAAATGGACTTAATTTTTTAGAGATTCAGGTTTGAATTACAATAGTCTTATAGCTTTCACTATTTTGTTTAGCTTTATATTAAAATTTGGTTTATTAAAGCTGGCAGAGTAATTGAATGCATGATAAAAATGATTAAATCTATCAGGGCACCTGGGTGGCTCAGTCGGTTGAACCTCAAACTCTTGATTTCTGCCCAGGTCATAATCCCAAGGTGGTGGGATAGAGCCCCACATCGGGCTCTGCACTGAGATTCTTTCTCTCCCTCTTCCCCTCTCCCCACTTGTGCGTTCTATCTCTAAAATAATTTTTAAAAATTATTAAATCTATAAAACTAAATAAAATTGGGAAAAAGAACAAGATATAGAGATAAAGGCACATATTATAGCATTTGAAGCAAAGTAATTCCAATGAAAAAGCTATTATATTCACTGATAAATCATATAAAATTGATATCACATGCAAAATATTAAACACACTTCTTGGGGCACTGTGTGGCTCAGTCAGTTGAGGGTCTGACTTTGGTTCAGGTCATGATCTCATGGTTCATGATTTTGGGCCCTGCATTGGGCTCTGTATTGACAGTTTGGAGCCTGGAGCCTGCTTCAGATTCTGTGTCTTCCTCTCTCTCTGCCCCTCCCCCACCACACTCTGTCTCTCTGTCTGTCTCTCTCTCAAAAATAAATAAACATTAAAAAAATTAAAAAAAAATATTACATACACTTCTGAGTACTTTCAATTTATCGAGTCTTAGCTCTTTTTCAAATAATACTAAGTTTGTTTATGGATTAATGATTAATAAACATCAGTAACATTAGATTCAGTAAATGTTATATTTAAATAATTTTCATGAATTAGTAATAGACAAAGTTAATATATAAAAATCACAAAGTATTATAAGCTAGAAATATTTTGCATATAACTTTTGTTAATTTAGCAGAGACAGAGAGGATTCAATATAATGAATAACATTTCTCTACTTGGACTATGTCACATAGTAATGAAAAATTTATGGGGAAGTCTGATAAAGTTTCTTAAGTCAAATTATGACTCAAATAGAGCCATCATTTAGCTAAAGGCAGCCATATTAGGGATCCAATTTCTAAAAATCAAGCAATTTGGAAGTTACTAGAACGATTTTATGAGTTATTAGAATGATATTGTGAGTTATATTTATAACATATTTCACTTAATCAGCAGCTTCAATATATATAAGTACATATATGTAAATAATTTATTTTATGTTGGCTTATATGTACATATATATCACAACACACAAGTTGTTTTGTATTTTAAGTACAACTGTGCTCATTGGCTCCTGTACATGGAAGCCCAGAAACAGGAAGAGATTTGGGGCAACTTTCAGCCAGTGTCTCCACCTATTTCTCTCTAACCCCTTTGGTTTTGCTCTTCTCTATATGGATTCTGTCCTTTGGCAATAGTGTTCCCAACTGGTGGCAAACTGGTTGAAGCGATCCTGTTTGGACATCCTTAGGACCTGACAGCAAAAGAGAGAGTATCTTCCAGTACTTTTCTTTTGAGAGTGAGAAAACTTCATTCCCTCTTTAGGAAACCCTCATAGCTGGCATCTTGATCCAGACTGAGTCATATGCATATTCTAAACCTGGTCTCTGTGGTTCAGGGAATGTCATATACTAACTGGCACAGGCTGACTTCCTGATCCATTCTGGCTCAGTTGCTGGTATGCCTCCAGACCTACCAGGCCCGGCCCTGCACTCTGGGTGTACAAATGAAGAGGGAGTTGGGAGTGGCCACCTGTCACACAATGCAAGTGATGTAGGTTCCTATGTAGTGCCTTTACTTTTCTGTGGCCAGCTACCAACCTGACTCTCTGCTTTATTACTTCAGGCACATGAAACCCCAAATCACTCTAAACCAAGTATAGTTCCTTGAATCAACAAAACAGAATAAAGCCTCTAAGTCCTTTTCCTCCAGTCAATGCATTCTGGAGTCATGTTTTCTATTTCCAACCCATCAAAACCCAAATGCCATCCCTTGTCATGAAGTTGATTCTCTTTGTGTTCTAAGACTATGTGACTTAAAATGACAAAAAGATGGACTTTTAATTACACAAAGTTAAGTAATCTCTTACTCCTTGCCCTTAGAGAAATGGAAGATCATTTAAATCTGCAAGCAGGGTATGAAATGCTTGTTTAAGTAATGTAAATTGAGTTAAATTTTAATATCAGTCATTTCTTTGAGAAAGTAGAAAAAAATGGTTATCCTGAGAGAGAAATTGAGATTGTACTAAATATGCCTAATGCAGGTTACTAAAGGACAAACACCTAGGACTTTGTGAGTATACTATGAACTATTGAAGTGTCTTTGGGTTTCATTTGGCTGTGCTATGGAGGTGAGGGCTAGATGTCAAGAAAAAGGACTGTATCCACTCTTGGAATTAACTAGTCAGAAGGTTGGGAGACTGTTTCTGGGCGTAGGGCAGTCAATGCTATGGTTTGGTACTCAGGTTTTTCACAGTAAATTTTTGAAGGAACACATTGTAAATATATGTAGAATTTTTATGCTTTTCCTCCTTCTGTATACACAACATTGAACATGGTTTTCCATTCCCTCTTTTTCCACACTTTTGGGCAAGACTATGTTGCCTTTGATTTTTTTAAATCTTGGATGAAGTTCAGCCTTCCAATCCAAGTCCAGTTTTGAAGGCATTGAGAGGCAAGTTTCAAGGGACTAAGTTGGAGGTGGAGGGGTCGGCCAAATCCTTGGAGGCTTCCCTTCTATTAACCATCTTCTCGGCCACCCAGTTCTCCAGCAGTTAGCTGGGTAGCAAGTTAAGACATAATTTCCCCCGGGAATAGAAAAGTGGGACTCTGGGATCCTAAAATTTGTATTAACAAATTAATTCTTTAATTATTAAAGAATCCAACATATGAAATAGCTCTAGAGAATGTTTGTCCAGGGGAAGTGTATATTTTTGGCAAGCTAAAAATGTTGAGTATAAATGAAAATCACTTCTTTTCTGAGCACATACGGTTCTACTATGTTATTTCCTTCTAGATTTTTCCCAAATTTACTCTTAAAATGTATTTAACAGAATACTAAAATTATGTATCTCAAGTATTCCCTACATAGGTCTTAAAATTTCCTCTTGGCTGCTGTAATCTTCATAATTATTATTAAATGTAACTAGTTTTCTAAGGAACCCTCTCTAGTTTCTTACCATCTAAATGACCTTGCAATAAAGATATTAATTTATTATGATTTTTCCTCCTTTTGAATGTATTTCCCTAGATACAATTTCCAGACACAGAATTACTAAATAAAAGGTTCTGTTTATGGTTCATTATATGAAATGCCAAACATTTTTCAAAAAAATGTTTTAAACAGTTCGTATCTCACAATACATTATATATTAGTATTGTTGTTCTCCAACAAAATGTATTACATTAAAGCTTATTTATTTCTTTTTTACTGTACCCCTTTCAGACTCAGCAGATCATAAGCTTCTGGAAAAAAATTGGGGCTGTGTATTTACTTCTCAACTTCTAATTTTCTAGAAAAATGCCTAACATGTACCAAATTAATGGTAAATATTTGCTGCATTGATCTGAATTAATGGAATTTTTTTCATAGTTACAGTAAATATCAAATTACTTTGTGTTTTGGTGAATTATTTCATTGTGATTTTAGCATTTTTTTGAATGAACTGAGACTTGTGTTCTCTATTCTTAGTGTCTATTTTAAAAATGAAATGCTTCGTGGGTTTCTGTATCATCCTTGCAAGGGGACATGTTTACCTTTTCCAGGTTGGGATAATTTTAAGATATCTTCTGTCAAAATATGCATCATTTAATTTAATTTTACTAATATAGTACACAATTATATCACTGAATCTATAGTTTGCATTTGAGATGCAATCAAAGTTAAACATTTTGATGCTTATTTACTAAAATTGTATTTATTTTGTAAATTGTTTGTTCATGACTTTGCCCTTTGCATGCTCAGTTTATATCTTATTTTTCATCTTTTTTTAAATGTCTATTTATATACGATAGAGAGAGGGAGGGAGTGCGTGAGCAGGCAAGGGGCAGAGAGAGACAGAGACAGAATCTGAAGCAGGCTCCAGGCTCTGAGCTGTCAGCCCAGAGCCCGATGTGGAGCTTGAACTCATGGGCGAGCTGTGAGATCATGACTTGAGCGAAAGTCAGAAACTTAACCTACTGAGCCACTCAGGAGCCCCTTGCTCAGTTTAATTTTAAAACAATAATTATACCTAATTTTAATTTTTTCCTATTACATTTGCTCTAGACTTTCATTTTAGCCTTTCTGGATTTTTATTTAAGGGCTATAATTCAGAAATTTCAAATTTTTATTTAGTTTTATTTCTTTTGGGAAGAACTACCTTTTATCTTAAATAGTCCAAAAGTTATTGACCACCCTTCACATTGTTCCACCATAGGCTAAGTGGCCAGTTTTAGTCTATTTGGGGCATCCTGGATATTCTTAATGTTTTGTATAATGGTATATAGTGTTTTAGAGTGTATTTAGGGAAGGATTATTATTTTTGTAATGGGTTATTATTTTTCTGAATAGAACTTTTTCTCAAACTTGCAAAATTATCTAAGCATATTTTAATTAAAAACACTTTCTTCTGTTTTGATATATGGATTAGTATTTAGTTTTCCCAACCTTTCTATATAAAGTGTTGATTTTTATACCAGACTATTTCAGTTATTGATTATTTAGCATATATTTTAATATTGTAAATCTAGTCTCCCATCATTTTTCTTTTGAGGCTATTCTGAAATATTCTTTACTAATTAATCTTCAAAGTAAAATTTGTCATTGGAATGCCATGTCCAAGAAGGAGTTTATGATTTTGATTAAGTTTTTATTAAACATTTATTTTATTTATTTTTAAACATTTATGTTATTTTAGAAATGACCAATATTAAGGATGCCTGGGTGGCTCAGTCAGTTAAGCGTCCGACTTTGCCTCAGGTCATGATCTTGCCATTGATGGGTTCAAGCCCCATATCAGGCTCTGTGTGACAGCTCAGAGCCTGGAGCCTAGAGCCTGCTTTGGATTCTACGTCTCCCTCTCTCTCTTCTCCTCCCCTGCTCATGCTCTGTCTCTCAAAAATAAATAAACATTACAAATTAAAACAATAAAAAATGACCAATATTATATATAACTGTCCCTTTCCATCCAGGAACATGTTATATCTTTGCATTTAGTCAAGTATAATTTTGTTCCAATAGAAACTTTTTAGTGTTTGCAGTATGTCATGTGTATTTCTCCTTTAGAATTTTAAATTACAATTATAATTTTAGTTAATATTGTGATGAGATACATTTTTATTTTTTTTACTATCCTACTTGGTTATTTAGGAATGCTGTTGAGTACTATCCTGTCTCATTCTTATATTTGACTACATGTTATAGTTTAATTTCTTGATAATGATATGTCTCTTCCTTTCTCATAGGTATGTACATTTCCTTTCAGTCTATAGTGGTAGTTGCTTTAGTACAGACATTCTTTATCATGACAAGTAACCAGAATTTTATTTCCATTTTCACTGGTTTTTATTTGTAAATAAATGTTGAACTTGAGCAATGTATTCTTAAGGGCATTCATGGAAATTATTATATTTTTGCACATATTTCTTAAATTGTGATTGTGATATCCTTCTGAAAAATTATGGACATTCTGAGCTAAATTTTGTAGAACTTGATAAATTATTCTACCATTCTACTAAATCTCATGCCGGTTTGTTTTTAAATCTGAAAAGAAGCTGAAGGAAAAATAGCTTCAATAATAGAGTCTTTACTCAAATATTTATGGCTTAGGCAATCTAGTTATATCTAAGAGTTTACCAAAATGCTTATGGGAAGCTCAGTCTCCTCTGGCAAGGCTTACAGACCTCTTGTATCTACTGCAGGGTGATTAGAAAGGGATGCCCAACAGTCCCTATGGACTGGTCAGTTTTCCTAGCAGTCTTCTGTTTGAGGTAGTTGTCAGGGTATCGATAGGGTTTGGAGGGGTATTCTCGTAATTCAGGATGCAGACTTTCACTCATCCCACCTTTGACAGTATAACATCTTGTCCTTGTTATCAGCTGTTTCTTTTCTCTATGGGGCAGCTTCTCTAGAAATCAGCACATCAGTGATGGTGAGAGATCATGTCATTGCCCAGACTCAAAAGGGGCATCTCTGGTTCTAATACTTTTGTTTCAGGCTCTCTACCTATCTTCCTGTTTTATGGGTTATCCCCACCTCCCTAGTCCCCTTTCTCTGGAGATAATGGGTGTCTTCATTCCTGAGACTTTCTAGAATTTTAGGATGTGATTTGGCTTATTTGTCCTGGCATCTCTCCAAGAAGTTACTTAGCTTTCTGTTACTATTACTCCATCCGTATGCCTCCCACTTTTTTATTGACTTCACTAGAGTGCTTTTATTTCCTTGACAATTTTCTTGGTCTTGTGTGTTAATGCTTTTATTTTTTTTTAACTATGTAAGTTCCATTTTAGTTAGGTTTGGGGAGAGAACAGAGAGAAATGTGTCTGCCATGTTTTTCAGGAAGTCTCTGTCATGATACGTGTATATACTGTCTGTAGTAGACAGAGCCAATTAACTCCCTGCCATCAGGGACTTTACCCATCGTTAACAAGACTTCAGAGTTACCATCTGTGTGGTTTTGAAAGAGTAGATTCTTAATGACTCAAGCTACTCATCATCATTGATGGGGTGGGGGGTGAAGAATCTTCTGGTTTTTGGCTTCATTTTTCTATTTGGAGAGATTTTGGATGGACTAACACTCCGTATTCCTCACTCAACTTTCCTATGGACAAAGATTGATAGCTGATTATGGATAGAAGGAAGAAATCTCATGTTCTCAACTCAACTCTTTTCTCTCTTGTTAGATTTTCTCCTCCTCAGCAAGGCAGCATGGATAAGCTTAGTAGTATAGGATTTGCCTGTATAAACATTGCCAGAGACCTATGAAATGTGAGCAAACCAATTGGGCCCTCATCTAAGCCATATTTTCTATTCAGTCTATAAGAAAAAGGGCTGAAATGTTGGTCTCCATGTGTCTATCCTTATGGTTTATTTTCTGTTTCTGAACTTGAGAAGGAAAGAAAGAGCTGCTGTATATATCTATTCTCCCCACCCTTGAGACAAACAAACAAATAAAACTAAACCCAACCAGTGTAACCTTATTTCCCATCCTGCATTGTTTGCTTTAGCAGTGAACATGGGGTGTGAACCTAAGCCATTAGTACACAGCACTCCTTTAACTATGGTGATGGTTAAGGGTTGGGCAGCACATAAGCGTCTATAGAATGAAGCTATGAATTTCACTTGATATTTTTAGTTGAGATGTTGACTCTTTCTGGTTGGTTTCATAAGAAGGTGCCATACTGTTACCATTACTCAAACTTGTCTGTGCACCTAATGCACAGTAAGCCAATGTCTGAGACACCAGTTTTGAAGCAAAGAAAGCTGCCTTATTAGAAGGGCAGCCCAACAAGAAGGCGAGGGATCATTCCCAAAGCTTCATTGGCTCTGTTGAGCCTAGGGTAAGCTTATATACATGAGAAGAGGGTAAGAGGTTTCTTGAAATCTTTAAGGGTTGGGGGGTGCTTGAAAAATATGGAAGTAAACATTCTTCCAGACAATGAGGCACTATTTGGGACCTGGTACAATCAGATACATCAAGACAAATGTTCCTTTCCTGTCCTTATTAAGTTTCTACTGTCAGTGGGTAAACAGGGAGTAGGAGTAAAAAAACAAAGTTAATGATCAATTGTGCATGAGGTTAAAAGGTGCATGAAACATAAGTAAGTAGGGAACAAAGCAGCACGTGAAGCTGATTTAATAATGCAACTAATACAACTATAGTTCTGCTTATACTTTCAAAACAGGTCTAGGAACCTAGGGTCTCCCCTCAGCATTGGGAACAATGACACCTATTTCATACCCATGACAAAGCCAGAAAGCACATGAAGAAGGAATTAAGATTAGAGAATGGAGAACCAGATGGAATTCCCAGATGGTTTTCCACCTGAAGTTTATAATACTTCCAGACTTTTGATTTATGTGGGCTAATAAATTTCTTTTCATGTTTAAGCCCCTTTATGATGGTTTCTCGTCATTAAAAGTATTATCACACAGTTGAATTTGCTTTTCTAGGATTTCTGTAAAATTTTCACATTTATGACAATGTGGGCTCTCCGTGATTCACAGAAAATTAATGTAATGTGCACTCCCCTTGAACAGAAGCTTTGCTCTCGAGTTCTGATTGATTCTCAAATTCACAAGTCAAAATATGTTTCAACCAGGGCTAAGTTTACTTAGCTTCAAGATGGGGTATGTCGCAGGTCCATGCTGCATGAATGCAACAACAAATCAGAGGTCTTGAATTTCCTAAGTATGTCTTCTGATATGCTTACTTTATTAATTAGATGAATGTGGTCCCAAGAGACAAGATAAGTCAAGTTTAAAACACTTCAATTCAGAGAAGCCGTAAACTCTGTGGATCCTTTCAGCTTTTATATCTTGAAGAGGTATATGGTTGGCTCCCATTTTCCCAGTGTAGCAGAATCTCAATAAACAAACTCAACAATGAAGTGCAAGTGTATGGTCTGGAAAATAGTAACCTTAGAGGTGTTCTGATTAATCTTGGGTCCAGTATGCTCCTATGATTCCTTGAGTTAATGTGTAAGGAGAATTTTAAGAAAGGTTAAATCCTTAGCTGTGCCTGAGACTAGAAGATAAATCATAGACCTGTTCTCAACTCTGTCAAATTAGTATTTTATGAATGTTAACAACAATAACAAAAATAATATTTGCTGGGTACCAAGTAAAGGGCTTTACACATCATTGTATAATAAAGAATTTGACTAGCTTTTGTCCTCAGTTCCTGAGAGGTAGCCTCTAAAGCCATGGAATTTCCTGAGTGACAGGAGTTTCTATGTTATTCATGGTGGGTTCTAATAGTTTAGGCTAATGAGATGACTTGTGGAGAGCCCCTAGGTAGTTTGTGCTCAAAAAATGCCTCAAGACAGTGGTAGACACTCCAGAAAAATGGACCATGTGATTAGAGTGTTGGGGCTTTGCCCACATCATACCAGCCTGACCTCCACGGAGGGGAGGGAGAGCTGGAGATTGAGTTTAATTACATAGCAAACTATCAATCACCATGCCTATATAATGTAACCCCAGTAAAAACTGGGCACTGAAGCTCATATGAGCATCTCCGGTTAATGATATTCCATGCACATTGTCACTCATCAATGTGTAGGGAGGGTGATGCATCCTGATTCCATGGGGAGAGATGCATCCTGATTCCATGGGGAAGAAAACTTCAGTTTTTGTGTGTGCAGGTAGAATATTTCCAGGCTTCCCCTGTGTGTCTCTTCTTTTTGCTGGTCCTTGTTTGGATGCCTTTTGCTATAGTAAAACTATAAAAATAAGCATAGTGCTATCCTAAAACCCTCAGTGTTTAGCCTGTTGGTCAGAAGTGCTAGTGGCCTGGGAACCCTCAAGCTTACACTTGGTGTATGAAGTGAGAGCGGTCATGTGGAAGATTGTGTCCTTGACTTGTGAAGTTGGCCTAACTCTAGGTAGTTATCATCAAGTCATTGTACATACATTTGTTCAATCTCTTTGTGTATGTATGTGTCATCGTAATAAAATATATAATAAACTGAAAAAAACTTTATAACTTATAAACAGATAATAAGATAGACTACTCAACCAAAAACATTTGAACAGAAGATATATAAACATCAAGTAAATACATAAAAATATGTTCCATATTGTTAATCATTATTGAATTGCAAATTAAAATCTCAATGACATAGCACTATACAACCATTAGAATAACTAATATTTAAAAAGTATATATGTATGTTAGAGTTTATAAGTTCCATTTGTAGATATTAAAGAGAAATAAAACATATGTCCAATAAAGACTTGTATGTTCTGTTAATAATAAATGTATTCATAGTAGCTGAAAACTTAACTCAAATAAACATTCATAGATGAATGGATAAACAAATGAGGTATATTCAATAGCTTTATGTTTGCACAGTGTAAAGATTTTATCATTCTCTTCTTACGTAGGTTAATAAGGATTCTGGGGTAAATAACATGTTGATGGTTGTCAAATATCATATTCCATCTTTTCTCCTTTTCATAGTTTATGCAATGAATTCCTTTTCATAGTCTCTAAGGATGTTTGCAGCAAAATGCTTATCTGAATTTTTCTTCTTGTGTGTCTTTTAGAAAAATAAGCTATATTGCATAATAAAATTTCACTTCCCTGTTAATTTGAAGTCTATTTCTTCTATGTCTAAAAGTGTTTGGAAGATTGCAAGGGAGTACAGTGGAATAAATTTAAAGGCTGTCAGACCTAACTCCAAAACCTAATGATTGTGCTAAGCCAATTTAAAAATCTTTGAAGTTCCAATTCCTCATTTCTGAAAATAGAGGTAATTATACATATATCAGAATAGTGTTATGAGGAGGTCTGAGATAACATATGTAATACATATAGAAAAAATATTAGGTTCCTTTTTCCCTTCAGATTTAAATAACTTTGGGGCAAGGTAAGCAATCTACCTATTTTTATTGGTATAATCCTTTTAGGGATGGTAAAGTTATAGAGAGAAATCCACCTTCTTTCAATTTGTCCTCAGGGGCTGGACTAATTTTTCAGTGGTCAATAAAGTGTCAGAACAATATACATGAGTCAGCGTGAGTGTGAGTGTGTGTGTGTGTGTGTGTGTGTGTGTGAGAGAGAGAGGGAGAGAGAGAGAGAGAGACTTTTATTTTAAAATAATTTCCTAATGGAAAAAGCTTTTGCAAATACCATCCTAAAGTTTTATTAATGCAACTTGTTTATTTGCAAAAGCCTTAAGTGCTTGGTATTCATGGATTCACAGGTTTTTAATGATGGGAAATGTAATTGACTAAGGGCCCTAGTCTTGCAAAATCCATTGTATGTTTGCTAGAGCTGCTCCCAACCAGTGACTGAGTAGAAGAACGGGAATACTGAGTCTACTTTCTGGGAGACAGGAGAATCCTCTAATGGTCATTTGACTCAAGAACTCCATTATTTTATTCTCCTGGCGCTTTGTTCTTTTTTAGCTTACTGTGAAAATTTCAAAAAAGAACTTTTTTGAAAGTTGATGCTCACTTCAGCGGAGCTTAGGGAAAACTTTCTTTGAAATTAATTGGTCTGGACTTCAGGGTTTGTGTTTTCTAATATTTATTTATTTGGGGGAGAGTGCAAGGGGGGGGGAGGGAATAGAGAGGGAGGCAGAGGATCCCAAGTGGGCTCCACTGACAGTCCGACAGTAGTGATCCCGATGTGGGATTCGAACTCACAAACTGGGAGATCATGACCTGAGCCGAAGTCAGATGCTTAACCGACTGAGGCACCCAGGTGCCCCTGGACTTCAGTATTTTGTTGTTGTAGTTTGTTGGTTTGTTTCTGCTTATAAGTTGTATATTTATGTTTTGGTGGGGGAAAGGAGACAGAAAATAGTTCCTGTCATTCCCTGACCTGGGTTGTTGACACAAGCAAGTATTTTCCATTCTGTTTATATAGATCTATTGACTTGTGAGCAATAATAGTTCTTACTTTGGTTAAAGTGACTCTATTTTCTCACCAACGATGTCAGATTCGTGAATATTTATGAGACTTCAATATTGCTCCCTCAGTGTCTTATAGGTGTTTCCCCACAAGATGGGATTGGGAAGATTGAAATAATCTGCTAGTCTTCTAGGTAGCCCAGCCACAACTGGAACACAAACTTTTGTGGCAGATCTGTGTTTATCCGTGTCATTTATTAATGGAAAGTACACAGCCTTTTGATTGCTGTTCTTCTCAGAACCAATAGTGTTAATTTCCTCTGTGGAACTTTAGATAGCTAACACACTTGCGTTTCCTCTTATCTGCTCCCCCTCCCCTCAACATCTCAAACTTTGATATGCTCTGAGATTTGGGATCCCGTGTGTTTATTGTCATTTTCACATTTAATGTTATTGAACATTGAATGTTATAGTACATTGTATATCATCTTAATGTTGCCATTTACTGTATAACCAGCTTTACATGTTTATTACTTTAAAAATTAATTTAATGCTTGGTTGCCCCTATAAATATTTATTTTAAGCATCATACAGTGAGGTAGAAGTAAGACATATGATAGAGGATATAAGCCATATCTTTTGTGAAGTATATTTCATGAGTAGATGATAAAAGGAGTGAGGCTATGGGGCAGGCACAGGGCCACGGGGAAATGATCACTTCCACTCTCCTATAAATCATAGAGTTCTATGACCAGGTCATCTCAAAAATCCTCTGAGCCTGGAGAATCCATTAAAAAGAGGTTATCCTCAAATCAAAATCCTATAGACATCCCAGGAAACTATATCTCCTGCTGCAAAGCATCTGTAGGACGACCATCAGTGTCTTTAGATTTTGAAGATTAAATTCCCTGGAATTGATCAGCTGAAGCTGCACCCTGTAAATACAATTACAACAAACTTATGTTTTCTCTCACCGCCCCCCCCCCACCCGACCTTACCTCTACCATTTGATACTACTGAACTGTTAAGTTTTTCTCAAATTACATATCAGATAACATATAGAACTTCCTTGACTTACAATGGATGTATATCCCAATAAACCCATCATAAGTTGAAAATACTGTTAGGTCAAAAATGCATTTAATACACCTAACCTGCCAATCATAGCTTAGCCTAGCCTACCTTAAACGTGCTCAGAACACTTACATTAGCCTATAGTTGGGTAAAATCATCTAACACAAAGCTTATTTTATAACAAAATGTTGAATACCTCATGTGATTTGTTGAATACTGGACTGTAAGTGAAAACCAGAATGTTTGTATGAGTACAGAATGGTTGTAAGTGGATCGGTTGTTTACCCTTGTGATCACGCGGCTGCCTAGAAGCTGTGGCTCATTGCCATCGCCCAGCATCATGCTAACATAACACATATTGCTAGCCCAGGAAAAGATCCAAAATCAAAATCTGAGGTCTGGTTTCTCCTGAATGTGTATAGCTTTCACACCATTGTAAAGTTGAGAAATCATAAGTCAAACTGTTCTAAGTTGGTGACCATGTACAATTTAAACTAAAGATCTGCTTTAATTCACCTACACTCTGGTCTTAAAATTCAAAGTAACAATTCTATATAGCAAATTAGTATAGGTAGTTTTTCTGTCAACTTCTAAAATTGTTCTATATTGGGATTTATTTTTAGATTTCCTCAGCTAGTTGTTTTTTTCTCATGGAAAGGAAACGATGAAGTTTCTAATATATAGTTTCTAATTTCCTGCATTTTCAATCTTTTTGTTGCTTTGCTAAACAAATGTCAACTGGAATGACAATAGAGTTCTCAAATCCACTTGCTCTGTCAATTATCTCCAGCCATTCTTCTGTCTTAGCTACATCTTAGCATCTAATAGTGTACATGAGGAAGTCTGGCACTTGTTTGGCTTTTGTCCTTAGTGTCTCTTTTTTTTCTGCCAATTTTCCAGAAAAACGTACGGGTGAAGGTAGACTTCTGATGAGTCATGCTAATGAACAGAAGTTTGAAGAATCTTTCACTTATCCTTATAACTTAAGACTTTAAAGACTCTCTAGGTCCTTTGTATTTTGTCATTTTTGCCTATCATCCAGTGAATTCTCTTCATCTGAAGATTCACATTTTTACCTTAGTCAGGGTTTTATCTATTATGTATTTGACTATTTTTTCAGTTCCTCTGTTATTAAAAAATTAACAGTTGTAGATTGCATCATGTTTATATGCCTTCCATATACTTATTTTCTCATAGACTGTATTTGTTTTTCTTCATTTTTGTTTCCACTTGTATTGCGGAGGGTTTGAGTCAATGGATTTGATTTTCTGTAATATTGATTCTGCACTTTTCTACTTCTATCGTCATTTTTAGTTCACATCCAGTGTTTTAATTCCTTAAATCATTTTCTTAATATTCTAATTTAGTATAATTATATTAGATTACACATGTTGTATGTAAGCTAGATGAATTTTTGTAAATATATAAAACTGTAGAACCACCACCCAATGACTCCCACTTAATCTCTATCACCATAGGTTAGTTTTGTCTGTTTTGAACTTCATGGAAAGGCATCACATAATATGTCTTCTTCTGTGTCCAGCTACTTTTGCTTAATATTTTATTTGTGGGATTTTTGAATGCAGCAAGAGTGTGTTTATTTCCAATGATATCTAGTATTTTTGTATGAATTTATTTATCCATTCTGTTGTTGATGGACATTTGGGTTGTTTCAAGTTTGACACCAGTAAGAATAAAGCTATGCACACGTTTGAGATGTCTTGTTTCACATATGAGTACTTTTCTAGAGCTAAAATCACTGGATCATGGTTGTATGAACATATAGCTTTGACAGGTAATGTCAAACAGCTTTCCAAAGTGTTTGTGCCACTTTATAACAGCATCAACAGTTAATAAGAGTTCCACTTGCTCTACATTCTCACTAATGATCTCTTTCAAAACAGCCATTCTTTTGGTGTTTAGAATGGCTTGTTACAGTTTTATTTTTCCCCCAATGCATATTTCAATATAGGAAATATATTCAGTATATTCTTTTGTGCAGTGCCCATTCAAGCCTTTTGCCCTCTTTTAATTGGGATGTTTTGTCTTTTTCTTATTGATTTGAATGGATTCTTTATCGATTAAATTCTTCTTCCTAGCTGTCCCTTTTTCTCAGATACTTTATGACCTTTTCTCCCACATCTTATGTATTTAGGACCCTTAAAATATTTAACTGTATTGAAATATCAAAGCACTATGTAAAATTTCCTTTCCATTTTGGGATACATCTCGCATGTAAGGTCTTCATCTTTATAGCTGTAAACAGTATGCCTCCCACTATAACCATGCTATGGACTGAATGTGTGTGTCCTCTCCATCATATCCATGTGTTGAACCTAAGACCCTAGTGTGATGGTGTTTAGAAGTGAAGTCTTTGGGGAGTGATTGGGTCACCAGGGCAGAACTATCATCAATGGGATTAGTGCCCTGCAAAAGAGGCCCAAGAGAGATCCTTTCTCCTTCTGCCATATGAAGTTACAGCTAGAAAGTGTCATCAATCAACTAGAAAGCAGGCCCTCCTCACCAAATGCTGAATCTACTGACACCTTGATCTTGGACTCCCCAGACTCCAGAACTGGGAGAAATAAATTTCTGTTGTTTATAAGCCACCTGGCTGTGTTATTCTGTTATAGCTGCTGACAAAGACTACAACCAGCCATGTAACCAAAAGTGTAGCTAATTTGTCTTAATTCTACCTCAGAGTTCAAAAACATGTGTACCACCCACCACTTCTGTTTCTCCTTTCCAGTTAAGAGTAGCATGATCAGACTAACACCCTATCTGTTGTGTCCTTTGGAGTATAATTATCCAAATTGTGCATATCTGATAAAAAGTCCCTTGAAGTTTGTGGCATGTGATTTTAATACTTTTGGAGAGATTTCTCTTTCTCCTCTAACTTCTGTTTGGTCTTTTCAGTTAATTTTTGGTATAGGGTTATTTGTAAGCCAATTCTTAAATTTCTATTTTTATCAGAATTCCCTTTCATGAGTGGCCTAGATAACTTTCTAAAACTCTGTAATTTGATACATCTAGATGATAGTTTATCTCTAATATTTCATTGGTGGTGGTGGTACTTGTGTGTATGTGTGTGTCCCTTTTGACTTACTTTGTTTTGCTTTAATTCAGTCTCATACTCTATGGGCAAGATGGCATTTTGGGGTTATCTCTTCCCCATCACAAGATTTTTCCTAATACCTTCTCTGTTGATCTGACATTATTTCTTGCACACATAGCCCCTCTTATGGTCACATTATTGCCGCAAACTACTCAAGAATATATGTTTTGTATGCTGAAGTATTAGAGAAATGTTAACCAAACTGTCCCTGGCAAAGAAATTGAAGCACATTTGACTCTGAATAATTTTTAACTTTTTTATCCTTTCTTGCTTACAAAATCTATTTTGTTGAAATCTGTATATGGTATAAACATAACTAATGACTTTTTCTGTATTAAAAAACATTGTCCGTTCTGAATACAATATCATATAATCTTTAGATTTAAGAAAGATGAAGTATAGCACCATGGCATTTGTATCTTTATATAATTATTGTCTAATCTTTATGAACCCTAAGGAATTGAGGTTGGGAAATTTCATTAAAATGAGTTAAACCTTACTCCTACCTTCATGCTGTTTTTCTTGTTACCTCTGTATTGTTTTGGTAATATATCAAAAAGTATCAACAAATCTCCTTTTAACAAAATGAGGGACTTTCTGTCTTTCTTAAATTATGTTTTTTATCGTTTGATTTTTTTTTTTCAAAACACAAGCTTATGTTAACATAGTGTAGTATAATATTACCAGAGAGCTTGCTTTTTTAGCAGTTTCAGAGAGCTTTAAGTTAGGGTCGTATTAATTTCCATAACACACATATCAAGCAAGTAGTGGAAACAACCCTTCACCAGGAAGTAGTTACCAGTACAAGGCTCCTTTCTGAGAGACTACACCTGAGCCACAGTGTAAAAGGGCTTAGCTCCAATAGTCTCACCTCCTTGTTCCACAGCAGATTATTTGAAGGAGAGAACTTGATGCCAATATGACTCATGAAATTCCCTCTCCAGACATTTTGAAATGAGATCCTAGGGGCTAAGTCCATTAATTGTAGGAAACTGGGCTGCAATTATGCAGGTTTCCTTTCACTTCGGGGTAGCCATGATATGGTTCATATAAAAGCATATGAGTGAGGAGAGAAGCTGGTTTGTAGAAAGAAATGGAAGTGAGTACAGAAAAGGTGTGGAGATGAGAAGTTATGTGGCCATAGCATTCCCGTCTGATAATTGTTTATTTTTCTATATTTTTCATATTTTCTGCAATTGGGTTCCTGAAGTTTCTGCAATTATTCCCATTTTCTGCAGTTCTCTGTTAAGATATAGTATCTCTGTATCTTTATGGTGTATCTTTTTGAAAATCTAATTTGAATAGGATTTTTTTCCCAAATCAATGGTTTCTGACACAGATAACTTTAGAAATAAGACATCATGTGTTCTATCAGCTCTTTCATAAATCTGCTACAGTCTTACCTATGAAGAATTAGATTGTTCTCTCTCTTCCCATAGTATTAGTCATAATCCTGCTACACAAGTTACTATCTATATTGTCATCATTTTTTGAATATCTGTCTCTCTCATGAAAGGGCAAGCTTTTGTGCTTGGTATTCTCAGCACCTAGTATCGTGGTTGGCACATAATATGTACACAACTTTTTGTTAATCAACAAACTAACCACCAACCATGTGGAATTCCATTCTTAGTTGCAGTTTGCTCAGAAGGAACCAGAATGAGAATTCCTGAAGCTCTCACAACTTGTAAAGTTTTGCTGTTCACCTCTAGGTTCCTTTTGTTGACCCGTACATCTGTTTAGTTTTCCTTTCCTGTCTTCAGTATTTTCTTGAGAAGTGCTTTCTCATTTATTGAGAAACAAAGTAATCTCAGCATTTTGAATATTCTTTTCTTTGTTTCTCTCTCAAACATATGTTTACATATGCTGTCACTAGAGGTAGTTTAAATAAATGCTATAGAGGTCTTTCCTTAAAAGAACACCCATTTTGTGGATGGCAAATATGTAAGATTGAGGGATCTGAAAACCCTCACGTACTCATCCCCCAGCTTCCACAACTATCAACACATAGCTAGTTGGACCTTCTCTACTCAATCCTCTCTTTAGGAATATATCACATTGACGGGCTGTTCATCCCCTTCTCTGGGTACTGTATTTCCCCATTCTTTATGGAAATTCTCATCGATTATTTAAAATAAGCAAATCCTAAGTAGCATGTCAATTTGTCTGTAAATACTTTACTATTATTTTCAGCAACTCTAAGATTTAAGAGTTCAGCATTTCCTCTTAAAGTCCAGTTGGCAACGCCTGGGTGGCTTAGACAGTTAAGTGTCCAACTCTTGATTTCAGCTCAGGTCATGCTCTCACAGTCATGAGATGGAGCCCCACATCGGGCTCCACACTGAATGTGGAGCCTGCTGGGGATTCTCTCTCTCCCTCTCTCTCTGCCCCTCACAGGTTTGCGTGTGCTCTCTCTCTCTCTCTCTCTCTCTCAAAACAAATAAATAAACATTAAAAAGAATAAAAAGTCCAGTTGGTTGGTAATAATATATATTAGGAAATGAATTTCTAATAAATCTTTAACTTAAGGTAGTGTGCTTTTAGTGATTTCTAAACATAAAAATTAAAATCTGATTGATTTTAGATAAATGGCAATGATTTGTACCAAAAAGCAATTATACTAAAAGTGTATCACATATTTCTTTATTATCCTTTTAGTCACTTCTCCTAAGTTTCTAGTCTCTCTCTCTCTCTTTTTATTTTGCAGTTGACTAAGATCAGTGGAGACCTGCAACTGCTTTCCATTGTTGTACATTCCATTCTAGTGATATGTGACAATTCTCTAAAAGTTATGTCGAACTTCATACTGTATAGAAAACCTTATCCCAACATAATGATATGGATTCATGTTTCACTTGGCATAGTCCTTACGCATTATCCTGGAAAGTCTTGCTCCAGCTGTTTCAAATTATTTTCATTTTATATGTCATGTTTAATAGCAGGGAGGAGACTATTGCTAATGGTTTTTTCTTAGAAATTAATCTGTCAACCTGGTGAAAATATGAAGTTAAAGCAGATGAACAGGGATTCTCCAATTTAACATCCTAAGCATATTAATTTACTTACCAAAAGCGTAACAAGATTAAGTTAATCAATGAGAATTTCCATTAAGAATGGGGAAATGTCACACACAGAGAAGGGAATGAACAGGCCGTCAATGTGATATATTCATATAATTTTTTTTTTAATGTAGTGATGGTTGAGTTCTAATCATGTGTCTTGGGGCTGGGGATAGACATAAGCAGGCCTTAATGTAACATTTCATGATGCAGTATTCTATACTGAGCTTGCATTTGTGACACTGAATGGGAGACCTTTTCCTTTGAGCCAGATATAAAATATGCTTTCCATTTCTCTGATGGTTGTCACTGAAAGGATTTTCAAAAGTTGCTTTAGAACCTCAGAATTAGATCAATGTGTTTAGGAACCAGAATGCTTTTTATTAATAAGAGTTTGAAGAAACTCCTGTGAAAACAATAGGATTTTTAATCACTGGCATAAAATTGTAGATTCCAGGGCAAAGATCATATGGTGTAATGATATTCAATGTGTAACAGACAGGTTTTGATGTTTCAGTGCCTTCAGTTGTTAATATATTGCTTTTTCTGGTGTTGAATCTGCCAAATACTTCCTGTCACTTTTATGCTAGTCTGCCTTCCCTGAGCTTTTGTTTTCTTGGGTTTCTGTTCAGTTAACCCAATCAAGTAAGTCCAGAAGCAGATGAGCCTCCTTCTGACGCATGATCAGAAGGTCAAGAATAGTGTATACTGTGTCACCATATCTACGTCATTCACCTCACTCCATCCCATCATGTAGGTATTATATCATTACGTATCATTACAAGAGGGTGAATATAGTATCACATAATATTTTGAGAGACCAAATTCACCTAATGTTCATTATAGTATATTGTCATAATTGTTCTATTTTATCATTGTTGTTCATCTCATCCTGCACCTCATTACAAATTAAACTTTACCATAGATATAAAGGTATATATCTGGTTTAGTACCGTCTATGGCTTCAATCATCTGCTGGGGATCATGGGAAATATCCCCCATAGATAAAGGAGGACGACTGTATTTCTCAGCTAATGATTTATTTCCTATGCTCTTTTATTCACTCCTCTTTTTTACTCTTAACACAACTCTCACACTGAAGCATCAACTTAAAAGCTACCATAAATTACTTTCAATTTTTCTGTTTTTATTTTCCATAATTTTAATATGGAATATTAATAGCTTATGAGCACCAAGTCAAATTGAGATGTACAGCATTAGTGTTGAGTACAGGTTAGCTTAATTTATCTCTTGTGATATATGGATGGCTCTCTAATGTGGAGAGTGGTCATATTCCTATCTTTCAATCTCCATCTGTAGCAACAGATACTCGCCCCAGCTTTTCTTTTTCACTGTACACCTCAAAACACATATTTTTGGATTTTTAGACCTCCCCCTGTAAAGAAGTATGAAATAGATTATTTTTGTTGAAATGGGAATGAGACATATCTTAAATATCAGAAAGGAACATGTTATTGTTTTTTTCATCCTTTGATACCAAAACTGGGTGTAAAAGGTGGAGTATTTATTAATGCATAATATGAACTGGGTAAATAAAAATATTATTTTCTCCTACCAAAACAGTAATTTCACTTCTGAATCAAAGGAAAAACAGATGAAGGAGAAAAACTGAAGCACAAAATAATTCACTTCGGCATTTTTATGATAGCACAAAATGAGAACCACTCAAATGGTACATTAAAAGGGAAAGGTTAAGTAATGGTTAAGTACATTTTGGGACAAGCGTTCAATAGGCTATTGGTGTTCAATATGCTTTCAATATGCTGTCATTTAAAATATGACAGCATGGGGCATCTGGGTGGCTCAATTGGTTAAGCATCCTACTTTGGCTCAGATCTTGCGGTCTTTGAGTTCAAGCCCGTGTTGGGATCTGTGCTGACAGCTCAGAGCCTGGAGCCTGTTTCCGATTCTGTGTCTCCCTCTCTGCCCCTCCCCCACTTGTGCTCTGTCTCTCAAAGATAAATAAAACATAAAAAAATTCTTAAGAAAATATGACAGCGAAAGTTAGGTAAATCTTATGAAAATTACCAAGTATAATCACTATTATATAAAAAAAAGGAGTTTTATGTAAAACAAAATAAAAATGTCATTTTAAGTATTTACAGTGGTTACGTTTGGTCATATGATTGTGGCTAGTCCATCTCTTTTGCTTTCTTTTTTTTGATTTTTTTTAACATTTACTCATTTTTGAGAGACAGAGACAGAGTGTGAGTGGGGGAGGGGCGGAGAGAGAGACACAAAGAATCTGAAGCCCGAGGAGGGGCTTGAACACACAACTGTGAGATCATGACCTGAGCCTAAGTTGGATGCTCAACCAACTGAGCCACCCAAGCGCCCGATCTTTTTTACTTTCTTACACTTCCCAGTTTTCTATTACACAAATGCACAGGCACCACTGGAACTCTCTCTTGGAGAAGGTTAAACAGCTTAATGTAAATTACTGCCACGCTGTAAGCTTAATTCAATTTATGTGACCTAGAACAGCAGCCTACCATCAGAATGAAAATGTAATTATTTAATTATTTTGAGTTATCTGATGTAGGGAATATAGTAAACATGAAGAAGATAATCTAGGTGAGGGACGATATGCTTATGCATTGTAAAATTCTTTCAACTTTGTTGAAAACTTAAAATTTTTTATGCTACAATGTTGGAAGGAAAACAATCAATTGATTGCAGTCAATCCACTTCTAGATAAGCTTCCAGAGGATCATTTCTTTCCAAGTTGGAAGCTATTAGTATATACTCCATTATTATTCATTTTATATTTCTGCTTTCTCTGGTATAATTTATGTAGATGCAAAAAAGTCAAGTATTAGGAGTGAGGCAAGTCCATCTGTGACATGCAATGATTTTTTTCTTGTGCTGTTAGTCATCTTGATTCTAAATTTGCTTCTCTTGGTTAATTGTGATATTTTATTACACTTTCTCCTAAACACTATATTCTGTACTATTTGCCTTTAACATTTTATTCATATGTAGATGTAATATTTGAAAAATTTGTTTACAGAGAAGCAAAAGCAGGTCTTTCACAAATACTATTACTATAAATACATGTATTCACATGTATGAAATATGTCTGTTACATGCAGTTATACAAAACAAACATTAAGAAGATGGTAGCCAGCTGTTCTCTCTTCAGTAATACTAGAATGAGTAGAAATGGGATAAATACGTAGCAGAAAAGATTCCATTATGTGCTTGTATTTAATTTGGAGACAATGCACATTTCAGTGTACTGGTGTGTATGTAAACTAAATACAGAAATAATTGGTCTGAGAAATTCTATCTGGGTATTCATGTTTACTAAGTTGACATGTTCAAATGTAGAATTTTTCTTTTTCTAAGCTCATAAATTGACTGAAAAATGCTATAGAGAGTATATACTCAATAACCTTCTAGGTAAAGGGAAGATAAAAATATATCATTCCTGGTATACTTGTTCTTTTCAAATTTTTAAGCCATAGCTTCATTTTTAAGCCCACAAATTTAAAAAATGAATTAGGCCAGTCCTTATCAAGGACACAGATGACCTATGCAAAAATCCATAAGTGTGTCTTTCTAAATTGGCATTATGTTTTGGTCAATAGTTGGTGCTAGACTTTAGACCAATCCTTTGAAGTTATAAACTTGTTAGGATTTTTCTTTACTCAGTGTAGTAAAAAGGAAATTAACCAATGATATAAATTTATATTTAATCTTCCTAAATCCAATTTTATCTACAGACTTCCTTTTGGTTCCTTGCATATAAACACATTAGCTGTCATTATAACAAAATCCCTCTCTTACAAAAAATATTTTATACACATAGAGCCAGTGTATAAATTTTCTAAAAGATGAAAGTTTAATACTAACCTGTATAATGCAAAAATGTATTTGTATTACTTAGCATTAAATATGGCTATACATAACAGAAAACTCCAAATAATCAGAGAAATATATTTCTCTCTCACATTCAAGATATCTCACATTTAAGAAGCCAGTTCAGGCTTGTTTTGATATTCCAAAAGAGACCCAAATTCCTTCCATCTTGTTGTTCCACTATATGTGTTGTTCCTATATATATATATATATTCCATTGTCAAGGCATAACTCTTTGATCCAAGATGGCTACTGATGTTTCAACCATTATATTTGCATCCCAACCAACAGGGTGGAAGGAGGCAACAGAGCATACCACTTTCTGTTATGCACACTTCCTGCAAATTTCATACAACACTTTAGCTTATATCTCATTAGTTTAGTCACGGTGACACCTAATTACAAAGGAGACTGTGATATGTGATTTTTATCCCATCTAGACATGTATGAGGCTGAAAATCAAGACTCTTTTACTGTGGTAGATAGAGTAATGTCTCCTAACCTCAAAGATATTCATGTCTTAATTTTCTCAACCTACAAATATTATAGGAGAAGATAGGATTCAGTAGGCAGAGAGGGAAAGGTTAGTACCTGAGGTCTCTGGGTGGAGAAAAACACATATTGTGGAACAATGCTGGGAGTATCCGACTACAGCAAACCCCTTTGGGCATAAGGTCCCTCTTAAGAATGTAGTAAACACCAGCTACTCCCCCTCAGGTTTCCTTCAGGAATTTGACAATCACAATGCATAGCTAAAAAAGGAAACCATAAAACTTGTTATATGAGGGACAGTATGACCAATCTGACTCCTCACACAATGGAGTCGAGCCAATCAGGAATGGACAATGCAGCACCTAGAGTTATCCAGCCAGTAAGGGTAGAGTCTGAGAAGGAACAAGAGGGAAGGGATGAGGGTGCTAACGAAACACTTATAAAACAAGGACCCTTGCCTATAGTTCGTGGGCATTTCCTTTCAAATGTCCCCTCTCTGTAAAGAGAGCTTATCTGACTATTCTTACTTTCTAATCTTATACCCTAAGAAACTTTTGCCTGCTGCTCATTTTGTGTCCACCTCTTCATTCTTTGAAGCAGTGAGACAACGAAACCCGGGTATTGAGGTAAAAAATCCTGCAACACAAATTTGCTACTTTACCTGACAGAAGAGATTTTTGCTGGTGTGATTAAGAATCTCCAGAGGAGATTCTAGGTGGGCTCAGCATAATCACAGGGTCCTCATAAAGAGTGATGCTAGTTCAAAGGAGATGGCTGGTATAAGTGAAGTGTCGGAAGATGGAGGAGGGGGTGAACACCCACAGAATGCAGGTAGACTTCAGATGCTAGAACTTAGAAGGCCATGGAATCTCCCATGGAGCTTCCAAAAGGAACCAGCCCTGCCCAAACTTTGTTGTTTTAAGCCACAAGTTTGTGACAGATTTTCAGAGCAGAAAAGGAATATGCTGCACTTACTGAAGAAAAAAAAAAGGAATAAATATCAAGCCTATCAACAGTCTGCCATGCATTTTCAGTGACATGTTCATATTTTTGGTCTTTGGGTCTATCTGAATTCTTTCAGATATTTGGATTCAGCAATCTGTACTATTGGTAAATGAGCAAATACTCTAATCTGGTAGCCTGAGTTCTTAGGTCCAGGTTAAACCCTTGGTAATTAATGGGCGTACAGGAGTCATGGAGCCACTAATGCTGGGGGAGAATGTCTCTCTCAGGTGCTTGTTTAGTATTTGTGTGCAATTCCTCCAGCCCAGCATAAGCCAGTCAGTCAGTGTGACCTAGAGTCAAGGCCAGTGAGAGAGCTGTGGCCACAGGAAGACTTTTGGGTCTGGGGGAGGAGGAAAATCAGGGTAGTGGCTTGGAGGTTGACATCCTGGCCCTTTCTGTTATGGTTGATGGTCTGCTTCCCAGGCCTCTCCTGTTGTCTGTCTGAATATACCCATTCCCACGTCCACCGCCAGACAATTTCTGTGTGGTAATCTCACCTCAAATGCTACTCCTTTCTTCGGCAGGAAGTTTGGTTGTTATTCTTGACCCTAGACTAATTTCCCAACTCAGATTTTATAGATCTTGTGAATATTAATCTTCCATTGTTAATTTAAGACTTTGTCCTCTGGTAGACAGAGTATTGCGTCCCCAGAGATGCTGATGTCCCAGTTCCCTAGGAATTGGAAATATGTTACATTATGTGACAAAGATGAATTATGATTGCAGATGGAATTAAGGAAGCTAATGAGTAGATGCTGACATTACCCTGGATTAACAGGTTGGAGATACAAGGTTTCAGGGTCTGAGGGAGATATGGTTTGGGGAAAAATGACCAGAGATTCAACCTTGCTAGCTTTGAATATGGAAGAGGAGGCCATGAGGCAGGGAATTTGGGTGGCCAAAGGAAGGAAAGGAAAGAGATTCTCCTCTAGACCATTTAGGAGAAAGCAGCCCTGACAACATCTTGATTTTGGCTCACTGGGACCATTATGAACTTCTGACCTCTGAAAGTGTAGGATGACACATTTAGGTTGTTTTAAGCCACAAAATTTGTGGTAATTTGTTATAGCAGCAATAGGAAGTAATACATCCCCCACCTATTTAAAAGACTTGAGAGATTAGAGGTTAAAGCATTGCACAAGGGGAGACATTTGAAAGTACAAAGATCCTTGGGCACCTGGATGACCAGTTGGTTAAGGATCCTGTTATGGTTCAAGTCATGATCTGATCTCACGGCTTGTAAGTTCAAGCCCCACATCAGGCTCTCTGCTGTTGGCACAGAGCCCACTTTGAGTCCTCTGTCCCTCTTTCTCTCTGCCCCTCCCCACTCGTGCACACTCGTTCTCTCTAAAAATAAATAAACATTAAAAAACAAGTCCAAAGATTCCACTGATTGAAGAGAGCATGTATAGACGATAACACTTGCACAGCAGATTTTGTTTCACTCTTTCTGACCTCAAAGGCAAAAAAAGAAACCTCTTCATTTACATAGTTTTTTGGGTTCTGATGACATCAGGCAAATAACACCTGAAAATGAACATTTTTCTTTGGACTGTACCAGAGCTGGGATTTATTCAAGTGACCTCATTTAGAAAACACTGAGGAACATTGAAGACAATTGTTTTAACCAGGGTTTAGGAAAAGATAATGGAGTTTTCTCTTTGGGTCCTGAGGGAGCAAAGTCTTTGTTGTGACACATGAAAGCAACTCAGAGAAGATTCAAGATTATATATTCAGGACTTTCTTTTGAAAATCTTACTTCGTGTAGAGATACTGCCTGGCGAGAGACCTGAAAGAAAAGTTAATCCAGCTGATGAAAAGTCAATGTTCTGGGTACACAGAGAGTAAAGCACATGATTTCCTCTTCAGGAAAGAAGTCTTTAGGCAGAGAGGAGCCCAATGAAAGTGGAGCACCTTCTGCTCTTGGAACATTCCAGTGAAGGAGAAAGGTAAGGGTCCTCCTTCCCCAACAAAGAGGAAAGTTCAAGGGTACCATTCCTCACCACTTCAGGTAAGGTAGCCTGAATAGCTGTTGCTGGAAGTGAAGATGTTGCCCACAACCATGTGTCCTTTTCTACATGCAAAGAGACAAAACCAAACTTTTGCAGCAAGTGCCAGCCGGTGAAACAACGCTATAATTATATCTGCTTTGTAGATAATGCTACAACCTTCATCTAGTCTAGGCCAAAGTGTGAAGACCTGAAAAAGGAAGGTTTAATACATAGTGGTGGCTGTTGATTTAGATACTTGGATGGGTGTTAAATCACCAGCCTCCTACCAAGATAAGCAGTTAAACAATAACAAAAATAAAATTGAAAGAAAATAAAAACAATAAAAAATTGTTTAAAATAACAAAATAAAATTGGAGAGTTAACACTGCCGTCTAAATTCATATGTTGAAAGATAATCTTTGGCTAAATTTTTCTCAGGTATAAATACATTTTCCCCTAACATTGGTGGAGGCATCAATGCAAGAGCGAACCATGCATCACTTTCCTGATCTGCCTCTACTTGGGGGTCATACATGCAAGAGACCAGTTGAGCTTTTTTCTTTTTTTTTAATTCTCAGAAGGATTTTTTTAAAATTTTCATCTTTTCTTCATATTCATCCACCACCGTAACATATTTATCTTCAGATATTTGAGTCATATAAATAGAAGAAAATGATTTTGTTCTAAAATTTATTTAGAATAAGATACTGATTATCAGGAGACTAAGGGAAATGACATACATCAAGTACATATTTTGTGCTGGATGCCAAGGAAGATATTTTAACATGTTACTTCATTTAATCGTTACAATGACATTCCAAACCAGGTTTGATTTTCTCTGTTTTATAAATGAATATATTTTATCTCAGACCAGAAAAGCTAAGATTCCAATCTGTGGTTCCTTTCCATGCCTATACTTTTCCCATTATATTACTTTACTATTTATTTTATTTAATTTCCACCTCAGAAATACTCATTGCTATTTTAGAGAGAAATGAAGTTTATTTATTTAGTTTGAGAGAGAGAGAAAGAGAGAGAGAGAGAGAGAGAGAGAAAACCAGCAGGGTGGGAGCAAAGACAAAGGGGGACAAAGGATCCAAAGCAGGCTCTGTGCTAACACCAGAGACCCCGATGTGGAGCTTAAAGTCACAAACTGAGAGATCATGAATTGTGCCAAAGTCAGATACTCAAATAACTGAGCCACTCAGGTGCCCCTATTTTAGGAAGAAATAAATAAAAGTACTATGATATCTATAACTCCATGTTGAAAGGTGATGCTATAAATTTTAACATTTCTTAAATACGAATTGAGGAAGTTCTACATGATCTTAACTCTCTGGAGGAATGTGGGGAAAAAAACCCCAAATGGGTAAACCAAATGTTTCCAAATACCTGTACATTTGGCATCATCCAACTCACTAATGCATATGCTTAGTGTAATTAATTTTTTTAAATGTTTTACTTGGTTATGTTTAGTATTAAAAATACAGTGAAGAAAGAAAATATCCCCATTTTCTTCCCCAACTCCTTTACCAAGGAGTGGCTACTCAACATGGGTATCCTGGTGGGTATCCTCCCAGATATTTTTCAAGTTTGTTTATTTATTTTGAGAGAGAGAGTGTGTGTGCATGTGAGCTGGGGAGGGGCAGAGAGAGGAGGAGAGAGAATCCCAAGCAGGCTCTGCACTGTCAGCACAGAGCCCAATGCAGGGCTTGATCCCGTGATCTGTGAGATCATGACCTGAACCAAAATCAAGAGTCAACTCTCAACTGGCTAACCCAACCAGGCCCCTCCAGATATTTTTTAAATTATGCATATGATTATAGCATGCACACACATAAGTGAAATTATGCTTACAGTTCTGATGCTTTTGATTTCTAACACTTAAGTGTATTTTGTTGATATTTTTCTATTGTAGATAACTACCTCATTTCCTTTTAAAGTTTGAATGGTGTTATTTGGTTGGATTTGTCATTTAGACAGTTCAAGATTGTACAATCTTGTAAATATTTAGGAAAAAAATCACCAATGTTCTCAAAATCTTGTTCTTTTTCACAGGAAATGATAAGATGACTAAAAATAAAGAAGTATGTATAATTTATTTTATGTTTCATGTCGATTTCACTTATGAATTGCAGTGTTACTAAAGATGATGCTACATTTAATGTTTATTTTTCAAGTTTTTATTGGCTACTCTTAAGGCTACATAAGTAAAGATTGTGTTTTATTAAATGTAATATATTGAGGCTTCAAAAAGGTAAAAGATGTTTTTTTTTTTTGTTGTTCTCATCCTGCAAGAACCTACTTATGACCAAGTTACTGAACACTTTTCAGGATATGAACTAGGGGTTTGGGTAAAAGGAATCATCTTATTCTAAGCTCAAAAGAGCCTCTGGGTTCTCAGGAGAATGTCAAAGCAGGATACTGGCTTTGGGGGTAAAATGAGGACATTCAACCTATAAGACAACAGGGACTAGAAGGGAAACCAGAACCTTCATAAACCCATGTCAAGGCAGGGCTCCACCTGACGTTGCTACTTAAGTTCAAGAAAAGAAAATAGGGCAGTGGCAGAAGGGATCTCGGAGATAGCCCTCAACTTCTTCACCTGTTAAGTCATACTGCTTGAATCTGCCTTGTTGACTCTTTATAGGTAGGGTACAACTGTCCTGCGGGATCTTCCTTCACCTATTCTCAGAGATTTTCACTACCTCTCTTCCTTATTGGGTTCCTTGACTCTGACATCTCATATTATCCTCTTTTTTTTTGTTTTTCTTTCATTTTAATAAAAACTATATCTTCCACTATTATAAAAAAATAAATTTGAGTACAGTGGAACACATATATAGTAGGTTGTGAAATCTTAAGTGTACATCTTGATAAGTTTTAACACAGATATGTGCATATCTGTGTAACTACCATCCAGATTCAGGTATAAAAAATTTACTGGGTTCAGAAAGTTTTCTTTTGTACCTTTTTGTTAATATCCTTCTCCACCAAAAATAAACACCATTCTGATCTCTATCACTATTGATGAGTTGTGTTTGTTCTTGAACTTCATATGAATGGAACCACACGATATATATTTTTTTGTGACTTACTCCTTTGGCTCAACATTTTATCTACACTTTTGAACAGGGAAGTAGTTGATCTGTTTTTATTGCTGTGTAGTATAATTATTCAGTCCATTATACAATCAATTAACATTTGGGTTATTTCCCAAATATTTTTGTACCTGTATTCTGTACATGTCTTTTGTACATGCATTTCTTTTGCACTTGGGTATATACGTTGAGGTAGTATTATTGGAGCATTGGATAGATATATGCTTAGATTTAGTAGATCTTTGGAAAATAGTATCCCAAACTGGGTGTACCAATTTATACCTCAGCCAGCAAAGTCCAATAGACTTCATTGGTCCACATTCTTGAAAATGCTTGATTTTGTCAATCTTCTCAATTTCAGACATTGTGATAGATTTGTAGTAGTATCTCATTGTGGGCTTAATTTTTTATATCCTTAATAAGAAATGATGCTGAACAATTTTAATATCTTTATTGGCCGCATAGATATCCTTTTTTGTGAATCCCTATTCCATTCTATTTTCCATTTTTCATTGGGCTGCTTGTATTTTTCCTTATTTATGTATAGGGTTCTTTATATGTTTCAAATATAACCTCCGTATATATTACACATATGTTTTTCAACTTACTGGCATAATGCTGTTTCTAATATCCTTTTTTTATGGTTTTTAATGACTTTAGTATCTGTAGCTATTTTCCCTTTATTAATGCTGATAGGGGTATTATGTTGTTGTTTTTTGTGGTCTGCCAGTCCTTTATCAATTTTAAAATATTTTCAAAGAATCACTTTTTCCTAAATTGAGTTCTGCAATTTCATGACTGTTTTTGTTTCATTGATTCATTATTTATTCTTATACTCTTATTTTTTGGAATCTTTTTCTTTTTCTTTTTTATTCTCAAGTTATCTAGCATACAGTGTAGTTTTGGCTTCAGGAGTAGAACCCGGTGATTCACCTCTTACATATGACACCTAGTGCTATTCGTGAAGAGTGCTCTCCTTAATGCCCATCACCCATTTAACCCATACCCCCACCCTAACACCCCCATCAACCCTCAGTTTGTTCTCTGTAGTTAAGGGTCTCTTACGGTTTGCTGCTCTCTCTGTTTTCATCTTATTTTTCTCTCCCTTCCCCTATGTTCATCTGTTTTGGTTCTTAAATTCTGCATATGAGTGAAGTCATACATTTTATCTCTTTGACTGACTTATTTCACTTAGCATAATACATTCTAGTACCATCCATGTTGTTGCAAATGCCAAGATTTCATTCTTTTTCATCACCAAGTAGTATTCCATTGTGTGTATGGATGTATATGTACGTATATACATCCATGCATTCCATTTTGATATATATATCACATCTTCTTAATCCATTTTGTCAGTTGATGGACATTTGGGCTCTTTCCATAATTTGGGCTCTTTCCATAATTTGGGCTCTTTCCATAACTTGGCTATTTGATTGATAGTGCTACTGTAAACATTGGGGTGCATGTGCCTCTTTGAATCAGCATTTTTGTATCCTTTGGCTAAATACCTAGTAATGGAATTGTTGGGTCTTAGGGTAGCTCTATTGTTAATTTTTTAAGAAACTTCCATATTGTTTTCCAGGGTGGCTGCACCAGTTTGCAGTCCCACCAGCAGTGCAAAAGTGTTCCCCTTTCTCTGCCTCCTTGCCAATGTCTTTTGTTTCCTGAGTTGTTCATTTTAGTCATTGACAGATGGTTTTGATTTGTATTTCCCTGATGAGTGGTGTTGAGCAGTTTTTCTTGTGTCTTGTCTTAGTTATCTGGATATCTTCTTTGGAAAAGTGTCTATTCATGTCCTTTGCCCATTTCTTCACTGGATTATTTGATTTTTGGGTTGGGTTTGATAAGTTCTTAATAGACTTTGGATACCAACCTTTTATCTGTAATGTCATTTGCAAATATCTTCTCCCATTCCATTGGTTGACTTTTAGTTTTGTTGATTGATTCCTTTGCTGTGCAGAAGTTTTTATCTTGATGAGGTCACACTAGTTCATTTTGCTTTTGTTTCCCTTGCCTCTGGAGACACATCTAATAAGAAATTGCTGGGGCTGAGGTCAAAGAGGTTGCTGCTTACTTTTGCTATGATTTTGATGGTTTCCTGTCTTACATTTATGTCTTTTATCCATTTTGAATTTATTTTTGTGTATGGTGTAAGAAGTGGTCCAGGTTTATTCTTTTGCATGTTGCTGTCCAGTTTTCCCAGCACCATTTGCTGAAGAAACTGTCTTTTTTCCATTGAATATTCCTTTTTGATTTGTTGAAGATTAGTTGGCCATACATTTGTAGGTCCATTTCTGGGTTCTCTATTCTGTTCCCTTGATCTGTGGATCTCTTTTTGTGCCAGTACCATACCATTGATACCGTTGATGATTATAGCTTTGTAATAGAGCTTGAAGTCCAGAATTGAGATGCCTCCAGCTTTGATTTTCTTTTCCAGGATTGCTTCAGCTATTTGAAGTCTTTACTGGTTCCATACAAATTTTAGAATTGTTTGCTCTAGCTCTATGAAGAATGCTGGTACTATTTTGATTGGGATTGCATTGAATGTGTAGATTGTTTTGGGTAGTATTGACATTTTAACAACATTTGTTCTTCCAATCTATGAACATGGAATGTTTTTCCATTTCTTTGTGTCTCCTTCAATTTCTCTCATAAGCTTTCTATAGTTTTCATTGTACAGATCTTTTACCTCTTTGGTTAGGTTTATTCCTAGGTATTTTATGGCTTTTCATGCAATTGTAAAATCCCCTACTATTATGGTATTATTATCAGTGAGTTCCTTTATGTTTGTGAGAAAGAGAGATAGATCACATGGGGTAGGGGCAGAAAAAGAGGGAGAGAGAGAATCCCAAGCAGGCTCTGCACTGTCAGCATAGAGCTGGACACAGGGCTCTATCTCATAAACCATGAGATAATTACCTGAGCTGAAATTAAGTCAGACACTTAGGTCAGATACTTAATTGACTGAGACACCCAGACACCCCTGTGCTTACTTTTTGTATAGTGTCTTGAGTTTATGAGTTGGTTTTGTCCATCAGTTTAAATAATACTTGGCCAGAATGTCTTCACACAATGCTTCTGCCCCATTCTGATTTTCTTTACTTTCTGGAGCCCTATGACACTATCTTAGACATTCCCAATGTCTCCTGTATCTCTTTTCTCTTTATCCTTTCTGATGTGTCTTCCAGAAAGCTTCCAGATCAGCTTCCAGATCAGCTCACTGATCTTCTGGTATATTGTTTCTAATATTTTATTAAATATAAATTTATTTGCTATTGTAGTTTTTATGTTTTCTCAGTTCTACAATTTCCATTGTAATCCCTTTTAATGGATGCCTTATCTTTAGAAATATGGAAATTCTCCATATTTCCTCTAATTTCATGACAGCATCAATTATAGTTATTTTAGAGCACTTGTCTGTTGATTTCACACCTGAATCAATTGTGGATCTGTTTGTTTTCTGTTTCTTTCTTCCTATTTCTTAGTACATTTGTCCTGTATTTTTAAAAACATGTATCATAAGTTTTTATTGGATACAAGAAATTTGGGATGAAAAATAGAAGAGTGGATCATTAAGGTCTCGTACAATATTAGCTTTAGGGTTTATTATGGTTGTTATATTTATTTTACCCTTAATACTAGAAAAAGGCCTAAGTTCTAGGTCATGGCTTGTAACCTGAGGATGAGATCACAATCCTGAATGAGTGATCATCAGTAGGCTAAATAGAAAGCTCAGAAAATTTGGTATCTCACTGAGGTTTAATCTCCCATTTCTGTCTTACCAATATCCCTTATTAAATGAAATTGATGTTTAGATTTTTAGTTTCCTAACTGCTGTTTGCCATTGGGTTTCTTGAATTTTCCCCTTGCACATGTTCATACCCAGCCCAGATGTCAGCCAATGACTGGTGAGGCAATCGCACATGGATTTTTTTTAGTTTATTTTTTAAATTTACATCCAAATTAGTTATCATATAGTGCAACAATGATTTCAGGAGTAGATTCCTTGATGCCTCTTACCCATTTAGCCCATCCCCCCTCCCGTAACCCCTCCAGTAACCCTCTGTTAGTTGTCCATATTTAAGAGTTTCTTATGTTTTCTCCCCCTCCCTGTTTTTACATTATTTTTGCTTCCCTTCCCTTGTGTTCATCTGTTATGTGTCTTAAATTCCTCATATGAGTGAAGTCATATGATATTTGTCTTTCTCTGACTGACTTATTTTGCTTAGCGTAATACCCTCTAGTTCATCCATGTAGCTGCAAATGGCAAGATTTAATTCTTTTTGATTGCCGAGTAATACTCCATAGATGTATACCACATCTTCTTTATCCATTCATCCATCAGTGAACATTTGGGCTCTTTCCATACTTGGCTATTGTTGATAGTACTGCTATAAACATTGGGATGCATGTGCCCCTTTGAAACAGCATACCTGTATCCCTTGGATAAATACCTAATAGTGCAATTGCTGGGTTGTAGGGTAGTTTTATTTTTAATTTTTTGAGGAAACTCCATACTGTTTTCTAGAGTGGCCTCACCAGTTTGCATTCCCACCAGCAGTGCAAAAGAGAAAGTGAAAGCTTGACCTCCTCCTGGTCGATTTGGATGCCTTTTATTTCTTTGTGTTGTCTGACTGCTGAGGCTAAGACTTCCAATACTATGTTGAATAACAGTGGCAAGAGTGGACATCCCTGTCTTGTTCCTGACCTTAGGGGGAAAGCACTCAGGGTTTCCCCATTGAGGATGATATTAGCAGTGGGTCTTTCATATATGGCTTTTCTGATCTTGAGGTATGATCCTTCTATCCCTAATTTCTTGAGGATTTTTATCAAGAAAGGATGCTGTATTTTGTCAAATGCTCTTTCTGTATCTACTGAGAGGATCATGTGGTTCTTGCCCTTTCTTTTATTGATGTGATGAATCACATTGATTGTTTTGTGGATATTGAGCCATCCCTGCATCCCAGGTATAAATCCCACTTGGTCGTGTTGAATAATGTTTTCAATGTATTGTTGGTTCTGGTGGTTAATATCTTGTTGAGGATTTTTGCATCCATGTTCATCAAGGAAATTGGTCTATAATTCTCCTTTTTTAGTGGGGTCTCTGTCTGGTTTTGGAATCAAGATAATGCTGGCTTCATAGAAAGAGTTTGGACGTTTTCCTTCCATTTCTATTTTTTGGAACAGCTTCAAGAGAATAGGTTGTTAACTCTTCTTTAAATGTTTGGTAAAATTCCCTTGGAAAGCCATCTGACCCTGGACTCTTGTTTTTTGGAAGATTTTGATTACTAATTTGATATCTCTCCTGGTCATGGGTCTGTTCAAATTTTCTATTCTTCCTGTTTCAGTTTTGGTAGTGTATGTATATGTTTCTAGGAATTTGTCCATTTCTTCCAGATGCCCATTTTATTGGCATATATATTGGCTCATAATATTCTCTTATATTTGTTTTTATTTCTGCTGTGTTGGTTGTGATGTCTCCTCTTTCATTCTTGGTTTTATTTATTTGGGTCCTTTCCTTTTTCTTTTTGATAAAACTTGCTAGTGGTTTATCAATTTTGTTAATTCTTTCAAAGAGTCAGCTTCTGGTTTCATTGATCTGTTCTACTTTTGTTTTGTTTTGTTTTGTTCTTTGTTTTTTGTTGTTTTTCTTTTATAGCATTGATTTCTGCTCTAATCTTTATTATTTCTGTATTCTACTGGTTTTGGGTTTTATTTGCTGTTCTTTTTCCAGCTCTTTAAGGTGTAAGCTTAGGTTGTGTATCTGGGACCTTTCTTCCTTTTTTAGGAAGGCCTGGATTGCTATATACTTTTCTCTTATGACCACCTTTGCTGCCTTCCAGAGGTTTTGGGCTGTGGTGTTATCATTTTCATTGGCTTCCATGTACTTTTTAATTGCCTCTTTAACTTCTTGGTTAGCTCATTCATTCTTTAGTAGGATGTTCTTTAGTCTCCAAGTATTTGTTATTTTTCCAAATTTTTTCTTGTGGTTGAGGTTTTAGGCTGTGTGTTATCATTTTCATTGGCTTCCATGTACTTTTTAATTGCCTCTTTAACTTCTTGGTTAGACCATTCATTCTTTAGTAGGATGTTCTTTAGTCTCCAAGTATTTGTTATTTTTCCAAATTTTTTCTTGTGGTTGATTTCAAGTTTCATAGCGTTGTGGTCTGAAAATATGCATGGTATGATCTTGATCTTTGTGTATTGTTGAGTGCTGATTTGTGTCCCATTATGAGATCTATTCTGGAGAATGCTCCATGTGCACTGGAGAAGAATGTATATTCTGCTGCTTTAAGATGAAATGTCTGATTATATCTGTTAAGTCCATCTGGTCCAGTGTGTCATTCAAAGCCATTGTTTCCTTTTTGATTTTCTGTTTACATGATATATGCATTGCTGTAAGTAGGGTGTTGAAGTACCCTACTACTATGGTATGATTATCAATGAGTTCCTTTATGTTTGTGATTAATTGATTTATATATTTGGGTACTGTCACATTTGGAGCATAAATGTTTATAATCGTTAGGTCTTCTTGGTGGATAGACCCCTTAACTGTGATATAATCTCCTTCTTCATCTCTTGTTACAGTCTTTATTTTAAAGTCTAGATTGTCTGATACATATATGGCTACTCTGGCTTTCTTTTGTTGACCATTAGCATGATAGATGGTTCTCCATCCCTTACTTTCAATCTGAAGGTGTCTTTAGGTCTAAAGTGGGTCTCTTGAACTTTTTTCCCTTGCTGCTTGACTTTTTTCCCTTGCTGCTTTCATGATTCTCTCCTTTCCTGAGTATTTCGTGAATTTGACTATGATATGCCTTGTTGATGGTCGGTTTTTTTTTAATCTTATGGGAGTCTTCTGTGCTTCCTGGATTTTGATGTCTGTGTCTTTCCCCAGGTTAGGAAAGTTTTCCACTATGATTTTTTCACATAACTCTTCTACCCCTTTTCTCTCTTTTCCTTTTCTGGGACCCCTATGATTCTCATGTTGTTCCTGTTTAATGAGTCACTGATTTCTCTAATTCTTAAATCATGCTCTTGTGCCTTCGTCTCCCTCTTTTTTTCTGCTTCCTTATTCTCCATAATTTTGTCCTCTATATCGCTGATTCTCTGTTCTGCCTTATCCATCCTTGCCTCTGTGGCATCCATTCGAGATTGCAGGTCAGTTATACCATTTTCTATTTCATCCTAACTAGATTTTACTTTTTTTTTTGTCTCTGCAGAGAGAGATTCTAATCTGTTTTCCATGCCAGATAGTATTCTTATTATTGTGATTCTAAATTCTGGTTCAGACATTTTGTTTGTATCGTGTTGATTAAGTCCCTGTCATTTCTTCCTGCTTTTTCTATTGGGGTGAATTCCTTTGTTTCATCATTTTGTAGGAAGAAAAGGAATTAAGGTAAAAAAATTTTAATTAAAAAATTAAAAACAACACACACACATACACACACACACAAATCATATAAATGATGCTAGATCCTAGGTGTGTTTTTGTCTGGTTATTGAAAGAAGTTTGATAGATTATAGAAAAAAGGAAAGAAAAAAAGGAACAAAAAAAGAAAAACAAGGGAAAAAAGGAAAACATTGGAAAATTTGAGAAAATGAATACAATGAAATAGAATAAAATGAAATAATGGAAGAAAAATAGAATTTGAAAAATTTATGAAAAAGTAAAAAATATAGGAGAAAAAATAAAAATATTTTTAATCATAACTGAAAATAAAAATAATTTTTTTCTCTTTCTGTATTCAAGAAAAAGAAAGTAAACGAAAGAGAAAATTGAATAGATGGACCAGTGAACAGATTGAAATACAATTAAAATTACATCGTTTTCCCCTATAAGTCAAACTATGAAGCACTTTATAGTACATAAACTAAGCAGGCAGAGAGATTTGTGGTGTTCGTGAAGAGCGTGTTTGGCCCAATTGGGCAGGGCTTAGTGTAACAGCTCCATTCTCCACTAGATGGTGCTGCTTAGCTTAATGGGGTGGATTGTTGTGGAACTTTGTAGGTGTGTATGTGCATGTGCAGGAGAAGTGAAAATGGCGTTACCCAGCTACCTAGTCTCTAGTATTAGAACACTGTGCTCTCCCTGAACAGCCGTCACACCCGTCCTTTGTCTCCGGCTTCCATCCACTCCCAGATTTTACTCTGTGACCAAGCCGTCAGGTTGCCAGGTGGCACCTCCCTCCTGAGTTTTATCTCAGATGTGACTTTGTTTCCTGAATATTCGCAGGACTATGCTGCTGCCAATGCCCAGAGATTGTGGCTGGGTGCCAGCCTGCCCTAGAAAAAGTTCATGCAACTGCAAAGCAGCAGTGTTTCAGGGATTATGGAAAATCACAATACACATCTTGCCCCAGGCTTCAACCTTAAGGACCTCCTTGTTCCAGCACCAGTGAATGTGGTTGTTCTCTGGGGTCTGCTGGGACAGGGTGGCCACAAACCTCTACGAAATGTCCTTCCAGCCATGGAACTGCTGTTCCCTGTGTGGCCTGAGGACTCATGGACCCCACTCTGTTCCTGGGGATTCGTCCTTCCCACCAGAGCACCACCAGATATTGAGCTGCAGAGTTTCAGACTCTGCGCTCCCCTTGTTTATAGAGTCTTAATGGAATTTAAACCCTCTCCTTTCTCCTTTCTCCCTTTTTAGTTCATTCCATGTGGCTGTTTTCACTTTTCCACTTTCTTTCCAACTACCTTTCTTGGGGTGGGGGGAAGTTCCTGTACTCTACCCCTGTCTCCGTCTTCTCTCCGCAAGCAAAAACAGCTTCCTGCCCTCCACAGCTTCTCTCTCCCCCAGTTCACCTCTCCACACCGTGTACCTGCTGAGTTCTGTGGTTCAGGTTGTGTAGATTGTTGTGTTAATCCTCAAATCAGTTTTCTAGGCGTGCAGGATGGTTTAGTGTTGATCTGGCTGTACTTCATGGACACAAGATGCAAAAAAACTTCCATGCTCCACACATGGATTTTGAAACCCTTTTATCTGTTGTTTTTCCTCTTTGTGCTCGTGCCTGTCAAGTTTCAGTACTCTATCAGCTCTAACCTTGAATTATATCTCCTTATCTAGTAAGACTGCTATTTTCTGCTTGGGCTCAAGTTTCCTGCACCACACATTAAGAGATACACATAAAGAAAAAGCTGAGGTGGATATGGAGGCCTCTTACTAAACGCTTCCCTTTTCTCAAGGATTATAGCACCTTAATTCCTATATATATTGGTTGTACTCCAATGCTGTCTGTTAATTTTCATATTCTTTCAAATTTATAATTGTTTTTAGGAGGAGCATTTTTTAATATCATCTACTCTATCTGTTGCCAGAACTAGAAGAAGTTCCTGTCCCAAGTGATTGGAAATTGTGTACTAATATGCCATGGTGTGAATTCATATTCATTTATTTTGCTGGGCAGTTAGGGAAGTCTTTCTGGAAACTCGTGTTCTCTAGTTCTAGAATATTTCCTTGATTATATCATTGATGATTTTCCTTCTTAATTTTCATTCTTTTTCCATAAACTTCTCTATTGTTTAAATTTTGCACTTCCTGAAACTGTCTTCTAACTTTTCATAGTTCCTCTTCTGTTGTAGATTTATCTTTTTCCGTACTTTGTGAAAGATTCTTCTTAAGCTTAACTTCCAATTTCTTTTTAGTTTTTTTTTTTCTTTTTTAGTTTTTCATTTTTATTATCATGAATTTAAGTTAAGTGTTGGTAGCTTTTACTTTTCGGTTATCTAGACTCTTCTTGTAATATCTTTTACTCTCTCATGGATGTAATAGTTTTTCATATTTCTTGGTCGGCATTAATAATAGTCTTTTAAAAAGCTTTAACTGGCATAGTCTTGCTGCCTCCATTTTACCTTTTTTCTTTTTACATGTTTTTTTCCCCATGTTTTTGTTTTGTTTAATTTCGATGTTATATTGTCAGTGGTCTATATCTATGCTATATCTAGTTTTCAGTTTAAGATTAAGAGGTAAGGACTACCAAGTTGACAGAAGCTCTGAGTGCGTAAATGAGGCTTATAATGAGTTTCATTATATGTAATATGGCTGATGTAATTGTTGTATATATGACTTATATTATGCTGTTTTCTAAATTTAGTAGACCCAAAGTGTTAAATGATTGAAATACACATAAAAATTATTTCTTGCTCATTTGATAGTACTGAGCAGATAATTATGTTGGAGAGCATCACTTCTATACACAGTCGTTTAGTGCTCTAGACCAACAGAGGCTTTACCATCTTTAATATATGATGATCAAGGTCACCCTGGAGGTCACCTACATTTCATGCAGCTCAAAAGGGAAAATAACATGAAGAAAAGCTCTACAACAAGGTTTTATGGGCCTGCCAGGCCTAGAAGGTGTGCACATTGATTCTTCTCATGTCCCATCACCAACATTTTTCATATGCATTTATAGGGTGATGAGAAATGCAGATTTTTGTTTGACTTCCACCTTATAGGGACAAATCTATACTATAGAAGCAGATACTAATTTTTTGTTTTATAGCTAACCATGACTTCTACATTCTATGTTTATTTTATTTGTTTATTTATATTTAGCCAAATCAATTTGCTCAGAAAAGAAGATGCACAAGCTAGCATTTTGGGAGCCAACCTAGAGAGGGAAGAAAATAGTGTGGGAAGAGTCTCAATATCTAGAATGCATACATTGACTTAAAGCTGTGCTTAGGAGTATGAGAACTCTATCCTTAACTGTGTCAACTCTGTTTTATCTAGTTTAGATAATAAACTTTCAATCTTCTGCTGTGGTGGGATTTGGGGTAGATTACCAATAAAATGGAGTAGAGAATGAGATGTAGGGATTTAACTTCCTTGTCAACATATTCCAACTATTTTCTTAATCCAACCCTTCTCTATTGCCATGTCCTGAAATATCTGGTGCTTCTGATTCTTAAAACTTTCTTGGTATGGTTTCTGGCTTTATCTACTGCTGGCTTAGGATCTAGTTTTCTTAGGTCTGGGAAGTCAGTCAGTCACCAATTATCCATCTTTCCAAATTTGGTTCCACTTTTCCAAATTTTGTTCTGTTTCCACCTTTCAAATTTTTGTTTGTTTTCCCCCTTTGTTCTTTATGCTACCTCCATAAAAGAAAAACAGAATACTTTTTTCTGTAGTGTTAGTAAGATGTTGAGATCAAATTTGCTCTTTTACCCAGTAGTCTATGGGCATAATATTTTGAAATAATAAAAAAGTACATTTTTATCCTTGTAAATTATTTGCCATATTCCCCTATAGTGATTCTACCATTTGGACTCAGTGAAAGAAGGGTGAATGGTGTCCCCTCATGAAGGAAGAGTATATTATGTAAAAAGAAATCTATCATATGAGAACAAATACTTATCTTTCTGAACTGGTTGAGTGTAGGAAGAAGAAAACAAATGGAAGGACCAAGTGTATGTGTGTGCTCTTTCTCTCCTTTCTCTGGGCTGAAGTTCCAAGAGAAGTTTTTTACTCAATATACCACTAGATAAATTTGGTGATGCTGTGGTGGAGGCGTGGGGAGACTATTCATGGTTGCAGGGATTGACTGGACATGAACTGAGAAAGTTGTAATTCCATCTGAATGCTCAGTCATGTTAAGATTTGTGTTAGAACAACATAGAGGAGGTTCTTTATGGACAGTTTACAGAGGATCCAGACATTTTTACATGCCGTGGTTGATAAATTCAATGAGGTTGAGAGGATTGATTTTCCAACAGAAGTCTCAAGGTAGAACTAAGGGGCTACACAGTATGAGGATATTGTGACTAGAGAAAAGTGCTGAGATGCATAGACTTCAGCTTTGAGAGCCAACACCATGTTCCAACAGGCCCACAGGATCAGCTATGGACATCAGTGAACCTTACACAGAGTCCAGAGATCAGACAAGGCACACATTCAAAGAAGAGACACAGTTCTCCATTTCACAAAATCACAAGATATCTAAATGAATCTCTTCCCCATCATTTTGGAGAAGCTAGGCATTTAACTTAAAACCTTCATTTACTCAAAAGATAGCATTTATTGGTTTTCTATTGCTACTGTAACAAACCAACACAAATTTAGTGGTTTAACACCACTATATTGTCTTACAATTCTTGAGATTGGGAGCCCAAAATGGGTGTCACCAAGCTAAAATCAAGATATAGGCAGAGTTGTGTTCCTTTCCTTTCCTTTTCCAGCCTCTAGAGGCTACCTTTCTTCCTTGTTCCACCTTTAAAGTCTACAGTGTTGCATCTCATCTCTTTGACCTTTCTTCTGTAGTCACATCTCTAACTTTTTTCTTATGCTTCCCTCTTCTACTTGCAGGGACCCTTGTGAGTACTTTGGGTTTATGCAGATAATCTAGAACAACGTCCCTATTTTAAGATCAGCTGATTAGCAACCTTAATTCCACCAGCAACTTTTTTTGTTTAACATTTATTTATCTTTGAGAGACAGCAAGACAGAGCAAGCGGGGGAGGGGCAGAGAGAGAGGGAGACACAGAATCTAAAGCAGGCTCCAGGCTCTGAACTGTCAGCACAGAGCCCCATGTGAGGCTTGAACCCACAAGCCGTGAGATCATGACCTAAGCCGAAGTCTGGTGCTTAACCAACTGAGCCACCCAGGCGCCCCTAATTCCACCAGCAACTTTAATTTCCCTTTGCCATGCAAGGAAATATATTCACAGGTTCTGGAGATTAGGATGTGGACATTTCTGGAGGGTCATTACTCTCTCTACCACAGTTGAAATAACTCAAAAGAGACCATTGAAACCATGAAAGAATGAGATAAGTTGGCGAATTTAATTTCCCCTTCCCACCCCCAGTTACTTGATGGGATGGGCAGATGAGAAAAATTAGATCACTTTTAAAGTGGAGAAGCCATGTTTCCTTTCCACATCAGTCCTATAGAATGAATTTTTTATTTTATTGCATGCAAATTATGAGGTAAATCGGATAACTTTCTTATTAATCATAGATTTAGCAACCATTGCTTAATCTAATTCTGGATTTATGTCATGACTTGAGTAGGACTTTTGTCTCTTATTCATCCTGGATGTTAAAAGCAATTTTTATTTAGATGAAAATCATTACCTAAAGACTATGAGATAATTCTAGATGCCTGGTGACAACTTCTTAAATGAAAATTTCTCATTTTTCTTTTCAAGTTCTCTGCTATTCCTTCTCTATAGATTAACAAATAGTAATTATAGAGCATGATATTAACAGTTGGTAAAAACCTGTGGCTGTTTTTCTAATAGAATATTTCTCTTTAGGAGATTAATCTGCTTCAAGAAGTTCTGTTCCATTGTGTATTTAGATGTCATGATTTATTATGGTCTTTTTTTCCATGAAGTACCTTTAATAAACAATCCTAAATGAAACAACTGGGAACTTTGCAAAAGAAACAAGTTTTAAAAACTGAGGTATTAAGTGTTTTATTCCACAGGGATGCATGGCTAACCTTTTTTTGAGGTCAATATAAATGAGATCAATCACAAAAGTAATAAGTATCCTTTGGAAACAGATTCATGCACTGGGGTAATCCAAAAGTGGCACCTTTAAAAATCCTGCGTTTCTCATATCTCATAAAGATGATCATTGTTAAAGAGTTCAAGAATTGCTTTTTTGGAATCCAGATTACAGACACTGAAATTTTAAGCAGTGAATTTGTGGGCACAAAAGCAGCCAGATATTTAGTTATCATGATGATTAACTGCATCTTGTTTTGTCATCTGGATCCCTGTCATTGTGTAGACAGAGACATAAACAGTGGTTTCTTGACGTTGATTACACTATGAATAATTTCCACACTTATTAAAATGGCTTAAGGTTTTTTTTAAAGAATGAGTCACATCAAGAGACTGACAAGTTGCTTTTTAATTTATTATTTTTGCATCTCTCTCCAAGTTGGCTCCACATATAGAATGCATTGTATTATTTTTAAAATTAATGTGATTGGATGCTATTTTACATTCTTACAGCCAATTTGTGTTGACTTGGCTCTTTTGATGAGATCATCGTGATTATAAATCTAAGGTTGTGCTTTTGATCTTTATAAAGAAGTTTGCTTACTTCCATCCAGGGAACACAGATGGCACTCATATTCTCCGTACGCTTATTTTATAAATTCGTGTCTTTGATCTTATGGGAAGACACCGTTAATTCCTTATCTTTAGTAAAGCTCCACCAATTAAGAATATCCTAACGTCAGATAAGAACTATATTTTTAATAAAATATAGTAGCCTGATGAGTGGAAATATGCTAACTAGTTACTAATTTTCATTGGGTGTCATGTCTAAAATTAATGGTTTAAATTTCTAAGATATATTGTAGGTCTAAGTTCTCTAGTAAAATGATTTCAAATAAAATTTTATTGCAAAACTATTTTGGTATGAGTAGCACATTAAAATCTCACAACTGCATTTTGTATTTGGGTGTGAGAAGAACAGTAAATCCTAATACTAAAATACTATGAAAAATGCAATGTTGTTTTCCAAAATATCTAATAATTCAAACTATGACATAATGATATAGTAGGAAGTGGGAAGCCTAACTTGCCAGGCTTAATATATTATGGTACTTACCGAAGGCCTCTTTTATTTTTAGTGTTCATTGTTTATAAATCCCTATTTGTTTAAGGAGATCAGGTATAGACCATCCACTAATCTTATTATAAAATTATTTTATTCATCAAAATACTCTGTATAATGGTGAATTCCTAAGTACATTCTATGTGTTAGTGGAATCTACACATATGTGAGTTTATTAATATTATTAGAGTTTATCCTGTTTTGATTTTTACTTTGCAAAATGGATCACTTGCAGTTAAGTATTATCTTTTGGATTTTCTTAGGCTTTTTTGTACAATGCCAGATCAAAGAATTGAGATGACTGGGTAGAAAAGTTGTGTGTTCTTACAGAAAAAGAGAATGGCCATGTTGTGTGTGTGTGTGTGTGTGTGTGTGTGTGTGTGTGTGTGTGTGTTTGAGAGAGAGATGAGGTCTACATATCTTAATTTGATTACCAGTAAATTTTTTGTGATTTACTTGAATATTTTGAAAAACTGGACTTTGATAGCAAAACCATCAGCAAGGTGAGGCAAGTAGCTTCTTAGGTTTCTCTTCAATCACCCGGAAAAGAAGCATCTTACATGGTATATTAAGTAACTAATCGACGTCTTTGATTTCTGGTATTTTGATTTCAATGTGTGTAGCAGTTCAGGAATAAAAATGTAATCTTTTCTTATACTATTTTTTTTTTTTTCATAATGATTCTCTTGATCTCTTACTGGTCTAGTTTGGATTTTGCCTCACCTATCCTTCCTACCAAAACTTGATTTTTGGGAAGTCTAGATACAAGAACTGTGCTTTTTAAAAATTCTCATAAAATGCAAAATCAATTTGAATATATTTTATAATACAAATCTTACAAACATTAATAAAAAGATGATAAAATATAAATTGATAAAAATAACAGTGGGATTCTTTCTAGTATGGATGAACTATGTGTTATGTGCATGTATCTATATATGGATATACTATTTCTCCTAATGTGCTTACTATAATGATGAATTCCATTCATGATTAGAGAATCATGAGCTAAAAATAAAAATATACCCGAAAACATCGGTAAACATTGGTGAAATTCCACCTTAGGAAATAACCAATGCTTAAAGCTTACTTAGCATTCTGATTTGGAACAAGAAATATATAAATTATAGAATAATGAGAAAATTCAGAACTGCTAAGCACATCCCATTTTGATGATATTCTAAGTAGCCATAAAAGAAAATGCAATTTTATTTACCTGCAAAGACCGGAGCCAGAAATCTCCATTTCAAAATGCTTATTTCTTTACAGTGTGGCTGAATGGCCGTGAACAATGCAAATCGGTTTTACTTTCTAAGTTTATTATACTTACACATATTTTGGTAAGTTGTCTACCCAGATCCTTTATTATACAATGAGGTAACCCCCCCCCCCCCCCAGTGAAACCCCAAGTATCTTCTTTTCTTGGTCATCATATGCTGCTATTCTTCCCCTAGAAATTAATACACTCTGTATGCTGGCTCCTGTCTTTTCATCTCCTGCTGCAGAATCAGCGGTCATAACAGCTATTCTGTTCATGAATATGTAAATACAACATGCATAAAATAAAAAAATAGCGGGCGGTTCCCACTGCACACTATTCCCAACTCTGTTTAATACACAAAAAGCAAAGATTTAATTTTTCCACCATTTTGAGTCAGTGTTGTAAGGGATGCTATAATTATGTAACACGGAAATACATAAATGAGACATGCAGATGCTCATGATAGTTGGAATCCTAATAAATTGGCATCTATGCACGGCTATGGCAGTGCATACAGATACACTTATTACTTCCCTCTGATGCCTGGTGATAAGGCGGAAATGCCTTAGGTCCTCAGTAATCTTTTATTTGCTGACTAGGTTCCACTTCCATACCTCACCCCAATATATGACTAAAACAATGTTTAGATTATGCATGTATACCTATAGGTATATTTGCATATACATACACACACATTTTTTTTTTCTTTTGAAGGGGAGAAATGATGACTACATCCGTTCTAGTATTCTGGCTGAAGCATTAAGCTCTGGGAAGAAAATAATTGGGGGATTTTATTATTGAAATAAGCAAGCATGTTCATGCATATTTTTACGGCATGCATGCCTATGCGCCACTCCGTGCAAACAGTGCTATTGCAGCTCGTGTGCGGTAATTAGGTTGATGTAATTACGGTGAAATAAAGGCAGTCTCACTGATAATTTCACAGTGAATATTAAAGACATATGTGCCTTCCAGTGTACAATAAATGAACCTGAACTGCTGTCAGGGGCTAGGAGGACAGTGTGGCCAATGCACCTATTGTGTCCCTGCTGCAGAAAGGAGCCTGCCGATTGGCCACTGTCTGCAGCACATAGCACTGGCTGGTTATAAAGGACTTGTCTAGGGGAGAGCCTGTAGGTACTCCATTGTCTGGTAAAGTTCATATGACTGCATTCTTTTTTGCAAGGGGGGTGGAGGGAGAGCGGGGAAGGAGGGGGTGTCAGCTCAACTGTAAAAGCTGCACAGATTTTTTTCTTTCTCTCTCTCTGCCTCTCCATAGATCGTTTCTGTTTCATGCCCTGTCTCATTTCGCATAGCTAAAAAATAATGCTAATTAAGATCCCTTGTCTTAACCTGAAAATAATGACTCGGATATAATTAGAAATCTGGCTAGAGTTTAAAATTCTGGTAAGGGACCAAAAACATCAGTTACGGTGCTTAGGAGGGAAATGAAGAATTATTTTTCTGTAATCAAGGTAAACATGGCAGAGGGGGGTCCCCCCCTATCTTTTCTAACCAATTTTAACCAATGGTGTTCTACAGCAGATGAGAGGATACTGTATTTCGAAAACTATTTTAGCCATCAAATTGAAAGGACACAAATCAGTAGCAATAGAAGCCTTCTTAATCCTCCTTAGGATGCAATTCAGATGAAAGAACTGCTTTTTTTTTAATTTTCTTTTTGTATGTGTGTGTTATAGATGGATCTGAGAACGCTGTCTGGGCTTGGTGCCAAGCGCTGGTATTTCACAGCAGCGACCGCCTCACAGACGAGCTGTGGGAAGCAGGAGGGAGACTCTCTCTTAGGGTGGAGACACAGCTGGGCTGAACAAGATTTGCTTCAAACGACAACAAGAGAGACAGAAAGTATCTGGTTCAACCGCTGCCCAAGCAGGCAGGCACCAGAAGAGCTAGCAGCCAATCCGGCCATGCTCGAAGCCAGCTCTGCAGCTCAGCCAATCAGTGACATCACTGGTGAGAAACTCATTTACATCATGCAGTAATGAACTTTGTTTAACATAGCCTCCCCTCTTTCCTGTTACCCCCCCTCCCCATATTAGGTCCTTCCATTAATTATTCTGGTGGCATAATTTAAACCTCTATGCAAAAATGTGGCTACATTCTCTCTGATAGCTTTTACCTTCCCCTCCCACCCCACCCACTGGTGTCTGCTGTCACTGAAAGTGATTCTGGGTACAATTCTGTTTTGTTTTGACCTTGCAAAATTATCGTCTCTTTCTTTAAAAAAAATCTTAGAAAGAAATTAAACCTTTGTTTATTTTATCTGACTGCACTTCCCCTTTACGAATAGCATGCTGTTTGCAAGTTGGGATTCAGAATTGTACGAGGTACTAGAGAATAAGGGAGTGCATTGCCACGGAACTTACAATTTTTCCAAGCAATCTGCATTTTAGCGCTTCCTTTAATGCTTTCAGATTTTGTGCCGCAGTGGCCATTTTACATACAGTGTTTTATCCAAAAAGCACTTAAGTGCATCTGTCACATGGAGGAAAGTTCACTCTGGTTATATTTCATTCTTCACTGCGCTCAGCCAACATGTCATTTTATTAATGAATAGAACTGAGGTCATTTCTGGACAAATCTCTCTCTTCCCATCCCAGCACAATGCACCTGATTTGCATCCATTTACTAGAAAAACTGAATACAAGAACCAGCTTGAAAAGAAGTTAAGGGACCGGCTTCCATATCATTTTAGAATATGCCGCAGCATTTTGGTTTTTAGAATGCGTAATATTTAACATCTGCCTTGGTGTTTCTATAAAAATGCTTGATCTCCATTCCCAGTGTAGTATCTTTAGCTAATGTATTGGTTTGTTATATAACTAAAATAGACCAAAGGTAGTAAGAGTCACAAATGAGTTCATTTGTCAGCAGAGAACCTCTGGAAACATAATTTTGTCTTGTCCGGTACATTATGTATTTGGTGTGTCAGGGTTAAACTTATTTGTTTTATAGATAAGTTAAAAGGGCTGGGACATGTGGCATGTGAAGATTTTCAGGTTGCTTTAGCGAATCCCAAAGAGCGGAAACTGGGTCACACTTAAATGTGATTTCTCTTGAGCCATGTCTTTATTGCATATTGGCATTAAAGGGATGCAGTTTTCTGGCAGAGGAGGTGACGTTGCATTGTCTTTTTTTAGAAAAGAGTATTTTGAATATAATTATTCGAAGACATGGAATTTTTAAAACATCGGCAAGGTTTCATAACGTCGCACGATTCGTTTAAGAAGCTTAAAGAGTACAATGATAGGCACAGACACTTTTTAAAGCATATGAAGGATTTAGGCGCTAAACCACAGCCCTTTTAATTCATGAGGCATTCCATCATCCCATCATCAGTATTCAGGGAGCGACTGTCCTGAATCAGTCATGAGCTCCCCTGCTGCAGATCCTGTAATTTGAATCATGTGTAATAATATATTATCCTACTGGGGGCCTTCTTTCAGTAGGAGAATGGTTTATACATTCTGCTATAAGAGAACTTTTGGCTCCTCTCCGCCTCACAGCCATTACTCACATAGGCAATCACGATCATCTTCCTTAAGGAATAACATCTGCACGACCTCCTGAGCCAAAAATCTGCAACCTCCCCCACATTCTGAATTACGATTTTCTTGGAACAGGGAACACTTGACAAGACTGAAGTAGAAAAATGGAAGGTTTAGAGGAATGGATCACAATTTTATTGAGCATGCTGTGTGGCAAAAGCCAAGCTCCCATTCCTTTGAAATGATGGAGGATTGGTGGGGAAAGGGGGCCCACGATAGACCTAGATGCGTTTGTTTGAGGTTTACACACAAGCTGAAATGTAATGTGTTCAAGGAAGATATGGCTCCCTCTGTGTTTTTCTCTGGACATTCTAGCAAGGTCCTGCAAAGGGTGTGGCAACACGGAGGGATAAATGGAGGGCGTCGAAGGTTGTGAAAACAGAGAACCCTTGCCTCAACTTGGGAAGGAAGCAATGGGATATAGCAGGGGCCATCTGACCCAGGAGTTAAAGATTCAGGGACTGGGTAGCTTTGATTCTCTCATTCTGATTTTGATCCGTTCACGTAATTTCTGTTTTTCTTTATCTGTAAAGATTAAATAGACTGCCAGCACAGAGATAGTCCCTGTGTGTGGAATACTCCCCCTTTCTTTTTTAAACATTTGAAATCCTTCTTTGCTTCAAGGGCCAGATTAAGTATTCCCTCTTCTGTGAAATCTTTTCAAATCACGGTGGCCAGAATCTCTCACTTTTCCAACATTCTCTTTGTGTCTTCATTATTGTAAGTGTAGCAGTCAACGCTGTTGTAGGGCCACATGTGTGTATCTTTGCCACTAGACTGAAAGCCCCTTGGGGACAGAGACCACGTTGAATTCGCCCTCCACCCTCTTCTCTAAGAATAATGAATTATGCCGCTAAGTTTTAAATCAGTGATGTAATTAAGGAGCTAAAGGTTCATTGTAAGTTGTGGAAGGAGTGTTTACCAATTCCAAGGATGACTACTGCTGTTAACAACTATTGCCACCAGGTACCAGTTGATGTCCGTTTTGCCTTATCAGTTTTATGCCTTTCATTTCATGGTCCTTGATAATACAGCTCAGAATAAATGGTTGCTGCATTACTTTTCTTAAATAACCAGTTGTAGGGAATTTAAATTTCCTATTTATCAGATATGGAATTAAGTCAACTTGGCTTGGTGTTTTAAAACTAAAAAATAAGGGAAATTCATGTAAATTAATTGCAAAAGCAGCCATGATAAACAAATTATAGTATCAAGCTCTACTGTTAATGATATGGAAGAATTAATTACTTGGAAGAGGTAAGCAATTAATGCTGGGTGTTGAAATGCTTTATAAAGCATGATTCATCGGGGAATATGGAATCCTAAGTCTTATTCTCTCAGTGTTATCATTGAGATATGTATTTTTAATCTGTAAACTGATACAACAGTCTTTTAAGAGTGTATTTCTAGATGTATCTGATATAATCTGATTATGCCAAAATATGATTTTGATTCTTATGCTACTCATTTAAGTTTATACTTTTGGCTACTATACTACTGCTAGGTAGAGATTAATTTCTTAGCAAACAATGATATTCTTATCAATATGTTTACAAGTCATGCTTAGAATTTTAAAATCTTATTTCAAACTATTGGGCCATTACATGCTATGAGAAGGGAATGAAGTAACCAGAGAATATATACCTCTTCACTTTTTATATTTGGGGAAGCAGAAATTTTAGCCCTGGAAATCAGCTAGTCTGAAGTCGAAGTTTTATAGAAGTCTTAGAGAGGAAGGGTATCTTGCCCAAGACTATGTTCTATCAGGTTCCTTGGAACAGCTGAAACTGGTATCCAGGATTCAGAATGACTGGTTCCCTATTCTTTCCTCTCCATCAAATAATCTGTACTTTTAATATCATATAGGATTATATAGTGTTAACATAAATTGCATTCATTATAATTGACTGTGACTAGTAGTATTCCTATTCCTAGTTTATGGTTGAAAACAAGGGGACTGGAACTTAGGGAAGTGTATTTTTTTCCCACTACCCTATAAGAATGTGATCAGCTACTAATAAGTCACCATTTATATTAGTATTATTTAAAATAATTTTGGTTTTGATGAAAAAAATGGAAATCTCATATCTGGGTTCACTTTTCAGTAGCTTTGAATTCAATTAACATAAATATCATATCTTAAATTACAGGGCTAGTACAGCCCTTAAAATAAAGGGCTAGTTTGTACCTTTTTTTTTTTCTAACCAATGAATTGAGTTGTTATAACTGACCCTTTTTTTTTTTTTTTTTTCTGTTGTCTTGCTAAAATGGTCAGGTATCTCAATAAGTGTATTTCCTTTCAGCCCAGTATTAAAAATAGAATTCTGGTGGCACTTGGGTGGCTCAGTTGGTTAAACAACTTCACCTCAGGTCATGATCTCATGGTTTGTGAGTTTGAGACCTGCATCGGGTTCTCTGCTGTCAGCCCAGAGCCTGCTTCAGATCCTCTGTCCCCTCTCCCTCTGCCCTTCAACTGCTCATGCTCTCTCTCTCTCTCAAAAATAAACATTTTTAAAAATTTTAAAAAAGAATTCAGAACCTCATAAATATAGGAGATGAATTGCGACCGCTTAAGGAACAAATGATTCTCAAGACAGGAGAACTAATAGGAGTCTGTCCAACTTCTTCTGTTCAGACAATTATATTTAAGAGCTCAGAGAGTGACTGAGTAAATATGGATCACCTTAGTTAAAAATGTTACTTTGCATCATGGTTTAAGACATGGTAACTGAAGGCCATTTGCATTTGAATATTGTTTTCTTTTCTAAACTTATTAAAGTAGTGATAAGTAAGAAAAAAACTAATGGAAGTCTCCTCTATGTTGACAGGTTTTATAGGATAATCATACAATTGTTATTTCAAAATGAACTCTTGAATCAGAAAAGCAGGAGTAAATATTGGGACCTTGCCCAATAAAACTATGAGGTCTGTGATTGAGAATCATTTATTTGTAAGATGGCAAAGAAACAGAGGTAACTGACCTAAAACATTTTCATCTTCTAGCAATTCTTCCTACTTAAACTTTCAAATATGCTAAATATCATGAGCAATTATCAAATATAGTTAGGAGCTTAGTGAGTATTTTCATGAAATCAGTGATCATGTGTCTTATTGTTACTGAACAGTGATCCTGCTCTGTAGCTGGTGGCTGGCACAAGAGGAGGAACAAAATGATATGGACTAATGGCTAATATCCACTGCAGATGAGTTGTGTGTCATATGCTACACTATGCACTATGCAGGCATTAGTTCATTTAATTCTCAAGCAGCTCTTTGGTATTATTATCTTCATTTTACAGATAAGAAAACTGGCTTTCAGAAAAGTTAAGCAACTTGTCAAAGTCACATGACTAAAAAGTGGCAAAACTGGGATTCAAAGCAAAGATTCTGACTTGAGAACCCATATTCTTAAGCAATGTACCCAAGCTGAATAATCAGTGCATGTGATTTTGTTGTTTGGCTGTTGGAATAGAATGTTTTTTCTTTGCTAAATCCATAGAGTTTCTCTGGTTCATTTTGTTAGATGTGAACATATATTTATATTTTTACCTTTGTATTTTATTATTCTGTTTGAAAGCTACTGACCTAGCTATAATGTCTACATTAATATTCCCTTATATTTTTGTATTTATGTGACAATTCAGATCACTTAAGGTAATGCATACAAAAGCAGTTTCAGAATAGTTAAGTACTATATAAATGGAAGGTCATGATTTTATTAAAATGCCTTTGCAAGTCTGAATTACTAAAAACGATTATTAGGCTAAATGTTTCCATTTCCTCTTTCATCTACATATATTACTTATTAAATATGTCACCTATTTCATGAGAAAATTAATACTTATTGATTTGGCAATTGCAGAGTGTCACTGGATCCTGACTATCCAGACTTTTGGGACATCTCAGCTTCCTCAGTCCTGGTTACACATTTTGTGTCCAAACCACTGCAATCCATGAGATGCTAAAAGAGAAAAGTCATGCAGCTACTATTTACTAAAACTTCCATGCCTAATGCTAGATATACTACATTTTACCTAGTGGTCAGTCCTAAGGGACATAGTCAACAAGTTGTGGAATTTAACAGTTTAATTTAGTGAAGGCAAAGGAGAAAACAGAAGTGTGGATAGTTTCTTCTCTTTCCAAATGAATCATTGTCCAGTCTCTTGCTCAATTTTCTGACTATTTTTCTCTCAAACATGTCATGCACTCACCACATGTTAGAAGCTTCAGGCAACAAACCTACCCTCTTGAACTTCAGCATTGTTATTGATGTTTGTTATGGAAATAGTACATACTGATATATATTAGCATATAATTGAAGGGCTTAGTTTTGTTGCATAATTTATGAACCCATCTCCTCAAAAGCAATAATGTTGAGCCCTGTGATTCTCATTTGAGTTTTCTCCACTTTATCATTGGTTCTTCTGTAATCTTGACACCTAGAACTCAAGGAAATGCTCCTTGGAAGGTCTCCAAATGCAGGCAGAAGGGGGGTTATCTCTGTGTTCTGAAGACACTAGGCCCATCGATGTGGTCCAAAGGCTCATTAGCAGTTTTCAGGGTCACACTGTGATTTCGTGTGTGTCCTCCATTATCCTCTTCTAGGTTCAACAGTTGATAATTTCTTTTCCTCCCAAGGATCCTTTACTTTGTGTTACTAACAATTTTCTATTTGTGGGCAAGAATGAAAGTCAACGTAGAGGATTTTCTCATTGCTCTCTGGACCTGCCAAGAAAGTACATCACTAGTAACATAGTTAAAGTGTTTATTTTCAGAATGTTTATTTTTACACAATGAAAAACAGAGCTAATAATAAGGAAAACTATGTCAGTTATTACATAATGATCACTTAAATCCATGGGGCTATAGAGTAGTGATTAGGAGCACAGGAATCACTGGCCAAATGCCTGTTTCTGAATCTAGACTCCATTACTTACTAAATGCATATCCTTGGGGGAAATTATATAATTTCTTTGCATCTTGGTTTTCTCATCTATATAGTATTACCTACCTTATAAGATTTGCAAAGGATACATTTTTGGGCATTTTTGTAAAGGATGATAGCATAAAGATGGATAAATTCATGGTCTCTATTCTTCAAAGTGTAGAATGTAGTTGGGGAGTGTGTGTGTGCACGTGTGTTTGTGTTTAAATATTAACATAGTGTAGTTCAGTGCTATAACAGATATGTTATAAACATATCTTGTATAAATACTTTATTGATTCTACCTATTCAGTCAGCTTTTTTCTTTTATTTGAACAAGTCCCCAAACTATTGGTCTAATATAATTATCAGGTTTAGCTCATCAACTATGGGTTTCATGTTAAAAGTTATTTTTAAAAAGACTGTATTATCTTTTAATGATATTAGCATAATTTTACAAATAGAGATAATTAATAATACTTAATTCCTTGATTCCACCATTTCTTCCCTTACTAGTTGGATGTGTCAGAAAGAAAAATGTCCTAAGACATATGTAAAAATGCATGAAACCATATATTTTGATTTTTTCAAAGCTCTGTAGTAGAGCTAATGCTTCAGATCATGATATCCTAGAATGATCAATGGATAGCTTCCTAATCAATGGTATTCTGTACATAAGTTTAACTCGTGGTCCAAATGTCTAATGCTCACCAATCAGATAATTGATACACACGGACTTTCCTATAGCAATTTCCATTATGCTCAAGAAGAAAAAAATAGATTCTAATCTATTTAGAACCCTGTGTAAATTCTCTAAGCCTCACGTTCCCTATTATAAAATAGGGATAATTATATTGACTACCAAGAAAGGTATTTGCTTGGGTGAAATAAGATCTATAGAGTAACGTTTTGTCTCTCTTCTATAGACTATAAAGTCTGCTCAAGTATATGCTTAAATGTCAATAACAGCAGTATGATTTCAATAAAATGCCAGCCTCTGAGGAGACAACCTCTAGTATTATGTATTCTATAGATTAGACAATAAGAGTGCTTTTGTTTACATTTCAAATCAAAATTCCCATTAATTTGACTGCATTGAGGGGATTGTTAATGCAACTTAATTAAACCGGATTGTTTCTTATCTTAACCTGGGAATGACTGAGACTGAAAATTGTTGCATTTTGAAAAGAAGTGTGGGGGTGCCTGGGTGGCTTGGTTGGTTAAGTGTCCGAATTTGGCTCAGGTCATGATCTCATGGTTTGTGAGTTCCAGCCCTGCCTCGGGCTCTGTGCTGACAGCTTGGAGCTTGGAGCTGCTTTGGATTCTGTTGTCTCCCTTTCTCTCTGCCCCTCCCCCCGCCCCTCAAAAAATAAAATAAAAGATTAAAAAAATAAATAAAAATAAAAAGAAGTACAAGAACTCCCCCTCCCCCGAGGACTTTAACATATGTAAATAGAGAAAGGAAACAGAATGGGTTTCCAATAATTGAGTTGGAGGGATGTTCAAAGGCATATAGATTTTTGGAGGCAACAAATTGTCAGGAGTATCGTTAGGGTGAAGAGGTGATAATGCTATATGCGATATCATATTTGAACTCCTGTGTGCCAACTTTGTGATGTTTTACAATTTCATTTTATCTATAAAGGTTTGTTACTACTTCTTTCAGGCCCTTTTTATGTTTTTTTTTTATGGTGTTAATAATGAGAATGACAACTAAGTGAACTTTGTCATGATACCTTATAAGTGTAGTTATTGCTTAAACTATGTGTATAAGAAAAGTGAAGAAATTACACATTATGTTTGGGGTAGCTTCTAGCAATACGATCTTTTAGTAATTCCTGGCCCCCCTTTTCCTTTTAAACAGCAATTAGCTAACATTCTATCACACATCACCACAAACAGTCTTGGATATCAGTGTCATTGTGTACCAGAAGCTATTTAGCTTTTCACTTCTTAAAAGCTATTCATTTTGCAATGGAGGTAAACTTTGCCTTTGCCTTCCTAGCCCTCAGATTCTTTAAAATTCCATTAAATTTAATTATTTTTTACCTTTGTTATTTAATAAGTGATTTTCTAGCATTGACTGATTTTTACCACTGTAGAAACATATGCTTTCACTAGGTTTAGACTTTATTTGGAGTCTATTAAAGAGACCATACATACAGTTTCCCCAAGGACACTACTCGATAATGCCTGTAATTATTAAGGATTCCCTCTTTCATGTTCCATAGTGACCTATTTTAGAATAGAAATTATGTGGCTACTCAATAATGTAAAGTTAACTCCTGAATTTATTTTCAACAACAGATGTTCTAATCTGTTGTCTTCATAAAGTTATTTGTACTTAGCAGACCATGCCAACTGAGTTTTGGATTTGAAACTGTGGTTGAAGTAGTGATAGGTAAATTTGTTAATATGTGTTAGACAAGCAATGAGTAATCGCTGAATTAAACTCTCTCATTTGAACATCAGATTTCATTAGTATGCTGGTCTCCACTAAAATCAGGAAGGAGTCCAGGACTCCTTTTTGACAAATATTGGTTAAGCATTATCTATGTGCCAATGGGTAAGCACTGGAGGACACAGCAGTAAAACAAATAGACAAAATCCTATGCTTTCATGAAGTTTTGTCTAGAGATCCTTCATACGGTAATAATACATATTTATCAAGTTACACTGATGAGATTTTGCTCTCTTATATAAATTGCTTTGAGAAATAGAAGGCTTTATTTAAAACCCAGCCTGTTCTTAATAAGACTGTTCCATGATGGAGGCTAACTTTATACCATAAATTCCTACTGGATTTTCTTTTTTTCTCTCACTCAATAGCTTACCTGACATCTTAGGTCCTCCTGGAGTTGATGGTGCCACTTGCCCATGACTTTTATGTGAAATTTAATAAAGAAGAAACACAGAAAATCAAATTCCTGGTAGTCTTGATATCTTCTGTGTTCTAGTCACTATGTAAGGGTATATGGAAAACTTATTACTTCATTTGTCTTTGAAAACTTTTATTTTTCCTTACTGGGAAGGACAAGTTATTGTCATTTTCTCCTAACATATATAATTCATCTTTTAAAATATATCCTGGAGCTCTTTAAATAATTTCTCTCTTTGGAGAAAGCACCTTCTCTTGTTATTTAGTTCTTCATAAAGCCCATGAATATTTTAAGTTTTTATTGGCTTATATTATGGGCATAAAAGAAATAATCAGCAATTTATATACCAAAACATTCTTATTCAAAATGGGAATAATTGTATCATAACATCATAACCATTTAGCATTTGAAATAGACATAAAATGATCTAGTTTCATCCCCTTATTTTTCAAATGGGCACAGGAAGTATGGGGAAAAATGGTATTTGACTTGCCTAAATTCACAGAATAGTTTGTAGAAGACTCAGAAAAAGAACCAAGATTTTTTTTAATGTTGTATTTTAAAAAGCATTCTGATTGTACAAGTAATATTTTCTGTATTATAAATTTGAAAAACTCAAGAGGAATATGGATGAAAATTAAAATGTCTAGTTAACTTACTCTATATAAGTTACCATGGTTATATAAACGCTACTTAAAAATATACACATGTTTTGAATAATATTGAAGTCTCACCTTATAAACAACTTTGTATCTTGCTTTTAAACACTAAAAGAAATATATTATCTGGTATGGTGTGAGGGATATACATTTGGATTAAAATTAAGAAGCGGGTAGCTCATAAGATAGGCTTAGGAAAAAACCCTAGATTTTTGAGTTACAACTTACAAATTATAATGAGATGATGTAAGATAAATGCAATGTCATTTGATAAAAATATTTGTTTTGTGTCAAGTTCAAGTGAGATCTATCAAAGCGACAATGCAACTATAGACGTGGATACCCCATCTCGTTCCTGGTGAGTGGCATCTCTTCCATGTGCATTTTGGATTAGATTTTCTCTTAAATCCTCAAGGAACTTACTTCACTGATGAGCCATTTTTCTCCTGTATCATCATCTCCATTCAACAAACTCTTTCTTCCTGGAACTCAAAAAACCCCCAACTTTCACTCATCATAAACAGACAAAACAGTAACAACCACTTTCCACAAACCTGTTTCATCTCTATCTCTCACTCACCTATCCTACTGCTGAATGGGAAGTGAGGAGAGCTAGAGACACGTTCAGACTAACTTGGGACTTGTGGTGTAACTTCTCTGCAACCCAGCAGATTTGATAGTTTTATGCTTTGTAAAACATAAAATTATTTAAAAATGATAATTTTATTAAATGATTTGTGAGGTTTCTTCACCTCTAAGATCAAGTGACTCTAAAGGAGAAGAGGGGAATATGCCTCAGGAGTTACTTTTCTCATTATTATTTTGAGGGAGTTCTAGACTGACTCTGAATGTGTATTTGACATGATATAACTTCAGTTTGTAGCCATGATCTCATTTCTGTTGATTTTTGGGGATTCTATCCTGACTCATGTTTCTAGTGATACAAGGGAGACAGTAAAGTCAAGTTATATTAAATAAGGATCAAGGAAATAATCTGTCTTTAAATGAAAGAAGTTCTTTGTGTTATTGAACAAAGACCACTAGACTTAAAGTCTACTGGACTTGAAGTTATCCAAGATTATTTGAATGAGAACAGGAATCAAAAGATTTTAGTTCGGATAATTGTGCCACTAGCCGTTGATGTGACATGAGAACATGGTGTATGGGTGTATCAGTTTATAGAATGATGGACGTGAGTTCAGATAAGGTCTTTCAACATTATTTTTTTCTTTTTCAAAGTGGAATCCTTTCTGCAAATGAAATCGAGTCAGTAGCAACTGGCCTGGTTGGATTAGGGGTGGGACCTCAGAGCCTTACCTTTTCCCCACTCCTGCACTGCCAGCGGTACCTTGGTATTGGTGACGGTCTCAGAGCTCCATGAGACTGAAGAAGCCAAAGTAGATAATCACTTAGGTTCTGTAAGGTCTGAAATTAGACTATTAGTTTTTTTATCTTTGTTTTTGTGCTTTAGATTTTGTCAGCAGCTGATCAATAAATATAAATTAAATCTCCACTAGATGGCAGTAGATCAAATCTTTGTTCTAAAAGACCATCTGCTTCAATAGACATTCTTGGATCCAATATATATATATATATATATTTATATATTATATATATATATATATATTTAATATATATTATATTTATATATTTATATAAATATATATTATATAAATATAATATATATAAATATATATTTATATATATTTTATAAATATATATTATATAAATATATATTATATAAATATATTTATATATTTATATATATAATATAAATATTATATATTTATATATTATATATATATTTATATATTTATATATATATATATATAAATTCAGTTAAATTTTAAAATTTAATTTAAATCCAAGTTAGTTAACATATAGTATAATAATGGTTTCAGGAGTAGAATTTAGTGATCCATCACTTACACGTAACATCTAGTGCTCATTGGGGTCCAATATTTAAGCACATTTGCATTACTTACAAAACTTTCCAAAGAATTCTCTTTTCTCATACTTCACACTTTAAAATACCTTACGAATATCTCAATTTATTCTTACTCATTGACCTGTTTTTAAGATTTAGTTGTGGAATTACTGATTAGTCCAAACAGTCTCGATGATACCTGGTAAAATATTACTTGCTCTGGTTGCAGGAATTGTTTAAAAATGGACTAATATTCAAATGAATACATTTACCTGAGCATCTAAATTTGTTAGCAATACCCTCTTGGTTTTCCAGCTTTCCTAGAAGCCTAGTCTTTCACCCAAAGGTGATGGTGACCTGGTTGCTCATCTTTCTTACCCCGTATCGCCTACCCACTTCCACAGCACTGAGATTCCTTGTGTTGTGTATTAATGTTGCAAGGGGGAGATGCTTTCAGGTAATATTAGGTGATGGAAGTTCATGATAAGGATAACGAGGGAAGCGAGGTAACTCAGGAAACTCCTCCAGTACTTCCAAGTTTGTGCAACAGCTTCTTGGAGGGACAGACCAGCTCCTTTCTTCAGGTTCAGTGGGCTTTTAAGACCTACAGTTTTGGGTAACTTCTCACCAGCATTCAGGCCTTGGAAGTTGTCCCCTGCTCTTCCTTTCTGGCATGATTTCCTTATAGTTGCAAGAGAGAAGAACTGGTCGAGTTGATTCGTTGTAATGCTGCAGAGATCATCCTTTATGGGCAGTCTCTGATGACATTTCCTTAAAGCTGGTTGGATCCCATTGCAGGCAATTTATACCTAGAAAGGTCAAGGGAAAAGATCAAAGTTTTTGCCTGTTTCTAGGTGAAATTAATACTAGCTCCCCATTTTACTTTTAGAATTTTTCCAATTAGGATGATAAATTACATTATTACCTGAATACATTATCATCGTTGCCTTGAGCACTAATTCCTGTGCTTTGGGCCAGGGTCATGTGACACAAGATGTAGCTAATTGGAAAAATATTGCCTGAGGTCACTTTCTCAGGAAGAGGCTGTGGGGCACGGGCATTTCGAATTATACGGACTGCCAATTATGTAGTCCTTAGAATAAAAGATAATTTAAAGAAAAAAGCTAACTTTAAATTCAAGTTCTTACCTTATTCATTTTTATCCACTAGATACAGCTTTTTTAATGCATTGTGGAAAAAAGAATATGATTCTCATTAATAAGGATATTGTAAAGCTAGAAAAGAATTTAAATGGCTTGCGTGTATTACATTATAAATGTGAGAGAAAAATTTTAAATTAGAGTTCCAAAGATGGTTCGCTCACAATTTCTTATGCACAAATGGTAGATTGAGTCTTTTAATTATCACTCAATAATAATTCACATCACCACTTAAATGTATGGGAGGTAGTTATCTTTCCATCCAAGTCATTACCCAAAATTCTCTTAAATAATCATATCTTTAGATCTTTAAATACTCTTTTCTTCACATTAGTCCTCTATTATTTTAATTGAATACAGTTAATATAGCAAATCATAGATTGCAAACCTTTTTTTTTTCCCTCAGAACAGGTTGATAATGAACAAATACTAAGTGAAATGTTTCACCCAAAGAGACTGAGTGGTACTGTTTTTCAAAATGTAAAGGTTTTTCTTTTTCTTTTTCTTTTCTTTTCTTTTCTTTTCTTTTCTTTTCTTTCTTTTCTTTTTTTTTAAGAAAGGACTGTAGTGAGCTTTTGCCCAACTCTAAACAGATTACCCAGAAGAGAGATTTAATTATAATTTGAAGGATTTTGTTTAGAATAATTTCATGAATCCTGCTATCAGTGTGGACTCCTAAAGATATTTGTGCAAAGCCTTTTCTCTGCAAATCATTTATTTCACTTGTATTTGGGGCATCATCATGCTCAGCTGGGGGGCAGTGAACATAAAGGCCTTCCTACTTTGAGTGGAGAAAGCATAGAAATAGCCACTTGCTTGGTTGAAAACTTCCTATGGCTCTGGAAAGACACACTTCTGTTCACCAAATCCCATTTCACTTTTTTCCTCTAGAGTACAAAGAAAGAGTAGATTTCTTAACCCTAGAAATTAGGTGGCACCATATAATAGTTCTGGCTAATGTATGTAATCAGAAGTCATCTGAGTCACATCTCTCAGAACCTCGAGGAGCCCGTGTGCCCGCCCTGCCTGTTCTTCATAGTAGTGGTGGGGACCATGGACTGAGTTATCAAAGCCCCAACATAGAAAAAACCTGGATTCATTCCCAAGACTCTTATTATGAAGGGGCTATACCAAAGTAAAATAGAGTGAAATAAAATATTCTGAGTACTAAGTGAGGAGGAAATCCTTTGATGTCCTAAATCATTGAAATTTCAGGGTTAATTTGCCCCTGTCGTGTAACCGGCCCTTCTTGACTAACAGGGAATATATTAAGTTTAGTTTTGTGATTTAATTTAACTTTCTAACTTAGTTTAAGTCCTTGCCGTTCCTGAGATGCTTTCCAGCATGTATTGAGTAAAACCAGTTATCGCTTAAAAGTAGAAAAGATATGAAATTAGACTATCGTACACATAATTTTTAATTTGACTAAAATGTGGAAAATTATCCAGAACCTGTAGAATTATTTTAGCCACCAAATATAATCTGTAGAAATTCTCATAAGAAGAGAAGAAAGAATCTGTAATATTTTATAACTTGTGGTTTAAAAGGTCAATATATAATTTTATAGTTCTGTTTTTATTTAATTCAGAGCGAGAGAGAGAGAGAGAGAGAGAGAGAGAGAGCACGTGAGTGAGCAGGGGAAAGGGGCAGAAGGAAAGAGAGAATCTTAAGCAGGCTCCACGCTCAGCACAGAGCCCAACTCAGGGCTCGATTCCACAGCCCTGGGATCATGGCCTGAGCTAAAATCAAGAGTTGAAAGTGCAACCAACTAAGCCAGGTGCTTCTCAGTTTTTATTTTAAGAGTAATAACATCATGTAACTAGAAAAATAATTCAGTTTCCGTGACACACAAGCTCTCTCAGCATAGGAACATAAAAGTGTTCACTTTGGAGAGATGGCAGTTACATCCTAGTTTGCTTGGGGCCATGTCAGCTTATGCACATTGCCTGGTAACTTATAATAATAACATTCCCTTTCATTCAAAGATTGGCTTGAATTGGACAGTCCACAGTGTCATGTGACCATGGGGCCAGACTGATCAGTGATAGTTTGGAAGCCATGTATTGTGTATACCTAGATTTCCTTTCTCAGTTCTGTGGAATATATCACTGCATGAAAATAACATTCTATGGGGATGTTAGATGCCCAGGCCAGTCCACAAAAGATTTTTAAATCCGTAACTGAGCTAAACCATAGTGATTAGTAGATGTAAAATTAAAATTTATAGGTTTTTGTGGATTGGCTCAGGTTCCTAATCATCATGTGTATGTATATATAATATTGCATCAAATGAAAAATGTGGTCTAGTTTCCAATTACCAAGGAACTTTAGAAATAGTTACTTTTTCCTTTGGGCATAAACAGTGGTTTTTAAATGCAGCTTTCATTATTAGTAATATTAATACTTCATTGTTTTCTGGAAAAATTTGAAGATACCAAATCTAGGTAATAGTATATTAAACCATCATGTGGCTATTACTTTAATCCAAACAACCATCTGCCAATGGTTGGTTATATCCTACCCATACCCCCATCTAATTTCTTCCTCCCATATTATTTTGAAGTAAATCCAGACATCCTATCATTTTATCCTCACACATTTCAGCATTAATCTCCAAATGAAAAGTGCTCTTTGATAAATGTACTACTATGTGGTTTTCATATAATAATATATGTTTAACAAATACTTGTCAAAATAGGTTTTGGTGGAAGTTTAACATGTTGGCATTTAGCCACATTAAATGGATACTATCTCTTGGAATAACAATCTCCCCATTTCACCTTTATCAGAACAAATTACCTTTAAACATTCCAAAAGTAAACTCTAAATTTCTCTTTAGACAATTTAGAAGTGTATGTACCCTCTCCAAACCAGAGATCAAGGAGCTGTGAAGCTATGTTCTGCAGCTGTCTCCCTTTGAAGTTCTTTCCTCTGACACTTCAGATAAGAGTATAACTCAGGTTTCCAGGGAACTGAGCGGCCCTGCTCTTCAAAGAAGAGGTGAATATCTTGGGTTGACAGGTTAACTTCAAGAAAAGTAATCCTAATAAATAGAACTTATGGAGCAAATGGTAGGACTAAAAAATGCTTTCTATTGGCTTGTTTGTTGAGACGAGGGAGAAGCAGCATGTTAAATGAATCTTATTTTCTTTGTGCTGAAGTCATTCCTGTATGATCTTTTATTTTTTTTTTTTTTTATTTTTTTTTTTAATATATGAAATTTACTGTCAAATTGGTTTCCATACAACACCCAGTGCTCATCCCAAAAGGTGCCCTCCTCAATACCCATCATCCACCCTGCCCTCCCTCCCACCCTGCCCTCCCTCCCACCCCCCATCAACCCTCAGTTTGTTCTCAGTTTTTAACAGTCTCTAATGCTTTGGCTCTCTCCCACTCTAACCTCTTTTTTTTTTTTTTTTTTCCTTCCCCTCCCCCATGGGTTTCTGTATGATCTTTTAATATACTTTGTAGGATTTGTAGGAAAGGAACTGTTTCAGACTTCAGAATGCAATTAAATCACATCTCTGATTTGTTTAGAAAGAGAAAGTTGAACAAAGTTTTAAAAAAAGTATCAAATATGTTATTGAAAGAGAAAAGAAGAGAGTTAATTTATTTGGTACAGATTGTATTTTTAGTAAAATTAGAGAAATTAGGCAGTTGTGACAGATTGTTTATGTACTATACCAATTTCCTTGTATTCATATGTATGTTTTGTTCATATTAAATGATTAAGAAATAGATCTAGTGCTGCTTATTTGTGGGGGGCATTGGAAATAGGGTTTATCTTAATGGATTTTTTTTTGCCTGTTGTATCAGTGACATGTAGGTGGCATTTTACTTAATTTAAGCATTTGCTACAGATTCTAATGTAGATGTAAGCAGCATATTAATAGGAATAGTCTGTTTCTGCCATTTAATAGAGTGGTGTGTGTGTGTGTGTGTGTATATATATACATATATATACATAAATATATAATGTACTTGATACTATATATACATTTGATATATATATCTACCATGTAACCAAGATCAAACCTTAATTTTCTAATTATGTAATGATATTAATAACATTTAACCTGTAAAGATACTATAAAGATTAACTGGGATCATTTATATAAAGAGAGTTTTTTTAAAAATCCGTTTTATTTTTCTATTTCTATGTAATAAGATGCTAACATTTTATGTGTACAGGTTGCTGTTTTAACAAATCCATACAGTCATTAAACCATCACGATAGTCATGACCAAGAACATTCCTTCTCCCCACAAAGCTCCCTTGTGTTACTCTGTAGTCAGTACTCTCTACTCATCTTCAGCTTCTATCAGACATTAATTTGCATTCTGTCCTTACAGTTTTGCATTTTCTGGAATTTCGTATGTACAGTATATAATAATTTATGTCTGACTTTTAAAACTCAGCAATGCTTTTGCGATCATCCACATCATCGAGGGTATCAATAGTTCATACCTATTTATTACCAAGTAGTATTGTGTATTAAATGAATATGTCATCACTTCATGGACATTGGGATTGTTTCCAGTTTGGGTGATTAAAAATAAAGCTTTTGTGAATATTCAAGTACAGCTTTTTGTGTAGACATCATTTTTATTTGTCATGGGTAAATGTATGGAAATGGCATTGCTGGGTTGTCTGGTAAATCCATGACTTGTTAAATAACTTATTTTCCTTCATCCTTCATGTATTTTAATGTTCTATTATCAGTTTTCCATATTTAGACTTTTTTATGTATGCTGATGAATTGATCCCTTTATCATTATGAATGCCATTCTTTTAGTTACATTCCTTATCATAAACTCTATTTTGTCTAATATGAATACCGACACTCTAGCTTCTTTAAAAAAATTTGGCTGGTATATTTATTTTAATCATTTTATTTTTAAACCCTGTATGTCTTTACATTTAAAGTAGGTTTCTTCTAGACAGTATCATAGCTGGGTCTTCCTTTTTGATTCCATCTGACAATCTGTTTTTTTATTCCTTTTCATTGAAGTGTTCAGAAAATTTACATTTAATATAATTTTGGTATGGTTGGGTTTCCATCCACAAGGTTGCTATTTTTTTCTACGTGTTCCATCTGGTTTTTGCTCCTTTTTTTCCCTTTCCTTCTTCCTTCTTTGGCGTTGAGTAGTTTTTTAAAATTATTTTTATTTTCATTTTTAGCCTGTATCTGTTTTAATTTTTATTGGTTGCCCTAGAGTTTATAATATACATCTTTACCTTACAACAATACGCTTTCAATTAATATCATACCAGTTCCTGCGCATAGTAAGACCCCCTTACCAGTACACTTCTATTCTGTAACAATGTACTTCTGTTCCCCAATATTCTATTCTTTTGTGCTATTTGTGCTGAGCATGTTATTTCCCCATATGCTATAAACAACACAGCATTAAATTACTTTCTATGTTAAAAATGTTTATGTTTACCCACTTGATTGCCATTTCCAGTGTTTTTCGTTCCTTAGTGCAGATACAGAATATTTTTTTCCTGGTATGATTTTCTCCCTGCCCAAAGGACATCCTTTGACATTTCTTGTAGTGTAGCACTGCTAGTGATTAATTCCCTTGGTGGTTGTTTCTCTAAAAAAAAAAAAAAAAAAAGTCTTAAGTTTACCTCAGTTTTGAACACACTTTCCCGGTTAAAGAATTACAGGTTAGCAGTTCTTTTTCCCATTCAGAACTTTAAATATTTCTCTCTATTGTGTTTGATTTAAATACTTTTTTTTTGTTCCTCTGTATGTAATATGTCTTTCATTCTATGGCTGCTTTTAATATTTTCACTTTATTGGTGTTTTCCGGTGATGTGATTTTGTTATGCTGATTGTGTTTTTACTTTTATTCTGCTTGGGATTTGTTGAACTTTCAGAATCTGTGGTTTGATGAATTTTATCAAATTCAGAAAAATGTGCCCTTTATTTCTTCAAAAAATATTTTCTGTTCCTTCTGCGTCTTCTCCTTCTAGGACTACAATTGCATATAAGGTAGACTATATGATATTTTCTCAGAGTTCACTTCTCTGTTCATTTACTTTTTTAAAACTTATTTATTTTAGAGACAGTGTGTGAGTGGGGAGAGGGGCAGAGAGAGAGAGAGTCTTAAGCAAGTTCCAGGCTCAGCATGGAGTCCAATGTGGGGCTCAATCCCATGACCCTAACATCATGACCTGAGCTGAAATCAAGAGTTGAATGCTCAACTGACTGAGCCACCCAGGTGCCCCCCATTTACGTTTTACAAGTCTTTTCTCTCTCTGTGATTCACTTTGTATAGTTTCTGTCACTATGCCTTCAGCTTCACTGATTTGTTTCTTCTGCAGTATATCTTATGCTAATTATATCCAGTGTATTTTCATTTTGGGTACAGTATTTTCAATCTCTAGAAGTCTCATTCATGTCTTTTAAAAATCCTTTCTATTTGTCTTGTTATAAAGCTTCTATTTCCTTTCCTTTTCCTTTTCTTTTCTTGTTTTTTTTTTTTTTTTTTTTTTTTTTTTTTTTTTTTTTTTTTTTTAAGTTTGTCATCTTTAAACTGAAGGAATTAACAGGGATGGGTGCAGACTACACCATGCCCAGCGTTTTGTGGCTCCTGGGAGCAGACTCAGCTACAGAAAACACACAGAGACATGGTGGGAGGTAAAGGGGGCAGTTAGCAGATTTGGTCTTGAACTTGGATGGAGGGTGGAGTGGTGTGTGGGGGGGGGTAGAAAAGTGATTTTTCCGTGGGGGCTTGGGAGAGGACCAGCAGGAAGAAAGCTGTTTTGGGGGAGGCTGGGCAGACCTAGAGGGGCAGTCCCCTACCCCTGGGGCTCAGAGTTGAGAGGAAAAGGAAAAGAGGCCCCTCCCCTCAGTACTACAGACAAGGCACTCAGTCTCCTTCTGCCCCACCCCCTTTTATCTTCTTGAACATATGAAATATATTTATGGAGCTGTTATAAATTACTTTTTAATAGTTCCAAAATTTCTGTCATTTATGAGCCTGTTTCTATTCTTTTTAGAGTCATATTTTTGTCTGTTTTTTTTTACATGCTTTGCAATTTTTTATTGGATGTTGTATTAGTCTGCTCAGGCTGTCATAACAAAATACCATAGACTGGATAGCTTAAACAGCAGAAATTTTTTTTGTCACAGTAGTGGAAGCTGGAAGTTCCAGTTTATGTCCAGCAGGATCTGTTTCTGGTGAGAGTTCTTTTCTTAGCTTGCAGACAGCCACCTTTTTTCTGTGTGCTCGGTCCATAGCAGATGCTGAATATTGTTCTTTTTTATGTTGTTTATGACCTGATTTTGTCGCAGTCCTTTCAATAGTATAAATGTGGGGGGTTTTTTGCATAGAATTAAACTGCTTAGAATTAGTTGGACCCTATCCAGTTTTTAAGCTGTGTTAGATACTTAATTCCTGAACCAATATATATTACCACCAACATGATATTCTTCTGAGGATTCTGCTCATTTCATGTGTATTATAAGGAATTTTAACTCTGGCTGTTGGGAACATAATTTATTTCTAGCCCTCTGTGAGTTTTAGGAATTTTTCTGTCCAATCCTTTTTGGTAGTTCTTTCCCCCATCTCTGGTAGTTTCTTCTCATGCATACATAGATCAGTACTTAGTTAAAGACTCAATGGAATACCCTCTGTACATCTCTAGATCCTTCTCTGTATGTGATTCCTTACACAAATTCTACCCACTGTGACATCTCCAAATTTCAGCTCCTCATTCCTCAACTCAGAGAGAGTGTAAGGCTCTATTTGGGTTTACCCTCTTTGCTCTGTGACCTGGAAAGCACCTCCAAGCAGTAAGCTACAATAGTCTTAAGTCTTACCTTGAATGTTTCCTTTCTTTCACATATCACACTCCCTCATTACCTGTTGTCCAACATATGGAAAACTATTGTGTTGTATTGTATCTATACTTTTCCATACTAAATATATTTAGCATTATAATTTTCTTTTTCTTTTCACATCATTTGGCTCTTTGGACATTGGTATTTCTCTGATGGCTTTCAACAATTTAGTGGAATCAATTTGGTAAACGTCTCTTTTGACTATTACCATGTTAGCTCTATTATCAAGGAAGTAAATAACAATAGCCACATATACATACTTAATGCTTATTTAATATTTTAATATTTAATACTAAATTCTTTAAGACAATTTCACTCAATCCTCATAACTACATTATTTTACATGAGTGTAATATTTCCAAAAGCATCAAAAATGATTGTTTTTAAATAGGATTTCACATTAGTATCTTTATATTCTACACAGCGACTTAAGCAAAAAAATTAAAATTTACAGAGTATAACCTAAAAATTAAATTCTCATTACTCACTCCTTTTGTTTTCTCAGGAGGAATAGAATGACATTTCCCTCCCACCCTCATCCCATTTTAGGTGGGTGGTCACCTCTATGTCACCTCATTCCCAGAGAGAGAAGTTAAAAGCATTTTTGTGTTCCAGCATAGGAAAAAAAGAAAGGGATTGCTGGACAGAATGGGCCACCTGGGAGAGAACCCCAAGCAGGTTTTAATTTTTAATTTCTTAACTCTTAAAGGAGAACTAAGCTATCTTGCCAAAGAGTGGGAAGGAGTGAATCTTCTGGCAGTAAAAATGGAAGACCACTGCTGAGACGAGGAATAAACATTTCTCTGGGCTGGTGGAGAAGAAAGGTTTTAGATTCTTGGAAGCAATGTGCATAAGGTGTCACAGAGATGGCAGAACCGAATATAAGGTTAACACCAGGGTACTTGACTTTGGTGGCCTTCAAGGCTGAGTGAAACATGAGTGACGATTCCTGCCTCCATATGGATCTAGGTCAAGAGTTCTGGCAGCAGATAAGTCATGGGGATGTAATGGACAGCATGGTGACTGTAGTGAATATTGTACTGCACCTTTGAAAGTAGCTGAGAGAGTAGATCTTAAAATGTCTCTTCATAAGAAAGAAAATTTTTGTAACTATGTATGGTGACAGGTGTTAACTGTACTTATTGTGATGATCATTTTGCAATGTATACAAATATTGAATCATTACATTGTACACCTAAAAGTCATATAATATTATGTCAATTATACCTCAATCAATCAATCAGTGTAAAAAAAAAAAAAAAAAAAGAGTTCTGGCAGTCATGAGTGCTATGGTCTGAGAACCAGGGACCTCCCTATGTCCTGGACCACATAGGTGTGAGATTTTTTGTGATTTTGTATGACCTCCTGGGAGGCTTTCCAGAGAAGGCCCTGGAGGTGGATCAATATTGGGTTTCCCACAAACTAAGCTATTGTGGTTATGATTTGGAGTTAATTTTTTTTTTAAATAATGTATACAAATGGCATTGCTTATTTTGCTGGTATCAGAGAATGATTCATAACTGGTAAATTTGTCTGGATATTTTTTAAAAGCAAATATATTTTTTAGCTTTCTTCCCAATAGCAGATTCTTGATACATACTTGTCAAGTGAACAAATGTCATATTCTATTTTAATAATAACTATACTATTTTTACCATTTACTTAATTATTTACTGTATACTAAGCTCTAGACCATGTGCTTATGAATGAACCTCATCTAATCCTCACAATAAACCATGATGGAATAATTTTTAGCCCTGTTTTAATGATAAGGACACCAAAGCTTAGAAACCTAAAGGTCACGCAACTAATCAGAGGATTAACCTAGACAGCTTGTCTTGAGAACGAGCAGTCCTAATCGCTAATTGTGAGAGTGCTTTAATTTCAACCACTCATGAACAAAGCAATTTAGTAACCATATTGGCTACAACACCTGGTACACATTGTTTGGTTATATAACATGATTGAAATTTTTTCTTTGGGCAGATCACTTTTCATTAGAATTATTACAGTGATCTGCATGCTCAGTATTTTTCCAGTCATGACCCCTCTCATTTCAAAGTCTGAAATCAATGTGTTGTCTCAGAGAGAAAGAATTGGTTTATAATTTTTAGGCCTGATCTTTGGAAAGATCAATCAATCCCTTCAATGCTCTTCCTCCTAGTTTGTAAAGTTTGGGTCCTTGCCTCTCCTCGGATTCTCTTTTAAAAGACTGTAGAAAAGGAGCAAGCTTTGGGCTTCATCTGGTATTTTCTTAAATCTTGATGCTATTGTCTATAGTGAAGACATCAGGAAGCGTGAAAATAGCAGTGGTTATTCATGTTGTCATTGTTTCTCTATAGGCTTCTTGGCAGCCCCATTTTGCACTGTGTGGGTTTGTCTGTGAAGGAGAGCTATGGCAAAACTAGGTTTTGATGTTTGCCACTATCCTTACATGGAATGGAGGGGTAGATATTTTCTATTGTGATGTAAAATGGGTCACTTCCGACAGAGTTGAAAAGGTTGTGTATCCCATGGCTGATGATTCATATCACACCTCCATAACCAGAGGATGTTTACTGTGAATGATCTTGATTATGGTCCACACTGAACAAAGTTTGGAAATATGATGACGCTTGAGATTTGCCATTTTTCTTCCAATCTTTCTATGTTCCTCCTTCATTTTCTTTGGTGTATGTGTGTGTGTGTGTGTCTCTGTTTCAGTGTGTGTGCATCTCTTAACAAAGTCCTTTCATTTCAACTTCCCCAATGTATGTATGTATATGGAATTGAGCCACCTCCCTCCATCTCTACTGTCTCTACTAAGTTCTATCATTTCAGTCTGAATGGCAACATTTTCACTGGTGTTTCTACTACTGTTCATGTTCCTCTATAATATATTTTTCACACAACATGTAAAGGGTATTTTAGCAATGGAAATATGATCATAATATTGGTTCCTGCTTAAAAACATTTGGTGTCTGCCTGCAATTCATAACATGTCTAATCGTCGTGGTCTTCTTCCTGCAAACATATCCAACCACGTTATTTGCTAGTAGCTTTTATGTTTTTTTAATCACAATAAGAAATGCATTTTGCATCATCATTCCATACACGTGCAGACACATAAAAATACAGACTCACATATGTCCCTAAAACAAAGTTTCCCAAAATATAGTCACTTTTCTATACACATACACAGGCACATACCCATACACATATAGGACATGTGTATTGTGTGTGTCAATACTTAATATCAATTTCTACTCACTATACAGGTCCAGAAAATGTGTTAATTCTATTTGTTTATTGCTTTATTTCCAGTATTTAGAATAGTGCCCAGTACAGAATAGGTACTCAGGGTGTATTTGTTGAATGAGTACATATTAATCTTTGAACTTTATCAAGAAATTATTATCTCCAAAATACTACTCAGCAGTGCTGATTTGGTTTATAAGTTCTGATATTTAGACAAAATAATTGCCAAATAGAGTTTATCAAGGAAAAGTACACAACATTTCTTTCTTTCTCTGATATTTTTATGAATCAAGAATATTTGTTTTGAACTTTGAATTTTGATTTGGTGAAGGTTTTGTCAAAATGTATCTTCAAGCTCACTTAGTTCAAATTGCCCTTGGAATTTGTGTTAGAAAGTCTATTGGTTGCTTTTATCCTTTTTATCCTTTCTATTGCATTTTTAAAGAACTTCATTTGAAGTTGCATATAACATGTAAAGAACTCTCACCAATTTTTAATATTATAAATAAGAACTATACGCTAAAGCAATGTCTGCAAAAGCTTGTTATAGAAAAGTATCTCTCTGTAGTTTACAGTTAAATGGTTCTCCATAGGAAAAGTAAATCTCAGAAAATATTTCCTTTTTCTATTTATAGATGCTGTCATTTTATTTGTTAACTACAAGTAATTTACACTGGTGACAATTATCCTTTAAAATCTGTAATGGTAGCTATTTCAGGGCCAGAGGTTCACATATTAGACATTTTAACGTATACTATAAGATACAGGGAAACAAGCTACATTTAAAAAATATTTATGTGTTGCTTTGTTTAAAATAGAACATCACATTTCTTCTGCCTCTGGGCAAAGATATATTTTCATTTATTAGACAAGATCCATCATTGTAAAATCCATTAAGCAGTAACTGAGTGCCTAAAAGCTTTCGGTGTTAATGGAGGATGTTTGGAAATCTGAAGTGATGGGAATCTGAGCTGAACAGGTAGGATTCATTAAATTTGAGGACATACTGGAGTAAACTTTAAGGTAGATTCATCATGATAGTTGATAAAACCATCTAGTATTTGTAATTGGTATGTGATTGCATACATATACTTTCCTCCTAGGATATTTGAGATGGCTATTGAGCCTTTTAGCTTTCAGTGTTGGATATAATTTATATTAGCCTCAAGCACTAAAACTGAATGGTTTCACATATTAACTATTTGGTGGCTCTTCTACAGTCCAGCTTTAGACCAGCACTTGAATGGAGGCAGAAGTGCATTACTGTAGGCTTCCAAGATACCAAGATGTATCAAACTGTGGGGACTGATTTCCTAAAGTCATGTATTATTTGCATTCTTTTTTTTTTTTTAACGTTTATTTTTCAGAGAGCGAGACAGAGCACGAGTGGGGGAGGGGCAGAGAGAGGAGGAGACACAGAATCAGAAGCAGTCTCCAAGCTCTGAGCTGTTAGGACAGAGCCAGATGCAGGGCTCAAACTCACAAGTGGTGAAATCATGACCTGAGCCAAAGTTGGCTGCTTAACCAACTGAGCCACCCAGGAGCCCCAGCATTCTTACTATTAGCTGTGGTTATTGTCTTCTTAAAACTCAGTTTTAAAAAATAAGGCTCTTTCTCAGTGCTTTTAATAATTAAAGGAAAAATGGAGAAGCAAACAGCCTCCAAAATCTATAGTGGTTGAGGTCCAGTTCTTGCATTTTTCTATTTAATCCTTGAGCTCATATATGATATGATGTCATGTCATTCTTATGGTCATTTGTTAGGAATTGACTTAGCTGAAACAAAATTTTTAAAATAATTGTGAAAATTTGAAGGGATTCTTGGAAATGTTATTTTTTTTAAATTCTCCATGTAAACTGAAATAATTTATCTCATGTTTTTCTATATTTTGCCCAACGTTTACACTTCTATTTCACAATAATGGTTTTAATTTTTATTTATCTGGAAAGTATAAAGATGATAATTTTTTTTTTTTTTTGGTCCCATTCCTTATGCTGGTGACCTTCCTCTGGGTTACACTGTGTTGTTAGTGCTATCCTTGGAGCCATTCAAAGTCTTGGTCACTTAGTGTCCTGTGATGAGCAAGGCAACTCAAAATCTTAAGAAAAAAGAATTTCAAAGCTCAAGTATTGCTATCTTAAGCTATACTAGACTTAATCTTTGCAACCTGTGGCTTCAGTGAGTAATGTTGGGCAGTAGTTGGCAGATGTCATTGTAGTAAACATCCACTCATATTGGCATTTTAATAAAACATAATCCCACTTACTGTATGGCCTCTGTTAATACAGTGGTGAATGTTAATCAGCAGTGAGCATTTTACCCAATTGATATTCTTCCCTTGATTTTGTAATTGGGATTTAGAGCCGGCTCAGTTATTCTGAGTGCCTGGGTTGGGACGTGTAGAATTCAGGAGCCGTCCAAAGCTATAGTTTTTTATAGGTGAACTGGGAACAGAAAAGTCACCCTACAGGAAAGAGCAGGATGGAGAAGAAATGAGGAATATTGACAGTTCAGAAAGAGAGAACGAGTTCCTGGTTGTGATGTAGATAGTCTAGCAAATAAGATACGGGCTTGAATCCAGCAATAGTAGATGTGGTTTCCTGTTGGTAATGACTCTGATTTTGTCAGTTTATTAATCTTGGTGGCTAACCCATTATGTCTGTGATGATGTGGTTTTGGGGCTAGCTGTTCTACTGGAAGCTTCCCAATGTGCCAGGCAGCTCCTGTTGTAGAAGGAGCAATGGTTTCCCCCATGGCCTACTCCTGAATTATGGCTTTAGGAGTTCTTCCTAAAATTTTAACCTAGAGTGGCTTTATTATTTTTTCAGCCCTCACAGTGATTCTGCAAGCCATTTAACACTCAGCAATAAATCATTTGGGGTTTAAAATGTAAGGTGTGGATTCTGTTCTCTGCAACTGAACCATAACGAATATAATAAGTAAAGCATTTAGAAAACTTCCCATTGTATAGTAACTACTCAAATTGTGTCAGCTGATATTACAAATGTATTCATTCATATGTGCCTGAGAGTCATTGATAACAGACAGACAAAAAGCCATACCCTCATAGAACTTATGTGCTAGTGAAATGAGACAGACAATAAACAATAAACAGGGAAAAAGTAGGCACATTTTATACTATGTTAGGAGGTCATAAAGCTAAGAAAAAAGAATTGGAGTGGGTATTTGTAGCATTAAATAGGGTGATCAAGGTAGGTGACATCTGAGCAAAGACTTGAAAGTGGTTTGTATTTTTTAACAGCGTTTTATGAAACTTACTCTTTTTAATATTTTACTTATAATTCCTGAGCCTACAAAACATTTAAAAGACAAATTCCATCTTAACTATCATTTTTGTCAAGTGTCGTCATGCATCGTCTTTAGATGAGAGCTGAGATAGAGGCCGTAATACAAGTCTTCCTCAATTGACCTGCACAGATCATCACATGATAGCCCTTTCCTTTTTATATTTCATCTAGATCCAGAGAGATTGAAGAATGGGTGAAACTGAACAGGGAATTACTTATAGGCCATTAGGTTACAGTTGTGGAAGTAACAGTTTACATTTTGGTGAATGTAACAAGAACGAAAGAAGAGAATTTTCCATAGCATAAGGGTTTCACACAATTATGAATTGCAAGGAACCTCAGAAATCATCAGTTTCAATAATCTTCAGAATGCACAAATCTCTTCTGTAATAAGACAGATCATTCTAATTTGCAAAAATGTCCCAAATTGAACAAATGTTTCATTGGTGATTCAAAAAGGTCTATGACCAGGCAGTTTTCACCTTCTTTGTTCTGACCAATCTCTCTTTATTTGTTTAGCTTAAGTTTCTACTGATATTTTTGCCTTTTGTCACACATCACATTGTTGACCAATACAGAAATTGAAGTCCAGTGAAACTCTATCATTCATACTCACTCTACGATGCCTTTCTGCACACTTGCAATTTTGTTTTTCAAATTCTAATGGTTAAATTTTACAACTTTTCTTATTAAATCTAACTTTCTTAGATTTGAATCATTGTTCTGACTATTGAATTGAATCCCTGACTCTGTCACCAAATAAGTGATTTTTGTGTCTCCCTCATCACCTTTTCAAGCTTTCTTCCATTCCTGTTTAATAGGACTAATGAATACTTAATGAAGTCTGGCAGTATGCTACTAGAATCATCTCACTGACTGCCCATTGGCCCCATGCTCATAGGAATGGCCATCCAGTGTAAAACATAGTGTGCCCCCAGAATTAATGCACTGCTATGTGGCTTACCTGTGTGTATTATCTATAGCTTTTTGGGGTTTTTTTTGTATTGGTCTTTAAAGGAGAATCCTGAAAAGCTACTATTAAGATTACATGACATAAATTTGTAAAATGCCTGGCATATAATAAGTATTTTATGAGTTCAAATTCTCATCGTTGCTCTGTCTTCCTAACTGTATTCTTATTAACTTGACACTGGCCAGTCTTGTCCACAAGAATATAATGATTAAATATCATCATGAAGTTTAGATCACAATGACTGCAGTAGTTCTTTATCAAACTATAATTTTTTGAAGTCAAGATTTTATTTTATTTTTAAATCTAATTTATTTTCAAATTGACTAACATACAGTGTATACACTGTGCTCTTAGTTTTGGGGGTAGATTCCCATGATTCATCCCTTACATACAACACCCAGTACTCATCCCAGCAAGTGCCCTCCTCAATGCCCATCACCCATTTTCCCCTCTCCGCCACCCCCCCATCAACCCTCAGTTTGTTCTCTGTATTTAAGAGTCTCTTATGGTTTGCTTCCCTCTCTGTTTGAAACTATTTTTCCTCTTCCCTTCCCCCATGATCTATTCAGTTTCTCAAGTTGCACATATCAATGAAAATATTGATATCTGTCTTTCTCTGACTGACTTATTTTGCATAGCATAATGCCCTCCAGTTCCATCCACGTTGTTGCAAATGGTATGATTTCATTCTTTTTCATTGCCACGTAGTATTCCGTTGTATATATAAACCACATCTTTATCCATTCATCAGTTGGATTTCTAACATGGCCATGTTTCTGTGCTTGACATCAAGCCTAATGCTTATACACAGAGGCAGTGGATGCAGAATGCTCTAGGGATAGACTTGTCTCTGGAGGCAGACAGAGTTCAGTTGAAATTCCCTTTCTATTCTTCTGCACAAGTCACTGAACTTTTCTCAGCCTGAATTTCCATACCAACAAATGGGCCTAGTAATAGTTTTCTACTTCACAGACATGAGCACAATGCCTGCCATATAGTCAGAATTAAAATCGCCGTCAATTTTTTCATACTATGACATATTGGTGAATAACTGTCATGAAATGGATGAATGGATTTTACTTCCTGTATAACATAAAATCTAGGATGATATAAGAGCTTTATCTTAAAATCCATGTTTCTTTTATTCCACCAGCTAAAATGTGGTCAAGATTAGTTCACAGGTAGAAATCTGGGCCATTATTTCTTCCACCTGCTTTGATCATCCTCATTCTAATGTAGTGCCCTGTACTGTCAGAGGTCCAATTATTTTCACTAAATTCTCAGTGTAGGAAAACAGCAACATTAACACGTGTGCTTCTTCATCTTGACTCTGTGTTTTCCCCATTTCACAGCTCAGCAACTTCTGTGAGACAAAGGTAAGGGGAGAACTGTGACTTTTTTATTCCACACTTTTTTGAGATTTTGAAATTTTCAATGTTATACTATGAGGGAAACATTGAAAATACATATTATTTTTTCTTTCAAAACTTTGACTTACTTTCTCATCATACACCAGTAGATTATCAACTGAAAAAAAATTATAAGTCACCTAATCTCAGAGCCTTATAAATTTTTCATTTTATTAGCTTTTATTTTTCTTAAAAAATTAATATATGAATAACTAGCCATACAGTGAAAATAAATCTCCTTCTTGCCATAGACATTTCTCCTAACAAAATAAAATAAAAATTCATTAGTTCTAGAAAAATGTAGTAGGACCTCAATATGTCAATCTAAAATGCTTAGCCAAACAATGTCAGATATACATACTGGTATATGGATCCAGTTCCTACAAACATTTTTAATGTTCCTACAAACATAATTAAGAATTTCTTAAGATGATGCCCTATTCCTGCATGAAGAACTTTGTATTCTGAATACTTTTATTCTAAATTTATAGAATAGTACCTCATTTGGCTTGTTTGTTTTCAAATAGAACTCAAGCAAATAGATTTTCTTGATTCTTACAGAACCCAAAATAAAGAAAGCAGGAATCAGATTAAGGAGAGGTTGGCTGAGATACATTTATCAGTTAAATTGAAGGGCAGCTACAATCAGATTGTTTAGCAAAATGGTTTTGGCAAGTACAGTGTCACAATAAATCATGACAGATATCTCGTTCTAGATAACATCTTGGAAAAAATATTTTTTTCAGAAGTCTAGAGAATTAACTCATCCCGCATTTATGATTTGATGAGTAAGATATAGGAACTATATTTATTATTTGTGAATACAAACTGGGAGGCTCCTTGCTTGATTTGCTGGTTACAACAAAAAGCCCTTCAGGTATTATCCTCCTAAAATAACAAGAGAGGGTAAAGTGAGGAATATATGGTACTCAAGTAAAATCTGAACTCATTCCATGAAATTTTGATTTGAAAGTCAAAACAAAACCTTTCCAGCAATTCAGTAAATATTTTTGTGGTTAACTTTTCTGATTTTTTAATTTTCTATCTTAACCATGAAGGTATTTAATTTTGACCTAAACAAAACAATATATGTGAATTTAGACAAAATTTATGAAAGTTGGCATATTTTCTTTTTTTTAATTTTTTAAAATTTTTTTTTCAACGTTTATTTATTTTTGAGACAGAGAGAGACAGAGCATGAACAGGGGAGGGGCAGAGAGAGAGGGAGACACAGAATCCGAAACAGGAGGCAGGCTCTGAGCGGTCAGCACAGAGCCCGACGCGGGGCTCGAACCCACGGGCGGTGAGATCGTGACCTGAGCCGAAGTCGGACGCCCAACCGACCAAGCCACCCAGGAGCCCCAGAAAGTTGGCATATTTTCTACAACGTTTCATTTCTTCTCTCATCTACATTTTAAATAAACTAATTACATCTTATTCCTTTAATCATTTATTAATACAACTTTATTAAGCACCCACAGTATGCCAAGCACTGTTCTGGGCACTGGGCATATAAAGAAGGAAAAGACTTTGCCTTCCTGGAGCCAAGGGGAGTAAGAACAGTGACTTACACATGTACAAGTAAAACCTCTAACAAATCAGATGCTCATAAGTGCTTTGGAGAAAAATAAAGCAGAAAAGAGGAAAAGGGGATGTGTATCAAGAGCTGTTTCAAACAGGGTAGTTTGGAAAGACTTGAAATAAAAAGATGAGATGAGAGTCACACAAACACTTAGGAGGAAGGCTTTGCAAGCACAGGGAACAGGAAGGACAGGTTGTGACACCAAAGCGTGGTTGGCAAGTTTATTAACAGCAGGGAGGCCAGCATGGTGACAGGAAAAAGCTGCTGGAAATGGGCTCAAAACAATAGGCAGGGTCTAGCTGTGGGGGATCCTGTTGGCTATTGTCAACACATTGGCTTTTATTCTGAGAGTTTTGAGGAGGTACATTACTGACTTCTATTTTAGAAGAATTATTCTGGCTGTTTTATTGAATATAGACTATGGTGGCAGAGATGAGGGTAAAATTAGTTATATATACATGTATATATATATGTATATGTATGTATACATACATATACACATACACATTTACTATTAGTTATATGTATTATGGTATATATTATTATATATGCTATTATTATGTTATAGTATATATTATTATATACTATTATTAGTTATATATATTACAGAATATATTACATGTACTATTATTAGTTATATATTATATTATATATTACTATTATTAGTTGTATATTATAGTATACATATTATATATATAGAATTCTTACCACTAGTTATAGATATATTTATGTATAACTCTCATTATTTGCAGGTTTCATATTTGTAAATTGGCCTACTTGGTAAAATTTATTTGTAACCCCAAATCATTCACAGACATGTGCATGTTCAGAATGGCAAACCCCTTGAGATGTGTGATGTGTACCTTCCATCTGCGATCAACAAGAGACCTCTCTCTACTTTCTTGTTTCAGCTCACATAGTAAACAAGTATCCCTTTTCATGGCCTATTTGGGGCTATGTTCTTTGCATTTTTTGGTGCTTTTTGTTAGTGACTTTATTCTTAAAAATCGTTCCCAGGCATACTGCTAAAGTGGTGTCCCGTGTAACTAAGTGCAGGAGGGTCGTGATGTGCCTTATGGAAGAAATATACATGTCAGATCACCACTATTCAGGTATAAGCTATCATGCTGTTGGTTGTGGGTTAAGTGTTAAGGAATCAACACCACGGTACCTCCAGAAAAAGGAGCATGTTTGCCAATCTGTATGTAAGACAGCTCTGGAAAGTGCTAAAGTACTATCTACAGTGCATGATGAAGCTACGGAAAAGATGGAAAAGTGAATTTGTGGATTAATGAGATGACAGCAATAAAAAAGGCACAGTGAACAGGACTGTAGTGAGGTAAAAGGCCAGAGAGATTTACGGTCACACTCCCAGGGTCAGGAAAATGTTAACTCCTTCTCAGCCGGTGCTAGCTGGCTTACACCTTTCGAAAGGTGGTATGTATAAAATATATTAAACTTGTAGGCAAAGCAAATAATGCAGATCAGGAAGATTAGGAATTTGTAAAATACCTCCTATCTGTTATACAGGATTAGGATTATGTGGAAGAATAGGTTCTTGATGCTGATGGGAATGGTTTGCTCTACAATGACATTAGCAAACAAGCTGATATTATGCAAATGTCCTCCAAAGCCCCTGGATTTAAGTCATTCAAGGACCATGTAGCTAATTATTTGTAAGAAAATAAAGTATCTTTATATAGAAGCACACGTGAAACAAGGGTATGTATTGATCGATTGACAAAAATGTGACCAGAGGCATGCAGGAACGTAAGCCTGCATTTCCCCTGGGAGCAGTGGTTTCATGTAAGTTAATTCAGTGTTGACGGAATCTTTTTAGGACATAACGATCACAAATCATGAAAATCATTTCTGTGTATGTGTATTTTATATGTGTGTCTGTGTGCATGTTATGGACTGAATTGTTTCCCCTCGAAATTCCTATGTTGTGGCTCTAATCCCCAAACTGCAGAATGTGACTGTATTTAGAGATATGACCTTTAAAGAGGTAATTAAGTTAAATTGAAGTCATTAGGGTGTGCTCAACTCCAATCTGACTGGTGTCCTAAGAATAGGAGATTAGGACACATAGAAAAGACACCAGAGAGACATGTGCATAGCATAGGGGAATGACCATATGTGAAGGGGCAAGAGGCTGCCTATCTGCAAGCTGAAGGGGGAGGTCTCAGAAAAACCCATCCCTGCCAGCACCTTGATCTTAGACTTCCAGCCTCCAGAACTGGGAGAAAATCAATCTTTGTCATTTAAGCCATCCAGTCTGTCCCATTTTGTTATGGCAGCCGTAGGTGACTAGTACAATGTGTATCAGGCAAATTCTGTTAAGTAGCTTGGACTTAACAGGCGGGTTCAATGGTGGTAGCTTCGACTTTGGTGAATTGGGGGTTGATTGTGTAGGCAGAGCTGAGAAAAATTGTGGGAGAATTGGATATCCCGTAAAAGAGAAAGATCAAAGTTTGCATTCATGGGTAAATGTTCTCCTGTTTTGTTCTCTCTTACTACTCAACTGTTGTACCACTTTCTTAAGTATATTTAAAAAAAAAAAAACTTATGGTATGAGGGAAAGGAGGCAGTTCCAGCTCATTGAGACATATCCAGTGAAATCAGTGAAAATGTGATGTCACTTAGGAAATATGATAGTGTTGCTTGTGATAATGTAGAATGTGAATGTTCAGGGTTCAGGTTTTAAAATTTTGATCATGAAAACTTAGAAGGGTTTAAAATATTTAAAAAGGAGAAATAATTTCTTATTTCTTTAATGTTTCCATGGTTTTCTATTAAGAGGAAATGAAATTAAATTGCCCAAACCATAATTAGATTCAGGTGAGTGAGTACAGAATGTGTTTGAAGACTTACTGGTATATTTATTGTATCCACGACTAAAATTACCTGAAAGCAAATTGATTTTTGGATATTAAGTCTGTTTTAGGAAACAAAAACATTCAAAATACATATGCCAAGCTTCTCTTTGCATTATGCATAAAGACTATTTTTAGGTTTAATAAAATCATTTAAAATTACATAATTTACAAAGTGTACTCTGAGAAGTAATTTCTGCCCATTTTAGTTCTTCAATTAAAGTGTTCAATTTCATTATTTGGATTTATACTTTGAAGTAATAAAAAACATATTTTTTAGTATATTGGGGTGATTTTTAGGAGAAAGACATTTTTACCTATTTGTTCAATTTATACTTTTTGTTTTTATTTTTACTTATTCATTTTTTTATTTTTATTTTTTATTTTACTTATTTTTTAATATTTACTTATTTGTTTATTTATTTATTTATTTATTTACTTGAGAGAGAGAGAGAGAGAGAGAAAGTGCACACAAGTGGGGGAAAGGGAACAGAGGGGGAGAGAGAGAGAGAGAGAGAGAGAGAGAGAGAATCCTAAGCAGGCTCCACACTGAGTGTGGAGCCCAATGCAGGGCTCAGTCTTTCAACCCTGGGATCATGACCTGAGCTGAAACCAAGAGTTGAACAATCAACTGACTGAGCCACCAAGGTGCTCCATACTTTTTGTTTTTCAATGTAATCTATATGTTTTATTTTAACAGGTTTAACTTTGCTTTTGTTCTTATTCTCTTACCCCCAATTATCCTCATGACTCCTTTCTATATTAAGAGGATTATGCAGCTACAATATAAGATGCTTTTCATAATAATTGCCAACATTCTAAAGCTGCGTTTTCCTGCCCATGTTCATATGTTTTTTTATTTGTTTCATCATATTTCATTTATTTCATAAGGAAGGAGAAAAATCTCAAAATTAAGTCTGTAACCCCACACTTACCTTGGCTAACTAAATGGAAGATTTTTAGCTGCAAAATGTTCCAAACAGATACTTCTTTTTCAGTTCTCTATTTTTAATAGCTTTTTAAATAGTATTTTATTTATTTATTTATTTATTTATTTATTTATTTATTTATTTATTTTGAGAGGGGGGGGGAGACAGAGCATGAACAGGGAGGGGCAGACAGAGGGAGAGAAAGAATCCCAAGCAGCTATCACTATCCCAATCACTATCAGCACACAGCCCAATGTGGGGCTCAAACCCAAGAACCCTGAGATCATGACTTGACCCAAAATCTAGAGTCAAATGCTTAACCAACTGAGCCACCCAGGTGTCCCTGCAGTCTTCTTTAACAGAACTTATCAAGTACCTGTTAGAGCTCAGCTGTCAAAATTGAAAACAAGAAATATTGAGGGGAAAAAAACAAAGAAGCAAGTGAGTATAAACTAATTCCAGTCCCTTTCTTAACCTACCTTCCAAAAGAAATGAAGATATCCTTTCAGATCACTGTGAATACCCGTTACAAAGAAATATTTACCATTTTGGTCTTAACCTTTCAGCATCAAGCACTGGACATGAGCTCTCACTAAGCTGGAGAATGCTGGGGAATGTTAGAATGGAGTCAATAGTTGAAAGGATGCCTGTTTATCCATTTAAAAGGAATCTGTAAGACTGTGAGGAAGGCTATCACAGTAGAATTACTAACTTTTCTAAGCTGTGGATTGGGAGAGAAGAACAGTGGGGAAGAATTAGCAGTCATTCCTGTCCCAGGAGATTCAAGACTTGTGTCAGCATCCAGACCCTATTTGTAAAATCAAAAGCAGTTCAAGAGAGTGTCCATGATTTATTCAGAGAGGGAGGGGACTGCTGGAAAAGAACCTTCCTCCAAGTCTTACATGAAATATTTTCAGAAAAGTGACGGTGTTTTCCCAGCAAGTTCCAAATCCTGCAATATTTATTTGATATTCGATGAAATTGATTAAAATGTCTTATTCATGTTATTTTGAGAAACAAGTGCTACTTAATTACATGTAGCTAAATGGTATTTGTAATAAATACTTTTCAAATAATTTTTGGGTTTTGCATCTGAATTAAGACAGTATCTACTTTGTACTCTTAGGGCTAGCTTTATTGACTGTTCATTCTTGTTCTGCCATAGATTAGCTCTCATTCTGTCCTACAAGTAACTTGTTCTAAAAGTTAGCCTCCTCATCTATTGAGTTATTATTCATTTATTTTCTAAGGCTTATAAAGTTTGATTTATAACACTTGCAAATTACTTTCATAGACGTTATTTCATTTGACTGACTGGCTTTATCCTATGAAAAAGATAGGTAACTATAATCTTCAATACATGTATAAGGACTTTGAAGTTCAAAGAGAGTCTGAATTGCCTTTGGCACACTGCTAAAGAGAAAGGGGTGGATGGAGTTGGAATTCACCAGGTTCCTTTTCTTGCAAGTCTTTACCTCTATCCACTAACAACATATTACCTTTGAAGGTGGTTGAAGCTTAGACATTCCACAATAGGAATCCTCTCAAGATTATCAATCTTGAATATGGCAATAAATATCATAATTCTTAATAAAAGATACTAGAAATATTAAAGTAGGCATATGTGAAAGTGTTTTATGAATTATGTCTCTAGACACAGAACATAAAATGTTATTTAGTTTAGACAAATAACTCTATGTATAATTTACAAATATTTGATGTATTCAAAATTATTTCATGTTAGCCTTTGTTTCTTATAAAATATAATTTTAGTTTTTATCAAATAATAAATTATAATGGCACATGCTTTTTAAAAGGCATGTAATTTTACAAAGCTTATATATAAGTAGAATTTTGGTTTCACTGCTTTAACAGAGACCGTATGGCCAGTGGCTTAAACAGGACAGAAGCTTTATGTCTCTCACCAGTAAAATCCAAGAGGACAATCTGCTGTGTTTGTGGGGTTAGGGGCAGGGGAGGGGGTTGCAGAGAGGGGATAGAGAGAGAAGCTCAGCCCCTTGAGGTCATCCAGAGTCCCAAGTTTGTTTCGTATTAATACTTTACTATTCCCTTGAATGTTTCCCTTGTCTGCATAGTCAAAACTGGCTTACTTCTATACTGGCACAAGGAGAAGAGAAAGGAGAAGAAGGATTCCCTTCTAGGCTGTGTCTTTTCCTGTTCACATTTTCACCATTTTTGTTCACATCCGGGAGGCTATTTCTTATATGATTTCTCCCAGCTGTCATACATTCAGTTAAATATTTAAGTGTTCTTTTACTAAAAGAGTAGAATGAGAGAATGGATATTGGCTGGCAAATACCCTCATAGCCTGATCACCCATCTACCCATGAGCCATGGTTTTTGTTGTTGCTGTTGTTGTTTTTGTTTCCTGGGTATATTTTTAATACACTTTTCCATCACACATAAGATGATACAAAGTCTTTTTTTTAATTACTTGATCAAGCTCAAAGGGTGTTTAATTCTTGTCATTGGATGAGATAAAGCTGTGATTTAGCAGCCCATAAGCTAAAGGAAGAGTTATTAATCACATCTTTCCTGACTCTACATACAAACTGTTGTGTGGTAGAACAGAATAGCACAATAAAGCTTCCTTTTTCAGAAAATCCAAAACTATATAAAGTCACTTGTACATTAGAGTTAGCAAATCCTGCTAAGCAAGAATTGCTAGATCTTCCTAAATTGATCATTACTATTTTGCTTTTTGGGAGTAGCTATTTTTTTCTGTTGTCTTTCATGGCTCCTAGCTTTTCCATCTGGGAAGTTTTTTGTTTGTTTTTATCCATTATTCCTCATGGCCATATCTTAAGTGAGTGTTGGAATATATGCCCTCCTCTGGAAAAATACAGATTTCACAGTCCATTTCCTACTAGCATAGATTTGGAGACCTTGAGGTGGCTTTGACAGTTGAAAAGTCACAGGCTTTTTGTAAACCTTTCTTGTGGTTCCTTTGAAAAGACAATTTACATAAAAATGTAATAGTCTCAGTCAAATCCATGTGCAAGTAAGCACAAGCAGAGATTTCATCTCACTGTAGATTTTAAGCCTGAAATCTCCTATTCATTCACTGGTCCTGTGAGGGCCCCAACCCAAATGACATTACAGTGACCACAAAAGGGAAGATAAATTACAAAAATAATATTTTTAAAGGTATAATAGAACAATAAGGACTAGATATGAGAGAGGGTAGAGCCATTCTGAAAGGATCCAAAGATCACCAGGTCTTTTAACTCCTTAAGGCACTGGCCAGTTATGAATAAGAGTGGAGAATCAGCTGAGTCCAAGCAGAGGGCTACAACTAGGGAAAAAGAAATAAACAAAGCTTTCAGTTAGAATGACAAACTGTAACCTTGAGAGAACTCTGACACAAATGGCTGAGTTCTGGGACTACTCAACAGGTTCAGGAGCTAAGTCAAAAAGCAGAGTGAAATTTCCTGTAGACTTGTAGAGATGAAGAAAACAAAAATTACCAAAGAGAGAGGGTAATTTCCTCAAACATACAGTTAATCTCCCCCTGAATAGAAGTGCCAGGATTTGAAGGTCAAATGGCTGAAGAACTGACCTTGAAATTTGTAACAGCAGAGATTGGTCTCTCAAGTCTCAAGACATGAAGAAAGGTGGGAGGGGAAAAATGGTGGAACAGCATGAAGTTATTGAGGTTTTTTTTTTGTTGTTGTTGTTGTTTTTGTGTCTCTTGTCCCTGACATGCAGCCAGATCAAAACTAAACCATCCTGCACAACTAAAAACTGATTTGAGGATTCGCACAACAGTCTGCACAACCTGAAGCAGAGAACTCAGCAGGTATGCAGCATAGAGAGATGAACAGGGGATAAGACAAGCTGCAGAGAGCACAGAGATGTTTTTGCTTGTGGAGAGAATATAGGGACAGTAGGAGAGTACACCAATGTTTATAGCAGCACTATTAACAATAGCCAAAGTATGGAAAGAGCCCAAATGTTCATTGATGGACGAATGGATAAAGATGTGGATTATATCTACAATGGAGTATTACTCAGCAATCAAAAAGAATGAAATCTTGCCATTTGCCTCCATGTGGATGGAACTAGAGGGTATCATGCTAAGCAAAATTAGTCAATGGGAGAAAGACAAATATCATATGACCTCACTCATATGAGGACTTTAAGATACAAAACCACAGATGAACATAAGGGAAGGGAAGCAAAAATAATATAAAAACAGGGTGGGAGACAAAACATAAGAGACACTTAAATATGAAGAACAAACAGAGGGTTGTTGGAGGGGTTGTGGGAGGGGGAATGGGCTAAATGGGTAAGGGGCATTAAGGAATCTATTCCTGAAATCATTGTTGCACCATATGCTAACTGACTTGGATGTAAGTTAAAAAATAAATAAATTATTTAAAAAATTAAAAAGATGTGAAGAAAGGATATTGGCCAGACTTCCTGTCAAAAACCCAGGGAGGCCATGACTGAGGAGCAGGGGTTAACCAAAAAGTAAACTGAGTCTTACCAAGACTTCAACCCAACCCTGAAAGATTTCAGTCTGTAATTAGTTGAGGTCACCAGTCCCTCATTAAATGTGTCTAACAAAGGAAAAGGCTAAACTCTTTCCGATGGAAGATAACATTATTTGGAAACTCTGTGGTTATTTTATCAGAATTTTCTATATAACACAAAATTACTAAACATTTAAAGGTGCAGGAAAATATGAAGAGAAAGAATAGATAATACAAGTAGATGCACAGATAATCTATACATTGACAGAAACCTTAATTATAATGAAAATGCTAATGAAAACTGAGGAAACGTGGAAATAAAATGCAAGGATGTGTAGAATTTCAATACAGAATTGCTATTTATGAAAATATTCAAATGGACATTCTAGAGTTGAAAAATAAAGTTAAAATATCAATATCTGGCATTAAAATACCAAAAAATGATTTTAACAATAGATTGGAAAAAAAATGAGAGAATATTAAATGAGAAGACAAGTCATTAGAAAACAAAAGCGTGGAGAAAAAAGGAATGTAAGAATGAAATCCGATAAACATGTGAGTGATGCATGTAATACATCAAAAGATCAACTTAATGAAAGCTACCATGTAGTAATCTGAAACAACCATATTAAGGGAGAAAGAACAATCTTTTAAATTGATTTTTCTTGCCCAGAACACATTGGAACATGACCGAAAGTGGCTTGAGGACCCCTTCTTTTGTGTTTGTTTTTAAGGTTTTTTTTAATGTTTATTTTAGAGAGAGAGTGAGCGAGCATAAGCTGGGAAGGGGCAGAGATGGGGGAGGAGAGGATCTGAAGCAGGCTCTGTGCTGATTCCAGAGAGCCCGGGTACAGGGATCAAACTCGGAATCCGTGAGATCATCACCTGAGCCAAAGAAGTCAGAAGCTCAACTGACTGAGCCACCCAGGCGCTCCAAGGGCCCCTTCTTACCTCCGGCTGTTTGTGATATATGAGCTTGTTAGCGTTTCAAACTAAGTGAGACCTAAACTGAATTATCTTCCATCAATATAAATTCAGGTTAACAGACTGAAAGAGACACATTTTTTAGCAAAGCTCTGTTTTCTTCATCCTCTTCTTTCAAATGGAGTAACTCTTGCTAAGTTTATTTCTCTTAGGCCACTTTTAGAGTGACAAGGGACAGCCAACAAAGCACCACCATTTTGACTTTTCTAATGACTTTCTCTAGAGCTGTACTGTCCAGTGAGGTAGCCAATTACTGTATGTAGTTGTTTAACTATAAATTAATTAAAATGAAACAAAATTTAATATTCAGTACCTCAGTTACTGTAGTCACATTTCAAGTGTTCCGTAGTCACACATGGCTAACGGCTAGCGCATTGAACGACACGGATGTAGAAATTTCTCACCACTTTTTTGTATCTGTATGGAAGTGCTGTTAGCACTACCCTAAAACTATAGAATCAATAATCATAGTTTGCCTTCTGACTTTTACCAAATGGTTACCATAGCATAAAAGAGAGTTATCAGCTCTTCAGCTGTCAATATTGGCTAAGAGCTTTAACTTAAAATAATTGGCCAAGGACGAATCAATTTTGGTGAGAATTAACTATCAGAAACTGTGTATCATTTCTTGAACGTCAGTGTTTGAAGAGATGCATCCCTACAGTTTCCTTTTTTCCCCTGAGGGTATAAGCAAGGCTGCCATTTTTGTCAAAGCCCAGTAAGAACAGGGGCACCTGGGTGGTTCAGTCGGTTGAGCGTCTGACTTCAGCTCAGGTCACAGTCTCATAGTTCGTGAGTTTGAGCCCCATGTCAGTCTCTCTGCTGTCAACACAGAGCCCACTTTGGATCCTCTGTCCCCACTCTCTCTCTCTGCCCTCCGCCACTTGTGCTCGCTCGCTCTCTCTCACTCTCTCTCTCTCTCTCAAATAAACATTAAGAAAAAAAAAAATCCCAGTAAGGACCAAATTTGATCATTGTAGGGTAGGGGATGTGTTTTACTATCCAGCATGTAAAATTTTATTGAACCTGTTTTCAGATGGCAACCAGGCCTTCTACTGTGTGGGGTTCTCTAGGTGTAGTGTTCTTGTTCATCCTTGCTATGGAACTCTCCTCCATCCTTTTGCAGGAATTCAGTGGGAGCTCATCATTTGATTGTGTAGAAGTAGAAAGGACAGCTCGGAATCTAACTTTTCACACAAACATTTGGCCACTTCTCCTATTTTGGATTTCACCCACTTTCTGTCTTCAGGGTTTATGGTGTCCCATATTTTTCAGGCTCTTCTTTTTTTTCTTAATTTTTAAAAAATGTTTATTTATTTTTTAGACAAAGAGTGAGAGCGAGTGAGTGAGCATGGCGGGGGAGGGGAAGAGAGAGAGGGAGACACAGAATCCGAATCAGGCTCCGGAGCTGTCAGCACAGAGCCCACCTCAGGGTTCAAACTCATGAACCATGAGATCATGACCTGAGCCAAAGTCGAATGCTTAACCCACTGAGCCACCCACATCCTGAGGAGCATACTGATTTGCATCAGTTTTCTTTACTGTCTGATATTTAGATTTCAGGTCTCTCCTATATGTTTTCTTTTTACCACTTGCCCACCTTCTTTCCAGATTCCTGTTTTTATTGAAATCTCCTATCTGCTACTTTCTCCTCTCCAGTCTTTTGCTCTCCTGGGCAATCCTCCACCCTTTTTAAAAAGTCTTTCATAGACATTGTAATGGAATTTTTAAAGAGAGAGGAAATAAACAGATATGCTCACTCCTCCAGGTTTAACCAGGAATGCTGCATTACTTTAAAACTGATCCGTGAATCATAAGCAGCTGAAAAATTTGTACCAGTGGCAACTGACATGAACTGTGTATTTAAAATGTGCCAGGAACTTATATCCTTTTAGAATTTGAATAATTCTATGCCATAGTTGGCATTATTCATGTGAGAAAACCCAATTTTCAACAGGTTACATTCTGAAGGTCCCAGTAGTTAATAAGTGAAAATCTTAGCATTTAAACTATGTTTGATTTTGTTATGATCCCTGATATCATATAGTGCCCTTGCATTGTTAAATACGGTTTGTCAAGGATTCCTGCTTAGGTTTCAATCCTAGACATGCAATGCAATGACTGTATACTCTAATTTCTACTTAACTTCTCTATATCTCACTTTCCCTGTGTGTTAAATGTTGATAATGGTAGTATTTAACCTCATAGAGTTGTTGAAAGGATTAAATAGATTAATGTATATATAATGGTTCTTGAATAGTGCCTGGCATACAGTGAGCAGTTTCTAATTATATTATTTTATTCCCCTATCTTAAGGAAGAAAAGATATCACTTCCTCATTTTTTAAAGTTTATTTTTATTTTGAGAGAGAGAGAGAGAGAGAGAGAGAGAGCGCGCGCGAGCTCACACAAGTAGGGGGAGGGGCAGAATCCCAAGCAGGCTCTGTGCAGTACGCAGCCCAACAATGGGATTGAACTCAGAAACCATGAGATCATGGCCTAGGGCCAAAATCAAGAGCCAGATGCTTAACTGACTGAGCCACTCAAGTGCCCTGACATTACTTCCTCTTATAGATGTCTTAAATCTAGGAAATGCGACAGTGAAAGTCTGATGTCCATTTGTACTTCTTTTCATGTCGTCTTTCTAGAACTTTCTAAAATTAAGGATTGAACATAGCAGAAGTGTTACTGAGTGAATTAAGAAAAGAGAAATATACTGATCTATTTTAATTTTAAGGGTAAAATAGTCCATATAACCTCTGAATATAGCTATCATTTTTTATATCTTCTAGATTAATTTCAGTAGTTTTCTTTTTTTTTTTTTTATTTTTTTTTTCAACGTTTTTTATTTATTTTTGGGACAGAGAGAGACAGAGCATGAACGGGGGAGGGGCAGAGAGAGAGGGAGACACAGAATCGGAAACAGGCTCCAGGCTCCGAGCCATCAGCCCAGAGCCTGACGCGGGGCTCGAACTCACAGACCGCGAGATCGTGACCTGGCTGAAGTCGGACGCTTAACCGACTGCGCCACCCAGGCGCCCCAATTTCAGTAGTTTTCTATACTATATTCATTCCTAGTTCAAAAACCCTTGTAATTTTTGTTATCTTCTAAATTGGAGTTAATATCCCTAGAAAACTTTCTCCCCATATCCAAGTAGCTTTAGAACTGTAGTTTTTGAAATGTTGGTGCACAGGTCATGAGAAGTACTTGTGGGAACTTTAAAACTATCCTGAAACAACCTCCTTGCTTTCTTGGCTTTTATATTTCAAGCTAAATCCAAACCACTCCAGGACTGAGTGCGATCAGCCTCTGGCAAAACCTACTTTCTTGGTTCTATTCAAAAATGAATCATTTTTAAAACACTCTAGCAACCAGGATATAAATCTTTCAGTTTACACAGGTGACCTCATGAGTATTCGTTTTCACCCTTTGTGTATTCGAGAGATAAAAATGTTGGAGGCATTGAATGTTAAAAACTTTTTTTCTAAGCACTGAAACTGGAGGGACAGACAGAGCTGCAGACCCGTGCTCTGTACATGTGTTTTAAAGCTAGTGAGGACAAGACATGAGAAAATACTTTACAGGCTTTACTGAAACCAAAGCATTTGGAGCACAGTTTAATACATTTGCCAAATCCCAAATACAGCTGGGTTCTCCCACAGTTCTTTTAATTGGAAGCAGATTTCTGTGCTAATTCTGTAATGTGAAGAGAGCTCTAATAGTATTTCTTTCCTAAAAGTAGGGCATTATATTTGTAGTGACCACTTCTTTTTTATTATTTTATTATTTTTAAGTTTATTTATTTATTTTGAGAGAGAAAGAGAGCAAGCATGGGAGAGGCAGAGAGAGAGAGGGAGAGAGAATCCCAAGCAGGCTCCACACCATCAGCAAGGAACCCAAATCCACGAACCGTGAGATCATGACCTGACCCAAAATTAAGAGTCAGATGCGAAACCTACTGAGCCAACCCTACTGAGCCCCTGCAGTGACCACTTCTAATATCAACAACTGCTTAGCAAATTTTTTGTTTTAATTCAAATAATATCTGACTTAAAAATTTCCAATATTTTAGTAGAATTATTTATTACCTTGCTATAATACTTATATTGATAGATTTTAATTCATAATTAAATACATAAAAACAAAATTTATAATCAAACTTACTGAGTATGCTTTTGTATTTAGAATTATATTTTGTATTTAGAAATATAAAAGTAAAATTTATCTAAGAATTAAAAATATTGGGTCAACTGAGTGGCTCAGCCAGTTAAGTGTCTGACTCTTGATTTGGACTCAGGTCATGATCTCACATTTCATGGAATTGAGCCCCACATCAGGCTCCATGCTAACAGCGTGGAGCCTGCTTGGGATTCTCTCTCTTCTCTCTCTGCCTCCTGAAACTAAATAAATAAACTTAAAAAAAATAAAGTATTAAAAATATAGAAATGTGTATACTAGAAAGTAAAAGTCCACATTCTGTTTTAGTTCATACAAAATGAGAGAGAAGTTTGCTTTTCTGATAAGTTTGCAAGATTTACTAAATTTTTAACATTTTGATATGATAGCTTATTTTAGAGAAAAAGATTATGTTGAAATAAAAATGTATAGGGGTACCTGGTTGGCTTAGTCGATTTGTAGCAGGATTCTTGCACAGAGAGTTGAGACACCGAGACTTTTCTTTCTAGGAAGCAACTTTATTCATGCCAGCACCCATCAGTTGGGTTTGTACTTGAAGACCTGAGCCCCGAATGCCACGTGAAATAGTTTCTTACACATTTTCTACTTCTTTGTCTCCCATAGATGATAACACAAAACATGCAGTCTGATTAGGTGGTCTCATGTTACAAGGTCATGAGGGATGTCATGTACACATGTAGCCAAGTTGCCTTGAGGTGTTTTTAGGTTTTTTTTTTTTTTTTCCTTAGGGAGGGGACCTACTACAGGATAAATATCAGACTCTTCGTTTCTGCACAGGTCATGATCTCACAGTTCATGAGGTCGAGTTCCACATAGGAATCTGCCCTGACTGTGTGGAGCCTTCTTGGGATTCTCTTTCTGCCCCTCCCTGCTGACACTCACTCTCTCTCTCTCTCTCAAAATATATAAATAACTTAAAGAAATTTATATATATGTAATATTTATATATAGCATACAAAGATATATATTTTAAAAACATATATATCTATTCTATTTGAAACTGCTAGTTTCTGAGTCAGCAAATTTGTAATTTAATATTAATTTAATAAGAATACAGTTCTTCAAAATGTATCTAATAACTCCATGCCCATTTTAACGTTTAATATATTATGTCCTTAAGAAAAACTAATACTACTATTAATGATTTAAAGGAATTTCATTACAAAGTTTTATTTAAAAAGTATTAAGATTTTTTTTTTAAGTAACTCTGAGGCATTATTTCAGATTGCCTTATAATAACCATTAGGCATTAGAAAAAAAGGATGTAGTTTTTAAATTTTTTTTAATGTTTGTTTACCTTTGAGACAGAGAGAGACAGAGTGCTAGTGGGAGGAGGGGTAGAGGGAGAGGGAGACACAGAATCCAAAGCAGGCTCCAGGCTCTGAGCTGTCAGCACAAAGCCTGATAAGGGGCTTGAACCCACAAACCATGAGATCAGGATGTGAGCTGAAGTTGGATGCTTTAACCGACTGAACCACCCAGGGGCCCCAAGTTTTAAATGCAGCTTTTCTTTGATAAGAATCTAAGCAGTGGGTGAAAGATAAAATCATTTTGAAATAGTTTTGCAATCACTGAACAAGTTTCAGGCTGCGCCTATAAAGTACCATTTTAACAATAAATACTTTTATTGCAATAATACATACTGAATAACATCATCATGATTTTCCAAATTTTCTGTCCTTTGGAAATAAAATAATTAATTTTTTTGACATGGTTATTATAAGTTGATGTCTTTACTTAAGTTTAGCAGTACAGTGAAAGAGCTATTTTAGGAAATTGAACATTTGAAATACACGAATTTGCTAAGGAGAGTCATTAAGACAATTTTCACTAGGAAACAAGATATCTCCAAAGTATTAGTTTAATCATTAAAAATTGTTCCAGCAATGTACTTTGAAAAAGTGTTCCTTCCCTGTTATAATGAGGACAGCTAAATAAAGGGTCCTTGTATGTTGTAGTCTATTTCTGAGATCTTTATTCTTTTACGTTCATCTTTGTGTTGTTCCCTGTACTAATATCACAATGTCTAAATGTCAGTGTATTTTATGGTAAGTTTTAATATTAGTTGAACAAGCCTCCCATGTTTTATTTTCATACAAGAGTGCTTATCTAAAGTGCTTATCTATTCATGACCTTTTAAATTTCCATTTCCATTCTAGAATCAGCTGAGTAGTTGAAAATTCTGTGTGATTTTATTTGGCAATACATTGAATCTGTAGATCAATTTGTGAAGAGTTGACACATTTATGAATCTTCCAATTCATGAATATATATTGCTCTTCATTTATATAGATCATCTTTAATTTCTCGCAATAAAGTTTTATCATTTGCTCTATAGAAATACTGCGTATCTTCTCTTAGATTTATTCCTTTATTGCCTAATATTTTTGGTGCTATGGTAAGTTGTACCTTGTAAAAATATTTTTTAATGGCTGATATTTAAACCCAAAAGTTTTTGGTATACAGATTTGGTAGAGAATGACCTTGTTAAACTCATTAATTCCATCAATTCATAGATTGTTTTCATTTTCTATATTAAAAAATGTATATCATCTACAAATGTTGACAGTTGTCAATATTGACATACTGAACAAGAAAGGTAATAATGTCTATCTTTGTTTTGTGCTTATTGTGATAGATTCAGCACTAAGTATCATGTCTGTGGAAACTTTAATTTTGCATATATCCTTCATTAGATTGAAAGGTATAGTCTTTTAACCTTATTTATTAAAAGATGATTTTTTAAATCATGAGATATTAAATTTTAATAGACTCTTTTCTATTTTATATAAATTAATGATGTAATTACTCCCTTTAAAATGCTAATGTTCCAAATTTTATTGATTTTCCAATGTAAACTAGCATTATATACCTTGGATAGACCTAACTTGGCCACGATATATTTTGCACATTATACTTTGCTGGTTTTGGTTTGCAGAGGTTTTGTTTTGAATTTTTACATCTATACTCATGAATGAGAGCAAACTAAATTTTATTTTCACATTTTCCTTTTCCAGTTTTATAGCACACTATTTCATGGCACAAAAAGAAGATATAGAATATATGTTTTTCTAATTTCTAGAAGAATTATATAATATTGGAAATGCATATTTTTAAAATATTTATTAGTACTCACTGATAAGGACAAAAATTTCTGGACTATTCTTTGAGTTGTTGCTGCCCTGCATTTTAACATTTTATTTATTCATTCATTCATTCATTTATCTTTAAGAGAGAGAGCATGAGCTGGGGTGAGGGGCAGAGGGAGAGGAAAAGAATCTTTAGCAGGCTCCATGCCCAACATGGAGCCCAATGCAGGGCTCAATCTCACAACCGTATTATGACCTGAGCCAAAATGAAGAGTTCGATGCCTAAATCCATTTTAATTTTATATAACTATGTGTTTGTGATTGTGTGTGTATGATATTTAGTGACTATTGAAACAAAATACATTTACCAGAAAAACATCATTAATGTACAGATCAATTAGTTGTTATAAAATGAACATACTCTAGTGACCATGAGTTATGTAAACAAACAAACAAACAAACAAACAACAACAATAAAACAAAAATCCAGAAAAATAGACACACCCCAGAAGATCTCCTTCGGTCTCCATCAGTCATTACCTCTGCCTTCACCCTATCCCCAGTGGTAACCGTTATCCTGACTCCTAACACCGAAAGTTTGTCTGTTTTTCGAGTTTCTTTTTTGCCTGGCTTATTTGCTTCAATGTTATGTTTGTGAGACTCCTCTATGTTCCTGTGGGTAGCTATAATTATTAGGTACGACAGTGTACATTAAACTATTCACGCCTATTTTAGTTTATGTATATTTGAAATTATGTTGGTCCAAGTACTCCTACAGAAGACTCTGTTCCACATATGCATATATTTTTTTTGGGGGGGTGGTATTTACCTAGGAGTAGGAGTGGGATGCTATTCATAGTGATCTTCCTCTTTATTAAATAATACTGGACTATTTGTGTGTAAAATCCCTGTTGCTTCACATCCTAGCTGGTATGTGACATTGGTGGATGTAATATCTCAGTTTTTAATTAGAAATTTTTCCATTATTAGTAAAGTTAAGAATCTTTTAGTATGCTTAGTGGGTATCTGAATACCCTGTTTTTAAAATGCCTATTCAAGTACCCTCTCCTTTATACAAAACAAGGTTGCCTGACTTTGGTTATGGATTTGTAACAATTCATTATATATTCCAGATATGATCCCTGTCAGTTATATGAATTATAAACTCACCTGATGCTTTCTTGCGAGTTTGCCTTTTCACTTTCTTAAGGATGTACTCTGGGAAATATTTCTTAATTTTAAATTCTTAAATTTAATGTGATCAAGTTTATCATTCCTTAATTAATGATTAGTACTTTTTTTGTATTGTTTAAGTAGCTTTCTCTTATTCTGAGGTCTTGTATTCCCCTATATTTTTTAGACTCTTCATTTCTTTTTGTCTTTTGAGTTGATGTATATAATTAATTTGATTGGTTGTTTTATATGGTATGAAGTAGGAATATTTTATTTCTGTATATTTTTGTAAACTACATAAACACCTTTATTATTGTTTTATAGGATCAATGTTTTATTAGATTTATCCACATTTCCATACTTTTCTTTGTGCTTTCTCTCTCTTTGCCTCTCTGAGCTTTCATTTGGGATTATTTTCCTTAAGACTGAAGTATTTCATTCAGAATATAGGTGGTTGGTTATAAATTCTCTTAGTTTTTGTTTGAAATACCTCCTTTTTACCTTCGTTCTTAAAATATGTTTTATAAGATATAAAATCCTCAGTTGAAACTTCTTTAACTTCAGTACATTAAAGGAAAGCATTTTAATGTTTTCTACCTTCCAGTTAAGAACTCAGCCATTAATGCTTGGCAAGTAATTTATCTTTTCTCTCTTGTTCTTGCTCCCTCTCTCTGATTTCTTCTTTGTGCTTTTCTGAGTTTCACTATGATATGTCTGCTTTTTAACAGCTAGGGTTTCATTGCATTTTTAAATTTGTACATTGATATCTTCAATTCTGTAAAATTCTCAGCCACCATCTCTTCAAATATTGCTTTTGCCTCATTCTTTCTCTTTTTGAAACTCCAATTAAATGTTACATTTACTTGTTGCATCCTTTTTTTTTAAGAGAGAGAGAGTGAAGGGGGCATGAGGGGCAGAGGGAGAGGTGGGGATAAAGAGAGAGAGAGAGAGAGAGAGAATCTTTAGCAGGTGCTGTGCTCAGCATGGAGCTGATGCAGGCTTGATCACAGAACCCTGAGATCATGACTTGAACTGAAATCAAGAGTCAGACACTCAACTGTCTGAGCCATCCAGGTGCCCCTGTATCCTTAAATATAAAATCCTTGCTCTAATAATTTAATTCTCTCTCTCTTTCTCTCTCTCTCTCTCTCTCTCTCTCTCTGCTTTATTCTTGATGGTTTCTTCTTGACTATCTTCCAGTTCACAAATAGTTTCTTCAGTTGGGTCTAATTTGCTCTTAAATCCATTAAGTTTCCTATTTTGGTTATTATACTTTTCAGTTTTATACATGCTATTGGGCTCTTTTACAAATATTTTGTTATCACTTGAAAATACTCTGTTGCATTTTTCCAGCTTGGCTTTTATCTTCTTGAAAATTCTAAAAATGGTTGTCTTATAATCAGAGTCTGATAATTCCAACATGTAAAATGTTCATTGGTCTTTTTTCATTGGGTTTTGCAAATAGTGTCTTTCTTTTGGGTACCTAGTTATCTTTGACTGTACATTAGACATTGTATTTGAAAACAAAAAAAAAAACATTATAGAAAAGTTTCAAAACCCAGTATACTATTATCTTTCTACACAGAGAATTTTGGTTTACTTTTGTTATATGTCTAGAGGCGTAAAAAATCCTATATTCCCTAATTCAACTTCAAGACTTAACATTTTATGGGCTCTTGATAATGTACAGCTGAGCTGTAGGTATTTTTAATGGATGGTTTATTTCTGGTTCACCTGAATTCCTAGGGAGCAGTCCTTTGGGAAGGCTTCTAAGCCCAATATAGCCCAAACCTTTAAGAGCCTTGCACTTCAGGTTTTGTATTTTGATCTCTGCAAGGCTGCAAAGTAGCTTAAGTCGTTCCAGTACAAAAGTAGCCTTGAATGCTGGGTTTGGTTTTATGAGTTCCCATCCTTTCCTGGATCTAAGCCCAGTAATTCTTCATGAATTTATAACTCATTTGATACATCAAAGAAGCTTTCTTTTTAATATCTTATCTAACTATTTTTAGTTCTCAACTAAAGGACTGGTCTGAATTAACTAGTACTTCTTCAGTAAAAGCAGAAGTTCCTGGTATTCTTCAGTTTTTTTTTTTTTTTTGCAATTTCACATCTACAGAAGTGGTCATTGGCGTAAAGATAGAGCACATTACCATTTTCCTTAGTCCCCATACACATTAGTGAATAAGCCTAGTTCCATTGATGGTAACGAATTCAGAAAATACATTAACTTATGAAGTGTACTCACTTAAGATCAAATGAAGCAGTTGAGTCAGTATTCGGCGCACATGAAAAAGAGTGAATAAGTCTTATATTACTATTCCCATTTAAATGTTTAGAGGTTCTTGCTTTCTGTTTCTCTTGCTTAATGCTTACCATAAGGGCAGAGAACTTCTTATAGCACGTGCAAATGGGTTTGTCCGGTCCATTATTGGAGAGACTGTCTAGTAACCTTAAATTTATGTAAGACATTAGAAATTAAAAGGTAACTGTTAAAAATGTGTTTTGCCATAAGGTACACATAGTAACAATTAGCTAACAGCAATACTATAAGTTACTAAAAATTAAATTACTAAATACTAACTCACCAAAAGAAGAAAGCCATCAGATATATTATTACAGTATTTAGATTGTCAACAGTTTAAAGTTACAAACAAAAATAATAATTACATAGCATGCCCTCAGTGAACCAAAAAGGGCAATTAAGCACAACACCAAATTATTTGTAATAACTATATATCTCAATTGTATTGCTTTACTTTTTTTCTTTGTAAAAAATGTAGGTTATCTAATTGTCTGAAAGGAAATTTTCCCTTAGGACAGTTCTGTTCTACTTTATGTCTGTTTTTATAATACCCTATAATTTCAAAACTGACTTGGCAGGAGCCAAGGTGCGTAGAATAAAAAATGGTCTTTGGACCTATTCAGTATTATAATACCAAATCTTTTAAATCACTTTTATATATGACATTTGTATTCTACTCAGCAAATAATCATACTCCTTACTATTTTGCCTGCTGGAAACATCAGCTAGGTATTCACTTAAGACATGCATTCTTTAGAGAAACAATAAATAAATTTCATATGATTTAATATGAAATAAGACACATCAAAACACAAATACTCTTATATATCAAAGCTGAGATCACTTTTTCTCTATCGGTTCTTTGTACAGCTTCAGATGCAAAGAGGAATACTAATTCACGAAATAGCAATTTGCAGGCAAACATCTTTTCTATTCCTTACCTTCCAGATGTTTGTTGATATTTGCTTTATGCTTTCAGAATAATTTCCACTTGCATCACTCTGACATGAGTACATCGGAGAAAAGTATATGTTGAGTTGAAATTATTCCTCTCATTTTGTGGCAAGAAAACTGGTGTGAAAAGTTGAAAGTCACCTGACTGTTCAACTTCATATCTGGTGCTCCGCCCAAGGGCCCTAGATTGTTTTCCCCTCCAGTTTTTACTGCTTTATATCCCTCCCCATCATTATGTTAGAGACTTCGGCTCTTGTGGAATGATTTATGCAAATTATGCATTCACATTTGGGAGATTTCTTGAAATTTCTGTTTAATGAGTGATATAAATATAGCACATGAGATAAGTTTTAATGTCTTAGGTTAATTCTTTACCATCAATTACTTTCTATGAATCAATTCAGCGTTTTCTGTCTTTCTTGATGGCCACAGTATCATTCTGTAGGTCATAGGGTTGCATTTGTAATTTAACCATTTATGGAACTCCTGGGAGAATATTTTATGTCTAGTTCACATGGCATGGTGACATTTTAAATTTGATTTTAGAGTGCTCTAACCAAATCTTGAAGAACTGTAACTCAAGGTGAAACCTGCTAGCTGTAAGTCCTTCATGCAGCCTAAGGGTTTGTTTGGTTTTGATTAGTTTTACTAGACTTCATTTGGTTTCAATTAAACCTTGAGACAGGCCAGTGACTTTCATGAAAAATGTGGGTTTCTCAAGTAAGAAAATAATTCTTTTGTGTGGAAGAATGTAATTTTTTCCCACTGGAACAAATATCAACTAAAAAAAATTCAGAAGATTTTGTAATCAAGATGCATAGAGTGAGGTATTTGTATATTGAACTGTTTCATGTTATATAGTTGAATATTGATTATCTTATATTCTTATATTGCAAAATGAAAATCATTCCATATGCTTCCAAAGCAATAACAAGATATACTTTATATTTAATATGTAACTATAACGACCTTTTATATTTAACTGCATAGTGTGGAAGGCAATTTGATTTAAAAATAAGTGGCTATTCTAGCAGGCTTAGGGAATATTTTAATTCATGTACTTTATAAAGGACTTTATTTCAATATTACATGATCATAGATTGTGTCTAAATGGGACCATTTTCTTAAGTTGTAAGTCTTTTATTACTTAGATGATAATCTGCAAGTGTAATATCTCTGGATATTAGTTAAAAGTAACGTGTATTATTTATTTGAGATAGGAGAAGGAGCAGCACACCCTAAACTGTAACTACATTATTTGCTATTTAAAAAGAGAAATGTGGTCCTTAGTCCTTAGAGAAAAATCTCAGGTATAATTTCTTTTACATTTTCCAAATGTTTATTTCATCCTGAACAAAGTCCCTTGGTCTCCTAAAATTTTATTTTTAAAAATTCTAGGTTGAGAAATAAAGACAAATATAAAACAAACTAAAAAGTAGGGCGATTGGTGGTAGAAAATGTAAATTTCTCTTTGCATTCATGATACCCTGCCTTAACATAATAATGATTTTTCCCCAGAGGCATCACCAAATACCTCACCATCTGTTTAAGGTTATGCCAAAAATATTGCAGTTATAAATTTAGGACACATGTTCAAAAATCGGACATAAGAATTTAAAGAAGTTATCTAATGTTCTTTAAGAGTCTCAGCATCAAATGAAGAAATTAATGAATATATGAATATTATTCTCATAAACAATATGTCTGTCGAGTTTAGAATTTGCAATAAAGTTGTCCAAAAATATAAGAGAATTTAACATTTACCACCCTAAAGCCAAGAGCAGATTACCTCCTGAATAAGTTTCTTCCAATTCTGTAATTCTAACACACCATCATATTTACTAGTTGTTTTTTTTTAATTGAACTCTTGAAGTATTGCATTCCAAGATTTAAATATCAACAGCCTCCTCAAAAATTTTGGTGAGTTGTTTATTAATTCCTTATGTGGTGGCATAAATTAAAATTAATGACATCTGGAATACACATGAATAGTCTTTAAATATTTCATTGTATTTAAATAAATAGAACAGGGGGATAAAGTACCAATTTTGTGTTCAGACTGCCCAGAATTGGGTTAGGGTCTGCCATGAATTTACATTCTGTCCTTGGGCTCTTCTCCTTTCTGGGTTTTACTTTGGAAAGAGCTAGACACTCTCAATGTTTCTTTCCATCTTGAACATTCTATTAGTATAGTTTACTTTGGCTAGACTAGAGTTATACTTGCTTTATATTTCTAGTGTGATACCATGTCAATGTTGTAGTTATTGTTGACCTTGTAACTTTTACATTTGTCTTGAAGGAATTAAACTAATTAAGCTGGTAACATGTTTATTTTATATTTTCCTGTTACTTCTAAGTGAATAGATATTATTTTCTCTATACACCAAGAGCAACATATTAATTAAAGCATATTGAGGGCCTCTTGTTTTATGAAAATAAAATGTGTTAAGATACTTGTTACGACCTCAGGATCCTAGGTATAAAAAATCCAAAGATGAATAAGACATGGGCTTTGGCTTAAAATTTAGTCTTGTTAGATAGAAAGTCAAGTAAGCAAATAAAATGTGGTGCAATAAAACATTTATCAGTTTAAGTTTTCATTAGCAGTACATCCTAATTTTGTTGATATGCAATCAATCTGAGATTAGTAAGAGTAAGTGATTGCACTTCTCTCAATAAAAATGGAGACATTGTATTTAGAAAATCAACACATATGATAGATTGTAGCATATCCATCAAAAGATAGATTGATATAACTTTTCTTGCACATATAGAGAAACATAAATTGAATAGGAAAGGCTCAGTTTGCATTGAACTTTTTTGTCTTGAAAGAAATGAAGCAAGAAGGCAGTGGCCAACATTCTTACTAAGTGTATCAGAGGTGCATTTCATAAACTACTTGCATGCTGCCTTGAAGAGTTGCTACGATCATCAACAGAAAGAAAACGCACTAGTGACTAACTGTGGGAAATGGAAGGTGTTGATGCTATTCACCACAGGTATGCTCTTACCATTTATTTTCCTGGCTGGATTAATGAAAGGATGCAGAACCTGGGTTTTCTAAAGGCGGAAAGCTCCTCCCAACATACTAGTATAGTGAAATGAAAAGCAGCGGCACGCTACCTTCCTGTCCTCTTTTATTTCTTGATTGGAGTTATGTAAAAAGCTTTACTCTTAAAAAAAAAGCAAAGGTTTGGCCAAGTCATGGGATCAAATCAGAATTTCATTAGAACCCAGATTTTGGATAACCACATTTTCTTAAAATGTCCAGTAGACTGAATTGCTTCTTTGGCTTCTGACACCAACCGCTAAAGCCAAGAACATTTGAGAGGAAGCAGGCAGCCTCCAAAACACAATGGGATTTATTCCTTCATCCTGGTTTTAAAGAAAGGATCTTAAAAATCAAACATCTTAGCCTAGAAAGCTTCACAAACCTTTTTTCAAATACCTCTGGGAAATCTTTGTACTTTGTAGCTCAACATTAGGCCATCATACTCACACGAGGAGATTCTCAGCTCTAAGAATCTCACTTGGAGAGGATGGAATATCAAATAGGTATAGTCTGGATTTTGCCTTGGATAAAATCTTTTCAAACAAGAACATTACTGCAACAGTTTTGGAATAGAGCTTCTGAATAATGTGAAACAGTGAAATATAAGCTGGTGTTCTTAACCTCCCTAAAAAGCTAATTAAGACTATATATTTCTGTATTGGCTGAAGAAACTTTATTTTTTTCTCTTAAGAAATCACAACAAAATGCAAACTTTTATAAGAAAGAACTGTGCCTTTGCTAATTTCGAAACCTTTGGAGACATTAGTATGTCAACCCTACATATCTGGAGGGAGCATCAAACTAGTAGATAGAAGTCCTGAGTTCTGGTCTTGAATCTATCAAGTGCTCCTTATATTATCTTGCCCAGAGTCATTCACCTCTTCCAGAAGAGATCATTAATGCTAATCAAAAATCCCATGTGCTCTCCAACATTTTCTAGCATCCCCTGTGGTGAGGTTGGAGTCATGTGACAAAAGCCTTACATTAATCCAGGGGATGATTGTCACTTCTAATCTGAGGGAATTAAGTGAAACAGGATAAGTGTTCAGTGATCTCTGTCATCTGCAAAGCAGTAAGGAAAGGATTTCAAATGGCAGAGTTGAAAGATGGAAGGAAGGGGATCTCTGCCCTGTAAAAAGGGGAGGAAAGCACTTGTTCATTATGATATGAGTGAGCAGTAAATCTTTGTTGTGTTAAGCCACTCCAAACTGGGTGTTGTTACCATAGCATAGCCTAACCTGTGTTGATTAGTATCCCTGGGAGTCATAAACAGAGGGGTTGGGAGACTTCTAGACTCAATTTGTCTGAATTCCTGAGATTCTCTCAGGACATATGACTTTCATTTTATAACAGAGGTTTGGAGAAAATTAACTAAGGTCACAAAGTAAGTTTGGGACCATATTGCAAAATGAGACCCTGTAGACTCTCTGAGGCTTTCTAGATTCATATTCCCCAGCTGTATTTCTGTACAACCCATAAGATTAACTATGGGACCATTCAAATTAACTATGGGATCATTCCATTAATAAAATGTTAAACTAACTGTTCCTATCTAGTATGTGTTGTTCACTTAAACATGATGTAATTCTGTGATTCAAGGATGATACAGCGTTCAAGGTCCCACCTTTCAAACCAGAGACCTATCTATCAGACTCTAGTGTCTGATAGTTTACATTTTATATTGTGCCCATTTTCAGCTGGTGAAAAAGTCCCCCCTCCCTCTTTAGTTTTAAGATGGTTTATAAAACCTTCTGGTAGATCCCAAAGCTGTTTCACTACTTGAATTTAGAAACTCAATGCATTTGTTACTAGTGGATAGTTTCTTGTCTTTAGTAGCCAGAGTGGACCTAGTCACAATGGTCAGGTATCAGGATGTAAAATGTAATACACATACATAAATATAAATGAGGATTAAATGAGTAAATGCCTGTAAAGTGCTTAGAACAAAGCTTGGCACCAAATCAACAATATACATATGTGTTTGTTAACTAAAATAAAGCAATATGATAATGATGGATCATAGACTCTGAAAGTTAGGATCTAGTTGACTTCCCAACTAATTTTCTTTTTGTAGAGTCCCCGATATATGCCATCTAGTTTCTGTCTGACCAATTTTTTGGTGCTAGGGAATATGGTTGTATATTATATGGTAATATATTTTTACTCAGGACCTGCCATTAAAAATAAGAACATAGACTCAGACAGGTTAAGAGGTTTACCCAAGATTATACAGCAAGAAAGGTTCTCTGTTGTCTACTTAGGATGTTGGCAGTCTTTCCAATATTATGGTTCCTATTAGTAGGAGTAGGAGTACCTTGTGATTTGGGTACAGCAGCCCACAAGTTCCAAAATTCAGTTCTCACAGGGTAGGAATCATTTGAGCCAAGACTGTGGGCTAAGGCAATTCCATTTCCACTGAGTAGCATTTTTTGTTCAACTATTGATTCAGTAATCTGTGCAAAATTTTGTCATGGGTCATATAAATTTTTCCTCTGACCTTTTTGTAATGTTTTTCCTATTGGCTAAGGTATGTGTCTCTACAAGTATCTTAAAGGTAAGGCTTGACAGTATCTTAAAGGTAAGGCTTGACATATAGTGAATGTTAGTTGTATAAATGCTATCCTGTGTTACAAAGGCAAGTAAAGGTGAATTTTGTTTTAGTGTAATTTGGACTTTAATAGATATTCACATATGTGAAAGCTTCTATGGCTATTGTACCTTGCCTCTGGGACATTTTGATCTTCTGTTTTAAGAAAGCACCATATAAATCCTGTCACTATAAAAACTGTAATTTTCTCACACAATCATGTCACTTATGTTCTTACCAAAAATCTTATCATTCTGCCTCTCTGTTTCATAGGTGAATCTTATAATTCCAATATTTCTTTCTGTATTACCTCTATAAAATCTAATTTTGCTCTGATTTGCCACCATTGCATTCTAGGCATAATCCAATCTATGGTCTCAGAGACACTCATTAGATTGCATATTTGTCTTATGCTAAATTAAACGTTATATTTTTTAAAATGACTATATTCTATTTATTGCTGTCTTTAGTCACAGAGGCTATGTCACTCTTGCCCATTATTTTAAAATAAACCACATCATTTGTTTCTTGGGATGAAATGATCTCTTCTCATAGGTATATTTTTCCAACCCTAATATTATTTCTCCCTAAACCTTTCCAGTTCTTTTTCCCCTTAGGGATAATATAGTGGGATAAATGTGGGAAAATAAAAGGTGTGTTGGCTTTTGGTTTAAGGTCTAGATTTACTACTTGGTATTCATGTGATACTCAATGATACATTTAATTTCCCTGAACCCCATTTTCCTAAGAGAATGGTATGCAATATAGGGTAGGGATCAAGACAGTAGACTTGGAAGGTAGTTTGAAGCTTGTCTCTGCCATTTACTGACTGTATTGATACCTTTGGCAAATTACTTAACCCTCAGCAGCTCAGTTTCCATTGTGGAAAAAGGAAATAATGTCTACCTTATATGGTGATCATGAGGAACACACACACACACACACACACACACACACACACACACACACACCCCTTTGCTTTATCTTTCAGATTATCTTTTCTCCATCTTTCAGATGGAAATATTCAAAACAAAGCTTGAAGTATTGGCACTCTCAGTAGTGGTGGTGATGGCTATTTGTGTGTATATCATGATGCTTTAATTATAGTTCAGAGATCTGTAAGTTCTTTCTGTACAAGGTCAAATAGTAAATATTTTAAGCTTTGTGGGACACCTACTCAACTGTACCATTGTATAGCAAAAGCAACTGTAGATAACGTGGTTCTGTTCCAATAAAACTTTATTTACTGAAAATAAGCTTTAGATGAAACTGACCTTGCTCCACAAACCATACTTTGCTGACCCCTGATTTAACTGCTGGTTAATATGCAAATTTGATGCCATAAAACAATTGTGCTTTTTATTCCCAAATTACACATGCTCAGAGTCTATTGTTCTGTTCTTGTGCTTTGTTTCCCTTCACCAGTCTGAAACTGTTTCTACTTCCAATTGTTTGACAAACAAGCTTTTCTAGCTGTGTACTAGAGAAAACCTCAGTCTTACAATGTTCGTTTGGACTTGTTAAGTGGAATTAGGATAACTTTTTAGAATCCAGTTTGCTCATAAGAAGAAGAGATTCTCTCTTTTGTCATGATCTCTGTTGAGCTTATAATCTCATGATTCTGCTTTTTCCAGAAAAGTGTTTCAATTCCGATTCTTTTCTCCAGGGTCATATATGCATAGTTCATTCACTATGGATAATGGTCAATGTTGCTGCGTCTTGATTTATTCTTATTGAATCTTCATGTTGACACAAATTTATTGCTACCTAAATGTTGGCTTCAACCAAGATTTATACCGTGCTTTCTAAGTATAAAACTCTAGCATAATTCAATATGTAGCACGTAGAATTTCAACTGGTAAAACTGAGGACAAATTTGCACTCCTAAATAAAAGCATCTTAAAATTGTCATACATTGTTGTGGTGGGTATGTTAATGTGTCTCTGAGTACCAAATTACTCTGTCATTTTTCCTTATGAAATTTATTTATTTTGACAGGTCTTCTAGGTAAGGGAAGTCTGTTAAGTGTTATTCAATAGCTTTACATTTTCGGGAGATAAGTCCTTTACACTATGCTTAAAGTAAAATACTTACTAGGTGTGGTAACATGTAAAAGAGTTTATAAGTGAACATACAACATACAAAATTGTATGTTCATTATGATTACCATGTTAATATGCGTTTGTGCATGTGTGTGCACAAAATGGAGAGTTAATAATAAAAATAAATGATATTTCGGTTATATTGGTGGAACTAAAAGATTTATTTCCCAATTTTTATTAGTTTTGTTGCGTATTGAGTATTATATTTTAAATGTTAAACATTAAAATCTAATAAAATTCAAATATTAGGTGACAATACCTTAAAAATATTCCTAGTAATACATATACATAAACATTTAAAATTATTTTTAAAGTAGTAATTTTAAAATTGAGTCAATAAAGTATTTGGCTTTGTTGATCAGTGATTAAAGTAATTTGGAAATAGCAGTTGCTATATATATATTTTTTTACTTATGTATCATTCCTATATAAGTAAGATACTACCTTTTCTTCTTCTTTTGGAAAGCTCTGGGGTCTCACTAATTGTAATTATTCTCTAACAAATTTTATTGAAAAATTTAAATTTTAAATATGCTTGATTTCACTCTAATCATTTTTTCATTCTCACATTCGCCTTTGGGACAAGAATCCCAAATTGGGTCTTACTATTAAAAAAGGTTAATAGACTTGGATTATAAATGGAATCTAAGTTTCTCTTGGCTAATGCTGTAGTATAAAAATAACCAAAGGACATATTTCATGGTGTTTTACACTTCATAAAACACTTTCATTACATTATCTCATTTTATCCTCCCAACTTAGCTGGAATACATGGTAGTTATTTCCATTTTCCCAGATGAGCACCCACAATTAAGGTGCAATAGAACCGGGATTCAATCTTGATCTGACTCCAGGTAAATCAAAATCAATGACAATCAAAATGTAAATGAAACATTAATATAGAAATGTATAGCAGGAATAAACACACTGGGGAGAATAAAATTTAACTCAGAGCTATAATCATTAATGTGTGCAATCTTGAGGGCTTCTTACTAATTAGATGATTCTCAATTTTTTTATACTGAGTTTTAAAATGTTTGAAAGATAGCACAACAGTAGGGGAAGTATAGAAATAGCAATTTTAAACTATTAATCTAAGCTAAGTAATCCCACCAGTCCAAAACAAATAACAGTTTTATGTAGTCACTTCTTGTCTTTTTCCTTCAGGCAGTGCTGACTGTATGAAAGACATAATACTTTTAATGACAAAACGTCATATGTTTAGGAAAAGTAGTGTTGGGGTGGAGTGCATAGATCCCAAAGTGCAAAGGATCAATGTCTTTTGTCTTGTAGATGAAATATTTTCAGGGAGTGGGTCTCCTCTCCACTCTCCTTCTCATCTTCTATCTAGATCTCTGATTTCGGATAATCTGCATAATCCCTTCCATCTCTGTTACAGAAAGCAGAGAGAAAAAAGCAGTTCCTGCATAACTGTAACTTATGTTTGGTTCAAATTATTTCATAGATTTGCAAACTGGACAGGCAGTCATGAAAGCTAAAGAAATCCAGCTATTGGAAATTCTATATTTGAACAATTACAGACTGAATGAGTATATTCATAGTAAACATAGAATTTTGTGCTCTGCTTTTTAAATTTACACTGTATCACTTAATGAAAATTATCCCCATCAAGAGATCTGGTAAAGATTCAATGATCTGTTTGGTTAGCTGTTTAAAAAAAAAATTATCATCTGATTTTAAGCTATTTAACTTTTAAGCGCATTTGGAATTTATTTCAGTAAAGATTGAGAGTAGTGGGACTCCGCAGGATATTACCATTTTGCTAAGTAGTCTCATAGTTTATCAAAGATTGCATTCCTACAAATTCTTAGAACCAAACTATTTTAATCTAATGATCTATGGCATTAATCTTGTGCCAGGATGATCAATTTCAAAAAGAAATTGTACCTGAACCCACCACTACATTGTTGAAATTACTGGGCTCTGCCTTTGACCTTTTGTCACAATGGTATAGATACAATGTTGGTTCTCTTATTTAAGACTAGCCCTTCACTTGTGGACTAGATCTGTTCATCTCATGAATTAAAGGGCAACACTTTCCCAATTGTCCCATCTCTTTGCTCCTCCTTAATTTTCCCCTCCCTGCTGGATGGTTCCCAACAGCATAGAAGTACTATTTAATGTATTCTTTCTTACAAAAATAAATAACTCCCTTTACCCTTTAAGGACTTCTTACTACACCACTTCATGGGTCTCTTTTAAACAAGACTACTCAAGTGTTTTCCATACTCTCTGCCTCCAATTTCTTTTCTCTCATTCTTCCTTGAATTCATTCCAAGCAGGATTTTGTACTCAACATTCTACTGAAATAGCTCGTTAGAGTCACCAGTGACCTCAATATTGCTAAACACAATGGTCAATTCTGTTTTCGTCCTACTCAAGCAGTATTTGATACAGTAAATCACTTCCTAATTCTTGAAAATCTCTTCACTTGACTTGTGGGAGTCATCAGTTTTAGTTTTCTTCTATCTTACCAGCTCCTCAATCTGCATATTTTTAATGAACTCATCCAGTCTCTTGGCTTTAAATATATGTTATTTTGTAACTTCCAAATAATGTATTTCCATATTGGAATTCAGAACTCAAAATTCTTAAATATCCAACTGTACATCCAAAATATCCAATATATTTTCTTGGCTGCTGCATTTAGGTCTCTAATGGAACCCCAGACCTGTAGTGTATAGAACTAAACTTATTTTCACCCTTAGATCTAGTCCTCCTGCAATCTTCCTCCTGCTTCAGTTATTCAGTCCAAACTCTTTGGGGTCGTTCCTGACAGGTCATCTTCTTCACATTCTACTTCCAATTCAACAGAGAATACCTTGAGAACTATGCTTAACATATATCCACATTCTCACTACTTTCAACTTTCACCACCACCCCTGAGCATGTAACCATTATCACTTACCTGGGGTAGCACAGCAGTTACCTGGGTAACCATTATCACTTACCTGGGTAGCAACCAGTTAGGTGGTTCCGCCTCTTCTTTCTTCATCTTTTAGAGTCCATTTGCAAAAGAGTTACCAAAATGATACTCTACAAATGTAAATCTGCTGATGTCACTCCTCCACTTAAAAGTCCAACAGCTTCCCATCTCAGAGTAAAAATCAAAGGTTCACAGCAGCCTCTAAATTCACATACGTACTGTCCTGAACAACATCCCTGACCTTATTCCTTGCCCCTCACCCCTCGCTCACCACTTGAAGCTACACAGTCCTCCTTTGCTTTTCTTCCAACGGGCCGAGCATATTCTTACATCAGGACCGGGAAGGCTTTCCTCCTTCATTTCATTCAGGTCCCTGCTCAGATGTCAACTCATTAGCAAGGGCATCCCTGAGCTCCTTAACAAGAGCAACACCTCCACTCCAAGACTCCCTAACTCCATTTGTCACCATTTTATTTTTCTCCATTGTGTTCGTCTCCATCTGTGGTCACCTTGTTTATTTTTGTTGCTCTCTCCCTATCAGAATGTGGGCTTCATGAACAGAGGATCTTATTAGGATTAGGAGTCAGTTGAGGGTTGTATCCCAAGTGCCTTTGGCTAAAAGAAAGAATCGACATTCTTTTGTGTTTTACTATGTATTTTCTCAGTCATTTATTTTGCAAAATGTACTATATTTCTGCCTGTTCGTAATATTGGTTAAATTTAGAAACTGTTTTTACAGTTTCTAGGATTTGATTAGCACTAATCAGGCATTTATTTGAGCATACTAGTTAAGAGCCCAGTATATGGGTGTCATAAGGCTGGGTTAGAATGCCACCTTGGCCACTTACTAAGTATGTGACCTAAGTGACCTGGGGCAATGACCTAGACTCTCTCTTGAAGCTCTTGAAGCATTAGTCCCCCTGCCTGAAATTTTATAAAGAATGTGATATAATTAGTAGCTTATATTATTCAATGGAGCCAGGATACCATCTGGCTATGAAAACAATAAGGGTATTACATATCTTTAAGATAAGTGAATGTTTTGAAGAAATAGTTTCCCATTGTTATTAGAAGAGCTTTACATTTAGAGCTTCTGATATTTCCTGTTTCCTTTTATTCTTTGAAAATGGACGAAGTCAAGAACATGGTACTCTTCTCTCTGCAAAGCTGTTTCCGTGTGTCACCTTCTTCACCTTGAAGCAATGACAAGGTGGCAGCAATGACAACAGTACTCCCAGACCCCTTGGTGAAATGTCATATCTAAGTGCTTTGTTGTGGTCTTTCTCGACCTCTGAGTGATACCGTGAAATCTGATAAGATGGCTTTTGTGTTCTTTCTTCAAGTAAAGAAGTATGTGGTTTTGCCTAGCAGAATAGCCACTTAGTGGGTGAATCAAATAAACCTGCATTTGAAACCTGACTGCAGGGGTGCCTGGGTGGCTCAGTCAATTAAGCGTCCGACTTCGGCTCAGGACATAATGTCATGAGTTTAGCCCCATATTGAGCTCTGCTGACAGTTAGGAGCCTGGAGCCTCCTTCAGATTCTGTGTCTCCCTCTCTCTCTGCTCCTCCCCCACTCACACTGTGTGTGTGTGTGTGTGTGTGTGTGTGTGTGTGTGTGTGTGTGTGTCTATCAAAAATAAACATTTAAAACATTTTTAAAAATAATAAAATAAAACCTGAATGCACCTATCACTGGCTGTGCAATTCTGGGAAATTTGCTGAGTATCTCATGACCTCAGTTTTCTTATGCATAAAATGCAGGTAATACCTGTGTCCTGGAATTATAGTGTGGAATCAATACGAATAAATGAAATAATACCTCTCAAGTGCTTAGCACAGGCCTGGAACCCAGTAAGCTCTCAAAAACTATACTTTGTTACTTTTTTGTTTGTTTTTCCTTCTTCTATTCACTATTTTTCTTTTCTTGTCCTTTTTTTCTTTTCCTCTCCTCTCCTTTCCTTTCCTTTTTTTTCTTTTCTTAGACATTGACTGTATATCTTCAGATATATTGAATAAATGCTCCATTTTTAAATGCCCTGTGAATGTCCCACTGTGTCTAGTTGGCATTTCAATTGTGATTGTTCAATAAATGATTTATCTTAATTTTGGAACAGTTTCACAAGAGTTTAAAATCTCTTAATATTAATAACAGTGAAAATCTTATATCTGAAAAGAAAACTTAGATGAAAGTTACTATATTAAAGTTTTTAAAAAATATGCAGGTCAAGATGGTTTCATATCATAAGTCATTCCCAACTTCAATCACCCTCACAAGAAGACCAACTAACAACCATCCACAGACAAGACACCATTGCGAAAATGCCATAATCTGGAAGTGAGACTGAAGCACTCTTCGGGGCAACAGAAATTCAGAGGAACAGCACTAAAATGGCAAGAGGAGCAGTTTCACTTTGACTGTATCACCCCTCCCCCAGGCTGGCACAGTACAGAACCGATGGAGCCCCCTGGACCTACAGTTTTTCTAGTGGGGAAAAAGAGAGTCTAAGATAGGCATCCAGCTTCCCCAGCATTTCAGAACACTTCTTGGGAAGCTCACTCAGGATTCACCTCGTGGAATTACTGGGGGAATATGTGGAGTATGACAAATGGGGATCAAGGCATCAGGTAGAGATTGAGACTTTGCAGCAACTGGTGCTCAGATCTTGGCAGACCAAGTTCATATTTGCAGTGACGTCTGAGCAGAGATCTCAGCCAGCAGCTCTGCCCATCTAGAGAGCCAAGCCGATGGCACCACCCAGCCAGGGTGTTCAATTGACAGTTTGCCTGATTTGGACCCCAGCCAACAGACTATACTGGCCATGGAACATATCCTATAGGCTATCCAGGCAAGGAAACATAACCCCAAATCACTTATGGAATGTAGCAAAAACAGTTTTAAAAGGAGAGTTTAGTTATAAACACATACATCAAGAAAAAAGAAAAATTTCAAAGAAGCAACCTAACATTATGCATCAAGGAACTAGATAAATAAAAACAAACTTAGTTAAAAATTAGCAAAAGGAAGGAAATAATAAAAATTAGAGAAGATAAACAAAAAGGAAAACAAGAAAACAATATAAAATTAATAAAACTAAGAGGTTTTTTGAAAAGATAAATAAAATCGAAAAATCTTTAGCGAGACTGAAGGAAAAAGAAGAGGGTTCAAATAAATAAAATTATAAATGAAAGAAGAGACATTACAATAGATACCACAGAAATACAAAGTATAAGAGGCTACTATGAACAATCCTATACCAAAAATTGGACAACCTAGAAGAAATGGATAAATTTCTAGAAATGTACAACCTACCAGGACTGAATCATGAAGAAATAAAAATCCTGAATAGACCAATAAGTAAGGAGATTGAGTCAATAATAAAAAACCTCCCACCAAAGGAAAGTCCAGGACCAGATGGTTTCACTTGGTGAATTCTACCAAACATTTAAAGAAAAATTAATACCAGTTTTCTCAAACTTTTCCAAAAAACTAAAGAGGAGGTAATACTTCCTAATACATTTTTTAAAGGCCAGAATTACCTCGATACCAAAGCCAGAAAAAGATACTATAAAAAAAGGAAACTATTGGCCAATATCTGTGAACAGAGATGTGAAAATTCTCACCAAATAAGAGCAAATCTGATTCAAAAGTACAAAGATTTATATGCTATGATCAAGTGGAAGGTATTCCAGAGATGCAACGATATTTGAACATTTGCAAATCAATCAATATCATACACCATTTAACAAGTGAAAGATATAAATTGTAAGATCGTCTCAATAGATGCAGAAAAAGTATGTGACAAAATATAACATCTTTTCATGACAAAAATTCAACAACATGTGGTGCTGTGTAAGACTGGTACCACACCACCAAGGACCCTGAATAGCCAAAGCAATCATGAGGAAAAAAAAAAAAAAAAAAGCTGGAGGCATCACACCTCTTGATTTCAAACTCTACCACAAAGTTATAGTAATCCAAATAATAAGGTATTGGGATAAAAACCAACACTGACCAATAGAACAGAATTGAGAGTCTAGAAATAAATTCATGCATGTGCAGCCAACTAGTATTTGACAAGAAAACTAAGAATATTTAATGGAGAAAGAATAATCTCTTCAATTAATTGTGTCGGGAATTCTGGATATTTACATGCAAAAGAATGAAACTTGATTCTTATTTTACACAGCTCACAAAAATTAACTCAAAATGGATTAAAGGCTTAATTGTAAGACCTGAAACAGTAAAATTCCTAGAAGAAACCATAAAGAAAAATCTCTTTGACATTGGTTTTGCAATGATTTTTAAAATATGGCACTAAAGCACAAGCAACAGAACAGAAATAAGTAAGTAGGACTATGTCAAACTAAAAAGCTATGGAACAGCAAAATGAAAAGCCAAGCTATGGAATGGGTGAAAATACTTCTAAATCATAAGTATTAATATTAATATTCAAAATATGTAAGAAACCCATGCAACTCAAAAGCAAAAAACCCCAAATAATCTGACTTAAAAATGGGTAAAGGACCTGAATAGATATTTTTCTCCAAATAAGATATACAAATGGCAAACAAGCACATGAAAAGATGCTCAACATCACTATTCATCGGAAAAATCAAAATAAAATCCAAAGAGATATTCCTTCAAACCTGTTAGAATGACAATTATCAAAAAGGAGATAAACAAATGTTAGAAAAGATGTAGAGAAAAGGCAACTCTAGCACACTGTTGGTGGGAATGGAAGTTGATACAGCCACTATGGAAAACAGCATGGAATTCTCTCAAATAATTTAAATAGAACTACTATGTGATCCAACAATCCTACTTCTGAGTTTATACCCAAAGGAACGGAAATCACTATCTCAAAGAGATATCTGCACTCCTATGTTCATTGCAGCATTATTTACAATAGCCAAGACATGGAAACAAACTAAGTGTCCATCAAGAGATGAATGCATTAAGAGAATGTATATATATTATTCAGCCATGGAAAGAAAGGAAATCCTGCCATTTGTGACAACATGGATGAATCTTGAGGGCATTATGCAAAAGTGAAATAACTCAAAGAAACTGAATGGCTTCACATTTATGTGGAATCTAAAAAACCCCAAGCACTTAGAAACAGGGTAAATTGATGGTTGCCAAGGGTGGAGAAGTGGACGAAATGGGTGAAAGTGATCGAAAGGTACAAATTTCCAGTTCTAAGATGAAAAAGTTCTAAGGATCTAACAAACAATATGGTGACCATAGTTAATAATACTGTAGTGTATACTGGAAAGCTGCTAAGAGAGTAAATCTTAAAAGTTCTCACCACAAGGAAAAAATGATAACTATGTGAGATAATGGGTATATTAATTAACCTTATTATCATAACTATTTCATAATATGTATATCGATTTATCACATTGTACACCTTAATTTACATAATATTATATGTCAGTTGCATCTCAATAAAGCTCAGAAAAGTAATACACAATATTTAGATGACAATTTTTAAGTTTAGTAAAAAATTTAGAGTGCTCAGAGGAGAACAAGGACAAAGAATTAGACAAAAAGTAGGAACACAGGGTCTAGTATTTGTGATATTGTGATTTGTAAGAAATATGTATTTGGTCATTCAGATATGTATCTCTTACAAGTGCAATGGGAGCATCTCTTGTCATAATATTTAGTCCTGGTCCTAAATTCCTGAAATTGCTTCAGAGCCATGAAGATGAAATGGGTGTTTGTTATTCACAGCAAACTCCTTTCCAGTTTATGTTAATGAGATGACTTTTGGAAAGTACCTAAGGATGAGGGCTGGTTGCCAGGGGAACCAACCAAGAATACAGTGTTGGAACTTTCAGTCCCACCTCCCGGTTTCCAGTGAGGGGAGAAGGGCTGGCAACTGAACCAAACACAAATGGCAATGATTTAATCAGCCATGCCTATGTAGTTAAGTCTCTGTAAAAACCCAAAAAGATCGGGTTCAGAGGGCTGCCAGGTTGGTGACCACATGGAAATGCAGGAAGAATGGTGTGTCTGAAGAAGGCATGAAGGCTCCCCACGTCTTCCCACATACCTTGCTCTGTGTATCTCTTCATCTGACTATTGATTCATATCCTTTAATATACTCTATAATAAACTGGCAAACTGATGAGTAAACAGATCTCCTGAGTTCTATGAGCCACTCCAGCAAACTAATCGAACCCAAAGGGGGGATCGTGGGAATCTCTGATTTATATCCAGTTGATATTCTGGTAGGTAATAACTTGGGCTTGTGACTAGCGTCTGAATTAATGGACAGTCTTGTTGGACTCAGCCCTTTCCCTGTGAAATCTGACGCTACCTCCAGACAGTGTCAGAATTGAATTGAGGGGCACCTGGGTGACTCAGTCAGTTAAGCGTCCGACTTCAGCTCAGGTCACGATCTCACAGTTTTTGGGTTTGAGCCCTGCATCAGACTCCACGCTGATAGTGTGGAGCCTGCTTGGGATTCTCTGTCCCTCTCTCTCTGCCCCTCCCCAACTTGTGCTTTCACTCTCTCTCTCAAAAATAAATAAATAAACTTAAAAAAAGAATTGAGTTGGTGCTCAGAAAATTGCTTGGTGGTGCGGGGGGAAATACCCTACTACCAGGGCAGTTGGGTGCTAAGAACCTATATAATATCCCACTGTATTTAATTCATTCATTCAATATGGGAAAAAGAAAGTCGAGAGTACTTAATAAAATACGTGAGTACTAAATTTACCTGGATTTGTAAATGACTTATTTTCCACTGAGAGACGATAGAGACATTATTAATTAATAATTAATTATTTTTAAATTAATTAATTTAAACTAATTTTAAACTAATTAATTAAATTAGAATATAGAGATAGAGTGTGTCCTAAGATATTCCTGATCATGATGTTTTTAGATCACTACAATATGGGATGCCTAATCAAAATGGTAGGTTTTGCTCCAGGTTCTAAAGGCAAAATCTCCAATATTTTTGTTTTGTTTTGTTTGTAATCGTGCTTTCACTTTCAGGAAGCAAATAGATGAAAACAAGGCTCACTATTAGTTTCTTGTTCCTGTGGTTATCCACCTGTCACTATTAATTCCCCACACCCATGTCTGCTTATGGGTCTTTCCTCTGGATTTCTATATTGTTTGGTCTTTCCTCCTTAAGGAAAGCATTCTCTTTACTTCCTAAGAAAATCTTGGAGATATCTTTACCAGAGAGATACATTTTATTTTATTTATTTATTTTTAAATGCTCATTTATTTTTGAGAGAGAGACAGAGTGCAAGCAGAGATAGAGGGGGACACAAAATCCAAAGCAGGCTACAGGCCCCGAGCTGTCACCACAGAGCCCTACGCGGGGCTTGAACCCACGAGCTGTGAGATCCTGACCCGAGCAGATGTCAGAGGCCTAACCGACTGAGCCACCCAGGCACCCCCAGAGAGATACATTTTAAAATGAGGAGTCAGATGAAAGATACTCAGTGACCTTTGGCTGACCAGGGAATACAAGTACATATGAAAACCGAAGGTTTTTTAGAATGTTATTCTGTGTTTTTTCTGGTAACAAGAAGTAATATTCCCTGAACCAGAATGCACAGAGTGTTTTCTGTGGTAACAAAAAATACTACTACCTAAATAAGAATGCGTTGTCAAACCTTAAATCATAATCAGAGTTTATGGATTAGTTCAATTGGCATATCTTCTAGGAAAAAAAAATTATATCTATATCTATATCTATATCTATATATCTATCTATATCTATCTATATCTATCTATATCTATCTATCTATACCAATATAGCTAATATTTTCACTTCTGGAGTTGAACATGAATCTTCCATTGGTTTTCTTAAAGTTCTTATTATTTTTCATAATTTTGATATTGGTACCTAGGTTTTTCTTATCTTGGTTTGAGATAGAAAATAGATTTGTTCTTTTTAAATATTTTAATTATGACATCAAAAATTTAATGCATATATACAAATATTTTCTTAGTTAAAAGTACAATGATTTTTACTCAGATATATTTAGTAGACAAGTATATTTTATAAAGAACTCTCAGGTTTTAAAAGGCAACTTTACAAAATTACAATATGTCACCTCAAATACACAGTTGTGAGAATACAGTAGTTACTTGGAGTATTCATGCTAAGATTTAATACCAACAGCACACATACTAGATGTTAAGCAGAAATGTTGCAGAAGAAATAGTCTTTCTCTTAAAAAAGAAAAGAAAAGAAAAGAAAAGAAAAGGAAAAGAAAAGCTCTTATAATTACTTAGTCCAAATAGGGAAGAAGGCCTACGTTTGAATTCATGGCATATTGCTAAAATACGCTATTAGCCTAATCCTTCATTTTCTTGTCAATTAAAGACTTATCTTTATTCACTGATTCACTTATCAGTGATTCGCTGGGTATTTTAAAGCTGGTTGTTAAAAATCCCTTTGTTTATAGCAATAAGGCACCATTCATTTTGTGAACTTTATAAAACCAACCTCTGCCAATTTTGCTCTTTGAGAATAGCTCTAAAGATGTGTTCCCACAGTAATTACTTATTCCAGGGATGTTCATTAAGGAGTGAAGTAAGAGGCAAGTGTTTGAAACAATTGTATCCCACCAAAGCCAGCTTTATGGAGCACCTTCCCAGCATCTCCAGTACTTCTGAGCATTTTTTAAAAATTGGGAAACATTCTGCAGAATTTGTACTTTTGAATGCTATTACCTATAGTGGTACTGAAGACATCAGCTATTATTTTTAAAAATGTATATTTAAGTGAGAGATTCCACAAAAGGTTGGGGGAAAGCTGGGGTGCTTCTGAATGTTGGCTCAGCTGTCCATCACATACCTGCTACAAATACTTAGGGTCATTCTAGTGTCTCTGTGCTCTGTTACCCACTTACCCAAGCCACCAGAATGGGAAGAGAAAGGAGGGGGATAAACCTCATTGAAGCCAGCCAAATCTTAATGAAGAAAAAAATAATAATAATATAAAAGATGGCTTTGGACTTGTTTATTTCTTTCAGATTGGATTGTTATTGTAGGAGGATAGTAAGAAGAGGTTCAGTGTTTTATTTGCTTGTTATCAGAACCTGAAGTGCTATTGCACTTATCCTACAATTATGGTAAAGTTTCCCACTGAGCCTTAGTGGGCAAAGGAAGGGAGTAAATTCAGCGCAAGAGAGAGCAAGGGAGAGGTTTTGTTTACCAGCCCGTCAGTGACAAATATGAATTGATAAACTCCTTACATAAATTACATTTTATTTATTTCTATTACATAAAAAAAATACAGTGGATCAAGGAAGGAAACCAGAGAACATGGGACTAGGTGTATTTCCTAAACGTCTGGACCTAAATAAAATAAATACTAATCATCGGTAATGAGCACATTATATATTTGAATGCTAATAACACAGCCAAATTCGTTTTCTTGGTGCTTAGAAACAGTTTTCTGGTTTTGGCCTCCAGAGTTGAGTTCTTTTGTCCACACTATTTTTATCTTTTGTTGACCTCTTATCAATCATCAGGATTTCACATATACACGTAGCTGAGTTTCCTCAGTTTGTTCATCTATAAAATGAGTATGATAGGGGCCCCTGGGTGGTTCAGTCAGTTAAGTGTCTGATTCTTGATTTCAGCTCAGGTCATGATTTCACAATTCATGAGTTTGAGGCCTGTGTCGGGCTCTGTGCTGACAGTGTGGCACCTACTTGGGATTCTCTCTCTCCTTTCTCTCTGTCCCTTCTCTCTCTCTCTCAAAATAATAAATACACATTAAAAATATATACAAAGTAAAAATAAAAATAAAACATAGGAATGCTAACAATGCTTACTTCAACTTTTTTTTAATTTTCTTAAATGTAGATTAAATGAGATTCCCTCTGAAAAACTCTAAGGTCATTGTCTGGCACATAAGTGCTCAATAAATTTTTGCTGTTACTATTATATGACTTTAACTAGAGCACCTTTTCTTAAGATAATTAAACAAAATTTTTTTTAATGTTTGTTCTTGAGAGAGAGAGAGAGAGCCTGAGTGGGAGAGGGGCAGAGAGAGAGAAGGAGACACAGAACGCGAAGTAGGTTTCAGGCTCCCAGATGTCAGCACAGAGCTTAATGCGGGGCTCGAATTCACGAACTGTGAGATCATGACCTGTGCCAAAGTAGGATGCTTAACCAACTGAGCCACCCAGGCGCCCCTTAAAATAATATTTATATCTTCATTATAAAAAAACCTCATATCAGGGCGCCTGGGTGGCTTGGTCGGTTAAGCGTCTGACTTCGGCTCAGGTCATGATCTCACAGCCTGTGAGTTCGAGCCCCGCGTCGGGCTCTCTGCTGACCGCTCAGAGCCTGCAGCCTGTTTCAGATTCTGTGTCTCCCTCTCTCTCTGCCCCTCCCCTGTTCATGCTCTGTCTCTCTCTGTCTCAAAAATAAATAAACGTTGAAAAAAAAAATTAAAAAAAAAAAAAACCTCATATCTGTTAGCACAAATTTTGAAAGATAGGGCAAAAAATAAAAATCCACTTTAATATTACTATCTGATGTGTTTATTATTAATATAACTATCATATTTCCTTATTAAGATATACCCATATAAATATATCTTTCTGAAATATCTATATAATGGTCCTTGACCTTTTGCCCCCCACAATTAGTTCACGGACATCTTTCCATCAATAAATATAGACGTACCACTTAATTTTTAGTGTCTGCATCACACTTCATTGTAGTCTTATGATTTGAGTAACCATACCTGGCATCTTAAATGCTCTTTGTGGATATGGAAAATAAGAAATGCTTTTAATCAGCATGCTTTCACTAGCTACATCTGCCCGTTTGGCTGTCTTTCAAAAATTACTGGTACCTATTTGATACTTAGATCTGGACCCCAGGTCCGCCACCTACTGGCTGTGTGACCTTGGGCAAGCTACATAACAACAACCTGTTTTTGTTTTTTTGTTTTCATTTGTGAAACGGTGATAATAAAAGTATCTACTTCACAGCCTTGTTTTGTGGAATAAGCCTGTCAGGACACTTAAAGCTTTGGGGGGCACCTGAGTGGCTCAGTTGGTTTAGTGTCTGACTCTTGATTTCGGCTCAGGTCTTGAAATCACAGTTCAGAGGTTCAAGCAAGCCCTGCACTGTGCAGAGCCTGCTTGGGATTCTCTCTCTCCCTCTCTCTCTGCTCCTTCCCTGCTCATGCTCTGTCTCTCAAAGAAAATAAATAAATAATCTTTAAAAAATTTGTAAAAACTTACTTAAAGCTTTGGGACTGGTTTTTGGTATATTGTTAATTCTTAAGTATTTACTTGAGGTCTTATAAAATCCTGGGGTTCCTCCTAAATCATCAAAGAAAAGTTACATTACTCCTTTAAGTTAGGTCAATTTTATTTGCAAGCTTCACATTATTTCACTGCTATATGTATATGTGTTTTGGGATGTCTATATGTAAAAATATATACTATCCTGCATAACCCAATTCCCAAACCATATTAATTAGAAGAAGGTTTAATAAACTTATTTCTGAGCACACTGCTCACTGAACAATTTGGAAATAGCCACCATTGGACACTAGTAACTAGGTTTAATATTTTGCAACTTTTATTTTCTTTCTTAACACGTCTGAGGAATAGGGGACACCCTTGTCAACGACTCAGGCTTACTATACCATATCGATGAGTGCAGCAGTGGGGGCCATGGTACAGGAAGCTATCCATACCCACCCCGACTTTTAAGAACAGAACCTGGGGCAATGGTAAAATCTGAAGAGAACCTTAAAAAAAAGTCCTTCCTCAGGCATTGTGATACATCAGTTCTGCAAAAGCTATTGCTTTTTAAATATCTGGATATGGTATCCTTATTAGGTAATTCTGGAACAAAAGTTACCCTACTGAGAGTTTCTCAACTTGTTGAAGTCCATGGATAGAGGATAGAGTACACTCTGACACTGAGCAAGGTCCCCCAGTGGTCCAGGCAAGGCAAGGCAGCTAGTGCGCTCTTGCCAGGCCACCAGCAGTGTCATTTACTTTTGCCAGAGGGTTCTAAATGAACTTAGGTTTCTCTATGTGCCTTGACATGAAATAGTTGGCAAGCACACTGTTGTTTTTTTTTTTAAATGTTTATTTATTTTTGAGAGAGAGAGATTGAGGCAGAGAGACAGGGAACAGAGGCTTCAAAGCGGGCTCCACACTGACAGCACAGAGCCCAATGCTGAGCTCGAACTCATCAACCGTGAGATCATGACCTGAGCCAAAGCTGGATGCTTAACCGACTGAGTCACCCAGGTATCCCACCAAGCATACTCTTAAGTGCCACTTTCTACTGGTCTTACTTAGTAAAACTAAACCTACAGACCCATGATCAGTGAATTTTCATGAACTGTGAAAATTCATGTGAATTTTTTCTGTTAGATAAATTTGTACCCTTGCTATACCATAGAACATGTTTCTAGCATGTAAACCAGTGTTTATAAAAAGTAGAGACTCATGGAACCCTAGAATGCATGTAATGACCCAGTTTGAGAAACATTGCTCCAAAAATTAATACTATATGATAATTTGGTGCTCACTAATGATTGTAAAACACAAATATAAATTTTTGCAACTGAAAACATACAGAAAAACTTGATTGCAACTTGACCACTGAATAAAATAATGCAAATATTAATATGGCTTTAGGAGATGATCAAAATTAAAATAGCAAAATTAATAATTCCTATAAACATGTGAAATCCTCTAAGAGCATAATTTTTGTAGATTACAAGATAATACCATTCTAAAGCAGTGGTTCTCAAAACCACTGATTAGCATTATCTACGACAACAGATTAGCATTATCTAGAAACTTATGGAAAAACAAATTCTTGGAACCCACTTCATATTTACTGAAATAGAAGATCTATGTAGGGGAACTTAATCATCTGTGTTTTAACAAGCTCTTCAGCTAATTCTGATGTGCAAGAGTTTGAGAACCACAATTAATGAGGCCAACTACTTTCCTATTCCTTACACACCAAGTGAATGCTGTCCTTCATTTACCTTAGGATACAATACCCTCATTTGAGTGAGGCTGCTGCTGTTTCAACTCCTTTTAAAGAATTTGTCTCAGGGCCATGTTGTAACTAACAAGAAAATCTGTTTCATTATTTTATAGTTAAATCTCATTAAGCAATTGCTCAGAGTATCCGTATAAATCTTAGATTTGACTTTGCCCTGCATTGCAGACAAATATTTGAAAGCTTTTCAGATTTGAAGTGATTAGTCTTTAAGGCAATATAATCAAAAAGTTTTATTGAAAGCTTGATATTTATTGAAAAGCCCTTGGTATACCACTTTTGGATCTTGCAGCGCATTCTCTACCATAATATCATTTAGTCTCTAACTCTCCCTAATTAGCCTTTGGCCAGAGAAGTTAACCTGATGACTACTTCATTTATTTGACTTTCCTACCTCCTGAGTCAGAACGAAAGTTAGCTTTGGAAGGAGACTGGGGGTCAAGTACTTGCCTGAGTAAAACTTTTTTTGGCCAGGAGAACACCAAGCCAAAACCCAATGTACCCACCTCATTGCCACAGCTGATGTGGCTACTAATATCTCTGCTGCTACGAGATCCCTTTCTTAATGTCCAATTCTCACATAGTTCTCAAGACTCATCTTGTCTCAGAGCAATTATGGTGGTCAGGCTGCCCATGATGAGAAAAGGAACGAGAGAGCATAAATCCCTGGGCTGTCCTACTGGCTCCTACTGTTTTGTCCATCACCAGCATTGTGTCCTGAGTGTTTAACCACCAACTCAAGTTAGTCCAGCTTTCATGGTAGAATCTCCAACCTAGCTCTTGTGACATTGTGCCCAAGATGACCCTCATTTTTACAAAAGGAATGCACTGTGAAGGAATAATCTGGGTTTTCCTCTGAACCTTGAGTGGATCTCACATCAGTTTCCCGAAGTCTCCCTGTAGTGCCCGTATAGCCTGAGGCTTCTTCCAGAGTCCCAGTGAGGATAGCTAGAAAGTGATGGAATATTCCAGTTACTGGAGAAAGAGGAATGGATGTTCAGTGTCACATCCAGCATTTAGAACACTCACCAGTTTATAGGAGGCAGAGAACCAAGATCACTAAGCAAATGAACATCAAACTCAATTGCGACATCCCAAGACAAACTGCTGATAAGATTTTAGTGAGCTTGTAATTATTTATCACTCTGTATGTACATTTATCATTTATGAAGATGATCATATCTTATGTTTCTTTTTAACCTGCCTTTTCTTTTAACTTAAAAAGTTATCACAAATATCCTTTTTTTAGGTTGCAAAAATTTCTTACAATATCTTTTTCTAACTTTTCATGCTATTTTCTTGTTGTACAAGATAATTTATTAAATGTCTCCTCTGTTGTTTAAAATATTCATTGTCTTGGGCACCTGGGTGGCTCAGTCAGTTGAGCATCCGACTTCAGCTCAGGTCATGATCTCACGGTTCGTGAGTTCAAGCCTGGCGTCAGGCTCTGTGCTGACAACTCAGAGCCTGGAGCCTGCTTTGGATTCTGTGTCCCTCTACCATTTTTGTTTATGCTATAGACTCTCTACATTTTGTAATATAAATATAAGTAAATATGAACATAGATGTTGTCTTCTCATTTTTTTTCTTCTTAGAGAGGTAGGAAAGTATAATTATTTTTCTGTATTTTGAAAGAAATGGTGTAATTGTCCTAGAACTCTCTCCACATAGTATGCAGATTGTGTGTGTACACATATAATTTTTATAATTTATTATATATATAATTTTTCCCCCTGGAACAGAGTGTTCATTGTGTGGAAAGAACTAGTCTCCCATTGCTAAACACTTGGGTGCTTGAAGTCTTTTGCCACCATTTTGTTATAATGAATAATAATAATCTCATATATGTATTGGAATATCTGCTCAGATTCATTTGGATACAATAAAATCTTTTTTTCTATAACATTAATACTACTCTGATAGCTCCTAATTCTGACTAAACTTCTTTCAGAATCCAGACATATTAACTGTACTTATTTCATTTCTGAAATATAATAATGGAGGCATTCATTTTAGGAAGAAATGTAACAATCTGAGCATCTCAAATGCCATTTCTCATCTTGTAATTCTGGAAAGGATATTTTCATTGACTCCAGAGAATTCAAGTTTGCTTTTTGAGAAAATATATGAGGCAATTGTCAATAGTAATCATGAGATTTTCCTCCATGATCTCCCACAGGTAGAAAAGAAAAATTGGTGTAACATTTTTTCCTCCTTTTAAAATGTTTATTCATTGATTTTTGAGAGAGACAGTGAGAGACAGCAAGAGAGGGGCAGAGAGAGGGTGACAGAGAATCCCTAGCAGGCTCCACGCTGCCAGCACAGAACCAGATGCAGGGCTCAAACCCACAAACCGTGATATCATGACCTGAGCTGAGATCAAGAGTTGTACTCTCTACTGGCTAGGCCATCCAGGCACCCCAGAATTAGTGTAACTTAAACGTAGGCATGGTTCTGAAATTTAGGTTTGCTTACCCATGTGTATGTGGTCTTACTACATATCTTATTCCATATTCTATAAAAGATTTATAAAGATTGAGTATTCAAATCTGACTTTGCCCAATTTTTTATTATCTATTTTTTCCCTGATTTTAATTATGAGCATGTCAGTTACCTTGTGATGGTATCAAATAACCTTTAGTCTTGTTTATTTTCAATAAAACTTCTCAATCTTTTTTTTTAATTAACAGAACCTAACATTAATCTGTATTCTAGGGCAGTGGTTTTCAACCATTGGCTGCATATAAGAATCACCTGGGGAGATTTTTTAAAAATGTTTATTTATTTATTTTTGAGAGAGAGAGAGAGAGAGAGAGAGAGAGAGAGAGAGAGAGAATCCCAAGTAGGCTCTGTGCTGTCAGTGCAAAGCCCATCACAGGGCTTGAACTGATGGACCTTGAGATCACAACCTGAGCTGAAATCAAGAGTTGGACACTCAACTGACTGAGCCACCCAGGTGCCCCTGCTTTTATTTTTTTTATTATTTATTTTTAAATTTTTTTAAACTTTAATCATTTTTGAGAGACAGAGACAGAGAGTGAGCAGGGGAGGAGCGGAGAGAGGGAGACACAGAATCTGAAGCAGGCTCCAGGCTCTGAGCTATCAGCACAGAGCCCAGCACAGGGCTCAAATTCATGAACCTGTAAGATCATGACTTGAGCCGAAATCAAACTCTTAATCGACCGAGCCACCCAGGTGCCCTCAGGTGCCCCTATTTTTAAAACCTTAATAACAAGGCCACCACATTCCAATCAAACATAAAGATTTGGTGGTAGAACTTAAATCATAGCATTTTTTAATGCTCTTCAGGTAACTTCAATCTGTAGTCAAGTTAGAGCATCACTGCTGGAGGGGAAGAAATCATTACAGGATTTTTGTCCATTTTTCTTCCCCAATTAGCATTTATTTCAGTATGATTTACAGGAAGTATCAGTCTTTAAATATTTTGCATTGGGAATGAAAATCTAAAATAACAATACTTTGTTTTTCTATTTGATATGAAAGTGTGAATCAATAAAATAAACTACATCTTATGCAAAATTTTTCTCCATCTTGGCATGTTGCAGAAAGAAATTCATTGGGGGCGCCTGGATGGCGCAGTCGGTTAAGCGTCCGACTTCAGCCAGGTCACGATCTCGCGGTCCGTGAGTTCGAGCCCCGCGTCAGGCTCTGGGCTGATGGCTCGGAGCCTGGAGCCTGTTTCCGATTCTGTGTCTCCCTCTCTCTCTGCCCCTCCCCTATTCATGCTCTGTCTCTCTCTGTCCCAAAAATAAAAAAATAAAAAAAAAAAAAAAAAAAAAAAAAAAAACGTAGAAAGAAATTCATTGACCTTCAGATTCTCAGTGTGATCCTTCTGGAGTCGATGAGGGATTGGCCATGGGAAGAAACATGTTGAGATATTGGTTTGCATTTGACCTTTATCCCATGGTAATGTGCCTCTCTCTGAGATGTTTCTAATGGGACACCAAGTTGTGCATAAATATCGCTGAGTAATTATTCTCTACTCAAATATATATCAAACTATAAAACTTATGTGCCTAATTTTTATAAAGCAAACTAGCCACATGCAAAAGTGGGCGAGTCAACTATGATTCCAAAAACATCTCAGAATATGGGGAAAGCCGGCAGATTTTTCTCCCTTCTCATTGAATAGTTCATCTTTATTCCTGTGTGAACTGAAAAAGAGAATGTAGAGAAGTCGGAAAAGTTTTTATCCAGCTGTAGAAAAGTATTTTGATGGGCAAAATACTGTCCTGTTAAGAAGAAACGGGGACTTTCAAGCAAAGAGAAAAGGTGATTATTTTAGGAATTTGGGGCTAATTTGTCCCTAAATATCACTTCTGAAAAGTTATGGTACTGGAAACTTTAGTATTTTCATTTGAAAAAAACATGACCCAATGACTAATGGGAAAGGAAAGATAATTATATAAGAACATTTGGGGGCAAACAAGGCTGAAGTTTTGATTCTAGATTTCATTTCCTTATGCTTTTCCTACTACTGAATAAGATCATAGAAGACATGATCATTGGACTAACTTAGAATCTATGACGTTTCATTACATATTATAATAGAAAGTGTTTGTTTTTTTTTTTTTTCTTAGACTCTTCTCATAGATCTAACAGTCCGTTGATTTCCCCATCTTTGTGAATTGGTTATTTATTAGAAATATTATGTCTAAAAGTTTAAAGATTTGTATACCACTCTTTTGAAGAGGTTCCTTCCTCAAACACTCTCTCAGAGTGAGTTTATATTTTCATTACAAAACATACTATATTTGCAAGGCAGTATATTGCCTGCTATGACATTATTCTTTCATTTCAAGGATGTAATGTTTCTGACTTTTGGTTGAAGCCTCAGACTGATACCAATTATAGGACAACATGTACTGTTACTTTTAATGAATTACATTTGGTTACTGGATTCTCTTCCTGCAGATTTCTTGAAGCATGCTTTCACCTTTCAAATATGTTGGCCTGCCATTAATCCAATGATTTCACCCTTTTTGTTCCCCCAGACAGGGTAATTTCATCAAAGTTTTCCCACATGGCCAAAATCTGTATTAGCTATTTGGTGTGCTGTAAATTTAAAAGCCAGTAGTATTCCTCCCACTCCTTATATATACAAAAAACAGATGTAGTGATTACACTGCCCTGCTCCTGGCTAAAGTAAATTTAGATGTAAGAATATAGCCTTTATATGTATTGGAGCAAAGTATGTCATTCTTTCTCATTCACTTAAAAGGATGTTTAATAAAATTGCTACTTATCAAAAGAGAAACTCCAGAGGAAGACTAAATAAATGAGGTGATATTTTAAAAGTTAATGAATGAGGTGCCTTGATCTATGGCTCCATTATACTCTTTTCATTGCTTCACAGAGCTCTTAAAACACAAGATGTGATGTAAAGGGTAGGTAAGCTAATTTAAACATTGCTTTAAAAGAGTAGGCAGTGAAACACATATTATGTTTACCGAAGGGCTGAAAAGTAGAACGTCCTTTATTCTAGAAGATATTACGAGGCAAAATGTAACATGCAAATTAATCTCCTTTTTAACATAATATATACTACAATTGAGTTGTGTTTAAAGTGAGGAAGGCTACAAAAATTGTCTAGTGATACCAAATACAATAAAATATTTTTAAAACTTACATTAAGCATCACTTAGATGGTACTACCAATATTTCTATTTAACAGAGATTGGTTCATACTCTATCTTCAAAAGCATAATTTTATAATCAGTATAGATCATGCTTTTAGTGCCAGTCTATTTCACAGTGAGGATTCTGAGAGGTCTTAATTTTTGAAGTCTATATGAATGATTTTAACAAAACTACTCAAATAGCCCAGACTTAGCGCTCTTTGAAGACAAGTACCAAAAGTTAACTTGAGCTTCCTTAAACCAAAAATCTATTTATGAAATGTCTGCTGGTTTGTGTGATGCAATCTAATTGTGTGAAGCAAGAAAGTGGTTCGCTCTTTAGGAGAGGCTGGAACTGGATCTTTAATGCCTACTGAAATATTTTCTGTCTTACATCTCTTCTTCCCCCTATGTACCCATCTCATTGTTTTTCCTGTGCTTGCCCTTTCTATGAAAAACAAATTAACAAATCGGTCATGCTGTCCCCTTTAGGTTTCCCTTTGAGGAGAGAGAATCTTGGGGGCTTTAAGGACTATCAATACAATGTTTATCCTCCTATTAAATTTAAATGTTTTTAATGTTTATTTATTTTTGAGAGAGAGAGAGTGAGAGAGAGTGCGAGCAGGGGAGGGGCATAGAGAGAGAGACACACAGGATCCAAAGCAGTCTCTAGGCTCAGAGCTGTTGGCACAGAGCCCCATGCAGGGCTCAAACCCACAGACCAGGAGGTCAATGACCTGAGCTGAAGTCGGATGCTCAACCGACTGAGCCACCCAGGTGCCCCAGTCCTCCTATTAAATTTTAAACAATCATCTGTTTTACTGATTCAAGAAATTCCTGGTAAGTACTGAAATTAGGAAATATATATGGAGGTACATCGAATACATATCTATTAGAATTTTGTGTAGGCTTCTCCGGACTCCATGTTTTCAGCTCATTCCCATTTCTAAGCTGTTTAAGAAAAAAGAGTATGCAGAAATGAGTTCAGAGTGCCTAAGCCAGCTTTCTCAATAAAGCCTATGCAGATGACCCTTTTTTATGGAAAACCGATATAGTAAGGACTGTATTTTAAAGCTTCCTTTTCCAGTTGAATTATTAAAAAATGAGTCCATTCTTTTCAGGAAGAATCCTACTTTTGGTACGGTTTTCTTGGTTGTAGTTGCCTTTGACTTGAAATTTGAAGTCTTCCACCAGAATGAATGTTGCAGTATTTTTGCTTCTTAGTAAAAAATTGTTTTCAGATTTATGCTCGTTATTTTGAGCATAAAAGATTTGTGACCATGGCAATGGTTTTCAGCAACACAATGGCACTTAAGTTGCAGTATTAACACATTGTGGGGATTGGTACACTTTTTTCCTGCAACTTCAGGGCTGCTGAGAAAAGTGATTCAGTCCATGAAGGCCTTGGTAGAATTAGTTCACTTGTACATTTATTTTTAACAACTCAAATTATTTGCATAAGGATGTGCAAGTGTCCTTGTGCAGGTAAAAGGCTGTGTGTTGAGGAAAAAACACAAGATTAGGGAGTAAGATGCTTAGCTCCTTCTCTCCTATGACATTCCTATGTGTGACTTAACAAACCACTTTCCTAGGCATTAGCTATAAGATGTTAAGGTTAAGGAACATCTAAGGTTCCTTTTAGCTCTAACACTTTATTTCTATGATAAATGTTAATTGTATATATACACATAAACCCCCATCTAAGGTCCCTTTGGCTCTAATGGTCTATTTCTATGATAGATGTTAATTGTATATATACACATAAATCGCAGTTTCTTAGATAAAGGTAGAAACAAACTGAATAACTATGTATCCCATTGTCTCCCATTGTAAATGATCTCTACTCTCCCCTCTTTGCCCTCTCAGGGAATTCCAAGAACTCCAGAAGGGATTTCAGAAACCAAGGTTAAGAACTGATTTCTAGCATCCTAGAAATTATGATGCAATAGCTGCTTAGTCAATGTTGTTTTCACTTCCTTCCCATAGTCCTATTCATGTTAATAATATTCTGAGCTTTCAGCAAGCAGTTTAGAAGATTTGAAATTTAAAAGAGGAGAAAGGGGAACATGAAATACTATTTTTAACTATGGGGAAGGTCACTATTTTTAAAGAGAAAATGAAGAGCTGACTCCCAACTTTTTAAGGTAGAGATGATCTTCTGCTCCCTGACGCCTGCCATTAAGACTTACTTTTTTATGAATGAGTGAACAAGAGAAAAAATGAACACTGAATGGCATTTTCAGGTCCGGCAATGAAAAGGTAAGACTGCAATACTGAAATAAACATGAGTTGAGGAAATGGGCATTCCAGATACAGTGTGGTATGCCAGCCCTCCAGTGATATTCATTAAGTCTCTTTATTTCCCTACTTTTTCTTTCAATATCTGTAAATTGGAGAGTCTGGACTAAATTTACTCCTAAGCTCACTTTTAACTGTAAATATACTGCTTTCGGGATATATGTCCGTTATGTAATATAAACAGAATTTTTCTGCATGTAGCTATTATGCTTTTAGTCCCCCAAAGTAGTTTTACCTTTACCTCTATTATCTGGAATGGACTCAGGGAATGCAAATAATTCGAATATTTTTATGCAAATATTTCCAAAGCAAAAAATTTGAATATTTAAGCAAATTATAGAAAGAAATGTAAACTTTCAGGTACTCTCCCTTTTCTGTTATTTCCTATCCTTTAGAAAACATCATAAGCAGGACTTACTTTCAAGATTACCTCCCAAGTAGGTAAACTTCTACCTGTGGATAATTACCAACAGAGGAACATTGCATTTTAAAACCAAACATAAAACCAATGAAAACAAAACAAAACTTTTCATAAAAAATGAGTTAGAGTAATAATTCATAATAAATGAAAAGGCAAACATGGAAGTTATTTTCACAAGGATGATAAATAAGCCAAGATTTTCCTCTTTTACAATCTCAATTAAGCTGTAACATACACTCATGAAAAAGATAGTCCTGAATGTCCCAGAGGCACAAAAGAGGGTGGACCTACTTAGTTTATTTCTAAATTGTCAGCTCTTTTTTTTTCTATTCTTTCAGTAAAATAAACTGTTTTGCTGAATAAGAGGGTTAAGAAAAGGCCTGAGTGAGTCACTCCAATTTGTTTCCACGTTCTGAACAGTCAGTAAAGAAATTTATTGCCTCATTAGGCATTTTGAGTAGATTTCTGGAAACCTGGGTGACGTAAGATAGAAAAGTAACCTAGTAAGACGGTTTAAAAGCGGTTGCAGCTGAATTTGTTTTTGAAATTGCCAGTTGCCTGTTAGACGGGAATGACATAGCGATTTGTTTCACGAAACGGTGCCAGGCAGCGGGCCGGTTTCAAGGAGGAAATTGTGTCTATTTTCAGCCCGTGCTAGAAAATACTGTAAGATGACAGAGGCAAGATGATTGGAGGAGGGCCTTGGGCTCAGTAATGAGATCAAGACTAAGCTTCTTATGAGTGGAAACAATGGAGGCTGTGCCGTCGAGGCTGGGTGGTGAGCTTACAGCCCGCCGCGCACACAGGGGATGTCCCGCTCTTGTAGCCCCTGCTCTTTGTTTAGCTGATATTTAGCTAAGTTCAAATACAGATACTTAACATAGGACCTCCCTCACACTAAGGCATCTGTAACCACTCTACCTCGGGTTGTGAGCTTCAAAGACGCATTAATAGTCAAGGGAGCATAGGTTCTTTCCTCACACTGTACATTTGCAATCATCTTCCAGAGTTAGAAAGGAACTTCTCTTTAATTTCTTTTAAAAATGACTAAAAATTGGCAGTAGCTAAAGTATTATTTGTATTTGAACAAAGGAATGTCGAATTCACTTCAAAATGTAAACAACCCAGGAGGCAAAAACTCTGAAGGACAAATGATTTATTAATAAGCAGGACACAATGACTTGCTTGCCTAAAAGAACTTTCTTTTTGTATGTTTAGCAGATAAACACATTAATCATGATCAGTCTGCTCTATACCAAAAGAGAATTTGATAAATTAATCACATCCAACCATAAAACAAGGAAATTTCAGGGAATCTTCTAGATAAGAGGAGTGGAAATGTTTGTTTCCCGTAATGAAAAGAAATGTGTGTGTCTATGTGTGTGTGCACATACATACCTACACGTATGTATACACATGTACATATATAGGCTAGACATACGACATTCTAATGAACAGGTTTGAGTTTCCATAAAGTTGGAGAATAATGGGATGAAAGGGAAAATAAAGATTTAATCTGAACTCCTTTTTTTTTTTTTCTTGTTAGTAACAGAAAGATTTCTCAGCACTGCTTATGTTCTAACTACAAAAGATTCCAACGTTGGGAGAGATCTTGGGATATAAAAAGAAGGAAATATTTTCTCCACCATCAAATCTTTCAATTCTCCCAAATGGCCAACAGCCTGTTACCAGTGTTCTGTTGAACATCCAGAGAATAAAAGTTGAAAGAGATGAAAATATATGGTGACAAGATGCTGAGGGGGAGATATGGGGAAAAGAGGCCTGGATTCTTAACCCAGCTTTGCTAATCTTTGGCAGTTTCCTCATCAGTAACATGTAAGACTTGGACTGGATGGCTTCAAATTGCCCTCGAAGTTTTAAGAACCTTAAAGTTCTAAGTCTACCTTGGTGGTCTGGAGGAGATTAAAATCCACTTAAAACTTGAAGGAAGGAATTAAAAGCAGCAAAATGGTGCCTTTCCTCATTACTCCCTTTCTAATTAACATTATAAAAGTTTCAGATCTGAGATCCTGCCAAATTTAAAGGTCTGCTGTTTTACATCTATACTCTTCTACATCCAATTATTTCTCCCTAAGAAAATATAAGATCAGTTATTTCTTAATGATTATTTGTTGACTATGATGCTCATTGAGCTTCTTGTGGGTAGTGCAATTCAACAAATATTTAATTAATGGCTGCTATGCATTGGGCGGTGAGAAAGCAATAGAAAATACCTACCACTCCCACCAACCGTCTCTTAAAAACATAACAAAATGACAAATAGTCCTTGGTTTAGGGAACTTAGAGTGTGCCTGGTACCAGAATAGTCATTCTGAATAGTTATTCAGAAATATTTATTCAATGATTGTGTTGATATACTGAAGGAAGTAATTAGAGTACAGTATTACAAATCTGTATATTTAAATATATATATATATTTAAATATGATACATGTATCGCTATTCAACGGAGTAGGAAAATCTTTGCTTAGAGGAGTCATGGAAATATTTAGAGAGTGGTTGACATTTCAGCTGAGCAGGCTCAACAACAAATAAGATTTCAAAAGCACATTTTTAACAAAGGTAACATACCAGTTTATGGAATGTTTGTGATTGATGAACCCATGTTTTGTGGAGAGTGGTCATAGGTTATAGGAGGTGCGGACAGAAAGGTGGTTGGAACTAAATTACCAAGAGTTTTCAAATACCAGGCTAAGTAATTTAAACTTCATATTACGAGTAGTTAAAACTTCATACTATAAATAAAAGGAAGTAGGGGTTTTTTAGTAAGGGAAAAAGGGAGGTGGCCAGGTTTGTTTTTGTGACTTCTGATCCTTTCTGTGTGCCCAAAGTCTGAATTAGACATTTTAAGAGCTTCTCCAACGTTTCCACCCATGTTCCAGCAACCAAATGAAGTCAGTCTCTACCTTCTAAAGTAAGTAATGTATGATGTTTACACTATAGCATTGAATACACCAAGCAGACCTTTTCAAATGACACATCCCTCTTCAGCTTTCTGGAGATTCTGACATGTCTTCTGTCTTCCTAGCTCTTTTTCCCCCCATTTTTTTTAGACTTACAAATATACCATGTGGATTCCAGATGCCATTCATATCCTAACATAAACTCTAAGGACACAGAATTATGACAAATTATATAAGCCAAAATAAAAATAATAATAACATTGAAAGCCAGGAAATGTTAATAGTGTGAGCTCTGGATCCTGACAGCCGATGTTTAGGTCTTGGTTTTGCCACTGACTAACAGTGACTTTGACCAAGGTATTTAAATTCTGCAGCTAGGTTTTGGGGATAACGTTACCTTCTCTTCCAGAGTTGTCTTGAGGATTAAAAAAGTTAATACAGAATATGGCTTGACCTATATTAAGCAGTCCATAAATCGTTGTAGATGTTGCTGTTACTGTATAATAGAGGAAGTTTGTAGAATCTCTGTTCATCCCTTATGATGTCTTCTTTCTGCCTCCGTGAGTGATGCTGCTTCTTTTTGGGATGACCTTAGTCCTTCTCAACGTCTTCTACAAGGAGCACGCATTCTTCTCTTTGCCAAAATCTATATTTCACTATGATTACATATCTGAATCTAAATACACATTCAAATCTTTCCATGTTAAATCACAGCTTCTTGTTCTAACCAAACACCAATGTTTTTGTTCTGTTACCTTGTTCATTTTTTCCTTAAAATGGTAACTATTCCCCTCCAAATCTGCTTCTTACCCATGCATTTATTCAAGGGCTTTTTTTTTTTTTTTTTCAGATGCCTCGTTTAGTTTAGTAGTTCAAGAACTATCAAGTCATTCCCTTATCTCAACACACTCCCCAATTTGAAAAGAAAATCCCATTTTCATTAATGCTTCTTCACAGATCTTATTTTTGGAAGACTTTATTAATCTTTATGGGTCTTCTCTAGATTTCATTAAGATTTTTACTTCCTTTTTAACTTGTGAAGACAAGATTGGGGCTCAGCTAAATTAGAGGGATTAGAGCATGGTTTAGAGCATCAAGTCCCAGACTGGGCTGAGTGTTCTGGAAACAACACTCTGCTTCCCAGAAAGAGCCGTTTGGGAAGCCATTGCTTCTTCTACTGCAATAGTTCTCTCCACCATCAACTCTGACAGTTGTTTCTTTTCAGACCTGTGTGGTTATGTGTTAAATAAATCTAGGGGCGCCTGAGTGGCTCTGTCGGTTAAGCGTCAGACTCTTGATTTTGGTTCAGGTCATGATCTCAAGGTTTGTGAGATCAGGCCCCACAAGGGGCTCTGTGCTGACAGCTAGGAACCTGGAGCCTGCTCGGGATTCTATGTCTCCCTCTCTCTCTGCCCCTCCCCTGCTCACACGTGCAAATGCACGTGTGCACTCTCTCTCAAATTAAATAAACATTAAAAAAAATGTAAATAATGATTTAGAATGGGAATCACTGTAAAATGCAAACTATTCTTGTTATTAAACTAAATTTAACAGTGATCCAGGATTTTAAAATCAGAGTAAAAAATGACAAAGAGAAAAGCAAAATCTGTGATGGATTTATTATTGATTTTATTGCATTGCCAAGGTCAATTAGAACTGAACTGTTATGAGTAATATTAGTATTCTATAAAATATTAAGATCTTACTACATTATTTGTTTTCATCATTTAATAGAAGTAGTTTTGGTTTTGGTCTTCCTCCTTCAATAAAATTAAGCAGCCCAGGAGATCTTGCATTAATGCAAGAAAGTTGGATTAATATTATTAGTTATATATCATTTATATGTTGTAGTTGTTAATCGTCACTGGGCTTCCAATATACTTTAATTTTATTCAGTGAGAGTAAATTTTGTGTATCTGAGCTATTCAAAAATGAATGTCATTCCAGGCTTATGGTAGACCCCACGGCTCTTTGGCCTTATGTTGCTCTGAATACCACCTCCCCCCTCCCAAATTGCTTTTCAGACTAGTTAAGTCATCTCTAAAACAGATCTCCAAGACTGACGTATAGGCTATGGGATGATAATAGATTTGTCATACACCAAAACCAGAAAGAGTCTCACCACCTTAAATGTGGTGAAATTGTAAGCAAAAAGAATACGTAAATTAGCATGTCTGGAGGCCCTTTTCAGACTGCATCACTCTCCATCAAAAATGTTGCAGGTAAATAAAATATGTTCTTACTGAATAATAAGTATAATATGTGCAATTTATTGTCATTACAAAGAATTTTTATTGTATCTGAAGAATTCCACAGAGGGCCATTACAAATCCATTATAGTATTTTTAGTTAGTGATCTGCTCTGCTTCCCAAACCGTGCTCATTTTATGCAGTATTACACTGATATATGCATGTCTAGATCAGGCCTGGTCCAATTCTGCATACAATAGTTTAAGAGGGTTTTCGTTGCCTTGTTGGCTATTTCTTAAAGGTGCAAAATAATTGGAGTAAATGTGATGCTCTTTAAAAGGTAAAAGTTCAGTTTAAACTTGAATGAAGGTTAAGTTTTTATTTGTAATGACTGAAAGAAACTTAGATTTCCAATAGGAAGGGCTTTATAGTTATAATATTAATAATTGAGTTTCATAAGAATATCACCACTTACCTCTAGAGAAATGGTTTCTCCTTGATGTTTCATTGACTTTCCATGATGTCTCCACTCTCTCACTTGGAATTCACAGTCCAGGTCTCAACTTACATTTTTACTACTTTTATGTATAATCACTTTTTCACATAAGACCTTCTTTCCACCCAGGCTCATCTTTCCAATTATGTGGATTCCACTACCTTTTTTTTTTTCACTTTTACTTATACTTTACTTTCATGTAAACCTTTTACTTCTCCAAACACCTTTTCTAACTGCTTCAATTTTTTACTTTCTCTGAACACCTTTACTGTATTCCAATTTTTTTCCTGTCCTAGAGAGCCATTAAAATCCTCCCTTTTTTATAAACCTTTTCCGCGAGTGGGAATCTTTTTCTTTCCAATAAGATTATGCATCTGCTATCTTGAACTGATTACATCTGTAAGTAGGACAGAAAGGGAGTGTACACCCATTGAATGACCCTCATTTTCCATGGATTTTGCTAGGTGTTCTACATTATATGTCTCATTTAATTCACATAGCAACCAAGGAATATGGATCTGTCTTGCTTGATATACAGATGGAGAACCTGGGGTCTGGTGAATTTCAGTTACTTTCACAAAGTCTTTCTGGTAGAAAGCAGCAGAGCATAGATTCAAAACTTTCTCTCTTTTGCACCCAAACCTGTGTTTTTTGTGCTCAGGTGTCTTTCCCTCTAGGTGGGTCTATTTCATTTTTTCATCTCATTGACGGCGAGAATTCTATCATGAGAATTTTTATCCTTTGAGATAGCTGTCACATAGTTGGCCTCCTATTGGGCCTCATTCTGCATTTAGGAGTCCTTGAGTAACTCACAGGCAATGTTGCCCTTTATGCTTTTCCCATTTTTACTCACTTAAAACAAGGTATATATTCATAGTTGGAAATCTTATGTTTTTCCCTGTAAGCAAAAAAGAAAATATATGAATAATGAAGGAACTTTCAGAAAAACTTGCTATATTTTCAAGTTGGTCAGGAATATAAAGGAGTTTCTTATGTTTTCTAAGTTTAACTTGTAGTTATTGTATTTTATTCTTGCATGGTTGATAATATTTCTTAGGTTACACAGCTTTGTGTTCTCCTGTAGGCTAAGACCCATTTTTCTCACATCATCTGAATCTTCACTGGGGGAAAAAAATCTTCAAAGAGATACGTGGACTTTGAACTAAACTCAGTCATGCTTAAGAAAGTCAGTTTTAATACCTTACCTTGAATTTGATATCATTTATTTTTATTTTTTTTTAATTTTTTTTTTAATTTTTTAATGTTTATTTATTTTTGAGAGAGACAGAGACAGAATGCGAGTGGCTTAGGGGCAGAGAGAGAGGAAGACAGAGAATCCAAAGCAGACTCCAGGCTCCGAGCTGTCAGCACAGAGCCCGACGTGGGGCTCAAACCCACGAGCTGTGAGATCATGACCTGAGCTGAAGTCGGATGCTCAACTGACTGAGCCACCCAGGCGCCCCTAATTTGATATCATTTAAAGAGCAATATAATTTAAAAAAATTTTTTTGAATGAAATAACATTTTTGAATACAATTTTAAGATCTATGCTACTCCTGTGTAGATGGAGCAAATTACAAAAGAAGTCATTACTAAGCCCATAAATATCTAAGGAACTTGTAGAATTCCTAACAAACAACTTGGAATTGTCCATCTATTGTTTGTCATTTTATTCTAAGCCAAACTCCTAAATAACTTGCAAGAAAAAGCTTTAGATGATTGGATAATATTTCTCTATAATGTCAGCATAAATCTCCCTCTAAAATGTAATACAAGCCAAACAGGATCTGTCTAATATTACTTATGCTAAATGAAAAAAAAATTATGCTGAGTCTTTTGTCAACTACTGCATGTTAATTGTGTAAGATTAAGGTGAGAGCTAAGGAAATTAAAACAGAAAATAGAAGGCTTTGTTCTCAGTCTCATGGGATTTGCACTGTAACGAAGAACACAAGGCATTGGCTTCAACAGAGATATATACACATACATCACATCTCAAGATATCATAACTGCCAAGAATGAGGCACAGACGAGTTCAGAAGACACTTCCATGGACGTGCAATTTGAGAGGAGGCTTCAAAGAGGAACAGGGTTTTGTTAGGTAGAAAGCAGGTGACACAACCTTTTGGACAGGAAGGAAAATGTACATCAATCTGCAGAAGTGGCTTATAAAAGATATGTTTGGTAGAGACATCAGATTGCCTAAAATGGAAGCTTTGTTCAAATAACAAAATCTTGTCTTCTTTCTATATATATTTTTCTTACTTTACATCTATCAGTTGACCACTGTTTTTGACAAGTACAGACTAACGTGTTTTAATATCTCTGCACTGTTATCAGGTGTAAGACATAAGCTTTGAATTCTTGGACACAAGTGACCCATTTCTTTGAGGGTCTAACCACTTGACAAGACCCACTGATCTCAGCTGCTAGATGGTTGATCACTTTGCTCGCCATGAAACATCATCCCATGAAGCTATGTCCTAAGAGCACCAAAATTTTTAGCTTCTTGAGAAGCTAAACCAGGAGTGTTACGGTTCACTTCCACACCTTGTCCAGCTGTGCCTGAACAGCTTGATTTCTCATCCATTTCATGTTGAACAGAAATATTCTCAGAAATTCTTTGTTTCCTTTGAGCTACCAAGATTTTGGCCTGCCTTTTTATTGGTCATTTCCTGAAGGGTTTGGGGTATTTGACCACTTTAAACCACTTCTCTGAGAACCAGCACATCCTAAAAATGGTCTAAGGCTTGTCCTTTGATTATCAATAGGGATCACCTTTAGAGGAGTCGCAGAAGAGACCAGATTGAAACAGGAATCTGTCAGGTTCCCTGTTGCATGTTTTTAATTCACACACCCCCATGGCTACATCCAACAGAGGTGACCTGAATTTTCTCTTTGATGTTGCATACCATGAATTCCCATAGCAGGTCAGGAACAAAGGGAGAATTTTAAAGCTATTTTTCTAACATTGCCTTAGCAGATACTGACTAATTGTATCCCAGGAACATGCTCCTGATTTTAGAATCATAAACATCAGTAGGACTCAAGATGCTTGCAGAGTGATACAGTGACTTTGATTCCTCTTGGGTGGTCAAAACACAGCATGTGCGATATTTTTATAAACTATGGTTCACAGAGCACATAGTTCTAGAGCATTTTGTTTTCATTATGTTCGTGTCAATGGAAACAGTTGTGCTTCCTGATGTCTTACTGAGATGGCCTCTTTGGTAATTTTAGGCTACTTTCCCAAGGATACTGCATGTTGCCTGACCCTTATTCCTGAGGAAATAAGTAGGACTTGGACTGACTTATGGATAATGTACTTTCTTTAAGAATGGCAGAAGGAAAAATATCAGACTAGGAGGCACTCCAGAAATAATAATGGAGAATCTCATCCTGTTTTGTAAACTCTTTGTACTTTGCTCTCTGTGAGTTTTGTGGGAATATTATTTTTAAAGGGCCATTGTACTTTGGAAGATATTACGTTGCATTACATTTGTTTTAGAGTTAAGGAAGAAAAATAAGATATTATTAACAAATTTGTAAAACTTGGCTTTAGTATACCTATAGGAAGTTTTTGAATGAGTGCTAATTCTGAATTTACAGGTCAACATTTTTTCTCTCTAGCAGTTTTATTTGGAATGCCCCCGGTGATATAAAGATGGGAAAGAACAATACCCACCCAGTGCTTCACTTGAAGAAATTCCAATATTATGGAAATCAGGTAAAGATAAAATACAGATACCATTAGGAATGCACATTCTCTTTGTAAAAGAAAGTTTGCTCAAGAAGATATTTACTATCAAATTTATATATTTCTTCATGTACAAACTCTGCATCTAACATTTGTTTTATGAGAGCATTGTGTTTTCTAAAGCATTCATTCATTCATTAACTTAGTAAAGTCATATTAGTACTACTATCTATGTCTGTGGAAATATTTTGAAGAAAAAGAGGACATATGCCTATTTGATTTAACTTGGGTAATCCTAAACAAAGAAAAGAGGATGGGGTTAGGTACACTTAGTTTCTTTAAAAAGTATCTTTTATTTCCACCACATAACTATATACACACCTACTTAGAATGCAAATAAGTTTAGAGGTTAAATACCAAAGGAAATAAACCCTTTGGCACTAGTGCAGGGGGTCAACCACTTTCAAGTTCAATTTTTATTTTTTTTCTGTGTTTCTACATATTGTGCATACGTCTGGGTCATGACTCCTCAACTTAGATCTCATTGATTGACTCTTGCTGGTACAGATGAAAGTTTAAGCTTTCTTAAAATCCCCACATTCTTTACTTTATTCTTCCATTATAGCTATGTCACATTTTAGTTTGAATCCATATCTGGGTTTTTAATTATTAGGACTACACAAATAGATTTGCTGCAGAACCTGGTGACGGGATATGACAAAAAATTATTGTAGAACTTTTTTCTTTTTCTTTCTTTCTTTTTTCTTTTTGAGAGAAACAGAGAGAGCATGACCAGGGGAAGGGCAGAGGGAGAGGGAGACAGAGAAGGAGACAGAGAATCCCAAGCAGGCTTCGCAGGGCCAGCGTGCAGAGCTCTGTGCGGGGCTTGAACTCATGAAACGGTGACATCATGTCATATCCTGAGCCGAAATCAAGAGTCAGACACTTAACTGACTGAAACAGCCAGGCACCCCAGACATTTTTTCTTTAATAACAAGTGTTTCATTTATTTTTCTTTTTTCCCCAGTTTCCTTGTCTTCCTTTCTTATTCCCTCCCTCTCTTTCTCCTTTTCTTTCTTACTTTCTTGTCTTTTCTAAGTCTTCCCCAAGGCTCCAAAATTTTTATAAGATGCTTCTCTATTCAATTTTTTACACAGGTAAGTTGGTTACATAATCTAGTGTTTTCTTTTTCTTTTTTTTTCCTTTTTTTCTTTTATCTTGAAGAAAACCCTCCTGGGATCCACTTTCCTCCAACTTTTATCTTCTCAGGTTGCTCTGTAAAGTACCCTATAAGAAGATGTTATCCAGAGTTTTTTTGGATATCATCCTAAAAATTTATATTTCCATTTTATGATGTTGTAGCCTCTTCTAGAAAGTATGTCCTCATTTTATTTAGTTCTCTCTCTCTCTCTCTCTCTCTCTCTCTCTCTCTCTCTCTCCCTCTCTCTCTCTTTTGGCTGGAACTCATGTTCTAGTAATGTTTTGAGAAGGGTTCTACAGGTGATAAACATTTTATGAACTTGCATGTTGAGAAATGTTTTTATTCTACTTGATTCTTGATTGAATCTTTGGCTGGGAATAGAATTATAGATTTAAAACATTTTTCACTCAGAAATAAAAGCATTTTCCCATTACCTTCCAACTTCCAATGCTGTTGCTGAGAAGACCAATGTCATTCTGATCCTGATATTTTGATTAGTATTTACTTTCATCACTAACAAACTTTGAGATCTTCTCTATATTTCTGGTGTTATAATTTTATCAGAATATGTCTGAGTGGGTTTTTCCTCATCCCTTGTCTTGAGACACTTGATAGATCCTTTCAATCTGGAGAATCATGCTGTCAATTATAAGAAACTTCCTTGGGGCGCCTGGGTGGCTCAGTCAGTTAAGCATCCAACTTTCAGCTCAGGTCATGACTCAGGATTCGTGAGTTCAAGCCTTTCGTTGGGATCTGTGCTGACAGCTCAGAGTCTGGAGCCTGCTTCAGATCTGTGTCTCCCTCTCTCTCTCTGCCTCTCCCTTGCTCATGCTCGCTCTCTCTCTCTCTCTCTCTCTCTCTCTCCCTTTCTCTCAAAAATAAATAAAAAATAAGAAAAAAGAAATTCCTTATATTATATCCTTAATAATTTACTTACTAGCATTTTCTCTAATCTCCATTTCCTGAATTGCCAGTTGTGGAGTGTTGAATGACCTCTATTGATGATCTAACTTTAAAAAATCATTTCTCTCTTCTGTTAGTCTTTTTGAATTTACTCCTTATTATCTTCTAATACTTCTACTAAAATTTCACTTTTGATGATCATATGTTAAATTAATATTATCCTTTTATTCTCTGCCTGTTTCTCTTATGTTTTATTGCATCCTGTCTTGTTTCATCAAGGCAACACCTTTTCTGATATGTGGGGTCATTATTACTACTTCCTTACAATTCTTACTGTATATTCTCTATTTCCCTGGGTTCCTTCTTTTCTTTCACTTAATTTTGTTTCCTAGTTTTTCCTTGATGGATTCTCAGTGATGATCTTTGACTTTTCAATCATATTCTTTTTTTTTATTATGAAATTTATTGTCAAATTGGTTTCCATACAACACCCAGTGCTCATCCCAACAGGTGCCCTCCTCAATGCCCATCACCCACTTTCCCCTCCCTTCCACCCCCCATCAACCCTCAGTTTATTCTCAGTTTTTAAGAGTCTCTTATGGTTTGGCTCCCTCCCTCTCTTCTTTTTTTTTCCTTCCCCTCCCCCATGGTCTTCTGTTAAGCTTCTCAGCATCCACATAAGAGTGAAAACATATGGTATCTGTCTTTCTCTGTAT